>NC_074698.1:1254076-2582257 GCF_029448725.1 Salvelinus fontinalis
TGTTTTTCTGGCTTCGGTAAAAAATGTCAGAAGTTAGCAGATTCATTAAATTCAAAACAACTTTAACAAACAAATGCCGTTTTGACCCCTTTCCCATCATTTTACAGAAAACAATGTTTTCTATATAAAATCTACCCCTACTCTTCTGCTTTTCAAGCAACAAGTCGGATTTCAAATCGGGGCTACCAATCTGTAACTAGAGCTATTTTTGTAACCCTTCGCCTGTTTTTCTGGCTTCGGTAAAAAATGTCAGAAGTTAGCAGATTCATTAAATTCAAAACAACTATCATTTTGACCACTAAACCAAAGAGTTTGACAAAAATATATTGGATTAAAACTTCCCTCTACTACTCTGCTTGTCAAATGCGGAGAAGGTTTATGCAGTATGGAACTTACGTTACAGCAGTTTTACTAAATGCACTACCATGTGTTTTTTAAACTTTCACAAACAACTGCCGTTTTGACCCCTTTCCCAACATTTTACAGAAAACAATGTTTTCTATATAAAATCTACCCCTACTCTTCTGCTTTTCAAGCAACAAGTCGGATTTCAAATCGGGGCTACCAATCTGTAACTAGAGCTATTTTTGTAACCCTTCGCCTGTTTTTCTGGCTTCGGTAAAAAATGTCAGAAGTTAGCAGATTCATTAAATTCAAAACAACTATCATTTTGACCACTAAACCAAAGAGTTTGACAAAAATATATTGGATTAAAACTTCCCTCTACTTCTCTGCTTGTCAAATGCGGAGAAGGTTTATTCAGTATGGAACTTACGTTACAGCAGTTTTACTAAATGCACTACCATGTGTTTTTTAAACTTTCACAAACAACTGCCGTTTTGACCCCTTTCCCAACATTTTACAGAAAACAATGTTTTCTATATAAAATCTACCCCTACTCTTCTGCTTTTCAAGCAACAAGTCGGATTTCAAATCGGGGCTACCAATCTGTAACTAGAGCTATTTTTGTAACCCTTCGCCTGTTTTTCTGGCTTCGGTAAAAAATGTCAGAAGTTAGCAGATTCATTAAATTCAAAACAACTTTAACAAACAAATGCCGTTTTGACCCCTTTCCCACCTTTACAGAAAACAATGTTTTCTATATAAAATCTACCCCTACTCTTCTGCTTTTCAAGCAACAAGTCGGATTTCAAATCGGGGCTACCAATCTGTAACTAGAGCTATTTTTGGAACCCTTCGCCTGTTTTTCTGGCTTCGGTAAAAAATGTCAGAAGTTAGCAGATTCATTAAATTCAAAACAACTTTAACAAACAAATGCCGTTTTGACCCCTTTCCCATCATTTTACAGAAAACAATGTTTTCTATATAAAATCTACCCCTACTCTTCTGCTTTTCAAGCAGCAAGTCGGATTTCAAATCGGGGCTACCAATCTGTAACTAGAGCTATTTTTGTAACCCTTCGCCTGTTTTTCTGGCTTCGGTAAAAAATGTCAGAAGTTAGCAGATTCATTAAATTCAAAACAACTTTAACAAACAAATTTCGTTTTGACCCCTTTCCCATCATTTTACAGAAAACAATGTTTTCTATATAAAATCTACCCCTACTCTTCTGCTTTTCAAGCAACAAGTCGGATTTCAAATCGGGGCTACCAATCTGTAACTAGAGCTATTTTTGTAACCCTTCGCCTGTTTTTCTGGCTTCGGTAAAAAATGTCAGAAGTTAGCAGATTCATTAAATTCAAAACAACTCTCATTTTGACCACTAAACCAAAGAGTTTGACAAAAATATATTGGATTAAAACTTCCCTCTACTTCTCTGCTTGTCAAATGCGGAGAAGGTTTATTCAGTATGGAACTTACGTTACAGCAGTTTTACTAAATGCACTACCATGTGTTTTTTAAACTTTCACAAACAACTGCCGTTTTGACCCCTTTCCCAACATTTTACAGAAAACAATGTTTTCTATATAAAATCTATCCCTACTCTTCTGCTTTTCAAGCAACAAGTCGGATTTCAAATCGGGGCTACCAATCTGTAACTAGAGCTATTTTTGTAACCCTTCGCCTGTTTTTCTGGCTTCGGTAAAAAATGTCAGAAGTTAGCAGATTCATTAAATTCAAAACAACTTTAACAAACAAATGCCGTTTTGACCCCTTTCCCATCATTTTACAGAAAACAATGTTTTCTATATAAAATCTACCCCTACTCTTCTGCTTTTCAAGCAACAAGTCGGATTTCAAATCGGGGCTACCAATCTGTAACTAGAGCTATTTTTGGAACCCTTCGCCTGTTTTTCTGGCTTCGGTAAAAAATGTCAGAAGTTAGCAGATTCATTAAATTCAAAACAACTTTAACAAACAAATGCCGTTTTGACCCCTTTCCCATCATTTTACAGAAAACAATGTTTTCTATATAAAATCTACCCCTACTCTTCTGCTTTTCAAGCAGCAAGTCGGATTTCAAATCGGGGCTACCAATCTGTAACTAGAGCTATTTTTGTAACCCTTCGCCTGTTTTTCTGGCTTCGGTAAAAAATGTCAGAAGTTAGCAGATTCATTAAATTCAAAACAACTTTAACAAACAAATTTCGTTTTGACCCCTTTCCCATCATTTTACAGAAAACAATGTTTTCTATATAAAATCTACCCCTACTCTTCTGCTTTTCAAGCAACAAGTCGGATTTCAAATCGGGGCTACCAATCTGTAACTAGAGCTATTTTTGTAACCCTTCGCCTGTTTTTCTGGCTTCGGTAAAAAATGTCAGAAGTTAGCAGATTCATTAAATTCAAAACAACTCTCATTTTGACCACTAAACCAAAGAGTTTGACAAAAATATATTGGATTAAAACTTCCCTCTACTTCTCTGCTTGTCAAATGCGGAGAAGGTTTATTCAGTATGGAACTTACGTTACAGCAGTTTTACTAAATGCACTACCATGTGTTTTTTAAACTTTCACAAACAACTGCCGTTTTGACCCCTTTCCCAACATTTTACAGAAAACAATGTTTTCTATATAAAATCTACCCCTACTCTTCTGCTTTTCAAGCAACAAGTCGGATTTCAAATCGGGGCTACCAATCTGTAACTAGAGCTATTTTTGTAACCCTTCGCCTGTTTTTCTGGCTTCGGTAAAAAATGTCAGAAGTTAGCAGATTCATTAAATTCAAAACAACTTTAACAAACAAATGCCGTTTTGACCCCTTTCCCATCATTTTACAGAAAACAATGTTTTCTATATAAAATCTACCCCTACTCTTCTGCTTTTCAAGCAACAAGTCGGATTTCAAATCGGGGCTACCAATCTGTAACTAGAGCTATTTTTGGAACCCTTCGCCTGTTTTTCTGGCTTCGGTAAAAAATGTCAGAAGTTAGCAGATTCATTAAATTCAAAACAACTTTAACAAACAAATGCCGTTTTGACCCCTTTCCCATCATTTTACAGAAAACAATGTTTTCTATATAAAATCTACCCCTACTCTTCTGCTTTTCAAGCAGCAAGTCGGATTTCAAATCGGGGCTACCAATCTGTAACTAGAGCTATTTTTGTAACCCTTCGCCTGTTTTTCTGGCTTCGGTAAAAAATGTCAGAAGTTAGCAGATTCATTAAATTCAAAACAACTTTAACAAACAAATTTCGTTTTGACCCCTTTCCCATCATTTTACAGAAAACAATGTTTTCTATATAAAATCTACCCCTACTCTTCTGCTTTTCAAGCAACAAGTCGGATTTCAAATCGGGGCTACCAATCTGTAACTAGAGCTATTTTTGTAACCCTTCGCCTGTTTTTCTGGCTTCGGTAAAAAATGTCAGAAGTTAGCAGAGTCATTAAATTCAAAACAACTCTCATTTTGACCACTAAACCAAAGAGTTTGACAAAAATATATTGGATTAAAACTTCCCTCTACTTCTCTGCTTGTCAAATGCGGAGAAGGTTTATTCAGTATGGAACTTACGTTACAGCAGTTTTACTAAATGCACTACCATGTGTTTTTTAAACTTTCACAAACAACTGCCGTTTTGACCCCTTTCCCAACATTTTACAGAAAACAATGTTTTCTATATAAAATCTACCCCTACTCTTCTGCTTTTCAAGCAACAAGTCGGATTTCAAATCGGGGCTACCAATCTGTAACTAGAGCTATTTTTGGAACCCTTCGCCTGTTTTTAAGGCTTCGGTAAAAAATGTCAGAAGTTAGCAGATTCATTAAATTCAAAACAACTTTAACAAACAAATGCCGTTTTGACCCCTTTCCCATCATTTTACAGAAAACAATGTTTTCTATATAAAATCTACCCCTACTCTTCTGCTTTTCAAGCAACAAGTCGGATTTCAAATCGGGGCTACCAATCTGTAACTAGAGCTATTTTTCTAACCCTTCGCCTGTTTTTCTGGCTTCGGTAAAAAATGTCAGAAGTTAGCAGATTCATTAAATTCAAAACAACTATCATTTTGACCACTAAACCAAAGAGTTTGACAAAAATATATTGGATTAAAACTTCCCTCTACTTCTCTGCTTGTCAAATGCGGAGAAGGTTTATTCAGTATGGAACTTACGTTACAGCAGTTTTACTAAATGCACTACCATGTGTTTTTTAAACTTTCACAAACAACTGCCGTTTTGACCCCTTTCCCAAAATTTTACAGAAAACAATGTTTTCTATATAAAATCTACCCCTACTCTTCTGCTTTTCAAGCAACAAGTCGGATTTCAAATCGGGGCTACCAATCTGTAACTAGAGCTATTTTTGTAACCCTTCGCCTGTTTTTCTGGCTTCGGTAAAAAATGTCAGAAGTTAGCAGATTCATTAAATTCAAAACAACTATCATTTTGACCACTAAACCAAAGAGTTTGACAAAAATATATTGGATTAAAACTTCCCTCTACTTCTCTGCTTGTCAAATGCGGAGAAGGTTTATGTAGTATGGAACTTAAGTTACAGCAGTTTTACTAAATGCACTACCATGTGTTTTTTAAACTTTCACAAACAACTGCCGTTTTGACCCCTTTCCCAACATTTTACAGAAAACAATGTTTTCTATATAAAATCTACCCCTACTCTTCTGCTTTTCAAGCAACAAGTCGGATTTCAAATCGGTGCTACCAATCTGTAACTAGAGCTATTTTTGTAACCCTTCGCCTGTTTCTTCTGGCTTCGGTAAAAAATGTCAGAAGTTAGCAGATTCATTAAATTCAAAACAACTTTAACAAACAAATGCCGTTTTGACCTTTTTCCCATCATTTTACAGAAAACAATGTTTTCTAAATAAAATCTACCCCTAATCTTCAGCTTTTCAAGCAACAAGTCGGATTTCAAATCGGGTCTACCAATCTGTAACTAGAGCTATTTTTGTAACCCTTCGCCTGTTTTTCTGGCTTCGGTAAAAAATGTCAGAAGTTAGCAGATTCATTAAATTCAAAACAACTTTCACAAAAACTGCCGTTTTGACCCCTTTCCCAAAATTTTACAGAAAACAATGTTTTCTATATAAAATCTACCCCTGATCTTCAGCTTTTCAAGCAACAAGTCGGATTTCAAATCAGGTCTTCCAATCTGTAACTAGAGCTATTTTTGTAACCCTTCGCCTGTTTATCTGGCTTCGGTAAAAAATGTCAGAAGTTAGCAGATTCATTAAATTTAAAACAACTTTCACAAAAACTGCCGTTTTGACCGCTTTCCCAAAATTATACAGAAAAAAATGTTTTCTATATAAAATCTACCCCTACTCTTCTGCTTTTCAAGCAACAAGTCGGATTTCAAATCGGGGCTACCAATCTGTAACTAGAGCTATTTTTCTAACCCTTCGCCTGATTTTATGGCTTCGGTAAAAAATGTCAGAAGTTAGCAGATTCATTAAATTCAAAACAACTTTCACAAAAAATGCCGTTCTGACCCCTTTCCCAAAATTTTACAGAAAACAATGTTTTCTATATAAAATCTACCCCTTATCTTCAGCTTTTCAAGCAACAAGTCGGATTTCAAATCAGGTCTACCAATCTGTAACTAGAGCTATTTTTGTAACCCTTTGCCTGTTTTTCTGGCTTCGGTAAAAAATGTCAGAAGTTAGCACATTCATTAAATTCAAAACAACTTTCACAAAAACTGCTGTTTTGACCCCTTTCCCAACATTTTAAAGAAAACAATGTTTTTTATATAAAATCTACCCCTAATCTTCAGCTTTTCAAGCAACAAGTCGGATTTCAAATCGGGTCTACCAATCTGTAACTAGAGCTATTTTTGTAACCCTTCGCCTGTTTTTCTGGCTTCGGTAAAAAATGTCAGAAGTTAGCAGATTCATTAAATTCAAAACAACTTTCACAAAAACTGCCGTTTTGACCCCTTTCCCAAAATTTTACAGAAAACAATGTTTTCTATATAAAATCTACCCCTAATCTTCAGCTTTTCAAGCAACAAGTCGGATTTCAAATCAGGTCTTCCAATCTGTAACTAGAGCTATTTTTGTAACCCTTCGCCTGTTTATCTGGCTTCGGTAAAAAATGTCAGAAGTTAGCAGATTCATTAAATTTAAAACAACTTTCACAAAAACTGCCGTTTTGACCGCTTTCCCAAAATTATACAGAAAAAAATGTTTTCTATATAAAATCTACCCCTAATCTTCAGCTTTTCAAGTAACAAGTCGGATTTCAAATCGGGTCTAACAATCTGTAACTAGAGCTATTTTTGTAACCCTTCGCCTGTTTTTCTGGCTTCGGTAAAAAATGTCAGAAGTTAGCAGATTCATTAAATTCAAAACAACTTTAACAAACAAATGCCGTTTTGACCTTTTTCCCATCATTTTACAGAAAACAATGTTTTCTATATAAAATCTACCCCTACTCTTCTGCTTTTCAAGCAACAAGTCGGATTTCAAATCGGGGCTACCAATCTGTAACTAGAGCTATTTTTGTAACCCTTCGCCTGTTTTTCTGGCTTCGGTAAAAAATGTCAGAAGTTAGCAGATTCATTAAATTTAAAACAACTTTCACAAAAACTGCCGTTTTGACCGCTTTCCCAAAATTATACAGAAAAAAATGTTTTCTATATAAAATCTACCCCTAATCTTCAGCTTTTCAAGTAACAAGTCGGATTTCAAATTGGGTCTACAAATCTGTAACTAGAGCTATTTTTGTAACCCTTCGCCTGTTTTTCTGGCTTCGGTAAAAATGTCAGAAGTTAGCAGATTCATTAAATTCAAAACAACTTTCACAAACAACTGCCGTTTTGACCCCTTTCCCAAAATTTTACAGAAAACAATGTTTTCTATATAAAATCTACCCCTACTCTTCTGCTTTTCAAGCAACAAGTCGGATTTCAAATCGGGGCTACCAATCTGTAACTAGAGCTATTTTTGTAACCCTTCGCCTGTTTTTCTGGCTTCGGTAAAAAATGTCAGAAGTTAGCAGATTCATTAAATTCAAAACAACTATCATTTTGACCACTAAACCAAAGAGTTTGACAAAAATATATTGGATTAAAACTTCCCTCTACTTCTCTGCTTGTCAAATGCGGAGAAGGTTTATGCAGTATGGAACTTACGTTACAGCAGTTTTACTAAATGCACTACCATGTGTTTTTTAAACTTTCACAAACAACTGCCGTTTTGACCCCTTTCCCAACATTTTACAGAAAACAATGTTTTCTATATAAAATCTACCCCTACTCTTCTGCTTTTCAAGCAACAAGTCGGATTTCAAATCGGGGCTACCAATCTGTAACTAGAGCTATTTTTGTAACCCTTCGCCTGTTTTTCTGGCTTCGGTAAAAAATGTCAGAAGTTAGCAGATTCATTAAATTCAAAACAACTTTAACAAACAAATGCCGTTTTGACCTTTTTCCCATCATTTTACAGAAAACAATTTTTTCTATATAAAATCTACCCCTACTCTTCTGCTTTTCAAGCAACAAGTCGGATTTCAAATCGGGGCTACCAATCTGTAACTAGAGCTATTTTTGTAACCCTTCGCCTGTTTTTCTGGCTTCGGTAAAAAATGTCAGAAGTTAGCAGATTCATTAAATTCAAAACAACTTTAACAAACAAATGCCGTTTTGACCCCTTTCCCATCATTTTACAGAAAACAATGTTTTCTATATAAAATCTACCCCTACTCTTCTGCTTTTCAAGCAACAAGTCGGATTTCAAATCGGGGCTACCAATCTGTAACTAGAGCTATTTTTGTAACCCTTCGCCTGTTTTTCTGGCTTCGGTAAAAAATGTCAGAAGTTAGCAGATTCATTAAATTCAAAACAACTATCATTTTGACCACTAAACCAAAGAGTTTGACAAAAATATATTGGATTAAAACTTCCCTCTACTTCTCTGCTTGTCAAATGCGGAGAAGGTTTATGCAGTATGGAACTTACGTTACAGCAGTTTTACTAAATGCACTACCATGTGTTTTTTAAACTTTCACAAACAACTGCCGTTTTGACCCCTTTCCCAACATTTTACAGAAAACAATGTTTTCTATATAAAATCTACCCCTACTCTTCTGCTTTTCAAGCAACAAGTCGGATTTCAAATCGGGGCTACCAATCTGTAACTAGAGCTATTTTTCTAACCCTTCGCCTGATTTTATGGCTTCGGTAAAAAATGTCAGAAGTTAGCAGATTCATTAAATTCAAAACAACTTTAACAAACAAATGCCGTTTTGACCCCTTTCCCATCATTTTACAGAAAACAATGTTTTCTATATAAAATCTACCCCTACTCTTCTGCTTTTCAAGCAGCAAGTCGGATTTCAAATCGGGGCTACCAATCTGTAACTAGAGCTATTTTTGTAACCCTTCGCCTGTTTTTCTGGCTTCGGTAAAAAATGTCAGAAGTTAGCAGATTCATTAAATTTAAAACAACTTTCACAAAAACTGCCGTTTTGACCGCTTTCCCAAAATTATACAGAAAAAAATGTTTTCTATATAAAATCTACCCCTAATCTTCAGCTTTTCAAGTAACAAGTCGGATTTCAAATTGGGTCTACAAATCTGTAACTAGAGCTATTTTTGTAACCCTTCGCCTGTTTTTCTGGCTTCGGTAAAAATGTCAGAAGTTAGCAGATTCATTAAATTCAAAACAACTTTCACAAACAACTGCCGTTTTGACCCCTTTCCCAAAATTTTACAGAAAACAATGTTTTCTATATAAAATCTACCCCTACTCTTCTGCTTTTCAAGCAACAAGTCGGATTTCAAATCGGGGCTACCAATCTGTAACTAGAGCTATTTTTGTAACCCTTCGCCTGTTTTTCTGGCTTCGGTAAAAAATGTCAGAAGTTAGCAGATTCATTAAATTCAAAACAACTATCATTTTGACCACTAAACCAAAGAGTTTGACAAAAATATATTGGATTAAAACTTCCCTCTACTTCTCTGCTTGTCAAATGCGGAGAAGGTTTATGCAGTATGGAACTTACGTTACAGCAGTTTTACTAAATGCACTACCATGTGTTTTTTAAACTTTCACAAACAACTGCCGTTTTGACCCCTTTCCCAACATTTTACAGAAAACAATGTTTTCTATATAAAATCTACCCCTACTCTTCTGCTTTTCAAGCAACAAGTCGGATTTCAAATCGGGGCTACCAATCTGTAACTAGAGCTATTTTTGTAACCCTTCGCCTGTTTTTCTGGCTTCGGTAAAAAATGTCAGAAGTTAGCAGATTCATTAAATTCAAAACAACTTTAACAAACAAATGCCGTTTTGACCCCTTTCCCATCATTTTACAGAAAACAATGTTTTCTATATAAAATCTACCCCTACTCTTCTGCTTTTCAAGCAGCAAGTCGGATTTCAAATCGGGGCTACCAATCTGTAACTAGAGCTATTTTTGTAACCCTTCGCCTGTTTTTCTGGCTTCGGTAAAAAATGTCAGAAGTTAGCAGATTCATTAAATTCAAAACAACTTTAACAAACAAATGCCGTTTGACCCCTTTCCCATCATTTTACAGAAAACAATGTTTTCTATATAAAATCTACCCCTACTCTTCTGCTTTTCAAGCAACAAGTCGGATTTCAAATCGGGGCTACCAATCTGTAACTAGAGCTATTTTTGTAACCCTTCGCCTGTTTTTCTGGCTTCGGTAAAAATGTCAGAAGTTAGCAGATTCATTAAATTCAAAACAACTTTCACAAACAACTGCCGTTTTGACCCCTTTCCCAAAATTTTACAGAAAACAATGTTTTCTATATAAAATCTACCCCTACTCTTCTGCTTTTCAAGCAACAAGTCGGATTTCAAATCGGGGCTACCAATCTGTAACTAGAGCTATTTTTGTAACCCTTCGCCTGTTTTTCTGGCTTCGGTAAAAAATGTCAGAAGTTAGCAGATTCATTAAATTCAAAACAACTATCATTTTGACCACTAAACCAAAGAGTTTGACAAAAATATATTGGATTAAAACTTCCCTCTACTTCTCTGCTTGTCAAATGCGGAGAAGGTTTATGCAGTATGGAACTTACGTTACAGCAGTTTTACTAAATGCACTACCATGTGTTTTTTAAACTTTCACAAACAACTGCCGTTTTGACCCCTTTCCCAACATTTTACAGAAAACAATGTTTTCTATATAAAATCTACCCCTACTCTTCTGCTTTTCAAGCAACAAGTCGGATTTCAAATCGGGGCTACCAATCTGTAACTAGAGCTATTTTTGTAACCCTTCGCCTGTTTTTCTGGCTTCGGTAAAAAATGTCAGAAGTTAGCAGATTCATTAAATTCAAAACAACTTTAACAAACAAATGCCGTTTTGACCCCTTTCCCATCATTTTACAGAAAACAATGTTTTCTATATAAAATCTACCCCTACTCTTCTGCTTTTCAAGCAGCAAGTCGGATTTCAAATCGGGGCTACCAATCTGTAACTAGAGCTATTTTTGTAACCCTTCGCCTGTTTTTCTGGCTTCGGTAAAAAATGTCAGAAGTTAGCAGATTCATTAAATTCAAAACAACTTTAACAAACAAATGCCGTTTGACCCCTTTCCCATCATTTTACAGAAAACAATGTTTTCTATATAAAATCTACCCCTACTCTTCTGCTTTTCAAGCAACAAGTCGGATTTCAAATCGGGGCTACCAATCTGTAACTAGAGCTATTTTTGTAACCCTTCGCCTGTTTTTCTGGCTTCGGTAAAAATGTCAGAAGTTAGCAGATTCATTAAATTCAAAACAACTTTCACAAACAACTGCCGTTTTGACCCCTTTCCCAAAATTTTACAGAAAACAATGTTTTCTATATAAAATCTACCCCTACTCTTCTGCTTTTCAAGCAACAAGTCGGATTTCAAATCGGGGCTACCAATCTGTAACTAGAGCTATTTTTGTAACCCTTCGCCTGTTTTTCTGGCTTCGGTAAAAAATGTCAGAAGTTAGCAGATTCATTAAATTCAAAACAACTATCATTTTGACCACTAAACCAAAGAGTTTGACAAAAATATATTGGATTAAAACTTCCCTCTACTTCTCTGCTTGTCAAATGCGGAGAAGGTTTATGCAGTATGGAACTTACGTTACAGCAGTTTTACTAAATGCACTACCATGTGTTTTTTAAACTTTCACAAACAACTGCCGTTTTGACCCCTTTCCCAACATTTTACAGAAAACAATGTTTTCTATATAAAATCTACCCCTACTCTTCTGCTTTTCAAGCAACAAGTCGGATTTCAAATCGGGGCTACCAATCTGTAACTAGAGCTATTTTTGTAACCCTTCGCCTGTTTTTCTGGCTTCGGTAAAAAATGTCAGAAGTTAGCAGATTCATTAAATTCAAAACAACTTTAACAAACAAATGCCGTTTTGACCCCTTTCCCATCATTTTACAGAAAACAATGTTTTCTATATAAAATCTACCCCTACTCTTCTGCTTTTCAAGCAACAAGTCGGATTTCAAATCGGGGCTACCAATCTGTAACTAGAGCTATTTTTGTAACCCTTCGCCTGTTTTTCTGGCTTCGGTAAAAAATGTCAGAAGTTAGCAGATTCATTAAATTCAAAACAACTATCATTTTGACCACTAAACCAAAGAGTTTGACAAAAATATATTGGATTAAAACTTCCCTCTACTTCTCTGCTTGTCAAATGCGGAGAAGGTTTATTCAGTATGGAACTTACGTTACAGCAGTTTTACTAAATGCACTACCATGTGTTTTTTAAACTTTCACAAACAACTGCCGTTTTGACCCCTTTCCCAACATTTTACAGAAAACAATGTTTTCTATATAAAATCTACCCCTACTCTTCTGCTTTTCAAGCAACAAGTCGGATTTCAAATCGGGGCTACCAATCTGTAACTAGAGCTATTTTTGTAACCCTTCGCCTGTTTTTCTGGCTTCGGTAAAAAATGTCAGAAGTTAGCAGATTCATTAAATTCAAAACAACTTTAACAAACAAATGCCGTTTTGACCCCTTTCCCATCATTTTACAGAAAACAATGTTTTCTATATAAAATCTACCCCTACTCTTCTGCTTTTCAAGCAGCAAGTCGGATTTCAAATCGGGGCTACCAATCTGTAACTAGAGCTATTTTTGTAACCCTTCGCCTGTTTTTCTGGCTTCGGTAAAAAATGTCAGAAGTTAGCAGATTCATTAAATTCAAAACAACTTTAACAAACAAATGCCGTTTTGACCCCTTTCCCATCATTTTACAGAAAACAATGTTTTCTATATAAAATCTACCCCTACTCTTCTGCTTTTCAAGCAGCAAGTCGGATTTCAAATCGGGGCTACCAATCTGTAACTAGAGCTATTTTTGTAACCCTTCGCCTGTTTTTCTGGCTTCGGTAAAAAATGTCAGAAGTTAGCAGATTCATTAAATTCAAAACAACTATCATTTTGACCACTAAACCAAAGAGTTTGACAAAAATATATTGGATTAAAACTTCCCTCTACTTCTCTGCTTGTCAAATGCGGAGAAGGTTTATTCAGTATGGAACTTACGTTACAGCAGTTTTACTAAATGCACTACCATGTGTTTTTTAAACTTTCACAACCAACTGCCGTTTTGACCCCTTTCCCATCATTTTACAGAAAACAATGTTTTCTATATAAAATCTACCCCTACTCTTCTGCTTTTCAAGCAGCAAGTCGGATTTCAAATCGGGGCTACCAATCTGTAACTAGAGCTATTTTTGTAACCCTTCGCCTGTTTTTCTGGCTTCGGTAAAAAATGTCAGAAGTTAGCAGATTCATTAAATTCAAAACAACTTTAACAAACAAATGCCGTTTTGACCCCTTTCCCATCATTTTACAGAAAACAATGTTTTCTATATAAAATCTACCCCTACTCTTCTGCTTTTCAAGCAGCAAGTCGGATTTCAAATCGGGGCTACCAATCTGTAACTAGAGCTATTTTTGTAACCCTTCGCCTGTTTTTCTGGCTTCGGTAAAAAATGTCAGAAGTTAGCAGATTCATTAAATTCAAAACAACTTTAACAAACAAATGCCGTTTTGACCCCTTTCCCATCATTTTACAGATAAAATCTACCCCTACTCTTCTGCTTTTCAAGCAACAAGTCGGATTTCAAATCGGGGCTACCAATCTGTAACTAGAGCTATTTTTGTAACCCTTCGCCTGTTTTTCTGGCTTCGGTAAAAAATGTCAGAAGTTAGCAGATTCATTAAATTCAAAACAACTATCATTTTGACCACTAAACCAAAGAGTTTGACAAAAATATATTGGATTAAAACTTCCCTCTACTTCTCTGCTTGTCAAATGCGGAGAAGGTTTATTCAGTATGGAACTTACGTTACAGCAGTTTTACTAAATGCACTACCATGTGTTTTTTAAACTTTCACAAACAACTGCCGTTTTGACCCCTTTCCCAACATTTTACAGAAAACAATGTTTTCTATATAAAATCTACCCCTACTCTTCTGCTTTTCAAGCAACAAGTCGGATTTCAAATCGGGGCTACCAATCTGTAACTAGAGCTATTTTTGTAACCCTTCGCCTGTTTTTCTGGCTTCGGTAAAAAATGTCAGAAGTTAGCAGATTCATTAAATTCAAAACAACTATAACAAACAAATGCCGTTTTGACCCCTTTCCCATCATTTTACAGAAAACAATGTTTTCTATATAAAATCTACCCCTACTCTTCTGCTTTTCAAGCAGCAAGTCGGATTTGAAACCGGGGCTACCAATCCGTAACTAGAGCTATTTTTGTAACCCTTCGCCTGTTTTTCTGGCTTCGGTAAAAAATGTCAGAAGTTAGCAGATTCATTAAATTCAAAACAACTTTAACAAACAAATGCCGTTTTGACCCCTTTCCCATCATTTTACAGAAAACAATGTTTTCTATATAAAATCTACCCCTACTCTTCTGCTTTTCAAGCAACAAGTCGGATTTCAAATCGGGGCTACCAATCTGTAACTAGAGCTATTTTTGTAACCCTTCGCCTGTTTTTCTGGCTTCGGTAAAAAATGTCAGAAGTTAGCAGATTCATTAAATTCAAAACAACTATCATTTTGACCACTAAACCAAAGAGTTTGACAAAAATATATTGGATTAAAACTTCCCTCTACTTCTCTGCTTGTCAAATGCGGAGAAGGTTTATTCAGTATGGAACTTACGTTACAGCAGTTTTACTAAATGCACTACCATGTGTTTTTTAAACTTTCACAAACAACTGCCGTTTTGACCCCTTTCCCATCATTTTACAGAAAACAATGTTTTCTATATAAAATCTACCCCTACTCTTCTGCTTTTCAAGCAACAAGTCGGATTTCAAATCGGGGCTACCAATCTGTAACTAGAGCTATTTTTGTAACCCTTCGCCTGTTTTTCTGGCTTCGGTAAAAAATGTCAGAAGTTAGCAGATTCATTAAATTCAAAACAACTTTAACAAACAAATGCCGTTTTGACCCCTTTCCCATCATTTTACAGAAAACAATGTTTTCTATATAAAATCTACCCCTACTCTTCTGCTTTTCAAGCAGCAAGTCGGATTTCAAATCGGGGCTACCAATCTGTAACTAGAGCTATTTTTGTAACCCTTCGCCTGTTTTTCTGGCTTCGGTAAAAAATGTCAGAAGTTAGCAGATTCATTAAATTCAAAACAACTTTAACAAACAAATGCCGTTTTGACCCCTTTCCCATCATTTTACAGATAAAATCTACCCCTACTCTTCTGCTTTTCAAGCAACAAGTCGGATTTCAAATCGGGGCTACCAATCTGTAACTAGAGCTATTTTTGTAACCCTTCGCCTGTTTTTCTGGCTTCGGTAAAAAATGTCAGAAGTTAGCAGATTCATTAAATTCAAAACAACTATCATTTTGACCACTAAACCAAAGAGTTTGACAAAAATATATTGGATTAAAACTTCCCTCTACTTCTCTGCTTGTCAAATGCGGAGAAGGTTTATTCAGTATGGAACTTACGTTACAGCAGTTTTACTAAATGCACTACCATGTGTTTTTTAAACTTTCACAAACAACTGCCGTTTTGACCCCTTTCCCATCATTTTACAGAAAACAATGTTTTCTATATAAAATCTACCCCTACTCTTCTGCTTTTCAAGCAGCAAGTCGGATTTCAAATCGGGGCTACCAATCTGTAACTAGAGCTATTTTTGTAACCCTTCGCCTGTTTTTCTGGCTTCGGTAAAAAATGTCAGAAGTTAGCAGATTCATTAAATTCAAAACAACTATAACAAACAAATGCCGTTTTGACCCCTTTCCCATCATTTTACAGAAAACAATGTTTTCTATATAAAATCTACCCCTACTCTTCTGCTTTTCAAGCAACAAGTCGGATTTCAAATCGGGGCTACCAATCTGTAACTAGAGCTATTTTTGTAACCCTTCGCCTGTTTTTCTGGCTTCGGTAAAAAATGTCAGAAGTTAGCAGATTCATTAAATTCAAAACAACTTTAACAAACAAATGCCGTTTTGACCCCTTTCCCATCATTTTACAGAAAACAATGTTTTCTATATAAAATCTACCCCTACTCTTCTGCTTTTCAAGCAGCAAGTCGGATTTCAAATCGGGGCTACCAATCTGTAACTAGAGCTATTTTTGTAACCCTTCGCCTGTTTTTCTGGCTTCGGTAAAAAATGTCAGAAGTTAGCAGATTCATTAAATTCAAAACAACTTTAACAAACAAATGCCGTTTTGACCCCTTTCCCATCATTTTACAGAAAACAATGTTTTCTATATAAAATCTACCCCTACTCTTCTGCTTTTCAAGCAACAAGTCGGATTTCAAATCGGGGCTACCAATCTGTAACTAGAGCTATTTTTGTAACCCTTCGCCTGTTTTTCTGGCTTCGGTAAAAAATGTCAGAAGTTAGCAGATTCATTAAATTCAAAACAACTTTAACAAACAAATGCCGTTTTGACCCCTTTCCCATCATTTTACAGAAAACAATGTTTTCTATATAAAATCTACCCCTACTCTTCTGCTTTTCAAGCAGCAAGTCGGATTTCAAATCGGGGCTACCAATCTGTAACTAGAGCTATTTTTGTAACCCTTCGCCTGTTTTTCTGGCTTCGGTAAAAAATGTCAGAAGTTAGCAGATTCATTAAATTCAAAACAACTTTAACAAACAAATGCCGTTTTGACCCCTTTCCCATCATTTTACAGAAAACAATGTTTTCTATATAAAATCTACCCCTACTCTTCTGCTTTTCAAGCAGCAAGTCGGATTTCAAATCGGGGCTACCAATCTGTAACTAGAGCTATTTTTGTAACCCTTCGCCTGTTTTTCTGGCTTCGGTAAAAAATGTCAGAAGTTAGCAGATTCATTAAATTCAAAACAACTTTAACAAACAAATGCCGTTTTGACCCCTTTCCCATCATTTTACAGAAAACAATGTTTTCTATATAAAATCTACCCCTACTCTTCTGCTTTTCAAGCAGCCAGTCGGATTTCAAATCGGGGCTACCAATCTGTAACTAGAGCTATTTTTGTAACCCTTCGCCTGTTTTTCTGGCTTCGGTAAAAAATGTCAGAAGTTAGCAGATTCATTAAATTCAAAACAACTTTAACAAACAAATGCCGTTTTGACCCCTTTCCCATCATTTTACAGAAAACAATGTTTTCTATATAAAATCTACCCCTACTCTTCTGCTTTTCAAGCAGCAAGTCGGATTTCAAATCGGGGCTACCAATCTGTAACTAGAGCTATTTTTGTAACCCTTCGCCTGTTTTTCTGGCTTCGGTAAAAAATGTCAGAAGTTAGCAGATTCATTAAATTCAAAACAACTTTAACAAACAAATGCCGTTTTGACCCCTTTCCCATCATTTTACAGAAAACAATGTTTTCTATATAAAATCTACCCCTACTCTTCTGCTTTTCAAGCAACAAGTCGGATTTCAAATCGGGGCTACCAATCTGTAACTAGAGCTATTTTTGTAACCCTTCGCCTGTTTTTCTGGCTTCGGTAAAAAATGTCAGAAGTTAGCAGATTCATTAAATTCAAAACAACTATCATTTTGACCACTAAACCAAAGAGTTTGACAAAAATATATTGGATTAAAACTTCCCTCTACTTCTCTGCTTGTCAAATGCGGAGAAGGTTTATTCAGTATGGAACTTACGTTACAGCAGTTTTACTAAATGCACTACCATGTGTTTTTTAAACTTTCACAAACAACTGCCGTTTTGACCCCTTTCCCATCATTTTACAGAAAACAATGTTTTCTATATAAAATCTACCCCTACTCTTCTGCTTTTCAAGCAACAAGTCGGATTTCAAATCGGGGCTACCAATCTGTAACTAGAGCTATTTTTGTAACCCTTCGCCTGTTTTTCTGGCTTCGGTAAAAAATGTCAGAAGTTAGCAGATTCATTAAATTCAAAACAACTTTAACAAACAAATGCCGTTTTGACCCCTTTCCCATCATTTTACAGAAAACAATGTTTTCTATATAAAATCTACCCCTACTCTTCTGCTTTTCAAGCAGCAAGTCGGATTTCAAATCGGGGCTACCAATCTGTAACTAGAGCTATTTTTGTAACCCTTCGCCTGTTTTTCTGGCTTCGGTAAAAAATGTCAGAAGTTAGCAGATTCATTAAATTCAAAACAACTTTAACAAACAAATGCCGTTTTGACCCCTTTCCCATCATTTTACAGAAAACAATGTTTTCTATATAAAATCTACCCCTACTCTTCTGCTTTTCAAGCAGCAAGTCGGATTTCAAATCGGGGCTACCAATCTGTAACTAGAGCTATTTTTGTAACCCTTCGCCTGTTTTTCTGGCTTCGGTAAAAAATGTCAGAAGTTAGCAGATTCATTAAATTCAAAACAACTTTAACAAACAAATGCCGTTTTGACCCCTTTCCCATCATTTTACAGAAAACAATGTTTTCTATATAAAATCTACCCCTACTCTTCTGCTTTTCAAGCAGCAAGTCGGATTTCAAATCGGGGCTACCAATCTGTAACTAGAGCTATTTTTGTAACCCTTCGCCTGTTTTTCTGGCTTCGGTAAAAAATGTCAGAAGTTAGCAGATTCATTAAATTCAAAACAACTTTAACAAACAAATGCCGTTTTGACCCCTTTCCCATCATTTTACAGAAAACAATGTTTTCTATATAAAATCTACCCCTACTCTTCTGCTTTTCAAGCAACAAGTCGGATTTCAAATCGGGGCTACCAATCTGTAACTAGAGCTATTTTTGTAACCCTTCGCCTGTTTTTCTGGCTTCGGTAAAAAATGTCAGAAGTTAGCAGATTCATTAAATTCAAAACAACTATCATTTTGACCACTAAACCAAAGAGTTTGACAAAAATATATTGGATTAAAACTTCCCTCTACTTCTCTGCTTGTCAAATGCGGAGAAGGTTTATTCAGTATGGAACTTACGTTACAGCAGTTTTACTAAATGCACTACCATGTGTTTTTTAAACTTTCACAAACAACTGCCGTTTTGACCCCTTTCCCATCATTTTACAGAAAACAATGTTTTCTATATAAAATCTACCCCTACTCTTCTGCTTTTCAAGCAACAAGTCGGATTTCAAATCGGGGCTACCAATCTGTAACTAGAGCTATTTTTGTAACCCTTCGCCTGTTTTTCTGGCTTCGGTAAAAAATGTCAGAAGTTAGCAGATTCATTAAATTCAAAACAACTTTAACAAACAAATGCCGTTTTGACCCCTTTCCCATCATTTTACAGAAAACAATGTTTTCTATATAAAATCTACCCCTACTCTTCTGCTTTTCAAGCAGCCAGTCGGATTTCAAATCGGGGCTACCAATCTGTAACTAGAGCTATTTTTGTAACCCTTCGCCTGTTTTTCTGGCTTCGGTAAAAAATGTCAGAAGTTAGCAGATTCATTAAATTCAAAACAACTATAACAAACAAATGCCGTTTTGACCCCTTTCCCATCATTTTACAGAAAACAATGTTTTCTATATAAAATCTACCCCTACTCTTCTGCTTTTCAAGCAACAAGTCGGATTTCAAATCGGGGCTACCAATCTGTAACTAGAGCTATTTTTGTAACCCTTCGCCTGTTTTTCTGGCTTCGGTAAAAAATGTCAGAAGTTAGCAGATTCATTAAATTCAAAACAACTTTAACAAACAAATGCCGTTTTGACCCCTTTCCCATCATTTTACAGAAAACAATGTTTTCTATATAAAATCTACCCCTACTCTTCTGCTTTTCAAGCAACAAGTCGGATTTCAAATCGGGGCTACCAATCTGTAACTAGAGCTATTTTTGTAACCCTTCGCCTGTTTTTCTGGCTTCGGTAAAAAATGTCAGAAGTTAGCAGATTCATTAAATTCAAAACAACTATCATTTTGACCACTAAACCAAAGAGTTTGACAAAAATATATTGGATTAAAACTTCCCTCTACTTCTCTGCTTGTCAAATGCGGAGAAGGTTTATTCAGTATGGAACTTACGTTACAGCAGTTTTACTAAATGCACTACCATGTGTTTTTTAAACTTTCACAAACAACTGCCGTTTTGACCCCTTTCCCAACATTTTACAGAAAACAATGTTTTCTATATAAAATCTACCCCTACTCTTCTGCTTTTCAAGCAACAAGTCGGATTTCAAATCGGGGCTACCAATCTGTAACTAGAGCTATTTTTGTAACCCTTCGCCTGTTTTTCTGGCTTCGGTAAAAAATGTCAGAAGTTAGCAGATTCATTAAATTCAAAACAACTTTAACAAACAAATGCCGTTTTGACCCCTTTCCCATCATTTTACAGAAAACAATGTTTTCTATATAAAATCTACCCCTACTCTTCTGCTTTTCAAGCAACAAGTCGGATTTCAAATCGGGGCTACCAATCTGTAACTAGAGCTATTTTTGTAACCCTTCGCCTGTTTTTCTGGCTTCGGTAAAAAATGTCAGAAGTTAGCAGATTCATTAAATTCAAAACAACTATCATTTTGACCACTAAACCAAAGAGTTTGACAAAAATATATTGGATTAAAACTTCCCTCTACTTCTCTGCTTGTCAAATGCGGAGAAGGTTTATTCAGTATGGAACTTACGTTACAGCAGTTTTACTAAATGCACTACCATGTGTTTTTTAAACTTTCACAAACAACTGCCGTTTTGACCCCTTTCCCATCATTTTACAGAAAACAATGTTTTCTATATAAAATCTACCCCTACTCTTCTGCTTTTCAAGCAACAAGTCGGATTTCAAATCGGGGCTACCAATCTGTAACTAGAGCTATTTTTGTAACCCTTCGCCTGTTTTTCTGGCTTCGGTAAAAAATGTCAGAAGTTAGCAGATTCATTAAATTCAAAACAACTTTAACAAACAAATGCCGTTTTGACCCCTTTCCCATCATTTTACAGAAAACAATGTTTTCTATATAAAATCTACCCCTACTCTTCTGCTTTTCAAGCAGCAAGTCGGATTTCAAATCGGGGCTACCAATCTGTAACTAGAGCTATTTTTGTAACCCTTCGCCTGTTTTTCTGGCTTCGGTAAAAAATGTCAGAAGTTAGCAGATTCATTAAATTCAAAACAACTTTAACAAACAAATGCCGTTTTGACCCCTTTCCCATCATTTTACAGAAAACAATGTTTTCTATATAAAATCTACCCCTACTCTTCTGCTTTTCAAGCAACAAGTCGGATTTCAAATCGGGGCTACCAATCTGTAACTAGAGCTATTTTTGTAACCCTTCGCCTGTTTTTCTGGCTTCGGTAAAAAATGTCAGAAGTTAGCAGATTCATTAAATTCAAAACAACTATCATTTTGACCACTAAACCAAAGAGTTTGACAAAAATATATTGGATTAAAACTTCCCTCTACTTCTCTGCTTGTCAAATGCGGAGAAGGTTTATTCAGTATGGAACTTACGTTACAGCAGTTTTACTAAATGCACTACCATGTGTTTTTTAAACTTTCACAAACAACTGCCGTTTTGACCCCTTTCCCAACATTTTACAGAAAACAATGTTTTCTATATAAAATCTACCCCTACTCTTCTGCTTTTCAAGCAACAAGTCGGATTTCAAATCGGGGCTACCAATCTGTAACTAGAGCTATTTTTGTAACCCTTCGCCTGTTTTTCTGGCTTCGGTAAAAAATGTCAGAAGTTAGCAGATTCATTAAATTCAAAACAACTTTAACAAACAAATGCCGTTTTGACCCCTTTCCCATCATTTTACAGAAAACAATGTTTTCTATATAAAATCTACCCCTACTCTGCTGCTTTTCAAGCAACAAGTCGGATTTCAAATCGGGGCTACCAATCTGTAACTAGAGCTATTTTTGTAACCCTTCGCCTGTTTTTCTGGCTTCGGTAAAAAATGTCAGAAGTTAGCTGATTCATTAAATTCAAAACAACTATCATTTTGACCACTAAACCAAAGAGTTTAACAAAAATATATTGGATTAAAACTTCCCTCTACTTCTCTGCTTGTCAAATGCGGAGAAGGTTTATTCAGTATGGAACTTACGTTACAGCAGTTTTACTAAATGCACTACCATGTGTTTTTTAAACTTTCACAAACAACTGCCGTTTTGACCCCTTTCCCATCATTTTACAGAAAACAATGTTTTCTATATAAAATCTACCCCTACTCTTCTGCTTTTCAAGCAACAAGTCGGATTTCAAATCGGGGCTACCAATCTGTAACTAGAGCTATTTTTGTAACCCTTCGCCTGTTTTTCTGGCTTCGGTAAAAAATGTCAGAAGTTAGCAGATTCATTAAATTCAAAACAACTTTAACAAACAAATGCCGTTTTGACCCCTTTCCCATCATTTTACAGAAAACAATGTTTTCTATATAAAATCTACCCCTACTCTTCTGCTTTTCAAGCAACAAGTCGGATTTCAAATCGGGGCTACCAATCTGTAACTAGAGCTATTTTTGTAACCCTTCGCCTGTTTTTCTGGCTTCGGTAAAAAATGTCAGAAGTTAGCAGATTCATTAAATTCAAAACAACTATCATTTTGACCACTAAACCAAAGAGTTTGACAAAAATATATTGGATTAAAACTTCCCTCTACTTCTCTGCTTGTCAAATGCGGAGAAGGTTTATTCAGTATGGAACTTACGTTACAGCAGTTTTACTAAATGCACTACCATGTGTTTTTTAAACTTTCACAAACAACTGCCGTTTTGACCCCTTTCCCATCATTTTACAGAAAACAATGTTTTCTATATAGAATCTACCCCTACTCTTCTGCTTTTCAAGCAACAAGTCGGATTTCAAATCGGGGCTACCAATCTGTAACTAGAGCTATTTTTGTAACCCTTCGCCTGTTTTTCTGGCTTCGGTAAAAAATGTCAGAAGTTAGCAGATTCATTAAATTCAAAACAACTTTAACAAACAAATGCCGTTTTGACCCCTTTCCCATCATTTTACAGAAAACAATGTTTTCTATATAAAATCTACCCCTACTCTTCTGCTTTTCAAGCAGCCAGTCGGATTTCAAATCGGGGCTACCAATCTGTAACTAGAGCTATTTTTGTAACCCTTCGCCTGTTTTTCTGGCTTCGGTAAAAAATGTCAGAAGTTAGCAGATTCATTAAATTCAAAACAACTATAACAAACAAATGCCGTTTTGACCCCTTTCCCATCATTTTACAGAAAACAATGTTTTCTATATAAAATCTACCCCTACTCTTCTGCTTTTCAAGCAACAAGTCGGATTTCAAATCGGGGCTACCAATCTGTAACTAGAGCTATTTTTGTAACCCTTCGCCTGTTTTTCTGGCTTCGGTAAAAAATGTCAGAAGTTAGCAGATTCATTAAATTCAAAACAACTTTAACAAACAAATGCCGTTTTGACCCCTTTCCCATCATTTTACAGAAAACAATGTTTTCTATATAAAATCTACCCCTACTCTTCTGCTTTTCAAGCAGCAAGTCGGATTTGAAATCGGGGCTACCAATCTGTAACTAGAGCTATTTTTGTAACCCTTCGCCTGTTTTTCTGGCTTCGGTAAAAAATGTCAGAAGTTAGCAGATTCATTAAATTCAAAACAACTTTAACAAACAAATGCCGTTTTGACCCCTTTCCCATCATTTTACAGAAAACAATGTTTTCTATATAAAATCTACCCCTACTCTTCTGCTTTTCAAGCAACAAGTCGGATTTCAAATCGGGGCTACCAATCTGTAACTAGAGCTATTTTTGTAACCCTTCGCCTGTTTTTCTGGCTTCGGTAAAAAATGTCAGAAGTTAGCAGATTCATTAAATTCAAAACAACTATCATTTTGACCACTAAACCAAAGAGTTTGACAAAAATATATTGGATTAAAACTTCCCTCTACTTCTCTGCTTGTCAAATGCGGAGAAGGTTTATTCAGTATGGAACTTACGTTACAGCAGTTTTACTAAATGCACTACCATGTGTTTTTTAAACTTTCACAAACAACTGCCGTTTTGACCCCTTTCCCAACATTTTACAGAAAACAATGTTTTCTATATAAAATCTACCCCTACTCTTCTGCTTTTCAAGCAACAAGTCGGATTTCAAATCGGGG
Organism: Salvelinus fontinalis; assembly: GCF_029448725.1. Lineage (NCBI taxonomy): Eukaryota > Metazoa > Chordata > Actinopteri > Salmoniformes > Salmonidae > Salvelinus > Salvelinus fontinalis. Next base: position 1,277,957 of record NC_074698.1, read on the forward strand.
CTACCAATCTGTAACTAGAGCTATTTTTGTAACCCTTCGCCTGTTTTTCTGGCTTCGGTAAAAAATGTCAGAAGTTAGCAGATTCATTAAATTCAAAACAACTTTAACAAACAAATGCCGTTTTGACCCCTTTCCCATCATTTTACAGAAAACAATGTTTTCTATATAAAATCTACCCCTACTCTTCTGCTTTTCAAGCAACAAGTCGGATTTCAAATCGGGGCTACCAATCTGTAACTAGAGCTATTTTTGTAACCCTTCGCCTGTTTTTCTGGCTTCGGTAAAAAATGTCAGAAGTTAGCTGATTCATTAAATTCAAAACAACTATCATTTTGACCACTAAACCAAAGAGTTTAACAAAAATATATTGGATTAAAACTTCCCTCTACTTCTCTGCTTGTCAAATGCGGAGAAGGTTTATTCAGTATGGAACTTACGTTACAGCAGTTTTACTAAATGCACTACCATGTGTTTTTTAAACTTTCACAAACAACTGCCGTTTTGACCCCTTTCCCATCATTTTACAGAAAACAATGTTTTCTATATAAAATCTACCCCTACTCTTCTGCTTTTCAAGCAACAAGTCGGATTTCAAATCGGGGCTACCAATCTGTAACTAGAGCTATTTTTGTAACCCTTCGCCTGTTTTTCTGGCTTCGGTAAAAAATGTCAGAAGTTAGCAGATTCATTAAATTCAAAACAACTTTAACAAACAAATGCCGTTTTGACCCCTTTCCCATCATTTTACAGAAAACAATGTTTTCTATATAAAATCTACCCCTACTCTTCTGCTTTTCAAGCAACAAGTCGGATTTCAAATCGGGGCTACCAATCTGTAACTAGAGCTATTTTTGTAACCCTTCGCCTGTTTTTCTGGCTTCGGTAAAAAATGTCAGAAGTTAGCAGATTCATTAAATTCAAAACAACTATCATTTTGACCACTAAACCAAAGAGTTTGACAAAAATATATTGGATTAAAACTTCCCTCTACTTCTCTGCTTGTCAAATGCGGAGAAGGTTTATTCAGTATGGAACTTACGTTACAGCAGTTTTACTAAATGCACTACCATGTGTTTTTTAAACTTTCACAAACAACTGCCGTTTTGACCCCTTTCCCATCATTTTACAGAAAACAATGTTTTCTATATAGAATCTACCCCTACTCTTCTGCTTTTCAAGCAACAAGTCGGATTTCAAATCGGGGCTACCAATCTGTAACTAGAGCTATTTTTGTAACCCTTCGCCTGTTTTTCTGGCTTCGGTAAAAAATGTCAGAAGTTAGCAGATTCATTAAATTCAAAACAACTTTAACAAACAAATGCCGTTTTGACCCCTTTCCCATCATTTTACAGAAAACAATGTTTTCTATATAAAATCTACCCCTACTCTTCTGCTTTTCAAGCAGCCAGTCGGATTTCAAATCGGGGCTACCAATCTGTAACTAGAGCTATTTTTGTAACCCTTCGCCTGTTTTTCTGGCTTCGGTAAAAAATGTCAGAAGTTAGCAGATTCATTAAATTCAAAACAACTTTAACAAACAAATGCCGTTTTGACCCCTTTCCCATCATTTTACAGAAAACAATGTTTTCTATATAAAATCTACCCCTACTCTTCTGCTTTTCAAGCAACAAGTCGGATTTCAAATCGGGGCTACCAATCTGTAACTAGAGCTATTTTTGTAACCCTTCGCCTGTTTTTCTGGCTTCGGTAAAAAATGTCAGAAGTTAGCAGATTCATTAAATTCAAAACAACTATCATTTTGACCACTAAACCAAAGAGTTTGACAAAAATATATTGGATTAAAACTTCCCTCTACTTCTCTGCTTGTCAAATGCGGAGAAGGTTTATTCAGTATGGAACTTACGTTACAGCAGTTTTACTAAATGCACTACCATGTGTTTTTTAAACTTTCACAAACAACTGCCGTTTTGACCCCTTTCCCAACATTTTACAGAAAACAATGTTTTCTATATAAAATCTACCCCTACTCTTCTGCTTTTCAAGCAACAAGTCGGATTTCAAATCGGGGCTACCAATCTGTAACTAGAGCTATTTTTGTAACCCTTCGCCTGTTTTTCTGGCTTCGGTAAAAAATGTCAGAAGTTAGCAGATTCATTAAATTCAAAACAACTTTAACAAACAAATGCCGTTTTGACCCCTTTCCCATCATTTTACAGAAAACAATGTTTTCTATATAAAATCTACCCCTACTCTTCTGCTTTTCAAGCAGCAAGTCGGATTTGAAATCGGGGCTACCAATCTGTAACTAGAGCTATTTTTGTAACCCTTCGCCTGTTTTTCTGGCTTCGGTAAAAAATGTCAGAAGTTAGCAGATTCATTAAATTCAAAACAACTTTAACAAACAAATGCCGTTTTGACCCCTTTCCCATCATTTTACAGAAAACAATGTTTTCTATATAAAATCTACCCCTACTCTTCTGCTTTTCAAGCAGCAAGTCGGATTTGAAATCGGGGCTACCAATCTGTAACTAGAGCTATTTTTGTAACCCTTCGCCTGTTTTTCTGGCTTCGGTAAAAAATGTCAGAAGTTAGCAGATTCATTAAATTCAAAACAACTTTAACAAACAAATGCCGTTTTGACCCCTTTCCCATCATTTTACAGAAAACAATGTTTTCTATATAAAATCTACCCCTACTCTTCTGCTTTTCAAGCAACAAGTCGGATTTCAAATCGGGGCTACCAATCTGTAACTAGAGCTATTTTTGTAACCCTTCGCCTGTTTTTCTGGCTTCGGTAAAAAATGTCAGAAGTTAGCAGATTCATTAAATTCAAAACAACTATCATTTTGACCACTAAACCAAAGAGTTTGACAAAAATATATTGGATTAAAACTTCCCTCTACTTCTCTGCTTGTCAAATGCGGAGAAGGTTTATTCAGTATGGAACTTACGTTACAGCAGTTTTACTAAATGCACTACCATGTGTTTTTTAAACTTTCACAAACAACTGCCGTTTTGACCCCTTTCCCAACATTTTACAGAAAACAATGTTTTCTATATAAAATCTACCCCTACTCTTCTGCTTTTCAAGCAACAAGTCGGATTTCAAATCGGGGCTACCAATCTGTAACTAGAGCTATTTTTGTAACCCTTCGCCTGTTTTTCTGGCTTCGGTAAAAAATGTCAGAAGTTAGCAGATTCATTAAATTCAAAACAACTTTAACAAACAAATGCCGTTTTGACCCCTTTCCCATCATTTTACAGAAAACAATGTTTTCTATATAAAATCTACCCCTACTCTTCTGCTTTTCAAGCAACAAGTCGGATTTCAAATCGGGGCTACCAATCTGTAACTAGAGCTATTTTTGTAACCCTTCGCCTGTTTTTCTGGCTTCGGTAAAAAATGTCAGAAGTTAGCTGATTCATTAAATTCAAAACAACTATCATTTTGACCACTAAACCAAAGAGTTTAACAAAAATATATTGGATTAAAACTTCCCTCTACTTCTCTGCTTGTCAAATGCGGAGAAGGTTTATTCAGTATGGAACTTACGTTACAGCAGTTTTACTAAATGCACTACCATGTGTTTTTTAAACTTTCACAAACAACTGCCGTTTTGACCCCTTTCCCATCATTTTACAGAAAACAATGTTTTCTATATAAAATCTACCCCTACTCTTCTGCTTTTCAAGCAACAAGTCGGATTTCAAATCGGGGCTACCAATCTGTAACTAGAGCTATTTTTGTAACCCTTCGCCTGTTTTTCTGGCTTCGGTAAAAAATGTCAGAAGTTAGCAGATTCATTAAATTCAAAACAACTTTAACAAACAAATGCCGTTTTGACCCCTTTCCCATCATTTTACAGAAAACAATGTTTTCTATATAAAATCTACCCCTACTCTTCTGCTTTTCAAGCAACAAGTCGGATTTCAAATCGGGGCTACCAATCTGTAACTAGAGCTATTTTTGTAACCCTTCGCCTGTTTTTCTGGCTTCGGTAAAAAATGTCAGAAGTTAGCAGATTCATTAAATTCAAAACAACTATCATTTTGACCACTAAACCAAAGAGTTTGACAAAAATATATTGGATTAAAACTTCCCTCTACTTCTCTGCTTGTCAAATGCGGAGAAGGTTTATTCAGTATGGAACTTACGTTACAGCAGTTTTACTAAATGCACTACCATGTGTTTTTTAAACTTTCACAAACAACTGCCGTTTTGACCCCTTTCCCATCATTTTACAGAAAACAATGTTTTCTATATAGAATCTACCCCTACTCTTCTGCTTTTCAAGCAACAAGTCGGATTTCAAATCGGGGCTACCAATCTGTAACTAGAGCTATTTTTGTAACCCTTCGCCTGTTTTTCTGGCTTCGGTAAAAAATGTCAGAAGTTAGCAGATTCATTAAATTCAAAACAACTTTAACAAACAAATGCCGTTTTGACCCCTTTCCCATCATTTTACAGAAAACAATGTTTTCTATATAAAATCTACCCCTACTCTTCTGCTTTTCAAGCAGCCAGTCGGATTTCAAATCGGGGCTACCAATCTGTAACTAGAGCTATTTTTGTAACCCTTCGCCTGTTTTTCTGGCTTCGGTAAAAAATGTCAGAAGTTAGCAGATTCATTAAATTCAAAACAACTATAACAAACAAATGCCGTTTTGACCCCTTTCCCATCATTTTACAGAAAACAATGTTTTCTATATAAAATCTACCCCTACTCTTCTGCTTTTCAAGCAACAAGTCGGATTTCAAATCGGGGCTACCAATCTGTAACTAGAGCTATTTTTGTAACCCTTCGCCTGTTTTTCTGGCTTCGGTAAAAAATGTCAGAAGTTAGCAGATTCATTAAATTCAAAACAACTTTAACAAACAAATGCCGTTTTGACCCCTTTCCCATCATTTTACAGAAAACAATGTTTTCTATATAAAATCTACCCCTACTCTTCTGCTTTTCAAGCAGCAAGTCGGATTTGAAATCGGGGCTACCAATCTGTAACTAGAGCTATTTTTGTAACCCTTCGCCTGTTTTTCTGGCTTCGGTAAAAAATGTCAGAAGTTAGCAGATTCATTAAATTCAAAACAACTTTAACAAACAAATGCCGTTTTGACCCCTTTCCCATCATTTTACAGAAAACAATGTTTTCTATATAAAATCTACCCCTACTCTTCTGCTTTTCAAGCAGCAAGTCGGATTTGAAATCGGGGCTACCAATCTGTAACTAGAGCTATTTTTGTAACCCTTCGCCTGTTTTTCTGGCTTCGGTAAAAAATGTCAGAAGTTAGCAGATTCATTAAATTCAAAACAACTTTAACAAACAAATGCCGTTTTGACCCCTTTCCCATCATTTTACAGAAAACAATGTTTTCTATATAAAATCTACCCCTACTCTTCTGCTTTTCAAGCAACAAGTCGGATTTCAAATCGGGGCTACCAATCTGTAACTAGAGCTATTTTTGTAACCCTTCGCCTGTTTTTCTGGCTTCGGTAAAAAATGTCAGAAGTTAGCAGATTCATTAAATTCAAAACAACTATCATTTTGACCACTAAACCAAAGAGTTTGACAAAAATATATTGGATTAAAACTTCCCTCTACTTCTCTGCTTGTCAAATGCGGAGAAGGTTTATTCAGTATGGAACTTACGTTACAGCAGTTTTACTAAATGCACTACCATGTGTTTTTTAAACTTTCACAAACAACTGCCGTTTTGACCCCTTTCCCAACATTTTACAGAAAACAATGTTTTCTATATAAAATCTACCCCTACTCTTCTGCTTTTCAAGCAACAAGTCGGATTTCAAATCGGGGCTACCAATCTGTAACTAGAGCTATTTTTGTAACCCTTCGCCTGTTTTTCTGGCTTCGGTAAAAAATGTCAGAAGTTAGCAGATTCATTAAATTCAAAACAACTTTAACAAACAAATGCCGTTTTGACCCCTTTCCCATCATTTTACAGAAAACAATGTTTTCTATATAAAATCTACCCCTACTCTTCTGCTTTTCAAGCAACAAGTCGGATTTCAAATCGGGGCTACCAATCTGTAACTAGAGCTATTTTTGTAACCCTTCGCCTGTTTTTCTGGCTTCGGTAAAAAATGTCAGAAGTTAGCTGATTCATTAAATTCAAAACAACTATCATTTTGACCACTAAACCAAAGAGTTTAACAAAAATATATTGGATTAAAACTTCCCTCTACTTCTCTGCTTGTCAAATGCGGAGAAGGTTTATTCAGTATGGAACTTACGTTACAGCAGTTTTACTAAATGCACTACCATGTGTTTTTTAAACTTTCACAAACAACTGCCGTTTTGACCCCTTTCCCATCATTTTACAGAAAACAATGTTTTCTATATAAAATCTACCCCTACTCTTCTGCTTTTCAAGCAACAAGTCGGATTTCAAATCGGGGCTACCAATCTGTAACTAGAGCTATTTTTGTAACCCTTCGCCTGTTTTTCTGGCTTCGGTAAAAAATGTCAGAAGTTAGCAGATTCATTAAATTCAAAACAACTTTAACAAACAAATGCCGTTTTGACCCCTTTCCCATCATTTTACAGAAAACAATGTTTTCTATATAAAATCTACCCCTACTCTTCTGCTTTTCAAGCAACAAGTCGGATTTCAAATCGGGGCTACCAATCTGTAACTAGAGCTATTTTTGTAACCCTTCGCCTGTTTTTCTGGCTTCGGTAAAAAATGTCAGAAGTTAGCAGATTCATTAAATTCAAAACAACTATCATTTTGACCACTAAACCAAAGAGTTTGACAAAAATATATTGGATTAAAACTTCCCTCTACTTCTCTGCTTGTCAAATGCGGAGAAGGTTTATTCAGTATGGAACTTACGTTACAGCAGTTTTACTAAATGCACTACCATGTGTTTTTTAAACTTTCACAAACAACTGCCGTTTTGACCCCTTTCCCATCATTTTACAGAAAACAATGTTTTCTATATAGAATCTACCCCTACTCTTCTGCTTTTCAAGCAACAAGTCGGATTTCAAATCGGGGCTACCAATCTGTAACTAGAGCTATTTTTGTAACCCTTCGCCTGTTTTTCTGGCTTCGGTAAAAAATGTCAGAAGTTAGCAGATTCATTAAATTCAAAACAACTTTAACAAACAAATGCCGTTTTGACCCCTTTCCCATCATTTTACAGAAAACAATGTTTTCTATATAAAATCTACCCCTACTCTTCTGCTTTTCAAGCAGCCAGTCGGATTTCAAATCGGGGCTACCAATCTGTAACTAGAGCTATTTTTGTAACCCTTCGCCTGTTTTTCTGGCTTCGGTAAAAAATGTCAGAAGTTAGCAGATTCATTAAATTCAAAACAACTATAACAAACAAATGCCGTTTTGACCCCTTTCCCATCATTTTACAGAAAACAATGTTTTCTATATAAAATCTACCCCTACTCTTCTGCTTTTCAAGCAACAAGTCGGATTTCAAATCGGGGCTACCAATCTGTAACTAGAGCTATTTTTGTAACCCTTCGCCTGTTTTTCTGGCTTCGGTAAAAAATGTCAGAAGTTAGCAGATTCATTAAATTCAAAACAACTTTAACAAACAAATGCCGTTTTGACCCCTTTCCCATAATTTTACAGAAAACAATGTTTTCTATATAAAATCTACCCCTACTCTTCTGCTTTTCAAGCAGCAAGTCGGATTTGAAATCGGGGCTACCAATCTGTAACTAGAGCTATTTTTGTAACCCTTCGCCTGTTTTTCTGGCTTCGGTAAAAAATGTCAGAAGTTAGCAGATTCATTAAATTCAAAACAACTTTAACAAACAAATGCCGTTTTGACCCCTTTCCCATCATTTTACATCTATATAAAATCTACCCCTACTCTTCTGCTTTTCAAGCAACAAGTCGGATTTCAAATCGGGGCTACCAATCTGTAACTAGAGCTATTTTTGTAACCCTTCGCCTGTTTTTCTGGCTTCGGTAAAAAATGTCAGAAGTTAGCAGATTCATTAAATTCAAAACAACTTTAACAAACAAATGCCGTTTTGACCCCTTTCCCATCATTTTACAGAAAACAATGTTTTCTATATAAAATCTACCCCTACTCTTCTGCTTTTCAAGCAACAAGTCGGATTTCAAATCGGGGCTACCAATCTGTAACTAGAGCTATTTTTGTAACCCTTCGCCTGTTTTTCTGGCTTCGGTAAAAAATGTCAGAAGTTAGCAGATTCATTAAATTCAAAACAACTATCATTTTGACCACTAAACCAAAGAGTTTGACAAAAATATATTGGATTAAAACTTCCCTCTACTTCTCTGCTTGTCAAATGCGGAGAAGGTTTATTCAGTATGGAACTTACGTTACAGCAGTTTTACTAAATGCACTACCATGTGTTTTTTAAACTTTCACAAACAACTGCCGTTTTGACCCCTTTCCCAACATTTTACAGAAAACAATGTTTTCTATATAAAATCTACCCCTACTCTTCTGCTTTTCAAGCAACAAGTCGGATTTCAAATCGGGGCTACCAATCTGTAACTAGAGCTATTTTTGTAACCCTTCGCCTGTTTTTCTGGCTTCGGTAAAAAATGTCAGAAGTTAGCAGATTCATTAAATTCAAAACAACTTTAACAAACAAATGCCGTTTTGACCCCTTTCCCATCATTTTACAGAAAACAATGTTTTCTATATAAAATCTACCCCTACTCTTCTGCTTTTCAAGCAACAAGTCGGATTTCAAATCGGGGCTACCAATCTGTAACTAGAGCTATTTTTGTAACCCTTCGCCTGTTTTTCTGGCTTCGGTAAAAAATGTCAGAAGTTAGCAGATTCATTAAATTCAAAACAACTTTAACAAACAAATGCCGTTTTGACCCCTTTCCCATCATTTTACAGAAAACAATGTTTTCTATATAAAATCTACCCCTACTCTTCTGCTTTTCAAGCAACAAGTCGGATTTCAAATCGGGGCTACCAATCTGTAACTAGAGCTATTTTTGTAACCCTTCGCCTGTTTTTCTGGCTTCGGTAAAAAATGTCAGAAGTTAGCAGATTCATTAAATTCAAAACAACTTTAACAAACAAATGCCGTTTTGACCCCTTTCCCATCATTTTACAGAAAACAATGTTTTCTATATAAAATCTACCCCTACTCTTCTGCTTTTCAAGCAACAAGTCGGATTTCAAATCGGGGCTACCAATCTGTAACTAGAGCTATTTTTGTAACCCTTCGCCTGTTTTTCTGGCTTCGGTAAAAAATGTCAGAAGTTAGCAGATTCATTAAATTCAAAACAACTATCATTTTGACCACTAAACCAAAGAGTTTGACAAAAATATATTGGATTAAAACTTCCCTCTACTTCTCTGCTTGTCAAATGCGGAGAAGGTTTATTCAGTATGGAACTTACGTTACAGCAGTTTTACTAAATGCACTACCATGTGTTTTTTAAACTTTCACAAACAACTGCCGTTTTGACCCCTTTCCCAACATTTTACAGAAAACAATGTTTTCTATATAAAATCTACCCCTACTCTTCTGCTTTTCAAGCAACAAGTCGGATTTCAAATCGGGGCTACCAATCTGTAACTAGAGCTATTTTTGTAACCCTTCGCCTGTTTTTCTGGCTTCGGTAAAAAATGTCAGAAGTTAGCAGATTCATTAAATTCAAAACAACTTTAACAAACAAATGCCGTTTTGACCCCTTTCCCATCATTTTACAGAAAACAATGTTTTCTATATAAAATCTACCCCTACTCTTCTGCTTTTCAAGCAGCAAGTCGGATTTCAAATCGGGGCTACCAATCTGTAACTAGAGCTATTTTTGTAACCCTTCGCCTGTTTTTCTGGCTTCGGTAAAAAATGTCAGAAGTTAGCAGATTCATTAAATTCAAAACAACTATCATTTTGACCACTAAACCAAAGAGTTTGACAAAAATATATTGGATTAAAACTTCCCTCTACTTCTCTGCTTGTCAAATGCGGAGAAGGTTTATTCAGTATGGAACTTACGTTACAGCAGTTTTACTAAATGCACTACCATGTGTTTTTTAAACTTTCACAAACAACTGCCGTTTTGACCCCTTTCCCATCATTTTACAGAAAACAATGTTTTCTATATAAAATCTACCCCTACTCTTCTGCTTTTCAAGCAACAAGTCGGATTTCAAATCGGGGCTACCAATCTGTAACTAGAGCTATTTTTGTAACCCTTCGCCTGTTTTTCTGGCTTCGGTAAAAAATGTCAGAAGTTAGCAGATTCATTAAATTCAAAACAACTTTAACAAACAAATGCCGTTTTGACCCCTTTCCCATCATTTTACAGAAAACAATGTTTTCTATATAAAATCTACCCCTACTCTTCTGCTTTTCAAGCAGCAAGTCGGATTTCAAATCGGGGCTACCAATCTGTAACTAGAGCTATTTTTGTAACCCTTCGCCTGTTTTTCTGGCTTCGGTAAAAAATGTCAGAAGTTAGCAGATTCATTAAATTCAAAACAACTTTAACAAACAAATGCCGTTTTGACCCCTTTCCCATCATTTTACATCTATATAAAATCTACCCCTACTCTTCTGCTTTTCAAGCAACAAGTCGGATTTCAAATCGGGGCTACCAATCTGTAACTAGAGCTATTTTTGTAACCCTTCGCCTGTTTTTCTGGCTTCGGTAAAAAATGTCAGAAGTTAGCAGATTCATTAAATTCAAAACAACTTTAACAAACAAATGCCGTTTTGACCCCTTTCCCATCATTTTACAGAAAACAATGTTTTCTATATAAAATCTACCCCTACTCTTCTGCTTTTCAAGCAACAAGTCGGATTTCAAATCGGGGCTACCAATCTGTAACTAGAGCTATTTTTGTAACCCTTCGCCTGTTTTTCTGGCTTCGGTAAAAAATGTCAGAAGTTAGCAGATTCATTAAATTCAAAACAACTATCATTTTGACCACTAAACCAAAGAGTTTGACAAAAATATATTGGATTAAAACTTCCCTCTACTTCTCTGCTTGTCAAATGCGGAGAAGGTTTATTCAGTATGGAACTTACGTTACAGCAGTTTTACTAAATGCACTACCATGTGTTTTTTAAACTTTCACAAACAACTGCCGTTTTGACCCCTTTCCCAACATTTTACAGAAAACAATGTTTTCTATATAAAATCTACCCCTACTCTTCTGCTTTTCAAGCAACAAGTCGGATTTCAAATCGGGGCTACCAATCTGTAACTAGAGCTATTTTTGTAACCCTTCGCCTGTTTTTCTGGCTTCGGTAAAAAATGTCAGAAGTTAGCAGATTCATTAAATTCAAAACAACTTTAACAAACAAATGCCGTTTTGACCCCTTTCCCATCATTTTACAGAAAACAATGTTTTCTATATAAAATCTACCCCTACTCTTCTGCTTTTCAAGCAGCAAGTCGGATTTCAAATCGGGGCTACCAATCTGTAACTAGAGCTATTTTTGTAACCCTTCGCCTGTTTTTCTGGCTTCGGTAAAAAATGTCAGAAGTTAGCAGATTCATTAAATTCAAAACAACTTTAACAAACAAATGCCGTTTTGACCCCTTTCCCATCATTTTACAGCTATATAAAATCTACCCCTACTCTTCTGCTTTTCAAGCAACAAGTCGGATTTCAAATCGGGGCTACCAATCTGTAACTAGAGCTATTTTTGTAACCCTTCGCCTGTTTTTCTGGCTTCGGTAAAAAATGTCAGAAGTTAGCAGATTCATTAAATTCAAAACAACTATCATTTTGACCACTAAACCAAAGAGTTTGACAAAAATATATTGGATTAAAACTTCCCTCTACTTCTCTGCTTGTCAAATGCGGAGAAGGTTTATTCAGTATGGAACTTACGTTACAGCAGTTTTACTAAATGCACTACCATGTGTTTTTTAAACTTTCACAAACAACTGCCGTTTTGACCCCTTTCCCAACATTTTACAGAAAACAATGTTTTCTATATAAAATCTACCCCTACTCTTCTGCTTTTCAAGCAACAAGTCGGATTTCAAATCGGGGCTACCAATCTGTAACTAGAGCTATTTTTGTAACCCTTCGCCTGTTTTTCTGGCTTCGGTAAAAAATGTCAGAAGTTAGCAGATTCATTAAATTCAAAACAACTTTAACAAACAAATGCCGTTTTGACCCCTTTCCCATCATTTTACAGAAAACAATGTTTTCTATATAAAATCTACCCCTACTCTTCTGCTTTTCAAGCAACAAGTCGGATTTCAAATCGGGGCTACCAATCTGTAACTAGAGCTATTTTTGTAACCCTTCGCCTGTTTTTCTGGCTTCGGTAAAAAATGTCAGAAGTTAGCAGATTCATTAAATTCAAAACAACTATCATTTTGACCACTAAACCAAAGAGTTTGACAAAAATATATTGGATTAAAACTTCCCTCTACTTCTCTGCTTGTCAAATGCGGAGAAGGTTTATTCAGTATGGAACTTACGTTACAGCAGTTTTACTAAATGCACTACCATGTGTTTTTTAAACTTTCACAAACAACTGCCGTTTTGACCCCTTTCCCAACATTTTACAGAAAACAATGTTTTCTATATAAAATCTACCCCTACTCTTCTGCTTTTCAAGCAACAAGTCGGATTTCAAATCGGGGCTACCAATCTGTAACTAGAGCTATTTTTGTAACCCTTCGCCTGTTTTTCTGGCTTCGGTAAAAAATGTCAGAAGTTAGCAGATTCATTAAATTCAAAACAACTTTAACAAACAAATGCCGTTTTGACCCCTTTCCCATCATTTTACAGAAAACAATGTTTTCTATATAAAATCTACCCCTACTCTTCTGCTTTTCAAGCAGCAAGTCGGATTTCAAATCGGGGCTACCAATCTGTAACTAGAGCTATTTTTGTAACCCTTCGCCTGTTTTTCTGGCTTCGGTAAAAAATGTCAGAAGTTAGCAGATTCATTAAATTCAAAACAACTTTAACAAACAAATGCCGTTTTGACCCCTTTCCCATCATTTTACAGAAAACAATGTTTTCTATATAAAATCTACCCCTACTCTTCTGCTTTTCAAGCAACAAGTCGGATTTCAAATCGGGGCTACCAATCTGTAACTAGAGCTATTTTTGTAACCCTTCGCCTGTTTTTCTGGCTTCGGTAAAAAATGTCAGAAGTTAGCAGATTCATTAAATTCAAAACAACTATCATTTTGACCACTAAACCAAAGAGTTTGACAAAAATATATTGGATTAAAACTTCCCTCTACTTCTCTGCTTGTCAAATGCGGAGAAGGTTTATTCAGTATGGAACTTACGTTACAGCAGTTTTACTAAATGCACTACCATGTGTTTTTTAAACTTTCACAAACAACTGCCGTTTTGACCCCTTTCCCAACATTTTACAGAAAACAATGTTTTCTATATAAAATCTACCCCTACTCTTCTGCTTTTCAAGCAACAAGTCGGATTTCAAATCGGGGCTACCAATCTGTAACTAGAGCTATTTTTGTAACCCTTCGCCTGTTTTTCTGGCTTCGGTAAAAAATGTCAGAAGTTAGCAGATTCATTAAATTCAAAACAACTTTAACAAACAAATGCCGTTTTGACCCCTTTCCCATCATTTTACAGAAAACAATGTTTTCTATATAAAATCTACCCCTACTCTTCTGCTTTTCAAGCAGCAAGTCGGATTTCAAATCGGGGCTACCAATCTGTAACTAGAGCTATTTTTGTAACCCTTCGCCTGTTTTTCTGGCTTCGGTAAAAAATGTCAGAAGTAGCAGATTCATTAAATTCAAAACAACTATCATTTTGACCACTAAACCAAAGAGTTTGACAAAAATATATTGGATAAAACTTCCCTCTACTTCTCTGCTTGTCAAATGCGGAGAAGGTTTATTCAGTATGGAACTTACGTTACAGCAGTTTTACTAAATGCACTACCATGTGTTTTTTAAACTTTCACAAACAACTGCCGTTTTGACCCCTTTCCCAACATTTTACAGAAAACAATGTTTTCTATATAAAATCTACCCCTACTCTTCTGCTTTTCAAGCAACAAGTCGGATTTCAAATCGGGGCTACCAATCTGTAACTAGAGCTATTTTTGTAACCCTTCGCCTGTTTTTCTGGCTTCGGTAAAAAATGTCAGAAGTTAGCAGATTCATTAAATTCAAAACAACTTTAACAAACAAATGCCGTTTTGACCCCTTTCCCATCATTTTACAGAAAACAATGTTTTCTATATAAAATCTACCCCTACTCTTCTGCTTTTCAAGCAACAAGTCGGATTTCAAATCGGGGCTACCAATCTGTAACTAGAGCTATTTTTGTAACCCTTCGCCTGTTTTTCTGGCTTCGGTAAAAAATGTCAGAAGTTAGCAGATTCATTAAATTCAAAACAACTATCATTTTGACCACTAAACCAAAGAGTTTGACAAAAATATATTGGATTAAAACTTCCCTCTACTTCTCTGCTTGTCAAATGCGGAGAAGGTTTATTCAGTATGGAACTTACGTTACAGCAGTTTTACTAAATGCACTACCATGTGTTTTTTAAACTTTCACAAACAACTGCCGTTTTGACCCCTTTCCCAACATTTTACAGAAAACAATGTTTTCTATATAAAATCTACCCCTACTCTTCTGCTTTTCAAGCAACAAGTCGGATTTCAAATCGGGGCTACCAATCTGTAACTAGAGCTATTTTTGTAACCCTTCGCCTGTTTTTCTGGCTTCGGTAAAAAATGTCAGAAGTTAGCAGATTCATTAAATTCAAAACAACTTTAACAAACAAATGCCGTTTTGACCCCTTTCCCATCATTTTACAGAAAACAATGTTTTCTATATAAAATCTACCCCTACTCTTCTGCTTTTCAAGCAACAAGTCGGATTTCAAATCGGGGCTACCAATCTGTAACTAGAGCTATTTTTGTAACCCTTCGCCTGTTTTTCTGGCTTCGGTAAAAAATGTCAGAAGTTAGCAGATTCATTAAATTCAAAACAACTTTAACAAACAAATGCCGTTTTGACCCCTTTCCCATCATTTTACAGAAAACAATGTTTTCTATATAAAATCTACCCCTACTCTTCTGCTTTTCAAGCAACAAGTCGGATTTCAAATCGGGGCTACCAATCTGTAACTAGAGCTATTTTTGTAACCCTTCGCCTGTTTTTCTGGCTTCGGTAAAAAATGTCAGAAGTTAGCAGATTCATTAAATTCAAAACAACTATCATTTTGACCACTAAACCAAAGAGTTTGACAAAAATATATTGGATTAAAACTTCCCTCTACTTCTCTGCTTGTCAAATGCGGAGAAGGTTTATTCAGTATGGAACTTACGTTACAGCAGTTTTACTAAATGCACTACCATGTGTTTTTTAAACTTTCACAAACAACTGCCGTTTTGACCCCTTTCCCAACATTTTACAGAAAACAATGTTTTCTATATAAAATCTACCCCTACTCTTCTGCTTTTCAAGCAACAAGTCGGATTTCAAATCGGGGCTACCAATCTGTAACTAGAGCTATTTTTGTAACCCTTCGCCTGTTTTTCTGGCTTCGGTAAAAAATGTCAGAAGTTAGCAGATTCATTAAATTCAAAACAACTTTAACAAACAAATGCCGTTTTGACCCCTTTCCCATCATTTTACAGAAAACAATGTTTTCTATATAAAATCTACCCCTACTCTTCTGCTTTTCAAGCAACAAGTCGGATTTCAAATCGGGGCTACCAATCTGTAACTAGAGCTATTTTTGTAACCCTTCGCCTGTTTTTCTGGCTTCGGTAAAAAATGTCAGAAGTTAGCAGATTCATTAAATTCAAAACAACTATCATTTTGACCACTAAACCAAAGAGTTTGACAAAAATATATTGGATTAAAACTTCCCTCTACTTCTCTGCTTGTCAAATGCGGAGAAGGTTTATTCAGTATGGAACTTACGTTACAGCAGTTTTACTAAATGCACTACCATGTGTTTTTTAAACTTTCACAAACAACTGCCGTTTTGACCCCTTTCCCAACATTTTACAGAAAACAATGTTTTCTATATAAAATCTACCCCTACTCTTCTGCTTTTCAAGCAACAAGTCGGATTTCAAATCGGGGCTACCAATCTGTAACTAGAGCTATTTTTGTAACCCTTCGCCTGTTTTTCTGGCTTCGGTAAAAAATGTCAGAAGTTAGCAGATTCATTAAATTCAAAACAACTTTAACAAACAAATGCCGTTTTGACCCCTTTCCC
Organism: Salvelinus fontinalis; assembly: GCF_029448725.1. Classification (NCBI taxonomy): domain Eukaryota; kingdom Metazoa; phylum Chordata; class Actinopteri; order Salmoniformes; family Salmonidae; genus Salvelinus; species Salvelinus fontinalis. The sequence continues at coordinate 1,294,106 of NC_074698.1, forward strand.
ATCATTTTACAGAAAACAATGTTTTCTATATAAAATCTACCCCTACTCTTCTGCTTTTCAAGCAGCAAGTCGGATTTCAAATCGGGGCTACCAATCTGTAACTAGAGCTATTTTTGTAACCCTTCGCCTGTTTTTCTGGCTTCGGTAAAAAATGTCAGAAGTTAGCAGATTCATTAAATTCAAAACAACTATCATTTTGACCACTAAACCAAAGAGTTTGACAAAAATATATTGGATTAAAACTTCCCTCTACTTCTCTGCTTGTCAAATGCGGAGAAGGTTTATTCAGTATGGAACTTACGTTACAGCAGTTTTACTAAATGCACTACCATGTGTTTTTTAAACTTTCACAAACAACTGCCGTTTTGACCCCTTTCCCAACATTTTACAGAAAACAATGTTTTCTATATAAAATCTACCCCTACTCTTCTGCTTTTCAAGCAACAAGTCGGATTTCAAATCGGGGCTACCAATCTGTAACTAGAGCTATTTTTGTAACCCTTCGCCTGTTTTTCTGGCTTCGGTAAAAAATGTCAGAAGTTAGCAGATTCATTAAATTCAAAACAACTTTAACAAACAAATGCCGTTTTGACCCCTTTCCCATCATTTTACAGAAAACAATGTTTTCTATATAAAATCTACCCCTACTCTTCTGCTTTTCAAGCAGCAAGTCGGATTTCAAATCGGGGCTACCAATCTGTAACTAGAGCTATTTTTGTAACCCTTCGCCTGTTTTTCTGGCTTCGGTAAAAAATGTCAGAAGTTAGCAGATTCATTAAATTCAAAACAACTTTAACAAACAAATGCCGTTTTGACCCCTTTCCCATCATTTTACAGAAAACAATGTTTTCTATATAAAATCTACCCCTACTCTTCTGCTTTTCAAGCAACAAGTCGGATTTCAAATCGGGGCTACCAATCTGTAACTAGAGCTATTTTTGTAACCCTTCGCCTGTTTTTCTGGCTTCGGTAAAAAATGTCAGAAGTTAGCAGATTCATTAAATTCAAAACAACTATCATTTTGACCACTAAACCAAAGAGTTTGACAAAAATATATTGGATTAAAACTTCCCTCTACTTCTCTGCTTGTCAAATGCGGAGAAGGTTTATTCAGTATGGAACTTACGTTACAGCAGTTTTACTAAATGCACTACCATGTGTTTTTTAAACTTTCACAAACAACTGCCGTTTTGACCCCTTTCCCAACATTTTACAGAAAACAATGTTTTCTATATAAAATCTACCCCTACTCTTCTGCTTTTCAAGCAACAAGTCGGATTTCAAATCGGGGCTACCAATCTGTAACTAGAGCTATTTTTGTAACCCTTCGCCTGTTTTTCTGGCTTCGGTAAAAAATGTCAGAAGTTAGCAGATTCATTAAATTCAAAACAACTTTAACAAACAAATGCCGTTTTGACCCCTTTCCCATCATTTTACAGAAAACAATGTTTTCTATATAAAATCTACCCCTACTCTTCTGCTTTTCAAGCAGCCAGTCGGATTTGAAATCGGGGCTACCAATCTGTAACTAGAGCTATTTTTGTAACCCTTCGCCTGTTTTTCTGGCTTCGGTAAAAAATGTCAGAAGTTAGCAGATTCATTAAATTCAAAACAACTATAACTTCTTGAGAATACAGGGGGTGCTGTTTCGCATTAGCATAATTGCCTCTACAGACTAAACTGCCTCTTATTCAATTATTGCTGTTACTATATGCATATAACCATATAGCATTGGATAGAAAACAAGCTATGGTTTCTAAAACCGTTCAGATTTGAGTCTCTGAGTCAAACACAGGTCATTTCACAGCACTTTCCCTGAGCCAGAAAAAGATTGCAAGATGTGTATGCTCGCTTCAAAGCTCTGCCTATATATGGTCACGCGACCTATGACCCGAATGACACTTCCTTCTTCTTCCTCTGGGTGTCTGGAAGACGTCAGAGGAGAAATTTTTTGTTTATCTTGTACTGACGTGAAATAAGACCTATTTCTTTAGCGTGACCGACAACTTCCGGTTTCCTGAGATGCGCGTTTAGAGAAGCCATTGACTTTTGTTATGCTGACGTTACGGATGAAAACTATCTCCGTGTCGAAGTTTGTTTGATACATGTGACCATATCACCGTAATGTATGTTTTTTCAATATAGTTTAATCAGATTATTAGAATTTTTTCGGGAGTTTTGCCGTGTTCCGTTCTGTGAGTTTTTTAACTTTGGACAGAGCCGTGCTAGTCGACCAGTACCCAGGCTAAATGAAGAGGGAAAGTTGCCATTGTGAATGGATTGAACGACTCATCAGGACTAAGGACACCTTGATCAACATTCTGATGAAAGATCAGCAATAGTAAGACCCAATTTACGATGTTATTTCATATATCTGTCGTGCATGTGAACTGGTCGCGCGCGTCCAGCTGGTTTTGGCTGGCCTGGTTATGCTAATTAGCTAGTTATGCTAATTTCGCTATAAAACATTTAAAAAATCTGAAATATTGTTTGGATTCACCAGATGTTGGGCTTTCAATGTCTGTACGCTGTGTATTTTTTCTGAAATGTTTTAAGACAAGTAATTAGTTATATAACGTTGGTCTCTGTAATTGTTCTAGCTGCATCAGCACTATATCAGATTGCAGCTGCAATGTAGAACTGTGATTTATACCTGAAAAATGCACATTTAAAAAAAAAAAACTATGCTATACCATAAATATGTTATCAGACTGTCATCTTAAGAATTTTTTTGTTGGTTAGTGGCTATCAATATCTTAGTTTAGCCGAATTGGTGATAGCACCTGATGGAGTAAGAAACTGTTGGAGTAAGAAAATGGTGTCATTTTGCTAACGTGTTTAGCTAATAGATTTACATATTGTGTCTTCCCTGTAAAACATTTAAAAAATCTGAAATGGTGGTTTTATTCACAAGATCTGTGTCTTTCATTGGGTGTCTTGGACTTGTGATTTAATGATATTTAGATGCTACTATTTAATTGTGACGCTATGCTAGCGATGCTAATCAGTGTGGGGGGTGTGGGGGGTGCTCCCGGATCCGGGTTAGGTACTCTGTAGAGGATAACAAACAAATGCCGTTTTGACCCCTTTCCCATCATTTTACAGAAAACAATGTTTTCTATATAAAATCTACCCCTACTCTTCTGCTTTTCAAGCAACAAGTCGGATTTCAAATCGGGGCTACCAATCTGTAACTAGAGCTATTTTTGTAACCCTTCGCCTGTTTTTCTGGCTTCGGTAAAAAATGTCAGAAGTTAGCAGATTCATTAAATTCAAAACAACTTTAACAAACAAATGCCGTTTTGACCCCTTTCCCATCATTTTACAGAAAACAATGTTTTCTATATAAAATCTACCCCTACTCTTCTGCTTTTCAAGCAGCAAGTCGGATTTCAAATCGGGGCTACCAATCTGTAACTAGAGCTATTTTTGTAACCCTTCGCCTGTTTTTCTGGCTTCGGTAAAAAATGTCAGAAGTTAGCAGATTCATTAAATTCAAAACAACTTTAACTTCTTGAGAATACAGGGGGTGCTGTTTCGCATTAGCATAATTGCCTCTACAGACTAAACTGCCTCTTATTCAATTATTGCTGTTACTATATGCATATAACCATATAGCATTGGATAGAAAACAAGCTATGGTTTCTAAAACCGTTCCAATTGAGTCTCTGAGTCAAACACAGGTCATTTCACAGCACTTTCCCTGAGCCAGAAAAAGATTGCAAGATGTGTATGCTCGCTTCAAAGCTCTGCCTATATATGGTCACGCGACCTATGACCCGAATGACACTTCCTTCTTCTTCCTCTGGGTGTCTGGAAGACGTCAGAGGAGAATTTTTTTGTTTATCTTGTACTGACGTGAAATAAGACCTATTTCTTTAGCGTGACCGACAACTTCCGGTTTCCTGAGATGCGCGTTTAGAGAAGCCATTGACTTTTGTTATGCTGACGTTACGGATGAAAACTATCTCCGTGTCGAAGTTTGTTTGATACATGTGACCATATCACCGTAATGTATGTTTTTTCAATATAGTTTAATCAGATTATTAGAATTTTTTCGGGAGTTTTGCCGTGTTCCGTTCTGTGAGTTTTTTAACTTTGGACAGAGCCGTGCTAGTCGACCAGTACCCAGGCTAAATGAAGAGGGAAAGTTGCCATTGTGAATGGATTGAACGACTCATCAGGACTAAGGACACCTTGATCAACATTCTGATGAAAGATCAGCAATAGTAAGACCCAATTTACGATGTTATTTCATATATCTGTCGTGCATGTGAACTGGTCGCGCGCGTCCAGCTGGTTTTGGCTGGCCTGGTTATGCTAATTAGCTAGTTATGCTAATTTCGCTATAAAACATTTAAAAAATCTGAAATATTGTTTGGATTCACCAGATGTTGGGCTTTCAATGTCTGTACGCTGTGTATTTTTTCTGAAATGTTTTAAGACAAGTAATTAGTTATATAACGTTGGTCTCTGTAATTGTTCTAGCTGCATCAGCACTATATCAGATTGCAGCTGCAATGTAGAACTGTGATTTATACCTGAAAAATGCACATTTAAAAAAAAAAAACTATGCTATACCATAAATATGTTATCAGACTGTCATCTTAAGAATTTTTTTGTTGGTTAGTGGCTATCAATATCTTAGTTTAGCCGAATTGGTGATAGCACCTGATGGAGTAAGAAACTGTTGGAGTAAGAAAATGGTGTCATTTTGCTAACGTGTTTAGCTAATAGATTTACATATTGTGTCTTCCCTGTAAAACATTTAAAAAATCTGAAATGGTGGTTTTATTCACAAGATCTGTGTCTTTCATTGGGTGTCTTGGACTTGTGATTTAATGATATTTAGATGCTACTATTTAATTGTGACGCTATGCTAGCGATGCTAATCAGTGTGGGGGGTGTGGGGGGTGCTCCCGGATCCGGGTTAGGTACTCTGTAGAGGTTAACAAACAAATGCCGTTTTGACCCCTTTCCCATCATTTTACAGAAAACAATGTTTTCTATATAAAATCTACCCCTACTCTTCTGCTTTTCAAGCAATAAGTCGGATTTCAAATCGGGGCTACCAATCTGTAACTAGAGCTATTTTTGTAACCCTTCGCCTGTTTTTCTGGCTTCGGTAAAAAATGTCAGAAGTTAGCAGATTCATTAAATTCAAAACAACTATCATTTTGACCACTAAACCAAAGAGTTTGACAAAAATATATTGGATTAAAACTTCCCTCTACTTCTCTGCTTGTCAAATGCGGAGAAGGTTTATTCAGTATGGAACTTACGTTACAGCAGTTTTACTAAATGCACTACCATGTGTTTTTTTAAACTTTCACAAACAACTGCCGTTTTGACCCCTTTCCCAACATTTTACAGAAAACAATGTTTTCTATATAAAATCTACCCCTACTCTTCTGCTTTTCAAGCAACAAGTCGGATTTCAAATCGGGGCTACCAATCTGTAACTAGAGCTATTTTTGTAACCCTTCGCCTGTTTTTCTGGCTTCGGTAAAAAATGTCAGAAGTTAGCAGATTCATTAAATTCAAAACAACTTTAACAAACAAATGCCGTTTTGACCCCTTTCCCATCATTTTACATCTATATAAAATCTACCCCTACTCTTCTGCTTTTCAAGCAACAAGTCGGATTTCAAATCGGGGCTACCAATCTGTAACTAGAGCTATTTTTGTAACCCTTCGCCTGTTTTTCTGGCTTCGGTAAAAAATGTCAGAAGTTAGCAGATTCATTAAATTCAAAACAACTATCATTTTGACCACTAAACCAAAGAGTTTGACAAAAATATATTGGATTAAAACTTCCCTCTACTTCTCTGCTTGTCAAATGCGGAGAAGGTTTATTCAGTATGGAACTTACGTTACAGCAGTTTTACTAAATGCACTACCATGTGTTTTTTAAACTTTCACAAACAACTGCCGTTTTGACCCCTTTCCCAACATTTTACAGAAAACAATGTTTTCTATATAAAATCTACCCCTACTCTTCTGCTTTTCAAGCAACAAGTCGGATTTCAAATCGGGGCTACCAATCTGTAACTAGAGCTATTTTTGTAACCCTTCGCCTGTTTTTCTGGCTTCGGTAAAAAATGTCAGAAGTTAGCAGATTCATTAAATTCAAAACAACTTTAACAAACAAATGCCGTTTTGACCCCTTTCCCATCATTTTACAGAAAACAATGTTTTCTATATAAAATCTACCCCTACTCTTCTGCTTTTCAAGCAACAAGTCGGATTTCAAATCGGGGCTACCAATCTGTAACTAGAGCTATTTTTGTAACCCTTCGCCTGTTTTTCTGGCTTCGGTAAAAAATGTCAGAAGTTAGCAGATTCATTAAATTCAAAACAACTATCATTTTGACCACTAAACCAAAGAGTTTGACAAAAATATATTGGATTAAAACTTCCCTCTACTTCTCTGCTTGTCAAATGCGGAGAAGGTTTATTCAGTATGGAACTTACGTTACAGCAGTTTTACTAAATGCACTACCATGTGTTTTTTAAACTTTCACAAACAACTGCCGTTTTGACCCCTTTCCCAACATTTTACAGAAAACAATGTTTTCTATATAAAATCTACCCCTACTCTTCTGCTTTTCAAGCAACAAGTCGGATTTCAAATCGGGGCTACCAATCTGTAACTAGAGCTATTTTTGTAACCCTTTGCCTGTTTTTCTGGCTTCGGTAAAAAATGTCAGAAGTTAGCAGATTCATTAAATTCAAAACAACTTTAACAAACAAATGCCGTTTTGACCCCTTTCCCATCATTTTACAGAAAACAATGTTTTCTATATAAAATCTACCCCTACTCTTCTGCTTTTCAAGCAACAAGTCGGATTTCAAATCGGGGCTACCAATCTGTAACTAGAGCTATTTTTGTAACCCTTCGCCTGTTTTTCTGGCTTCGGTAAAAAATGTCAGAAGTTAGCAGATTCATTAAATTCAAAACAACTTTAACAAACAAATGCCGTTTTGACCCCTTTCCCATCATTTTACATCTATATAAAATCTACCCCTACTCTTCTGCTTTTCAAGCAACAAGTCGGATTTCAAATCGGGGCTACCAATCTGTAACTAGAGCTATTTTTGTAACCCTTCGCCTGTTTTTCTGGCTTCGGTAAAAAATGTCAGAAGTTAGCAGATTCATTAAATTCAAAACAACTATCATTTTGACCACTAAACCAAAGAGTTTGACAAAAATATATTGGATTAAAACTTCCCTCTACTTCTCTGCTTGTCAAATGCGGAGAAGGTTTATTCAGTATGGAACTTACGTTACAGCAGTTTTACTAAATGCACTACCATGTGTTTTTTAAACTTTCACAAACAACTGCCGTTTTGACCCCTTTCCCAACATTTTACAGAAAACAATGTTTTCTATATAAAATCTACCCCTACTCTTCTGCTTTTCAAGCAACAAGTCGGATTTCAAATCGGGGCTACCAATCTGTAACTAGAGCTATTTTTGTAACCCTTTGCCTGTTTTTCTGGCTTCGGTAAAAAATGTCAGAAGTTAGCAGATTCATTAAATTCAAAACAACTTTAACAAACAAATGCCGTTTTGACCCCTTTCCCATCATTTTACAGAAAACAATGTTTTCTATATAAAATCTACCCCTACTCTTCTGCTTTTCAAGCAACAAGTCGGATTTCAAATCGGGGCTACCAATCTGTAACTAGAGCTATTTTTGTAACCCTTCGCCTGTTTTTCTGGCTTCGGTAAAAAATGTCAGAAGTTAGCAGATTCATTAAATTCAAAACAACTTTAACAAACAAATGCCGTTTTGACCCCTTTCCCATCATTTTACAGAAAACAATGTTTTCTATATAAAATCTACCCCTACTCTTCTGCTTTTCAAGCAACAAGTCGGATTTCAAATCGGGGCTACCAATCTGTAACTAGAGCTATTTTTGTAACCCTTCGCCTGTTTTTCTGGCTTCGGTAAAAAATGTCAGAAGTTAGCAGATTCATTAAATTCAAAACAACTATCATTTTGACCACTAAACCAAAGAGTTTGACAAAAATATATTGGATTAAAACTTCCCTCTACTTCTCTGCTTGTCAAATGCGGAGAAGGTTTATTCAGTATGGAACTTACGTTACAGCAGTTTTACTAAATGCACTACCATGTGTTTTTTAAACTTTCACAAACAACTGCCGTTTTGACCCCTTTCCCAACATTTTACAGAAAACAATGTTTTCTATATAAAATCTACCCCTACTCTTCTGCTTTTCAAGCAACAAGTCGGATTTCAAATCGGGGCTACCAATCTGTAACTAGAGCTATTTTTGTAACCCTTTGCCTGTTTTTCTGGCTTCGGTAAAAAATGTCAGAAGTTAGCAGATTCATTAAATTCAAAACAACTTTAACAAACAAATGCCGTTTTGACCCCTTTCCCATCATTTTACAGAAAACAATGTTTTCTATATAAAATCTACCCCTACTCTTCTGCTTTTCAAGCAACAAGTCGGATTTCAAATCGGGGCTACCAATCTGTAACTAGAGCTATTTTTGTAACCCTTCGCCTGTTTTTCTGGCTTCGGTAAAAAATGTCAGAAGTTAGCAGATTCATTAAATTCAAAACAACTTTAACAAACAAATGCCGTTTTGACCCCTTTCCCATCATTTTACATCTATATAAAATCTACCCCTACTCTTCTGCTTTTCAAGCAACAAGTCGGATTTCAAATCGGGGCTACCAATCTGTAACTAGAGCTATTTTTGTAACCCTTCGCCTGTTTTTCTGGCTTCGGTAAAAAATGTCAGAAGTTAGCAGATTCATTAAATTCAAAACAACTATCATTTTGACCACTAAACCAAAGAGTTTGACAAAAATATATTGGATTAAAACTTCCCTCTACTTCTCTGCTTGTCAAATGCGGAGAAGGTTTATTCAGTATGGAACTTACGTTACAGCAGTTTTACTAAATGCACTACCATGTGTTTTTTAAACTTTCACAAACAACTGCCGTTTTGACCCCTTTCCCAACATTTTACAGAAAACAATGTTTTCTATATAAAATCTACCCCTACTCTTCTGCTTTTCAAGCAACAAGTCGGATTTCAAATCGGGGCTACCAATCTGTAACTAGAGCTATTTTTGTAACCCTTCGCCTGTTTTTCTGGCTTCGGTAAAAAATGTCAGAAGTTAGCAGATTCATTAAATTCAAAACAACTTTAACAAACAAATGCCGTTTTGACCCCTTTCCCATCATTTTACAGAAAACAATGTTTTCTATATAAAATCTACCCCTACTCTTCTGCTTTTCAAGCAACAAGTCGGATTTCAAATCGGGGCTACCAATCTGTAACTAGAGCTATTTTTGTAACCCTTCGCCTGTTTTTCTGGCTTCGGTAAAAAATGTCAGAAGTTAGCAGATTCATTAAATTCAAAACAACTATCATTTTGACCACTAAACCAAAGAGTTTGACAAAAATATATTGGATTAAAACTTCCCTCTACTTCTCTGCTTGTCAAATGCGGAGAAGGTTTATTCAGTATGGAACTTACGTTACAGCAGTTTTACTAAATGCACTACCATGTGTTTTTTAAACTTTCACAAACAACTGCCGTTTTGACCCCTTTCCCAACATTTTACAGAAAACAATGTTTTCTATATAAAATCTACCCCTACTCTTCTGCTTTTCAAGCAACAAGTCGGATTTCAAATCGGGGCTACCAATCTGTAACTAGAGCTATTTTTGTAACCCTTTGCCTGTTTTTCTGGCTTCGGTAAAAAATGTCAGAAGTTAGCAGATTCATTAAATTCAAAACAACTTTAACAAACAAATGCCGTTTTGACCCCTTTCCCATCATTTTACAGAAAACAATGTTTTCTATATAAAATCTACCCCTACTCTTCTGCTTTTCAAGCAACAAGTCGGATTTCAAATCGGGGCTACCAATCTGTAACTAGAGCTATTTTTGTAACCCTTCGCCTGTTTTTCTGGCTTCGGTAAAAAATGTCAGAAGTTAGCAGATTCATTAAATTCAAAACAACTATCATTTTGACCACTAAACCAAAGAGTTTGACAAAAATATATTGGATTAAAACTTCCCTCTACTTCTCTGCTTGTCAAATGCGGAGAAGGTTTATTCAGTATGGAACTTACGTTACAGCAGTTTTACTAAATGCACTACCATGTGTTTTTTAAACTTTCACAAACAACTGCCGTTTTGACCCCTTTCCCAACATTTTACAGAAAACAATGTTTTCTATATAAAATCTACCCCTACTCTTCTGCTTTTCAAGCAACAAGTCGGATTTCAAATCGGGGCTACCAATCTGTAACTAGAGCTATTTTTGTAACCCTTCGCCTGTTTTTCTGGCTTCGGTAAAAAATGTCAGAAGTTAGCAGATTCATTAAATTCAAAACAACTTTAACAAACAAATGCCGTTTTGACCCCTTTCCCATCATTTTACATCTATATAAAATCTACCCCTACTCTTCTGCTTTTCAAGCAACAAGTCGGATTTCAAATCGGGGCTACCAATCTGTAACTAGAGCTATTTTTGTAACCCTTCGCCTGTTTTTCTGGCTTCGGTAAAAAATGTCAGAAGTTAGCAGATTCATTAAATTCAAAACAACTATCATTTTGACCACTAAACCAAAGAGTTTGACAAAAATATATTGGATTAAAACTTCCCTCTACTTCTCTGCTTGTCAAATGCGGAGAAGGTTTATTCAGTATGGAACTTACGTTACAGCAGTTTTACTAAATGCACTACCATGTGTTTTTTAAACTTTCACAAACAACTGCCGTTTTGACCCCTTTCCCAACATTTTACAGAAAACAATGTTTTCTATATAAAATCTACCCCTACTCTTCTGCTTTTCAAGCAACAAGTCGGATTTCAAATCGGGGCTACCAATCTGTAACTAGAGCTATTTTTGTAACCCTTCGCCTGTTTTTCTGGCTTCGGTAAAAAATGTCAGAAGTTAGCAGATTCATTAAATTCAAAACAACTTTAACAAACAAATGCCGTTTTGACCCCTTTCCCATCATTTTACAGAAAACAATGTTTTCTATATAAAATCTACCCCTACTCTTCTGCTTTTCAAGCAACAAGTCGGATTTCAAATCGGGGCTACCAATCTGTAACTAGAGCTATTTTTGTAACCCTTCGCCTGTTTTTCTGGCTTCGGTAAAAAATGTCAGAAGTTAGCAGATTCATTAAATTCAAAACAACTATCATTTTGACCACTAAACCAAAGAGTTTGACAAAAATATATTGGATTAAAACTTCCCTCTACTTCTCTGCTTGTCAAATGCGGAGAAGGTTTATTCAGTATGGAACTTACGTTACAGCAGTTTTACTAAATGCACTACCATGTGTTTTTTAAACTTTCACAAACAACTGCCGTTTTGACCCCTTTCCCAACATTTTACAGAAAACAATGTTTTCTATATAAAATCTACCCCTACTCTTCTGCTTTTCAAGCAACAAGTCGGATTTCAAATCGGGGCTACCAATCTGTAACTAGAGCTATTTTTGTAACCCTTTGCCTGTTTTTCTGGCTTCGGTAAAAAATGTCAGAAGTTAGCAGATTCATTAAATTCAAAACAACTTTAACAAACAAATGCCGTTTTGACCCCTTTCCCATCATTTTACAGAAAACAATGTTTTCTATATAAAATCTACCCCTACTCTTCTGCTTTTCAAGCAACAAGTCGGATTTCAAATCGGGGCTACCAATCTGTAACTAGAGCTATTTTTGTAACCCTTCGCCTGTTTTTCTGGCTTCGGTAAAAAATGTCAGAAGTTAGCAGATTCATTAAATTCAAAACAACTATCATTTTGACCACTAAACCAAAGAGTTTGACAAAAATATATTGGATTAAAACTTCCCTCTACTTCTCTGCTTGTCAAATGCGGAGAAGGTTTATTCAGTATGGAACTTACGTTACAGCAGTTTTACTAAATGCACTACCATGTGTTTTTTAAACTTTCACAAACAACTGCCGTTTTGACCCCTTTCCCAACATTTTACAGAAAACAATGTTTTCTATATAAAATCTACCCCTACTCTTCTGCTTTTCAAGCAACAAGTCGGATTTCAAATCGGGGCTACCAATCTGTAACTAGAGCTATTTTTGTAACCCTTCGCCTGTTTTTCTGGCTTCGGTAAAAAATGTCAGAAGTTAGCAGATTCATTAAATTCAAAACAACTTTAACAAACAAATGCCGTTTTGACCCCTTTCCCATCATTTTACAGAAAACAATGTTTTCTATATAAAATCTACCCCTACTCTTCTGCTTTTCAAGCAACAAGTCGGATTTCAAATCGGGGCTACCAATCTGTAACTAGAGCTATTTTTGTAACCCTTCGCCTGTTTTTCTGGCTTCGGTAAAAAATGTCAGAAGTTATCAGATTCATTAAATTCAAAACAACTTTAACAAACAAATGCCGTTTTGACCCCTTTCCCATCATTTTACAGAAAACAATGTTTTCTATATAAAATCTACCCCTACTCTTCTGCTTTTCAAGCAACAAGTCGGATTTCAAATCGGGGCTACCAATCTGTAACTAGAGCTATTTTTGTAACCCTTCGCCTGTTTTTCTGGCTTCGGTAAAAAATGTCAGAAGTTAGCTGATTCATTAAATTCAAAACAACTATCATTTTGACCACTAAACCAAAGAGTTTAACAAAAATATATTGGATTAAAACTTCCCTCTACTTCTCTGCTTGTCAAATGCGGAGAAGGTTTATTCAGTATGGAACTTACGTTACAGCAGTTTTACTAAATGCACTACCATGTGTTTTTTAAACTTTCACAAACAACTGCCGTTTTGACCCCTTTCCCAACATTTTACAGAAAACAATGTTTTCTATATAAAATCTACCCCTACTCTTCTGCTTTTCAAGCAACAAGTCGGATTTCAAATCGGGGCTACCAATCTGTAACTAGAGCTATTTTTGTAACCCTTCGCCTGTTTTTCTGGCTTCGGTAAAAAATGTCAGAAGTTAGCAGATTCATTAAATTCAAAACAACTATCATTTTGACCACTAAACCAAAGAGTTTGACAAAAATATATTGGATTAAAACTTCCCTCTACTTCTCTGCTTGTCAAATGCGGAGAAGGTTTATGCAGTATGGAACTTACGTTACAGCAGTTTTACTAAATGCACTACCATGTGTTTTTTAAACTTTCACAAACAACTGCCGTTTTGACCCCTTTCCCAACATTTTACAGAAAACAATGTTTTCTATATAAAATCTACCCCTACTCTTCTGCTTTTCAAGCAACAAGTCGGATTTCAAATCGGGGCTACCAATCTGTAACTAGAGCTATTTTTGTAACCCTTCGCCTGTTTTTCTGGCTTCGGTAAAAAATGTCAGAAGTTAGCAGATTCATTAAATTCAAAACAACTTTAACAAACAAATGCCGTTTTGACCCCTTTCCCATCATTTTACAGAAAACAATGTTTTCTATATAAAATCTACCCCTACTCTTCTGCTTTTCAAGCAACAAGTCGGATTTCAAATCGGGGCTACCAATCTGTAACTAGAGCTATTTTTGTAACCCTTCGCCTGTTTTTCTGGCTTCGGTAAAAAATGTCAGAAGTTAGCAGATTCATTAAATTCAAAACAACTATCATTTTGACCACTAAACCAAAGTTTGACAAAAATATATTGGATTAAAACTTCCCCCTACTTCTCTGCTTGTCAAATGCGGAGAAGGTTTATGCAGTATGGAACTTACGTTACAGCAGTTTTACTAAATGCACTACCATGTGTTTTTTAAACTTTCACAAACAACTGCCGTTTTGACCCCTTTCCCAACATTTTACAGAAAACAATGTTTTCTATATAAAATCTACCCCTACTCTTCTGCTTTTCAAGCAACAAGTCGGATTTCAAATCGGGGCTACCAATCTGTAACTAGAGCTATTTTTGTAACCCTTCGCCTGTTTTTCTGGCTTCGGTAAAAAATGTCAGAAGTTAGCAGATTCATTAAATTCAAAACAACTTTAACAAACAAATGCCGTTTTGACCCCTTTCCCATCATTTTACAGAAAACAATGTTTTCTATATAAAATCTACCCCTACTCTTCTGCTTTTCAAGCAACAAGTCGGATTTCAAATCGGGGCTACCAATCTGTAACTAGAGCTATTTTTGTAACCCTTCGCCTGTTTTTCTGGCTTCGGTAAAAAATGTCAGAAGTTAGCAGATTCATTAAATTCAAAACAACTATCATTTTGACCACTAAACCAAAGTTTGACAAAAATATATTGGATTAAAACTTCCCCCTACTTCTCTGCTTGTCAAATGCGGAGAAGGTTTATGCAGTATGGAACTTACGTTACAGCAGTTTTACTAAATGCACTACCATGTGTTTTTTAAACTTTCACAAACAACTGCCGTTTTGACCCCTTTCCCAACATTTTACAGAAAACAATGTTTTCTATATAAAATCTACCCCTACTCTTCTGCTTTTCAAGCAACAAGTCGGATTTCAAATCGGGGCTACCAATCTGTAACTAGAGCTATTTTTGTAACCCTTCGCCTGTTTTTCTGGCTTCGGTAAAAAATGTCAGAAGTTAGCAGATTCATTAAATTCAAAACAACTTTAACAAACAAATGCCGTTTTGACCCTTTCCCATCATTTTACAGAAAACAATGTTTTCTATATAAAATCTACCCCTACTCTTCTGCTTTTCAAACAGCAAGTCGGATTTCAAATCGGGGCTACCAATCTGTAACTAGAGCTATTTTTGTAACCCTTCGCCTGTTTTTCTGGCTTCGGTAAAAAATGTCAGAAGTTAGCAGATTCATTAAATTCAAAACAACTTTAACAAACAAATGCCGTTTTGACCCCTTTCCCATCATTTTACAGAAAACAATGTTTTCTATATAAAATCTACCCCTACTCTTCTGCTTTTCAAGCAACAAGTCGGATTTCAAATCGGGGCTACCAATCTGTAACTAGAGCTATTTTTGTAACCCTTCGCCTGTTTTTCTGGCTTCGGTAAAAAATGTCAGAAGTTAGCAGATTCATTAAATTCAAAACAACTTTAACAAACAAATGCCGTTTTGACCCCTTTCCCATCATTTTACAGAAAACAATGTTTTCTATATAAAATCTACCCCTACTCTTCTGCTTTTCAAGCAACAAGTCGGATTTCAAATCGGGGCTACCAATCTGTAACTAGAGCTATTTTTGTAACCCTTCGCCTGTTTTTCTGGCTTCGGTAAAAAATGTCAGAAGTTAGCAGATTCATTAAATTCAAAACAACTTTAACAAACAAATGCCGTTTTGACCCCTTTCCCATCATTTTACAGAAAACAATGTTTTCTATATAAAATCTACCCCTACTCTTCTGCTTTTCAAGCAACAAGTCGGATTTCAAATCGGGGCTACCAATCTGTAACTAGAGCTATTTTTGTAACCCTTCGCCTGTTTTTCTGGCTTCGGTAAAAAATGTCAGAAGTTAGCTGATTCATTAAATTCAAAACAACTATCATTTTGACCACTAAACCAAAGAGTTTAACAAAAATATATTGGATTAAAACTTCCCTCTACTTCTCTGCTTGTCAAATGCGGAGAAGGTTTATTCAGTATGGAACTTACGTTACAGCAGTTTTACTAAATGCACTACCATGTGTTTTTTAAACTTTCACAAACAACTGCCGTTTTGACCCCTTTCCCAACATTTTACAGAAAACAATGTTTTCTATATAAAATCTACCCCTACTCTTCTGCTTTTCAAGCAACAAGTCGGATTTCAAATCGGGGCTACCAATCTGTAACTAGAGCTATTTTTGTAACCCTTCGCCTGTTTTTCTGGCTTCGGTAAAAAATGTCAGAAGTTAGCAGATTCATTAAATTCAAAACAACTATCATTTTGACCACTAAACCAAAGAGTTTGACAAAAATATATTGGATTAAAACTTCCCTCTACTTCTCTGCTTGTCAAATGCGGAGAAGGTTTATGCAGTATGGAACTTACGTTACAGCAGTTTTACTAAATGCACTACCATGTGTTTTTTAAACTTTCACAAACAACTGCCGTTTTGACCCCTTTCCCAACATTTTACAGAAAACAATGTTTTCTATATAAAATCTACCCCTACTCTTCTGCTTTTCAAGCAACAAGTCGGATTTCAAATCGGGGCTACCAATCTGTAACTAGAGCTATTTCTGTAACCCTTCGCCTGTTTTTCTGGCTTCGGTAAAAAATGTCAGAAGTTAGCAGATTCATTAAATTCAAAACAACTTTAACAAACAAATGCCGTTTTGACCCCTTTCCCATCATTTTACAGAAAACAATGTTTTCTATATAAAATCTACCCCTACTCTTCTGCTTTTCAAGCAGCAAGTCGGATTTCAAATCGGGGCTACCAATCTGTAACTAGAGCTATTTTTGTAACCCTTCGCCTGTTTTTCTGGCTTCGGTAAAAAATGTCAGAAGTTAGCTGATTCATTAAATTCAAAACAACTATCATTTTGACCACTAAACCAAAGAGTTTAACAAAAATATATTGGATTAAAACTTCCCTCTACTTCTCTGCTTGTCAAATGCGGAGAAGGTTTATTCAGTATGGAACTTACGTTACAGCAGTTTTACTAAATGCACTACCATGTGTTTTTTAAACTTTCACAAACAACTGCCGTTTTGACCCCTTTCCCAACATTTTACAGAAAACAATGTTTTCTATATAAAATCTACCCCTACTCTTCTGCTTTTCAAGCAACAAGTCGGATTTCAAATCGGGGCTACCAATCTGTAACTAGAGCTATTTTTGTAACCCTTCGCCTGTTTTTCTGGCTTCGGTAAAAAATGTCAGAAGTTAGCAGATTCATTAAATTCAAAACAACTATCATTTTGACCACTAAACCAAAGAGTTTGACAAAAATATATTGGATTAAAACTTCCCTCTACTTCTCTGCTTGTCAAATGCGGAGAAGGTTTATGCAGTATGGAACTTACGTTACAGCAGTTTTACTAAATGCACTACCATGTGTTTTTTAAACTTTCACAAACAACTGCCGTTTTGACCCCTTTCCCAACATTTTACAGAAAACAATGTTTTCTATATAAAATCTACCCCTACTCTTCTGCTTTTCAAGCAACAAGTCGGATTTCAAATCGGGGCTACCAATCTGTAACTAGAGCTATTTTTGTAACCCTTCGCCTGTTTTTCTGGCTTCGGTAAAAAATGTCAGAAGTTAGCAGATTCATTAAATTCAAAACAACTTTAACAAACAAATGCCGTTTTGACCCCTTTCCCATCATTTTACAGAAAACAATGTTTTCTATATAAAATCTACCCCTACTCTTCTGCTTTTCAAGCAGCAAGTCGGATTTCAAATCGGGGCTACCAATCTGTAACTAGAGCTATTTTTGTAACCCTTCGCCTGTTTTTCTGGCTTCGGTAAAAAATGTCAGAAGTTAGCAGATTCATTAAATTCAAAACAACTATCATTTTGACCACTAAACCAAAGAGTTTGACAAAAATATATTGGATTAAAACTTCCCCCTACTTCTCTGCTTGTCAAATGCGGAGAAGGTTTATGCAGTATGGAACTTACGTTACAGCAGTTTTACTAAATGCACTACCATGTGTTTTTTAAACTTTCACAAACAACTGCCGTTTTGACCCCTTTCCCAACATTTTACAGAAAACAATGTTTTCTATATAAAATCTACCCCTACTCTTCTGCTTTTCAAGCAACAAGTCGGATTTCAAATCGGGGCTACCAATCTGTAACTAGAGCTATTTTTGTAACCCTTCGCCTGTTTTTCTGGCTTCGGTAAAAAATGTCAGAAGTTAGCAGATTCATTAACCTGTCTAGGATCAGCGTGCCGCTAGCGGCACTCCCCCCCCCCCCCACTGAAAAACCAGTGCCGCGAAATTCAAAAAAAATATTTTTTTAAAATATTTAACTTTCACACATTAAAGTCCAATACAGCTAATGAAAGACACAGATCTTATGAATCCAGTCAACATTTCCGATTTTTAAAATGTTTTACAGGGAAGACACAATATGTAAAGATGTACATCTATTACCTAAAAACACATTAGCATATTCCACCATCTTTTATTTGTCCACCAACACCAGTAGCCATCACCAATTCGGCTAAACTAAGATATTTATAGCCTCTAACCAACAAAAAAACTCATTAGATGACAGTCTGATAACATATTTATGGTATGGGATAGGTTTTGTTAGAAAAAAGTGCATATTTCAGGTAGATGGCATAGTTTACAATTGCACCCACCATCACAAATGGACTAGAATAATTACAATGAGCAACGTGTTTACCTAACTACTAATCATCAAACATTTCGTAAAAATACACAGCATACACGAATCGAAAGACACAGATCCTGTGAATACAGACAATATTTCAGATTTTCTAAGTGTCTTACAGCGAAAACACAATAAATCGTTATATT
The DNA here is from genome assembly GCF_029448725.1 of Salvelinus fontinalis. Taxonomy (NCBI): domain Eukaryota; kingdom Metazoa; phylum Chordata; class Actinopteri; order Salmoniformes; family Salmonidae; genus Salvelinus; species Salvelinus fontinalis. The sequence continues at coordinate 1,312,531 of NC_074698.1, forward strand.
AGCTTAGCACATAGCAATTAGCAGCCCAGCATTGATTCTAGCCAAAGTGAGCGATAAAAGTCAACATCGCCAAAAGATATTAATTTTTTCACTAACCTTCTCAGAATTCTTCCGATGACACTCCTGTAACATCACATTACAACATGCATATACAGTTTGATCGAAAATGTTTATATTTAGCCACCAAAATCATGGTTAGACAATGTGAAATGTAGACAAGCTGGTAAAGAAAACGTCCTTGCGCCACTTAGACAGTGATCTACTCTTATACATAAATACTCATAAACGTGACTAAAAAATATAGGGTGGACAGGGATTGATAGACAATTTAATTCTTAATACAATTGCGTTATTACATTTTTTAATTTATCCTTACTTTTCAATACAGTTTGCGCCAAGCGAAGCTACGTCAAAAAACATGGCGTCCTAAGCCACTAAAATGTTTCGACAGAAACACGATTTATCATAATAAAAATGTCCTACCTTGAGCTGTTCTTCCATCAGTATCTTGGGCAAAGGATCCTTTCTTGGGAGAAATCGTCTTTTGGTGGAAAGCTGTCCTCTTGCCATGTGGAAATGTCAACTACGTTCGGGATGAACTGAAAAGCGTGACCAACTTTTCACATCGTTGCAAAAATAAATGTCCCAAAATCGCACTAAACGGATATAAATTGCTATAAAACGCTTTAAATTAACTACTTTGTGATGTTTGTAACTCCTATAACGAGTGAAAAGATGACCGGAGAAATATAACAGGCTAAACTAACGCTTGGAACAGGAGAGGGTCGGTGTCTTCCACGCGCGTTACGCAGCAAGAAAAGACTTGCTAGCTAAAGGTTTTTTTCATTTGTAGGGCCTGTGAACGAGCAATCGAGCCCGTTGGAATCGTCATCACGTAAAGGCATCCAGGGGAAGACGTAAGAAGTGTCCGTATAGTCATAGCAACGACAGTGCCCGTTTAAATGACTTCAGAAAAGTGGCCAACGTTTCTCAAATCTGACTCCATGTCAGGGAAATTGCTGTAGAATGGGCTCTGTTCCACTTAGAGACAAAATTTCAACTCCTATAGAAACTATAGACTGTTTTCTATCCAATAATAATAATAATATGCATATTGTACGATCAAGGATTTTGTGGGAAGCCGTTTAAAAAATTAGCCACATTAGCATAAATAGTCTAAACAGCGCCCCCATCCCCAACAGGTTAAATTCAAAACAACTTTAACAAACAAATGCCGTTTTGACCCCTTTCCCATCATTTTACAGAAAACAATGTTTTCTATATAAAATCTACCCCTACTCTTCTGCTTTTCAAGCAGCCAGTCGGATTTCAAATCGGGGCTACCAATCTGTAACTAGAGCTATTTTTGTAACCCTTCGCCTGTTTTTCTGGCTTCGGTAAAAAATGTCAGAAGTTAGCAGATTCATTAAATTCAAAACAACTTTAACAAACAAATGCCGTTTTGACCCTTTCCCATCATTTTACAGAAAACAATGTTTTCTATATAAAATCTACCCCTACTCTTCTGCTTTTCAAACAGCAAGTCGGATTTCAAATCGGGGCTACCAATCTGTAACTAGAGCTATTTTTGTAACCCTTCGCCTGTTTTTCTGGCTTCGGTAAAAAATGTCAGAAGTTAGCAGATTCATTAAATTCAAAACAACTTTAACAAACAAATGCCGTTTTGACCCCTTTCCCATCATTTTACAGAAAACAATGTTTTCTATATAAAATCTACCCCTACTCTTCTGCTTTTCAAGCAACAAGTCGGATTTCAAATCGGGGCTACCAATCTGTAACTAGAGCTATTTTTGTAACCCTTCGCCTGTTTTTCTGGCTTCGGTAAAAAATGTCAGAAGTTAGCAGATTCATTAAATTCAAAACAACTTTAACAAACAAATGCCGTTTTGACCCCTTTCCCATCATTTTACAGAAAACAATGTTTTCTATATAAAATCTACCCCTACTCTTCTGCTTTTCAAGCAACAAGTCGGATTTCAAATCGGGGCTACCAATCTGTAACTAGAGCTATTTTTGTAACCCTTCGCCTGTTTTTCTGGCTTCGGTAAAAAATGTCAGAAGTTAGCAGATTCATTAAATTCAAAACAACTTTAACAAACAAATGCCGTTTTGACCCCTTTCCCATCATTTTACAGAAAACAATGTTTTCTATATAAAATCTACCCCTACTCTTCTGCTTTTCAAGCAACAAGTCGGATTTCAAATCGGGGCTACCAATCTGTAACTAGAGCTATTTTTGTAACCCTTCGCCTGTTTTTCTGGCTTCGGTAAAAAATGTCAGAAGTTAGCTGATTCATTAAATTCAAAACAACTATCATTTTGACCACTAAACCAAAGAGTTTAACAAAAATATATTGGATTAAAACTTCCCTCTACTTCTCTGCTTGTCAAATGCGGAGAAGGTTTATTCAGTATGGAACTTACGTTACAGCAGTTTTACTAAATGCACTACCATGTGTTTTTTAAACTTTCACAAACAACTGCCGTTTTGACCCCTTTCCCAACATTTTACAGAAAACAATGTTTTCTATATAAAATCTACCCCTACTCTTCTGCTTTTCAAGCAACAAGTCGGATTTCAAATCGGGGCTACCAATCTGTAACTAGAGCTATTTTTGTAACCCTTCGCCTGTTTTTCTGGCTTCGGTAAAAAATGTCAGAAGTTAGCAGATTCATTAAATTCAAAACAACTATCATTTTGACCACTAAACCAAAGAGTTTGACAAAAATATATTGGATTAAAACTTCCCTCTACTTCTCTGCTTGTCAAATGCGGAGAAGGTTTATGCAGTATGGAACTTACGTTACAGCAGTTTTACTAAATGCACTACCATGTGTTTTTTAAACTTTCACAAACAACTGCCGTTTTGACCCCTTTCCCAACATTTTACAGAAAACAATGTTTTCTATATAAAATCTACCCCTACTCTTCTGCTTTTCAAGCAACAAGTCGGATTTCAAATCGGGGCTACCAATCTGTAACTAGAGCTATTTTTGTAACCCTTCGCCTGTTTTTCTGGCTTCGGTAAAAAATGTCAGAAGTTAGCAGATTCATTAAATTCAAAACAACTTTAACAAACAAATGCCGTTTTGACCCCTTTCCCATCATTTTACAGAAAACAATGTTTTCTATATAAAATCTACCCCTACTCTTCTGCTTTTCAAGCAGCAAGTCGGATTTCAAATCGGGGCTACCAATCTGTAACTAGAGCTATTTTTGTAACCCTTCGCCTGTTTTTCTGGCTTCGGTAAAAAATGTCAGAAGTTAGCAGATTCATTAAATTCAAAACAACTATCATTTTGACCACTAAACCAAAGAGTTTGACAAAAATATATTGGATTAAAACTTCCCCCTACTTCTCTGCTTGTCAAATGCGGAGAAGGTTTATGCAGTATGGAACTTACGTTACAGCAGTTTTACTAAATGCACTACCATGTGTTTTTTAAACTTTCACAAACAACTGCCGTTTTGACCCCTTTCCCAACATTTTACAGAAAACAATGTTTTCTATATAAAATCTACCCCTACTCTTCTGCTTTTCAAGCAACAAGTCGGATTTCAAATCGGGGCTACCAATCTGTAACTAGAGCTATTTTTGTAACCCTTCGCCTGTTTTTCTGGCTTCGGTAAAAAATGTCAGAAGTTAGCAGATTCATTAAATTCAAAACAACTTTAACAAACAAATGCCGTTTTGACCCCTTTCCCATCATTTTACAGAAAACAATGTTTTCTATATAAAATCTACCCCTACTCTTCTGCTTTTCAAGCAGCCAGTCGGATTTCAAATCGGGGCTACCAATCTGTAACTAGAGCTATTTTTGTAACCCTTCGCCTGTTTTTCTGGCTTCGGTAAAAAATGTCAGAAGTTAGCAGATTCATTAAATTCAAAACAACTTTAACAAACAAATGCCGTTTTGACCCTTTCCCATCATTTTACAGAAAACAATGTTTTCTATATAAAATCTACCCCTACTCTTCTGCTTTTCAAACAGCAAGTCGGATTTCAAATCGGGGCTACCAATCTGTAACTAGAGCTATTTTTGTAACCCTTCGCCTGTTTTTCTGGCTTCGGTAAAAAATGTCAGAAGTTAGCAGATTCATTAAATTCAAAACAACTTTAACAAACAAATGCCGTTTTGACCCCTTTCCCATCATTTTACAGAAAACAATGTTTTCTATATAAAATCTACCCCTACTCTTCTGCTTTTCAAGCAACAAGTCGGATTTCAAATCGGGGCTACCAATCTGTAACTAGAGCTATTTTTGTAACCCTTCGCCTGTTTTTCTGGCTTCGGTAAAAAATGTCAGAAGTTAGCAGATTCATTAAATTCAAAACAACTTTAACAAACAAATGCCGTTTTGACCCCTTTCCCATCATTTTACAGAAAACAATGTTTTCTATATAAAATCTACCCCTACTCTTCTGCTTTTCAAGCAACAAGTCGGATTTCAAATCGGGGCTACCAATCTGTAACTAGAGCTATTTTTGTAACCCTTCGCCTGTTTTTCTGGCTTCGGTAAAAAATGTCAGAAGTTAGCAGATTCATTAAATTCAAAACAACTTTAACAAACAAATGCCGTTTTGACCCCTTTCCCATCATTTTACAGAAAACAATGTTTTCTATATAAAATCTACCCCTACTCTTCTGCTTTTCAAGCAACAAGTCGGATTTCAAATCGGGGCTACCAATCTGTAACTAGAGCTATTTTTGTAACCCTTCGCCTGTTTTTCTGGCTTCGGTAAAAAATGTCAGAAGTTAGCTGATTCATTAAATTCAAAACAACTATCATTTTGACCACTAAACCAAAGAGTTTAACAAAAATATATTGGATTAAAACTTCCCTCTACTTCTCTGCTTGTCAAATGCGGAGAAGGTTTATTCAGTATGGAACTTACGTTACAGCAGTTTTACTAAATGCACTACCATGTGTTTTTTAAACTTTCACAAACAACTGCCGTTTTGACCCCTTTCCCAACATTTTACAGAAAACAATGTTTTCTATATAAAATCTACCCCTACTCTTCTGCTTTTCAAGCAACAAGTCGGATTTCAAATCGGGGCTACCAATCTGTAACTAGAGCTATTTTTGTAACCCTTCGCCTGTTTTTCTGGCTTCGGTAAAAAATGTCAGAAGTTAGCAGATTCATTAAATTCAAAACAACTATCATTTTGACCACTAAACCAAAGAGTTTGACAAAAATATATTGGATTAAAACTTCCCTCTACTTCTCTGCTTGTCAAATGCGGAGAAGGTTTATGCAGTATGGAACTTACGTTACAGCAGTTTTACTAAATGCACTACCATGTGTTTTTTAAACTTTCACAAACAACTGCCGTTTTGACCCCTTTCCCAACATTTTACAGAAAACAATGTTTTCTATATAAAATCTACCCCTACTCTTCTGCTTTTCAAGCAACAAGTCGGATTTCAAATCGGGGCTACCAATCTGTAACTAGAGCTATTTTTGTAACCCTTCGCCTGTTTTTCTGGCTTCGGTAAAAAATGTCAGAAGTTAGCAGATTCATTAAATTCAAAACAACTTTAACAAACAAATGCCGTTTTGACCCCTTTCCCATCATTTTACAGAAAACAATGTTTTCTATATAAAATCTACCCCTACTCTTCTGCTTTTCAAGCAGCAAGTCGGATTTCAAATCGGGGCTACCAATCTGTAACTAGAGCTATTTTTGTAACCCTTCGCCTGTTTTTCTGGCTTCGGTAAAAAATGTCAGAAGTTAGCAGATTCATTAAATTCAAAACAACTTTAACAAACAAATGCCGTTTTGACCCCTTTCCCATCATTTTACAGAAAACAATGTTTTCTATATAAAATCTACCCCTACTCTTCTGCTTTTCAAGCAACAAGTCGGATTTCAAATCGGGGCTACCAATCTGTAACTAGAGCTATTTTTGTAACCCTTCGCCTGTTTTTCTGGCTTCGGTAAAAAATGTCAGAAGTTAGCAGATTCATTAAATTCAAAACAACTATCATTTTGACCACTAAACCAAAGAGTTTGACAAAAATATATTGGATTAAAACTTCCCCCTACTTCTCTGCTTGTCAAATGCGGAGAAGGTTTATGCAGTATGGAACTTACGTTACAGCAGTTTTACTAAATGCACTACCATGTGTTTTTTAAACTTTCACAAACAACTGCCGTTTTGACCCCTTTCCCAACATTTTACAGAAAACAATGTTTTCTATATAAAATCTACCCCTACTCTTCTGCTTTTCAAGCAACAAGTCGGATTTCAAATCGGGGCTACCAATCTGTAACTAGAGCTATTTTTGTAACCCTTCGCCTGTTTTTCTGGCTTCGGTAAAAAATGTCAGAAGTTAGCAGATTCATTAAATTCAAAACAACTTTAACAAACAAATGCCGTTTTGACCCCTTTCCCATCATTTTACAGAAAACAATGTTTTCTATATAAAATCTACCCCTACTCTTCTGCTTTTCAAGCAGCAAGTCGGATTTCAAATCGGGGCTACCAATCTGTAACTAGAGCTATTTTTGTAACCCTTCGCCTGTTTTTCTGGCTTCGGTAAAAAATGTCAGAAGTTAGCAGATTCATTAAATTCAAAACAACTTTAACAAACAAATGCCGTTTTGACCCTTTCCCATCATTTTACAGAAAACAATGTTTTCTATATAAAATCTACCCCTACTCTTCTGCTTTTCAAACAGCAAGTCGGATTTCAAATCGGGGCTACCAATCTGTAACTAGAGCTATTTTTGTAACCCTTCGCCTGTTTTTCTGGCTTCGGTAAAAAATGTCAGAAGTTAGCAGATTCATTAAATTCAAAACAACTTTAACAAACAAATGCCGTTTTGACCCCTTTCCCATCATTTTACAGAAAACAATGTTTTCTATATAAAATCTACCCCTACTCTTCTGCTTTTCAAGCAGCAAGTCGGATTTCAAATCGGGGCTACCAATCTGTAACTAGAGCTATTTTTGTAACCCTTCGCCTGTTTTTCTGGCTTCGGTAAAAAATGTCAGAAGTTAGCAGATTCATGAAATTCAAAACAACTTTAACAAACAAATGCCGTTTTGACCCCTTTCCCATCATTTTACAGAAAACAATGTTTTCTATATAAAATCTACCCCTACTCTTCTGCTTTTCAAGCAACAAGTCGGATTTCAAATCGGGGCTACCAATCTGTAACTAGAGCTATTTTTGTAACCCTTCGCCTGTTTTTCTGGCTTCGGTAAAAAATGTCAGAAGTTAGCAGATTCATTAAATTCAAAACAACTTTAACAAACAAATGCCGTTTTGACCCCTTTCCCATCATTTTACAGAAAACAATGTTTTCTATTTAAAATCTACCCCTACTCTTCTGCTTTTCAAGCAGCAAGTCGGATTTCAAATCGGGGCTACCAATCTGTAACTAGAGCTATTTTTGTAACCCTTCGCCTGTTTTTCTGGCTTCGGTAAAAAATGTCAGAAGTTAGCAGATTCATTAAATTCAAAACAACTTTAACAAACAAATGCCGTTTTGACCCCTTTCCCATCATTTTACAGAAAACAATGTTTTCTATATAAAATCTACCCCTACTCTTCTGCTTTTCAAGCAACAAGTCGGATTTCAAATCGGGGCTACCAATCTGTAACTAGAGCTATTTTTGTAACCCTTCGCCTGTTTTTCTGGCTTCGGTAAAAAATGTCAGAAGTTAGCAGATTCATTAAATTCAAAACAACTTTAACAAACAAATGCCGTTTTGACCCCTTTCCCATCATTTTACAGAAAACAATGTTTTCTATATAAAATCTACCCCTACTCTTCTGCTTTTCAAGCAACAAGTCGGATTTCAAATCGGGGCTACCAATCTGTAACTAGAGCTATTTTTGTAACCCTTCGCCTGTTTTTCTGGCTTCGGTAAAAAATGTCAGAAGTTAGCTGATTCATTAAATTCAAAACAACTATCATTTTGACCACTAAACCAAAGAGTTTAACAAAAATATATTGGATTAAAACTTCCCTCTACTTCTCTGCTTGTCAAATGCGGAGAAGGTTTATTCAGTATGGAACTTACGTTACAGCAGTTTTACTAAATGCACTACCATGTGTTTTTTAAACTTTCACAAACAACTGCCGTTTTGACCCCTTTCCCAACATTTTACAGAAAACAATGTTTTCTATATAAAATCTACCCCTACTCTTCTGCTTTTCAAGCAACAAGTCGGATTTCAAATCGGGGCTACCAATCTGTAACTAGAGCTATTTTTGTAACCCTTCGCCTGTTTTTCTGGCTTCGGTAAAAAATGTCAGAAGTTAGCAGATTCATTAAATTCAAAACAACTATCATTTTGACCACTAAACCAAAGAGTTTGACAAAAATATATTGGATTAAAACTTCCCTCTACTTCTCTGCTTGTCAAATGCGGAGAAGGTTTATGCAGTATGGAACTTACGTTACAGCAGTTTTACTAAATGCACTACCATGTGTTTTTTAAACTTTCACAAACAACTGCCGTTTTGACCCCTTTCCCAACATTTTACAGAAAACAATGTTTTCTATATAAAATCTACCCCTACTCTTCTGCTTTTCAAGCAACAAGTCGGATTTCAAATCGGGGCTACCAATCTGTAACTAGAGCTCTTTTTGTAACCCTTCGCCTGTTTTTCTGGCTTCGGTAAAAAATGTCAGAAGTTAGCAGATTCATTAAATTCAAAACAACTTTAACAAACAAATGCCGTTTTGACCCCTTTCCCATCATTTTACAGAAAACAATGTTTTCTATATAAAATCTACCCCTACTCTTCTGCTTTTCAAGCAGCAAGTCGGATTTCAAATCGGGGCTACCAATCTGTAACTAGAGCTATTTTTGTAACCCTTCGCCTGTTTTTCTGGCTTCGGTAAAAAATGTCAGAAGTTAGCAGATTCATTAAATTCAAAACAACTTTAACAAACAAATGCCGTTTTGACCCCTTTCCCATCATTTTACAGAAAACAATGTTTTCTATATAAAATCTACCCCTACTCTTCTGCTTTTCAAGCAACAAGTCGGATTTCAAATCGGGGCTACCAATCTGTAACTAGAGCTATTTTTGTAACCCTTCGCCTGTTTTTCTGGCTTCGGTAAAAAATGTCAGAAGTTAGCAGATTCATTAAATTCAAAACAACTATCATTTTGACCACTAAACCAAAGAGTTTGACAAAAATATATTGGATTAAAACTTCCCCCTACTTCTCTGCTTGTCAAATGCGGAGAAGGTTTATGCAGTATGGAACTTACGTTACAGCAGTTTTACTAAATGCACTACCATGTGTTTTTTAAACTTTCACAAACAACTGCCGTTTTGACCCCTTTCCCAACATTTTACAGAAAACAATGTTTTCTATATAAAATCTACCCCTACTCTTCTGCTTTTCAAGCAACAAGTCGGATTTCAAATCGGGGCTACCAATCTGTAACTAGAGCTATTTTTGTAACCCTTCGCCTGTTTTTCTGGCTTCGGTAAAAAATGTCAGAAGTTAGCAGATTCATTAAATTCAAAACAACTTTAACAAACAAATGCCGTTTTGACCCCTTTCCCATCATTTTACAGAAAACAATGTTTTCTATATAAAATCTACCCCTACTCTTCTGCTTTTCAAGCAGCAAGTCGGATTTCAAATCGGGGCTACCAATCTGTAACTAGAGCTATTTTTGTAACCCTTCGCCTGTTTTTCTGGCTTCGGTAAAAAATGTCAGAAGTTAGCAGATTCATTAAATTCAAAACAACTTTAACAAACAAATGCCGATTTGACCCTTTCCCATCATTTTACAGAAAACAATGTTTTCTATATAAAATCTACCCCTACTCTTCTGCTTTTCAAACAGCAAGTCGGATTTCAAATCGGGGCTACCAATCTGTAACTAGAGCTATTTTTGTAACCCTTCGCCTGTTTTTCTGGCTTCGGTAAAAAATGTCAGAAGTTAGCAGATTCATTAAATTCAAAACAACTTTAACAAACAAATGCCGTTTTGACCCCTTTCCCATCATTTTACAGAAAACAATGTTTTCTATATAAAATCTACCCCTACTCTTCTGCTTTTCAAGCAGCAAGTCGGATTTCAAATCGGGGCTACCAATCTGTAACTAGAGCTATTTTTGTAACCCTTCGCCTGTTTTTCTGGCTTCGGTAAAAAATGTCAGAAGTTAGCAGATTCATTAAATTCAAAACAACTTTAACAAACAAATGCCGTTTTGACCCCTTTCCCATCATTTTACAGAAAACAATGTTTTCTATATAAAATCTACCCCTACTCTTCTGCTTTTCAAGCAACAAGTCGGATTTCAAATCGGGGCTACCAATCTGTAACTAGAGCTATTTTTGTAACCCTTCGCCTGTTTTTCTGGCTTCGGTAAAAAATGTCAGAAGTTAGCAGATTCATTAAATTCAAAACAACTTTAACAAACAAATGCCGTTTTGACCCCTTTCCCATCATTTTACAGAAAACAATGTTTTCTATATAAAATCTACCCCTACTCTTCTGCTTTTCAAGCAGCAAGTCGGATTTCAAATCGGGGCTACCAATCTGTAACTAGAGCTATTTTTGTAACCCTTCGCCTGTTTTTCTGGCTTCGGTAAAAAATGTCAGAAGTTAGCAGATTCATTAAATTCAAAACAACTTTAACAAACAAATGCCGTTTTGACCCCTTTCCCATCATTTTACAGAAAACAATGTTTTCTATATAAAATCTACCCCTACTCTTCTGCTTTTCAAGCAACAAGTCGGATTTCAAATCGGGGCTACCAATCTGTAACTAGAGCTATTTTTGTAACCCTTCGCCTGTTTTTCTGGCTTCGGTAAAAAATGTCAGAAGTTAGCAGATTCATTAAATTCAAAACAACTATCATTTTGACCACTAAACCAAAGAGTTTGACAAAAATATATTGGATTAAAACTTCCCCCTACTTCTCTGCTTGTCAAATGCGGAGAAGGTTTATGCAGTATGGAACTTACGTTACAGCAGTTTTACTAAATGCACTACCATGTGTTTTTTAAACTTTCACAAACAACTGCCGTTTTGACCCCTTTCCCAACATTTTACAGAAAACAATGTTTTCTATATAAAATCTACCCCTACTCTTCTGCTTTTCAAGCAACAAGTCGGATTTCAAATCGGGGCTACCAATCTGTAACTAGAGCTATTTTTGTAACCCTTCGCCTGTTTTTCTGGCTTCGGTAAAAAATGTCAGAAGTTAGCAGATTCATTAAATTCAAAACAACTTTAACAAACAAATGCCGTTTTGACCCCTTTCCCATCATTTTACAGAAAACAATGTTTTCTATATAAAATCTACCCCTACTCTTCTGCTTTTCAAGCAGCAAGTCGGATTTCAAATCGGGGCTACCAATCTGTAACTAGAGCTATTTTTGTAACCCTTCGCCTGTTTTTCTGGCTTCGGTAAAAAATGTCAGAAGTTAGCAGATTCATTAAATTCAAAACAACTTTAACAAACAAATGCCGTTTTGACCCTTTCCCATCATTTTACAGAAAACAATGTTTTCTATATAAAATCTACCCCTACTCTTCTGCTTTTCAAGCAGCAAGTCGGATTTCAAATCGGGGCTACCAATCTGTAACTAGAGCTATTTTTGTAACCCTTCGCCTGTTTTTCTGGCTTCGGTAAAAAATGTCAGAAGTTAGCAGATTCATTAAATTCAAAACAACTTTAACAAACAAATGCCGTTTTGACCCCTTTCCCATCATTTTACAGAAAACAATGTTTTCTATATAAAATCTACCCCTACTCTTCTGCTTTTCAAGCAACAAGTCGGATTTCAAATCGGGGCTACCAATCTGTAACTAGAGCTATTTTTGTAACCCTTCGCCTGTTTTTCTGGCTTCGGTAAAAAATGTCAGAAGTTAGCAGATTCATTAAATTCAAAACAACTATCATTTTGACCACTAAACCAAAGAGTTTGACAAAAATATATTGGATTAAAACTTCCCTCTACTTCTCTGCTTGTCAAATGCGGAGAAGGTTTATTCAGTATGGAACTTACGTTACAGCAGTTTTACTAAATGCACTACCATGTGTTTTTTAAACTTTCACAAACAACTGCCGTTTTGACCCCTTTCCCAACATTTTACAGAAAACAATGTTTTCTATATAAAATCTACCCCTACTCTTCTGCTTTTCAAGCAACAAGTCGGATTTCAAATCGGGGCTACCAATCTGTAACTAGAGCTATTTTTGTAACCCTTCGCCTGTTTTTCTGGCTTCGGTAAAAAATGTCAGAAGTTAGCAGATTCATTAAATTCAAAACAACTTTAACAAACAAATGCCGTTTTGACCCCTTTCCCATCATTTTACAGAAAACAATGTTTTCTATATAAAATCTACCCCTACTCTTCTGCTTTTCAAGCAACAAGTCGGATTTCAAATCGGGGCTACCAATCTGTAACTAGAGCTATTTTTGTAACCCTTCGCCTGTTTTTCTGGCTTCGGTAAAAAATGTCAGAAGTTAGCAGATTCATTAAATTCAAAACAACTATCATTTTGACCACTAAACCAAAGAGTTTGACAAAAATATATTCGATTAAAACTTCCCTCTACTTCTCTGCTTGTCAAATGCGGAGAAGGTTTATTCAGTATGGAACTTACGTTACAGCAGTTTTACTAAATGCACTACCATGTGTTTTTTAAACTTTCACAAACAACTGCCGTTTTGACCCCTTTCCCAACATTTTACAGAAAACAATGTTTTCTATATAAAATCTACCCCTACTCTTCTGCTTTTCAAGCAACAAGTCGGATTTCAAATCGGGGCTACCAATCTGTAACTAGAGCTATTTTTGTAACCCTTCGCCTGTTTTTCTGGCTTCGGTAAAAAATGTCAGAAGTTAGCAGATTCATTAAATTCAAAACAACTATCATTTTGACCACTAAACCAAAGAGTTTGACAAAAATATATTGGATTAAAACTTCCCTCTACTTCTCTGCTTGTCAAATGCGGAGAAGGTTTATGCAGTATGGAACTTACGTTACAGCAGTTTTACTAAATGCACTACCATGTGTTTTTTAAACTTTCACAAACAACTGCCGTTTTGACCCCTTTCCCAACATTTTACAGAAAACAATGTTTTCTATATAAAATCTACCCCTACTCTTCTGCTTTTCAAGCAACAAGTCGGATTTCAAATCGGGGCTACCAATCTGTAACTAGAGCTATTTTTGTAACCCTTCGCCTGTTTTTCTGGCTTCGGTAAAAAATGTCAGAAGTTAGCAGATTCATTAAATTCAAAACAACTTTAACAAACAAATGCCGTTTTGACCCCTTTCCCATCATTTTACAGAAAACAATGTTTTCTATATAAAATCTACCCCTACTCTTCTGCTTTTCAAGCAGCAAGTCGGATTTCAAATCGGGGCTACCAATCTGTAACTAGAGCTATTTTTGTAACCCTTCGCCTGTTTTTCTGGCTTCGGTAAAAAATGTCAGAAGTTAGCAGATTCATTAAATTCAAAACAACTTTAACAAACAAATGCCGTTTTGACCCTTTCCCATCATTTTACAGAAAACAATGTTTTCTATATAAAATCTACCCCTACTCTTCTGCTTTTCAAGCAGCAAGTCGGATTTCAAATCGGGGCTACCAATCTGTAACTAGAGCTATTTTTGTAACCCTTCGCCTGTTTTTCTGGCTTCGGTAAAAAATGTCAGAAGTTAGCAGATTCATTAAATTCAAAACAACTTTAACAAACAAATGCCGTTTTGACCCCTTTCCCATCATTTTACAGAAAACAATGTTTTCTATATAAAATCTACCCCTACTCTTCTGCTTTTCAAGCAACAAGTCGGATTTCAAATCGGGGCTACCAATCTGTAACTAGAGCTATTTTTGTAACCCTTCGCCTGTTTTTCTGGCTTCGGTAAAAAATGTCAGAAGTTAGCAGATTCATTAAATTCAAAACAACTTTAACAAACAAATGCCGTTTTGACCCCTTTCCCATCATTTTACAGAAAACAATGTTTTCTATATAAAATCTACCCCTACTCTTCTGCTTTTCAAGCAACAAGTCGGATTTCAAATCGGGGCTACCAATCTGTAACTAGAGCTATTTTTGTAACCCTTCGCCTGTTTTTCTGGCTTCGGTAAAAAATGTCAGAAGTTAGCAGATTCATTAAATTCAAAACAACTATCATTTTGACCACTAAACCAAAGAGTTTGACAAAAATATATTCGATTAAAACTTCCCTCTACTTCTCTGCTTGTCAAATGCGGAGAAGGTTTATTCAGTATGGAACTTACGTTACAGCAGTTTTACTAAATGCACTACCATGTGTTTTTTAAACTTTCACAAACAACTGCCGTTTTGACCCCTTTCCCAACATTTTACAGAAAACAATGTTTTCTATATAAAATCTACCCCTACTCTTCTGCTTTTCAAGCAACAAGTCGGATTTCAAATCGGGGCTACCAATCTGTAACTAGAGCTATTTTTGTAACCCTTCGCCTGTTTTTCTGGCTTCGGTAAAAAATGTCAGAAGTTAGCAGATTCATTAAATTCAAAACAACTATCATTTTGACCACTAAACCAAAGAGTTTGACAAAAATATATTGGATTAAAACTTCCCTCTACTTCTCTGCTTGTCAAATGCGGAGAAGGTTTATGCAGTATGGAACTTACGTTACAGCAGTTTTACTAAATGCACTACCATGTGTTTTTTAAACTTTCACAAACAACTGCCGTTTTGACCCCTTTCCCAACATTTTACAGAAAACAATGTTTTCTATATAAAATCTACCCCTACTCTTCTGCTTTTCAAGCAACAAGTCGGATTTCAAATCGGGGCTACCAATCTGTAACTAGAGCTATTTTTGTAACCCTTCGCCTGTTTTTCTGGCTTCGGTAAAAAATGTCAGAAGTTAGCAGATTCATTAAATTCAAAACAACTTTAACAAACAAATGCCGTTTTGACCCCTTTCCCATCATTTTACAGAAAACAATGTTTTCTATATAAAATCTACCCCTACTCTTCTGCTTTTCAAGCAGCAAGTCGGATTTCAAATCGGGGCTACCAATCTGTAACTAGAGCTATTTTTGTAACCCTTCGCCTGTTTTTCTGGCTTCGGTAAAAAATGTCAGAAGTTAGCAGATTCATTAAATTCAAAACAACTTTAACAAACAAATGCCGTTTTGACCCTTTCCCATCATTTTACAGAAAACAATGTTTTCTATATAAAATCTACCCCTACTCTTCTGCTTTTCAAGCAACAAGTCGGATTTCAAATCGGGGCTACCAATCTGTAACTAGAGCTATTTTTGTAACCCTTCGCCTGTTTTTCTGGCTTCGGTAAAAAATGTCAGAAGTTAGCAGATTCATTAAATTCAAAACAACTTTAACAAACAAATGCCGTTTTGACCCCTTTCCCATCATTTTACAGAAAACAATGTTTTCTATATAAAATCTACCCCTACTCTTCTGCTTTTCAAGCAACAAGTCGGATTTCAAATCGGGGCTACCAATCTGTAACTAGAGCTATTTTTGTAACCCTTCGCCTGTTTTTCTGGCTTCGGTAAAAAATGTCAGAAGTTAGCAGATTCATTAAATTCAAAACAACTTTAACAAACAAATGCCGTTTTGACCCCTTTCCCATCATTTTACAGAAAACAATGTTTTCTATATAAAATCTACCCCTACTCTTCTGCTTTTCAAGCAACAAGTCGGATTTCAAATCGGGGCTACCAATCTGTAACTAGAGCTATTTTTGTAACCCTTCGCCTGTTTTTCTGGCTTCGGTAAAAAATGTCAGAAGTTAGCAGATTCATTAAATTCAAAACAACTTTAACAAACAAATGCCGTTTTGACCCCTTTCCCATCATTTTACAGAAAACAATGTTTTCTATATAAAATCTACCCCTACTCTTCTGCTTTTCAAGCAACAAGTCGGATTTCAAATCGGGGCTACCAATCTGTAACTAGAGCTATTTTTGTAACCCTTCGCCTGTTTTTCTGGCTTCGGTAAAAAATGTCAGAAGTTAGCAGATTCATTAAATTCAAAACAACTTTAACAAACAAATGCCGTTTTGACCCCTTTCCCATCATTTTACAGAAAACAATGTTTTCTATATAAAATCTACCCCTACTCTTCTGCTTTTCAAGCAACAAGTCGGATTTCAAATCGGGGCTACCAATCTGTAACTAGAGCTATTTTTGTAACCCTTCGCCTGTTTTTCTGGCTTCGGTAAAAAATGTCAGAAGTTAGCAGATTCATTAAATTCAAAACAACTATCATTTTGACCACTAAACCAAAGAGTTTGACAAAAATATATTGGATTAAAACTTCCCTCTACTTCTCTGCTTGTCAAATGCGGAGAAGGTTTATTCAGTATGGAACTTACGTTACAGCAGTTTTACTAAATGCACTAATATGTGTTTTTTAAACTTTCACAAACAACTGCCGTTTTGACCCCTTTCCCAACATTTTACAGAAAACAATGTTTTCTATATAAAATCTACCCCTACTCTTCTGCTTTTCAAGCAACAAGTCGGATTTCAAATCGGGGCTACCAATCTGTAACTAGAGCTATTTTTGTAACCCTTCGCCTGTTTTTCTGGCTTCGGTAAAAAATGTCAGAAGTTAGCAGATTCATTAAATTCAAAACAACTTTAACAATTAAATGCCGTTTTGACCCCTTTCCCATCATTTTACAGAAAACAATGTTTTCTATATAAAATCTACCCCTACTCTTCTGCTTTTCAAGCAACAAGTCGGATTTCAAATCGGGGCTACCAATCTGTAACTAGAGCTATTTTTGTAACCCTTCGCCTGTTTTTCTGGCTTCGGTAAAAAATGTCAGAAGTTAGCAGATTCATTAAATTCAAAACAACTATCATTTTGACCACTAAACCAAAGAGTTTGACAAAAATATATTGGATTAAAACTTCCCTCTACTTCTCTGCTTGTCAAATGCGGAGAAGGTTTATTCAGTATGGAACTTACGTTACAGCAGTTTTACTAAATGCACTACCATGTGTTTTTTAAACTTTCACAAACAACTGCCGTTTTGACCCCTTTCCCAACATTTTACAGAAAACAATGTTTTCTATATAAAATCTACCCCTACTCTTCTGCTTTTCAAGCAACAAGTCGGATTTCAAATCGGGGCTACCAATCTGTAACTAGAGCTATTTTTGTAACCCTTCGCCTGTTTTTCTGGCTTCGGTAAAAAATGTCAGAAGTTAGCAGATTCATTAAATTCAAAACAACTTTAACAAACAAATGCCGTTTTGACCCCTTTCCCATCATTTTACAGAAAACAATGTTTTCTATATAAAATCTACCCCTACTCTTCTGCTTTTCAAGCAGCAAGTCGGATTTCAAATCGGGGCTACCAATATGTAACTAGAGCTATTTTTGTAACCCTTCGCCTGTTTTTCTGGCTTCGGTAAAAAATGTCAGAAGTTAGCAGATTCATTAAATTCAAAACAACTATAACAAACAAATGCCGTTTTGACCCCTTTCCCATCATTTTACAGAAAACAATGTTTTCTATATAAAATCTACCCCTACTCTTCTGCTTTTCAAGCAACAAGTCGGATTTCAAATCGGGGCTACCAATCTGTAACTAGAGCTATTTTTGTAACCCTTCGCCTGTTTTTCTGGCTTCGGTAAAAAATGTCAGAAGTTAGCAGATTCATTAAATTCAAAACAACTTTAACAAACAAATGCCGTTTTGACCCCTTTCCCATCATTTTACAGAAAACAATGTTTTCTATATAAAATCTACCCCTACTCTTCTGCTTTTCAAGCAACAAGTCGGATTTCAAATCGGGGCTACCAATCTGTAACTAGAGCTATTTTTCTAACCCTTCGCCTGTTTTTCTGGCTTCGGTAAAAAATGTCAGAAGTTAGCAGATTCATTAAATTCAAAACAACTATCATTTTGACCACTAAACCAAAGAGTTTGACAAAAATATATTGGATTAAAACTTCCCTCTACTTCTCTGCTTGTCAAATGCGGAGAAGGTTTATTCAGTATGGAACTTACGTTACAGCAGTTTTACTAAATGCACTACCATGTGTTTTTTAAACTTTCACAAACAACT
Source organism: Salvelinus fontinalis (assembly GCF_029448725.1). Taxonomy (NCBI): domain Eukaryota; kingdom Metazoa; phylum Chordata; class Actinopteri; order Salmoniformes; family Salmonidae; genus Salvelinus; species Salvelinus fontinalis. The sequence continues at coordinate 1,330,614 of NC_074698.1, forward strand.
GCCGTTTTGACCCCTTTCCCAACATTTTACAGAAAACAATGTTTTCTATATAAAATCTACCCCTACTCTTCTGCTTTTCAAGCAACAAGTCGGATTTCAAATCGGGGCTACCAATCTGTAACTAGAGCTATTTTTGTAACCCTTCGCCTGTTTTTCTGGCTTCGGTAAAAAATGTCAGAAGTTAGCAGATTCATTAAATTCAAAACAACTTTAACAAACAAATGCCGTTTTGACCCCTTTCCCATCATTTTACAGAAAACAATGTTTTCTATATAAAATCTACCCCTACTCTTCTGCTTTTCAAGCAGCAAGTCGGATTTCAAATCGGGGCTACCAATCTGTAACTAGAGCTATTTTTGTAACCCTTCGCCTGTTTTTCTGGCTTCGGTAAAAATGTCAGAAGTTAGCAGATTCATTAAATTCAAAACAACTTTAACAAACAAATGCCGTTTTGACCCCTTTCCCATCATTTTACAGAAAACAATGTTTTCTATATAAAATCTACCCCTACTCTTCTGCTTTTCAAGCAACAAGTCGGATTTCAAATCGGGGCTACCAATCTGTAACTAGAGCTATTTTTGTAACCCTTCGCCTGTTTTTCTGGCTTCGGTAAAAAATGTCAGAAGTTAGCAGATTCATTAAATTCAAAACAACTTTAACAAACAAATGCCGTTTTGACCCCTTTCCCATCATTTTACAGAAAACAATGTTTTCTATATAAAATCTACCCCCTACTCTTCTGCTTTTCAAGCAACAAGTCGGATTTCAAATCGGGGCTACCAATCTGTAACTAGAGCTATTTTTGTAACCCTTCGCCTGTTTTTCTGGCTTCGGTAAAAAATGTCAGAAGTTAGCAGATTCATTAAATTCAAAACAACTATCATTTTGACCACTAAACCAAAGAGTTTGACAAAAATATATTGGATTAAAACTTCCCTCTACTTCTCTGCTTGTCAAATGCGGAGAAGGTTTATGCAGTATGGAACTTACGTTACAGCAGTTTTACTAAATGCACTACCATGTGTTTTTTAAACTTTCACAAACAACTGCCGTTTTGACCCCTTTCCCAACATTTTACAGAAAACAATGTTTTCTATATAAAATCTACCCCTACTCTTCTGCTTTTCAAGCAACAAGTCGGATTTCAAATCGGGGCTACCAATCTGTAACTAGAGCTATTTTTGTAACCCTTCGCCTGTTTTTCTGGCTTCGGTAAAAAATGTCAGAAGTTAGCAGATTCATTAAATTCAAAACAACTTTAACAAACAAATGCCGTTTTGACCCCTTTCCCATCATTTTACAGAAAACAATGTTTTCTATATAAAATCTACCCCTACTCTTCTGCTTTTCAAGCAACAAGTCGGATTTCAAATCGGGGCTACCAATCTGTAACTAGAGCTATTTTTGTAACCCTTCGCCTGTTTTTCTGGCTTCGGTAAAAAATGTCAGAAGTTAGCAGATTCATTAAATTCAAAACAACTATCATTTTGACCACTAAACCAAAGAGTTTGACAAAAATATATTGGATTAAAACTTCCCTCTACTTCTCTGCTTGTCAAATGCGGAGAAGGTTTATTCAGTATGGAACTTACGTTACAGCAGTTTTACTAAATGCACTACCATGTGTTTTTTAAACTTTCACAAACAACTGCCGTTTTGACCCCTTTCCCAACATTTTACAGAAAACAATGTTTTCTATATAAAATCTACCCCTACTCTTCTGCTTTTCAAGCAACAAGTCGGATTTCAAATCGGGGCTACCAATCTGTAACTAGAGCTATTTTTGTAACCCTTCGCCTGTTTTTCTGGCTTCGGTAAAAAATGTCAGAAGTTAGCAGATTCATTAAATTCAAAACAACTTTAACAAACAAATGCCGTTTTGACCCCTTTCCCATCATTTTACAGAAAACAATGTTTTCTATATAAAATCTACCCCTACTCTTCTGCTTTTCAAGCAGCAAGTCGGATTTCAAATCGGGGCTACCAATCTGTAACTAGAGCTATTTTTGTAACCCTTCGCCTGTTTTTCTGGCTTCGGTAAAAAATGTCAGAAGTTAGCAGATTCATTAAATTCAAAACAACTTTAACAAACAAATGCCGTTTTGACCCCTTTCCCATCATTTTACAGATAAAATCTACCCCTACTCTTCTGCTTTTCAAGCAACAAGTCGGATTTCAAATCGGGGCTACCAATCTGTAACTAGAGCTATTTTTGTAACCCTTCGCCTGTTTTTCTGGCTTCGGTAAAAAATGTCAGAAGTTAGCAGATTCATTAAATTCAAAACAACTATCATTTTGACCACTAAACCAAAGAGTTTGACAAAAATATATTGGATTAAAACTTCCCTCTACTTCTCTGCTTGTCAAATGCGGAGAAGGTTTATTCAGTATGGAACTTACGTTACAGCAGTTTTACTAAATGCACTACCATGTGTTTTTTAAACTTTCACAAACAACTGCCGTTTTGACCCCTTTCCCAACATTTTACAGAAAACAATGTTTTCTATATAAAATCTACCCCTACTCTTCTGCTTTTCAAGCAACAAGTCGGATTTCAAATCGGGGCTACCAATCTGTAACTAGAGCTATTTTTGTAACCCTTCGCCTGTTTTTCTGGCTTCGGTAAAAAATGTCAGAAGTTAGCAGATTCATTAAATTCAAAACAACTTTAACAAACAAATGCCGTTTTGACCCCTTTCCCATCATTTTACAGAAAACAATGTTTTCTATATAAAATCTACCCCTACTCTTCTGCTTTTCAAGCAACAAGTCGGATTTCAAATCGGGGCTACCAATCTGTAACTAGAGCTATTTTTGTAACCCTTCGCCTGTTTTTCTGGCTTCGGTAAAAAATGTCAGAAGTTAGCAGATTCATTAAATTCAAAACAACTTTAACAAACAAATGCCGTTTTGACCCCTTTCCCATCATTTTACAGAAAACAATGTTTTCTATATAAAATCTACCCCCTCCTCTTCTGCTTTTCAAGCAGCAAGTCGGATTTCAAATCGGGGCTACCAATCTGTAACTAGAGCTATTTTTGTAACCCTTCGCCTGTTTTCCTTGCTTCGGTAAAAAATGTCAGAAGTTAGCAGATTCATTAAATTCAAAACAACTATCATTTTGACCACTAAACCAAAGAGTTTGACAAAAATATATTGGATTAAAACTTCCCTCTACTTCTCTGCTTGTCAAATGCGGAGAAGGTTTATGCAGTATGGAACTTACGTTACAGCAGTTTTACTAAATGCACTACCATGTGTTTTTTAAACTTTCACAAACAACTGCCGTTTTGACCCCTTTCCCAACATTTTACAGAAAACAATGTTTTCTATATAAAATCTACCCCTACTCTTCTGCTTTTCAAGCAACAAGTCGGATTTCAAATCGGGGCTACCAATCTGTAACTAGAGCTATTTTTGTAACCCTTCGCCTGTTTTTCTGGCTTCGGTAAAAAATGTCAGAAGTTAGCAGATTCATTAAATTCAAAACAACTTTAACAAACAAATGCCGTTTTGACCCCTTTCCCATCATTTTACAGAAAACAATGTTTTCTATATAAAATCTACCCCCTCCTCTTCTGCTTTTCAAGCAGCAAGTCGGATTTCAAATCGGGGCTACCAATCTGTAACTAGAGCTATTTTTGTAACCCTTCGCCTGTTTTTCTGGCTTCGGTAAAAAATGTCAGAAGTTAGCAGATTCATTAAATTCAAAACAACTATCATTTTGACCACTAAACCAAAGAGTTTGACAAAAATATATTGGATTAAAACTTCCCTCTACTTCTCTGCTTGTCAAATGCGGAGAAGGTTTATTCAGTATGGAACTTACGTTACAGCAGTTTTACTAAATGCACTACCATGTGTTTTTTAAACTTTCACAAACAACTGCCGTTTTGACCCCTTTCCCAACATTTTACAGAAAACAATGTTTTCTATATAAAATCTACCCCTACTCTTCTGCTTTTCAAGCAACAAGTCGGATTTCAAATCGGGGCTACCAATCTGTAACTAGAGCTATTTTTGTAACCCTTCGCCTGTTTTTCTGGCTTCGGTAAAAAATGTCAGAAGTTAGCAGATTCATTAAATTCAAAACAACTTTAACAAACAAATGCCGTTTTGACCCCTTTCCCATCATTTTACAGAAAACAATGTTTTCTATATAAAATCTACCCCTACTCTTCTGCTTTTCAAGCAGCAAGTCGGATTTCAAATCGGGGCTACCAATCTGTAACTAGAGCTATTTTTGTAACCCTTCGCCTGTTTTTCTGGCTTCGGTAAAAAATGTCAGAAGTTAGCAGATTCATTAAATTCAAAACAACTTTAACAAACAAATGCCGTTTTGACCCCTTTCCCATCATTTTACAGTGCTATATAAAATCTACCCCTACTCTTCTGCTTTTCAAGCAACAAGTCGGATTTCAAATCGGGGCTACCAATCTGTAACTAGAGCTATTTTTGTAACCCTTCGCCTGTTTTTCTGGCTTCGGTAAAAAATGTCAGAAGTTAGCAGATTCATTAAATTCAAAACAACTATCATTTTGACCACTAAACCAAAGAGTTTGACAAAAATATATTGGATTAAAACTTCCCTCTACTTCTCTGCTTGTCAAATGCGGAGAAGGTTTATTCAGTATGGAACTTACGTTACAGCAGTTTTACTAAATGCACTACCATGTGTTTTTTAAACTTTCACAAACAACTGCCGTTTTGACCCCTTTCCCAACATTTTACAGAAAACAATGTTTTCTATATAAAATCTACCCCTACTCTTCTGCTTTTCAAGCAACAAGTCGGATTTCAAATCGGGGCTACCAATCTGTAACTAGAGCTATTTTTGTAACCCTTCGCCTGTTTTTCTGGCTTCGGTAAAAAATGTCAGAAGTTAGCAGATTCATTAAATTCAAAACAACTTTAACAAACAAATGCCGTTTTGACCCCTTTCCCATCATTTTACAGAAAACAATGTTTTCTATATAAAATCTACCCCTACTCTTCTGCTTTTCAAGCAACAAGTCGGATTTCAAATCGGGGCTACCAATCTGTAACTAGAGCTATTTTTGTAACCCTTCGCCTGTTTTTCTGGCTTCGGTAAAAAATGTCAGAAGTTAGCAGATTCATTAAATTCAAAACAACTATCATTTTGACCACTAAACCAAAGAGTTTGACAAAAATATATTGGATTAAAACTTCCCTCTACTTCTCTGCTTGTCAAATGCGGAGAAGGTTTATTCAGTATGGAACTTACGTTACAGCAGTTTTACTAAATGCACTACCATGTGTTTTTTAAACTTTCACAAACAACTGCCGTTTTGACCCCTTTCCCATCATTTTACAGAAAACAATGTTTTCTATATAAAATCTACCCCTACTCTTCTGCTTTTCAAGCAACAAGTCGGATTTCAAATCGGGGCTACCAATCTGTAACTAGAGCTATTTTTGTAACCCTTCGCCTGTTTTTCTGGCTTCGGTAAAAAATGTCAGAAGTTAGCAGATTCATTAAATTCAAAACAACTTTAACAAACAAATGCCGTTTTGACCCCTTTCCCATCATTTTACAGAAAACAATGTTTTCTATATAAAATCTACCCCTACTCTTCTGCTTTTCAAGCAGCAAGTCGGATTTCAAATCGGGGCTACCAATCTGTAACTAGAGCTATTTTTGTAACCCTTCGCCTGTTTTTCTGGCTTCGGTAAAAAATGTCAGAAGTTAGCAGATTCATTAAATTCAAAACAACTTTAACAAACAAATGCCGTTTTGACCCCTTTCCCATCATTTTACAGAAAACAATGTTTTCTATATAAAATCTACCCCTACTCTTCTGCTTTTCAAGCAACAAGTCGGATTTCAAATCGGGGCTACCAATCTGTAACTAGAGCTATTTTTGTAACCCTTCGCCTGTTTTTCTGGCTTCGGTAAAAAATGTCAGAAGTTAGCAGATTCATTAAATTCAAAACAACTATCATTTTGACCACTAAACCAAAGAGTTTGACAAAAATATATTGGATTAAAACTTCCCTCTACTTCTCTGCTTGTCAAATGCGGAGAAGGTTTATTCAGTATGGAACTTACGTTACAGCAGTTTTACTAAATGCACTACCATGTGTTTTTTAAACTTTCACAAACAACTGCCGTTTTGACCCCTTTCCCAACATTTTACAGAAAACAATGTTTTCTATATAAAATCTACCCCTACTCTTCTGCTTTTCAAGCAACAAGTCGGATTTCAAATCGGGGCTACCAATCTGTAACTAGAGCTATTTTTGTAACCCTTCGCCTGTTTTTCTGGCTTCGGTAAAAAATGTCAGAAGTTAGCAGATTCATTAAATTCAAAACAACTTTAACAAACAAATGCCGTTTTGACCCCTTTCCCATCATTTTACAGAAAACAATGTTTTCTATATAAAATCTACCCCTACTCTTCTGCTTTTCAAGCAGCAAGTCGGATTTGAAATCGGGGCTACCAATCTGTAACTAGAGCTATTTTTGTAACCCTTCGCCTGTTTTTCTGGCTTCGGTAAAAAATGTCAGAAGTTAGCAGATTCATTAAATTCAAAACAACTTTAACAAACAAATGCCGTTTTGACCCCTTTCCCATCATTTTACAGAAAACAATGTTTTCTATATAAAATCTACCCCTACTCTTCTGCTTTTCAAGCAACAAGTCGGATTTCAAATCGGGGCTACCAATCTGTAACTAGAGCTATTTTTGTAACCCTTCGCCTGTTTTTCTGGCTTCGGTAAAAAATGTCAGAAGTTAGCAGATTCATTAAATTCAAAACAACTATCATTTTGACCACTAAACCAAAGAGTTTGACAAAAATATATTGGATTAAAACTTCCCTCTACTTCTCTGCTTGTCAAATGCGGAGAAGGTTTATTCAGTATGGAACTTACGTTACAGCAGTTTTACTAAATGCACTACCATGTGTTTTTTAAACTTTCACAAACAACTGCCGTTTTGACCCCTTTCCCAACATTTTACAGAAAACAATGTTTTCTATATAAAATCTACCCCTACTCTTCTGCTTTTCAAGCAACAAGTCGGATTTCAAATCGGGGCTACCAATCTGTAACTAGAGCTATTTTTGTAACCCTTCGCCTGTTTTTCTGGCTTCGGTAAAAAATGTCAGAAGTTAGCAGATTCATTAAATTCAAAACAACTTTAACAAACAAATGCCGTTTTGACCCCTTTCCCATCATTTTACAGAAAACAATGTTTTCTATATAAAATCTACCCCTACTCTTCTGCTTTTCAAGCAGCAAGTCGGATTTCAAATCGGGGCTACCAATCTGTAACTAGAGCTATTTTTGTAACCCTTCGCCTGTTTTTCTGGCTTCGGTAAAAAATGTCAGAAGTTAGCAGATTCATTAAATTCAAAACAACTATAACAAACAAATGCCGTTTTGACCCCTTTCCCATCATTTTACAGAAAACAATGTTTTCTATATAAAATCTACCCCTACTCTTCTGCTTTTCAAGCAACAAGTCGGATTTCAAATCGGGGCTACCAATCTGTAACTAGAGCTATTTTTGTAACCCTTCGCCTGTTTTTCTGGCTTCGGTAAAAAATGTCAGAAGTTAGCAGATTCATTAAATTCAAAACAACTTTAACAAACAAATGCCGTTTTGACCCCTTTCCCATCATTTTACAGAAAACAATGTTTTCTATATAAAATCTACCCCTACTCTTCTGCTTTTCAAGCAGCAAGTCGGATTTCAAATCGGGGCTACCAATCTGTAACTAGAGCTATTTTTGTAACCCTTCGCCTGTTTTTCTGGCTTCGGTAAAAAATGTCAGAAGTTAGCAGATTCATTAAATTCAAAACAACTTTAACAAACAAATGCCGTTTTGACCCCTTTCCCATCATTTTACAGAAAACAATGTTTTCTATATAAAATCTACCCCTACTCTTCTGCTTTTCAAGCAACAAGTCGGATTTCAAATCGGGGCTACCAATCTGTAACTAGAGCTATTTTTGTAACCCTTCGCCTGTTTTTCTGGCTTCGGTAAAAAATGTCAGAAGTTAGCAGATTCATTAAATTCAAAACAACTTTAACAAACAAATGCCGTTTTGACCCCTTTCCCATCATTTTACAGAAAACAATGTTTTCTATATAAAATCTACCCCTACTCTTCTGCTTTTCAAGCAGCAAGTCGGATTTCAAATCGGGGCTACCAATCTGTAACTAGAGCTATTTTTGTAACCCTTCGCCTGTTTTTCTGGCTTCGGTAAAAAATGTCAGAAGTTAGCAGATTCATTAAATTCAAAACAACTTTAACAAACAAATGCCGTTTTGACCCCTTTCCCATCATTTTACAGAAAACAATGTTTTCTATATAAAATCTACCCCTACTCTTCTGCTTTTCAAGCAACAAGTCGGATTTCAAATCGGGGCTACCAATCTGTAACTAGAGCTATTTTTGTAACCCTTCGCCTGTTTTTCTGGCTTCGGTAAAAAATGTCAGAAGTTAGCAGATTCATTAAATTCAAAACAACTATCATTTTGACCACTAAACCAAAGAGTTTGACAAAAATATATTGGATTAAAACTTCCCTCTACTTCTCTGCTTGTCAAATGCGGAGAAGGTTTATTCAGTATGGAACTTACGTTACAGCAGTTTTACTAAATGCACTACCATGTGTTTTTTAAACTTTCACAAACAACTGCCGTTTTGACCCCTTTCCCATCATTTTACAGAAAACAATGTTTTCTATATAAAATCTACCCCTACTCTTCTGCTTTTCAAGCAACAAGTCGGATTTCAAATCGGGGCTACCAATCTGTAACTAGAGCTATTTTTGTAACCCTTCGCCTGTTTTTCTGGCTTCGGTAAAAAATGTCAGAAGTTAGCAGATTCATTAAATTCAAAACAACTTTAACAAACAAATGCCGTTTTGACCCCTTTCCCATCATTTTACAGAAAACAATGTTTTCTATATAAAATCTACCCCTACTCTTCTGCTTTTCAAGCAGCAAGTCGGATTTCAAATCGGGGCTACCAATCTGTAACTAGAGCTATTTTTGTAACCCTTCGCCTGTTTTTCTGGCTTCGGTAAAAAATGTCAGAAGTTAGCAGATTCATTAAATTCAAAACAACTTTAACAAACAAATGCCGTTTTGACCCCTTTCCCATCATTTTACAGAAAACAATGTTTTCTATATAAAATCTACCCCTACTCTTCTGCTTTTCAAGCAGCAAGTCGGATTTCAAATCGGGGCTACCAATCTGTAACTAGAGCTATTTTTGTAACCCTTCGCCTGTTTTTCTGGCTTCGGTAAAAAATGTCAGAAGTTAGCAGATTCATTAAATTCAAAACAACTTTAACAAACAAATGCCGTTTTGACCCCTTTCCCATCATTTTACAGAAAACAATGTTTTCTATATAAAATCTACCCCTACTCTTCTGCTTTTCAAGCAACAAGTCGGATTTCAAATCGGGGCTACCAATCTGTAACTAGAGCTATTTTTGTAACCCTTCGCCTGTTTTTCTGGCTTCGGTAAAAAATGTCAGAAGTTAGCAGATTCATTAAATTCAAAACAACTATCATTTTGACCACTAAACCAAAGAGTTTGACAAAAATATATTGGATTAAAACTTCCCTCTACTTCTCTGCTTGTCAAATGCGGAGAAGGTTTATTCAGTATGGAACTTACGTTACAGCAGTTTTACTAAATGCACTACCATGTGTTTTTTAAACTTTCACAAACAACTGCCGTTTTGACCCCTTTCCCAACATTTTACAGAAAACAATGTTTTCTATATAAAATCTACCCCTACTCTTCTGCTTTTCAAGCAACAAGTCGGATTTCAAATCGGGGCTACCAATCTGTAACTAGAGCTATTTTTGTAACCCTTCGCCTGTTTTTCTGGCTTCGGTAAAAAATGTCAGAAGTTAGCAGATTCATTAAATTCAAAACAACTTTAACAAACAAATGCCGTTTTGACCCCTTTCCCATCATTTTACAGAAAACAATGTTTTCTATATAAAATCTACCCCTACTCTTCTGCTTTTCAAGCAACAAGTCGGATTTCAAATCGGGGCTACCAATCTGTAACTAGAGCTATTTTTGTAACCCTTCGCCTGTTTTTCTGGCTTCGGTAAAAAATGTCAGAAGTTAGCAGATTCATTAAATTCAAAACAACTTTAACAAACAAATGCCGTTTTGACCCCTTTCCCATCATTTTACAGAAAACAATGTTTTCTATATAAAATCTACCCCTACTCTTCTGCTTTTCAAGCAGCAAGTCGGATTTCAAATCGGGGCTACCAATCTGTAACTAGAGCTATTTTTGTAACCCTTCGCCTGTTTTTCTGGCTTCGGTAAAAAATGTCAGAAGTTAGCAGATTCATTAAATTCAAAACAACTTTAACAAACAAATGCCGTTTTGACCCCTTTCCCATCATTTTACAGAAAACAATGTTTTCTATATAAAATCTACCCCTACTCTTCTGCTTTTCAAGCAACAAGTCGGATTTCAAATCGGGGCTACCAATCTGTAACTAGAGCTATTTTTGTAACCCTTCGCCTGTTTTTCTGGCTTCGGTAAAAAATGTCAGAAGTTAGCAGATTCATTAAATTCAAAACAACTATCATTTTGACCACTAAACCAAAGAGTTTGACAAAAATATATTGGATTAAAACTTCCCTCTACTTCTCTGCTTGTCAAATGCGGAGAAGGTTTATTCAGTATGGAACTTACGTTACAGCAGTTTTACTAAATGCACTACCATGTGTTTTTTAAACTTTCACAAACAACTGCCGTTTTGACCCCTTTCCCATCATTTTACAGAAAACAATGTTTTCTATATAAAATCTACCCCTACTCTTCTGCTTTTCAAGCAACAAGTCGGATTTCAAATCGGGGCTACCAATCTGTAACTAGAGCTATTTTTGTAACCCTTCGCCTGTTTTTCTGGCTTCGGTAAAAAATGTCAGAAGTTAGCAGATTCATTAAATTCAAAACAACTTTAACAAACAAATGCCGTTTTGACCCCTTTCCCATCATTTTACAGAAAACAATGTTTTCTATATAAAATCTACCCCTACTCTTCTGCTTTTCAAGCAGCAAGTCGGATTTCAAATCGGGGCTACCAATCTGTAACTAGAGCTATTTTTGTAACCCTTCGCCTGTTTTTCTGGCTTCGGTAAAAAATGTCAGAAGTTAGCAGATTCATTAAATTCAAAACAACTATAACAAACAAATGCCGTTTTGACCCCTTTCCCATCATTTTACAGAAAACAATGTTTTCTATATAAAATCTACCCCTACTCTTCTGCTTTTCAAGCAACAAGTCGGATTTCAAATCGGGGCTACCAATCTGTAACTAGAGCTATTTTTGTAACCCTTCGCCTGTTTTTCTGGCTTCGGTAAAAAATGTCAGAAGTTAGCAGATTCATTAAATTCAAAACAACTTTAACAAACAAATGCCGTTTTGACCCCTTTCCCATCATTTTACAGAAAACAATGTTTTCTATATAAAATCTACCCCTACTCTTCTGCTTTTCAAGCAGCAAGTCGGATTTCAAATCGGGGCTACCAATCTGTAACTAGAGCTATTTTTGTAACCCTTCGCCTGTTTTTCTGGCTTCGGTAAAAAATGTCAGAAGTTAGCAGATTCATTAAATTCAAAACAACTTTAACAAACAAATGCCGTTTTGACCCCTTTCCCATCATTTTACAGAAAACAATGTTTTCTATATAAAATCTACCCCTACTCTTCTGCTTTTCAAGCAGCAAGTCGGATTTCAAATCGGGGCTACCAATCTGTAACTAGAGCTATTTTTGTAACCCTTCGCCTGTTTTTCTGGCTTCGGTAAAAAATGTCAGAAGTTAGCAGATTCATTAAATTCAAAACAACTTTAACAAACAAATGCCGTTTTGACCCCTTTCCCATCATTTTACAGAAAACAATGTTTTCTATATAAAATCTACCCCTACTCTTCTGCTTTTCAAGCAACAAGTCGGATTTCAAATCGGGGCTACCAATCTGTAACTAGAGCTATTTTTGTAACCCTTCGCCTGTTTTTCTGGCTTCGGTAAAAAATGTCAGAAGTTAGCAGATTCATTAAATTCAAAACAACTTTAACAAACAAATGCCGTTTTGACCCCTTTCCCATCATTTTACAGAAAACAATGTTTTCTATATAAAATCTACCCCTACTCTTCTGCTTTTCAAGCAGCAAGTCGGATTTCAAATCGGGGCTACCAATCTGTAACTAGAGCTATTTTTGTAACCCTTCGCCTGTTTTTCTGGCTTCGGTAAAAAATGTCAGAAGTTAGCAGATTCATTAAATTCAAAACAACTTTAACAAACAAATGCCGTTTTGACCCCTTTCCCATCATTTTACAGAAAACAATGTTTTCTATATAAAATCTACCCCTACTCTTCTGCTTTTCAAGCAACAAGTCGGATTTCAAATCGGGGCTACCAATCTGTAACTAGAGCTATTTTTGTAACCCTTCGCCTGTTTTTCTGGCTTCGGTAAAAAATGTCAGAAGTTAGCAGATTCATTAAATTCAAAACAACTATCATTTTGACCACTAAACCAAAGAGTTTGACAAAAATATATTGGATTAAAACTTCCCTCTACTTCTCTGCTTGTCAAATGCGGAGAAGGTTTATTCAGTATGGAACTTACGTTACAGCAGTTTTACTAAATGCACTACCATGTGTTTTTTAAACTTTCACAAACAACTGCCGTTTTGACCCCTTTCCCATCATTTTACAGAAAACAATGTTTTCTATATAAAATCTACCCCTACTCTTCTGCTTTTCAAGCAACAAGTCGGATTTCAAATCGGGGCTACCAATCTGTAACTAGAGCTATTTTTGTAACCCTTCGCCTGTTTTTCTGGCTTCGGTAAAAAATGTCAGAAGTTAGCAGATTCATTAAATTCAAAACAACTTTAACAAACAAATGCCGTTTTGACCCCTTTCCCATCATTTTACAGAAAACAATGTTTTCTATATAAAATCTACCCCTACTCTTCTGCTTTTCAAGCAGCAAGTCGGATTTCAAATCGGGGCTACCAATCTGTAACTAGAGCTATTTTTGTAACCCTTCGCCTGTTTTTCTGGCTTCGGTAAAAAATGTCAGAAGTTAGCAGATTCATTAAATTCAAAACAACTATAACAAACAAATGCCGTTTTGACCCCTTTCCCATCATTTTACAGAAAACAATGTTTTCTATATAAAATCTACCCCTACTCTTCTGCTTTTCAAGCAACAAGTCGGATTTCAAATCGGGGCTACCAATCTGTAACTAGAGCTATTTTTGTAACCCTTCGCCTGTTTTTCTGGCTTCGGTAAAAAATGTCAGAAGTTAGCAGATTCATTAAATTCAAAACAACTTTAACAAACAAATGCCGTTTTGACCCCTTTCCCATCATTTTACAGAAAACAATGTTTTCTATATAAAATCTACCCCTACTCTTCTGCTTTTCAAGCAGCAAGTCGGATTTCAAATCGGGGCTACCAATCTGTAACTAGAGCTATTTTTGTAACCCTTCGCCTGTTTTTCTGGCTTCGGTAAAAAATGTCAGAAGTTAGCAGATTCATTAAATTCAAAACAACTTTAACAAACAAATGCCGTTTTGACCCCTTTCCCATCATTTTACAGAAAACAATGTTTTCTATATAAAATCTACCCCTACTCTTCTGCTTTTCAAGCAACAAGTCGGATTTCAAATCGGGGCTACCAATCTGTAACTAGAGCTATTTTTGTAACCCTTCGCCTGTTTTTCTGGCTTCGGTAAAAAATGTCAGAAGTTAGCAGATTCATTAAATTCAAAACAACTATCATTTTGACCACTAAACCAAAGAGTTTGACAAAAATATATTGGATTAAAACTTCCCTCTACTTCTCTGCTTGTCAAATGCGGAGAAGGTTTATTCAGTATGGAACTTACGTTACAGCAGTTTTACTAAATGCACTACCATGTGTTTTTTAAACTTTCACAAACAACTGCCGTTTTGACCCCTTTCCCATCATTTTACAGAAAACAATGTTTTCTATATAAAATCTACCCCTACTCTTCTGCTTTTCAAGCAACAAGTCGGATTTCAAATCGGGGCTACCAATCTGTAACTAGAGCTATTTTTGTAACCCTTCGCCTGTTTTTCTGGCTTCGGTAAAAAATGTCAGAAGTTAGCAGATTCATTAAATTCAAAACAACTTTAACAAACAAATGCCGTTTTGACCCCTTTCCCATCATTTTACAGAAAACAATGTTTTCTATATAAAATCTACCCCTACTCTTCTGCTTTTCAAGCAGCAAGTCGGATTTCAAATCGGGGCTACCAATCTGTAACTAGAGCTATTTTTGTAACCCTTCGCCTGTTTTTCTGGCTTCGGTAAAAAATGTCAGAAGTTAGCAGATTCATTAAATTCAAAACAACTTTAACAAACAAATGCCGTTTTGACCCCTTTCCCATCATTTTACAGAAAACAATGTTTTCTATATAAAATCTACCCCTACTCTTCTGCTTTTCAAGCAGCAAGTCGGATTTCAAATCGGGGCTACCAATCTGTAACTAGAGCTATTTTTGTAACCCTTCGCCTGTTTTTCTGGCTTCGGTAAAAAATGTCAGAAGTTAGCAGATTCATTAAATTCAAAACAACTTTAACAAACAAATGCCGTTTTGACCCCTTTCCCATCATTTTACAGAAAACAATGTTTTCTATATAAAATCTACCCCTACTCTTCTGCTTTTCAAGCAACAAGTCGGATTTCAAATCGGGGCTACCAATCTGTAACTAGAGCTATTTTTGTAACCCTTCGCCTGTTTTTCTGGCTTCGGTAAAAAATGTCAGAAGTTAGCAGATTCATTAAATTCAAAACAACTATCATTTTGACCACTAAACCAAAGAGTTTGACAAAAATATATTGGATTAAAACTTCCCTCTACTTCTCTGCTTGTCAAATGCGGAGAAGGTTTATTCAGTATGGAACTTACGTTACAGCAGTTTTACTAAATGCACTACCATGTGTTTTTTAAACTTTCACAAACAACTGCCGTTTTGACCCCTTTCCCAACATTTTACAGAAAACAATGTTTTCTATATAAAATCTACCCCTACTCTTCTGCTTTTCAAGCAACAAGTCGGATTTCAAATCGGGGCTACCAATCTGTAACTAGAGCTATTTTTGTAACCCTTCGCCTGTTTTTCTGGCTTCGGTAAAAAATGTCAGAAGTTAGCAGATTCATTAAATTCAAAACAACTTTAACAAACAAATGCCGTTTTGACCCCTTTCCCATCATTTTACAGAAAACAATGTTTTCTATATAAAATCTACCCCTACTCTTCTGCTTTTCAAGCAGCAAGTCGGATTTCAAATCGGGGCTACCAATCTGTAACTAGAGCTATTTTTGTAACCCTTCGCCTGTTTTTCTGGCTTCGGTAAAAAATGTCAGAAGTTAGCAGATTCATTAAATTCAAAACAACTTTAACAAACAAATGCCGTTTTGACCCCTTTCCCATCATTTTACAGAAAACAATGTTTTCTATATAAAATCTACCCCTACTCTTCTGCTTTTCAAGCAGCAAGTCGGATTTCAAATCGGGGCTACCAATCTGTAACTAGAGCTATTTTTGTAACCCTTCGCCTGTTTTTCTGGCTTCGGTAAAAAATGTCAGAAGTTAGCAGATTCATTAAATTCAAAACAACTTTAACAAACAAATGCCGTTTTGACCCCTTTCCCATCATTTTACAGAAAACAATGTTTTCTATATAAAATCTACCCCTACTCTTCTGCTTTTCAAGCAGCAAGTCGGATTTCAAATCGGGGCTACCAATCTGTAACTAGAGCTATTTTTGTAACCCTTCGCCTGTTTTTCTGGCTTCGGTAAAAAATGTCAGAAGTTAGCAGATTCATTAAATTCAAAACAACTATAACAAACAAATGCCGTTTTGACCCCTTTCCCAACATTTTACAGAAAACAATGTTTTCTATATAAAATCTACCCCTACTCTTCTGCTTTTCAAGCAACAAGTCGGATTTCAAATCGGGGCTACCAATCTGTAACTAGAGCTATTTTTGTAACCCTTCGCCTGTTTTTCTGGCTTCGGTAAAAAATGTCAGAAGTTAGCAGATTCATTAAATTCAAAACAACTTTAACAAACAAATGCCGTTTTGACCCCTTTCCCATCATTTTACAGAAAACAATGTTTTCTATATAAAATCTACCCCTACTCTTCTGCTTTTCAAGCAACAAGTCGGATTTCAAATCGGGGCTACCAATCTGTAACTAGAGCTATTTTTGTAACCCTTCGCCTGTTTTTCTGGCTTCGGTAAAAAATGTCAGAAGTTAGCAGATTCATTAAATTCAAAACAACTTTAACAAACAAATGCCGTTTTGACCCCTTTCCCATCATTTTACAGAAAACAATGTTTTCTATATAAAATCTACCCCTACTCTTCTGCTTTTCAAGCAACAAGTCGGATTTCAAATCGGGGCTACCAATCTGTAACTAGAGCTATTTTTGTAACCCTTCGCCTGTTTTTCTGGCTTCGGTAAAAAATGTCAGAAGTTAGCAGATTCATTAAATTCAAAACAACTATCATTTTGACCACTAAACCAAAGAGTTTGACAAAAATATATTGGATTAAAACTTCCCTCTACTTCTCTGCTTGTCAAATGCGGAGAAGGTTTATTCAGTATGGAACTTACGTTACAGCAGTTTTACTAAATGCACTACCATGTGTTTTTTAAACTTTCACAAACAACTGCCGTTTTGACCCCTTTCCCAACATTTTACAGAAAACAATGTTTTCTATATAAAATCTACCCCTACTCTTCTGCTTTTCAAGCAACAAGTCGGATTTCAAATCGGGGCTACCAATCTGTAACTAGAGCTATTTTTGTAACCCTTCGCCTGTTTTTCTGGCTTCGGTAAAAAATGTCAGAAGTTAGCAGATTCATTAAATTCAAAACAACTTTAACAAACAAATGCCGTTTTGACCCCTTTCCCATCATTTTACAGAAAACAATGTTTTCTATATAAAATCTACCCCTACTCTTCTGCTTTTCAAGCAGCAAGTCGGATTTGAAATCGGGGCTACCAATCTGTAACTAGAGCTATTTTTGTAACCCTTCGCCTGTTTTTCTGGCTTCGGTAAAAAATGTCAGAAGTTAGCAGATTCATTAAATTCAAAACAACTTTAACAAACAAATGCCGTTTTGACCCCTTTCCCATCATTTTACATCTATATAAAATCTACCCCTACTCTTCTGCTTTTCAAGCAACAAGTCGGATTTCAAATCGGGGCTACCAATCTGTAACTAGAGCTATTTTTGTAACCCTTCGCCTGTTTTTCTGGCTTCGGTAAAAAATGTCAGAAGTTAGCAGATTCATTAAATTCAAAACAACTATCATTTTGACCACTAAACCAAAGAGTTTGACAAAAATATATTGGATTAAAACTTCCCTCTACTTCTCTGCTTGTCAAATGCGGAGAAGGTTTATTCAGTATGGAACTTACGTTACAGCAGTTTTACTAAATGCACTACCATGTGTTTTTTAAACTTTCACAAACAACTGCCGTTTTGACCCCTTTCCCAACATTTTACAGAAAACAATGTTTTCTATATAAAATCTACCCCTACTCTTCTGCTTTTCAAGCAACAAGTCGGATTTCAAATCGGGGCTACCAATCTGTAACTAGAGCTATTTTTGTAACCCTTCGCCTGTTTTTCTGGCTTCGGTAAAAAATGTCAGAAGTTAGCAGATTCATTAAATTCAAAACAACTTTAACAAACAAATGCCGTTTTGACCCCTTTCCCATCATTTTACAGAAAACAATGTTTTCTATATAAAATCTACCCCTACTCTTCTGCTTTTCAAGCAACAAGTCGGATTTCAAATCGGGGCTACCAATCTGTAACTAGAGCTATTTTTGTAACCCTTCGCCTGTTTTTCTGGCTTCGGTAAAAAATGTCAGAAGTTAGCAGATTCATTAAATTCAAAACAACTATCATTTTGACCACTAAACCAAAGAGTTTGACAAAAATATATTGGATTAAAACTTCCCTCTACTTCTCTGCTTGTCAAATGCGGAGAAGGTTTATTCAGTATGGAACTTACGTTACAGCAGTTTTACTAAATGCACTACCATGTGTTTTTTAAACTTTCACAAACAACTGCCGTTTTGACCCCTTTCCCAACATTTTACAGAAAACAATGTTTTCTATATAAAATCTACCCCTACTCTTCTGCTTTTCAAGCAACAAGTCGGATTTCAAATCGGGGCTACCAATCTGTAACTAGAGCTATTTTTGTAACCCTTCGCCTGTTTTTCTGGCTTCGGTAAAAAATGTCAGAAGTTAGCAGATTCATTAAATTCAAAACAACTTTAACAAACAAATGCCGTTTTGACCCCTTTCCCATCATTTTACAGAAAACAATGTTTTCTATATAAAATCTACCCCTACTCTTCTGCTTTTCAAGCAGCAAGTCGGATTTGAAATCGGGGCTACCAATCTGTAACTAGAGCTATTTTTGTAACCCTTCGCCTGTTTTTCTGGCTTCGGTAAAAAATGTCAGAAGTTAGCAGATTCATTAAATTCAAAACAACTTTAACAAACAAATGCCGTTTTGACCCCTTTCCCATCATTTTACAGAAAACAATGTTTTCTATATAAAATCTACCCCTACTCTTCTGCTTTTCAAGCAACAAGTCGGATTTCAAATCGGGGCTACCAATCTGTAACTAGAGCTATTTTTGTAACCCTTCGCCTGTTTTTCTGGCTTCGGTAAAAAATGTCAGAAGTTAGCAGATTCATTAAATTCAAAACAACTATCATTTTGACCACTAAACCAAAGAGTTTGACAAAAATATATTGGATTAAAACTTCCCTCTACTTCTCTGCTTGTCAAATGCGGAGAAGGTTTATTCAGTATGGAACTTACGTTACAGCAGTTTTACTAAATGCACTACCATGTGTTTTTTAAACTTTCACAAACAACTGCCGTTTTGACCCCTTTCCCAACATTTTACAGAAAACAATGTTTTCTATATAAAATCTACCCCTACTCTTCTGCTTTTCAAGCAACAAGTCGGATTTCAAATCGGGGCTACCAATCTGTAACTAGAGCTATTTTTGTAACCCTTCGCCTGTTTTTCTGGCTTCGGTAAAAAATGTCAGAAGTTAGCAGATTCATTAAATTCAAAACAACTTTAACAAACAAATGCCGTTTTGACCCCTTTCCCATCATTTTACAGAAAACAATGTTTTCTATATAAAATCTACCCCTACTCTTCTGCTTTTCAAGCAGCAAGTCGGATTTGAAATCGGGGCTACCAATCTGTAACTAGAGCTATTTTTGTAACCCTTCGCCTGTTTTTCTGGCTTCGGTAAAAAATGTCAGAAGTTAGCAGATTCATTAAATTCAAAACAACTTTAACAAACAAATGCCGTTTTGACCCCTTTCCCATCATTTTACAGAAAACAATGTTTTCTATATAAAATCTACCCCTACTCTTCTGCTTTTCAAGCAACAAGTCGGATTTCAAATCGGGGCTACCAATCTGTAACTAGAGCTATTTTTGTAACCCTTCGCCTGTTTTTCTGGCTTCGGTAAAAAATGTCAGAAGTTAGCAGATTCATTAAATTCAAAACAACTATCATTTTGACCACTAAACCAAAGAGTTTGACAAAAATATATTGGATTAAAACTTCCCTCTACTTCTCTGCTTGTCAAATGCGGAGAAGGTTTATTCAGTATGGAACTTACGTTACAGCAGTTTTACTAAATGCACTACCATGTGTTTTTTAAACTTTCACAAACAACTGCCGTTTTGACCCCTTTCCCAACATTTTACAGAAAACAATGTTTTCTATATAAAATCTACCCCTACTCTTCTGCTTTTCAAGCAACAAGTCGGATTTCAAATCGGGGCTACCAATCTGTAACTAGAGCTATTTTTGTAACCCTTCGCCTGTTTTTCTGGCTTCGGTAAAAAATGTCAGAAGTTAGCAGATTCATTAAATTCAAAACAACTTTAACAAACAAATGCCGTTTTGACCCCTTTCCCATCATTTTACAGAAAACAATGTTTTCTATATAAAATCTACCCCTACTCTTCTGCTTTTCAAGCAGCAAGTCGGATTTCAAATCGGGGCTACCAATCTGTAACTAGAGCTATTTTTGTAACCCTTCGCCTGTTTTTCTGGCTTCGGTAAAAAATGTCAGAAGTTAGCAGATTCATTAAATTCAAAACAACTATCATTTTGACCACTAAACCAAAGAGTTTGACAAAAATATATTGGATTAAAACTTCCCTCTACTTCTCTGCTTGTCAAATGCGGAGAAGGTTTATTCAGTATGGAACTTACGTTACAGCAGTTTTACTAAATGCACTACCATGTGTTTTTTAAACTTTCACAAACAACTGCCGTTTTGACCCCTTTCCCAACATTTTACAGAAAACAATGTTTTCTATATAAAATCTACCCCTACTCTTCTGCTTTTCAAGCAACAAGTCGGATTTCAAATCGGGGCTACCAATCTGTAACTAGAGCTATTTTTGTAACCCTTCGCCTGTTTTTCTGGCTTCGGTAAAAAATGTCAGAAGTTAGCAGATTCATTAAATTCAAAACAACTTTAACAAACAAATGCCGTTTTGACCCCTTTCCCATCATTTTACAGAAAACAATGTTTTCTATATAAAATCTACCCCTACTCTTCTGCTTTTCAAGCAACAAGTCGGATTTCAAATCGGGGCTACCAATCTGTAACTAGAGCTATTTTTGTAACCCTTCGCCTGTTTTTCTGGCTTCGGTAAAAAATGTCAGAAGTTAGCAGATTCATTAAATTCAAAACAACTTAACAAACAAATGCCGTTTTGACCCCTTTCCCATCATTTTACAGAAAACAATGTTTTCTATATAAAATCTACCCCTACTCTTCTGCTTTTCAAGCAGCAAGTCGGATTTCAAATCGGGGCTACCAATCTGTAACTAGAGCTATTTTTGTAACCCTTCGCCTGTTTTTCTGGCTTCGGTAAAAAATGTCAGAAGTTAGCAGATTCATTAAATTCAAAACAACTATAACAAACAAATGCCGTTTTGACCCCTTTCCCATCATTTTACAGAAAACAATGTTTTCTATATAAAATCTACCCCTACTCTTCTGCTTTTCAAGCAACAAGTCGGATTTCAAATCGGGGCTACCAATCTGTAACTAGAGCTATTTTTGTAACCCTTCGCCTGTTTTTCTGGCTTCGGTAAAAAATGTCAGAAGTTAGCAGATTCATTAAATTCAAAACAACTTTAACAAACAAATGCCGTTTTGACCCCTTTCCCATCATTTTACAGAAAACAATGTTTTCTATATAAAATCTACCCCTACTCTTCTGCTTTTCAAGCAGCAAGTCGGATTTCAAATCGGGGCTACCAATCTGTAACTAGAGCTATTTTTGTAACCCTTCGCCTGTTTTTCTGGCTTCGGTAAAAAATGTCAGAAGTTAGCAGATTCATTAAATTCAAAACAACTTTAACAAACAAATGCCGTTTTGACCCCTTTCCCATCATTTTACAGAAAACAATGTTTTCTATATAAAATCTACCCCTACTCTTCTGCTTTTCAAGCAACAAGTCGGATTTCAAATCGGGGCTACCAATCTGTAACTAGAGCTATTTTTGTAACCCTTCGCCTGTTTTTCTGGCTTCGGTAAAAAATGTCAGAAGTTAGCAGATTCATTAAATTCAAAACAACTATCATTTTGACCACTAAACCAAAGAGTTTGACAAAAATATATTGGATTAAAACTTCCCTCTACTTCTCTGCTTGTCAAATGCGGAGAAGGTTTATTCAGTATGGAACTTACGTTACAGCAGTTTTACTAAATGCACTACCATGTGTTTTTTAAACTTTCACAAACAACTGCCGTTTTGACCCCTTTCCCAACATTTTACAGAAAACAATGTTTTCTATATAAAATCTACCCCTACTCTTCTGCTTTTCAAGCAACAAGTCGGATTTCAAATCGGGGCTACCAATCTGTAACTAGAGCTATTTTTGTAACCCTTCGCCTGTTTTTCTGGCTTCGGTAAAAAATGTCAGAAGTTAGCAGATTCATTAAATTCAAAACAACTTTAACAAACAAATGCCGTTTTGACCCCTTTCCCATCATTTTACAGAAAACAATGTTTTCTATATAAAATCTACCCCTACTCTTCTGCTTTTCAAGCAGCAAGTCGGATTTGAAATCGGGGCTACCAATCTGTAACTAGAGCTATTTTTGTAACCCTTCGCCTGTTTTTCTGGCTTCGGTAAAAAATGTCAGAAGTTAGCAGATTCATTAAATTCAAAACAACTTTAACAAACAAATGCCGTTTTGACCCCTTTCCCATCATTTTACAGAAAACAATGTTTTCTATATAAAATCTACCCCTACTCTTCTGCTTTTCAAGCAACAAGTCGGATTTCAAATCGGGGCTACCAATCTGTAACTAGAGCTATTTTTGTAACCCTT
The DNA here is from genome assembly GCF_029448725.1 of Salvelinus fontinalis. NCBI lineage: Eukaryota > Metazoa > Chordata > Actinopteri > Salmoniformes > Salmonidae > Salvelinus > Salvelinus fontinalis. The sequence continues at coordinate 1,353,105 of NC_074698.1, forward strand.
CGCCTGTTTTTCTGGCTTCGGTAAAAAATGTCAGAAGTTAGCAGATTCATTAAATTCAAAACAACTATCATTTTGACCACTAAACCAAAGAGTTTGACAAAAATATATTGGATTAAAACTTCCCTCTACTTCTCTGCTTGTCAAATGCGGAGAAGGTTTATTCAGTATGGAACTTACGTTACAGCAGTTTTACTAAATGCACTACCATGTGTTTTTTAAACTTTCACAAACAACTGCCGTTTTGACCCCTTTCCCAACATTTTACAGAAAACAATGTTTTCTATATAAAATCTACCCCTACTCTTCTGCTTTTCAAGCAACAAGTCGGATTTCAAATCGGGGCTACCAATCTGTAACTAGAGCTATTTTTGTAACCCTTCGCCTGTTTTTCTGGCTTCGGTAAAAAATGTCAGAAGTTAGCAGATTCATTAAATTCAAAACAACTTTAACAAACAAATGCCGTTTTGACCCCTTTCCCATCATTTTGACAATCTATATAAAATCTACCCCTACTCTTCTGCTTTTCAAGCAACAAGTCGGATTTCAAATCGGGGCTACCAATCTGTAACTAGAGCTATTTTTGTAACCCTTCGCCTGTTTTTCTGGCTTCGGTAAAAAATGTCAGAAGTTAGCAGATTCATTAAATTCAAAACAACTTTAACAAACAAATGCCGTTTTGACCCCTTTCCCATCATTTTACAGAAAACAATGTTTTCTATATAAAATCTACCCCTACTCTTCTGCTTTTCAAGCAGCAAGTCGGATTTCAAATCGGGGCTACCAATCTGTAACTAGAGCTATTTTTGTAACCCTTCGCCTGTTTTTCTGGCTTCGGTAAAAAATGTCAGAAGTTAGCAGATTCATTAAATTCAAAACAACTTTAACAAACAAATGCCGTTTTGACCCCTTTCCCATCATTTTACAGAAAACAATGTTTTCTATATAAAATCTACCCCTACTCTTCTGCTTTTCAAGCAACAAGTCGGATTTCAAATCGGGGCTACCAATCTGTAACTAGAGCTATTTTTGTAACCCTTCGCCTGTTTTTCTGGCTTCGGTAAAAAATGTCAGAAGTTAGCAGATTCATTAAATTCAAAACAACTATCATTTTGACCACTAAACCAAAGAGTTTGACAAAAATATATTGGATTAAAACTTCCCTCTACTTCTCTGCTTGTCAAATGCGGAGAAGGTTTATTCAGTATGGAACTTACGTTACAGCAGTTTTACTAAATGCACTACCATGTGTTTTTTAAACTTTCACAAACAACTGCCGTTTTGACCCCTTTCCCAACATTTTACAGAAAACAATGTTTTCTATATAAAATCTACCCCTACTCTTCTGCTTTTCAAGCAACAAGTCGGATTTCAAATCGGGGCTACCAATCTGTAACTAGAGCTATTTTTGTAACCCTTCGCCTGTTTTTCTGGCTTCGGTAAAAAATGTCAGAAGTTAGCAGATTCATTAAATTCAAAACAACTTTAACAAACAAATGCCGTTTTGACCCCTTTCCCATCATTTTACAGAAAACAATGTTTTCTATATAAAATCTACCCCTACTCTTCTGCTTTTCAAGCAGCAAGTCGGATTTGAAATCGGGGCTACCAATCTGTAACTAGAGCTATTTTTGTAACCCTTCGCCTGTTTTTCTGGCTTCGGTAAAAAATGTCAGAAGTTAGCAGATTCATTAAATTCAAAACAACTTTAACAAACAAATGCCGTTTTGACCCCTTTCCCATCATTTTACAGAAAACAATGTTTTCTATATAAAATCTACCCCTACTCTTCTGCTTTTCAAGCAACAAGTCGGATTTCAAATCGGGGCTACCAATCTGTAACTAGAGCTATTTTTGTAACCCTTCGCCTGTTTTTCTGGCTTCGGTAAAAAATGTCAGAAGTTAGCAGATTCATTAAATTCAAAACAACTATCATTTTGACCACTAAACCAAAGAGTTTGACAAAAATATATTGGATTAAAACTTCCCTCTACTTCTCTGCTTGTCAAATGCGGAGAAGGTTTATTCAGTATGGAACTTACGTTACAGCAGTTTTACTAAATGCACTACCATGTGTTTTTTAAACTTTCACAAACAACTGCCGTTTTGACCCCTTTCCCAACATTTTACAGAAAACAATGTTTTCTATATAAAATCTACCCCTACTCTTCTGCTTTTCAAGCAACAAGTCGGATTTCAAATCGGGGCTACCAATCTGTAACTAGAGCTATTTTTGTAACCCTTCGCCTGTTTTTCTGGCTTCGGTAAAAAATGTCAGAAGTTAGCAGATTCATTAAATTCAAAACAACTTTAACAAACAAATGCCGTTTTGACCCCTTTCCCATCATTTTACAGAAAACAATGTTTTCTATATAAAATCTACCCCTACTCTTCTGCTTTTCAAGCAACAAGTCGGATTTCAAATCGGGGCTACCAATCTGTAACTAGAGCTATTTTTGTAACCCTTCGCCTGTTTTTCTGGCTTCGGTAAAAAATGTCAGAAGTTAGCAGATTCATTAAATTCAAAACAACTTTAACAAACAAATGCCGTTTTGACCCCTTTCCCATCATTTTACAGAAAACAATGTTTTCTATATAAAATCTACCCCTACTCTTCTGCTTTTCAAGCAGCAAGTCGGATTTGAAATCGGGGCTACCAATCTGTAACTAGAGCTATTTTTGTAACCCTTCGCCTGTTTTTCTGGCTTCGGTAAAAAATGTCAGAAGTTAGCAGATTCATTAAATTCAAAACAACTTTAACAAACAAATGCCGTTTTGACCCCTTTCCCATCATTTTACAGAAAACAATGTTTTCTATATAAAATCTACCCCTACTCTTCTGCTTTTCAAGCAACAAGTCGGATTTCAAATCGGGGCTACCAATCTGTAACTAGAGCTATTTTTGTAACCCTTCGCCTGTTTTTCTGGCTTCGGTAAAAAATGTCAGAAGTTAGCAGATTCATTAAATTCAAAACAACTATCATTTTGACCACTAAACCAAAGAGTTTGACAAAAATATATTGGATTAAAACTTCCCTCTACTTCTCTGCTTGTCAAATGCGGAGAAGGTTTATTCAGTATGGAACTTACGTTACAGCAGTTTTACTAAATGCACTACCATGTGTTTTTTAAACTTTCACAAACAACTGCCGTTTTGACCCCTTTCCCAACATTTTACAGAAAACAATGTTTTCTATATAAAATCTACCCCTACTCTTCTGCTTTTCAAGCAACAAGTCGGATTTCAAATCGGGGCTACCAATCTGTAACTAGAGCTATTTTTGTAACCCTTCGCCTGTTTTTCTGGCTTCGGTAAAAAATGTCAGAAGTTAGCAGATTCATTAAATTCAAAACAACTTTAACAAACAAATGCCGTTTTGACCCCTTTCCCATCATTTTACAGAAAACAATGTTTTCTATATAAAATCTACCCCTACTCTTCTGCTTTTCAAGCAGCAAGTCGGATTTCAAATCGGGGCTACCAATCTGTAACTAGAGCTATTTTTGTAACCCTTCGCCTGTTTTTCTGGCTTCGGTAAAAAATGTCAGAAGTTAGCAGATTCATTAAATTCAAAACAACTATAACAAACAAATGCCGTTTTGACCCCTTTCCCATCATTTTACAGAAAACAATGTTTTCTATATAAAATCTACCCCTACTCTTCTGCTTTTCAAGCAACAAGTCGGATTTCAAATCGGGGCTACCAATCTGTAACTAGAGCTATTTTTGTAACCCTTCGCCTGTTTTTCTGGCTTCGGTAAAAAATGTCAGAAGTTAGCAGATTCATTAAATTCAAAACAACTTTAACAAACAAATGCCGTTTTGACCCCTTTCCCATCATTTTACAGAAAACAATGTTTTCTATATAAAATCTACCCCTACTCTTCTGCTTTTCAAGCAGCAAGTCGGATTTCAAATCGGGGCTACCAATCTGTAACTAGAGCTATTTTTGTAACCCTTCGCCTGTTTTTCTGGCTTCGGTAAAAAATGTCAGAAGTTAGCAGATTCATTAAATTCAAAACAACTTTAACAAACAAATGCCGTTTTGACCCCTTTCCCATCATTTTACAGAAAACAATGTTTTCTATATAAAATCTACCCCTACTCTTCTGCTTTTCAAGCAACAAGTCGGATTTCAAATCGGGGCTACCAATCTGTAACTAGAGCTATTTTTGTAACCCTTCGCCTGTTTTTCTGGCTTCGGTAAAAAATGTCAGAAGTTAGCAGATTCATTAAATTCAAAACAACTATCATTTTGACCACTAAACCAAAGAGTTTGACAAAAATATATTGGATTAAAACTTCCCTCTACTTCTCTGCTTGTCAAATGCGGAGAAGGTTTATTCAGTATGGAACTTACGTTACAGCAGTTTTACTAAATGCACTACCATGTGTTTTTTTAAACTTTCACAAACAACTGCCGTTTTGACCCCTTTCCCAACATTTTACAGAAAACAATGTTTTCTATATAAAATCTACCCCTACTCTTCTGCTTTTCAAGCAACAAGTCGGATTTCAAATCGGGGCTACCAATCTGTAACTAGAGCTATTTTTGTAACCCTTCGCCTGTTTTTCTGGCTTCGGTAAAAAATGTCAGAAGTTAGCAGATTCATTAAATTCAAAACAACTTTAACAAACAAATGCCGTTTTGACCCCTTTCCCATCATTTTACAGAAAACAATGTTTTCTATATAAAATCTACCCCTACTCTTCTGCTTTTCAAGCAGCAAGTCGGATTTGAAATCGGGGCTACCAATCTGTAACTAGAGCTATTTTTGTAACCCTTCGCCTGTTTTTCTGGCTTCGGTAAAAAATGTCAGAAGTTAGCAGATTCATTAAATTCAAAACAACTTTAACAAACAAATGCCGTTTTGACCCCTTTCCCATCATTTTACATCTATATAAAATCTACCCCTACTCTTCTGCTTTTCAAGCAACAAGTCGGATTTCAAATCGGGGCTACCAATCTGTAACTAGAGCTATTTTTGTAACCCTTCGCCTGTTTTTCTGGCTTCGGTAAAAAATGTCAGAAGTTAGCAGATTCATTAAATTCAAAACAACTATCATTTTGACCACTAAACCAAAGAGTTTGACAAAAATATATTGGATTAAAACTTCCCTCTACTTCTCTGCTTGTCAAATGCGGAGAAGGTTTATTCAGTATGGAACTTACGTTACAGCAGTTTTACTAAATGCACTACCATTTGTTTTTTAAACTTTCACAAACAACTGCCGTTTTGACCCCTTTCCCAACATTTTACAGAAAACAATGTTTTCTATATAAAATCTACCCCTACTCTTCTGCTTTTCAAGCAACAAGTCGGATTTCAAATCGGGGCTACCAATCTGTAACTAGAGCTATTTTTGTAACCCTTCGCCTGTTTTTCTGGCTTCGGTAAAAAATGTCAGAAGTTAGCAGATTCATTAAATTCAAAACAACTTTAACAAACAAATGCCGTTTTGACCCCTTTCCCATCATTTTACATCTATATAAAATCTACCCCTACTCTTCTGCTTTTCAAGCAACAAGTCGGATTTCAAATCGGGGCTACCAATCTGTAACTAGAGCTATTTTTGTAACCCTTCGCCTGTTTTTCTGGCTTCGGTAAAAAATGTCAGAAGTTAGCAGATTCATTAAATTCAAAACAACTTTAACAAACAAATGCCGTTTTGACCCCTTTCCCATCATTTTACAGAAAACAATGTTTTCTATATAAAATCTACCCCTACTCTTCTGCTTTTCAAGCAGCAAGTCGGATTTCAAATCGGGGCTACCAATCTGTAACTAGAGCTATTTTTGTAACCCTTCGCCTGTTTTTCTGGCTTCGGTAAAAAATGTCAGAAGTTAGCAGATTCATTAAATTCAAAACAACTTTAACAAACAAATGCCGTTTTGACCCCTTTCCCATCATTTTACAGAAAACAATGTTTTCTATATAAAATCTACCCCTACTCTTCTGCTTTTCAAGCAGCAAGTCGGATTTCAAATCGGGGCTACCAATCTGTAACTAGAGCTATTTTTGTAACCCTTCGCCTGTTTTTCTGGCTTCGGTAAAAAATGTCAGAAGTTAGCAGATTCATTAAATTCAAAACAACTATAACAAACAAATGCCGTTTTGACCCCTTTCCCATCATTTTACAGAAAACAATGTTTTCTATATAAAATCTACCCCTACTCTTCTGCTTTTCAAGCAACAAGTCGGATTTCAAATCGGGGCTACCAATCTGTAACTAGAGCTATTTTTGTAACCCTTCGCCTGTTTTTCTGGCTTCGGTAAAAAATGTCAGAAGTTAGCAGATTCATTAAATTCAAAACAACTTTAACAAACAAATGCCGTTTTGACCCCTTTCCCATCATTTTACAGAAAACAATGTTTTCTATATAAAATCTACCCCTACTCTTCTGCTTTTCAAGCAGCAAGTCGGATTTCAAATCGGGGCTACCAATCTGTAACTAGAGCTATTTTTGTAACCCTTCGCCTGTTTTTCTGGCTTCGGTAAAAAATGTCAGAAGTTAGCAGATTCATTAAATTCAAAACAACTTTAACAAACAAATGCCGTTTTGACCCCTTTCCCATCATTTTACAGAAAACAATGTTTTCTATATAAAATCTACCCCTACTCTTCTGCTTTTCAAGCAACAAGTCGGATTTCAAATCGGGGCTACCAATCTGTAACTAGAGCTATTTTTGTAACCCTTCGCCTGTTTTTCTGGCTTCGGTAAAAAATGTCAGAAGTTAGCAGATTCATTAAATTCAAAACAACTATCATTTTGACCACTAAACCAAAGAGTTTGACAAAAATATATTGGATTAAAACTTCCCTCTACTTCTCTGCTTGTCAAATGCGGAGAAGGTTTATTCAGTATGGAACTTACGTTACAGCAGTTTTACTAAATGCACTACCATGTGTTTTTTTAAACTTTCACAAACAACTGCCGTTTTGACCCCTTTCCCAACATTTTACAGAAAACAATGTTTTCTATATAAAATCTACCCCTACTCTTCTGCTTTTCAAGCAACAAGTCGGATTTCAAATCGGGGCTACCAATCTGTAACTAGAGCTATTTTTGTAACCCTTCGCCTGTTTTTCTGGCTTCGGTAAAAAATGTCAGAAGTTAGCAGATTCATTAAATTCAAAACAACTTTAACAAACAAATGCCGTTTTGACCCCTTTCCCATCATTTTACAGAAAACAATGTTTTCTATATAAAATCTACCCCTACTCTTCTGCTTTTCAAGCAGCAAGTCGGATTTGAAATCGGGGCTACCAATCTGTAACTAGAGCTATTTTTGTAACCCTTCGCCTGTTTTTCTGGCTTCGGTAAAAAATGTCAGAAGTTAGCAGATTCATTAAATTCAAAACAACTTTAACAAACAAATGCCGTTTTGACCCCTTTCCCATCATTTTACATCTATATAAAATCTACCCCTACTCTTCTGCTTTTCAAGCAACAAGTCGGATTTCAAATCGGGGCTACCAATCTGTAACTAGAGCTATTTTTGTAACCCTTCGCCTGTTTTTCTGGCTTCGGTAAAAAATGTCAGAAGTTAGCAGATTCATTAAATTCAAAACAACTATCATTTTGACCACTAAACCAAAGAGTTTGACAAAAATATATTGGATTAAAACTTCCCTCTACTTCTCTGCTTGTCAAATGCGGAGAAGGTTTATTCAGTATGGAACTTACGTTACAGCAGTTTTACTAAATGCACTACCATTTGTTTTTTAAACTTTCACAAACAACTGCCGTTTTGACCCCTTTCCCAACATTTTACAGAAAACAATGTTTTCTATATAAAATCTACCCCTACTCTTCTGCTTTTCAAGCAACAAGTCGGATTTCAAATCGGGGCTACCAATCTGTAACTAGAGCTATTTTTGTAACCCTTCGCCTGTTTTTCTGGCTTCGGTAAAAAATGTCAGAAGTTAGCAGATTCATTAAATTCAAAACAACTTTAACAAACAAATGCCGTTTTGACCCCTTTCCCATCATTTTACATCTATATAAAATCTACCCCTACTCTTCTGCTTTTCAAGCAACAAGTCGGATTTCAAATCGGGGCTACCAATCTGTAACTAGAGCTATTTTTGTAACCCTTCGCCTGTTTTTCTGGCTTCGGTAAAAAATGTCAGAAGTTAGCAGATTCATTAAATTCAAAACAACTTTAACAAACAAATGCCGTTTTGACCCCTTTCCCATCATTTTACAGAAAACAATGTTTTCTATATAAAATCTACCCCTACTCTTCTGCTTTTCAAGCAGCAAGTCGGATTTGAAATCGGGGCTACCAATCTGTAACTAGAGCTATTTTTGTAACCCTTCGCCTGTTTTTCTGGCTTCGGTAAAAAATGTCAGAAGTTAGCAGATTCATTAAATTCAAAACAACTTTAACAAACAAATGCCGTTTTGACCCCTTTCCCATCATTTTACAGAAAACAATGTTTTCTATATAAAATCTACCCCTACTCTTCTGCTTTTCAAGCAACAAGTCGGATTTCAAATCGGGGCTACCAATCTGTAACTAGAGCTATTTTTGTAACCCTTCGCCTGTTTTTCTGGCTTCGGTAAAAAATGTCAGAAGTTAGCAGATTCATTAAATTCAAAACAACTATAACAAACAAATGCCGTTTTGACCCCTTTCCCATCATTTTACAGAAAACAATGTTTTCTATATAAAATCTACCCCTACTCTTCTGCTTTTCAAGCAACAAGTCGGATTTCAAATCGGGGCTACCAATCTGTAACTAGAGCTATTTTTGTAACCCTTCGCCTGTTTTTCTGGCTTCGGTAAAAAATGTCAGAAGTTAGCAGATTCATTAAATTCAAAACAACTTTAACAAACAAATGCCGTTTTGACCCCTTTCCCATCATTTTACAGAAAACAATGTTTTCTATATAAAATCTACCCCTACTCTTCTGCTTTTCAAGCAGCAAGTCGGATTTCAAATCGGGGCTACCAATCTGTAACTAGAGCTATTTTTGTAACCCTTCGCCTGTTTTTCTGGCTTCGGTAAAAAATGTCAGAAGTTAGCAGATTCATTAAATTCAAAACAACTTTAACAAACAAATGCCGTTTTGACCCCTTTCCCATCATTTTACAGAAAACAATGTTTTCTATATAAAATCTACCCCTACTCTTCTGCTTTTCAAGCAATAAGTCGGATTTCAAATCGGGGCTACCAATCTGTAACTAGAGCTATTTTTGTAACCCTTCGCCTGTTTTTCTGGCTTCGGTAAAAAATGTCAGAAGTTAGCAGATTCATTAAATTCAAAACAACTATCATTTTGACCACTAAACCAAAGAGTTTGACAAAAATATATTGGATTAAAACTTCCCTCTACTTCTCTGCTTGTCAAATGCGGAGAAGGTTTATTCAGTATGGAACTTACGTTACAGCAGTTTTACTAAATGCACTACCATGTGTTTTTTTAAACTTTCACAAACAACTGCCGTTTTGACCCCTTTCCCAACATTTTACAGAAAACAATGTTTTCTATATAAAATCTACCCCTACTCTTCTGCTTTTCAAGCAACAAGTCGGATTTCAAATCGGGGCTACCAATCTGTAACTAGAGCTATTTTTGTAACCCTTCGCCTGTTTTTCTGGCTTCGGTAAAAAATGTCAGAAGTTAGCAGATTCATTAAATTCAAAACAACTTTAACAAACAAATGCCGTTTTGACCCCTTTCCCATCATTTTACAGAAAACAATGTTTTCTATATAAAATCTACCCCTACTCTTCTGCTTTTCAAGCAGCAAGTCGGATTTGAAATCGGGGCTACCAATCTGTAACTAGAGCTATTTTTGTAACCCTTCGCCTGTTTTTCTGGCTTCGGTAAAAAATGTCAGAAGTTAGCAGATTCATTAAATTCAAAACAACTTTAACAAACAAATGCCGTTTTGACCCCTTTCCCATCATTTTACATCTATATAAAATCTACCCCTACTCTTCTGCTTTTCAAGCAACAAGTCGGATTTCAAATCGGGGCTACCAATCTGTAACTAGAGCTATTTTTGTAACCCTTCGCCTGTTTTTCTGGCTTCGGTAAAAAATGTCAGAAGTTAGCAGATTCATTAAATTCAAAACAACTATCATTTTGACCACTAAACCAAAGAGTTTGACAAAAATATATTGGATTAAAACTTCCCTCTACTTCTCTGCTTGTCAAATGCGGAGAAGGTTTATTCAGTATGGAACTTACGTTACAGCAGTTTTACTAAATGCACTACCATTTGTTTTTTAAACTTTCACAAACAACTGCCGTTTTGACCCCTTTCCCAACATTTTACAGAAAACAATGTTTTCTATATAAAATCTACCCCTACTCTTCTGCTTTTCAAGCAACAAGTCGGATTTCAAATCGGGGCTACCAATCTGTAACTAGAGCTATTTTTGTAACCCTTCGCCTGTTTTTCTGGCTTCGGTAAAAAATGTCAGAAGTTAGCAGATTCATTAAATTCAAAACAACTTTAACAAACAAATGCCGTTTTGACCCCTTTCCCATCATTTTACATCTATATAAAATCTACCCCTACTCTTCTGCTTTTCAAGCAACAAGTCGGATTTCAAATCGGGGCTACCAATCTGTAACTAGAGCTATTTTTGTAACCCTTCGCCTGTTTTTCTGGCTTCGGTAAAAAATGTCAGAAGTTAGCAGATTCATTAAATTCAAAACAACTATCATTTTGACCACTAAACCAAAGAGTTTGACAAAAATATATTGGATTAAAACTTCCCTCTACTTCTCTGCTTGTCAAATGCGGAGAAGGTTTATTCAGTATGGAACTTACGTTACAGCAGTTTTACTAAATGCACTACCATGTGTTTTTTAAACTTTCACAAACAACTGCCGTTTTGACCCCTTTCCCAACATTTTACAGAAAACAATGTTTTCTATATAAAATCTACCCCTACTCTTCTGCTTTTCAAGCAACAAGTCGGATTTCAAATCGGGGCTACCAATCTGTAACTAGAGCTATTTTTGTAACCCTTCGCCTGTTTTTCTGGCTTCGGTAAAAAATGTCAGAAGTTAGCAGATTCATTAAATTCAAAACAACTATCATTTTGACCACTAAACCAAAGAGTTTGACAAAAATATATTGGATTAAAACTTCCCTCTACTTCTCTGCTTGTCAAATGCGGAGAAGGTTTATTCAGTATGGAACTTACGTTACAGCAGTTTTACTAAATGCACTACCATGTGTTTTTTAAACTTTCACAAACAACTGCCGTTTTGACCCCTTTCCCAACATTTTACAGAAAACAATGTTTTCTATATAAAATCTACCCCTACTCTTCTGCTTTTCAAGCAACAAGTCGGATTTCAAATCGGGGCTACCAATCTGTAACTAGAGCTATTTTTGTAACCCTTCGCCTGTTTTTCTGGCTTCGGTAAAAAATGTCAGAAGTTAGCAGATTCATTAAATTCAAAACAACTTTAACAAACAAATGCCGTTTTGACCCCTTTCCCATCATTTTACAGAAAACAATGTTTTCTATATAAAATCTACCCCTACTCTTCTGCTTTTCAAGCAACAAGTCGGATTTCAAATCGGGGCTACCAATCTGTAACTAGAGCTATTTTTGTAACCCTTCGCCTGTTTTTCTGGCTTCGGTAAAAAATGTCAGAAGTTAGCAGATTCATTAAATTCAAAACAACTATCATTTTGACCACTAAACCAAAGAGTTTGACAAAAATATATTGGATTAAAACTTCCCTCTACTTCTCTGCTTGTCAAATGCGGAGAAGGTTTATTCAGTATGGAACTTACGTTACAGCAGTTTTACTAAATGCACTACCATGTGTTTTTTAAACTTTCACAAACAACTGCCGTTTTGACCCCTTTCCCAACATTTTACAGAAAACAATGTTTTCTATATAAAATCTACCCCTACTCTTCTGCTTTTCAAGCAACAAGTCGGATTTCAAATCGGGGCTACCAATCTGTAACTAGAGCTATTTTTGTAACCCTTCGCCTGTTTTTCTGGCTTCGGTAAAAAATGTCAGAAGTTAGCAGATTCATTAAATTCAAAACAACTTTAACAAACAAATGCCGTTTTGACCCCTTTCCCATCATTTTACAGAAAACAATGTTTTCTATATAAAATCTACCCCTACTCTTCTGCTTTTCAAGCAGCAAGTCGGATTTGAAATCGGGGCTACCAATCTGTAACTAGAGCTATTTTTGTAACCCTTCGCCTGTTTTTCTGGCTTCGGTAAAAAATGTCAGAAGTTAGCAGATTCATTAAATTCAAAACAACTTTAACAAACAAATGCCGTTTTGACCCCTTTCCCATCATTTTACAGAAAACAATGTTTTCTATATAAAATCTACCCCTACTCTTCTGCTTTTCAAGCAACAAGTCGGATTTCAAATCGGGGCTACCAATCTGTAACTAGAGCTATTTTTGTAACCCTTCGCCTGTTTTTCTGGCTTCGGTAAAAAATGTCAGAAGTTAGCAGATTCATTAAATTCAAAACAACTATCATTTTGACCACTAAACCAAAGAGTTTGACAAAAATATATTGGATTAAAACTTCCCTCTACTTCTCTGCTTGTCAAATGCGGAGAAGGTTTATTCAGTATGGAACTTACGTTACAGCAGTTTTACTAAATGCACTACCATGTGTTTTTTAAACTTTCACAAACAACTGCCGTTTTGACCCCTTTCCCAACATTTTACAGAAAACAATGTTTTCTATATAAAATCTACCCCTACTCTTCTGCTTTTCAAGCAACAAGTCGGATTTCAAATCGGGGCTACCAATCTGTAACTAGAGCTATTTTTGTAACCCTTCGCCTGTTTTTCTGGCTTCGGTAAAAAATGTCAGAAGTTAGCAGATTCATTAAATTCAAAACAACTTTAACAAACAAATGCCGTTTTGACCCCTTTCCCATCATTTTACAGAAAACAATGTTTTCTATATAAAATCTACCCCTACTCTTCTGCTTTTCAAGCAACAAGTCGGATTTCAAATCGGGGCTACCAATCTGTAACTAGAGCTATTTTTGTAACCCTTCGCCTGTTTTTCTGGCTTCGGTAAAAAATGTCAGAAGTTAGCAGATTCATTAAATTCAAAACAACTATCATTTTGACCACTAAACCAAAGAGTTTGACAAAAATATATTGGATTAAAACTTCCCTCTACTTCTCTGCTTGTCAAATGCGGAGAAGGTTTATTCAGTATGGAACTTACGTTACAGCAGTTTTACTAAATGCACTACCATGTGTTTTTTAAACTTTCACAAACAACTGCCGTTTTGACCCCTTTCCCAACATTTTACAGAAAACAATGTTTTCTATATAAAATCTACCCCTACTCTTCTGCTTTTCAAGCAGCAAGTCGGATTTGAAATCGGGGCTACCAATCTGTAACTAGAGCTATTTTTGTAACCCTTCGCCTGTTTTTCTGGCTTCGGTAAAAAATGTCAGAAGTTAGCAGATTCATTAAATTCAAAACAACTTTAACAAACAAATGCCGTTTTGACCCCTTTCCCATCATTTTACAGAAAACAATGTTTTCTATATAAAATCTACCCCTACTCTTCTGCTTTTCAAGCAACAAGTCGGATTTCAAATCGGGGCTACCAATCTGTAACTAGAGCTATTTTTGTAACCCTTCGCCTGTTTTTCTGGCTTCGGTAAAAAATGTCAGAAGTTAGCAGATTCATTAAATTCAAAACAACTATCATTTTGACCACTAAACCAAAGAGTTTGACAAAAATATATTGGATTAAAACTTCCCTCTACTTCTCTGCTTGTCAAATGCGGAGAAGGTTTATTCAGTATGGAACTTACGTTACAGCAGTTTTACTAAATGCACTACCATGTGTTTTTTAAACTTTCACAAACAACTGCCGTTTTGACCCCTTTCCCAACATTTTACAGAAAACAATGTTTTCTATATAAAATCTACCCCTACTCTTCTGCTTTTCAAGCAACAAGTCGGATTTCAAATCGGGGCTACCAATCTGTAACTAGAGCTATTTTTGTAACCCTTCGCCTGTTTTTCTGGCTTCGGTAAAAAATGTCAGAAGTTAGCAGATTCATTAAATTCAAAACAACTTTAACAAACAAATGCCGTTTTGACCCCTTTCCCATCATTTTACAGAAAACAATGTTTTCTATATAAAATCTACCCCTACTCTTCTGCTTTTCAAGCAGCAAGTCGGATTTGAAATCGGGGCTACCAATCTGTAACTAGAGCTATTTTTGTAACCCTTCGCCTGTTTTTCTGGCTTCGGTAAAAAATGTCAGAAGTTAGCAGATTCATTAAATTCAAAACAACTTTAACAAACAAATGCCGTTTTGACCCCTTTCCCATCATTTTACAGAAAACAATGTTTTCTATATAAAATCTACCCCTACTCTTCTGCTTTTCAAGCAACAAGTCGGATTTCAAATCGGGGCTACCAATCTGTAACTAGAGCTATTTTTGTAACCCTTCGCCTGTTTTTCTGGCTTCGGTAAAAAATGTCAGAAGTTAGCAGATTCATTAAATTCAAAACAACTATCATTTTGACCACTAAACCAAAGAGTTTGACAAAAATATATTGGATTAAAACTTCCCTCTACTTCTCTGCTTGTCAAATGCGGAGAAGGTTTATTCAGTATGGAACTTACGTTACAGCAGTTTTACTAAATGCACTACCATGTGTTTTTTAAACTTTCACAAACAACTGCCGTTTTGACCCCTTTCCCAACATTTTACAGAAAACAATGTTTTCTATATAAAATCTACCCCTACTCTTCTGCTTTTCAAGCAACAAGTCGGATTTCAAATCGGGGCTACCAATCTGTAACTAGAGCTATTTTTGTAACCCTTCGCCTGTTTTTCTGGCTTCGGTAAAAAATGTCAGAAGTTAGCAGATTCATTAAATTCAAAACAACTTTAACAAACAAATGCCGTTTTGACCCCTTTCCCATCATTTTACAGAAACAATGCTATATAAAATCTACCCCTACTCTTCTGCTTTTCAAGCAACAAGTCGGATTTCAAATCGGGGCTACCAATCTGTAACTAGAGCTATTTTTGTAACCCTTCGCCTGTTTTTCTGGCTTCGGTAAAAAATGTCAGAAGTTAGCAGATTCATTAAATTCAAAACAACTATCATTTTGACCACTAAACCAAAGAGTTTGACAAAAATATATTGGATTAAAACTTCCCTCTACTTCTCTGCTTGTCAAATGCGGAGAAGGTTTATTCAGTATGGAACTTACGTTACAGCAGTTTTACTAAATGCACTACCATGTGTTTTTTAAACTTTCACAAACAACTGCCGTTTTGACCCCTTTCCCAACATTTTACAGAAAACAATGTTTTCTATATAAAATCTACCCCTACTCTTCTGCTTTTCAAGCAACAAGTCGGATTTCAAATCGGGGCTACCAATCTGTAACTAGAGCTATTTTTGTAACCCTTCGCCTGTTTTTCTGGCTTCGGTAAAAAATGTCAGAAGTTAGCAGATTCATTAAATTCAAAACAACTTTAACAAACAAATGCCGTTTTGACCCCTTTCCCATCATTTTACAGAAAACAATGTTTTCTATATAAAATCTACCCCTACTCTTCTGCTTTTCAAGCAACAAGTCGGATTTCAAATCGGGGCTACCAATCTGTAACTAGAGCTATTTTTGTAACCCTTCGCCTGTTTTTCTGGCTTCGGTAAAAAATGTCAGAAGTTAGCAGATTCATTAAATTCAAAACAACTATCATTTTGACCACTAAACCAAAGAGTTTGACAAAAATATATTGGATTAAAACTTCCCTCTACTTCTCTGCTTGTCAAATGCGGAGAAGGTTTATTCAGTATGGAACTTACGTTACAGCAGTTTTACTAAATGCACTACCATGTGTTTTTTAAACTTTCACAAACAACTGCCGTTTTGACCCCTTTCCCAACATTTTACAGAAAACAATGTTTTCTATATAAAATCTACCCCTACTCTTCTGCTTTTCAAGCAACAAGTCGGATTTCAAATCGGGGCTACCAATCTGTAACTAGAGCTATTTTTGTAACCCTTCGCCTGTTTTTCTGGCTTCGGTAAAAAATGTCAGAAGTTAGCAGATTCATTAAATTCAAAACAACTTTAACAAACAAATGCCGTTTTGACCCCTTTCCCATCATTTTACAGTTATAAAATCTACCCCTACTCTTCTGCTTTTCAAGCAACAAGTCGGATTTCAAATCGGGGCTACCAATCTGTAACTAGAGCTATTTTTGTAACCCTTCGCCTGTTTTTCTGGCTTCGGTAAAAAATGTCAGAAGTTAGCAGATTCATTAAATTCAAAACAACTATCATTTTGACCACTAAACCAAAGAGTTTGACAAAAATATATTGGATTAAAACTTCCCTCTACTTCTCTGCTTGTCAAATGCGGAGAAGGTTTATTCAGTATGGAACTTACGTTACAGCAGTTTTACTAAATGCACTACCATGTGTTTTTTAAACTTTCACAAACAACTGCCGTTTTGACCCCTTTCCCAACATTTTACAGAAAACAATGTTTTCTATATAAAATCTACCCCTACTCTTCTGCTTTTCAAGCAACAAGTCGGATTTCAAATCGGGGCTACCAATCTGTAACTAGAGCTATTTTTGTAACCCTTCGCCTGTTTTTCTGGCTTCGGTAAAAAATGTCAGAAGTTAGCAGATTCATTAAATTCAAAACAACTTTAACAAACAAATGCCGTTTTGACCCCTTTCCCAACATTTTACAGAAAACAATGTTTTCTATATAAAATCTACCCCTACTCTTCTGCTTTTCAAGCAACAAGTCGGATTTCAAATCGGGGCTACCAATCTGTAACTAGAGCTATTTTTGTAACCCTTCGCCTGTTTTTCTGGCTTCGGTAAAAAATGTCAGAAGTTAGCAGATTCATTAAATTCAAAACAACTATCATTTTGACCACTAAACCAAAGAGTTTGACAAAAATATATTGGATTAAAACTTCCCTCTACTTCTCTGCTTGTCAAATGCGGAGAAGGTTTATTCAGTATGGAACTTACGTTACAGCAGTTTTACTAAATGCACTACCATGTGTTTTTTAAACTTTCACAAACAACTGCCGTTTTGACCCCTTTCCCAACATTTTACAGAAAACAATGTTTTCTATATAAAATCTACCCCTACTCTTCTGCTTTTCAAGCAACAAGTCGGATTTCAAATCGGGGCTACCAATCTGTAACTAGAGCTATTTTTGTAACCCTTCGCCTGTTTTTCTGGCTTCGGTAAAAAATGTCAGAAGTTAGCAGATTCATTAAATTCAAAACAACTTTAACAAACAAATGCCGTTTTGACCCCTTTCCCATCATTTTACAGAAAACAATGTTTTCTATATAAAATCTACCCCTACTCTTCTGCTTTTCAAGCAACAAGTCGGATTTCAAATCGGGGCTACCAATCTGTAACTAGAGCTATTTTTGTAACCCTTCGCCTGTTTTTCTGGCTTCGGTAAAAAATGTCAGAAGTTAGCAGATTCATTAAATTCAAAACAACTTTAACAAACAAATGCCGTTTTGACCCCTTTCCCATCATTTTACAGAAAACAATGTTTTCTATATAAAATCTACCCCTACTCTTCTGCTTTTCAAGCAACAAGTCGGATTTCAAATCGGGGCTACCAATCTGTAACTAGAGCTATTTTTGTAACCCTTCGCCTGTTTTTCTGGCTTCGGTAAAAAATGTCAGAAGTTAGCAGATTCATTAAATTCAAAACAACTATCATTTTGACCACTAAACCAAAGAGTTTGACAAAAATATATTGGATTAAAACTTCCCTCTACTTCTCTGCTTGTCAAATGCGGAGAAGGTTTTTTCAGTATGGAACTTACGTTACAGCAGTTTTACTAAATGCACTACCATTTGTTTTTTAAACTTTCACAAACAACTGCCGTTTTGACCCCTTTCCCAACATTTTACAGAAAACAATGTTTTCTATATAAAATCTACCCCTACTCTTCTGCTTTTCAAGCAACAAGTCGGATTTCAAATCGGGGCTACCAATCTGTAACTAGAGCTATTTTTGTAACCCTTCGCCTGTTTTTCTGGCTTCGGTAAAAAATGTCAGAAGTTAGCAGATTCATTAAATTCAAAACAACTATCATTTTGACCACTAAACCAAAGAGTTTGACAAAAATATATTGGATTAAAACTTCCCTCTACTTCTCTGCTTGTCAAATGCGGAGAAGGTTTATTCAGTATGGAACTTACGTTACAGCAGTTTTACTAAATGCACTACCATGTGTTTTTTAAACTTTCACAAACAACTGCCGTTTTGACCCCTTTCCCAACATTTTACAGAAAACAATGTTTTCTATATAAAATCTACCCCTACTCTTCTGCTTTTCAAGCAACAAGTCGGATTTCAAATCGGGGCTACCAATCTGTAACTAGAGCTATTTTTGTAACCCTTCGCCTGTTTTTCTGGCTTCGGTAAAAAATGTCAGAAGTTAGCAGATTCATTAAATTCAAAACAACTTTAACAAACAAATGCCGTTTTGACCCCTTTCCCATCATTTTACAGAAAACAATGTTTTCTATATAAAATCTACCCCTACTCTTCTGCTTTTCAAGCAACAAGTCGGATTTCAAATCGGGGCTACCAATCTGTAACTAGAGCTATTTTTGTAACCCTTCGCCTGTTTTTCTGGCTTCGGTAAAAAATGTCAGAAGTTAGCAGATTCATTAAATTCAAAACAACTATCATTTTGACCACTAAACCAAAGAGTTTGACAAAAATATATTGGATTAAAACTTCCCTCTACTTCTCTGCTTGTCAAATGCGGAGAAGGTTTATTCAGTATGGAACTTACGTTACAGCAGTTTTACTAAATGCACTACCATGTGTTTTTTAAACTTTCACAAACAACTGCCGTTTTGACCCCTTTCCCAACATTTTACAGAAAACAATGTTTTCTATATAAAATCTACCCCTACTCTTCTGCTTTTCAAGCAACAAGTCGGATTTCAAATCGGGGCTACCAATCTGTAACTAGAGCTATTTTTGTAACCCTTCGCCTGTTTTTCTGGCTTCGGTAAAAAATGTCAGAAGTTAGCAGATTCATTAAATTCAAAACAACTTTCACAAACAACTGCCGTTTTGACCCCTTTCCCAACATTTTACAGAAAACAATGTTTTCTATATAAAATCTACCCCTACTCTTCTGCTTTTCAAGCAACAAGTCGGATTTCAAATCGGGGCTACCAATCTGTAACTAGAGCTATTTTTGTAACCCTTCGCCTGTTTTTCTGGCTTCGGTAAAAAATGTCAGAAGTTAGCAGATTCATTAAATTCAAAACAACTTTAACAAACAAATGCCGTTTTGACCCCTTTCCCATCATTTTACAGAAAACAATGTTTTCTATATAAAATCTACCCCTACTCTTCTGCTTTTCAAGCAACAAGTCGGATTTCAAATCGGGGCTACCAATCTGTAACTAGAGCTATTTTTGTAACCCTTCGCCTGTTTTTCTGGCTTCGGTAAAAAATGTCAGAAGTTAGCAGATTCATTAAATTCAAAACAACTATCATTTTGACCACTAAACCAAAGAGTTTGACAAAAATATATTGGATTAAAACTTCCCTCTACTTCTCTGCTTGTCAAATGCGGAGAAGGTTTATTCAGTATGGAACTTACGTTACAGCAGTTTTACTAAATGCACTACCATGTGTTTTTTAAACTTTCACAAACAACTGCCGTTTTGACCCCTTTCCCAACATTTTACAGAAAACAATGTTTTCTATATAAAATCTACCCCTACTCTTCTGCTTTTCAAGCAACAAGTCGGATTTCAAATCGGGGCTACCAATCTGTAACTAGAGCTATTTTTGTAACCCTTCGCCTGTTTTTCTGGCTTCGGTAAAAAATGTCAGAAGTTAGCAGATTCATTAAATTCAAAACAACTTTAACAAACAAATGCCGTTTTGACCCCTTTCCCAACATTTTACAGAAAACAATGTTTTCTATATAAAATCTACCCCTACTCTTCTGCTTTTCAAGCAACAAGTCGGATTTCAAATCGGGGCTACCAATCTGTAACTAGAGCTATTTTTGTAACCCTTCGCCTGTTTTTCTGGCTTCGGTAAAAAATGTCAGAAGTTAGCAGATTCATTAAATTCAAAACAACTTTAACAAACAAATGCCGTTTTGACCCCTTTCCCATCATTTTACAGAAAACAATGTTTTCTATATAAAATCTACCCCTACTCTTCTGCTTTTCAAGCAACAAGTCGGATTTCAAATCGGGGCTACCAATCTGTAACTAGAGCTATTTTTGTAACCCTTCGCCTGTTTTTCTGGCTTCGGTAAAAAATGTCAGAAGTTAGCAGATTCATTAAATTCAAAACAACTATCATTTTGACCACTAAACCAAAGAGTTTGACAAAAATATATTGGATTAAAACTTCCCTCTACTTCTCTGCTTGTCAAATGCGGAGAAGGTTTATTCAGTATGGAACTTACGTTACAGCAGTTTTACTAAATGCACTACCATGTGTTTTTTAAACTTTCACAAACAACTGCCGTTTTGACCCCTTTCCCAACATTTTACAGAAAACAATGTTTTCTATATAAAATCTACCCCTACTCTTCTGCTTTTCAAGCAACAAGTCGGATTTCAAATCGGGGCTACCAATCTGTAACTAGAGCTATTTTTGTAACCCTTCGCCTGTTTTTCTGGCTTCGGTAAAAAATGTCAGAAGTTAGCAGATTCATTAAATTCAAAACAACTTTAACAAACAAATGCCGTTTTGACCCCTTTCCCAACATTTTACAGAAAACAATGTTTTCTATATAAAATCTACCCCTACTCTTCTGCTTTTCAAGCAACAAGTCGGATTTCAAATCGGGGCTACCAATCTGTAACTAGAGCTATTTTTGTAACCCTTCGCCTGTTTTTCTGGCTTCGGTAAAAAATGTCAGAAGTTAGCAGATTCATTAAATTCAAAACAACTTTAACAAACAAATGCCGTTTTGACCCCTTTCCCATCATTTTACAGAAAACAATGTTTTCTATATAAAATCTACCCCTACTCTTCTGCTTTTCAAGCAACAAGTCGGATTTCAAATCGGGGCTACCAATCTGTAACTAGAGCTATTTTTGTAACCCTTCGCCTGTTTTTCTGGCTTCGGTAAAAAATGTCAGAAGTTAGCAGATTCATTAAATTCAAAACAACTTTAACAAACAAATGCCGTTTTGACCCCTTTCCCATCATTTTACAGAAAACAATGTTTTCTATATAAAATCTACCCCTACTCTTCTGCTTTTCAAGCAGCAAGTCGGATTTGAAATCGGGGCTACCAATCTGTAACTAGAGCTATTTTTGTAACCCTTCGCCTGTTTTTCTGGCTTCGGTAAAAAATGTCAGAAGTTAGCAGATTCATTAAATTCAAAACAACTTTAACAAACAAATGCCGTTTTGACCCCTTTCCCATCATTTTACAGAAAACAATGTTTTCTATATAAAATCTACCCCTACTCTTCTGCTTTTCAAGCAACAAGTCGGATTTCAAATCGGGGCTACCAATCTGTAACTAGAGCTATTTTTGTAACCCTTCGCCTGTTTTTCTGGCTTCGGTAAAAAATGTCAGAAGTTAGCAGATTCATTAAATTCAAAACAACTATCATTTTGACCACTAAACCAAAGAGTTTGACAAAAATATATTGGATTAAAACTTCCCTCTACTTCTCTGCTTGTCAAATGCGGAGAAGGTTTATTCAGTATGGAACTTACGTTACAGCAGTTTTACTAAATGCACTACCATGTGTTTTTTAAACTTTCACAAACAACTGCCGTTTTGACCCCTTTCCCAACATTTTACAGAAAACAATGTTTTCTATATAAAATCTACCCCTACTCTTCTGCTTTTCAAGCAACAAGTCGGATTTCAAATCGGGGCTACCAATCTGTAACTAGAGCTATTTTTGTAACCCTTCGCCTGTTTTTCTGGCTTCGGTAAAAAATGTCAGAAGTTAGCAGATTCATTAAATTCAAAACAACTTTAACAAACAAATGCCGTTTTGACCCCTTTCCCATCATTTTACAGAAAACAATGTTTTCTATATAAAATCTACCCCTACTCTTCTGCTTTTCAAGCAACAAGTCGGATTTCAAATCGGGGCTACCAATCTGTAACTAGAGCTATTTTTGTAACCCTTCGCCTGTTTTTCTGGCTTCGGTAAAAAATGTCAGAAGTTAGCAGATTCATTAAATTCAAAACAACTTTAACAAACAAATGCCGTTTTGACCCCTTTCCCAACATTTTACAGAAAACAATGTTTTCTATATAAAATCTACCCCTACTCTTCTGCTTTTCAAGCAACAAGTCGGATTTCAAATCGGGGCTACCAATCTGTAACTAGAGCTATTTTTGTAACCCTTCGCCTGTTTTTCTGGCTTCGGTAAAAAATGTCAGAAGTTAGCAGATTCATTAAATTCAAAACAACTATCATTTTGACCACTAAACCAAAGAGTTTGACAAAAATATATTGGATTAAAACTTCCCTCTACTTCTCTGCTTGTCAAATGCGGAGAAGGTTTATTCAGTATGGAACTTACGTTACAGCAGTTTTACTAAATGCACTACCATGTGTTTTTTAAACTTTCACAAACAACTGCCGTTTTGACCCCTTTCCCAACATTTTACAGAAAACAATGTTTTCTATATAAAATCTACCCCTACTCTTCTGCTTTTCAAGCAACAAGTCGGATTTCAAATCGGGGCTACCAATCTGTAACTAGAGCTATTTTTGTAACCCTTCGCCTGTTTTTCTGGCTTCGGTAAAAAATGTCAGAAGTTAGCAGATTCATTAAATTCAAAACAACTTTAACAAACAAATGCCGTTTTGACCCCTTTCCCAACATTTTACAGAAAACAATGTTTTCTATATAAAATCTACCCCTACTCTTCTGCTTTTCAAGCAACAAGTCGGATTTCAAATCGGGGCTACCAATCTGTAACTAGAGCTATTTTTGTAACCCTTCGCCTGTTTTTCTGGCTTCGGTAAAAAATGTCAGAAGTTAGCAGATTCATTAAATTCAAAACAACTTTAACAAACAAATGCCGTTTTGACCCCTTTCCCATCATTTTACAGAAAACAATGTTTTCTATATAAAATCTACCCCTACTCTTCTGCTTTTCAAGCAACAAGTCGGATTTCAAATCGGGGCTACCAATCTGTAACTAGAGCTATTTTTGTAACCCTTCGCCTGTTTTTCTGGCTTCGGTAAAAAATGTCAGAAGTTAGCAGATTCATTAAATTCAAAACAACTTTAACAAACAAATGCCGTTTTGACCCCTTTCCCATCATTTTACAGAAAACAATGTTTTCTATATAAAATCTACCCCTACTCTTCTGCTTTTCAAGCAACAAGTCGGATTTCAAATCGGGGCTACCAATCTGTAACTAGAGCTATTTTTGTAACCCTTCGCCTGTTTTTCTGGCTTCGGTAAAAAATGTCAGAAGTTAGCAGATTCATTAAATTCAAAACAACTTTAACAAACAAATGCCGTTTTGACCCCTTTCCCATCATTTTACAGAAAACAATGTTTTCTATATAAAATCTACCCCTACTCTTCTGCTTTTCAAGCAACAAGTCGGATTTCAAATCGGGGCTACCAATCTGTAACTAGAGCTATTTTTGTAACCCTTCGCCTGTTTTTCTGGCTTCGGTAAAAAATGTCAGAAGTTAGCAGATTCATTAAATTCAAAACAACTATCATTTTGACCACTAAACCAAAGAGTTTGACAAAAATATATTGGATTAAAACTTCCCTCTACTTCTCTGCTTGTCAAATGCGGAGAAGGTTTATTCAGTATGGAACTTACGTTACAGCAGTTTTACTAAATGCACTACCATGTGTTTTTTAAACTTTCACAAACAACTGCCGTTTTGACCCCTTTCCCAACATTTTACAGAAAACAATGTTTTCTATATAAAATCTACCCCTACTCTTCTGCTTTTCAAGCAACAAGTCGGATTTCAAATCGGGGCTACCAATCTGTAACTAGAGCTATTTTTGTAACCCTTCGCCTGTTTTTCTGGCTTCGGTAAAAAATGTCAGAAGTTAGCAGATTCATTAAATTCAAAACAACTTTCACAAACAACTGCCGTTTTGACCCCTTTCCCAACATTTTACAGAAAACAATGTTTTCTATATAAAATCTACCCCTACTCTTCTGCTTTTCAAGCAACAAGTCGGATTTCAAATCGGGGCTACCAATCTGTAACTAGAGCTATTTTTGTAACCCTTCGCCTGTTTTTCTGGCTTCGGTAAAAAATGTCAGAAGTTAGCAGATTCATTAAATTCAAAACAACTTTAACAAACAAATGCCGTTTTGACCCCTTTCCCATCATTTTACAGAAAACAATGTTTTCTATATAAAATCTACCCCTACTCTTCTGCTTTTCAAGCAACAAGTCGGATTTCAAATCGGGGCTACCAATCTGTAACTAGAGCTATTTTTGTAACCCTTCGCCTGTTTTTCTGGCTTCGGTAAAAAATGTCAGAAGTTAGCAGATTCATTAAATTCAAAACAACTATCATTTTGACCACTAAACCAAAGAGTTTGACAAAAATATATTGGATTAAAACTTCCCTCTACTTCTCTGCTTGTCAAATGCGGAGAAGGTTT
Source organism: Salvelinus fontinalis (assembly GCF_029448725.1). Lineage (NCBI taxonomy): Eukaryota > Metazoa > Chordata > Actinopteri > Salmoniformes > Salmonidae > Salvelinus > Salvelinus fontinalis. The sequence goes on from NC_074698.1 coordinate 1,377,752, forward strand.
ATTCAGTATGGAACTTACGTTACAGCAGTTTTACTAAATGCACTACCATGTGTTTTTTAAACTTTCACAAACAACTGCCGTTTTGACCCCTTTCCCAACATTTTACAGAAAACAATGTTTTCTATATAAAATCTACCCCTACTCTTCTGCTTTTCAAGCAACAAGTCGGATTTCAAATCGGGGCTACCAATCTGTAACTAGAGCTATTTTTGTAACCCTTCGCCTGTTTTTCTGGCTTCGGTAAAAAATGTCAGAAGTTAGCAGATTCATTAAATTCAAAACAACTATCATTTTGACCACTAAACCAAAGAGTTTGACAAAAATATATTGGATTAAAACTTCCCTCTACTTCTCTGCTTGTCAAATGCGGAGAAGGTTTATGCAGTAGGGAACTTACGTTACAGCAGTTTTACTAAATGCACTACCATGTGTTTTTTAAACTTTCACAAACAACTGCCGTTTTGACCCCTTTCCCAACATTTTACAGAAAACAATGTTTTCTATATAAAATCTACCCCTACTCTTCTGCTTTTCAAGCAACAAGTCGGATTTCAAATCGGGGCTACCAATCTGTAACTAGAGCTATTTTTGTAACCCTTCGCCTGTTTTTCTGGCTTCGGTAAAAAATGTCAGAAGTTAGCAGATTCATTAAATTCAAAACAACTTTAACAAACAAATGCCGTTTTGACCCCTTTCCCAACATTTTACAGAAAACAATGTTTTCTATATAAAATCTACCCCTACTCTTCTGCTTTTCAAGCAGCAAGTCGGATTTCAAATCGGGGCTACCAATCTGTAACTAGAGCTATTTTTGTAACCCTTCGCCTGTTTTTCTGGCTTCGGTAAAAAATGTCAGAAGTTAGCAGATTCATTAAATTCAAAACAACTTTAACAAACAAATGCCGTTTTGACCCCTTTCCCAACATTTTACAGAAAACAATGTTTTCTATATAAAATCTACCCCTACTCTTCTGCTTTTCAAGCAACAAGTCGGATTTCAAATCGGGGCTACCAATCTGTAACTAGAGCTATTTTTGTAACCCTTCGCCTGTTTTTCTGGCTTCGGTAAAAAATGTCAGAAGTTAGCAGATTCATTAAATTCAAAACAACTTTAACAAACAAATGCCGTTTTGACCCCTTTCCCATCATTTTACAGAAAACAATGTTTTCTATATAAAATCTACCCCTACTCTTCTGCTTTTCAAGCAACAAGTCGGATTTCAAATCGGGGCTACCAATCTGTAACTAGAGCTATTTTTGTAACCCTTCGCCTGTTTTTCTGGCTTCGGTAAAAAATGTCAGAAGTTAGCAGATTCATTAAATTCAAAACAACTTTAACAAACAAATGCCGTTTTGACCCCTTTCCCAACATTTTACAGAAAACAATGTTTTCTATATAAAATCTACCCCTACTCTTCTGCTTTTCAAGCAACAAGTCGGATTTCAAATCGGGGCTACCAATCTGTAACTAGAGCTATTTTTGTAACCCTTCGCCTGTTTTTCTGGCTTCGGTAAAAAATGTCAGAAGTTAGCAGATTCATTAAATTCAAAACAACTATCATTTTGACCACTAAACCAAAGAGTTTGACAAAAATATATTGGATTAAAACTTCCCTCTACTTCTCTGCATGTCAAATGCGGAGAAGGTTTATTCAGTATGGAACTTACGTTACAGCAGTTTTACTAAATGCACTACCATGTGTTTTTTAAACTTTCACAAACAACTGCCGTTTTGACCCCTTTCCCAACATTTTACAGAAAACAATGTTTTCTATATAAAATCTACCCCTACTCTTCTGCTTTTCAAGCAACAAGTCGGATTTCAAATCGGGGCTACCAATCTGTAACTAGAGCTATTTTTGTAACCCTTCGCCTGTTTTTCTGGCTTCGGTAAAAAATGTCAGAAGTTAGCAGATTCATTAAATTCAAAACAACTTTAACAAACAAATGCCGTTTTGACCCCTTTCCCATCATTTTACAGAAAACAATGTTTTCTATATAAAATCTACCCCTACTCTTCTGCTTTTCAAGCAGCAAGTCGGATTTCAAATCGGGGCTACCAATCTGTAACTAGAGCTATTTTTGTAACCCTTCGCCTGTTTTTCTGGCTTCGGTAAAAAATGTCAGAAGTTAGCAGATTCATTAAATTCAAAACAACTTTAACAAACAAATGCCGTTTTGACCCTTTCCCATCATTTTACAGAAAACAATGTTTTCTATATAAAATCTACCCCTACTCTTCTGCTTTTCAAACAGCAAGTCGGATTTCAAATCGGGGCTACCAATCTGTAACTAGAGCTATTTTTGTAACCCTTCGCCTGTTTTTCTGGCTTCGGTAAAAAATGTCAGAAGTTAGCAGATTCATTAAATTCAAAACAACTTTAACAAACAAATGCCGTTTTGACCCCTTTCCCATCATTTTACAGAAAACAATGTTTTCTATATAAAATCTACCCCTACTCTTCTGCTTTTCAAGCAACAAGTCGGATTTCAAATCGGGGCTACCAATCTGTAACTAGAGCTATTTTTGTAACCCTTCGCCTGTTTTTCTGGCTTCCGTAAAAAATGTCAGAAGTTAGCAGATTCATTAAATTCAAAACAACTATCATTTTGACCACTAAACCAAAGAGTTTGACAAAAATATATTGGATTAAAACTTCCCTCTACTTCTCTGCTTGTCAAATGCGGAGAAGGTTTATGCAGTATGGAACTTACGTTACAGCAGTTTTACTAAATGCACTACCATGTGTTTTTTAAACTTTCACAAACAACTGCCGTTTTGACCCCTTTCCCAACATTTTACAGAAAACAATGTTTTCTATATAAAATCTACCCCTACTCTTCTGCTTTTCAAGCAACAAGTCGGATTTCAAATCGGGGCTACCAATCTGTAACTAGAGCTATTTTTGTAACCCTTCGCCTGTTTTTCTGGCTTCGGTAAAAAATGTCAGAAGTTAGCAGATTCATTAAATTCAAAACAACTTTAACAAACAAATGCCGTTTTGACCCCTTTCCCATCATTTTACAGAAAACAATGTTTTCTATATAAAATCTACCCCTACTCTTCTGCTTTTCAAGCAGCAAGTCGGATTTCAAATCGGGGCTACCAATCTGTAACTAGAGCTATTTTTGTAACCCTTCGCCTGTTTTTCTGGCTTCGGTAAAAAATGTCAGAAGTTAGCAGATTCATTAAATTCAAAACAACTTTAACAAACAAATGCCGTTGACCTTTTTCCCATCATTTTACAGAAAACAATGTTTTCTATATAAAATCTACCCCTACTCTTCTGCTTTTCAAGCAACAAGTCGGATTTCAAATCGGGGCTACCAATCTGTAACTAGAGCTATTTTTGTAACCCTTCGCCTGTTTTTCTGGCTTCGGTAAAAAATGTCAGAAGTTAGCAGATTCATTAAATTCAAAACAACTTTAACAAACAAATGCCGTTTTGACCCCTTTCCCATCATTTTACAGAAAACAATGTTTTCTATATAAAATCTACCCCTACTCTTCTGCTTTTCAAGCAGCAAGTCGGATTTCAAATCGGGGCTACCAATCTGTAACTAGAGCTATTTTTGTAACCCTTCGCCTGTTTTTCTGGCTTCGGTAAAAAATGTCAGAAGTTAGCTGATTCATTAAATTCAAAACAACTATCATTTTGACCACTAAACCAAAGAGTTTAACAAAAATATATTGGATTAAAACTTCCCTCTACTTCTCTGCTTGTCAAATGCGGAGAAGGTTTATTCAGTATGGAACTTACATTACAGCAGTTTTACTAAATGCACTACCATGTGTTTTTTAAACTTTCACAAACAACTGCCGTTTTGACCCCTTTCCCAACATTTTACAGAAAACAATGTTTTCTATATAAAATCTACCCCTACTCTTCTGCTTTTCAAGCAACAAGTCGGATTTCAAATCGGGGCTACCAATCTGTAACTAGAGCTATTTTTGTAACCCTTCGCCTGTTTTTCTGGCTTCGGTAAAAAATGTCAGAAGTTAGCAGATTCATTAAATTCAAAACAACTATCATTTTGACCACTAAACCAAAGAGTTTGACAAAAATATATTGGATTAAAACTTCCCTCTACTTCTCTGCTTGTCAAATGCGGAGAAGGTTTATGCAGTATGGAACTTACGTTACAGCAGTTTTACTAAATGCACTACCATGTGTTTTTTAAACTTTCACAAACAACTGCCGTTTTGACCCCTTTCCCAACATTTTACAGAAAACAATGTTTTCTATATAAAATCTACCCCTACTCTTCTGCTTTTCAAGCAACAAGTCGGATTTCAAATCGGGGCTACCAATCTGTAACTAGAGCTATTTTTGTAACCCTTCGCCTGTTTTTCTGGCTTCGGTAAAAAATGTCAGAAGTTAGCAGATTCATTAAATTCAAAACAACTATCATTTTGACCACTAAACCAAAGAGTTTGACAAAAATATATTGGATTAAAACTTCCCTCTACTTCTCTGCTTGTCAAATGCGGAGAAGGTTTATGCAGTATGGAACTTACGTTACAGCAGTTTTACTAAATGCACTACCATGTGTTTTTTAAACTTTCACAAACAACTGCCGTTTTGACCCCTTTCCCAACATTTTACAGAAAACAATGTTTTCTATATAAAATCTACCCCTACTCTTCTGCTTTTCAAGCAACAAGTCGGATTTCAAATCGGGGCTACCAATCTGTAACTAGAGCTATTTTTGTAACCCTTCGCCTGTTTTTCTGGCTTCGGTAAAAAATGTCAGAAGTTAGCAGATTCATTAAATTCAAAACAACTATCATTTTGACCACTAAACCAAAGAGTTTGACAAAAATATATTGGATTAAAACTTCCCTCTACTTCTCTGCTTGTCAAATGCGGAGAAGGTTTATTCAGTATGGAACTTACGTTACAGCAGTTTTACTAAATGCACTACCATGTGTTTTTTAAACTTTCACAAACAACTGCCGTTTTGACCCCTTTCCCATCATTTTACAGAAAACAATGTTTTCTATATAAAATCTACCCCTACTCTTCTGCTTTTCAAGCAACAAGTCGGATTTCAAATCGGGGCTACCAATCTGTAACTAGAGCTATTTTTGTAACCCTTCGCCTGTTTTTCTGGCTTCGGTAAAAAATGTCAGAAGTTAGCAGATTCATTAAATTCAAAACAACTATCATTTTGACCACTAAACCAAAGAGTTTGACAAAAATATATTGGATTAAAACTTCCCTCTACTTCTCTGCTTGTCAAATGCGGAGAAGGTTTATGCAGTATGGAACTTACGTTACAGCAGTTTTACTAAATGCACTACCATGTGTTTTTTAAACTTTCACAAACAACTGCCGTTTTGACCCCTTTCCCAACATTTTACAGGAAACAATGTTTTCTATATAAAATCTACCCCTACTCTTCTGCTTTTCAAGCAACAAGTCGGATTTCAAATCGGGGCTACCAATCTGTAACTAGAGCTATTTTTGTAACCCTTCGCCTGTTTTTCTGGCTTCGGTAAAAAATGTCAGAAGTTAGCAGATTCATTAAATTCAAAACAACTATCATTTTGACCACTAAACCAAAGAGTTTGACAAAAATATATTGGATTAAAACTTCCCTCTACTTCTCTGCTTGTCAAATGCGGAGAAGGTTTATGCAGTATGGAACTTACGTTACAGCAGTTTTACTAAATGCACTACCATGTGTTTTTTAAACTTTCACAAACAACTGCCGTTTTGACCCCTTTCCCAACATTTTACAGAAAACAATGTTTTCTATATAAAATCTACCCCTACTCTTCTGCTTTTCAAGCAACAAGTCGGATTTCAAATCGGGGCTACCAATCTGTAACTAGAGCTATTTTTGTAACCCTTCGCCTGTTTTTCTGGCTTCGGTAAAAAATGTCAGAAGTTAGCAGATTCATTAAATTCAAAACAACTATCATTTTGACCACTAAACCAAAGAGTTTGACAAAAATATATTGGATTAAAACTTCCCTCTACTTCTCTGCTTGTCAAATGCGGAGAAGGTTTATGCAGTATGGAACTTACGTTACAGCAGTTTTACTAAATGCACTACCATGTGTTTTTTAAACTTTCACAAACAACTGCCGTTTTGACCCCTTTCCCAACATTTTACAGAAAACAATGTTTTCTATATAAAATCTACCCCTACTCTTCTGCTTTTCAAGCAACAAGTCGGATTTCAAATCGGGGCTACCAATCTGTAACTAGAGCTATTTTTGTAACCCTTCGCCTGTTTTTCTGGCTTCGGTAAAAATGTCAGAAGTTAGCAGATTCATTAAATTCAAAACAACTTTAACAAACAAATGCCGTTTTGACCCCTTTCCCATCATTTTACAGAAAACAATGTTTTCTATATAAAATCTACCCCTACTCTTCTGCTTTTCAAGCAGCAAGTCGGATTTCAAATCGGGGCTACCAATCTGTAACTAGAGCTATTTTTGTAACCCTTCGCCTGTTTTTCTGGCTTCGGTAAAAATGTCAGAAGTTAGCAGATTCATTAAATTCAAAACAACTTTAACAAACAAATGCCGTTGACCTTTTTCCCATCATTTTACAGAAAACAATGTTTTCTATATAAAATCTACCCCTACTCTTCTGCTTTTCAAGCAACAAGTCGGATTTCAAATCGGGGCTACCAATCTGTAACTAGAGCTATTTTTCTAACCCTTCGCCTGATTTTATGGCTTCGGTAAAAAATGTCAGAAGTTAGCAGATTCATTAAATTCAAAACAACTTTAACAAACAAATGCCGTTTTGACCCCTTTCCCATCATTTTACAGAAAACAATGTTTTCTATATAAAATCTACCCCTACTCTTCTGCTTTTCAAGCAACAAGTCGGATTTCAAATCTGGGCTACCATTCTGTAACTAGAGCTATTTTTGTAACCCTTCGCCTGTTTTTCTGGCTTCGGTAAAAAATGTCAGAAGTTAGCAGATTCATTAAATTCAAAACAACTATCATTTTGACCACTAAACCAAAGAGTTTGACAAAAATATATTGGATTAAAACTTCCCTCTACTTCTCTGCTTGTCAAATGCGGAGAAGGTTTATGCAGTATGGAACTTACGTTACAGCAGTTTTACTAAATGCACTACCATGTGTTTTTTAAACTTTCACAAACAACTGCCGTTTTGACCCCTTTCCCAACATTTTACAGAAAACAATGTTTTCTATATAAAATCTACCCCTACTCTTCTGCTTTTCAAGCAACAAGTCGGATTTCAAATCGGGGCTACCAATCTGTAACTAGAGCTATTTTTGTAACCCTTCGCCTGTTTTTCTGGCTTCGGTAAAAAATGTCAGAAGTTAGCAGATTCATTAAATTCAAAACAACTATCATTTTGACCACTAAACCAAAGAGTTTGACAAAAATATATTGGATTAAAACTTCCCTCTACTTCTCTGCTTGTCAAATGCGGAGAAGGTTTATGCAGTATGGAACTTACGTTACAGCAGTTTTACTAAATGCACTACCATGTGTTTTTTAAACTTTCACAAACAACTGCCGTTTTGACCCCTTTCCCAACATTTTACAGAAAACAATGTTTTCTATATAAAATCTACCCCTACTCTTCTGCTTTTCAAGCAACAAGTCGGATTTCAAATCGGGGCTACCAATCTGTAACTAGAGCTATTTTTGTAACCCTTCGCCTGTTTTTCTGGCTTCGGTAAAAAATGTCAGAAGTTAGCAGATTCATTAAATTCAAAACAACTATCATTTTGACCACTAAACCAAAGAGTTTGACAAAAATATATTGGATTAAAACTTCCCTCTACTTCTCTGCTTGTCAAATGCGGAGAAGGTTTATGCAGTATGGAACTTACGTTACAGCAGTTTTACTAAATGCACTACCATGTGTTTTTTAAACTTTCACAAACAACTGCCGTTTTGACCCCTTTCCCAACATTTTACAGAAAACAATGTTTTCTATATAAAATCTACCCCTACTCTTCTGCTTTTCAAGCAACAAGTCGGATTTCAAATCGGGGCTACCAATCTGTAACTAGAGCTATTTTTGTAACCCTTCGCCTGTTTTTCTGGCTTCGGTAAAAAATGTCAGAAGTTAGCAGATTCATTAAATTCAAAACAACTATCATTTTGACCACTAAACCAAAGAGTTTGACAAAAATATATTGGATTAAAACTTCCCTCTACTTCTCTGCTTGTCAAATGCGGAGAAGGTTTATGCAGTATGGAACTTACGTTACAGCAGTTTTACTAAATGCACTACCATGTGTTTTTTAAACTTTCACAAACAACTGCCGTTTTGACCCCTTTCCCAACATTTTACAGAAAACAATGTTTTCTATATAAAATCTACCCCTACTCTTCTGCTTTTCAAGCAACAAGTCGGATTTCAAATCGGGGCTACCAATCTGTAACTAGAGCTATTTTTGTAACCCTTCGCCTGTTTTTCTGGCTTCGGTAAAAATGTCAGAAGTTAGCAGATTCATTAAATTCAAAACAACTTTAACAAACAAATGCCGTTTTGACCCCTTTCCCATCATTTTACAGAAAACAATGTTTTCTATATAAAATCTACCCCTACTCTTCTGCTTTTCAAGCAGCAAGTCGGATTTCAAATCGGGGCTACCAATCTGTAACTAGAGCTATTTTTGTAACCCTTCGCCTGTTTTTCTGGCTTCGGTAAAAATGTCAGAAGTTAGCAGATTCATTAAATTCAAAACAACTTTAACAAACAAATGCCGTTGACCTTTTTCCCATCATTTTACAGAAAACAATGTTTTCTATATAAAATCTACCCCTACTCTTCTGCTTTTCAAGCAACAAGTCGGATTTCAAATCGGGGCTACCAATCTGTAACTAGAGCTATTTTTCTAACCCTTCGCCTGATTTTATGGCTTCGGTAAAAAATGTCAGAAGTTAGCAGATTCATTAAATTCAAAACAACTATCATTTTGACCACTAAACCAAAGAGTTTGACAAAAATATATTGGATTAAAACTTCCCTCTACTTCTCTGCTTGTGAAATGCGTAGAAGGTTTATGCAGTATGGAACTTACGTTACAGCAGTTTTACTAAATGCACTACCATGTGTTTTTTAAACTTTCACAAACAACTGCCGTTTTGACCCCTTTCCCAACATTTTACAGAAAACAATGTTTTCTATATAAAATCTACCCCTACTCTTCTGCTTTTCAAGCAACAAGTCGGATTTCAAATCGGGGCTACCAATCTGTAACTAGAGCTATTTTTGTAACCCTTCGCCTGTTTTTCTGGCTTCGGTAAAAATGTCAGAAGTTAGCAGATTCATTAAATTCAAAACAACTTTAACAAACAAATGCCGTTTTGACCCCTTTCCCATCATTTTACAGAAACCAATGTTTTCTATATAAAATCTACCCCTACTCTTCTGCTTTTCAAGCAGCAAGTCGGATTTCAAATCGGGGCTACCAATCTGTAACTAGAGCTATTTTTGTAACCCTTCGCCTGTTTTTCTGGCTTCGGTAAAAATGTCAGAAGTTAGCAGATTCATTAAATTCAAAACAACTTTAACAAACAAATGCCGTTTTGACCTTTTTCCCATCATTTTACAGAAAACAATGTTTTCTATATAAAATCTACCCCTACTCTTCTGCTTTTCAAGCAACAAGTCGGATTTCAAATCGGGGCTACCAATCTGTAACTAGAGCTATTTTTCTAACCCTTCGCCTGATTTTATGGCTTCGGTAAAAAATGTCAGAAGTTAGCAGATTCATTAAATTCAAAACAACTTTAACAAACAAATGCCGTTTTGACCCCTTTCCCATCATTTTACAGAAAACAATGTTTTCTATATAAAATCTACCCCTACTCTTCTGCTTTTCAAGCAACAAGTCGGATTTCAAATCTGGGCTACCATTCTGTAACTAGAGCTATTTTTGTAACCCTTCGCCTGTTTTTCTGGCTTCGGTAAAAAATGTCAGAAGTTAGCAGATTCATTAAATTCAAAACAACTATCATTTTGACCACTAAACCAAAGAGTTTGACAAAAATATATTGGATTAAAACTTCCCTCTACTTCTCTGCTTGTCAAATGCGGAGAAGGTTTATGCAGTATGGAACTTACGTTACAGCAGTTTTACTAAATGCACTACCATGTGTTTTTTAAACTTTCACAAACAACTGCCGTTTTGACCCCTTTCCCAACATTTTACAGAAAACAATGTTTTCTATATAAAATCTACCCCTACTCTTCTGCTTTTCAAGCAACAAGTCGGATTTCAAATCGGGGCTACCAATCTGTAACTAGAGCTATTTTTCTAACCCTTCGTCTGATTTTATGGCTTCGGTAAAAAATGTCAGAAGTTAGCAGATTCATTAAATTCAAAACAACTATCATTTTGACCACTAAACCAAAGAGTTTGACAAAAATATATTGGATTAAAACTTCCCTCTACTTCTCTGCTTGTCAAATGCGGAGAAGGTTTATGCAGTACGGAACTTACGTTACAGCAGTTTTACTAAATGCACTACCATGTGTTTTTTAAACTTTCACAAACAACTGCCGTTTTGACCCCTTTCCCAACATTTTACAGAAAACAATGTTTTCTATATAAAATCTACCCCTACTCTTCTGCTTTTCAAGCAACAAGTCGGATTTCAAATCGGGGCTACCAATCTGTAACTAGAGCTATTTTTGTAACCCTTCGCCTGTTTTTCTGGCTTCGGTAAAAATGTCAGAAGTTAGCAGATTCATTAAATTCAAAACAACTTTAACAAACAAATGCCGTTGACCTTTTTCCCATCATTTTACAGAAAACAATGTTTTCTATATAAAATCTACCCCTAATCTTCTGCTTTTCAAGCAACAAGTCGGATTTCAAATCGGGGCTACCAATCTGTAACTAGAGCTATTTTTCTAACCCTTCGCCTGATTTTATGGCTTCGGTAAAAAATGTCAGAAGTTAGCAGATTCATTAAATTCAAAACAACTATCATTTTGACCACTAAACCAAAGAGTTTGACAAAAATATATTGGATTAAAACTTCCCTCTACTTCTCTGCTTGTGAAATGCGTAGAAGGTTTATGCAGTATGGAACTTACGTTACAGCAGTTTTACTAAATGCACTACCATGTGTTTTTTAAACTTTCACAAACAACTGCCGTTTTGACCCCTTTCCCAACATTTTACAGAAAACAATGTTTTCTATATAAAATCTACCCCTACTCTTCTGCTTTTCAAGCAACAAGTCGGATTTCAAATCGGGGCTACCAATCTGTAACTAGAGCTATTTTTGTAACCCTTCGCCTGTTTCTCTGGCTTCGGTAAAAATGTCAGAAGTTAGCAGATTCATTAAATTCAAAACAACTTTAACAAACAAATGCCGTTGACCTTTTTCCCATCATTTTACAGAAAACAATGTTTTCTATATAAAATCTACCCCTACTCTTCTGCTTTTCAAGCAACAAGTCGGATTTCAAATCGGGGCTACCAATCTGTAACTAGAGCTATTTTTCTAACCCTTCGCCTGATTTTATGGCTTCGGTAAAAAATGTCAGAAGTTAGCAGATTCATTAAATTCAAAACAACTATCATTTTGACCACTAAACCAAAGAGTTTGACAAAAATATATTGGATTAAAACTTCCCTCTACTTCTCTGCTTGTGAAATGCGTAGAAGGTTTATGCAGTATGGAACTTACGTTACAGCAGTTTTACTAAATGCACTACCATGTGTTTTTTAAACTTTCACAAACAACTGCCGTTTTGACCCCTTTCCCAACATTTTACAGAAAACAATGTTTTCTATATAAAATCTACCCCTACTCTTCTGCTTTTCAAGCAACAAGTCGGATTTCAAATCGGGGCTACCAATCTGTAACTAGAGCTATTTTTGTAACCCTTCGCCTGTTTTTCTGGCTTCGGTAAAAATGTCAGAAGTTAGCAGATTCATTAAATTCAAAACAACTTTAACAAACAAATGCCGTTTTGACCCCTTTCCCATCATTTTACAGAAAACAATGTTTTCTATATAAAATCTACCCCTACTCTTCTGCTTTTCAAGCAGCAAGTCGGATTTCAAATCGGGGCTACCAATCTGTAACTAGAGCTATTTTTGTAACCCTTCGCCTGTTTTTCTGGCTTCGGTAAAAATGTCAGAAGTTAGCAGATTCATTAAATTCAAAACAACTTTAACAAACAAATGCCGTTTTGACCTTTTTCCCATCATTTTACAGAAAACAATGTTTTCTATATAAAATCTACCCCTACTCTTCTGCTTTTCAAGCAACAAGTCGGATTTCAAATCGGGGCTACCAATCTGTAACTAGAGCTATTTTTCTAACCCTTCGCCTGATTTTATGGCTTCGGTAAAAAATGTCAGAAGTTAGCAGATTCATTAAATTCAAAACAACTTTAACAAACAAATGCCGTTTTGACCCCTTTCCCATCATTTTACAGAAAACAATGTTTTCTATATAAAATCTACCCCTACTCTTCTGCTTTTCAAGCAACAAGTCGGATTTCAAATCTGGGCTACCATTCTGTAACTAGAGCTATTTTTGTAACCCTTCGCCTGTTTTTCTGGCTTCGGTAAAAAATGTCAGAAGTTAGCAGATTCATTAAATTCAAAACAACTATCATTTTGACCACTAAACCAAAGAGTTTGACAAAAATATATTGGATTAAAACTTCCCTCTACTTCTCTGCTTGTCAAATGCGGAGAAGGTTTATGCAGTATGGAACTTACGTTACAGCAGTTTTACTAAATGCACTACCATGTGTTTTTTAAACTTTCACAAACAACTGCCGTTTTGACCCCTTTCCCAACATTTTACAGAAAACAATGTTTTCTATATAAAATCTACCCCTACTCTTCTGCTTTTCAAGCAACAAGTCGGATTTCAAATCGGGGCTACCAATCTGTAACTAGAGCTATTTTTCTAACCCTTCGTCTGATTTTATGGCTTCGGTAAAAAATGTCAGAAGTTAGCAGATTCATTAAATTCAAAACAACTATCATTTTGACCACTAAACCAAAGAGTTTGACAAAAATATATTGGATTAAAACTTCCCTCTACTTCTCTGCTTGTCAAATGCGGAGAAGGTTTATGCAGTATGGAACTTACGTTACAGCAGTTTTACTAAATGCACTACCATGTGTTTTTTAAACTTTCACAAACAACTGCCGTTTTGACCCCTTTCCCAACATTTTACAGAAAACAATGTTTTCTATATAAAATCTACCCCTACTCTTCTGCTTTTCAAGCAACAAGTCGGATTTCAAATCGGGGCTACCAATCTGTAACTAGAGCTATTTTTGTAACCCTTCGCCTGTTTTTCTGGCTTCGGTAAAAAATGTCAGAAGTTAGCAGATTCATTAAATTCAAAACAACTTTAACAAACAACTGCCGTTTTGACCCCTTTCCCAACATTTTACAGAAAACAATGTTTTCTATATAAAATCTACCCCTACTCTTCTGCTTTTCAAGCAACAAGTCGGATTTCAAATCGGGGCTACCAATCTGTAACTAGAGCTATTTTTGTAACCCTTCGCCTGTTTTTCTGGCTTCGGTAAAAAATGTCAGAAGTTAGCAGATTCATTAAATTCAAAACAACTTTAACAAACAAATGCCGTTTTGACCCCTTTCCCAACATTTTACAGAAAACAATGTTTTCTATATAAAATCTACCCCTACTCTTCTGCTTTTCAAGCAGCAAGTCGGATTTCAAATCGGGGCTACCAATCTGTAACTAGAGCTATTTTTGTAACCCTTCGCCTGTTTTTCTGGCTTCGGTAAAAAATGTCAGAAGTTAGCAGATTCATTAAATTCAAAACAACTTTAACAAACAAATGCCGTTTTGACCCCTTTCCCAACATTTTACAGAAAACAATGTTTTCTATATCAAATCTACCCCTACTCTTCTGCTTTTCAAGCAGCAAGTCGGATTTCAAATCGGGGCTACCAATCTGTAACTAGAGCTATTTTTGTAACCCTTCGCCTGTTTTTCTGGCTTCGGTAAAAAATGTCAGAAGTTAGCAGATTCATTAAATTCAAAACAACTTTAACAAACAAATGCCGTTTTGACCCCTTTCCCATCATTTTACAGAAAACAATGTTTTCTATATAAAATCTACCCCTACTCTTCTGCTTTTCAAGCAACAAGTCGGATTTCAAATCGGGGCTACCAATCTGTAACTAGAGCTATTTTTGTAACCCTTCGCCTGTTTTTCTGGCTTCGGTAAAAAATGTCAGAAGTTAGCAGATTCATTAAATTTAAAACAACTTTCACAAAAACTGCCGTTTTGACCCCTTTCCCAAAATTATACAGAAAAAAATGTTTTCTATATAAAATCTACCCCTACTCTTCTGCTTTTCAAGCAGCAAGTCGGATTTCAAATCGGGGCTACCAATCTGTAACTAGAGCTATTTTTGTAACCCTTCGCCTGTTTTTCTGGCTTCGGTAAAAAATGTCAGAAGTTAGCAGATTCATTAAATTCAAAACAACTTTAACAAACAAATGCCGTTTTGACCTTTTTCCCATCATTTTACAGAAAACAATGTTTTCCATATAAAATCTACCCCTACTCTTATGCTTTTCAAGCAACAAGTCGGATTTCAAATCGGGGCTACCAATCTGTAACTAGAGCTATTTTTCTAACCCTTCGCCTGATTTTATGGCTTCGGTAAAAAATGTCAGAAGTTAGCAGATTCATTAAATTCAAAACAACTTTAACAAACAAATGCCGTTTTGACCCCTTTCCCATCATTTTACAGAAAACAATGTTTTCTATATAAAATCTACCCCTACTCTTCTGCTTTTCAAGCAACAAGTCGGATTTCAAATCGGGGCTACCAATCTGTAACTAGAGCTATTTTTCTAACCCTTCGTCTGATTTTATGGCTTCGGTAAAAAATGTCAGAAGTTAGCAGATTCATTAAATTCAAAACAACTATCATTTTGACCACTAAACCAAAGAGTTTGACAAAAATATATTGGATTAAAACTTCCCTCTACTTCTCTGCTTGTCAAATGCGGAGAAGGTTTATGCAGTATGGAACTTACGTTACAGCAGTTTTACTAAATGCACTACCATGTGTTTTTTAAACTTTCACAAACAACTGCCGTTTTGACCCCTTTCCCAACATTTTACAGAAAACAATGTTTTCTATATAAAATCTACCCCTACTCTTCTGCTTTTCAAGCAACAAGTCGGATTTCAAATCGGGGCTACCAATCTGTAACTAGAGCTATTTTTGTAACCCTTCGCCTGTTTTTCTGGCTTCGGTAAAAAATGTCAGAAGTTAGCAGATTCATTAAATTCAAAACAACTTTAACAAACAACTGCCGTTTTGACCCCTTTCCCAACATTTTACAGAAAACAATGTTTTCTATATAAAATCTACCCCTACTCTTCTGCTTTTCAAGCAACAAGTCGGATTTCAAATCGGGGCTACCAATCTGTAACTAGAGCTATTTTTGTAACCCTTCGCCTGTTTTTCTGGCTTCGGTAAAAAATGTCAGAAGTTAGCAGATTCATTAAATTCAAAACAACTTTAACAAACAAATGCCGTTTTGACCCCTTTCCCAACATTTTACAGAAAACAATGTTTTCTATATCAAATCTACCCCTACTCTTCTGCTTTTCAAGCAGCAAGTCGGATTTCAAATCGGGGCTACCAATCTGTAACTAGAGCTATTTTTGTAACCCTTCGCCTGTTTTTCTGGCTTCGGTAAAAAATGTCAGAAGTTAGCAGATTCATTAAATTCAAAACAACTTTAACAAACAAATGCCGTTTTGACCCCTTTCCCATCATTTTACAGAAAACAATGTTTTCTATATAAAATCTACCCCTACTCTTCTGCTTTTCAAGCAACAAGTCGGATTTCAAATCGGGGCTACCAATCTGTAACTAGAGCTATTTTTGTAACCCTTCGCCTGTTTTTCTGGCTTCGGTAAAAAATGTCAGAAGTTAGCAGATTCATTAAATTTAAAACAACTTTCACAAAAACTGCCGTTTTGACCCCTTTCCCAAAATTATACAGAAAAAAATGTTTTCTATATAAAATCTACCCCTACTCTTCTGCTTTTCAAGCAGCAAGTCGGATTTCAAATCGGGGCTACCAATCTGTAACTAGAGCTATTTTTGTAACCCTTCGCCTGTTTTTCTGGCTTCGGTAAAAAATGTCAGAAGTTAGCAGATTCATTAAATTCAAAACAACTTTAACAAACAAATGCCGTTTTGACCTTTTTCCCATCATTTTACAGAAAACAATGTTTTCCATATAAAATCTACCCCTACTCTTATGCTTTTCAAGCAACAAGTCGGATTTCAAATCGGGGCTACCAATCTGTAACTAGAGCTATTTTTCTAACCCTTCGCCTGATTTTATGGCTTCGGTAAAAAATGTCAGAAGTTAGCAGATTCATTAAATTCAAAACAACTTTAACAAACAAATGCCGTTTTGACCCCTTTCCCATCATTTTACAGAAAACAATGTTTTCTATATAAAATCTACCCCTACTCTTCTGCTTTTCAAGCAACAAGTCGGATTTCAAATCGGGGCTACCAATCTGTAACTAGAGCTATTTTTCTAACCCTTCGTCTGATTTTATGGCTTCGGTAAAAAATGTCAGAAGTTAGCAGATTCATTAAATTCAAAACAACTATCATTTTGACCACTAAACCAAAGAGTTTGACAAAAATATATTGGATTAAAACTTCCCTCTACTTCTCTGCTTGTCAAATGCGGAGAAGGTTTATGCAGTATGGAACTTACGTTACAGCAGTTTTACTAAATGCACTACCATGTGTTTTTTAAACTTTCACAAACAACTGCCGTTTTGACCCCTTTCCCAACATTTTACAGAAAACAATGTTTTCTATATAAAATCTACCCCTACTCTTCTGCTTTTCAAGCAACAAGTCGGATTTCAAATCGGGGCTACCAATCTGTAACTAGAGCTATTTTTGTAACCCTTCGCCTGTTTTTCTGGCTTCGGTAAAAAATGTCAGAAGTTAGCAGATTCATTAAATTCAAAACAACTTTAACAAACAACTGCCGTTTTGACCCCTTTCCCAACATTTTACAGAAAACAATGTTTTCTATATAAAATCTACCCCTACTCTTCTGCTTTTCAAGCAACAAGTCGGATTTCAAATCGGGGCTACCAATCTGTAACTAGAGCTATTTTTGTAACCCTTCGCCTGTTTTTCTGGCTTCGGTAAAAAATGTCAGAAGTTAGCAGATTCATTAAATTCAAAACAACTTTAACAAACAAATGCCGTTTTGACCCCTTTCCCAACATTTTACAGAAAACAATGTTTTCTATATCAAATCTACCCCTACTCTTCTGCTTTTCAAGCAGCAAGTCGGATTTCAAATCGGGGCTACCAATCTGTAACTAGAGCTATTTTTGTAACCCTTCGCCTGTTTTTCTGGCTTCGGTAAAAAATGTCAGAAGTTAGCAGATTCATTAAATTCAAAACAACTTTAACAAACAAATGCCGTTTTGACCCCTTTCCCATCATTTTACAGAAAACAATGTTTTCTATATAAAATCTACCCCTACTCTTCTGCTTTTCAAGCAACAAGTCGGATTTCAAATCGGGGCTACCAATCTGTAACTAGAGCTATTTTTGTAACCCTTCGCCTGTTTTTCTGGCTTCGGTAAAAAATGTCAGAAGTTAGCAGATTCATTAAATTTAAAACAACTTTCACAAAAACTGCCGTTTTGACCCCTTTCCCAAAATTATACAGAAAAAAATGTTTTCTATATAAAATCTACCCCTACTCTTCTGCTTTTCAAGCAGCAAGTCGGATTTCAAATCGGGGCTACCAATCTGTAACTAGAGCTATTTTTGTAACCCTTCGCCTGTTTTTCTGGCTTCGGTAAAAAATGTCAGAAGTTAGCAGATTCATTAAATTCAAAACAACTTTAACAAACAAATGCCGTTTTGACCTTTTTCCCATCATTTTACAGAAAACAATGTTTTCCATATAAAATCTACCCCTACTCTTATGCTTTTCAAGCAACAAGTCGGATTTCAAATCGGGGCTACCAATCTGTAACTAGAGCTATTTTTCTAACCCTTCGCCTGATTTTATGGCTTCGGTAAAAAATGTCAGAAGTTAGCAGATTCATTAAATTCAAAACAACTTTAACAAACAAATGCCGTTTTGACCCCTTTCCCATCATTTTACAGAAAACAATGTTTTCTATATAAAATCTACCCCTACTCTTCTGCTTTTCAAGCAACAAGTCGGATTTCAAATCGGGGCTACCAATCTGTAACTAGAGCTATTTTTGTAACCCTTCGCCTGTTTTTCTGGCTTCGGTAAAAAATGTCAGAAGTTAGCAGATTCATTAAATTCAAAACAACTATCATTTTGACCACTAAACCAAAGAGTTTGACAAAAATATATTGGATTAAAACTTCCCTCTACTTCTCTGCTTGTCAAATGCGGAGAAGGTTTATGCAGTATGGAACTTACGTTACAGCAGTTTTACTAAATGCACTACCATGTGTTTTTTAAACTTTCACAAACAACTGCCGTTTTGACCCCTTTCCCAACATTTTACAGAAAACAATGTTTTCTATATAAAATCTACCCCTACTCTTCTGCTTTTCAAGCAACAAGTCGGATTTCAAATCGGGGCTACCAATCTGTAACTAGAGCTATTTTTGTAACCCTTCGCCTGTTTTTCTGGCTTCGGTAAAAAATGTCAGAAGTTAGCAGATTCATTAAATTCAAAACAACTTTAACAAACAAATGCCGTTTTGACCCCTTTCCCAACATTTTACAGAAAACAATGTTTTCTATATAAAATCTACCCCTACTCTTCTGCTTTTCAAGCAGCAAGTCGGATTTCAAATCGGGGCTACCAATCTGTAACTAGAGCTATTTTTGTAACCCTTCGCCTGTTTTTCTGGCTTCGGTAAAAAATGTCAGAAGTTAGCAGATTCATTAAATTCAAAACAACTTTAACAAACAAATGCCGTTTTGACCCCTTTCCCATCATTTTACAGAAAACAATGTTTTCTATATAAAATCTACCCCTACTCTTCTGCTTTTCAAGCAACAAGTCGGATTTCAAATCGGGGCTACCAATCTGTAACTAGAGCTATTTTTGTAACCCTTCGCCTGTTTTTCTGGCTTCGGTAAAAAATGTCAGAAGTTAGCAGATTCATTAAATTTAAAACAACTTTCACAAAAACTGCCGTTTTGACCCCTTTCCCAAAATTATACAGAAAAAAATGTTTTCTATATAAAATCTACCCCTAATCTTCAGCTTTTCAAGTAACAAGTCGGATTTCAAATCGGGTCTACAAATCTGTAACTAGAGCTATTTTTGTAACCCTTCGCCTGTTTTTCTGGCTTCGGTAAAAAATGTCAGAAGTTAGCAGATTCATTAAATTTAAAACAACTTTCACAAAAACTGCCGTTTTGACCCCTTTCCCAAAATTATACAGAAAAAAATGTTTTCTATATAAAATCTACCCCTACTCTTCTGCTTTTCAAGCAGCAAGTCGGATTTCAAATCGGGGCTACCAATCTGTAACTAGAGCTATTTTTTTAACCCTTCGCCTGTTTTTCTGGCTTCGGTAAAAAATGTCAGAAGTTAGCAGATTCATTAAATTCAAAACAACTTTAACAAACAAATGCCGTTTTGACCTTTTTCCCATCATTTTACAGAAAACAATGTTTTCTATATAAAATCTACCCCTACTCTTATGCTTTTCAAGCAACAAGTCGGATTTCAAATCGGGGCTACCAATCTGTAACTAGAGCTATTTTTCTAACCCTTCGCCTGATTTTATGGCTTCGGTAAAAAATGTCAGAAGTTAGCAGATTCATTAAATTCAAAACAACTTTAACAAACAAATGCCGTTTTGACCCCTTTCCCATCATTTTACAGAAAACAATGTTTTCTATATAAAATCTACCCCTACTCTTCTGCTTTTCAAGCAACAAGTCGGATTTCAAATCGGGGCTACCAATCTGTAACTAGAGCTATTTTTGTAACCCTTCGCCTGTTTTTCTGGCTTCGGTAAAAAATGTCAGAAGTTAGCAGATTCATTAAATTCAAAACAACTATCATTTTGACCACTAAACCAAAGAGTTTGACAAAAATATATTGGATTAAAACTTCCCTCTACTTCTCTGCTTGTCAAATGCGGAGAAGGTTTATGCAGTATGGAACTTACGTTACAGCAGTTTTACTAAATGCACTACCATGTGTTTTTTAAACTTTCACAAACAACTGCCGTTTTGACCCCTTTCCCAACATTTTACAGAAAACAATGTTTTCTATATAAAATCTACCCCTACTCTTCTGCTTTTCAAGCAACAAGTCGGATTTCAAATCGGGGCTACCAATCTGTAACTAGAGCTATTTTTGTAACCCTTCGCCTGTTTTTCTGGCTTCGGTAAAAAATGTCAGAAGTTAGCAGATTCATTAAATTCAAAACAACTTTAACAAACAAATGCCGTTTTGACCCCTTTCCCAACATTTTACAGAAAACAATGTTTTCTATATAAAATCTACCCCTACTCTTCTGCTTTTCAAGCAGCAAGTCGGATTTCAAATCGGGGCTACCAATCTGTAACTAGAGCTATTTTTGTAACCCTTCGCCTGTTTTTCTGGCTTCGGTAAAAAATGTCAGAAGTTAGCAGATTCATTAAATTCAAAACAACTTTAACAAACAAATGCCGTTTTGACCCCTTTCCCATCATTTTACAGAAAACAATGTTTTCTATATAAAATCTACCCCTACTCTTCTGCTTTTCAAGCAACAAGTCGGATTTCAAATCGGGGCTACCAATCTGTAACTAGAGCTATTTTTGTAACCCTTCGCCTGTTTTTCTGGCTTCGGTAAAAAATGTCAGAAGTTAGCAGATTCATTAAATTTAAAACAACTTTCACAAAAACTGCCGTTTTGACCCCTTTCCCAAAATTATACAGAAAAAAATGTTTTCTATATAAAATCTACCCCTAATCTTCAGCTTTTCAAGTAACAAGTCGGATTTCAAATCGGGTCTACAAATCTGTAACTAGAGCTATTTTTGTAACCCTTCGCCTGTTTTTCTGGCTTCGGTAAAAAATGTCAGAAGTTAGCAGATTCATTAAATTCAAAACAACTTTCACAAAAACTGCCGTTTTGACCCCTTTCCCAAAATTTTACAGAAAACAATGTTTTCTATATAAAATCTACCCCTACTCTTCTGCTTTTCAAGCAACAAGTCGGATTTCAAATCGGGGCTACCAATCTGTAACTAGAGCTATTTTTGTAACCCTTCGCCTGTTTTTCTGGCTTCGGTAAAAAATGTCAGAAGTTAGCAGATTCATTAAATTCAAAACAACTTTAACAAACAAATGCCGTTTTGACCTTTTTCCCATCATTTTACAGAAAACAATGTTTTCTATATAAAATCTACCCCTACTCTTCTGCTTTTCAAGCAACAAGTCGGATTTCAAATAGGGGCTACCAATCTGTAACTAGAGCTATTTTTCTAACCCTTCGCCTGATTTTATGGCTTCGGTAAAAAATGTCAGAAGTTAGCAGATTCATTAAATTCAAAACAACTATCATTTTGACCACTAAACCAAAGAGTTTGACAAAATATATTGGATTAAAACTTCCCTCTACTTCTCTGCTTGTCAAATGCGGAGAAGGTTTATGCAGTATGGAACTTACGTTACAGCAGTTTTACTAAATGCACTACCATGTGTTTTTTAAACTTTCACAAACAACTGCCGTTTTGACCCCTTTCCCAACATTTTACAGAAAACAATGTTTTCTATATAAAATCTACCCCTACTCTTCTGCTTTTCAAGCAACAAGTCGGATTTCAAATCGGGGCTACCAATCTGTAACTAGAGCTATTTTTGTAACCCTTCGCCTGTTTTTCTGGCTTCGGTAAAAAATGTCAGAAGTTAGCAGATTCATTAAATTCAAAACAACTTTAACCTGTTGGGGATGGGGGCGCTGTTTAGACTACTTATGCTAATGTGGCAAATTTTTTAAACGGCTTCCCACAAAATCCTTGATCGTACAATATGCATATTATTATTATTATTGGATAGAAAACAGTCTATAGTTTCTATAGGAGTTGAAATTTTGTCTCTAAGTGGAACAGAGCCCATTCTACAGCAATTTCCCTGACATGGAGTCAGATTTGAGAAATGTTGGCCACTCTTCTGAAGTCATTTAAAAGGGCACTGTCGTTGCTATGACTATACGGACACTTCTTACGTCTTCCCCTGGATGCCTTTACGTGATGACGATTCCAACGGGGTCGATTGCACGTTCACAGGCCCTACAAATGAAAAAACCCTGAAGCTAGTCATTCTTTGGGAGCTGCGTCATGAGCAAAGTGGACACCGGCGCGCACCTGTTCCAAGCGTTAGTTTAGCCTGTTATATTTCTCCGGTCATCTTTTCACTCGTTATAGGAGTTAAAAACATCATAAGGTAGTTAATTTAAAGCGTTTTATAGCAATTTATATCCGTTTAGTGCGATTTTGGGACATTTATTTTTGCAACGATGTGAAAAGTTGGGCACGCTTTTCAGTTCATCCCGAACGCAGTTGACTTTTCCACATGGCAAGAGGACAGCTTTCCACCAAAAGACGATTTCTCCCAAGAAAGGATCCTTTGCCCAAGATACTGATGGAAGAACAGCTCAAGGTAGGACATTTTTATTATGATAAATCGTGTTTCTGTCGAAACATTTTAGTGGCTTAGGACGCCATGTTTTTTGACGTAGCTTCGCTTGGCGCAAACTGTATTGAAAAGTAAGGATAAATTAAAAAATGTAATAACGCAATTGTATTAAGAATTAAATTGTCTATCAATCCCTGTCCACCCTATATTTTTTAGTCACGTTTATGAGTATTTATGTATAAGAGTAGATCACTGTCTAAGTGGCGCAAGGACATTTTCTGACCAGCTGAGCTAAATTTCACATTGTCTAACCATGATTTTGGTGGCTAAATATAAACATTTTCGATCAAACTCTATATGGATTGTGTAATATGATGTTACAGGAGTGTCATCTGAAGAATTCTGAGAAGGTTAGTGAAAAAATTAATATATTTTTGGCGATGTTGACGTTATCGCCCACTTTGGCTAGAATCAATGCTGGGCTGCTATGTGCTATGTGCTATGCTAATATAACGATTTATTGTGTTTTCGCTGTAAGACACTTAGAAAATCTGAAATATTGTCTGTATTCACAGGATCTGTGTCTTTCGATTCGTGTATGCTGTGTATTTTTACGAAATGTTTGATGATTAGTAGTTAGGTAAACACGTTGCTCATTGTAATTATTCTAGTCCATTTGTGATGGTGGGTGCAATTGTAAACTATGCCATCTACCTGAAATATGCACTTTTTTCTAACAAAACCTATCCCATACCATAAATATGTTATCAGACTGTCATCTAATGAGTTTTTTTGTTGGTTAGGGGCTATAAATATCTTAGTTTAGCCGAATTGGTGATGGCTACTGGTGTTGGTGGACAAATAAAAGATGGTGGTTTATGCTAATGTGTTTTTAGGTAATAGATGTACATCTTTACATATTGTGTCTTCCCTGTAAAACATTTTAAAAATCGGAAATGTTGACTGGATTCACAAGATCTGTGTCTTTCATTAGCTGTATTGGACTTTAATGTGTGAAAGTTAAATATTTTAAAAAAATATTTTTTTTGAATTTCGCGGCACTGGTTTTTCAGTGGGGGGGGGGGGGTGCCGCTAGCGCCACGCTGATCCTAGACAGGTTAACAAACAAATGCCGTTTTGACCCCTTTCCCAACATTTTACAGAAAACAATGTTTTCTATATAAAATCTACCCCTACTCTTCTGCTTTTCAAGCAGCAAGTCGGATTTCAAATCGGGGCTACCAATCTGTAACTAGAGCTATTTTTGTAACCCTTCGCCTGTTTTTCTGGCTTCGGTAAAAAATGTCAGAAGTTAGCAGATTCATTAAATTTAAAACAACTTTCACAAAAACTGCCGTTTTGACCCCTTTCCCAAAATTATACAGAAAAAAATGTTTTCTATATAAAATCTACCCCTACTCTTCTGCTTTTCAAGCAGCAAGTCGGATTTCAAATCGGGGCTACCAATCTGTAACTAGAGCTATTTTTGTAACCCTTCGCCTGTTTTTCTGGCTTCGGTAAAAAATGTCAGAAGTTAGCAGATTCATTAAATTCAAAACAACTTTAACAAACAAATGCCGTTTTGACCTTTTTCCCATCATTTTACAGAAAACAATGTTTTCTATATAAAATCTACCCCTACTCTTCTGCTTTTCAAGCAACAAGTCGGATTTCAAATCGGGGCTACCAATCTGTAACTAGAGCTATTTTTGTAACCCTTCGCCTGTTTTTCTGGCTTCGGTAAAAAATGTCAGAAGTTAGCAGATTCATTAAATTCAAAACAACTTTAACAAACAAATGCCGTTTTGACCCCTTTCCCATCATTTTACAGAAAACAATGTTTTCTATATAAAATCTACCCCTACTCTTCTGCTTTTCAAGCAACAAGTCGGATTTCAAATCGGGGCTACCAATCTGTAACTAGAGCTATTTTTGTAACCCTTCGCCTGTTTTTCTGGCTTCGGTAAAAAATGTCAGAAGTTAGCAGATTCATTAAATTTAAAACAACTTTCACAAAAACTGCCGTTTTGACCCCTTTCCCAAAATTATACAGAAAAAAATGTTTTCTATATAAAATCTACCCCTAATCTTCAGCTTTTCAAGTAACAAGTCGGATTTCAAATCGGGTCTACAAATCTGTAACTAGAGCTATTTTTGTAACCCTTCGCCTGTTTTTCTGGCTTCGGTAAAAAATGTCAGAAGTTAGCAGATTCATTAAATTCAAAACAACTTTCACAAAAACTGCCGTTTTGACCCCTTTCCCAAAATTTTACAGAAAACAATGTTTTCTATATAAAATCTACCCCTACTCTTCTGCTTTTCAAGCAACAAGTCGGATTTCAAATCGGGGCTACCAATCTGTAACTAGAGCTATTTTTGTAACCCTTCGCCTGTTTTTCTGGCTTCGGTAAAAAATGTCAGAAGTTAGCAGATTCATTAAATTCAAAACAACTTTAACAAACAAATGCCGTTTTGACCCCTTTCCCATCATTTTACAGAAAACAATGTTTTCTATATAAAATCTACCCCTACTCTTCTGCTTTTCAAGCAACAAGTCGGATTTCAAATCGGGGCTACCAATCTGTAACTAGAGCTATTTTTGTAACCCTTCGCCTGTTTTTCTGGCTTCGGTAAAAAATGTCAGAAGTTAGCAGATTCATTAAATTTAAAACAACTTTCACAAAAACTACCGTTTTGACCCCTTTCCCAAAATTATACAGAAAAAAATGTTTTCTATATAAAATCTACCCCTAATCTTCAGCTTTTCAAGTAACAAGTCGGATTTCAAATCGGGTCTACAAATCTGTAACTAGAGCTATTTTTGTAACCCTTCGCCTGTTTTTCTGGCTTCGGTAAAAAATGTCAGAAGTTAGCAGATTCATTAAATTCAAAACAACTTTCACAAAAACTGCCGTTTTGACCCCTTTCCCAAAATTTTACAGAAAACAATGTTTTCTATATAAAATCTACCCCTACTCTTCTGCTTTTCAAGCAACAAGTCGGATTTCAAATCGGGGCTACCAATCTGTAACTAGAGCTATTTTTGTAACCCTTCGCCTGTTTTTCTGGCTTCGGTAAAAAATGTCAGAAGTTAGCAGATTCATTAAATTCAAAACAACTTTAACAAACAAATGCCGTTTTGACCTTTTTCCCATCATTTTACAGAAAACAATGTTTTCTATATAAAATCTACCCCTACTCTTCTGCTTTTCAAGCAACAAGTCGGATTTCAAATCGGGGCTACCAATCTGTAACTAGAGCTATTTTTCTAACCCTTCGCCTGATTTTATGGCTTCGGTAAAAAATGTCAGAAGTTAGCAGATTCATTAAATTCAAAACAACTTTAACAAACAAATGCCGTTTTGACCCCTTTCCCATCATTTTACAGAAAACAATGTTTTCTATATAAAATCTACCCCTACTCTTCTGCTTTTCAAGCAACAAGTCGGATTTCAAATCGGGGCTACCAATCTGTAACTAGAGCTATTTTTGTAACCCTTCGCCTGTTTTTCTGGCTTCGGTAAAAAATGTCAGAAGTTAGCAGATTCATTAAATTCAAAACAACTATCATTTTGACCACTAAACCAAAGAGTTTGACAAAAATATATTGGATTAAAACTTCCCTCTACTTCTCTGCTTGTCAAATGCGGAGAAGGTTTATGCAGTATGGAACTTACGTTACAGCAGTTTTACTAAATGCACTACCATGTGTTTTTTAAACTTTCACAAACAACTGCCGTTTTGACCCCTTTCCCAACATTTTACAGAAAACAATGTTTTCTATATAAAATCTACCCCTACTCTTCTGCTTTTCAAGCAACAAGTCGGATTTCAAATCGGGGCTACCAATCTGTAACTAGAGCTATTTTTGTAACCCTTCGCCTGTTTTTCTGGCTTCGGTAAAAAATGTCAGAAGTTAGCAGATTCATTAAATTTAAAACAACTTTCACAAAAACTGCCGTTTTGACCCCTTTCCCAAAATTATACAGAAAAAAATGTTTTCTATATAAAATCTACCCCTAATCTTCTGCTTTTCAAGCAACAAGTCGGATTTCAAATCGGGGCTACCAATCTGTAACTAGAGCTATTTTTGTAACCCTTCGCCTGTTTTTCTGGCTTCGGTAAAAAATGTCAGAAGTTAGCAGATTCATTAAATTCAAAACAACTTTAACAAACAAATGCCGTTTTGACCTTTTTCCCATCATTTTACAGAAAACAATGTTTTCTAAATAAAATCTACCCCTACTCTTCTGCTTTTCAAGCAACAAGTCGGATTTCAAATCGGGGCTACCAATCTGTAACTAGAGCTATTTTTCTAACCCTTCGCCTGATTTTATGGCTTCGGTAAAAAATGTCAGAAGTTAGCAGGTTCATTAAATTCAAAACAACTTTAACAAACAAATGCCGTTTTGACCTTTTTCCCATCATTTTACAGAAAACAATGTTTTCTATATAAAATCTACCCCTACTCTTCTGCTTTTCAAGCAACAAGTCGGATTTCAAATCGGGGCTACCAATCTGTAACTAGAGCTATTTTTCTAACCCTTCGCCTGATTTTATGGCTTCGGTAAAAAATGTCAGAAGTTAGCAGATTCATTAAATTCAAAACAACTTTAACAAACAAATGCCGTTTTGACCCCTTTCCCATCATTTTACAGAAAACAATGTTTTCTATATAAAATCTACCCCTACTCTTCTGCTTTTCAAGCAACAAGTCGGATTTCAAATCGGGGCTACCAATCTGTAACTAGAGCTATTTTTGTAACCCTTCGCCTGTTTTTCTGGCTTCGGTAAAAAATGTCAGAAGTTAGCAGATTCATTAAATTCAAAACAACTATCATTTTGACCACTAAACCAAAGAGTTTGACAAAAATATATTGGATTAAAACTTCCCTCTACTTCTCTGCTTGTCAAATGCGGAGAAGGTTTATGCAGTATGGAACTTACGTTACAGCAGTTTTACTAAATGCACTACCATGTGTTTTTTAAACTTTCACAAACAACTGCCGTTTTGACCCCTTTCCCAACATTTTACAGAAAACAATGTTTTCTATATAAAATCTACCCCTACTCTTCTGCTTTTCAAGCAACAAGTCGGATTTCAAATCGGGGCTACCAATCTGTAACTAGAGCTATTTTTGTAACCCTTCGCCTGTTTTTCTGGCTTCGGTAAAAAATGTCAGAAGTTAGCAGATTCATTAAATTTAAAACAACTTTCACAAAAACTGCCGTTTTGACCCCTTTCCCAAAATTATACAGAAAAAAATGTTTTCTATATAAAATCTACCCCTAATCTTCTGCTTTTCAAGCAACAAGTCGGATTTCAAATCGGGGCTACCAATCTGTAACTAGAGCTATTTTTGTAACCCTTCGCCTGTTTTTCTGGCTTCGGTAAAAAATGTCAGAAGTTAGCAGATTCATTAAATTCAAAACAACTTTAACAAACAAATGCCGTTTTGACCTTTTTCCCATCATTTTACAGAAAACAATGTTTTCTATATAAAATCTACCCCTACTCTTCTGCTTTTCAAGCAACAAGTCGGATTTCAAATCGGGGCTACCAATCTGTAACTAGAGCTATTTTTCTAACCCTTCGCCTGATTTTATGGCTTCGGTAAAAAATGTCAGAAGTTAGCAGGTTCATTAAATTCAAAACAACTTTAACAAACAAATGCCGTTTTGACCTTTTTCCCATCATTTTACAGAAAACAATGTTTTCTATATAAAATCTACCCCTACTCTTCTGCTTTTCAAGCAACAAGTCGGATTTCAAATCGGGGCTACCAATCTGTAACTAGAGCTATTTTTCTAACCCTTCGCCTGATTTTATGGCTTCGGTAAAAAATGTCAGAAGTTAGCAGATTCATTAAATTCAAAACAACTTTAACAAACAAATGCCGTTTTGACCCCTTTCCCATCATTTTACAGAAAACAATGTTTTCTATATAAAATCTACCCCTACTCTTCTGCTTTTCAAGCAACAAGTCGGATTTCAAATCGGGGCTACCAATCTGTAACTAGAGCTATTTTTGTAACCCTTCGCCTGTTTTTCTGGCTTCGGTAAAAAATGTCAGAAGTTAGCAGATTCATTAAATTCAAAACAACTATCATTTTGACCACTAAACCAAAGAGTTTGACAAAAATATATTGGATTAAAACTTCCCTCTACTTCTCTGCTTGTCAAATGCGGAGAAGGTTTATGCAGTATGGAACTTACGTTACAGCAGTTTTACTAAATGCACTACCATGTGTTTTTTAAACTTTCACAAACAACTGCCGTTTTGACCCCTTTCCCAACATTTTACAGAAAACAATGTTTTCTATATAAAATCTACCCCTACTCTTCTGCTTTTCAAGCAACAAGTCGGATTTCAAATCGGGGCTACCAATCTGTAACTAGAGCTATTTTTGTAACCCTTCGCCTGTTTTTCTGGCTTCGGTAAAAAATGTCAGAAGTTAGCAGATTCATTAAATTTAAAACAACTTTCACAAAAACTGCCGTTTTGACCCCTTTCCCAAAATTATACAGAAAAAAATGTTTTCTATATAAAATCTACCCCTAATCTTCTGCTTTTCAAGCAACAAGTCGGATTTCAAATCGGGGCTACCAATCTGTAACTAGAGCTATTTTTGTAACCCTTCGCCTGTTTTTCTGGCTTCGGTAAAAAATGTCAGAAGTTAGCAGATTCATTAAATTCAAAACAACTTTAACAAACAAATGCCGTTTTGACCTTTTTCCCATCATTTTACAGAAAACAATGTTTTCTATATAAAATCTACCCCTACTCTTCTGCTTTTCAAGCAACAAGTCGGATTTCAAATCGGGGCTACCAATCTGTAACTAGAGCTATTTTTCTAACCCTTCGCCTGATTTTATGGCTTCGGTAAAAAATGTCAGAAGTTAGCAGGTTCATTAAATTCAAAACAACTTTAACAAACAAATGCCGTTTTTACCTTTTTCCCATTATTTTACAGAAAACAATGTTTTCTATATAAAATCTACCCCTACTCTTCTGCTTTTCAAGCAACAAGTCGGATTTCAAATCGGGGCTACCAATCTGTAACTAGAGCTATTTTTCTAACCCTTCGCCTGATTTTATGGCTTCGGTAAAAAATGTCAGAAGTTAGCAGATTCATTAAATTCAAAACAACTTTAACAAACAAATGCCGTTTTGACCCCTTTCCCATCATTTTACAGAAAACAATGTTTTCTATATAAAATCTACCCCTACTCTTCTGCTTTTCAAGCAGCAAGTCTGATTTCAAATCGGGGCTACCAATCTGTAACTAGAGCTATTTTTGTAACCCTTCGCCTGTTTTTCTGGCTTCGGTAAAAAATGTCAGAAGTTAGCAGATTCATTAAATTTAAAACAACTTTCACAAAAACTGCCGTTTTGACCCCTTTCCCAAAATTATACAGAAAAAAATGTTTTCTATATAAAATCTACCCCTACTCTTCTGCTTTTCAAGCAGCAAGTCGGATTTCAAATCGGGGCTACCAATCTGTAACTAGAGCTATTTTTGTAACCCTTCGCCTGTTTTTCTGGCTTCGGTAAAAAATGTCAGAAGTTAGCAGATTCATTAAATTCAAAACAACTTTAACAAACAAATGCCGTTTTGACCTTTTTCCCATCATTTTACAGAAAACAATGTTTTCTATATAAAATCTACCCCTACTCTTCTGCTTTTCAAGCAACAAGTCGGATTTCAAATCGGGGCTACCAATCTGTAACTAGAGCTATTTTTGTAACCCTTCGCCTGTTTTTCTGGCTTCGGTAAAAAATGTCAGAAGTTAGCAGATTCATTAAATTTAAAACAACTTTCACAAAAACTGCCGTTTTGACCCCTTTCCCAAAATTATACAGAAAAAAATGTTTTCTATATAAAATCTACCCCTACTCTTCTGCTTTTCAAGCAGCAAGTCGGATTTCAAATCGGGGCTACCAATCTGTAACTAGAGCTATTTTTGTAACCCTTCGCCTGTTTTTCTGGCTTCGGTAAAAAATGTCAGAAGTTAGCAGATTCATTAAATTCAAAACAACTTTAACAAACAAATGCCGTTTTGACCTTTTTCCCATCATTTTACAGAAAACAATGTTTTCTATATAAAATCTACCCCTACTCTTCTGCTTTTCAAGCAACAAGTCGGATTTCAAATCGGGGCTACCAATCTGTAACTAGAGCTATTTTTGTAACCCTTCGCCTGTTTTTCTGGCTTCGGTAAAAAATGTCAGAAGTTAGCAGATTCATTAAATTCAAAACAACTTTAACAAACAAATGCCGTTTTGACCCCTTTCCCATCATTTTACAGAAAACAATGTTTTCTATATAAAATCTACCCCTACTCTTCTGCTTTTCAAGCAACAAGTCGGATTTCAAATCGGGGCTACCAATCTGTAACTAGAGCTATTTTTGTAACCCTTCGCCTGTTTTTCTGGCTTCGGTAAAAAATGTCAGAAGTTAGCAGATTCATTAAATTCAAAACAACTATCATTTTGACCACTAAACCAAAGAGTTTGACAAAAATATATTGGATTAAAACTTCCCTCTACTTCTCTGCTTGTCAAATGCGGAGAAGGTTTATGCAGTATGGAACTTACGTTACAGCAGTTTTACTAAATGCACTACCATGTGTTTTTTAAACTTTCACAAACAACTGCCGTTTTGACCCCTTTCCCAACATTTTACAGAAAACAATGTTTTCTATATAAAATCTACCCCTACTCTTCTGCTTTTCAAGCAACAAGTCGGATTTCAAATCGGGGCTACCAATCTGTAACTAGAGCTATTTTTGTAACCCTTCGCCTGTTTTTCTGGCTTCGGTAAAAAATGTCAGAAGTTAGCAGATTCATTAAATTCAAAACAACTTTAACACACAAATGCCGTTTTGACCCCTTTCCCAACATTTTACAGAAAACAATGTTTTCTATATTAAATCTACCCCTACTCTTCTGCTTTTCAAGCAGCAAGTCGGATTTCAAATCGGGGCTACCAATCTGTAACTAGAGCTATTTTTGTAACCCTTCGCCTGTTTTTCTGGCTTCGGTAAAAAATGTCAGAAGTTAGCAGATTCATTAAATTCAAAACAACTTTAACAAACAAATGCCGTTTTGACCCCTTTCCCATCATTTTACAGAAAACAATGTTTTCTATATAAAATCTACCCCTACTCTTCTGCTTTTCAAGCAACAAGTCGGATTTCAAATCGGGGCTACCAATCTGTAACTAGAGCTATTTTTGTAACCCTTCGCCTGTTTTTCTGGCTTCGGTAAAAAATGTCAGAAGTTAGCAGATTCATTAAATTTAAAACAACTTTCACAAAAACTGCCGTTTTGACCCCTTTCCCAAAATTATACAGAAAAAAATGTTTTCTATATAAAATCTACCCCTAATCTTCAGCTTTTCAAGTAACAAGTCGGATTTCAAATCGGGTCTACAAATCTGTAACTAGAGCTATTTTTGTAACCCTTCGCCTGTTTTTCTGGCTTCGGTAAAAAATGTCAGAAGTTAGCAGATTCATTAAATTCAAAACAACTTTCACAAAAACTGCCGTTTTGACCCCTTTCCCAAAATTTTACAGAAAACAAGGTTTTCTATATAAAATCTACCCCTACTCTTCTGCTTTTCAAGCAACAAGTCGGATTTCAAATCGGGGCTACCAATCTGTAACTAGAGCTATTTTTGTAACCCTTCGCCTGTTTTTCTGGCTTCGGTAAAAAATGTCAGAAGTTAGCAGATTCATTAAATTCAAAACAACTTTAACAAACAAATGCCGTTTTGACCTTTTTCCCATCATTTTACAGAAAACAATGTTTTCTATATAAAATCTACCCCTACTCTTCTGCTTTTCAAGCAACAAGTCGGATTTCAAATCGGGGCTACCAATCTGTAACTAGAGCTATTTTTCTAACCCTTCGCCTGATTTTATGGCTTCGGTAAAAAATGTCAGAAGTTAGCAGATTCATTAAATTCAAAACAACTTTAACAAACAAATGCCGTTTTGACCCCTTTCCCATCATTTTACAGAAAACAATGTTTTCTATATAAAATCTACCCCTACTCTTCTGCTTTTCAAGCAACAAGTCGGATTTCAAATCGGGGCTACCAATCTGTAACTAGAGCTATTTTTGTAACCCTTCGCCTGTTTTTCTGGCTTCGGTAAAAAATGTCAGAAGTTAGCAGATTCATTAAATTCAAAACAACTATCATTTTGACCACTAAACCAAAGAGTTTGACAAAAATATATTGGATTAAAACTTCCCTCTACTTCTCTGCTTGTCAAATGCGGAGAAGGTTTATGCAGTATGGAACTTACGTTACAGCAGTTTTACTAAATGCACTACCATGTGTTTTTTAAACTTTCACAAACAACTGCCGTTTTGACCCCTTTCCCAACATTTTACAGAAAACAATGTTTTCTATATAAAATCTACCCCTACTCTTCTGCTTTTCAAGCAACAAGTCGGATTTCAAATCGGGGCTACCAATCTGTAACTAGAGCTATTTTTGTAACCCTTCGCCTGTTTTTCTGGCTTTGGTAAAAAATGTCAGAAGTTAGCAGATTCATTAAATTCAAAACAACTTTAACAAACAAATGCCGTTTTGACCCCTTTCCCATCATTTTACAGAAAACAATGTTTTCTATATAAAATCTACCCCTACTCTTCTGCTTTTCAAGCAGCAAGTCGGATTTCAAATCGGGGCTACCAATCTGTAACTAGAGCTATTTTTGTAACCCTTCGCCTGTTTTTCTGGCTTCGGTAAAAAATGTCAGAAGTTAGCAGATTCATTAAATTCAAAACAACTTTAACAAACAAATGCCGTTTTGACCTTTTTCCCATCATTTTACAGAAAACAATGTTTTCTATATAAAATCTACCCCTACTCTTCTGCTTTTCAAGCAACAAGTCGGATTTCAAATCGGGGCTACCAATCTGTAACTAGAGCTATTTTTCTAACCCTTCGCCTGTTTTTCTGGCTTCGGTAAAAAATGTCAGAAGTTAGCAGATTCATTAAATTCAAAACAACTATCATTTTGACCACTAAACCAAAGAGTTTGACAAAAATATATTGGATTAAAACTTCCCTCTACTTCTCTGCTTGTCAAATGCGGAGAAGGTTTATGCAGTATGGAACTTACGTTACAGCAGTTTTACTAAATGCACTACCATGTGTTTTTTAAACTTTCACAAACAACTGCCGTTTTGACCCCTTTCCCAACATTTTTTTTTTTTTTTTTTTTTTTTTTTTTTTTTAAATTTTACCCCCTTTTCTCCCCAATTTTTCGTTGTATCCAATCGCTAGTAATTACTATCTTGTCTCATCGCTACAACTCCCGTACGGGCTCGGGAGAGACGAAGGTCGAAAGTCATGCGTCCTCCGAAGCACAACCCAACCAAGCCGCACTGCTTCTTTAACACAGCGCGCCTCCAACCCGGAAGCCAGCCGCACCAATGTGTCGGAGGAAACACCGTGCACCTGGCCCCCTTGGTTAGCACGCACTGCGCCCAGCCCGCCACAGGAGTCGCTGGAGCGCGATGAGACAAGGAAATCCCTACCGGCCAAACCCTCCCTTACCCGGACGACGCTAGCCCAATTGTGCGTCGCCCCACGGACCTCCCGGTCGCGGCCGGCTGCGACAGAGCCTGGGGGCGAACCCAGAGACTCTGGTGGCGCAGTTAGCACTGCGATGCAGTGCTCTAGACCACTGCGCCACCCGGGAGGCCCTTTCCCAACATTTTACAGAAAACAATGTTTTCTATATAAAATCTACCCCTACTCTTCTGCTTTTCAAGCAACAAGTCGGATTTCAAATCGGGGCTACCAATCTGTAACTAGAGCTATTTTTGTAACCCTTCGCCTGTTTTTCTGGCTTCGGTAAAAAATGTCAGAAGTTAGCAGATTCATTAAATTCAAAACAACTTTCACAAAAACTGCCGTTTTGACCCCTTTCCCAAAATTTTACAGAAAACAATGTTTTCTATATAAAATCTACCCCTACTCTTCTGCTTTTCAAGCAACAAGTCGGATTTCAAATCGGGGCTACCAATCTGTAACTAGAGCTATTTTTGTAACCCTTCGCCTGATTTTATGGCTTCGGTAAAAAATGTCAGAAGTTAGCAGATTCATTAAATTCAAAACAACTTTAACAAACAAATGCCGTTTTGACCCCTTTCCCATCATTTTACAGAAAACAATGTTTTCTATATAAAATCTACCCCTACTCTTCTGCTTTTCAAGCAACAAGTCGGATTTCAAATCGGGGCTACCAATCTGTAACTAGAGCTATTTTTGTAACCCTTCGCCTGTTTTTCTGGCTTCGGTAAAAAATGTCAGAAGTTAGCAGATTCATTAAATTTAAAACAACTTTCACAAAAACTGCCGTTTTGACCCCTTTCCCAAAATTATACAGAAAAAAATGTTTTCTATATAAAATCTACCCCTACTCT
The DNA here is from genome assembly GCF_029448725.1 of Salvelinus fontinalis. NCBI lineage: Eukaryota > Metazoa > Chordata > Actinopteri > Salmoniformes > Salmonidae > Salvelinus > Salvelinus fontinalis. Next base: position 1,412,831 of record NC_074698.1, read on the forward strand.
TCTGCTTTTCAAGCAACAAGTCGGATTTCAAATCGGGGCTACCAATCTGTAACTAGAGCTATTTTTCTAACCCTTCGCCTGATTTTATGGCTTCGGTAAAAAATGTCAGAAGTTAGCAGGTTCATTAAATTCAAAACAACTTTAACAAACAAATGCCGTTTTTACCTTTTTCCCATTATTTTACAGAAAACAATGTTTTCTATATAAAATCTACCCCTACTCTTCTGCTTTTCAAGCAACAAGTCGGATTTCAAATCGGGGCTACCAATCTGTAACTAGAGCTATTTTTCTAACCCTTCGCCTGATTTTATGGCTTCGGTAAAAAATGTCAGAAGTTAGCAGATTCATTAAATTCAAAACAACTTTAACAAACAAATGCCGTTTTGACCCCTTTCCCATCATTTTACAGAAAACAATGTTTTCTATATAAAATCTACCCCTACTCTTCTGCTTTTCAAGCAACAAGTCGGATTTCAAATCGGGGCTACCAATCTGTAACTAGAGCTATTTTTCTAACCCTTCGCCTGATTTTATGGCTTCGGTAAAAAATGTCAGAAGTTAGCAGATTCATTAAATTCAAAACAACTTTAACAAACAAATGCCGTTTTGACCCCTTTCCCATCATTTTACAGAAAACAATGTTTTCTATATAAAATCTACCCCTACTCTTCTGCTTTTCAAGCAGCAAGTCGGATTTCAAATCGGGGCTACCAATCTGTAACTAGAGCTATTTTTGTAACCCTTCGCCTGTTTTTCTGGCTTCGGTAAAAAATGTCAGAAGTTAGCAGATTCATTAAATTTAAAACAACTTTCACAAAAACTGCCGTTTTGACCCCTTTCCCAAAATTATACAGAAAAAAATGTTTTCTATATAAAATCTACCCCTACTCTTCTGCTTTTCAAGCAGCAAGTCGGATTTCAAATCGGGGCTACCAATCTGTAACTAGAGCTATTTTTGTAACCCTTCGCCTGTTTTTCTGGCTTCGGTAAAAAATGTCAGAAGTTAGCAGATTCATTAAATTCAAAACAACTTTAACAAACAAATGCCGTTTTGACCTTTTTCCCATCATTTTACAGAAAACAATGTTTTCTATATAAAATCTACCCCTACTCTTCTGCTTTTCAAGCAACAAGTCGGATTTCAAATCGGGGCTACCAATCTGTAACTAGAGCTATTTTTGTAACCCTTCGCCTGTTTTTCTGGCTTCGGTAAAAAATGTCAGAAGTTAGCAGATTCATTAAATTTAAAACAACTTTCACAAAAACTGCCGTTTTGACCCCTTTCCCAAAATTATACAGAAAAAAATGTTTTCTATATAAAATCTACCCCTACTCTTCTGCTTTTCAAGCAGCAAGTCGGATTTCAAATCGGGGCTACCAATCTGTAACTAGAGCTATTTTTGTAACCCTTCGCCTGTTTTTCTGGCTTCGGTAAAAAATGTCAGAAGTTAGCAGATTCATTAAATTCAAAACAACTTTAACAAACAAATGCCGTTTTGACCTTTTTCCCATCATTTTACAGAAAACAATGTTTTCTATATAAAATCTACCCCTACTCTTCTGCTTTTCAAGCAACAAGTCGGATTTCAAATCGGGGCTACCAATCTGTAACTAGAGCTATTTTTGTAACCCTTCGCCTGTTTTTCTGGCTTCGGTAAAAAATGTCAGAAGTTAGCAGATTCATTAAATTCAAAACAACTTTAACAAACAAATGCCGTTTTGACCCCTTTCCCATCATTTTACAGAAAACAATGTTTTCTATATAAAATCTACCCCTACTCTTCTGCTTTTCAAGCAACAAGTCGGATTTCAAATCGGGGCTACCAATCTGTAACTAGAGCTATTTTTGTAACCCTTCGCCTGTTTTTCTGGCTTCGGTAAAAAATGTCAGAAGTTAGCAGATTCATTAAATTCAAAACAACTATCATTTTGACCACTAAACCAAAGAGTTTGACAAAAATATATTGGATTAAAACTTCCCTCTACTTCTCTGCTTGTCAAATGCGGAGAAGGTTTATGCAGTATGGAACTTACGTTACAGCAGTTTTACTAAATGCACTACCATGTGTTTTTTAAACTTTCACAAACAACTGCCGTTTTGACCCCTTTCCCAACATTTTACAGAAAACAATGTTTTCTATATAAAATCTACCCCTACTCTTCTGCTTTTCAAGCAACAAGTCGGATTTCAAATCGGGGCTACCAATCTGTAACTAGAGCTATTTTTGTAACCCTTCGCCTGTTTTTCTGGCTTCGGTAAAAAATGTCAGAAGTTAGCAGATTCATTAAATTCAAAACAACTTTAACACACAAATGCCGTTTTGACCCCTTTCCCAACATTTTACAGAAAACAATGTTTTCTATATTAAATCTACCCCTACTCTTCTGCTTTTCAAGCAGCAAGTCGGATTTCAAATCGGGGCTACCAATCTGTAACTAGAGCTATTTTTGTAACCCTTCGCCTGTTTTTCTGGCTTCGGTAAAAAATGTCAGAAGTTAGCAGATTCATTAAATTCAAAACAACTTTAACAAACAAATGCCGTTTTGACCCCTTTCCCATCATTTTACAGAAAACAATGTTTTCTATATAAAATCTACCCCTACTCTTCTGCTTTTCAAGCAACAAGTCGGATTTCAAATCGGGGCTACCAATCTGTAACTAGAGCTATTTTTGTAACCCTTCGCCTGTTTTTCTGGCTTCGGTAAAAAATGTCAGAAGTTAGCAGATTCATTAAATTTAAAACAACTTTCACAAAAACTGCCGTTTTGACCCCTTTCCCAAAATTATACAGAAAAAAATGTTTTCTATATAAAATCTACCCCTAATCTTCAGCTTTTCAAGTAACAAGTCGGATTTCAAATCGGGTCTACAAATCTGTAACTAGAGCTATTTTTGTAACCCTTCGCCTGTTTTTCTGGCTTCGGTAAAAAATGTCAGAAGTTAGCAGATTCATTAAATTCAAAACAACTTTCACAAAAACTGCCGTTTTGAACCCTTTCCCAAAATTTTACAGAAAACAATGTTTTCTATATAAAATCTACCCCTATTCTTCTGCTTTTCAAGCAACAAGTCGGATTTCAAATCGGGGCTACCAATCTGTAACTAGAGCTATTTTTGTAACCCTTCGCCTGTTTTTCTGGCTTCGGTAAAAAATGTCAGAAGTTAGCAGATTCATTAAATTCAAAACAACTTTAACAAACAAATGCCGTTTTGACCTTTTTCCCATCATTTTACAGAAAACAATGTTTTCTATATAAAATCTACCCCTACTCTTCTGCTTTTCAAGCAACAAGTCGGATTTCAAATCGGGGCTACCAATCTGTAACTAGAGCTATTTTTCTAACCCTTCGCCTGATTTTATGGCTTCGGTAAAAAATGTCAGAAGTTAGCAGATTCATTAAATTCAAAACAACTTTAACAAACAAATGCCGTTTTGACCCCTTTCCCATCATTTTACAGAAAACAATGTTTTCTATATAAAATCTACCCCTACTCTTCTGCTTTTCAAGCAACAAGTCGGATTTCAAATCGGGGCTACCAATCTGTAACTAGAGCTATTTTTGTAACCCTTCGCCTGTTTTTCTGGCTTCGGTAAAAAATGTCAGAAGTTAGCAGATTCATTAAATTCAAAACAACTATCATTTTGACCACTAAACCAAAGAGTTTGACAAAAATATATTGGATTAAAACTTCCCTCTACTTCTCTGCTTGTCAAATGCGGAGAAGGTTTATGCAGTATGGAACTTACGTTACAGCAGTTTTACTAAATGCACTACCATGTGTTTTTTAAACTTTCACAAACAACTGCCGTTTTGACCCCTTTCCCAACATTTTACAGAAAACAATGTTTTCTATATAAAATCTACCCCTACTCTTCTGCTTTTCAAGCAACAAGTCGGATTTCAAATCGGGGCTACCAATCTGTAACTAGAGCTATTTTTGTAACCCTTCGCCTGTTTTTCTGGCTTTGGTAAAAAATGTCAGAAGTTAGCAGATTCATTAAATTCAAAACAACTTTAACAAACAAATGCCGTTTTGACCCCTTTCCCATCATTTTACAGAAAACAATGTTTTCTATATAAAATCTACCCCTACTCTTCTGCTTTTCAAGCAACAAGTCGGATTTCAAATCGGGGCTACCAATCTGTAACTAGAGCTATTTTTCTAACCCTTCGCCTGTTTTTCTGGCTTCGGTAAAAAATGTCAGAAGTTAGCAGATTCATTAAATTCAAAACAACTATCATTTTGACCACTAAACCAAAGAGTTTGACAAAAATATATTGGATTAAAACTTCCCTCTACTTCTCTGCTTGTCAAATGCGGAGAAGGTTTATGCAGTATGGAACTTACGTTACAGCAGTTTTACTAAATGCACTACCATGTGTTTTTTAAACTTTCACAAACAACTGCCGTTTTGACCCCTTTCCCAACATTTTTTTTTTTTTTTTTTTTTTTTTTTTTTTTAAATTTTACCCCCTTTTCTCCCCAATTTTTCGTTGTATCCAATCGCTAGTAATTACTATCTTGTCTCATCGCTACAACTCCCGTACGGGCTCGGGAGAGACGAAGGTCGAAAGTCATGCGTCCTCCGAAGCACAACCCAACCAAGCCGCACTGCTTCTTTAACACAGCGCGCCTCCAACCCGGAAGCCAGCCGCACCAATGTGTCGGAGGAAACACCGTGCACCTGGCCCCCTTGGTTAGCACGCACTGCGCCCAGCCCGCCACAGGAGTCGCTGGAGCGCGATGAGACAAGGAAATCCCTACCGGCCAAACCCTCCCTTACCCGGACGACGCTAGCCCAATTGTGCGTCGCCCCACGGACCTCCCGGTCGCGGCCGGCTGCGACAGAGCCTGGGGGCGAACCCAGAGACTCTGGTGGCGCAGTTAGCACTGCGGTGCAGTGCTCTAGACCACTGCGCCACCCGGGAGGCCCTTTCCCAACATTTTACAGAAAACAATGTTTTCTATATAAAATCTACCCCTACTCTTCTGCTTTTCAAGCAACAAGTCGGATTTCAAATCGGGGCTACCAATCTGTAACTAGAGCTATTTTTGTAACCCTTCGCCTGTTTTTCTGGCTTCGGTAAAAAATGTCAGAAGTTAGCAGATTCATTAAATTCAAAACAACTTTCACAAAAACTGCCGTTTTGACCCCTTTCCCAAAATTTTACAGAAAACAATGTTTTCTATATAAAATCTACCCCTACTCTTCTGCTTTTCAAGCAACAAGTCGGATTTCAAATCGGGGCTACCAATCTGTAACTAGAGCTATTTTTGTAACCCTTCGCCTGTTTTTCTGGCTTCGGTAAAAAATGTCAGAAGTTAGCAGATTCATTAAATTCAAAACAACTTTAACAAACAAATGCCGTTTTGACCTTTTTCCCATCATTTTACAGAAAACAATGTTTTCTATATAAAATCTACCCCTACTCTTCTGCTTTTCAAGCAACAAGTCGGATTTCAAATCGGGGCTACCAATCTGTAACTAGAGCTATTTTTCTAACCCTTCGCCTGTTTTTCTGGCTTCGGTAAAAAATGTCAGAAGTTAGCAGATTCATTAAATTCAAAACAACTATCATTTTGACCACTAAACCAAAGAGTTTGACAAAAATATATTGGATTAAAACTTCCCTCTACTTCTCTGCTTGTCAAATGCGGAGAAGGTTTATGCAGTATGGAACTTACGTTACAGCTGTTTTACTAAATGCACTACCATGTGTTTTTTAAACTTTCACAAACAACTGCCGTTTTGACCCCTTTCCCAACATTTTTTTTTTTTTTTTTTTTTTTTTTAAATTTTACCCCCTTTTCTCCCCAATTTTTCGTGGTATCCAATCGCTAGTAATTACTATCTTGTCTCATCGCTACAACTCCCGTACGGGCTCGGGAGAGACGAAGGTCGAAAGTCATGCGTCCTCCGAAGCACAACCCAACCAAGCCGCACTGCTTCTTTAACACAGCGCGCCTCCAACCCGGAAGCCAGCCGCACCAATGTGTCGGAGGAAACACCGTGCACCTGGCCCCCTTGGTTAGCACGCACTGCGCCCAGCCCGCCACAGGAGTCGCTGGAGCGCGATGAGACAAGGAAATCCCTACCGGCCAAACCCTCCCTTACCCGGACGACGCTAGCCCAATTGTGCGTCGCCCCACGGACCTCCCGGTCGCGGCCGGCTGCGACAGAGCCTGGGGGCGAACCCAGAGACTCTGGTGGCGCAGTTAGCACTGCGATGCAGTGCTCTAGACCACTGCGCCACCCGGGAGGCCCTTTCCCAACATTTTACAGAAAACAATGTTTTCTATATAAAATCTACCCCTACTCTTCTGCTTTTCAAGCAACAAGTCGGATTTCAAATCGGGGCTACCAATCTGTAACTAGAGCTATTTTTGTAACCCTTCGCCTGTTTTTCTGGCTTCGTAAAAAATGTCAGAAGTTAGCAGATTCATTAAATTCAAAACAACTTTAACAAACAAATGCCGTTTTGACCCCTTTCCCATCATTTTACAGAAAACAATGTTTTCTATATAAAATCTACCCCTACTCTTCTGCTTTTCAAGCAGCAAGTCGGATTTCAAATCGGGGCTACCAATCTGTAACTAGAGCTATTTTTGTAACCCTTCGCCTGTTTTTCTGGCTTCGGTAAAAAATGTCAGAAGTTAGCAGATTCATTAAATTCAAAACAACTTTAACAAACAAATGCCGTTTTGACCTTTTTCCCATCATTTTACAGAAAACAATGTTTTCTATATAAAATCTACCCCTACTCTTCTGCTTTTCAAGCAACAAGTCGGATTTCAAATCGGGGCTACCAATCTGTAACTAGAGCTATTTTTCTAACCCTTCGCCTGTTTTTCTGGCTTCGGTAAAAAATGTCAGAAGTTAGCAGATTCATTAAATTCAAAACAACTATCATTTTGACCACTAAACCAAAGAGTTTGACAAAAATATATTGGATTAAAACTTCCCTCTACTTCTCTGCTTGTCAAATGCGGAGAAGGTTTATGCAGTATGGAACTTACGTTACAGCAGTTTTACTAAATGCACTACCATGTGTTTTTTAAACTTTCACAAACAACTGCCGTTTTGACCCCTTTCCCAACATTTTACAGAAAACAATGTTTTCTATATAAAATCTACCCCTACTCTTCTGCTTTTCAAGCAACAAGTCGGATTTCAAATCGGGGCTACCAATCTGTAACTAGAGCTATTTTTGTAACCCTTCGCCTGTTTTTCTGGCTTCGGTAAAAAATGTCAGAAGTTAGCAGATTCATTAAATTCAAAACAACTTTAACAAACAAATGCCGTTTTGACCCCTTTCCCATCATTTTACAGAAAACAATGTTTTCTATATAAAATCTACCCCTACTCTTCTGCTTTTCAAGCAGCAAGTCGGATTTCAAATCGGGGCTACCAATCTGTAACTAGAGCTATTTTTGTAACCCTTCGCCTGTTTTTCTGGCTTCGGTAAAAAATGTCAGAAGTTAGCAGATTCATTAAATTCAAAACAACTTTAACAAACAAATGCCGTTTTGACCTTTTTCCCATCATTTTACAGAAAACAATGTTTTCTATATAAAATCTACCCCTACTCTTCTGCTTTTCAAGCAACAAGTCGGATTTCAAATCGGGGCTACCAATCTGTAACTAGAGCTATTTTTCTAACCCTTCGCCTGTTTTTCTGGCTTCGGTAAAAAATGTCAGAAGTTAGCAGATTCATTAAATTCAAAACAACTATCATTTTGACCACTAAACCAAAGAGTTTGACAAAAATATATTGGATTAAAACTTCCCTCTACTTCTCTGCTTGTCAAATGCGGAGAAGGTTTATGCAGTATGGAACTTACGTTACAGCAGTTTTACTAAATGCACTACCATGTGTTTTTTAAACTTTCACAAACAACTGCCGTTTTGACCCCTTTCCCAACATTTTTTTTTTTTTTTTTTTTTTTTTTAAATTTTACCCCCTTTTCTCCCCAATTTTTCGTGGTATCCAAACGCTAGTAATTACTATCTTGTCTCATCGCTACAACTCCCGTACGGGCTCGGGAGAGACGAAGGTCGAAAGTCATGCGTCCTCCGAAGCACAACCCAACCAAGCCGCACTGCTTCTTTAACACAGCGCGCCTCCAACCCGGAAGCCAGCCGCACCAATGTGTCGGAGGAAACACCGTGCACCTGGCCCCCTTGGTTAGCACGCACTGCGCCCAGCCCGCCACAGGAGTCGCTGGAGCGCGATGAGACAAGGAAATCCCTACCGGCCAAACCCTCCCTTACCCGGACGACGCTAGCCCAATTGTGCGTCGCCCCACGGACCTCCCGGTCGCGGCCGGCTGCGACAGAGCCTGGGGGCGAACCCAGAGACTCTGGTGGCGCAGTTAGCACTGCGATGCAGTGCTCTAGACCACTGCGCCACCCGGGAGGCCCTTTCCCAACATTTTACAGAAAACAATGTTTTCTATATAAAATCTACCCCTACTCTTCTGCTTTTCAAGCAACAAGTCGGATTTCAAATCGGGGCTACCAATCTGTAACTAGAGCTATTTTTGTAACCCTTCGCCTGTTTTTCTGGCTTCGGTAAAAAATGTCAGAAGTTAGCAGGTTCATTAAATTCAAAACAACTTTAACAAACAAATGCCGTTTTTACCTTTTTCCCATCATTTTACAGAAAACAATGTTTTCTATATAAAATCTACCCCTACTCTTCTGCTTTTCAAGCAACAAGTCGGATTTCAAATCGGGGCTACCAATCTGTAACTAGAGCTATTTTTCTAACCCTTCGCCTGATTTTATGGCTTCGGTAAAAAATGTCAGAAGTTAGCAGATTCATTAAATTCAAAACAACTTTAACAAACAAATGCCGTTTTGACCCCTTTCCCATCATTTTACAGAAAACAATGTTTTCTATATAAAATCTACCCCTACTCTTCTGCTTTTCAAGCAACAAGTCGGATTTCAAATCGGGGCTACCAATCTGTAACTAGAGCTATTTTTGTAACCCTTCGCCTGTTTTTCTGGCTTCGGTAAAAAATGTCAGAAGTTAGCAGATTCATTAAATTCAAAACAACTATCATTTTGACCACTAAACCAAAGAGTTTGACAAAAATATATTGGATTAAAACTTCCCTCTACTTCTCTGCTTGTCAAATGCGGAGAAGGTTTATGCAGTATGGAACTTACGTTACAGCAGTTTTACTAAATGCACTACCATGTGTTTTTTAAACTTTCACAAACAACTGCCGTTTTGACCCCTTTCCCAACATTTTACAGAAAACAATGTTTTCTATATAAAATCTACCCCTACTCTTCTGCTTTTCAAGCAACAAGTCGGATTTCAAATCGGGGCTACCAATCTGTAACTAGAGCTATTTTTGTAACCCTTCGCCTGTTTTTCTGGCTTCGGTAAAAAATGTCAGAAGTTAGCAGATTCATTCAATTCAAAACAACTTTAACAAACAAATGCCGTTTTGACCCCTTTCCCAACATTTTACAGAAAACAATGTTTTCTATATAAAATCTACCCCTACTCTTCTGCTTTTCAAGCAGCAAGTCGGATTTCAAATCGGGGCTACCAATCTGTAACTAGAGCTATTTTTGTAACCCTTCGCCTGTTTTTCTGGCTTCGGTAAAAAATGTCAGAAGTTAGCAGATTCATTAAATTCAAAACAACTTTAACAAACAAATGCCGTTTTGACCTTTTTCCCATCATTTTACAGAAAACAATGTTTTCTATATAAAATCTACCCCTACTCTTCTGCTTTTCAAGCAACAAGTCGGATTTCAAATCGGGGCTACCAATCTGTAACTAGAGCTATTTTTGTAACCCTTCGCCTGTTTTTCTGGCTTCGGTAAAAAATGTCAGAAGTTAGCAGATTCATTAAATTCAAAACAACTATCATTTTGACCACTAAACCAAAGAGTTTGACAAAAATATATTGGATTAAAACTTCCCTCTACTTCTCTGCTTGTCAAATGCGGAGAAGGTTTATGCAGTATGGAACTTACGTTACAGCAGTTTTACTAAATGCACTACCATGTGTTTTTTAAACTTTCACAAACAACTGCCGTTTTGACCCCTTTCCCAACATTTTACAGAAATTTTTTTTTTTTTTTAAATTTTACCCCCTTTTCTCCCCAATTTTTCGTGGTATCCAATCGCTAGTAATTACTATCTTGTCTCATCGCTACAACTCCCGTACGGGCTCGGGAGAGACGAAGGTCGAAAGTCATGCGTCCTCCGAAGCACAACCCAACCAAGCCGCACTGCTTCTTTAACACAGCGCGCCTCCAACCCGGAAGCCAGCCGCACCAATGTGTCGGAGGAAACACCGTGCACCTGGCCCCCTTGGTTAGCACGCACTGCGCCCAGCCCGCCACAGGAGTCGCTGGAGCGCGATGAGACAAGGAAATCCCTACCGGCCAAACCCTCCCTTACCCGGACGACGCTAGCCCAATTGTGCGTCGCCCCACGGACCTCCCGGTCGCGGCCGGCTGCGACAGAGCCTGGGGGCGAACCCAGAGACTCTGGTGGCGCAGTTAGCACTGCGATGCAGTGCTCTAGACCACTGCGCCACCCGGGAGGCCCTTTCCCAACATTTTACAGAAAACAATGTTTTCTATATAAAATCTACCCCTACTCTTCTGCTTTTCAAGCAACAAGTCGGATTTCAAATCGGGGCTACCAATCTGTAACTAGAGCTATTTTTGTAACCCTTCGCCTGTTTTTCTGGCTTCGGTAAAAAATGTCAGAAGTTAGCAGATTCATTAAATTCAAAACAACTTTAACAAACAAATGCCGTTTTGACCTTTTTCCCATCATTTTACAGAAAACAATGTTTTCTATATAAAATCTACCCCTACTCTTCTGCTTTTCAAGCAACAAGTCGGATTTCAAATCGGGGCTACCAATCTGTAACTAGAGCTATTTTTCTAACCCTTCGCCTGATTTTATGGCTTCGGTAAAAAATGTCAGAAGTTAGCAGATTCATTAAATTCAAAACAACTTTAACAAACAAATGCCGTTTTGACCCCTTTCCCATCATTTTACAGAAAACAATGTTTTCTATATAAAATCTACCCCTACTCTTCTGCTTTTCAAGCAACAAGTCGGATTTCAAATCGGGGCTACCAATCTGTAACTAGAGCTATTTTTGTAACCCTTCGCCTGTTTTTCTGGCTTCGGTAAAAAATGTCAGAAGTTAGCAGATTCATTAAATTCAAAACAACTATCATTTTGACCACTAAACCAAAGAGTTTGACAAAAATATATTGGATTAAAACTTCCCTCTACTTCTCTGCTTGTCAAATGCGGAGAAGGTTTATGCAGTATGGAACTTACGTTACAGCAGTTTTACTAAATGCACTACCATGTGTTTTTTAAACTTTCACAAACAACTGCCGTTTTGACCCCTTTCCCAACATTTTACAGAAAACAATGTTTTCTATATAAAATCTACCCCTACTCTTCTGCTTTTCAAGCAACAAGTCGGATTTCAAATCGGGGCTACCAATCTGTAACTAGAGCTATTTTTGTAACCCTTCGCCTGTTTTTCTGGCTTCGGTAAAAAATGTCAGAAGTTAGCAGATTCATTAAATTCAAAACAACTTTCACAAAAACTGCCGTTTTGACCCCTTTCCCAAAATTTTACAGAAAACAATGTTTTCTATATAAAATCTACCCCTACTCTTCTGCTTTTCAAGCAACAAGTCGGATTTCAAATCGGGGCTACCAATCTGTAACTAGAGCTATTTTTGTAACCCTTCGCCTGTTTTTCTGGCTTCGGTAAAAAATGTCAGAAGTTAGCAGATTCATTAAATTCAAAACAACTTTAACAAACAAATGCCGTTTTGACCTTTTTCCCATCATTTTACAGAAAACAATGTTTTCTATATAAAATCTACCCCTACTCTTCTGCTTTTCAAGCAACAAGTCGGATTTCAAATCGGGGCTACCAATCTGTAACTAGAGCTATTTTTCTAACCCTTCGCCTGATTTTATGGCTTCGGTAAAAAATGTCAGAAGTTAGCAGATTCATTAAATTCAAAACAACTTTAACAAACAAATGCCGTTTTGACCCCTTTCCCATCATTTTACAGAAAACAATGTTTTCTATATAAAATCTACCCCTACTCTTCTGCTTTTCAAGCAACAAGTCGGATTTCAAATCGGGGCTACCAATCTGTAACTAGAGCTATTTTTGTAACCCTTCGCCTGTTTTTCTGGCTTCGGTAAAAAATGTCAGAAGTTAGCAGATTCATTAAATTCAAAACAACTATCATTTTGACCACTAAACCAAAGAGTTTGACAAAAATATATTGGATTAAAACTTCCCTCTACTTCTCTGCTTGTCAAATGCGGAGAAGGTTTATGCAGTATGGAACTTACGTTACAGCAGTTTTACTAAATGCACTACCATGTGTTTTTTAAACTTTCACAAACAACTGCCGTTTTGACCCCTTTCCCAACATTTTACAGAAAACAATGTTTTCTATATAAAATCTACCCCTACTCTTCTGCTTTTCAAGCAACAAGTCGGATTTCAAATCGGGGCTACCAATCTGTAACTAGAGCTATTTTTGTAACCCTTCGCCTGTTTTTCTGGCTTCGGTAAAAAATGTCAGAAGTTAGCAGATTCATTAAATTCAAAACAACTTTAACAAACAAATGCCGTTTTGACCCCTTTCCCATCATTTTACAGAAAACAATGTTTTCTATATAAAATCTACCCCTACTCTTCTGCTTTTCAAGCAACAAGTCGGATTTCAAATCGGGGCTACCAATCTGTAACTAGAGCTATTTTTGTAACCCTTCGCCTGTTTTTCTGGCTTCGGTAAAAAATGTCAGAAGTTAGCAGATTCATTAAATTCAAAACAACTATCATTTTGACCACTAAACCAAAGAGTTTGACAAAAATATATTGGATTAAAACTTCCCTCTACTTCTCTGCTTGTCAAATGCGGAGAAGGTTTATGCAGTATGGAACTTACGTTACAGCAGTTTTACTAAATGCACTACCATGTGTTTTTTAAACTTTCACAAACAACTGCCGTTTTGACCCCTTTCCCAACATTTTACAGAAAACAATGTTTTCTATATAAAATCTACCCCTACTCTTCTGCTTTTCAAGCAACAAGTCGGATTTCAAATCGGGGCTACCAATCTGTAACTAGAGCTATTTTTGTAACCCTTCGCCTGTTTTTCTGGCTTCGGTAAAAAATGTCAGAAGTTAGCAGATTCATTAAATTCAAAACAACTTTAACAAACAAATGCCGTTTTGACCCCTTTCCCATCATTTTACAGAAAACAATGTTTTCTATATAAAATCTACCCCTACTCTTCTGCTTTTCAAGCAACAAGTCGGATTTCAAATCGGGGCTACCAATCTGTAACTAGAGCTATTTTTGTAACCCTTCGCCTGTTTTTCTGGCTTCGGTAAAAAATGTCAGAAGTTAGCAGATTCATTAAATTCAAAACAACTTTAACAAACAAATGCCGTTTTGACCTCTTTCCCAACATTTTACAGAAAACAATGTTTTCTATATAAAATCTACCCCTACTCTTCTGCTTTTCAAGCAACAAGTCGGATTTCAAATCGGGGCTACCAATCTGTAACTAGAGCTATTTTTCTAACCCTTCGCCTGATTTTATGGCTTCGGTAAAAAATGTCAGAAGTTAGCAGATTCATTAAATTCAAAACAACTTTAACAAACAAATGCCGTTTTGACCCCTTTCCCATCATTTTACAGAAAACAATGTTTTCTATATAAAATCTACCCCTACTCTTCTGCTTTTCAAGCAACAAGTCGGATTTCAAATCGGGGCTACCAATCTGTAACTAGAGCTATTTTTGTAACCCTTCGCCTGTTTTTCTGGCTTCGGTAAAAAATGTCAGAAGTTAGCAGATTCATTAAATTCAAAACAACTTTCACAAACAACTGCCGTTTTGACCCCTTTCCCAACATTTTACAGAAAACAATGTTTTCTATATAAAATCTACCCCTACTCTTCTGCTTTTCAAGCAACAAGTCGGATTTCAAATCGGGGCTACCAATCTGTAACTAGAGCTATTTTTGTAACCCTTCGCCTGTTTTTCTGGCTTCGGTAAAAAATGTCAGAAGTTAGCAGATTCATTAAATTCAAAACAACTTTAACAAACAAATGCCGTTTTGACCCCTTTCCCATCATTTTACAGAAAACAATGTTTTCTATATAAAATCTACCCCTACTCTTCTGCTTTTCAAGCAACAAGTCGGATTTCAAATCGGGGCTACCAATCTGTAACTAGAGCTATTTTTGTAACCCTTCGCCTGTTTTTCTGGCTTCGGTAAAAAATGTCAGAAGTTAGCAGATTCATTAAATTCAAAACAACTATCATTTTGACCACTAAACCAAAGAGTTTGACAAAAATATATTGGATTAAAACTTCCCTCTACTTCTCTGCTTGTCAAATGCGGAGAAGGTTTATGCAGTATGGAACTTACGTTACAGCAGTTTTACTAAATGCACTACCATGTGTTTTTTAAACTTTCACAAACAACTGCCGTTTTGACCCCTTTCCCAACATTTTACAGAAAACAATGTTTTCTATATAAAATCTACCCCTACTCTTCTGCTTTTCAAGCAACAAGTCGGATTTCAAATCGGGGCTACCAATCTGTAACTAGAGCTATTTTTGTAACCCTTCGCCTGTTTTTCTGGCTTCGGTAAAAAATGTCAGAAGTTAGCAGATTCATTAAATTCAAAACAACTTTAACAAACAAATGCCGTTTTGACCCCTTTCCCATCATTTTACAGAAAACAATGTTTTCTATATAAAATCTACCCCTACTCTTCTGCTTTTCAAGCAACAAGTCGGATTTCAAATCGGGGCTACCAATCTGTAACTAGAGCTATTTTTGTAACCCTTCGCCTGTTTTTCTGGCTTCGGTAAAAAATGTCAGAAGTTAGCAGATTCATTAAATTCAAAACAACTATCATTTTGACCACTAAACCAAAGAGTTTGACAAAAATATATTGGATTAAAACTTCCCTCTACTTCTCTGCTTGTCAAATGCGGAGAAGGTTTATGCAGTATGGAACTTACGTTACAGCAGTTTTACTAAATGCACTACCATGTGTTTTTTAAACTTTCACAAACAACTGCCGTTTTGACCCCTTTCCCAACATTTTACAGAAAACAATGTTTTCTATATAAAATCTACCCCTACTCTTCTGCTTTTCAAGCAACAAGTCGGATTTCAAATCGGGGCTACCAATCTGTAACTAGAGCTATTTTTGTAACCCTTCGCCTGTTTTTCTGGCTTCGGTAAAAAATGTCAGAAGTTAGCAGATTCATTAAATTCAAAACAACTTTCACAAAAACTGCCGTTTTGACCCCTTTCCCAAAATTTTACAGAAAACAATGTTTTCTATATAAAATCTACCCCTACTCTTCTGCTTTTCAAGCAACAAGTCGGATTTCAAATCGGGGCTACCAATCTGTAACTAGAGCTATTTTTGTAACCCTTCGCCTGTTTTTCTGGCTTCGGTAAAAAATGTCAGAAGTTAGCAGATTCATTAAATTCAAAACAACTTTAACAAACAAATGCCGTTTTGACCTTTTTCCCATCATTTTACAGAAAACAATGTTTTCTATATAAAATCTACCCCTACTCTTCTGCTTTTCAAGCAACAAGTCGGATTTCAAATCGGGGCTACCAATCTGTAACTAGAGCTATTTTTCTAACCCTTCGCCTGATTTTATGGCTTCGGTAAAAAATGTCAGAAGTTAGCAGATTCATTAAATTCAAAACAACTTTAACAAACAAATGCCGTTTTGACCCCTTTCCCATCATTTTACAGAAAACAATGTTTTCTATATAAAATCTACCCCTACTCTTCTGCTTTTCAAGCAACAAGTCGGATTTCAAATCGGGGCTACCAATCTGTAACTAGAGCTATTTTTGTAACCCTTCGCCTGTTTTTCTGGCTTCGGTAAAAAATGTCAGAAGTTAGCAGATTCATTAAATTCAAAACAACTATCATTTTGACCACTAAACCAAAGAGTTTGACAAAAATATATTGGATTAAAACTTCCCTCTACTTCTCTGCTTGTCAAATGCGGAGAAGGTTTATGCAGTATGGAACTTACGTTACAGCAGTTTTACTAAATGCACTACCATGTGTTTTTTAAACTTTCACAAACAACTGCCGTTTTGACCCCTTTCCCAACATTTTACAGAAAACAATGTTTTCTATATAAAATCTACCCCTACTCTTCTGCTTTTCAAGCAACAAGTCGGATTTCAAATCGGGGCTACCAATCTGTAACTAGAGCTATTTTTGTAACCCTTCGCCTGTTTTTCTGGCTTCGGTAAAAAATGTCAGAAGTTAGCAGATTCATTAAATTCAAAACAACTTTAACAAACAAATGCCGTTTTGACCCCTTTCCCATCATTTTACAGAAAACAATGTTTTCTATATAAAATCTACCCCTACTCTTCTGCTTTTCAAGCAACAAGTCGGATTTCAAATCGGGGCTACCAATCTGTAACTAGAGCTATTTTTGTAACCCTTCGCCTGTTTTTCTGGCTTCGGTAAAAAATGTCAGAAGTTAGCAGATTCATTAAATTCAAAACAACTTTAACAAACAAATGCCGTTTTGACCCCTTTCCCATCATTTTACAGAAAACAATGTTTTCTATATAAAATCTACCCCTACTCTTCTGCTTTTCAAGCAACAAGTCGGATTTCAAATCGGGGCTACCAATCTGTAACTAGAGCTATTTTTGTAACCCTTCGCCTGTTTTTCTGGCTTCGGTAAAAAATGTCAGAAGTTAGCAGATTCATTAAATTCAAAACAACTATCATTTTGACCACTAAACCAAAGAGTTTGACAAAAATATATTGGATTAAAACTTCCCTCTACTTCTCTGCTTGTCAAATGCGGAGAAGGTTTATGCAGTATGGAACTTACGTTACAGCAGTTTTACTAAATGCACTACCATGTGTTTTTTAAACTTTCACAAACAACTGCCGTTTTGACCCCTTTCCCAACATTTTACAGAAAACAATGTTTTCTATATAAAATCTACCCCTACTCTTCTGCTTTTCAAGCAACAAGTCGGATTTCAAATCGGGGCTACCAATCTGTAACTAGAGCTATTTTTGTAACCCTTCGCCTGTTTTTCTGGCTTCGGTAAAAAATGTCAGAAGTTAGCAGATTCATTAAATTCAAAACAACTTTAACAAACAAATGCCGTTTTGACCCCTTTCCCATCATTTTACAGAAAACAATGTTTTCTATATAAAATCTACCCCTACTCTTCTGCTTTTCAAGCAACAAGTCGGATTTCAAATCGGGGCTACCAATCTGTAACTAGAGCTATTTTTGTAACCCTTCGCCTGTTTTTCTGGCTTCGGTAAAAAATGTCAGAAGTTAGCAGATTCATTAAATTCAAAACAACTTTAACAAACAAATGCCGTTTTGACCCCTTTCCCATCATTTTACAGAAAACAATGTTTTCTATATAAAATCTACCCCTACTCTTCTGCTTTTCAAGCAACAAGTCGGATTTCAAATCGGGGCTACCAATCTGTAACTAGAGCTATTTTTGTAACCCTTCGCCTGTTTTTCTGGCTTCGGTAAAAAATGTCAGAAGTTAGCAGATTCATTAAATTCAAAACAACTATCATTTTGACCACTAAACCAAAGAGTTTGACAAAAATATATTGGATTAAAACTTCCCTCTACTTCTCTGCTTGTCAAATGCGGAGAAGGTTTATTCAGTATGGAACTTACGTTACAGCAGTTTTACTAAATGCACTACCATGTGTTTTTTAAACTTTCACAAACAACTGCCGTTTTGACCCCTTTCCCAACATTTTACAGAAAACAATGTTTTCTATATAAAATCTACCCCTACTCTTCTGCTTTTCAAGCAACAAGTCGGATTTCAAATCGGGGCTACCAATCTGTAACTAGAGCTATTTTTGTAACCCTTCGCCTGTTTTTCTGGCTTCGGTAAAAAATGTCAGAAGTTAGCAGATTCATTAAATTCAAAACAACTTTAACAAACAAATGCCGTTTTGACCCCTTTCCCATCATTTTACAGAAAACAATGTTTTCTATATAAAATCTACCCCTACTCTTCTGCTTTTCAAGCAACAAGTCGGATTTCAAATCGGGGCTACCAATCTGTAACTAGAGCTATTTTTGTAACCCTTCGCCTGTTTTTCTGGCTTCGGTAAAAAATGTCAGAAGTTAGCAGATTCATTAAATTCAAAACAACTTTAACAAACAAATGCCGTTTTGACCTTTTTCCCATCATTTTACAGAAAACAATGTTTTCTATATAAAATCTACCCCTACTCTTCTGCTTTTCAAGCAACAAGTCGGATTTCAAATCGGGGCTACCAATCTGTAACTAGAGCTATTTTTGTAACCCTTCGCCTGATTTTCTGGCTTCGGTAAAAAATGTCAGAAGTTAGCAGATTCATTAAATTCAAAACAACTTTAACAAACAAATGCCGTTTTGACCCCTTTCCCATCATTTTACAGAAAACAATGTTTTCTATATAAAATCTACCCCTACTCTTCTGCTTTTCAAGCAACAAGTCGGATTTCAAATCGGGGCTACCAATCTGTAACTAGAGCTATTTTTGTAACCCTTCGCCTGTTTTTCTGGCTTCGGTAAAAAATGTCAGAAGTTAGCAGATTCATTAAATTCAAAACAACTATCATTTTGACCACTAAACCAAAGAGTTTGACAAAAATATATTGGATTAAAACTTCCCTCTACTTCTCTGCTTGTCAAATGCGGAGAAGGTTTATGCAGTATGGAACTTACGTTACAGCAGTTTTACTAAATGCACTACCATGTGTTTTTTAAACTTTCACAAACAACTGCCGTTTTGACCCCTTTCCCAACATTTTACAGAAAACAATGTTTTCTATATAAAATCTACCCCTACTCTTCTGCTTTTCAAGCAACAAGTCGGATTTCAAATCGGGGCTACCAATCTGTAACTAGAGCTATTTTTGTAACCCTTCGCCTGTTTTTCTGGCTTCGGTAAAAAATGTCAGAAGTTAGCAGATTCATTAAATTCAAAACAACTATCATTTTGACCACTAAACCAAAGAGTTTGACAAAAATATATTGGATTAAAACTTCCCTCTACTTCTCTGCTTGTCAAATGCGGAGAAGGTTTATGCAGTATGGAACTTACGTTACAGCAGTTTTACTAAATGCACTACCATGTGTTTTTTAAACTTTCACAAACAACTGCCGTTTTGACCCCTTTCCCAACATTTTACAGAAAACAATGTTTTCTATATAAAATCTACCCCTACTCTTCTGCTTTTCAAGCAACAAGTCGGATTTCAAATCGGGGCTACCAATCTGTAACTAGAGCTATTTTTGTAACCCTTCGCCTGTTTTTCTGGCTTCGGTAAAAAATGTCAGAAGTTAGCAGATTCATTAAATTCAAAACAACTATCATTTTGACCACTAAACCAAAGAGTTTGACAAAAATATATTGGATTAAAACTTCCCTCTACTTCTCTGCTTGTCAAATGCGGAGAAGGTTTATGCAGTATGGAACTTACGTTACAGCAGTTTTACTAAATGCACTACCATGTGTTTTTTAAACTTTCACAAACAACTGCCGTTTTGACCCCTTTCCCAACATTTTACAGAAAACAATGTTTTCTATATAAAATCTACCCCTACTCTTCTGCTTTTCAAGCAACAAGTCGGATTTCAAATCGGGGCTACCAATCTGTAACTAGAGCTATTTTTGTAACCCTTCGCCTGTTTTTCTGGCTTCGGTAAAAAATGTCAGAAGTTAGCAGATTCATTAAATTCAAAACAACTTTAACAAACAAATGCCGTTTTGACCCCTTTCCCATCATTTTACAGAAAACAATGTTTTCTATATAAAATCTACCCCTACTCTTCTGCTTTTCAAGCAGCAAGTCGGATTTCAAATCGGGGCTACCAATCTGTAACTAGAGCTATTTTTGTAACCCTTCGCCTGTTTTTCTGGCTTCGGTAAAAAATGTCAGAAGTTAGCAGATTCATTAAATTCAAAACAACTTTAACAAACAAATGCCGTTTTGACCCCTTTCCCATCATTTTACAGAAAACAATGTTTTCTATATAAAATCTACCCCTACTCTTCTGCTTTTCAAGCAACAAGTCGGATTTCAAATCGGGGCTACCAATCTGTAACTAGAGCTATTTTTGTAACCCTTCGCCTGTTTTTCTGGCTTCGGTAAAAAATGTCAGAAGTTAGCAGATTCATTAAATTCAAAACAACTTTCACAAAAACTGCCGTTTTGACCCCTTTCCCAAAATTTTACAGAAAACAATGTTTTCTATATAAAATCTACCCCTACTCTTCTGCTTTTCAAGCAACAAGTCGGATTTCAAATCGGGGCTACCAATCTGTAACTAGAGCTATTTTTGTAACCCTTCGCCTGTTTTTCTGGCTTCGGTAAAAAATGTCAGAAGTTAGCAGATTCATTAAATTCAAAACAACTTTAACAAACAAATGCCGTTTTGACCTTTTTCCCATCATTTTACAGAAAACAATGTTTTCTATATAAAATCTACCCCTACTCTTCTGCTTTTCAAGCAACAAGTCGGATTTCAAATCGGGGCTACCAATCTGTAACTAGAGCTATTTTTCTAACCCTTCGCCTGATTTTATGGCTTCGGTAAAAAATGTCAGAAGTTAGCAGATTCATTAAATTCAAAACAACTTTAACAAACAAATGCCGTTTTGACCCCTTTCCCATCATTTTACAGAAAACAATGTTTTCTATATAAAATCTACCCCTACTCTTCTGCTTTTCAAGCAACAAGTCGGATTTCAAATCGGGGCTACCAATCTGTAACTAGAGCTATTTTTGTAACCCTTCGCCTGTTTTTCTGGCTTCGGTAAAAAATGTCAGAAGTTAGCAGATTCATTAAATTCAAAACAACTATCATTTTGACCACTAAACCAAAGAGTTTGACAAAAATATATTGGATTAAAACTTCCCTCTACTTCTCTGCTTGTCAAATGCGGAGAAGGTTTATGCAGTATGGAACTTACGTTACAGCAGTTTTACTAAATGCACTACCATGTGTTTTTTAAACTTACACAAACAACTGTCGTTTTGACCCCTTTCCCAACATTTTACAGAAAACAATGTTTTCTATATAAAATCTACCCCTACTCTTCTGCTTTTCAAGCAACAAGTCGGATTTCAAATCGGGGCTACCAATCTGTAACTAGAGCTATTTTTGTAACCCTTCGCCTGTTTTTCTGGCTTCGGTAAAAAATGTCAGAAGTTAGCAGATTCATTAAATTCAAAACAACTTTCACAAAAACTGCCGTTTTGACCCCTTTCCCAAAATTTTACAGAAAACAATGTTTTCTATATAAAATCTACCCCTACTCTTCTGCTTTTCAAGCAACAAGTCGGATTTCAAATCGGGGCTACCAATCTGTAACTAGAGCTATTTTTGTAACCCTTCGCCTGTTTTTCTGGCTTCGGTAAAAAATGTCAGAAGTTAGCAGATTCATTAAATTCAAAACAACTTTAACAAACAAATGCCGTTTTGACCCCTTTCCCATCATTTTACAGAAAACAATGTTTTCTATATAAAATCTACCCCTACTCTTCTGCTTTTCAAGCAACAAGTCGGATTTCAAATCGGGGCTACCAATCTGTAACTAGAGCTATTTTTCTAACCCTTCGCCTGATTTTATGGCTTCGGTAAAAAATGTCAGAAGTTAGCAGATTCATTAAATTCAAAACAACTTTAACAAACAAATGCCGTTTTGACCCCTTTCCCATCATTTTACAGAAAACAATGTTTTCTATATAAAATCTACCCCTACTCTTCTGCTTTTCAAGCAACAAGTCGGATTTCAAATCGGGGCTACCAATCTGTAACTAGAGCTATTTTTGTAACCCTTCGCCTGTTTTTCTGGCTTCGGTAAAAAATGTCAGAAGTTAGCAGATTCATTAAATTCAAAACAACTATCATTTTGACCACTAAACCAAAGAGTTTGACAAAAATATATTGGATTAAAACTTCCCTCTACTTCTCTGCTTGTCAAATGCGGAGAAGGTTTATGCAGTATGGAACTTACGTTACAGCAGTTTTACTAAATGCACTACCATGTGTTTTTTAAACTTTCACAAACAACTGCCGTTTTGACCCCTTTCCCAACATTTTACAGAAAACAATGTTTTCTATATAAAATCTACCCCTACTCTTCTGCTTTTCAAGCAACAAGTCGGATTTCAAATCGGGGCTACCAATCTGTAACTAGAGCTATTTTTGTAACCCTTCGCCTGTTTTTCTGGCTTCGGTAAAAAATGTCAGAAGTTAGCAGATTCATTAAATTCAAAACAACTTTAACAAACAAATGCCGTTTTGACCCCTTTCCCATCATTTTACAGAAAACAATGTTTTCTATATAAAATCTACCCCTACTCTTCTGCTTTTCAAGCAACAAGTCGGATTTCAAATCGGGGCTACCAATCTGTAACTAGAGCTATTTTTGTAACCCTTCGCCTGTTTTTCTGGCTTCGGTAAAAAATGTCAGAAGTTAGCAGATTCATTAAATTCAAAACAACTTTAACAAACAAATGCCGTTTTGACCCCTTTCCCATCATTTTACAGAAAACAATGTTTTCTATATAAAATCTACCCCTACTCTTCTGCTTTTCAAGCAACAAGTCGGATTTGAAATCGGGGCTACCAATCTGTAACTAGAGCTATTTTTGTAACCCTTCGCCTGTTTTTCTGGCTTCGGTAAAAAATGTCAGAAGTTAGCAGATTCATTAAATTCAAAACAACTTTAACAAACAAATGCCGTTTTGACCCCTTTCCCATCATTTTACAGAAAACAATGTTTTCTATATAAAATCTACCC
Source organism: Salvelinus fontinalis (assembly GCF_029448725.1). Taxonomy (NCBI): domain Eukaryota; kingdom Metazoa; phylum Chordata; class Actinopteri; order Salmoniformes; family Salmonidae; genus Salvelinus; species Salvelinus fontinalis. Next base: position 1,435,745 of record NC_074698.1, read on the forward strand.
CTACTCTTCTGCTTTTCAAGCAACAAGTCGGATTTCAAATCGGGGCTACCAATCTGTAACTAGAGCTATTTTTGTAACCCTTCGCCTGTTTTTCTGGCTTCGGTAAAAAATGTCAGAAGTTAGCAGATTCATTAAATTCAAAACAACTATCATTTTGACCACTAAACCAAAGAGTTTGACAAAAATATATTGGATTAAAACTTCCCTCTACTTCTCTGCTTGTCAAATGCGGAGAAGGTTTATTCAGTATGGAACTTACGTTACAGCAGTTTTACTAAATGCACTACCATGTGTTTTTTAAACTTTCACAAACAACTGCCGTTTTGACCCCTTTCCCAACATTTTACAGAAAACAATGTTTTCTATATAAAATCTACCCCTACTCTTCTGCTTTTCAAGCAACAAGTCGGATTTCAAATCGGGGCTACCAATCTGTAACTAGAGCTATTTTTGTAACCCTTCGCCTGTTTTTCTGGCTTCGGTAAAAAATGTCAGAAGTTAGCAGATTCATTAAATTCAAAACAACTTTAACAAACAAATGCCGTTTTGACCCCTTTCCCATCATTTTACAGAAAACAATGTTTTCTATATAAAATCTACCCCTACTCTTCTGCTTTTCAAGCAACAAGTCGGATTTCAAATCGGGGCTACCAATCTGTAACTAGAGCTATTTTTGTAACCCTTCGCCTGTTTTTCTGGCTTCGGTAAAAAATGTCAGAAGTTAGCAGATTCATTAAATTCAAAACAACTTTAACAAACAAATGCCGTTTTGACCTTTTTCCCATCATTTTACAGAAAACAATGTTTTCTATATAAAATCTACCCCTACTCTTCTGCTTTTCAAGCAACAAGTCGGATTTCAAATCGGGGCTACCAATCTGTAACTAGAGCTATTTTTCTAACCCTTCGCCTGATTTTCTGGCTTCGGTAAAAAATGTCAGAAGTTAGCAGATTCATTAAATTCAAAACAACTTTAACAAACAAATGCCGTTTTGACCCCTTTCCCATCATTTTACAGAAAACAATGTTTTCTATATAAAATCTACCCCTACTCTTCTGCTTTTCAAGCAACAAGTCGGATTTCAAATCGGGGCTACCAATCTGTAACTAGAGCTATTTTTGTAACCCTTCGCCTGTTTTTCTGGCTTCGGTAAAAAATGTCAGAAGTTAGCAGATTCATTAAATTCAAAACAACTATCATTTTGACCACTAAACCAAAGAGTTTGACAAAAATATATTGGATTAAAACTTCCCTCTACTTCTCTGCTTGTCAAATGCGGAGAAGGTTTATGCAGTATGGAACTTACGTTACAGCAGTTTTACTAAATGCACTACCATGTGTTTTTTAAACTTTCACAAACAACTGCCGTTTTGACCCCTTTCCCAACATTTTACAGAAAACAATGTTTTCTATATAAAATCTACCCCTACTCTTCTGCTTTTCAAGCAACAAGTCGGATTTCAAATCGGGGCTACCAATCTGTAACTAGAGCTATTTTTGTAACCCTTCGCCTGTTTTTCTGGCTTCGGTAAAAAATGTCAGAAGTTAGCAGATTCATTAAATTCAAAACAACTATCATTTTGACCACTAAACCAAAGAGTTTGACAAAAATATATTGGATTAAAACTTCCCTCTACTTCTCTGCTTGTCAAATGCGGAGAAGGTTTATGCAGTATGGAACTTACGTTACAGCAGTTTTACTAAATGCACTACCATGTGTTTTTTAAACTTTCACAAACAACTGCCGTTTTGACCCCTTTCCCAACATTTTACAGAAAACAATGTTTTCTATATAAAATCTACCCCTACTCTTCTGCTTTTCAAGCAACAAGTCGGATTTCAAATCGGGGCTACCAATCTGTAACTAGAGCTATTTTTGTAACCCTTCGCCTGTTTTTCTGGCTTCGGTAAAAAATGTCAGAAGTTAGCAGATTCATTAAATTCAAAACAACTTTAACAAACAAATGCCGTTTTGACCCCTTTCCCATCATTTTACAGAAAACAATGTTTTCTATATAAAATCTACCCCTACTCTTCTGCTTTTCAAGCAGCAAGTCGGATTTCAAATCGGGGCTACCAATCTGTAACTAGAGCTATTTTTGTAACCCTTCGCCTGTTTTTCTGGCTTCGGTAAAAAATGTCAGAAGTTAGCAGATTCATTAAATTCAAAACAACTTTAACAAACAAATGCCGTTTTGACCCCTTTCCCATCATTTTACAGAAAACAATGTTTTCTATATAAAATCTACCCCTACTCTTCTGCTTTTCAAGCAACAAGTCGGATTTCAAATCGGGGCTACCAATCTGTAACTAGAGCTATTTTTGTAACCCTTCGCCTGTTTTTCTGGCTTCGGTAAAAAATGTCAGAAGTTAGCAGATTCATTAAATTCAAAACAACTTTCACAAAAACTGCCGTTTTGACCCCTTTCCCAAAATTTTACAGAAAACAATGTTTTCTATATAAAATCTACCCCTACTCTTCTGCTTTTCAAGCAACAAGTCGGATTTCAAATCGGGGCTACCAATCTGTAACTAGAGCTATTTTTGTAACCCTTCGCCTGTTTTTCTGGCTTCGGTAAAAAATGTCAGAAGTTAGCAGATTCATTAAATTCAAAACAACTTTAACAAACAAATGCCGTTTTGACCCCTTTCCCATCATTTTACAGAAAACAATGTTTTCTATATAAAATCTACCCCTACTCTTCTGCTTTTCAAGCAACAAGTCGGATTTCAAATCGGGGCTACCAATCTGTAACTAGAGCTATTTTTGTAACCCTTCGCCTGTTTTTCTGGCTTCGGTAAAAAATGTCAGAAGTTAGCAGATTCATTAAATTCAAAACAACTTTAACAAACAAATGCCGTTTTGACCCCTTTCCCATCATTTTACAGAAAACAATGTTTTCTATATAAAATCTACCCCTACTCTTCTGCTTTTCAAGCAACAAGTCGGATTTCAAATCGGGGCTACCAATCTGTAACTAGAGCTATTTTTGTAACCCTTCGCCTGTTTTTCTGGCTTCGGTAAAAAATGTCAGAAGTTAGCAGATTCATTAAATTCAAAACAACTATCATTTTGACCACTAAACCAAAGAGTTTGACAAAAATATATTGGATTAAAACTTCCCTCTACTTCTCTGCTTGTCAAATGCGGAGAAGGTTTATGCAGTATGGAACTTACGTTACAGCAGTTTTACTAAATGCACTACCATGTGTTTTTTAAACTTTCACAAACAACTGCCGTTTTGACCCCTTTCCCAACATTTTACAGAAAACAATGTTTTCTATATAAAATCTACCCCTACTCTTCTGCTTTTCAAGCAACAAGTCGGATTTCAAATCGGGGCTACCAATCTGTAACTAGAGCTATTTTTGTAACCCTTCGCCTGTTTTTCTGGCTTCGGTAAAAAATGTCAGAAGTTAGCAGATTCATTAAATTCAAAACAACTTTCACAAACAACTGCCGTTTTGACCCCTTTCCCAACATTTTACAGAAAACAATGTTTTCTATATAAAATCTACCCCTACTCTTCTGCTTTTCAAGCAACAAGTCGGATTTCAAATCGGGGCTACCAATCTGTAACTAGAGCTATTTTTGTAACCCTTCGCCTGTTTTTCTGGCTTCGGTAAAAAATGTCAGAAGTTAGCAGATTCATTAAATTCAAAACAACTTTAACAAACAAATGCCGTTTTGACCCCTTTCCCATCATTTTACAGAAAACAATGTTTTCTATATAAAATCTACCCCTACTCTTCTGCTTTTCAAGCAACAAGTCGGATTTCAAATCGGGGCTACCAATCTGTAACTAGAGCTATTTTTCTAACCCTTCGCCTGATTTTATGGCTTCGGTAAAAAATGTCAGAAGTTAGCAGATTCATTAAATTCAAAACAACTTTAACAAACAAATGCCGTTTTGACCCCTTTCCCATCATTTTACAGAAAACAATGTTTTCTATATAAAATCTACCCCTACTCTTCTGCTTTTCAAGCAACAAGTCGGATTTCAAATCGGGGCTACCAATCTGTAACTAGAGCTATTTTTGTAACCCTTCGCCTGTTTTTCTGGCTTCGGTAAAAAATGTCAGAAGTTAGCAGATTCATTAAATTCAAAACAACTATCATTTTGACCACTAAACCAAAGAGTTTGACAAAAATATATTGGATTAAAACTTCCCTCTACTTCTCTGCTTGTCAAATGCGGAGAAGGTTTATGCAGTATGGAACTTACGTTACAGCAGTTTTACTAAATGCACTACCATGTGTTTTTTAAACTTTCACAAACAACTGCCGTTTTGACCCCTTTCCCAACATTTTACAGAAAACAATGTTTTCTATATAAAATCTACCCCTACTCTTCTGCTTTTCAAGCAACAAGTCGGATTTCAAATCGGGGCTACCAATCTGTAACTAGAGCTATTTTTGTAACCCTTCGCCTGTTTTTCTGGCTTCGGTAAAAAATGTCAGAAGTTAGCAGATTCATTAAATTCAAAACAACTTTAACAAACAAATGCCGTTTTGACCCCTTTCCCATCATTTTACAGAAAACAATGTTTTCTATATAAAATCTACCCCTACTCTTCTGCTTTTCAAGCAACAAGTCGGATTTCAAATCGGGGCTACCAATCTGTAACTAGAGCTATTTTTGTAACCCTTCGCCTGTTTTTCTGGCTTCGGTAAAAAATGTCAGAAGTTAGCAGATTCATTAAATTCAAAACAACTTTAACAAACAAATGCCGTTTTGACCCCTTTCCCATCATTTTACAGAAAACAATGTTTTCTATATAAAATCTACCCCTACTCTTCTGCTTTTCAAGCAACAAGTCGGATTTGAAATCGGGGCTACCAATCTGTAACTAGAGCTATTTTTGTAACCCTTCGCCTGTTTTTCTGGCTTCGGTAAAAAATGTCAGAAGTTAGCAGATTCATTAAATTCAAAACAACTTTAACAAACAAATGCCGTTTTGACCCCTTTCCCATCATTTTACAGAAAACAATGTTTTCTATATAAAATCTACCCCTACTCTTCTGCTTTTCAAGCAACAAGTCGGATTTCAAATCGGGGCTACCAATCTGTAACTAGAGCTATTTTTGTAACCCTTCGCCTGTTTTTCTGGCTTCGGTAAAAAATGTCAGAAGTTAGCAGATTCATTAAATTCAAAACAACTATCATTTTGACCACTAAACCAAAGAGTTTGACAAAAATATATTGGATTAAAACTTCCCTCTACTTCTCTGCTTGTCAAATGCGGAGAAGGTTTATTCAGTATGGAACTTACGTTACAGCAGTTTTACTAAATGCACTACCATGTGTTTTTTAAACTTTCACAAACAACTGCCGTTTTGACCCCTTTCCCAACATTTTACAGAAAACAATGTTTTCTATATAAAATCTACCCCTACTCTTCTGCTTTTCAAGCAACAAGTCGGATTTCAAATCGGGGCTACCAATCTGTAACTAGAGCTATTTTTCTAACCCTTCGCCTGATTTTATGGCTTCGGTAAAAAATGTCAGAAGTTAGCAGATTCATTAAATTCAAAACAACTTTAACAAACAAATGCCGTTTTGACCCCTTTCCCATCATTTTACAGAAAACAATGTTTTCTATATAAAATCTACCCCTACTCTTCTGCTTTTCAAGCAACAAGTCGGATTTCAAATCGGGGCTACCAATCTGTAACTAGAGCTATTTTTGTAACCCTTCGCCTGTTTTTCTGGCTTCGGTAAAAAATGTCAGAAGTTAGCAGATTCATTAAATTCAAAACAACTTTAACAAACAAATGCCGTTTTGACCTTTTTCCCATCATTTTACAGAAAACAATGTTTTCTATATAAAATCTACCCCTACTCTTCTGCTTTTCAAGCAACAAGTCGGATTTCAAATCGGGGCTACCAATCTGTAACTAGAGCTATTTTTCTAACCCTTCGCCTGATTTTATGGCTTCGGTAAAAAATGTCAGAAGTTAGCAGATTCATTAAATTCAAAACAACTTTAACAAACAAATGCCGTTTTGACCCCTTTCCCATCATTTTACAGAAAACAATGTTTTCTATATAAAATCTACCCCTACTCTTCTGCTTTTCAAGCAACAAGTCGGATTTCAAATCGGGGCTACCAATCTGTAACTAGAGCTATTTTTGTAACCCTTCGCCTGTTTTTCTGGCTTCGGTAAAAAATGTCAGAAGTTAGCAGATTCATTAAATTCAAAACAACTATCATTTTGACCACTAAACCAAAGAGTTTGACAAAAATATATTGGATTAAAACTTCCCTCTACTTCTCTGCTTGTCAAATGCGGAGAAGGTTTATGCAGTATGGAACTTACGTTACAGCAGTTTTACTAAATGCACTACCATGTGTTTTTTAAACTTTCACAAAAACTGCCGTTTTGACCCCTTTCCCAACATTTTACAGAAAACAATGTTTTCTATATAAAATCTACCCCTACTCTTCTGCTTTTCAAGCAACAAGTCGGATTTCAAATCGGGGCTACCAATCTGTAACTAGAGCTATTTTTGTAACCCTTCGCCTGTTTTTCTGGCTTCGGTAAAAAATGTCAGAAGTTAGCAGATTCATTAAATTCAAAACAACTTTAACAAACAAATGCCGTTTTGACCCCTTTCCCATCATTTTACAGAAAACAATGTTTTCTATATAAAATCTACCCCTACTCTTCTGCTTTTCAAGCAACAAGTCGGATTTCAAATCGGGGCTACCAATCTGTAACTAGAGCTATTTTTCTAACCCTTCGCCTGTTTTTCTGGCTTCGGTAAAAAATGTCAGAAGTTAGCAGATTCATTAAATTCAAAACAACTATCATTTTGACCACTAAACCAAAGAGTTTGACAAAAATATATTGGATTTAAACTTCCCTCTACTTCTCTGCTTGTCAAATGCGGAGAAGGTTTATGCAGTATGGAACTTACGTTACAGCAGTTTTACTAAATGCACTACCATGTGTTTTTTAAACTTTCACAAACAACTGCCGTTTTGACCCCTTTCCCAACATTTTACAGAAAACAATGTTTTCTATATAAAATCTACCCCTACTCTTCTGCTTTTCAAGCAACAAGTCGGATTTCAAATCGGGGCTACCAATCTGTAACTAGAGCTATTTTTGTAACCCTTCGCCTGTTTTTCTGGCTTCGGTAAAAAATGTCAGAAGTTAGCAGATTCATTAAATTCAAAACAACTTTAACAAACAAATGCCGTTTTGACCCCTTTCCCATCATTTTACAGAAAACAATGTTTTCTATATAAAATCTACCCCTACTCTTCTGCTTTTCAAGCAGCAAGTCGGATTTCAAATCGGGGCTACCAATCTGTAACTAGAGCTATTTTTGTAACCCTTCGCCTGTTTTTCTGGCTTCGGTAAAAAATGTCAGAAGTTAGCAGATTCATTAAATTCAAAACAACTTTAACAAACAAATGCCGTTTTGACCCCTTTCCCATCATTTTACAGAAAACAATGTTTTCTATATAAAATCTACCCCTACTCTTCTGCTTTTCAAGCAACAAGTCGGATTTCAAATCGGGGCTACCAATCTGTAACTAGAGCTATTTTTGTAACCCTTCGCCTGTTTTTCTGGCTTCGGTAAAAAATGTCAGAAGTTAGCAGATTCATTAAATTCAAAACAACTTTAACAAACAAATGCCGTTTTGACCTTTTTCCCATCATTTTACAGAAAACAATGTTTTCTATATAAAATCTACCCCTACTCTTCTGCTTTTCAAGCAACAAGTCGGATTTCAAATCGGGGCTACCAATCTGTAACTAGAGCTATTTTTCTAACCCTTCGCCTGATTTTATGGCTTCGGTAAAAAATGTCAGAAGTTAGCAGATTCATTAAATTCAAAACAACTTTAACAAACAAATGCCGTTTTGACCCCTTTCCCATCATTTTACAGAAAACAATGTTTTCTATATAAAATCTACCCCTACTCTTCTGCTTTTCAAGCAACAAGTCGGATTTCAAATCGGGGCTACCAATCTGTAACTAGAGCTATTTTTGTAACCCTTCGCCTGTTTTTCTGGCTTCGGTAAAAAATGTCAGAAGTTAGCAGATTCATTAAATTCAAAACAACTATCATTTTGACCACTAAACCAAAGAGTTTGACAAAAATATATTGGATTAAAACTTCCCTCTACTTCTCTGCTTGTCAAATGCGGAGAAGGTTTATGCAGTATGGAACTTACGTTACAGCAGTTTTACTAAATGCACTACCATGTGTTTTTTAAACTTTCACAAAAACTGCCGTTTTGACCCCTTTCCCAACATTTTACAGAAAACAATGTTTTCTATATAAAATCTACCCCTACTCTTCTGCTTTTCAAGCAACAAGTCGGATTTCAAATCGGGGCTACCAATCTGTAACTAGAGCTATTTTTGTAACCCTTCGCCTGTTTTTCTGGCTTCGGTAAAAAATGTCAGAAGTTAGCAGATTCATTAAATTCAAAACAACTTTAACAAACAAATGCCGTTTTGACCCCTTTCCCATCATTTTACAGAAAACAATGTTTTCTATATAAAATCTACCCCTACTCTTCTGCTTTTCAAGCAACAAGTCGGATTTCAAATCGGGGCTACCAATCTGTAACTAGAGCTATTTTTCTAACCCTTCGCCTGTTTTTCTGGCTTCGGTAAAAAATGTCAGAAGTTAGCAGATTCATTAAATTCAAAACAACTATCATTTTGACCACTAAACCAAAGAGTTTGACAAAAATATATTGGATTTAAACTTCCCTCTACTTCTCTGCTTGTCAAATGCGGAGAAGGTTTATGCAGTATGGAACTTACGTTACAGCAGTTTTACTAAATGCACTACCATGTGTTTTTTAAACTTTCACAAACAACTGCCGTTTTGACCCCTTTCCCAACATTTTACAGAAAACAATGTTTTCTATATAAAATCTACCCCTACTCTTCTGCTTTTCAAGCAACAAGTCGGATTTCAAATCGGGGCTACCAATCTGTAACTAGAGCTATTTTTGTAACCCTTCGCCTGTTTTTCTGGCTTCGGTAAAAAATGTCAGAAGTTAGCAGATTCATTAAATTCAAAACAACTTTAACAAACAAATGCCGTTTTGACCCCTTTCCCATCATTTTACAGAAAACAATGTTTTCTATATAAAATCTACCCCTACTCTTCTGCTTTTCAAGCAGCAAGTCGGATTTCAAATCGGGGCTACCAATCTGTAACTAGAGCTATTTTTGTAACCCTTCGCCTGTTTTTCTGGCTTCGGTAAAAAATGTCAGAAGTTAGCAGATTCATTAAATTCAAAACAACTTTAACAAACAAATGCCGTTTTGACCCCTTTCCCATCATTTTACAGAAAACAATGTTTTCTATATAAAATCTACCCCTACTCTTCTGCTTTTCAAGCAACAAGTCGGATTTCAAATCGGGGCTACCAATCTGTAACTAGAGCTATTTTTGTAACCCTTCGCCTGTTTTTCTGGCTTCGGTAAAAAATGTCAGAAGTTAGCAGATTCATTAAATTCAAAACAACTATCATTTTGACCACTAAACCAAAGAGTTTGACAAAAATATATTGGATTAAAACTTCCCTCTACTTCTCTGCTTGTCAAATGCGGAGAAGGTTTATTCAGTATGGAACTTACGTTACAGCAGTTTTACTAAATGCACTACCATGTGTTTTTTAAACTTTCACAAACAACTGCCGTTTTGACCCCTTTCCCAACATTTTACAGAAAACAATGTTTTCTATATAAAATCTACCCCTACTCTTCTGCTTTTCAAGCAACAAGTCGGATTTCAAATCGGGGCTACCAATCTGTAACTAGAGCTATTTTTGTAACCGTTCGCCTGTTTTTCTGGCTTCGGTAAAAAATGTCAGAAGTTAGCAGATTCATTAAATTCAAAACAACTTTAACAAACAAATGCCGTTTTGACCCCTTTCCCATCATTTTACAGAAAACAATGTTTTCTATATAAAATCTACCCCTACTCTTCTGCTTTTCAAGCAACAAGTCGGATTTCAAATCGGGGCTACCAATCTGTAACTAGAGCTATTTTTGTAACCCTTCGCCTGTTTTTCTGGCTTCGGTAAAAAATGTCAGAAGTTAGCAGATTCATTAAATTCAAAACAACTTTAACAAACAAATGCCGTTTTGACCTCTTTCCCATCATTTTACAGAAAACAATGTTTTCTATATAAAATCTACCCCTACTCTTCTGCTTTTCAAGCAACAAGTCGGATTTCAAATCGGGGCTACCAATCTGTAACTAGAGCTATTTTTGTAACCCTTCGCCTGTTTTTCTGGCTTCGGTAAAAAATGTCAGAAGTTAGCAGATTCATTAAATTCAAAACAACTTTAACAAACAAATGCCGTTTTGACCCCTTTCCCATCATTTTACAGAAAACAATGTTTTCTATATAAAATCTACCCCTACTCTTCTGCTTTTCAAGCAACAAGTCGGATTTCAAATCGGGGCTACCAATCTGTAACTAGAGCTATTTTTCTAACCCTTCGCCTGTTTTTCTGGCTTCGGTAAAAAATGTCAGAAGTTAGCAGATTCATTAAATTCAAAACAACTATCATTTTGACCACTAAACCAAAGAGTTTGACAAAAATATATTGGATTTAAACTTCCCTCTACTTCTCTGCTTGTCAAATGCGGAGAAGGTTTATTCAGTATGGAACTTACGTTACAGCAGTTTTACTAAATGCACTACCATGTGTTTTTTAAACTTTCACAAACAACTGCCGTTTTGACCCCTTTCCCAACATTTTACAGAAAACAATGTTTTCTATATAAAATCTACCCCTACTCTTCTGCTTTTCAAGCAACAAGTCGGATTTCAAATCGGGGCTACCAATCTGTAACTAGAGCTATTTTTGTAACCCTTCGCCTGTTTTTCTGGCTTCGGTAAAAAATGTCAGAAGTTAGCAGATTCATTAAATTCAAAACAACTATCATTTTGACCACTAAACCAAAGAGTTTGACAAAAATATATTGGATTAAAACTTCCCTCTACTTCTCTGCTTGTCAAATGCGGAGAAGGTTTATGCAGTATGGAACTTACGTTACAGCAGTTTTACTAAATGCACTACCATGTGTTTTTTAAACTTTCACAAACAACTGCCGTTTTGACCCCTTTCCCAACATTTTACAGAAAACAATGTTTTCTATATAAAATCTACCCCTACTCTTCTGCTTTTCAAGCAACAAGTCGGATTTCAAATCGGGGCTACCAATCTGTAACTAGAGCTATTTTTGTAACCCTTCGCCTGTTTTTCTGGCTTCGGTAAAAAATGTCAGAAGTTAGCAGATTCATTAAATTCAAAACAACTTTAACAAACAAATGCCGTTTTGACCCCTTTCCCATCATTTTACAGAAAACAATGTTTTCTATATAAAATCTACCCCTACTCTTCTGCTTTTCAAGCAACAAGTCGGATTTCAAATCGGGGCTACCAATCTGTAACTAGAGCTATTTTTGTAACCCTTCGCCTGTTTTTCTGGCTTCGGTAAAAAATGTCAGAAGTTAGCAGATTCATTAAATTCAAAACAACTTTAACAAACAAATGCCGTTTTGACCCCTTTCCCATCATTTTACAGAAAACAATGTTTTCTATATAAAATCTACCCCTACTCTTCTGCTTTTCAAGCAACAAGTCGGATTTCAAATCGGGGCTACCAATCTGTAACTAGAGCTATTTTTGTAACCCTTCGCCTGTTTTTCTGGCTTCGGTAAAAAATGTCAGAAGTTAGCAGATTCATTAAATTCAAAACAACTATCATTTTGACCACTAAACCAAAGAGTTTGACAAAAATATATTGGATTAAAACTTCCCTCTACTTCTCTGCTTGTCAAATGCGGAGAAGGTTTATTCAGTATGGAACTTACGTTACAGCAGTTTTACTAAATGCACTACCATGTGTTTTTTAAACTTTCACAAACAACTGCCGTTTTGACCCCTTTCCCAACATTTTACAGAAAACAATGTTTTCTATATAAAATCTACCCCTACTCTTCTGCTTTTCAAGCAACAAGTCGGATTTCAAATCGGGGCTACCAATCTGTAACTAGAGCTATTTTTGTAACCCTTCGCCTGTTTTTCTGGCTTCGGTAAAAAATGTCAGAAGTTAGCAGATTCATTAAATTCAAAACAACTTTAACAAACAAATGCCGTTTTGACCTCTTTCCCATCATTTTACAGAAAACAATGTTTTCTATATAAAATCTACCCCTACTCTTCTGCTTTTCAAGCAACAAGTCGGATTTCAAATCGGGGCTACCAATCTGTAACTAGAGCTATTTTTCTAACCCTTCGCCTGATTTTCTGGCTTCGGTAAAAAATGTCAGAAGTTAGCAGATTCATTAAATTCAAAACAACTTTAACAAAAACTGCCGTTTTGACCCCTTTCCCAACATTTTACAGAAAACAATGTTTTCTATATAAAATCTACCCCTACTCTTCTGCTTTTCAAGCAACAAGTCGGATTTCAAATCGGGGCTACCAATCTGTAACTAGAGCTATTTTTGTAACCCTTCGCCTGTTTTTCTGGCTTCGGTAAAAAATGTCAGAAGTTAGCAGATTCATTAAATTCAAAACAACTTTAACAAACAAATGCCGTTTTGACCCCTTTCCCATCATTTTACAGAAAACAATGTTTTCTATATAAAATCTACCCCTACTCTTCTGCTTTTCAAGCAACAAGTCGGATTTCAAATCGGGGCTACCAATCTGTAACTAGAGCTATTTTTCTAACCCTTCGCCTGATTTTATGGCTTCGGTAAAAAATGTCAGAAGTTAGCAGATTCATTAAATTCAAAACAACTTTAACAAACAAATGCCGTTTTGACCCCTTTCCCATCATTTTACAGAAAACAATGTTTTCTATATAAAATCTACCCCTACTCTTCTGCTTTTCAAGCAACAAGTCGGATTTCAAATCGGGGCTACCAATCTGTAACTAGAGCTATTTTTGTAACCCTTCGCCTGTTTTTCTGGCTTCGGTAAAAAATGTCAGAAGTTAGCAGATTCATTAAATTCAAAACAACTATCATTTTGACCACTAAACCAAAGAGTTTGACAAAAATATATTGGATTAAAACTTCCCTCTACTTCTCTGCTTGTCAAATGCGGAGAAGGTTTATGCAGTATGGAACTTACGTTACAGCAGTTTTACTAAATGCACTACCATGTGTTTTTTAAACTTTCACAAACAACTGCCGTTTTGACCCCTTTCCCAACATTTTACAGAAAACAATGTTTTCTATATAAAATCTACCCCTACTCTTCTGCTTTTCAAGCAACAAGTCGGATTTCAAATCGGGGCTACCAATCTGTAACTAGAGCTATTTTTGTAACCCTTCGCCTGTTTTTCTGGCTTCGGTAAAAAATGTCAGAAGTTAGCAGATTCATTAAATTCAAAACAACTTTAACAAACAAATGCCGTTTTGACCCCTTTCCCATCATTTTACAGAAAACAATGTTTTCTATATAAAATCTACCCCTACTCTTCTGCTTTTCAAGCAGCAAGTCGGATTTCAAATCGGGGCTACCAATCTGTAACTAGAGCTATTTTTGTAACCCTTCGCCTGTTTTTCTGGCTTCGGTAAAAAATGTCAGAAGTTAGCAGATTCATTAAATTCAAAACAACTTTAACAAACAAATGCCGTTTTGACCCCTTTCCCATCATTTTACAGAAAACAATGTTTTCTATATAAAATCTACCCCTACTCTTCTGCTTTTCAAGCAACAAGTCGGATTTCAAATCGGGGCTACCAATCTGTAACTAGAGCTATTTTTGTAACCCTTCGCCTGTTTTTCTGGCTTCGGTAAAAAATGTCAGAAGTTAGCAGATTCATTAAATTCAAAACAACTATCATTTTGACCACTAAACCAAAGAGTTTGACAAAAATATATTGGATTAAAACTTCCCTCTACTTCTCTGCTTGTCAAATGCGGAGAAGGTTTATGCAGTATGGAACTTACGTTACAGCAGTTTTACTAAATGCACTACCATGTGTTTTTTAAACTTTCACAAACAACTGCCGTTTTGACCCCTTTCCCAACATTTTACAGAAAACAATGTTTTCTATATAAAATCTACCCCTACTCTTCTGCTTTTCAAGCAACAAGTCGGATTTCAAATCGGGGCTACCAATCTGTAACTAGAGCTATTTTTGTAACCCTTCGCCTGTTTTTCTGGCTTCGGTAAAAAATGTCAGAAGTTAGCAGATTCATTAAATTCAAAACAACTTTAACAAACAAATGCCGTTTTGACCCCTTTCCCATCATTTTACAGAAAACAATGTTTTCTATATAAAATCTACCCCTACTCTTCTGCTTTTCAAGCAACAAGTCGGATTTCAAATCGGGGCTACCAATCTGTAACTAGAGCTATTTTTGTAACCCTTCGCCTGATTTTCTGGCTTCGGTAAAAAATGTCAGAAGTTAGCAGATTCATTAAATTCAAAACAACTTTAACAAACAAATGCCGTTTTGACCCCTTTCCCATCATTTTACAGAAAACAATGTTTTCTATATAAAATCTACCCCTACTCTTCTGCTTTTCAAGCAACAAGTCGGATTTCAAATCGGGGCTACCAATCTGTAACTAGAGCTATTTTTGTAACCCTTCGCCTGTTTTTCTGGCTTCGGTAAAAAATGTCAGAAGTTAGCAGATTCATTAAATTCAAAACAACTATCATTTTGACCACTAAACCAAAGAGTTTGACAAAAATATATTGGATTAAAACTTCCCTCTACTTCTCTGCTTGTCAAATGCGGAGAAGGTTTATTCAGTATGGAACTTACGTTACAGCAGTTTTACTAAATGCACTACCATGTGTTTTTTAAACTTTCACAAACAACTGCCGTTTTGACCCCTTTCCCAACATTTTACAGAAAACAATGTTTTCTATATAAAATCTACCCCTACTCTTCTGCTTTTCAAGCAACAAGTCGGATTTCAAATCGGGGCTACCAATCTGTAACTAGAGCTATTTTTGTAACCCTTCGCCTGTTTTTCTGGCTTCGGTAAAAAATGTCAGAAGTTAGCAGATTCATTAAATTCAAAACAACTTTAACAAACAAATGCCGTTTTGACCCCTTTCCCATCATTTTACAGAAAACAATGTTTTCTATATAAAATCTACCCCTACTCTTCTGCTTTTCAAGCAACAAGTCGGATTTCAAATCGGGGCTACCAATCTGTAACTAGAGCTATTTTTGTAACCCTTCGCCTGTTTTTCTGGCTTCGGTAAAAAATGTCAGAAGTTAGCAGATTCATTAAATTCAAAACAACTATCATTTTGACCACTAAACCAAAGAGTTTGACAAAAATATATTGGATTAAAACTTCCCTCTACTTCTCTGCTTGTCAAATGCGGAGAAGGTTTATGCAGTATGGAACTTACGTTACAGCAGTTTTACTAAATGCACTACCATGTGTTTTTTAAACTTTCACAAACAACTGCCGTTTTGACCCCTTTCCCAACATTTTACAGAAAACAATGTTTTCTATATAAAATCTACCCCTACTCTTCTGCTTTTCAAGCAACAAGTCGGATTTCAAATCGGGGCTACCAATCTGTAACTAGAGCTATTTTTCTAACCCTTCGCCTGTTTTTCTGGCTTCGGTAAAAAATGTCAGAAGTTAGCAGATTCATTAAATTCAAAACAACTTTAACAAACAAATGCCGTTTTGACCCCTTTCCCATCATTTTACAGAAAACAATGTTTTCTATATAAAATCTACCCCTACTCTTCTGCTTTTCAAGCAGCAAGTCGGATTTCAAATCGGGGCTACCAATCTGTAACTAGAGCTATTTTTGTAACCCTTCGCCTGTTTTTCTGGCTTCGGTAAAAAATGTCAGAAGTTAGCAGATTCATTAAATTCAAAACAACTTTAACAAACAAATGCCGTTTTGACCCCTTTCCCAAAATTATACAGAAAAAAATGTTTTCTATATAAAATCTACCCCTAATCTTCAGATTTTCAAGTAACAAGTCGGATTTCAAATCGGGTCTACAAATCTGTAACTAGAGCTATTTTTGTAACCCTTCGCCTGTTTTTCTGGCTTCGGTAAAAAATGTCAGAAGTTAGCAGATTCATTAAATTCAAAACAACTTTCACAAAAACTGCCGTTTTGACCCCTTTCCCAAAATTTTACAGAAAACAATGTTTTCTATATAAAATCTACCCCTACTCTTCTGCTTTTCAAACAACAAGTCGGATTTCAAATCGGGGCTACCAATCTGTAACTAGAGCTATTTTTCTAACCCTTCGCCTGATTTTATGGCTTCGGTAAAAAATGTCAGAAGTTAGCAGATTCATTAAATTCAAAACAACTTTAACAAACAAATGCCGTTTTGACCCCTTTCCCATCATTTTACAGAAAACAATGTTTTCTATATAAAATCTACCCCTACTCTTCTGCTTTTCAAGCAACAAGTCGGATTTCAAATCGGGGCTACCAATCTGTAACTAGAGCTATTTTTGTAACCCTTCGCCTGTTTTTCTGGCTTCGGTAAAAAATGTCAGAAGTTAGCAGATTCATTAAATTCAAAACAACTATCATTTTGACCACTAAACCAAAGAGTTTGACAAAAATATATTGGATTAAAACTTCCCTCTACTTCTCTGCTTGTCAAATGCGGAGAAGGTTTATGCAGTATGGAACTTACGTTACAGCAGTTTTACTAAATGCACTACCATGTGTTTTTTAAACTTTCACAAACAACTGCCGTTTTGAACCCTTTCCCAACATTTTACAGAAAACAATGTTTTCTATATAAAATCTACCCCTACTCTTCTGCTTTTCAAGCAACAAGTCGGATTTCAAATCGGGGCTACCAATCTGTAACTAGAGCTATTTTTGTAACCCTTCGCCTGTTTTTCTGGCTTCGGTAAAAAATGTCAGAAGTTAGCAGATTCATTAAATTCAAAACAACTTTAACAAACAAATGCCGTTTTGACCCCTTTCCCATCATTTTACAGAAAACAATGTTTTCTATATAAAATCTACCCCTACTCTTCTGCTTTTCAAGCAACAAGTCGGATTTCAAATCGGGGCTACCAATCTGTAACTAGAGCTATTTTTCTAACCCTTCGCCTGATTTTATGGCTTCGGTAAAAAATGTCAGAAGTTAGCAGATTCATTAAATTCAAAACAACTTTAACAAACAAATGCCGTTTTGACCCCTTTCCCATCATTTTACAGAAAACAATGTTTTCTATATAAAATCTACCCCTACTCTTCTGCTTTTCAAGCAACAAGTCGGATTTCAAATCGGGGCTACCAATCTGTAACTAGAGCTATTTTTGTAACCCTTCGCCTGTTTTTCTGGCTTCGGTAAAAAATGTCAGAAGTTAGCAGATTCATTAAATTCAAAACAACTATCATTTTGACCACTAAACCAAAGAGTTTGACAAAAATATATTGGATTAAAACTTCCCTCTACTTCTCTGCTTGTCAAATGCGGAGAAGGTTTATGCAGTATGGAACTTACGTTACAGCAGTTTTACTAAATGCACTACCATGTGTTTTTTAAACTTTCACAAACAACTGCCGTTTTGACCCCTTTCCCAACATTTTACAGAAAACAATGTTTTCTATATAAAATCTACCGCTACTCTTCTGCTTTTCAAGCAACAAGTCGGATTTCAAATCGGGGCTACCAATCTGTAACTAGAGCTATTTTTGGAACCCTTCGCCTGTTTTTCTGGCTTCGGTAAAAAATGTCAGAAGTTAGCAGATTCATTAAATTTAAAACAACTTTCACAAAAACTGCCGTTTTGACCGCTTTCCCAAAATTATACAGAAAAAAATGTTTTCTATATAAAATCTACCCCTAATCTTCAGCTTTTCAAGTAACAAGTCGGATTTCAAATCGGGTCTACAAATCTGTAACTAGAGCTATTTTTGTAACCCTTCGCCTGTTTTTCTGGCTTCGGTAAAAAATGTCAGAAGTTAGCAGATTCATTAAATTCAAAACAACTTTAACAAAAACTGCCGTTTTGACCCCTTTCCCAAAATTTTACAGAAAACAATGTTTTCTATATAAAATCTACCCCTACTCTTCTGCTTTTCAAGCAACAAGTCGGATTTCAAATCGGGGCTACCAATCTGTAACTAGAGCTATTTTTGTAACCCTTCGCCTGTTTTTCTGGCTTCGGTAAAAAATGTCAGAAGTTAGCAGATTCATTAAATTCAAAACAACTTTAACAAACAAATGCCGTTTTGACCTTTTTCCCATCATTTTACAGAAAACAATGTTTTCTATATAAAATCTACCCCTACTCTTCTGCTTTTCAAGCAACAAGTCGGATTTCAAATCGGGGCTACCAATCTGTAACTAGAGCTATTTTTCTAACCCTTCGCCTGATTTTATGGCTTCGGTAAAAAATGTCAGAAGTTAGCAGATTCATTAAATTCAAAACAACTTTAACAAACAAATGCCGTTTTGACCCCTTTCCCATCATTTTACAGAAAACAATGTTTTCTATATAAAATCTACCCCTACTCTTCTGCTTTTCAAGCAACAAGTCGGATTTCAAATCGGGGCTACCAATCTGTAACTAGAGCTATTTTTGTAACCCTTCGCCTGTTTTTCTGGCTTCGGTAAAAATTTTCAGAAGTTAGCAGATTCATTAAATTCAAAACAACTATCATTTTGACCACTAAACCAAAGAGTTTGACAAAAATATATTGGATTAAAACTTCCCTCTACTTCTCTGCTTGTCAAATGCGGAGAAGGTTTATGCAGTATGGAACTTACGTTACAGCAGTTTTACTAAATGCACTACCATGTGTTTTTTAAACTTTCACAAACAACTGCCGTTTTGACCCCTTTCCCAACATTTTACAGAAAACAATGTTTTCTATATAAAATCTACCCCTACTCTTCTGCTTTTCAAGCAACAAGTCGGATTTCAAATCGGGGCTACCAATCTGTAACTAGAGCTATTTTTGTAACCCTTCGCCTGTTTTTCTGGCTTCGGTAAAAAATGTCAGAAGTTAGCAGATTCATTCAATTCAAAACAACTTTAACAAACAAATGCCGTTTTGACCCCTTTCCCATCATTTTACAGAAAACAATGTTTTCTATATAAAATCTACCCCTACTCTTCTGCTTTTCAAGCAGCAAGTCGGATTTCAAATCGGGGCTACCAATCTGTAACTAGAGCTATTTTTGTAACCCTTCGCCTGTTTTTCTGGCTTCGGTAAAAAATGTCAGAAGTTAGCAGATTCATTAAATTCAAAACAACTTTAACAAACAAATGCCGTTTTGACCTTTTTCCCATCATTTTACAGAAAACAATGTTTTCTATATAAAATCTACCCCTACTCTTCTGCTTTTCAAGCAACAAGTCGGATTTCAAATCGGGGCTACCAATCTGTAACTAGAGCTATTTTTCTAACCCTTCGCCTGTTTTTCTGGCTTCGGTAAAAAATGTCAGAAGTTAGCAGATTCATTAAATTCAAAACAACTATCATTTTGACCACTAAACCAAAGAGTTTGACAAAAATATATTGGATTAAAACTTCCCTCTACTTCTCTGCTTGTCAAATGCGGAGAAGGTTTATGCAGTATGGAACTTACGTTACAGCAGTTTTACTAAATGCACTACCATGTGTTTTTTAAACTTTCACAAACAACTGCCGTTTTGACCCCTTTCCCAACATTTTACAGAAAACAATGTTTTCTATATAAAATCTACCCCTACTCTTCTGCTTTTCAAGCAACAAGTCGGATTTCAAATCGGGGCTACCAATCTGTAACTAGAGCTATTTTTGTAACCCTTCGCCTGTTTTTCTGGCTTCGGTAAAAAATGTCAGAAGTTAGCAGATTCATTAAATTCAAAACAACTTTAACAAACAAATGCCGTTTTGACCCCTTTCCCATCATTTTACAGAAAACAATGTTTTCTATATAAAATCTACCCCTACTCTTCTGCTTTTCAAGCAGCAAGTCGGATTTCAAATCGGGGCTACCAATCTGTAACTAGAGCTATTTTTGTAACCCTTCGCCTGTTTTTCTGGCTTCGGTAAAAAATGTCAGAAGTTAGCAGATTCATTAAATTCAAAACAACTTTAACAAACAAATGCCGTTTTGACCCCTTTCCCATCATTTTACAGAAAACAATGTTTTCTATATAAAATCTACCCCTACTCTTCTGCTTTTCAAGCAACAAGTCGGATTTCAAATCGGGGCTACCAATCTGTAACTAGAGCTATTTTTCTAACCCTTCGCCTGTTTTTCTGGCTTCGGTAAAAAATGTCAGAAGTTAGCAGATTCATTAAATTCAAAACAACTATCATTTTGACCACTAAACCAAAGAGTTTGACAAAAATATATTGGATTAAAACTTCCCTCTACTTCTCTGCTTGTCAAATGCGGAGAAGGTTTATTCAGTATGGAACTTACGTTACAGCAGTTTTACTAAATGCACTACCATGTGTTTTTTAAACTTTCACAAACAACTGCCGTTTTGACCCCTTTCCCAACATTTTACAGAAAACTGTGTTTTCTATATAAAATCTACCCCTACTCTTCTGCTTTTCAAGCAACAAGTCGGATTTCAAATCGGGGCTACCAATCTGTAACTAGAGCTATTTTTGTAACCCTTCGCCTGTTTTTCTGGCTTCGGTAAAAAATGTCAGAAGTTAGCAGATTCATTAAATTCAAAACAACTTTAACAAACAAATGCCGTTTTGACCTTTTTCCCATCATTTTACAGAAAACAATGTTTTCTATATAAAATCTACCCCTACTCTTCTGCTTTTCAAGCAACAAGTCGGATTTCAAATCGGGGCTACCAATCTGTAACTAGAGCTATTTTTCTAACCCTTCGCCTGTTTTTCTGGCTTCGGTAAAAAATGTCAGAAGTTAGCAGATTCATTAAATTCAAAACAACTATCATTTTGACCACTAAACCAAAGAGTTTGACAAAAATATATTGGATTAAAACTTCCCTCTACTTCTCTGCTTGTCAAATGCGGAGAAGGTTTATGCAGTATGGAACTTACGTTACAGCAGTTTTACTAAATGCACTACCATGTGTTTTTTAAACTTTCACAAACAACTGCCGTTTTGACCCCTTTCCCAACATTTTACAGAAAACAATGTTTTCTATATAAAATCTACCCCTACTCTTCTGCTTTTCAAGCAACAAGTCGGATTTCAAATCGGGGCTACCAATCTGTAACTAGAGCTATTTTTGTAACCCTTCGCCTGTTTTTCTGGCTTCGGTAAAAAATGTCAGAAGTTAGCAGATTCATTAAATTCAAAACAACTTTAACAAACAAATGCCGTTTTGACCCCTTTCCCATCATTTTACAGAAAACAATGTTTTCTATATAAAATCTACCCCTACTCTTCTGCTTTTCAAGCAGCAAGTCGGATTTCAAATCGGGGCTACCAATCTGTAACTAGAGCTATTTTTGTAACCCTTCGCCTGTTTTTCTGGCTTCGGTAAAAAATGTCAGAAGTTAGCAGATTCATTAAATTCAAAACAACTTTAACAAACAAATGCCGTTTTGACCCCTTTCCCAACATTATACAGAAAACAATGTTTTCTATATAAAATCTACCCCTACTCTTCAGATTTTCAAGCAACAAGTCGGATTTCAAATCGGGGCTACAAATCTGTAACTAGAGCTATTTTTGTAACCCTTCGCCTGTTTTTCTGGCTTCGGTAAAAAATGTCAGAAGTTAGCAGATTCATTAAATTCAAAACAACTTTCACAAAAACTGCCGTTTTGACCCCTAACCCAAAGAGTTTGACAGAAAACAATGTTGGCTATATAAAATCTACCCCTACTCTCTCTGCTTGTCAAACAACAAGTCGGATTGCAAATCGGGGCTACCAATCAGTAACTAGAGCTATTTTTCTAACCGTTACAGCCTGATTTTATGGCTTCGGTAAAAAATGTCAGAAGTTAGCAGATGTCATTAAATTCAAAACAACTTTAACAAACAAATGCCGTTTTGACCCCTTTCCCATCATTTTACAGAAAACAATGTTTTCTATATAAAATCTACCCCTACTCTTCTGCTTTTCAAGCAACAAGTCGGATTTCAAATCGGGGCTACCAATCTGTAACTAGAGCTATTTTTGTAACCCTTCGCCTGTTTTTCTGGCTTCGGTAAAAAATGTCAGAAGTTAGCAGATTCATTAAATTCAAAACAACTATCATTTTGACCACTAAACCAAAGAGTTTGACAAAAATATATTGGATTAAAACTTCCCTCTACTTCTCTGCTTGTCAAATGCGGAGAAGGTTTATGCAGTATGGAACTTACGTTACAGCAGTTTTACTAAATGCACTACCATGTGTTTTTTAAACTTTCACAAACAACTGCCGTTTTGACCCCTTTCCCAACATTTTACAGAAAACAATGTTTTCTATATAAAATCTACCCCTACTCTTCTGCTTTTCAAGCAACAAGTCGGATTTCAAATCGGGGCTACCAATCTGTAACTAGAGCTATTTTTGTAACCCTTCGCCTGTTTTTCTGGCTTCGGTAAAAAATGTCAGAAGTTAGCAGATTCATTAAATTCAAAACAACTTTAACAAACAAATGCCGTTTTGACCCCTTTCCCATCATTTTACAGAAAACAATGTTTTCTATATAAAATCTACCCCTACTCTTCTGCTTTTCAAGCAACAAGTCGGATTTCAAATCGGGGCTACCAATCTGTAACTAGAGCTATTTTTCTAACCCTTCGCCTGATTTTATGGCTTCGGTAAAAAATGTCAGAAGTTAGCAGATTCATTAAATTCAAAACAACTTTAACAAACAAATGCCGTTTTGACCCCTTTCCCATCATTTTACAGAAAACAATGTTTTCTATATAAAATCTACCCCTACTCTTCTGCTTTTCAAGCAACAAGTCGGATTTCAAATCGGGGCTACCAATCTGTAACTAGAGCTATTTTTGTAACCCTTCGCCTGTTTTTCTGGCTTCGGTAAAAAATGTCAGAAGTTAGCAGATTCATTAAATTCAAAACAACTATCATTTTGACCACTAAACCAAAGAGTTTGACAAAAATATATTGGATTAAAACTTCCCTCTACTTCTCTGCTTGTCAAATGCGGAGAAGGTTTATGCAGTATGGAACTTACGTTACAGCAGTTTTACTAAATGCACTACCATGTGTTTTTTAAACTTTCACAAACAACTGCCGTTTTGACCCCTTTCCCAACATTTTACAGAAAACAATGTTTTCTATATAAAATCTACCGCTACTCTTCTGCTTTTCAAGCAACAAGTCGGATTTCAAATCGGGGCTACCAATCTGTAACTAGAGCTATTTTTGGAACCCTTCGCCTGTTTTTCTGGCTTCGGTAAAAAATGTCAGAAGTTAGCAGATTCATTAAATTTAAAACAACTTTCACAAAAACTGCCGTTTTGACCGCTTTCCCAAAATTATACAGAAAAAAATGTTTTCTATATAAAATCTACCCCTAATCTTCAGCTTTTCAAGTAACAAGTCGGATTTCAAATCGGGTCTACAAATCTGTAACTAGAGCTATTTTTGTAACCCTTCGCCTGTTTTTCTGGCTTCGGTAAAAAATGTCAGAAGTTAGCAGATTCATTAAATTCAAAACAACTTTCACAAAAACTGCCGTTTTGACCCCTTTCCCAAAATTTTACAGAAAACAATGTTTTCTATATAAAATCTACCCCTACTCTTCTGCTTTTCAAGCAACAAGTCGGATTTCAAATCGGGGCTACCAATCTGTAACTAGAGCTATTTTTGTAACCCTTCGCCTGTTTTTCTGGCTTCGGTAAAAAATGTCAGAAGTTAGCAGATTCATTAAATTCAAAACAACTTTAACAAACAAATGCCGTTTTGACCTTTTTCCCATCATTTTACAGAAAACAATGTTTTCTATATAAAATCTACCCCTACTCTTCTGCTTTTCAAGCAACAAGTCGGATTTCAAATCGGGGCTACCAATCTGTAACTAGAGCTATTTTTCTAACCCTTCGCCTGATTTTATGGCTTCGGTAAAAAATGTCAGAAGTTAGCAGATTCATTAAATTCAAAACAACTTTAACAAACAAATGCCGTTTTGACCCCTTTCCCATCATTTTACAGAAAACAATGTTTTCTATATAAAATCTACCCCTACTCTTCTGCTTTTCAAGCAACAAGTCGGATTTCAAATCGGGGCTACCAATCTGTAACTAGAGCTATTTTTGTAACCCTTCGCCTGTTTTTCTGGCTTCGGTAAAAAATGTCAGAAGTTAGCAGATTCATTAAATTCAAAACAACTATCATTTTGACCACTAAACCAAAGAGTTTGACAAAAATATATTGGATTAAAACTTCCCTCTACTTCTCTGCTTGTCAAATGCGGAGAAGGTTTATGCAGTATGGAACTTACGTTACAGCAGTTTTACTAAATGCACTACCATGTGTTTTTTAAACTTTCACAAACAACTGCCGTTTTGACCCCTTTCCCAACATTTTACAGAAAACAATGTTTTCTATATAAAATCTACCCCTACTCTTCTGCTTTTCAAGCAACAAGTCGGATTTCAAATCGGGGCTACCAATCTGTAACTAGAGCTATTTTTGTAACCCTTCGCCTGTTTTTCTGGCTTCGGTAAAAAATGTCAGAAGTTAGCAGATTCATTCAATTCAAAACAACTTTAACAAACAAATGCCGTTTTGACCCCTTTCCCATCATTTTACAGAAAACAATGTTTTCTATATAAAATCTACCCCTACTCTTCTGCTTTTCAAGCAGCAAGTCGGATTTCAAATCGGGGCTACCAATCTGTAACTAGAGCTATTTTTGTAACCCTTCGCCTGTTTTTCTGGCTTCGGTAAAAAATGTCAGAAGTTAGCAGATTCATTAAATTCAAAACAACTTTAACAAACAAATGCCGTTTTGACCTTTTTCCCATCATTTTACAGAAAACAATGTTTTCTATATAAAATCTACCCCTACTCTTCTGCTTTTCAAGCAACAAGTCGGATTTCAAATCGGGGCTACCAATCTGTAACTAGAGCTATTTTTCTAACCCTTCGCCTGTTTTTCTGGCTTCGGTAAAAAATGTCAGAAGTTAGCAGATTCATTAAATTCAAAACAACTATCATTTTGACCACTAAACCAAAGAGTTTGACAAAAATATATTGGATTAAAACTTCCCTCTACTTCTCTGCTTGTCAAATGCGGAGAAGGTTTATGCAGTATGGAACTTACGTTACAGCAGTTTTACTAAATGCACTACCATGTGTTTTTTAAACTTTCACAAACAACTGCCGTTTTGACCCCTTTCCCAACATTTTACAGAAAACAATGTTTTCTATATAAAATCTACCCCTACTCTTCTGCTTTTCAAGCAACAAGTCGGATTTCAAATCGGGGCTACCAATCTGTAACTAGAGCTATTTTTGTAACCCTTCGCCTGTTTTTCTGGCTTCGGTAAAAAATGTCAGAAGTTAGCAGATTCATTAAATTCAAAACAACTTTAACAAACAAATGCCGTTTTGACCCCTTTCCCATCATTTTACAGAAAACAATGTTTTCTATATAAAATCTACCCCTACTCTTCTGCTTTTCAAGCAGCAAGTCGGATTTCAAATCGGGGCTACCAATCTGTAACTAGAGCTATTTTTGTAACCCTTCGCCTGTTTTTCTGGCTTCGGTAAAAAATGTCAGAAGTTAGCAGATTCATTAAATTCAAAACAACTTTAACAAACAAATGCCGTTTTGACCCCTTTCCCATCATTTTACAGAAAACAATGTTTTCTATATAAAATCTACCCCTACTCTTCTGCTTTTCAAGCAACAAGTCGGATTTCAAATCGGGGCTACCAATCTGTAACTAGAGCTATTTTTCTAACCCTTCGCCTGTTTTTCTGGCTTCGGTAAAAAATGTCAGAAGTTAGCAGATTCATTAAATTCAAAACAACTATCATTTTGACCACTAAACCAAAGAGTTTGACAAAAATATATTGGATTAAAACTTCCCTCTACTTCTCTGCTTGTCAAATGCGGAGAAGGTTTATTCAGTATGGAACTTACGTTACAGCAGTTTTACTAAATGCACTACCATGTGTTTTTTAAACTTTCACAAACAACTGCCGTTTTGACCCCTTTCCCAACATTTTACAGAAAACTGTGTTTTCTATATAAAATCTACCCCTACTCTTCTGCTTTTCAAGCAACAAGTCGGATTTCAAATCGGGGCTACCAATCTGTAACTAGAGCTATTTTTGTAACCCTTCGCCTGTTTTTCTGGCTTCGGTAAAAAATGTCAGAAGTTAGCAGATTCATTAAATTCAAAACAACTTTAACAAACAAATGCCGTTTTGACCTTTTTCCCATCATTTTACAGAAAACAAT
This sequence comes from Salvelinus fontinalis, assembly GCF_029448725.1. Taxonomy (NCBI): domain Eukaryota; kingdom Metazoa; phylum Chordata; class Actinopteri; order Salmoniformes; family Salmonidae; genus Salvelinus; species Salvelinus fontinalis. The sequence continues at coordinate 1,462,097 of NC_074698.1, forward strand.
GTTTTCTATATAAAATCTACCCCTACTCTTCTGCTTTTCAAGCAACAAGTCGGATTTCAAATCGGGGCTACCAATCTGTAACTAGAGCTATTTTTCTAACCCTTCGCCTGTTTTTCTGGCTTCGGTAAAAAATGTCAGAAGTTAGCAGATTCATTAAATTCAAAACAACTATCATTTTGACCACTAAACCAAAGAGTTTGACAAAAATATATTGGATTAAAACTTCCCTCTACTTCTCTGCTTGTCAAATGCGGAGAAGGTTTATGCAGTATGGAACTTACGTTACAGCAGTTTTACTAAATGCACTACCATGTGTTTTTTAAACTTTCACAAACAACTGCCGTTTTGACCCCTTTCCCAACATTTTACAGAAAACAATGTTTTCTATATAAAATCTACCCCTACTCTTCTGCTTTTCAAGCAACAAGTCGGATTTCAAATCGGGGCTACCAATCTGTAACTAGAGCTATTTTTGTAACCCTTCGCCTGTTTTTCTGGCTTCGGTAAAAAATGTCAGAAGTTAGCAGATTCATTAAATTCAAAACAACTTTAACAAACAAATGCCGTTTTGACCCCTTTCCCATCATTTTACAGAAAACAATGTTTTCTATATAAAATCTACCCCTACTCTTCTGCTTTTCAAGCAGCAAGTCGGATTTCAAATCGGGGCTACCAATCTGTAACTAGAGCTATTTTTGTAACCCTTCGCCTGTTTTTCTGGCTTCGGTAAAAAATGTCAGAAGTTAGCAGATTCATTAAATTCAAAACAACTTTAACAAACAAATGCCGTTTTGACCCCTTTCCCATCATTTTACAGAAAACAATGTTTTCTATATAAAATCTACCCCTACTCTTCTGCTTTTCAAGCAACAAGTCGGATTTCAAATCGGGGCTACCAATCTGTAACTAGAGCTATTTTTGTAACCCTTCGCCTGTTTTTCTGGCTTCGGTAAAAAATGTCAGAAGTTAGCAGATTCATTAAATTCAAAACAACTATCATTTTGACCACTAAACCAAAGAGTTTGACAAAAATATATTGGATTAAAACTTCCCTCTACTTCTCTGCTTGTCAAATGCGGAGAAGGTTTATTCAGTATGGAACTTACGTTACAGCAGTTTTACTAAATGCACTACCATGTGTTTTTTAAACTTTCACAAACAACTGCCGTTTTGACCCCTTTCCCAACATTTTACAGAAAACAGTGTTTTCTATATAAAATCTACCCCTACTCTTCTGCTTTTCAAGCAACAAGTCGGATTTCAAATCGGGGCTACCAATCTGTAACTAGAGCTATTTTTGTAACCCTTCGCCTGTTTTTCTGGCTTCGGTAAAAAATGTCAGAAGTTAGCAGATTCATTAAATTCAAAACAACTATCATTTTGACCACTAAACCAAAGAGTTTGACAAAAATATATTGGATTAAAACTTCCCTCTACTTCTCTGCTTGTCAAATGCGGAGAAGGTTTATTCAGTATGGAACTTACGTTACAGCAGTTTTACTAAATGCACTACCATGTGTTTTTTAAACTTTCACAAACAACTGCCGTTTTGACCCCTTTCCCAACATTTTACAGAAAACAATGTTTTCTATATAAAATCTACCCCTACTCTTCTGCTTTTCAAGCAACAAGTCGGATTTCAAATCGGGGCTACCAATCTGTAACTAGAGCTATTTTTGTAACCCTTCGCCTGTTTTTCTGGCTTCGGTAAAAAATGTCAGAAGTTAGCAGATTCATTAAATTCAAAACAACTTTAACAAACAAATGCCGTTTTGACCCCTTTCCCATCATTTTACAGAAAACAATGTTTTCTATATAAAATCTACCCCTACTCTTCTGCTTTTCAAGCAACAAGTCGGATTTCAAATCGGGGCTACCAATCTGTAACTAGAGCTATTTTTGTAACCCTTCGCCTGTTTTTCTGGCTTCGGTAAAAAATGTCAGAAGTTAGCAGATTCATTAAATTCAAAACAACTATCATTTTGACCACTAAACCAAAGAGTTTGACAAAAATATATTGGATTAAAACTTCCCTCTACTTCTCTGCTTGTCAAATGCGGAGAAGGTTTATGCAGTATGGAACTTACGTTACAGCAGTTTTACTAAATGCACTACCATGTGTTTTTTAAACTTTCACAAACAACTGCCGTTTTGACCCCTTTCCCAACATTTTACAGAAAACAATGTTTTCTATATAAAATCTACCGCTACTCTTCTGCTTTTCAAGCAACAAGTCGGATTTCAAATCGGGGCTACCAATCTGTAACTAGAGCTATTTTTGGAACCCTTCGCCTGTTTTTCTGGCTTCGGTAAAAAATGTCAGAAGTTAGCAGATTCATTAAATTTAAAACAACTTTCACAAAAACTGCCGTTTTGACCGCTTTCCCAAAATTATACAGAAAAAAATGTTTTCTATATAAAATCTACCCCTAATCTTCAGCTTTTCAAGTAACAAGTCGGATTTCAAATCGGGTCTACAAATCTGTAACTAGAGCTATTTTTGTAACCCTTCGCCTGTTTTTCTGGCTTCGGTAAAAAATGTCAGAAGTTAGCAGATTCATTAAATTCAAAACAACTTTCACAAAAACTGCCGTTTTGACCCCTTTCCCAAAATTTTACAGAAAACAATGTTTTCTATATAAAATCTACCCCTACTCTTCTGCTTTTCAAGCAACAAGTCGGATTTCAAATCGGGGCTACCAATCTGTAACTAGAGCTATTTTTGTAACCCTTCGCCTGTTTTTCTGGCTTCGGTAAAAAATGTCAGAAGTTAGCAGATTCATTAAATTCAAAACAACTTTAACAAACAAATGCCGTTTTGACCTTTTTCCCATCATTTTACAGAAAACAATGTTTTCTATATAAAATCTACCCCTACTCTTCTGCTTTTCAAGCAACAAGTCGGATTTCAAATCGGGGCTACCAATCTGTAACTAGAGCTATTTTTCTAACCCTTCGCCTGATTTTATGGCTTCGGTAAAAAATGTCAGAAGTTAGCAGATTCATTAAATTCAAAACAACTTTAACAAACAAATGCCGTTTTGACCCCTTTCCCATCATTTTACAGAAAACAATGTTTTCTATATAAAATCTACCCCTACTCTTCTGCTTTTCAAGCAACAAGTCGGATTTCAAATCGGGGCTACCAATCTGTAACTAGAGCTATTTTTGTAACCCTTCGCCTGTTTTTCTGGCTTCGGTAAAAAATGTCAGAAGTTAGCAGATTCATTAAATTCAAAACAACTATCATTTTGACCACTAAACCAAAGAGTTTGACAAAAATATATTGGATTAAAACTTCCCTCTACTTCTCTGCTTGTCAAATGCGGAGAAGGTTTATGCAGTATGGAACTTACGTTACAGCAGTTTTACTAAATGCACTACCATGTGTTTTTTAAACTTTCACAAACAACTGCCGTTTTGACCCCTTTCCCAACATTTTACAGAAAACAATGTTTTCTATATAAAATCTACCCCTACTCTTCTGCTTTTCAAGCAACAAGTCGGATTTCAAATCGGGGCTACCAATCTGTAACTAGAGCTATTTTTGTAACCCTTCGCCTGTTTTTCTGGCTTCGGTAAAAAATGTCAGAAGTTAGCAGATTCATTCAATTCAAAACAACTTTAACAAACAAATGCCGTTTTGACCCCTTTCCCATCATTTTACAGAAAACAATGTTTTCTATATAAAATCTACCCCTACTCTTCTGCTTTTCAAGCAGCAAGTCGGATTTCAAATCGGGGCTACCAATCTGTAACTAGAGCTATTTTTGTAACCCTTCGCCTGTTTTTCTGGCTTCGGTAAAAAATGTCAGAAGTTAGCAGATTCATTAAATTCAAAACAACTTTAACAAACAAATGCCGTTTTGACCTTTTTCCCATCATTTTACAGAAAACAATGTTTTCTATATAAAATCTACCCCTACTCTTCTGCTTTTCAAGCAACAAGTCGGATTTCAAATCGGGGCTACCAATCTGTAACTAGAGCTATTTTTCTAACCCTTCGCCTGTTTTTCTGGCTTCGGTAAAAAATGTCAGAAGTTAGCAGATTCATTAAATTCAAAACAACTATCATTTTGACCACTAAACCAAAGAGTTTGACAAAAATATATTGGATTAAAACTTCCCTCTACTTCTCTGCTTGTCAAATGCGGAGAAGGTTTATGCAGTATGGAACTTACGTTACAGCAGTTTTACTAAATGCACTACCATGTGTTTTTTAAACTTTCACAAACAACTGCCGTTTTGACCCCTTTCCCAACATTTTACAGAAAACAATGTTTTCTATATAAAATCTACCCCTACTCTTCTGCTTTTCAAGCAACAAGTCGGATTTCAAATCGGGGCTACCAATCTGTAACTAGAGCTATTTTTGTAACCCTTCGCCTGTTTTTCTGGCTTCGGTAAAAAATGTCAGAAGTTAGCAGATTCATTAAATTCAAAACAACTTTAACAAACAAATGCCGTTTTGACCCCTTTCCCATCATTTTACAGAAAACAATGTTTTCTATATAAAATCTACCCCTACTCTTCTGCTTTTCAAGCAGCAAGTCGGATTTCAAATCGGGGCTACCAATCTGTAACTAGAGCTATTTTTGTAACCCTTCGCCTGTTTTTCTGGCTTCGGTAAAAAATGTCAGAAGTTAGCAGATTCATTAAATTCAAAACAACTTTAACAAACAAATGCCGTTTTGACCCCTTTCCCATCATTTTACAGAAAACAATGTTTTCTATATAAAATCTACCCCTACTCTTCTGCTTTTCAAGCAACAAGTCGGATTTCAAATCGGGGCTACCAATCTGTAACTAGAGCTATTTTTCTAACCCTTCGCCTGTTTTTCTGGCTTCGGTAAAAAATGTCAGAAGTTAGCAGATTCATTAAATTCAAAACAACTATCATTTTGACCACTAAACCAAAGAGTTTGACAAAAATATATTGGATTAAAACTTCCCTCTACTTCTCTGCTTGTCAAATGCGGAGAAGGTTTATTCAGTATGGAACTTACGTTACAGCAGTTTTACTAAATGCACTACCATGTGTTTTTTAAACTTTCACAAACAACTGCCGTTTTGACCCCTTTCCCAACATTTTACAGAAAACAGTGTTTTCTATATAAAATCTACCCCTACTCTTCTGCTTTTCAAGCAACAAGTCGGATTTCAAATCGGGGCTACCAATCTGTAACTAGAGCTATTTTTGTAACCCTTCGCCTGTTTTTCTGGCTTCGGTAAAAAATGTCAGAAGTTAGCAGATTCATTAAATTCAAAACAACTTTAACAAACAAATGCCGTTTTGACCTTTTTCCCATCATTTTACAGAAAACAATGTTTTCTATATAAAATCTACCCCTACTCTTCTGCTTTTCAAGCAACAAGTCGGATTTCAAATCGGGGCTACCAATCTGTAACTAGAGCTATTTTTCTAACCCTTCGCCTGTTTTTCTGGCTTCGGTAAAAAATGTCAGAAGTTAGCAGATTCATTAAATTCAAAACAACTATCATTTTGACCACTAAACCAAAGAGTTTGACAAAAATATATTGGATTAAAACTTCCCTCTACTTCTCTGCTTGTCAAATGCGGAGAAGGTTTATTCAGTATGGAACTTACGTTACAGCAGTTTTACTAAATGCACTACCATGTGTTTTTTAAACTTTCACAAACAACTGCCGTTTTGACCCCTTTCCCAACATTTTACAGAAAACAATGTTTTCTATATAAAATCTACCCCTACTCTTCTGCTTTTCAAGCAACAAGTCGGATTTCAAATCGGGGCTACCAATCTGTAACTAGAGCTATTTTTGTAACCCTTCGCCTGTTTTTCTGGCTTCGGTAAAAAATGTCAGAAGTTAGCAGATTCATTAAATTCAAAACAACTTTAACAAACAAATGCCGTTTTGACCCCTTTCCCATCATTTTACAGAAAACAATGTTTTCTATATAAAATCTACCCCTACTCTTCTGCTTTTCAAGCAGCAAGTCGGATTTCAAATCGGGGCTACCAATCTGTAACTAGAGCTATTTTTGTAACCCTTCGCCTGTTTTTCTGGCTTCGGTAAAAAATGTCAGAAGTTAGCAGATTCATTAAATTCAAAACAACTTTAACAAACAAATGCCGTTTTGACCCCTTTCCCATCATTTTACAGAAAACAATGTTTTCTATATAAAATCTACCCCTACTCTTCTGCTTTTCAAGCAACAAGTCGGATTTCAAATCGGGGCTACCAATCTGTAACTAGAGCTATTTTTGTAACCCTTCGCCTGTTTTTCTGGCTTCGGTAAAAAATGTCAGAAGTTAGCAGATTCATTAAATTCAAAACAACTATCATTTTGACCACTAAACCAAAGAGTTTGACAAAAATATATTGGATTAAAACTTCCCTCTACTTCTCTGCTTGTCAAATGCGGAGAAGGTTTATTCAGTATGGAACTTACGTTACAGCAGTTTTACTAAATGCACTACCATGTGTTTTTTAAACTTTCACAAACAACTGCCGTTTTGACCCCTTTCCCAACATTTTACAGAAAACAATGTTTTCTATATAAAATCTACCCCTACTCTTCTGCTTTTCAAGCAACAAGTCGGATTTCAAATCGGGGCTACCAATCTGTAACTAGAGCTATTTTTGTAACCCTTCGCCTGTTTTTCTGGCTTCGGTAAAAAATGTCAGAAGTTAGCAGATTCATTAAATTCAAAACAACTTTAACAAACAAATGCCGTTTTGACCCCTTTCCCATCATTTTACAGAAAACAATGTTTTCTATATAAAATCTACCCCTACTCTTCTGCTTTTCAAGCAACAAGTCGGATTTCAAATCGGGGCTACCAATCTGTAACTAGAGCTATTTTTCTAACCCTTCGCCTGATTTTATGGCTTCGGTAAAAAATGTCAGAAGTTAGCAGATTCATTAAATTCAAAACAACTTTAACAAACAAATGCCGTTTTGACCCCTTTCCCATCATTTTACAGAAAACAATGTTTTCTATATAAAATCTACCCCTACTCTTCTGCTTTTCAAGCAACAAGTCGGATTTCAAATCGGGGCTACCAATCTGTAACTAGAGCTATTTTTGTAACCCTTCGCCTGTTTTTCTGGCTTCGGTAAAAAATGTCAGAAGTTAGCAGATTCATTAAATTCAAAACAACTATCATTTTGACCACTAAACCAAAGAGTTTGACAAAAATATATTGGATTAAAACTTCCCTCTACTTCTCTGCTTGTCAAATGCGGAGAAGGTTTATGCAGTATGGAACTTACGTTACAGCAGTTTTACTAAATGCACTACCATGTGTTTTTTAAACTTTCACAAACAACTGCCGTTTTGACCCCTTTCCCAACATTTTACAGAAAACAATGTTTTCTATATAAAATCTACCGCTACTCTTCTGCTTTTCAAGCAACAAGTCGGATTTCAAATCGGGGCTACCAATCTGTAACTAGAGCTATTTTTGGAACCCTTCGCCTGTTTTTCTGGCTTCGGTAAAAAATGTCAGAAGTTAGCAGATTCATTAAATTTAAAACAACTTTCACAAAAACTGCCGTTTTGACCGCTTTCCCAAAATTATACAGAAAAAAATGTTTTCTATATAAAATCTACCCCTAATCTTCAGCTTTTCAAGTAACAAGTCGGATTTCAAATCGGGTCTACAAATCTGTAACTAGAGCTATTTTTGTAACCCTTCGCCTGTTTTTCTGGCTTCGGTAAAAAATGTCAGAAGTTAGCAGATTCATTAAATTCAAAACAACTTTCACAAAAACTGCCGTTTTGACCCCTTTCCCAAAATTTTACAGAAAACAATGTTTTCTATATAAAATCTACCCCTACTCTTCTGCTTTTCAAGCAACAAGTCGGATTTCAAATCGGGGCTACCAATCTGTAACTAGAGCTATTTTTGTAACCCTTCGCCTGTTTTTCTGGCTTCGGTAAAAAATGTCAGAAGTTAGCAGATTCATTAAATTCAAAACAACTTTAACAAACAAATGCCGTTTTGACCTTTTTCCCATCATTTTACAGAAAACAATGTTTTCTATATAAAATCTACCCCTACTCTTCTGCTTTTCAAGCAACAAGTCGGATTTCAAATCGGGGCTACCAATCTGTAACTAGAGCTATTTTTCTAACCCTTCGCCTGATTTTATGGCTTCGGTAAAAAATGTCAGAAGTTAGCAGATTCATTAAATTCAAAACAACTTTAACAAACAAATGCCGTTTTGACCCCTTTCCCATCATTTTACAGAAAACAATGTTTTCTATATAAAATCTACCCCTACTCTTCTGCTTTTCAAGCAACAAGTCGGATTTCAAATCGGGGCTACCAATCTGTAACTAGAGCTATTTTTGTAACCCTTCGCCTGTTTTTCTGGCTTCGGTAAAAAATGTCAGAAGTTAGCAGATTCATTAAATTCAAAACAACTATCATTTTGACCACTAAACCAAAGAGTTTGACAAAAATATATTGGATTAAAACTTCCCTCTACTTCTCTGCTTGTCAAATGCGGAGAAGGTTTATGCAGTATGGAACTTACGTTACAGCAGTTTTACTAAATGCACTACCATGTGTTTTTTAAACTTTCACAAACAACTGCCGTTTTGACCCCTTTCCCAACATTTTACAGAAAACAATGTTTTCTATATAAAATCTACCCCTACTCTTCTGCTTTTCAAGCAACAAGTCGGATTTCAAATCGGGGCTACCAATCTGTAACTAGAGCTATTTTTGTAACCCTTCGCCTGTTTTTCTGGCTTCGGTAAAAAATGTCAGAAGTTAGCAGATTCATTCAATTCAAAACAACTTTAACAAACAAATGCCGTTTTGACCCCTTTCCCATCATTTTACAGAAAACAATGTTTTCTATATAAAATCTACCCCTACTCTTCTGCTTTTCAAGCAGCAAGTCGGATTTCAAATCGGGGCTACCAATCTGTAACTAGAGCTATTTTTGTAACCCTTCGCCTGTTTTTCTGGCTTCGGTAAAAAATGTCAGAAGTTAGCAGATTCATTAAATTCAAAACAACTTTAACAAACAAATGCCGTTTTGACCTTTTTCCCATCATTTTACAGAAAACAATGTTTTCTATATAAAATCTACCCCTACTCTTCTGCTTTTCAAGCAACAAGTCGGATTTCAAATCGGGGCTACCAATCTGTAACTAGAGCTATTTTTCTAACCCTTCGCCTGTTTTTCTGGCTTCGGTAAAAAATGTCAGAAGTTAGCAGATTCATTAAATTCAAAACAACTATCATTTTGACCACTAAACCAAAGAGTTTGACAAAAATATATTGGATTAAAACTTCCCTCTACTTCTCTGCTTGTCAAATGCGGAGAAGGTTTATGCAGTATGGAACTTACGTTACAGCAGTTTTACTAAATGCACTACCATGTGTTTTTTAAACTTTCACAAACAACTGCCGTTTTGACCCCTTTCCCAACATTTTACAGAAAACAATGTTTTCTATATAAAATCTACCCCTACTCTTCTGCTTTTCAAGCAACAAGTCGGATTTCAAATCGGGGCTACCAATCTGTAACTAGAGCTATTTTTGTAACCCTTCGCCTGTTTTTCTGGCTTCGGTAAAAAATGTCAGAAGTTAGCAGATTCATTAAATTCAAAACAACTTTAACAAACAAATGCCGTTTTGACCCCTTTCCCATCATTTTACAGAAAACAATGTTTTCTATATAAAATCTACCCCTACTCTTCTGCTTTTCAAGCAGCAAGTCGGATTTCAAATCGGGGCTACCAATCTGTAACTAGAGCTATTTTTGTAACCCTTCGCCTGTTTTTCTGGCTTCGGTAAAAAATGTCAGAAGTTAGCAGATTCATTAAATTCAAAACAACTTTAACAAACAAATGCCGTTTTGACCCCTTTCCCATCATTTTACAGAAAACAATGTTTTCTATATAAAATCTACCCCTACTCTTCTGCTTTTCAAGCAACAAGTCGGATTTCAAATCGGGGCTACCAATCTGTAACTAGAGCTATTTTTCTAACCCTTCGCCTGTTTTTCTGGCTTCGGTAAAAAATGTCAGAAGTTAGCAGATTCATTAAATTCAAAACAACTATCATTTTGACCACTAAACCAAAGAGTTTGACAAAAATATATTGGATTAAAACTTCCCTCTACTTCTCTGCTTGTCAAATGCGGAGAAGGTTTATTCAGTATGGAACTTACGTTACAGCAGTTTTACTAAATGCACTACCATGTGTTTTTTAAACTTTCACAAACAACTGCCGTTTTGACCCCTTTCCCAACATTTTACAGAAAACTGTGTTTTCTATATAAAATCTACCCCTACTCTTCTGCTTTTCAAGCAACAAGTCGGATTTCAAATCGGGGCTACCAATCTGTAACTAGAGCTATTTTTGTAACCCTTCGCCTGTTTTTCTGGCTTCGGTAAAAAATGTCAGAAGTTAGCAGATTCATTAAATTCAAAACAACTTTAACAAACAAATGCCGTTTTGACCTTTTTCCCATCATTTTACAGAAAACAATGTTTTCTATATAAAATCTACCCCTACTCTTCTGCTTTTCAAGCAACAAGTCGGATTTCAAATCGGGGCTACCAATCTGTAACTAGAGCTATTTTTCTAACCCTTCGCCTGTTTTTCTGGCTTCGGTAAAAAATGTCAGAAGTTAGCAGATTCATTAAATTCAAAACAACTATCATTTTGACCACTAAACCAAAGAGTTTGACAAAAATATATTGGATTAAAACTTCCCTCTACTTCTCTGCTTGTCAAATGCGGAGAAGGTTTATTCAGTATGGAACTTACGTTACAGCAGTTTTACTAAATGCACTACCATGTGTTTTTTAAACTTTCACAAACAACTGCCGTTTTGACCCCTTTCCCAACATTTTACAGAAAACAATGTTTTCTATATAAAATCTACCCCTACTCTTCTGCTTTTCAAGCAACAAGTCGGATTTCAAATCGGGGCTACCAATCTGTAACTAGAGCTATTTTTGTAACCCTTCGCCTGTTTTTCTGGCTTCGGTAAAAAATGTCAGAAGTTAGCAGATTCATTAAATTCAAAACAACTTTAACAAACAAATGCCGTTTTGACCCCTTTCCCATCATTTTACAGAAAACAATGTTTTCTATATAAAATCTACCCCTACTCTTCTGCTTTTCAAGCAGCAAGTCGGATTTCAAATCGGGGCTACCAATCTGTAACTAGAGCTATTTTTGTAACCCTTCGCCTGTTTTTCTGGCTTCGGTAAAAAATGTCAGAAGTTAGCAGATTCATTAAATTCAAAACAACTTTAACAAACAAATGCCGTTTTGACCCCTTTCCCATCATTTTACAGAAAACAATGTTTTCTATATAAAATCTACCCCTACTCTTCTGCTTTTCAAGCAACAAGTCGGATTTCAAATCGGGGCTACCAATCTGTAACTAGAGCTATTTTTGTAACCCTTCGCCTGTTTTTCTGGCTTCGGTAAAAAATGTCAGAAGTTAGCAGATTCATTAAATTCAAAACAACTATCATTTTGACCACTAAACCAAAGAGTTTGACAAAAATATATTGGATTAAAACTTCCCTCTACTTCTCTGCTTGTCAAATGCGGAGAAGGTTTATTCAGTATGGAACTTACGTTACAGCAGTTTTACTAAATGCACTACCATGTGTTTTTTAAACTTTCACAAACAACTGCCGTTTTGACCCCTTTCCCAACATTTTACAGAAAACTGTGTTTTCTATATAAAATCTACCCCTACTCTTCTGCTTTTCAAGCAACAAGTCGGATTTCAAATCGGGGCTACCAATCTGTAACTAGAGCTATTTTTGTAACCCTTCGCCTGTTTTTCTGGCTTCGGTAAAAAATGTCAGAAGTTAGCAGATTCATTAAATTCAAAACAACTATCATTTTGACCACTAAACCAAAGAGTTTGACAAAAATATATTGGATTAAAACTTCCCTCTACTTCTCTGCTTGTCAAATGCGGAGAAGGTTTATTCAGTATGGAACTTACGTTACAGCAGTTTTACTAAATGCACTACCATGTGTTTTTTAAACTTTCACAAACAACTGCCGTTTTGACCCCTTTCCCAACATTTTACAGAAAACAATGTTTTCTATATAAAATCTACCCCTACTCTTCTGCTTTTCAAGCAACAAGTCGGATTTCAAATCGGGGCTACCAATCTGTAACTAGAGCTATTTTTGTAACCCTTCGCCTGTTTTTCTGGCTTCGGTAAAAAATGTCAGAAGTTAGCAGATTCATTAAATTCAAAACAACTTTAACAAACAAATGCCGTTTTGACCCCTTTCCCATCATTTTACAGAAAACAATGTTTTCTATATAAAATCTACCCCTACTCTTCTGCTTTTCAAGCAACAAGTCGGATTTCAAATCGGGGCTACCAATCTGTAACTAGAGCTATTTTTGTAACCCTTCGCCTGTTTTTCTGGCTTCGGTAAAAAATGTCAGAAGTTAGCAGATTCATTAAATTCAAAACAACTATCATTTTGACCACTAAACCAAAGAGTTTGACAAAAATATATTGGATTAAAACTTCCCTCTACTTCTCTGCTTGTCAAATGCGGAGAAGGTTTATTCAGTATGGAACTTACGTTACAGCAGTTTTACTAAATGCACTACCATGTGTTTTTTAAACTTTCACAAACAACTGCCGTTTTGACCCCTTTCCCAACATTTTACAGAAAACAATGTTTTCTATATAAAATCTACCCCTACTCTTCTGCTTTTCAAGCAACAAGTCGGATTTCAAATCGGGGCTACCAATCTGTAACTAGAGCTATTTTTGGAACCCTTCGCCTGTTTTTCTGGCTTCGGTAAAAAATGTCAGAAGTTAGCAGATTCATTAAATTTAAAACAACTTTCACAAAAACTGCCGTTTTGACCGCTTTCCCAAAATTATACAGAAAAAAATGTTTTCTATATAAAATCTACCCCTAATCTTCAGCTTTTCAAGTAACAAGTCGGATTTCAAATCGGGTCTACAAATCTGTAACTAGAGCTATTTTTGTAACCCTTCGCCTGTTTTTCTGGCTTCGGTAAAAAATGTCAGAAGTTAGCAGATTCATTAAATTCAAAACAACTTTCACAAAAACTGCCGTTTTGACCCCTTTCCCAAAATTTTACAGAAAACAATGTTTTCTATATAAAATCTACCCCTACTCTTCTGCTTTTCAAGCAACAAGTCGGATTTCAAATCGGGGCTACCAATCTGTAACTAGAGCTATTTTTGTAACCCTTCGCCTGTTTTTCTGGCTTCGGTAAAAAATGTCAGAAGTTAGCAGATTCATTAAATTCAAAACAACTTTAACAAACAAATGCCGTTTTGACCTTTTTCCCATCATTTTACAGAAAACAATGTTTTCTATATAAAATCTACCCCTACTCTTCTGCTTTTCAAGCAACAAGTCGGATTTCAAATCGGGGCTACCAATCTGTAACTAGAGCTATTTTTCTAACCCTTCGCCTGATTTTATGGCTTCGGTAAAAAATGTCAGAAGTTAGCAGATTCATTAAATTCAAAACAACTTTAACAAACAAATGCCGTTTTGACCCCTTTCCCATCATTTTACAGAAAACAATGTTTTCTATATAAAATCTACCCCTACTCTTCTGCTTTTCAAGCAACAAGTCGGATTTCAAATCGGGGCTACCAATCTGTAACTAGAGCTATTTTTGTAACCCTTCGCCTGTTTTTCTGGCTTCGGTAAAAAATGTCAGAAGTTAGCAGATTCATTAAATTCAAAACAACTATCATTTTGACCACTAAACCAAAGAGTTTGACAAAAATATATTGGATTAAAACTTCCCTCTACTTCTCTGCTTGTCAAATGCGGAGAAGGTTTATGCAGTATGGAACTTACGTTACAGCAGTTTTACTAAATGCACTACCATGTGTTTTTTAAACTTTCACAAACAACTGCCGTTTTGACCCCTTTCCCAACATTTTACAGAAAACAATGTTTTCTATATAAAATCTACCCCTACTCTTCTGCTTTTCAAGCAACAAGTCGGATTTCAAATCGGGGCTACCAATCTGTAACTAGAGCTATTTTTGTAACCCTTCGCCTGTTTTTCTGGCTTCGGTAAAAAATGTCAGAAGTTAGCAGATTCATTCAATTCAAAACAACTTTAACAAACAAATGCCGTTTTGACCCCTTTCCCATCATTTTACAGAAAACAATGTTTTCTATATAAAATCTACCCCTACTCTTCTGCTTTTCAAGCAGCAAGTCGGATTTCAAATCGGGGCTACCAATCTGTAACTAGAGCTATTTTTGTAACCCTTCGCCTGTTTTTCTGGCTTCGGTAAAAAATGTCAGAAGTTAGCAGATTCATTAAATTCAAAACAACTTTAACAAACAAATGCCGTTTTGACCTTTTTCCCATCATTTTACAGAAAACAATGTTTTCTATATAAAATCTACCCCTACTCTTCTGCTTTTCAAGCAACAAGTCGGATTTCAAATCGGGGCTACCAATCTGTAACTAGAGCTATTTTTCTAACCCTTCGCCTGTTTTTCTGGCTTCGGTAAAAAATGTCAGAAGTTAGCAGATTCATTAAATTCAAAACAACTATCATTTTGACCACTAAACCAAAGAGTTTGACAAAAATATATTGGATTAAAACTTCCCTCTACTTCTCTGCTTGTCAAATGCGGAGAAGGTTTATGCAGTATGGAACTTACGTTACAGCAGTTTTACTAAATGCACTACCATGTGTTTTTTAAACTTTCACAAACAACTGCCGTTTTGACCCCTTTCCCAACATTTTACAGAAAACAATGTTTTCTATATAAAATCTACCCCTACTCTTCTGCTTTTCAAGCAACAAGTCGGATTTCAAATCGGGGCTACCAATCTGTAACTAGAGCTATTTTTGTAACCCTTCGCCTGTTTTTCTGGCTTCGGTAAAAAATGTCAGAAGTTAGCAGATTCATTAAATTCAAAACAACTTTAACAAACAAATGCCGTTTTGACCCCTTTCCCATCATTTTACAGAAAACAATGTTTTCTATATAAAATCTACCCCTACTCTTCTGCTTTTCAAGCAGCAAGTCGGATTTCAAATCGGGGCTACCAATCTGTAACTAGAGCTATTTTTGTAACCCTTCGCCTGTTTTTCTGGCTTCGGTAAAAAATGTCAGAAGTTAGCAGATTCATTAAATTCAAAACAACTTTAACAAACAAATGCCGTTTTGACCCCTTTCCCAACATTTTACAGAAAACAATGTTTTCTATATAAAATCTACCCCTACTCTTCTGCTTTTCAAGCAACAAGTCGGATTTCAAATCGGGGCTACCAATCTGTAACTAGAGCTATTTTTGTAACCCTTCGCCTGTTTTTCTGGCTTCGGTAAAAAATGTCAGAAGTTAGCAGATTCATTAAATTCAAAACAACTATCATTTTGACCACTAAACCAAAGAGTTTGACAAAAATATATTGGATTAAAACTTCCCTCTACTTCTCTGCTTGTCAAATGCGGAGAAGGTTTATGCAGTATGGAACTTACGTTACAGCAGTTTTACTAAATGCACTACCATGTGTTTTTTAAACTTTCACAAACAACTAACGTTTTGACCCCTTTCCCAACATTTTACATAAAACAATGTTTTCTATATAAAATCTACCTCTACTCTTCTGCTTTTCAAGCAACAAGTCGGATTTCAAATCGGGGCTACCAATCTGTAACTAGAGCTATTTTTGTAACCCTTCGCCTGTTTTTCTGGCTTCGGTAAAAAATGTCAGAAGTTAGCAGATTCATTAAATTCAAAACAACTTTAACAAACAAATGCCGTTTTGACCTTTTTCCCATCATTTTACAGAAAACAATGTTTTCTATATAAAATCTACCCCTACTCTTCTGCTTTTCAAGCAACAAGTCGGATTTCAAATCGGGGCTACCAATCTGTAACTAGAGCTATTTTTCTAACCCTTCGCCTGTTTTTCTGGCTTCGGTAAAAAATGTCAGAAGTTAGCAGATTCATTAAATTCAAAACAACTATCATTTTGACCACTAAACCAAAGAGTTTGACAAAAATATATTGGATTAAAACTTCCCTCTACTTCTCTGCTTGTCAAATGCGGAGAAGGTTTATTCAGTATGGAACTTACGTTACAGCAGTTTTACTAAATGCACTACCATGTGTTTTTTAAACTTTCACAAACAACTGCCGTTTTGACCCCTTTCCCAACATTTTACAGAAAACAATGTTTTCTATATAAAATCTACCCCTACTCTTCTGCTTTTCAAGCAACAAGTCGGATTTCAAATCGGGGCTACCAATCTGTAACTAGAGCTATTTTTGTAACCCTTCGCCTGTTTTTCTGGCTTCGGTAAAAAATGTCAGAAGTTAGCAGATTCATTAAATTCAAAACAACTTTAACAAACAAATGCCGTTTTGACCCCTTTCCCATCATTTTACAGAAAACAATGTTTTCTATATAAAATCTACCCCTACTCTTCTGCTTTTCAAGCAGCAAGTCGGATTTCAAATCGGGGCTACCAATCTGTAACTAGAGCTATTTTTGTAACCCTTCGCCTGTTTTTCTGGCTTCGGTAAAAAATGTCAGAAGTTAGCAGATTCATTAAATTCAAAACAACTTTAACAAACAAATGCCGTTTTGACCCCTTTCCCATCATTTTACAGAAAACAATGTTTTCTATATAAAATCTACCCCTACTCTTCTGCTTTTCAAGCAACAAGTCGGATTTCAAATCGGGGCTACCAATCTGTAACTAGAGCTATTTTTGTAACCCTTCGCCTGTTTTTCTGGCTTCGGTAAAAAATGTCAGAAGTTAGCAGATTCATTAAATTCAAAACAACTATCATTTTGACCACTAAACCAAAGAGTTTGACAAAAATATATTGGATTAAAACTTCCCTCTACTTCTCTGCTTGTCAAATGCGGAGAAGGTTTATTCAGTATGGAACTTACGTTACAGCAGTTTTACTAAATGCACTACCATGTGTTTTTTAAACTTTCACAAACAACTGCCGTTTTGACCCCTTTCCCAACATTTTACAGAAAACAATGTTTTCTATATAAAATCTACCCCTACTCTTCTGCTTTTCAAGCAACAAGTCGGATTTCAAATCGGGGCTACCAATCTGTAACTAGAGCTATTTTTGTAACCCTTCGCCTGTTTTTCTGGCTTCGGTAAAAAATGTCAGAAGTTAGCAGATTCATTAAATTCAAAACAACTTTAACAAACAAATGCCGTTTTGACCCCTTTCCCATCATTTTACAGAAAACAATGTTTTCTATATAAAATCTACCCCTACTCTTCTGCTTTTCAAGCAACAAGTCGGATTTCAAATCGGGTCTACAAATCTGTAACTAGAGCTATTTTTGTAACCCTTCGCCTGTTTTTCTGGCTTCGGTAAAAAATGTCAGAAGTTAGCAGATTCATTAAATTCAAAACAACTTTCACAAAAACTGCCGTTTTGACCCCTTTCCCAAAATTTTACAGAAAACAATGTTTTCTATATAAAATCTACCCCTACTCTTCTGCTTTTCAAGCAACAAGTCGGATTTCAAATCGGGGCTACCAATCTGTAACTAGAGCTATTTTTGTAACCCTTCGCCTGTTTTTCTGGCTTCGGTAAAAAATGTCAGAAGTTAGCAGATTCATTAAATTCAAAACAACTTTAACAAACAAATGCCGTTTTGACCCCTTTCCCAACATTTTACAGAAAACAATGTTTTCTATATAAAATCTACCCCTACTCTTCTGCTTTTCAAGCAACAAGTCGGATTTCAAATCGGGGCTACCAATCTGTAACTAGAGCTATTTTTGTAACCCTTCGCCTGTTTTTCTGGCTTCGGTAAAAAATGTCAGAAGTTAGCAGATTCATTAAATTCAAAACAACTTTAACAAACAAATGCCGTTTTGACCCCTTTCCCAACATTTTACAGAAAACAATGTTTTCTATATAAAATCTACCCCTACTCTTCTGCTTTTCAAGCAACAAGTCGGATTTCAAATCGGGGCTACCAATCTGTAACTAGAGCTATTTTTGTAACCCTTCGCCTGTTTTTCTGGCTTCGGTAAAAAATGTCAGAAGTTAGCAGATTCATTAAATTCAAAACAACTTTAACAAACAAATGCCGTTTTGACCCCTTTCCCATCATTTTACAGAAAACAATGTTTTCTATATAAAATCTACCCCTACTCTTCTGCTTTTCAAGCAACAAGTCGGATTTCAAATCGGGGCTACCAATCTGTAACTAGAGCTATTTTTGTAACCCTTCGCCTGTTTTTCTGGCTTCGGTAAAAAATGTCAGAAGTTAGCAGATTCATTAAATTCAAAACAACTTTAACAAACAAATGCCGTTTTGACCTCTTTCCCATCATTTTACAGAAAACAATGTTTTCTATATAAAATCTACCCCTACTCTTCTGCTTTTCAAGCAACAAGTCGGATTTCAAATCGGGGCTACCAATCTGTAACTAGAGCTATTTTTGTAACCCTTCGCCTGTTTTTCTGGCTTCGGTAAAAAATGTCAGAAGTTAGCAGATTCATTAAATTCAAAACAACTATCATTTTGACCACTAAACCAAAGAGTTTGACAAAAATATATTGGATTAAAACTTCCCTCTACTTCTCTGCTTGTCAAATGCGGAGAAGGTTTATGCAGTATGGAACTTACGTTACAGCAGTTTTACTAAATGCACTACCATGTGTTTTTTAAACTTTCACAAACAACTGCCGTTTTGACCCCTTTCCCAACATTTTACAGAAAACAATGTTTTCTATATAAAATCTACCCCTACTCTTCTGCTTTTCAAGCAACAAGTCGGATTTCAAATCGGGGCTACCAATCTGTAACTAGAGCTATTTTTGTAACCCTTCGCCTGTTTTTCTGGCTTCGGTAAAAAATGTCAGAAGTTAGCAGATTCATTAAATTCAAAACAACTTTAACAAACAAATGCCGTTTTGACCCCTTTCCCATCATTTTACAGAAAACAATGTTTTCTATATAAAATCTACCCCTACTCTTCTGCTTTTCAAGCAGCAAGTCGGATTTCAAATCGGGGCTACCAATCTGTAACTAGAGCTATTTTTGTAACCCTTCGCCTGTTTTTCTGGCTTCGGTAAAAAATGTCAGAAGTTAGCAGATTCATTAAATTCAAAACAACTTTAACAAACAAATGCCGTTTTGACCCTTTTCCCATCATTTTACAGAAAACAATGTTTTCTATATAAAATCTACCCCTACTCTTCTGCTTTTCAAGCAACAAGTCGGATTTCAAATCGGGGCTACCAATCTGTAACTAGAGCTATTTTTCTAACCCTTCGCCTGTTTTTCTGGCTTCGGTAAAAAATGTCAGAAGTTAGCAGATTCATTAAATTCAAAACAACTATCATTTTGACCACTAAACCAAAGAGTTTGACAAAAATATATTGGATTAAAACTTCCCTCTACTTCTCTGCTTGTCAAATGCGGAGAAGGTTTATTCAGTATGGAACTTACGTTACAGCAGTTTTACTAAATGCACTACCATGTGTTTTTTAAACTTTCACAAACAACTGCCGTTTTGACCCCTTTCCCAACATTTTACAGAAAACAATGTTTTCTATATAAAATCTACCCCTACTCTTCTGCTTTTCAAGCAACAAGTCGGATTTCAAATCGGGGCTACCAATCTGTAACTAGAGCTATTTTTGTAACCCTTCGCCTGTTTTTCTGGCTTCGGTAAAAAATGTCAGAAGTTAGCAGATTCATTAAATTCAAAACAACTTTAACAAACAAATGCCGTTTTGACCCCTTTCCCATCATTTTACAGAAAACAATGTTTTCTATATAAAATCTACCCCTACTCTTCTGCTTTTCAAGCAACAAGTCGGATTTCAAATCGGGGCTACCAATCTGTAACTAGAGCTATTTTTGTAACCCTTCGCCTGTTTTTCTGGCTTCGGTAAAAAATGTCAGAAGTTAGCAGATTCATTAAATTCAAAACAACTTTCACAAAAACTGCCGTTTTGACCCCTTTCCCAAAATTTTACAGAAAACAATGTTTTCTATATAAAATCTACCCCTACTCTTCTGCTTTTCAAGCAACAAGTCGGATTTCAAATCGGGGCTACCAATCTGTAACTAGAGCTATTTTTGTAAACCTTCGCCTGATTTTATGGCTTCGGTAAAAAATGTCAGAAGTTAGCAGATTCATTAAATTCAAAACAACTTTAACAAACAAATGCCGTTTTGACCCCTTTCCCATCATTTTACAGAAAACAATGTTTTCTATATAAAATCTACCCCTACTCTTCTGCTTTTCAAGCAACAAGTCGGATTTCAAATCGGGGCTACCAATCTGTAACTAGAGCTATTTTTGTAACCCTTCGCCTGTTTTTCTGGCTTCGGTAAAAAATGTCAGAAGTTAGCAGATTCATTAAATTCAAAACAACTTTAACAAACAAATGCCGTTTTGACCACTTTCCCAACATTTTACAGAAAACAATGTTTTCTATATAAAATCTACCCCTACTCTTCTGCTTTTCAAGCAACAAGTCGGATTTCAAATCGGGGCTACCAATCTGTAACTAGAGCTATTTTTCTAACCCTTCGCCTGTTTTTCTGGCTTCGGTAAAAAATGTCAGAAGTTAGCAGATTCATTAAATTCAAAACAACTTTCACAAACAACTGCCGTTTTGACCCCTTTCCCAACATTTTACAGAAAACAATGTTTTCTATATAAAATCTACCCCTACTCTTCTGCTTTTCAAGCAACAAGTCGGATTTCAAATCGGGGCTACCAATCTGTAACTAGAGCTATTTTTGTAACCCTTCGCCTGTTTTTCTGGCTTCGGTAAAAAATGTCAGAAGTTAGCAGATTCATTAAATTCAAAACAACTTTAACAAACAAATGCCGTTTTGACCTTTTTCCCATCATTTTACAGAAAACAATGTTTTCTATATAAAATCTACCCCTACTCTTCTGCTTTTCAAGCAACAAGTCGGATTTCAAATCGGGGCTACCAATCTGTAACTAGAGCTATTTTTCTAACCCTTCGCCTGTTTTTCTGGCTTCGGTAAAAAATGTCAGAAGTTAGCAGATTCATTAAATTCAAAACAACTATCATTTTGACCACTAAACCAAAGAGTTTGACAAAAATATATTGGATTAAAACTTCCCTCTACTTCTCTGCTTGTCAAATGCGGAGAAGGTTTATGCAGTATGGAACTTACGTTACAGCAGTTTTACTAAATGCACTACCATGTGTTTTTTAAACTTTCACAAACAACTGCCGTTTTGACCCCTTTCCCAACATTTTACAGAAAACAATGTTTTCTATATAAAATCTACCCCTACTCTTCTGCTTTTCAAGCAACAAGTCGGATTTCAAATCGGGGCTACCAATCTGTAACTAGAGCTATTTTTGTAACCCTTCGCCTGTTTTTCTGGCTTCGGTAAAAAATGTCAGAAGTTAGCAGATTCATTAAATTCAAAACAACTTTAACAAACAAATGCCGTTTTGACCCCTTTCCCATCATTTTACAGAAAACAATGTTTTCTATATAAAATCTACCCCTACTCTTCTGCTTTTCAAGCAGCAAGTCGGATTTCAAATCGGGGCTACCAATCTGTAACTAGAGCTATTTTTGTAACCCTTCGCCTGTTTTTCTGGCTTCGGTAAAAAATGTCAGAAGTTAGCAGATTCATTAAATTCAAAACAACTTTAACAAACAAATGCCGTTTTGACCTTTTTCCCATCATTTTACAGAAAACAATGTTTTCTATATAAAATCTACCCCTACTCTTCTGCTTTTCAAGCAACAAGTCGGATTTCAAATCGGGGCTACCAATCTGTAACTAGAGCTATTTTTCTAACCCTTCGCCTGTTTTTCTGGCTTCGGTAAAAAATGTCAGAAGTTAGCAGATTCATTAAATTCAAAACAACTATCATTTTGACCACTAAACCAAAGAGTTTGACAAAAATATATTGGATTAAAACTTCCCTCTACTTCTCTGCTTGTCAAATGCGGAGAAGGTTTATTCAGTATGGAACTTACGTTACAGCAGTTTTACTAAATGCACTACCATGTGTTTTTTAAACTTTCACAAACAACTGCCGTTTTGACCCCTTTCCCAACATTTTACAGAAAACAATGTTTTCTATATAAAATCTACCCCTACTCTTCTGCTTTTCAAGCAACAAGTCGGATTTCAAATCGGGGCTACCAATCTGTAACTAGAGCTATTTTTGTAACCCTTCGCCTGTTTTTCTGGCTTCGGTAAAAAATGTCAGAAGTTAGCAGATTCATTAAATTCAAAACAACTTTAACAAAC
Source organism: Salvelinus fontinalis (assembly GCF_029448725.1). Classification (NCBI taxonomy): domain Eukaryota; kingdom Metazoa; phylum Chordata; class Actinopteri; order Salmoniformes; family Salmonidae; genus Salvelinus; species Salvelinus fontinalis. Next base: position 1,484,387 of record NC_074698.1, read on the forward strand.
AAATGCCGTTTTGACCCCTTTCCCATCATTTTACAGAAAACAATGTTTTCTATATAAAATCTACCCCTACTCTTCTGCTTTTCAAGCAGCAAGTCGGATTTCAAATCGGGGCTACCAATCTGTAACTAGAGCTATTTTTGTAACCCTTCGCCTGTTTTTCTGGCTTCGGTAAAAAATGTCAGAAGTTAGCAGATTCATTAAATTCAAAACAACTTTAACAAACAAATGCCGTTTTGACCCCTTTCCCATCATTTTACAGAAAACAATGTTTTCTATATAAAATCTACCCCTACTCTTCTGCTTTTCAAGCAACAAGTCGGATTTCAAATCGGGGCTACCAATCTGTAACTAGAGCTATTTTTGTAACCCTTCGCCTGTTTTTCTGGCTTCGGTAAAAAATGTCAGAAGTTAGCAGATTCATTAAATTCAAAACAACTATCATTTTGACCACTAAACCAAAGAGTTTGACAAAAATATATTGGATTAAAACTTCCCTCTACTTCTCTGCTTGTCAAATGCGGAGAAGGTTTATTCAGTATGGAACTTACGTTACAGCAGTTTTACTAAATGCACTACCATGTGTTTTTTAAACTTTCACAAACAACTGCCGTTTTGACCCCTTTCCCAACATTTTACAGAAAACAATGTTTTCTATATAAAATCTACCCCTACTCTTCTGCTTTTCAAGCAACAAGTCGGATTTCAAATCGGGGCTACCAATCTGTAACTAGAGCTATTTTTGTAACCCTTCGCCTGTTTTTCTGGCTTCGGTAAAAAATGTCAGAAGTTAGCAGATTCATTAAATTCAAAACAACTTTAACAAACAAATGCCGTTTTGACCCCTTTCCCATCATTTTACAGAAAACAATGTTTTCTATATAAAATCTACCCCTACTCTTCTGCTTTTCAAGCAACAAGTCGGATTTCAAATCGGGTCTACAAATCTGTAACTAGAGCTATTTTTGTAACCCTTCGCCTGTTTTTCTGGCTTCGGTAAAAAATGTCAGAAGTTAGCAGATTCATTAAATTCAAAACAACTTTCACAAAAACTGCCGTTTTGACCCCTTTCCCAAAATTTTACAGAAAACAATGTTTTCTATATAAAATCTACCCCTACTCTTCTGCTTTTCAAGCAACAAGTCGGATTTCAAATCGGGGCTACCAATCTGTAACTAGAGCTATTTTTGTAACCCTTCGCCTGTTTTTCTGGCTTCGGTAAAAAATGTCAGAAGTTAGCAGATTCATTAAATTCAAAACAACTTTAACAAACAAATGCCGTTTTGACCCCTTTCCCATCATTTTACAGAAAACAATGTTTTCTATATAAAATCTACCCCTACTCTTCTGCTTTTCAAGCAGCAAGTCGGATTTCAAATCGGGGCTACCAATCTGTAACTAGAGCTATTTTTGTAACCCTTCGCCTGTTTTTCTGGCTTCGGTAAAAAATGTCAGAAGTTAGCAGATTCATTAAATTCAAAACAACTTTAACAAACAAATGCCGTTTTGACCCCTTTCCCATCATTTTACAGAAAACAATGTTTTCTATATAAAATCTACCCCTACTCTTCTGCTTTTCAAGCAACAAGTCGGATTTCAAATCGGGGCTACCAATCTGTAACTAGAGCTATTTTTCTAACCCTTCGCCTGTTTTTCTGGCTTCGGTAAAAAATGTCAGAAGTTAGCAGATTCATTAAATTCAAAACAACTATCATTTTGACCACTAAACCAAAGAGTTTGACAAAAATATATTGGATTAAAACTTCCCTCTACTTCTCTGCTTGTCAAATGCGGAGAAGGTTTATTCAGTATGGAACTTACGTTACAGCAGTTTTACTAAATGCACTACCATGTGTTTTTTAAACTTTCACAAACAACTGCCGTTTTGACCCCTTTCCCAACATTTTACAGAAAACAATGTTTTCTATATAAAATCTACCCCTACTCTTCTGCTTTTCAAGCAACAAGTCGGATTTCAAATCGGGGCTACCAATCTGTAACTAGAGCTATTTTTGTAACCCTTCGCCTGTTTTTCTGGCTTCGGTAAAAAATGTCAGAAGTTAGCAGATTCATTAAATTCAAAACAACTTTAACAAACAAATGCCGTTTTGACCCCTTTCCCATCATTTTACAGAAAACAATGTTTTCTATATAAAATCTACCCCTACTCTTCTGCTTTTCAAGCAACAAGTCGGATTTCAAATCGGGTCTACCAATCTGTAACTAGAGCTATTTTTGTAACCCTTCGCCTGTTTTTCTGGCTTCGGTAAAAAATGTCAGAAGTTAGCAGATTCATTAAATTCAAAACAACTTTCACAAAAACTGCCGTTTTGACCCCTTTCCCAAAATTTTACAGAAAACAATGTTTTCTATATAAAATCTACCCCTACTCTTCTGCTTTTCAAGCAACAAGTCGGATTTCAAATCGGGGCTACCAATCTGTAACTAGAGCTATTTTTGTAACCCTTCGCCTGTTTTTCTGGCTTCGGTAAAAAATGTCAGAAGTTAGCAGATTCATTAAATTCAAAACAACTTTAACAAACAAATGCCGTTTTGACCCCTTTCCCATCATTTTACAGAAAACAATGTTTTCTATATAAAATCTACCCCTACTCTTCTGCTTTTCAAGCAACAAGTCGGATTTCAAATCGGGGCTACCAATCTGTAACTAGAGCTATTTTTGTAACCCTTCGCCTGTTTTTCTGGCTTCGGTAAAAAATGTCAGAAGTTAGCAGATTCATTAAATTCAAAACAACTTTAACAAACAAATGCCGTTTTGACCCCTTTCCCATCATTTTACAGAAAACAATGTTTTCTATATAAAATCTACCCCTACTCTTCTGCTTTTCAAGCAACAAGTCGGATTTCAAATCGGGGCTACCAATCTGTAACTAGAGCTATTTTTGTAACCCTTCGCCTGTTTTTCTGGCTTCGGTAAAAAATGTCAGAAGTTAGCAGATTCATTAAATTCAAAACAACTATCATTTTGACCACTAAACCAAAGAGTTTGACAAAAATATATTGGATTAAAACTTCCCTCTACTTCTCTGCTTGTCAAATGCGGAGAAGGTTTATTCAGTATGGAACTTACGTTACAGCAGTTTTACTAAATGCACTACCATGTGTTTTTTAAACTTTCACAAACAACTGCCGTTTTGACCCCTTTCCCAACATTTTACAGAAAACAATGTTTTCTATATAAAATCTACCCCTACTCTTCTGCTTTTCAAGCAACAAGTCGGATTTCAAATCGGGGCTACCAATCTGTAACTAGAGCTATTTTTGTAACCCTTCGCCTGTTTTTCTGGCTTCGGTAAAAAATGTCAGAAGTTAGCAGATTCATTAAATTCAAAACAACTTTAACAAACAAATGCCGTTTTGACCCCTTTCCCATCATTTTACAGAAAACAATGTTTTCTATATAAAATCTACCCCTACTCTTCTGCTTTTCAAGCAACAAGTCGGATTTCAAATCGGGGCTACCAATCTGTAACTAGAGCTATTTTTGTAACCCTTCGCCTGTTTTTCTGGCTTCGGTAAAAAATGTCAGAAGTTAGCAGATTCATTAAATTCAAAACAACTTTCACAAACAACTGCCGTTTTGACCCCTTTCCCAACATTTTACAGAAAACAATGTTTTCTATATAAAATCTACCCCTACTCTTCTGCTTTTCAAGCAACAAGTCGGATTTCAAATCGGGGCTACCAATCTGTAACTAGAGCTATTTTTGTAACCCTTCGCCTGTTTTTCTGGCTTCGGTAAAAAATGTCAGAAGTTAGCAGATTCATTAAATTCAAAACAACTTTAACAAACAAATGCCGTTTTGACCCCTTTCCCATCATTTTACAGAAAACAATGTTTTCTATATAAAATCTACCCCTACTCTTCTGCTTTTCAAGCAACAAGTCGGATTTCAAATCGGGGCTACCAATCTGTAACTAGAGCTATTTTTGTAACCCTTCGCCTGTTTTTCTGGCTTCGGTAAAAAATGTCAGAAGTTAGCAGATTCATTAAATTCAAAACAACTATCATTTTGACCACTAAACCAAAGAGTTTGACAAAAATATATTGGATTAAAACTTCCCTCTACTTCTCTGCTTGTCAAATGCGGAGAAGGTTTATGCAGTATGGAACTTACGTTACAGCAGTTTTACTAAATGCACTACCATGTGTTTTTTAAACTTTCACAAACAACTGCCGTTTTGACCCCTTTCCCAACATTTTACAGAAAACAATGTTTTCTATATAAAATCTACCCCTACTCTTCTGCTTTTCAAGCAACAAGTCGGATTTCAAATCGGGGCTACCAATCTGTAACTAGAGCTATTTTTGTAACCCTTCGCCTGTTTTTCTGGCTTCGGTAAAAAATGTCAGAAGTTAGCAGATTCATTAAATTCAAAACAACTTTAACAAACAAATGCCGTTTTGACCCCTTTCCCATCATTTTACAGAAAACAATGTTTTCTATATAAAATCTACCCCTACTCTTCTGCTTTTCAAGCAGCAAGTCGGATTTCAAATCGGGGCTACCAATCTGTAACTAGAGCTATTTTTGTAACCCTTCGCCTGTTTTTCTGGCTTCGGTAAAAAATGTCAGAAGTTAGCAGATTCATTAAATTCAAAACAACTTTAACAAACAAATGCCGTTTTGACCTCTTTCCCATCATTTTACAGAAAACAATGTTTTCTATATAAAATCTACCCCTACTCTTCTGCTTTTCAAGCAACAAGTCGGATTTCAAATCGGGGCTACCAATCTGTAACTAGAGCTATTTTTCTAACCCTTCGCCTGTTTTTCTGGCTTCGGTAAAAAATGTCAGAAGTTAGCAGATTCATTAAATTCAAAACAACTATCATTTTGACCACTAAACCAAAGAGTTTGACAAAAATATATTGGATTAAAACTTCCCTCTACTTCTCTGCTTGTCAAATGCGGAGAAGGTTTATGCAGTATGGAACTTACGTTACAGCAGTTTTACTAAATGCACTACCATGTGTTTTTTAAACTTTCACAAACAACTGCCGTTTTGACCCCTTTCCCAACATTTTACAGAAAACAATGTTTTCTATATAAAATCTACCCCTACTCTTCTGCTTTTCAAGCAACAAGTCGGATTTCAAATCGGGGCTACCAATCTGTAACTAGAGCTATTTTTGTAACCCTTCGCCTGTTTTTCTGGCTTCGGTAAAAAATGTCAGAAGTTAGCAGATTCATTAAATTCAAAACAACTTTAACAAACAAATGCCGTTTTGACCCCTTTCCCATCATTTTACAGAAAACAATGTTTTCTATATAAAATCTACCCCTACTCTTCTGCTTTTCAAGCAGCAAGTCGGATTTCAAATCGGGGCTACCAATCTGTAACTAGAGCTATTTTTGTAACCCTTCGCCTGTTTTTCTGGCTTCGGTAAAAAATGTCAGAAGTTAGCAGATTCATTAAATTCAAAACAACTTTAACAAACAAATGCCGTTTTGACCCCTTTCCCATCATTTTACAGAAAACAATGTTTTCTATATAAAATCTACCCCTACTCTTCTGCTTTTCAAGCAACAAGTCGGATTTCAAATCGGGGCTACCAATCTGTAACTAGAGCTATTTTTGTAACCCTTCGCCTGTTTTTCTGGCTTCGGTAAAAAATGTCAGAAGTTAGCAGATTCATTAAATTCAAAACAACTATCATTTTGACCACTAAACCAAAGAGTTTGACAAAAATATATTGGATTAAAACTTCCCTCTACTTCTCTGCTTGTCAAATGCGGAGAAGGTTTATTCAGTATGGAACTTACGTTACAGCAGTTTTACTAAATGCACTACCATGTGTTTTTTAAACTTTCACAAACAACTGCCGTTTTGACCCCTTTCCCAACATTTTACAGAAAACAATGTTTTCTATATAAAATCTACCCCTACTCTTCTGCTTTTCAAGCAACAAGTCGGATTTCAAATCGGGGCTACCAATCTGTAACTAGAGCTATTTTTGTAACCCTTCGCCTGTTTTTCTGGCTTCGGTAAAAAATGTCAGAAGTTAGCAGATTCATTAAATTCAAAACAACTTTAACAAACAAATGCCGTTTTGACCCCTTTCCCATCATTTTACAGAAAACAATGTTTTCTATATAAAATCTACCCCTACTCTTCTGCTTTTCAAGCAACAAGTCGGATTTCAAATCGGGGCTACCAATCTGTAACTAGAGCTATTTTTGTAACCCTTCGCCTGTTTTTCTGGCTTCGGTAAAAAATGTCAGAAGTTAGCAGATTCATTAAATTCAAAACAACTTTAACAAACAAATGCCGTTTTGACCCCTTTCCCATCATTTTACAGAAAACAATGTTTTCTATATAAAATCTACCCCTACTCTTCTGCTTTTCAAGCAACAAGTCGGATTTCAAATCGGGGCTACCAATCTGTAACTAGAGCTATTTTTGTAACCCTTCGCCTGTTTTTCTGGCTTCGGTAAAAAATGTCAGAAGTTAGCAGATTCATTAAATTCAAAACAACTTTAACAAACAAATGCCGTTTTGACCCCTTTCCCATCATTTTACAGAAAACAATGTTTTCTATATAAAATCTACCCCTACTCTTCTGCTTTTCAAGCAACAAGTCGGATTTCAAATCGGGGCTACCAATCTGTAACTAGAGCTATTTTTCTAACCCTTCGCCTGTTTTTCTGGCTTCGGTAAAAAATGTCAGAAGTTAGCAGATTCATTAAATTCAAAACAACTATCATTTTGACCACTAAACCAAAGAGTTTGACAAAAATATATTGGATTAAAACTTCCCTCTACTTCTCTGCTTGTCAAATGCGGAGAAGGTTTATGCAGTATGGAACTTACGTTACAGCAGTTTTACTAAATGCACTACCATGTGTTTTTTAAACTTTCACAAACAACTGCCGTTTTGACCCCTTTCCCAACATTTTACAGAAAACAATGTTTTCTATATAAAATCTACCCCTACTCTTCTGCTTTTCAAGCAACAAGTCGGATTTCAAATCGGGGCTACCAATCTGTAACTAGAGCTATTTTTGTAACCCTTCGCCTGTTTTTCTGGCTTCGGTAAAAAATGTCAGAAGTTAGCAGATTCATTAAATTCAAAACAACTTTAACAAACAAATGCCGTTTTGACCCCTTTCCCATCATTTTACAGAAAACAATGTTTTCTATATAAAATCTACCCCTACTCTTCTGCTTTTCAAGCAGCAAGTCGGATTTCAAATCGGGGCTACCAATCTGTAACTAGAGCTATTTTTGTAACCCTTCGCCTGTTTTTCTGGCTTCGGTAAAAAATGTCAGAAGTTAGCAGATTCATTAAATTCAAAACAACTTTAACAAACAAATGCCGTTTTGACCCCTTTCCCATCATTTTACAGAAAACAATGTTTTCTATATAAAATCTACCCCTACTCTTCTGCTTTTCAAGCAACAAGTCGGATTTCAAATCGGGGCTACCAATCTGTAACTAGAGCTATTTTTGTAACCCTTCGCCTGTTTTTCTGGCTTCGGTAAAAAATGTCAGAAGTTAGCAGATTCATTAAATTCAAAACAACTATCATTTTGACCACTAAACCAAAGAGTTTGACAAAAATATATTGGATTAAAACTTCCCTCTACTTCTCTGCTTGTCAAATGCGGAGAAGGTTTATTCAGTATGGAACTTACGTTACAGCAGTTTTACTAAATGCACTACCATGTGTTTTTTAAACTTTCACAAACAACTGCCGTTTTGACCCCTTTCCCAACATTTTACAGAAAACAATGTTTTCTATATAAAATCTACCCCTACTCTTCTGCTTTTCAAGCAACAAGTCGGATTTCAAATCGGGGCTACCAATCTGTAACTAGAGCTATTTTTGTAACCCTTCGCCTGTTTTTCTGGCTTCGGTAAAAAATGTCAGAAGTTAGCAGATTCATTAAATTCAAAACAACTTTAACAAACAAATGCCGTTTTGACCCCTTTCCCATCATTTTACAGAAAACAATGTTTTCTATATAAAATCTACCCCTACTCTTCTGCTTTTCAAGCAACAAGTCGGATTTCAAATCGGGGCTACCAATCTGTAACTAGAGCTATTTTTGTAACCCTTCGCCTGTTTTTCTGGCTTCGGTAAAAAATGTCAGAAGTTAGCAGATTCATTAAATTCAAAACAACTTTAACAAACAAATGCCGTTTTGACCCCTTTCCCATCATTTTACAGAAAACAATGTTTTCTATATAAAATCTACCCCTACTCTTCTGCTTTTCAAGCAACAAGTCGGATTTCAAATCGGGGCTACCAATCTGTAACTAGAGCTATTTTTCTAACCCTTCGCCTGTTTTTCTGGCTTCGGTAAAAAATGTCAGAAGTTAGCAGATTCATTAAATTCAAAACAACTATCATTTTGACCACTAAACCAAAGAGTTTGACAAAAATATATTGGATTAAAACTTCCCTCTACTTCTCTGCTTGTCAAATGCGGAGAAGGTTTATGCAGTATGGAACTTACGTTACAGCAGTTTTACTAAATGCACTACCATGTGTTTTTTAAACTTTCACAAACAACTGCCGTTTTGACCCCTTTCCCAACATTTTACAGAAAACAATGTTTTCTATATAAAATCTACCCCTACTCTTCTGCTTTTCAAGCAACAAGTCGGATTTCAAATCGGGGCTACCAATCTGTAACTAGAGCTATTTTTGTAACCCTTCGCCTGTTTTTCTGGCTTCGGTAAAAAATGTCAGAAGTTAGCAGATTCATTAAATTCAAAACAACTTTAACAAACAAATGCCGTTTTGACCCCTTTCCCATCATTTTACAGAAAACAATGTTTGCTATATAAAATCTACCCCTACTCTTCTGCTTTTCAAGCAGCAAGTCGGATTTCAAATCGGGGCTACCAATCTGTAACTAGAGCTATTTTTGTAACCCTTCGCCTGTTTTTCTGGCTTCGGTAAAAAATGTCAGAAGTTAGCAGATTCATTAAATTCAAAACAACTTTAACAAACAAATGCCGTTTTGACCCCTTTCCCATCATTTTACAGAAAACAATGTTTTCTATATAAAATCTACCCCTACTCTTCTGCTTTTCAAGCAACAAGTCGGATTTCAAATCGGGGCTACCAATCTGTAACTAGAGCTATTTTTCTAACCCTTCGCCTGTTTTTCTGGCTTCGGTAAAAAATGTCAGAAGTTAGCAGATTCATTAAATTCAAAACAACTATCATTTTGACCACTAAACCAAAGAGTTTGACAAAAATATATTGGATTAAAACTTCCCTCTACTTCTCTGCTTGTCAAATGCGGAGAAGGTTTATTCAGTATGGAACTTACGTTACAGCAGTTTTACTAAATGCACTACCATGTGTTTTTTAAACTTTCACAAACAACTGCCGTTTTGACCCCTTTCCCAACATTTTACAGAAAACAATGTTTTCTATATAAAATCTACCCCTACTCTTCTGCTTTTCAAGCAACAAGTCGGATTTCAAATCGGGGCTACCAATCTGTAACTAGAGCTATTTTTGTAACCCTTCGCCTGTTTTTCTGGCTTCGGTAAAAAATGTCAGAAGTTAGCAGATTCATTAAATTCAAAACAACTTTAACAAACAAATGCCGTTTTGACCCCTTTCCCATCATTTTACAGAAAACAATGTTTTCTATATAAAATCTACCCCTACTCTTCTGCTTTTCAAGCAGCAAGTCGGATTTCAAATCGGGGCTACCAATCTGTAACTAGAGCTATTTTTGTAACCCTTCGCCTGTTTTTCTGGCTTCGGTAAAAAATGTCAGAAGTTAGCAGATTCATTAAATTCAAAACAACTTTAACAAACAAATGCCGTTTTGACCCCTTTCCCATCATTTTACAGAAAACAATGTTTTCTATATAAAATCTACCCCTACTCTTCTGCTTTTCAAGCAACAAGTCGGATTTCAAATCGGGGCTACCAATCTGTAACTAGAGCTATTTTTGTAACCCTTCGCCTGTTTTTCTGGCTTCGGTAAAAAATGTCAGAAGTTAGCAGATTCATTAAATTCAAAACAACTATCATTTTGACCACTAAACCAAAGAGTTTGACAAAAATATATTGGATTAAAACTTCCCTCTACTTCTCTGCTTGTCAAATGCGGAGAAGGTTTATTCAGTATGGAACTTACGTTACAGCAGTTTTACTAAATGCACTACCATGTGTTTTTTAAACTTTCACAAACAACTGCCGTTTTGACCCCTTTCCCAACATTTTACAGAAAACAATGTTTTCTATATAAAATCTACCCCTACTCTTCTGCTTTTCAAGCAACAAGTCGGATTTCAAATCGGGGCTACCAATCTGTAACTAGAGCTATTTTTGTAACCCTTCGCCTGTTTTTCTGGCTTCGGTAAAAAATGTCAGAAGTTAGCAGATTCATTAAATTCAAAACAACTTTAACAAACAAATGCCGTTTTGACCCCTTTCCCATCATTTTACAGAAAACAATGTTTTCTATATAAAATCTACCCCTACTCTTCTGCTTTTCAAGCAACAAGTCGGATTTCAAATCGGGTCTACCAATCTGTAACTAGAGCTATTTTTGTAACCCTTCGCCTGTTTTTCTGGCTTCGGTAAAAAATGTCAGAAGTTAGCAGATTCATTAAATTCAAAACAACTTTCACAAAAACTGCCGTTTTGACCCCTTTCCCAAAATTTTACAGAAAACAATGTTTTCTATATAAAATCTACCCCTACTCTTCTGCTTTTCAAGCAACAAGTCGGATTTCAAATCGGGGCTACCAATCTGTAACTAGAGCTATTTTTGTAACCCTTCGCCTGTTTTTCTGGCTTCGGTAAAAAATGTCAGAAGTTAGCAGATTCATTAAATTCAAAACAACTTTAACAAACAAATGCCGTTTTGACCCCTTTCCCATCATTTTACAGAAAACAATGTTTTCTATATAAAATCTACCCCTACTCTTCTGCTTTTCAAGCAGCAAGTCGGATTTCAAATCGGGGCTACCAATCTGTAACTAGAGCTATTTTTGTAACCCTTCGCCTGTTTTTCTGGCTTCGGTAAAAAATGTCAGAAGTTAGCAGATTCATTAAATTCAAAACAACTTTAACAAACAAATGCCGTTTTGACCCCTTTCCCATCATTTTACAGAAAACAATGTTTTCTATATAAAATCTACCCCTACTCTTCTGCTTTTCAAGCAACAAGTCGGATTTCAAATCGGGGCTACCAATCTGTAACTAGAGCTATTTTTGTAACCCTTCGCCTGTTTTTCTGGCTTCGGTAAAAAATGTCAGAAGTTAGCAGATTCATTAAATTCAAAACAACTATCATTTTGACCACTAAACCAAAGAGTTTGACAAAAATATATTGGATTAAAACTTCCCTCTACTTCTCTGCTTGTCAAATGCGGAGAAGGTTTATTCAGTATGGAACTTACGTTACAGCAGTTTTACTAAATGCACTACCATGTGTTTTTTAAACTTTCACAAACAACTGCCGTTTTGACCCCTTTCCCAACATTTTACAGAAAACAATGTTTTCTATATAAAATCTACCCCTACTCTTCTGCTTTTCAAGCAACAAGTCGGATTTCAAATCGGGGCTACCAATCTGTAACTAGAGCTATTTTTGTAACCCTTCGCCTGTTTTTCTGGCTTCGGTAAAAAATGTCAGAAGTTAGCAGATTCATTAAATTCAAAACAACTTTAACAAACAAATGCCGTTTTGACCCCTTTCCCATCATTTTACAGAAAACAATGTTTTCTATATAAAATCTACCCCTACTCTTCTGCTTTTCAAGCAACAAGTCGGATTTCAAATCGGGTCTACCAATCTGTAACTAGAGCTATTTTTGTAACCCTTCGCCTGTTTTTCTGGCTTCGGTAAAAAATGTCAGAAGTTAGCAGATTCATTAAATTCAAAACAACTTTCACAAACAACTGCCGTTTTGACCCCTTTCCCAACATTTTACAGAAAACAATGTTTTCTATATAAAATCTACCCCTACTCTTCTGCTTTTCAAGCAACAAGTCGGATTTCAAATCGGGGCTACCAATCTGTAACTAGAGCTATTTTTGTAACCCTTCGCCTGTTTTTCTGGCTTCGGTAAAAAATGTCAGAAGTTAGCAGATTCATTAAATTCAAAACAACTTTAACAAACAAATGCCGTTTTGACCCCTTTCCCATCATTTTACAGAAAACAATGTTTTCTATATAAAATCTACCCCTACTCTTCTGCTTTTCAAGCAACAAGTCGGATTTCAAATCGGGGCTACCAATCTGTAACTAGAGCTATTTTTCTAACCCTTCGCCTGATTTTATGGCTTCGGTAAAAAATGTCAGAAGTTAGCAGATTCATTAAATTCAAAACAACTTTAACAAACAAATGCCGTTTTGACCCCTTTCCCATCATTTTACAGAAAACAATGTTTTCTATATAAAATCTACCCCTACTCTTCTGCTTTTCAAGCAACAAGTCGGATTTCAAATCGGGGCTACCAATCTGTAACTAGAGCTATTTTTGTAACCCTTCGCCTGTTTTTCTGGCTTCGGTAAAAAATGTCAGAAGTTAGCAGATTCATTAAATTCAAAACAACTATCATTTTGACCACTAAACCAAAGAGTTTGACAAAAATATATTGGATTAAAACTTCCCTCTACTTCTCAGCTTGTCAAATGCGGAGAAGGTTTATTCAGTATGGAACTTACGTTACAGCAGTTTTACTAAATGCACTACCATGTGTTTTTTAAACTTTCACAAACAACTGCCGTTTTGACCCCTTTCCCAACATTTTACAGAAAACAATGTTTTCTATATAAAATCTACCCCTACTCTTCTGCTTTTCAAGCAACAAGTCGGATTTCAAATCGGGGCTACCAATCTGTAACTAGAGCTATTTTTGTAACCCTTCGCCTGTTTTTCTGGCTTCGGTAAAAAATGTCAGAAGTTAGCAGATTCATTAAATTCAAAACAACTTTAACAAACAAATGCCGTTTTGACCCCTTTCCCATCATTTTACAGAAAACAATGTTTTCTATATAAAATCTACCCCTACTCTTCTGCTTTTCAAGCAACAAGTCGGATTTCAAATCGGGTCTACAAATCTGTAACTAGAGCTATTTTTGTAACCCTTCGCCTGTTTTTCTGGCTTCGGTAAAAAATGTCAGAAGTTAGCAGATTCATTAAATTCAAAACAACTTTCACAAAAACTGCCGTTTTGACCCCTTTCCCAAAATTTTACAGAAAACAATGTTTTCTATATAAAATCTACCCCTACTCTTCTGCTTTTCAAGCAACAAGTCGGATTTCAAATCGGGGCTACCAATCTGTAACTAGAGCTATTTTTGTAACCCTTCGCCTGTTTTTCTGGCTTCGGTAAAAAATGTCAGAAGTTAGCAGATTCATTAAATTCAAAACAACTTTAACAAACAAATGCCGTTTTGACCTTTTTCCCATCATTTTACAGAAAACAATGTTTTCTATATAAAATCTACCCCTACTCTTCTGCTTTTCAAGCAACAAGTCGGATTTCAAATCGGGGCTACCAATCTGTAACTAGAGCTATTTTTGTAACCCTTCGCCTGATTTTATGGCTTCGGTAAAAAATGTCAGAAGTTAGCAGATTCATTAAATTCAAAACAACTATCATTTTGACCACTAAACCAAAGAGTTTGACAAAAATATATTGGATTAAAACTTCCCTCTACTTCTCTGCTTGTCAAATGCGGAGAAGGTTTATGCAGTATGGAACTTACGTTACAGCAGTTTTACTAAATGCACTACCATGTGTTTTTTAAACTTTCACAAACAACTGCCGTTTTGACCCCTTTCCCAACATTTTACAGAAAACAATGTTTTCTATATAAAATCTACCCCTACTCTTCTGCTTTTCAAGCAACAAGTCGGATTTCAAATCGGGGCTACCAATCTGTAACTAGAGCTATTTTTGTAACCCTTCGCCTGTTTTTCTGGCTTCGGTAAAAAATGTCAGAAGTTAGCAGATTCATTCAATTCAAAACAACTTTAACAAACAAATGCCGTTTTGACCCCTTTCCCATCATTTTACAGAAAACAATGTTTTCTATATAAAATCTACCCCTACTCTTCTGCTTTTCAAGCAGCAAGTCGGATTTCAAATCGGGGCTACCAATCTGTAACTAGAGCTATTTTTGTAACCCTTCGCCTGTTTTTCTGGCTTCGGTAAAAAATGTCAGAAGTTAGCAGATTCATTAAATTCAAAACAACTTTAACAAACAAATGCCGTTTTGACCTATTTCCCATCATTTTACAGAAAACAATGTTTTCTATATAAAATCTACCCCTACTCTTCTGCTTTTCAAGCAACAAGTCGGATTTCAAATCGGGGCTACCAATCTGTAACTAGAGCTATTTTTCTAACCCTTCGCCTGTTTTTCTGGCTTCGGTAAAAAATGTCAGAAGTTAGCAGATTCATTAAATTCAAAACAACTATCATTTTGACCACTAAACCAAAGAGTTTGACAAAAATATATTGGATTAAAACTTCCCTCTACTTCTCTGCTTGTCAAATGCGGAGAAGGTTTATGCAGTATGGAACTTACGTTACAGCAGTTTTACTAAATGCACTACCATGTGTTTTTTAAACTTTCACAAACAACTGCCGTTTTGACCCCTTTCCCAACATTTTACAGAAAACAATGTTTTCTATATAAAATCTAGCCCTACTCTTCTGCTTTTCAAGCAACAAGTCGGATTTCAAATCGGGGCTACCAATCTGTAACTAGAGCTATTTTTGTAACCCTTCGCCTGTTTTTCTGGCTTCGGTAAAAAATGTCAGAAGTTAGCAGATTCATTAAATTCAAAACAACTTTAACAAACAAATGCCGTTTTGACCCCTTTCCCATCATTTTACAGAAAACAATGTTTTCTATATAAAATCTACCCCTACTCTTCTGCTTTTCAAGCAGCAAGTCGGATTTCAAATCGGGGCTACCAATCTGTAACTAGAGCTATTTTTGTAACCCTTCGCCTGTTTTTCTGGCTTCGGTAAAAAATGTCAGAAGTTAGCAGATTCATTAAATTCAAAACATCTTTAACAAACAAATGCCGTTTTGACCCCTTTCCCATCATTTTACAGAAAACAATGTTTTCTATATAAAATCTACCCCTACTCTTCTGCTTTTCAAGCAACAAGTCGGATTTCAAATCGGGGCTACCAATCTGTAACTAGAGCTATTTTTCTAACCCTTCGCCTGTTTTTCTGGCTTCGGTAAAAAATGTCAGAAGTTAGCAGATTCATTAAATTCAAAACAACTATCATTTTGACCACTAAACCAAAGAGTTTGACAAAAATATATTGGATTAAAACTTCCCTCTACTTCTCTGCTTGTCAAATGCGGAGAAGGTTTATTCAGTATGGAACTTACGTTACAGCAGTTTTACTAAATGCACTACCATGTGTTTTTTAAACTTTCACAAACAACTGCCGTTTTGACCCCTTTCCCAACATTTTACAGAAAACAATGTTTTCTATATAAAATCTACCCCTACTCTACTGCTTTTCAAGCAACAAGTCGGATTTCAAATCGGGGCTACCAATCTGTAACTAGAGCTATTTTTGTAACCCTTCGCCTGTTTTTCTGGCTTCGGTAAAAAATGTCAGAAGTTAGCAGATTCATTAAATTCAAAACAACTTTAACAAACAAATGCCGTTTTGACCTTTTTCCCATCATTTTACAGAAAACAATGTTTTCTATATAAAATCTACCCCTACTCTTCTGCTTTTCAAGCAACAAGTCGGATTTCAAATCGGGGCTACCAATCTGTAACTAGAGCTATTTTTCTAACCCTTCGCCTGTTTTTCTGGCTTCGGTAAAAAATGTCAGAAGTTAGCAGATTCATTAAATTCAAAACAACTATCATTTTGACCACTAAACCAAAGAGTTTGACAAAAATATATTGGATTAAAACTTCCCTCTACTTCTCTGCTTGTCAAATGCGGAGAAGGTTTATGCAGTATGGAACTTACGTTACAGCAGTTTTACTAAATGCACTACCATGTGTTTTTTAAACTTTCACAAACAACTGCCGTTTTGACCCCTTTCCCAACATTTTACAGAAAACAATGTTTTCTATATAAAATCTACCCCTACTCTTCTGCTTTTCAAGCAACAAGTCGGATTTCAAATCGGGGCTACCAATCTGTAACTAGAGCTATTTTTGTAACCCTTCGCCTGTTTTTCTGGCTTCGGTAAAAAATGTCAGAAGTTAGCAGATTCATTCAATTCAAAACAACTTTAACAAACAAATGCCGTTTTGACCCCTTTCCCATCATTTTACAGAAAACAATGTTTTCTATATAAAATCTACCCCTACTCTTCTGCTTTTCAAGCAGCAAGTCGGATTTCAAATCGGGGCTACCAATCTGTAACTAGAGCTATTTTTGTAACCCTTCGCCTGTTTTTCTGGCTTCGGTAAAAAATGTCAGAAGTTAGCAGATTCATTAAATTCAAAACAACTTTAACAAACAAATGCCGTTTTGACCTCTTTCCCATCATTTTACAGAAAACAATGTTTTCTATATAAAATCTACCCCTACTCTTCTGCTTTTCAAGCAACAAGTCGGATTTCAAATCGGGGCTACCAATCTGTAACTAGAGCTATTTTTCTAACCCTTCGCCTGTTTTTCTGGCTTCGGTAAAAAATGTCAGAAGTTAGCAGATTCATTAAATTCAAAACAACTATCATTTTGACCACTAAACCAAAGAGTTTGACAAAAATATATTGGATTAAAACTTCCCTCTACTTCTCTGCTTGTCAAATGCGGAGAAGGTTTATGCAGTATGGAACTTACGTTACAGCAGTTTTACTAAATGCACTACCATGTGTTTTTTAAACTTTCACAAACAACTGCCGTTTTGACCCCTTTCCCAACATTTTACAGAAAACAATGTTTTCTATATAAAATCTACCCCTACTCTTCTGCTTTTCAAGCAACAAGTCGGATTTCAAATCGGGGCTACCAATCTGTAACTAGAGCTATTTTTGTAACCCTTCGCCTGTTTTTCTGGCTTCGGTAAAAAATGTCAGAAGTTAGCAGATTCATTAAATTCAAAACAACTTTAACAAACAAATGCCGTTTTGACCCCTTTCCCATCATTTTACAGAAAACAATGTTTTCTATATAAAATCTACCCCTACTCTTCTGCTTTTCAAGCAGCAAGTCGGATTTCAAATCGGGGCTACCAATCTGTAACTAGAGCTATTTTTGTAACCCTTCGCCTGTTTTTCTGGCTTCGGTAAAAAATGTCAGAAGTTAGCAGATTCATTAAATTCAAAACAACTTTAACAAACAAATGCCGTTTTGACCCCTTTCCCATCATTTTACAGAAAACAATGTTTTCTATATAAAATCTACCCCTACTCTTCTGCTTTTCAAGCAACAAGTCGGATTTCAAATCGGGGCTACCAATCTGTAACTAGAGCTATTTTTCTAACCCTTCGCCTGTTTTTCTGGCTTCGGTAAAAAATGTCAGAAGTTAGCAGATTCATTAAATTCAAAACAACTATCATTTTGACCACTAAACCAAAGAGTTTGACAAAAATATATTGGATTAAAACTTCCCTCTACTTCTCTGCTTGTCAAATGCGGAGAAGGTTTATTCAGTATGGAACTTACGTTACAGCAGTTTTACTAAATGCACTACCATGTGTTTTTTAAACTTTCACAAACAACTGCCGTTTTGACCCCTTTCCCAACATTTTACAGAAAACAATGTTTTCTATATAAAATCTACCCCTACTCTTCTGCTTTTCAAGCAACAAGTCGGATTTCAAATCGGGGCTACCAATCTGTAACTAGAGCTATTTTTGTAACCCTTCGCCTGTTTTTCTGGCTTCGGTAAAAAATGTCAGAAGTTAGCAGATTCATTAAATTCAAAACAACTATCATTTTGACCACTAAACCAAAGAGTTTGACAAAAATATATTGGATTAAAACTTCCCTCTACTTCTCTGCTTGTCAAATGCGGAGAAGGTTTATTCAGTATGGAACTTACGTTACAGCAGTTTTACTAAATGCACTACCATGTGTTTTTTAAACTTTCACAAACAACTGCCGTTTTGACCCCTTTCCCAACATTTTACAGAAAACAATGTTTTCTATATAAAATCTACCCCTACTCTTCTGCTTTTCAAGCAACAAGTCGGATTTCAAATCGGGGCTACCAATCTGTAACTAGAGCTATTTTTGTAACCCTTCGCCTGTTTTTCTGGCTTCGGTAAAAAATGTCAGAAGTTAGCAGATTCATTAAATTCAAAACAACTTTAACAAACAAATGCCGTTTTGACCCCTTTCCCAATCATTTTACAGAAAACAATGTTTTCTATATAAAATCTACCCCTACTCTTCTGCTTTTCAAGCAACAAGTCGGATTTCAAATCGGGGCTACCAATCTGTAACTAGAGCTATTTTTCTAACCCTTCGCCTGTTTTTCTGGCTTCGGTAAAAAATGTCAGAAGTTAGCAGATTCATTAAATTCAAAACAACTATCATTTTGACCACTAAACCAAAGAGTTTGACAAAAATATATTGGATTAAAACTTCCCTCTACTTCTCTGCTTGTCAAATGCGGAGAAGGTTTATGCAGTATGGAACTTACGTTACAGCAGTTTTACTAAATGCACTACCATGTGTTTTTTAAACTTTCACAAACAACTGCCGTTTTGACCCCTTTCCCAACATTTTACAGAAAACAATGTTTTCTATATAAAATCTACCCCTACTCTTCTGCTTTTCAAGCAACAAGTCGGATTTCAAATCGGGGCTACCAATCTGTAACTAGAGCTATTTTTGTAACCCTTCGCCTGTTTTTCTGGCTTCGGTAAAAAATGTCAGAAGTTAGCAGATTCATTAAATTCAAAACAACTTTAACAAACAAATGCCGTTTTGACCCCTTTCCCATCATTTTACAGAAAACAATGTTTTCTATATAAAATCTACCCCTACTCTTCTGCTTTTCAAGCAGCAAGTCGGATTTCAAATCGGGGCTACCAATCTGTAACTAGAGCTATTTTTGTAACCCTTCGCCTGTTTTTCTGGCTTCGGTAAAAAATGTCAGAAGTTAGCAGATTCATTAAATTCAAAACAACTTTAACAAACAAATGCCGTTTTGACCCCTTTCCCATCATTTTACAGAAAACAATGTTTTCTATATAAAATCTACCCCTACTCTTCTGCTTTTCAAGCAACAAGTCGGATTTCAAATCGGGGCTACCAATCTGTAACTAGAGCTATTTTTCTAACCCTTCGCCTGTTTTTCTGGCTTCGGTAAAAAATGTCAGAAGTTAGCAGATTCATTAAATTCAAAACAACTATCATTTTGACCACTAAACCAAAGAGTTTGACAAAAATATATTGGATTAAAACTTCCCTCTACTTCTCTGCTTGTCAAATGCGGAGAAGGTTTATTCAGTATGGAACTTACGTTACAGCAGTTTTACTAAATGCACTACCATGTGTTTTTTAAACTTTCACAAACAACTGCCGTTTTGACCCCTTTCCCAACATTTTACAGAAAACAATGTTTTCTATATAAAATCTACCCCTACTCTTCTGCTTTTCAAGCAACAAGTCGGATTTCAAATCGGGGCTACCAATCTGTAACTAGAGCTATTTTTGTAACCCTTCGCCTGTTTTTCTGGCTTCGGTAAAAAATGTCAGAAGTTAGCAGATTCATTAAATTCAAAACAACTATCATTTTGACCACTAAACCAAAGAGTTTGACAAAAATATATTGGATTAAAACTTCCCTCTACTTCTCTGCTTGTCAAATGCGGAGAAGGTTTATTCAGTATGGAACTTACGTTACAGCAGTTTTACTAAATGCACTACCATGTGTTTTTTAAACTTTCACAAACAACTGCCGTTTTGACCCCTTTCCCAACATTTTACAGAAAACAATGTTTTCTATATAAAATCTACCCCTACTCTTCTGCTTTTCAAGCAACAAGTCGGATTTCAAATCGGGGCTACCAATCTGTAACTAGAGCTATTTTTGTAACCCTTCGCCTGTTTTTCTGGCTTCGGTAAAAAATGTCAGAAGTTAGCAGATTCATTAAATTCAAAACAACTTTAACAAACAAATGCCGTTTTGACCCCTTTCCCATCATTTTACAGAAAACAATGTTTTCTATATAAAATCTACCCCTACTCTTCTGCTTTTCAAGCAACAAGTCGGATTTCAAATCGGGGCTACCAATCTGTAACTAGAGCTATTTTTGTAACCCTTCGCCTGTTTTTCTGGCTTCGGTAAAAAATGTCAGAAGTTAGCAGATTCATTAAATTCAAAACAACTATCATTTTGACCACTAAACCAAAGAGTTTGACAAAAATATATTGGATTAAAACTTCCCTCTACTTCTCTGCTTGTCAAATGCGGAGAAGGTTTATTCAGTATGGAACTTACGTTACAGCAGTTTTACTAAATGCACTACCATGTGTTTTTTAAACTTTCACAAACAACTGCCGTTTTGACCCCTTTCCCAACATTTTACAGAAAACAATGTTTTCTATATAAAATCTACCCCTACTCTTCTGCTTTTCAAGCAACAAGTCGGATTTCAAATCGGGGCTACCAATCTGTAACTAGAGCTATTTTTGTAACCCTTCGCCTGTTTTTCTGGCTTCGGTAAAAAATGTCAGAAGTTAGCAGATTCATTAAATTCAAAACAACTTTCACAAAAACTGCCGTTTTGACCACTTTCCCAAAATTTGACAGAAAAAATGTTTTCTATATAAAATCTACCCCTACTCTTCTGCTTTTCAAGAACAAGTCGGATTTCAAATCGGGTCTACAAATCTGTAACTAGAGCTATTTTTGTAACCCTTCGCCTGTTTTTCTGGCTTCGGTAAAAAATGTCAGAAGTTAGCAGATTCATTAAATTCAAAACAACTTTCACAAAAACTGCCGTTTTGACCCCTTTCCCAACATTTTACAGAAAACAATGTTTTCTATATAAAATCTACCCCTACTCTTCTGCTTTTCAAGCAACAAGTCGGATTTCAAATCGGGGCTACCAATCTGTAACTAGAGCTATTTTTGTAACCCTTCGCCTGTTTTTCTGGCTTCGGTAAAAAATGTCAGAAGTTAGCAGATTCATTAAATTCAAAACAACTTTAACAAACAAATGCCGTTTTGACCCCTTTCCCATCATTTTACAGAAAACAATGTTTTCTATATAAAATCTACCCCTACTCTTCTGCTTTTCAAGCAGCAAGTCGGATTTCAAATCGGGGCTACCAATCTGTAACTAGAGCTATTTTTGTAACCCTTCGCCTGTTTTTCTGGCTTCGGTAAAAAATGTCAGAAGTTAGCAGATTCATTAAATTCAAAACAACTTTAACAAACAAATGCCGTTTTGACCCCTTTCCCATCATTTTACAGAAAACAATGTTTTCTATATAAAATCTACCCCTACTCTTCTGCTTTTCAAGCAACAAGTCGGATTTCAAATCGGGGCTACCAATCTGTAACTAGAGCTATTTTTGTAACCCTTCGCCTGTTTTTCTGGCTTCGGTAAAAAATGTCAGAAGTTAGCAGATTCATTAAATTCAAAACAACTATCATTTTGACCACTAAACCAAAGAGTTTGACAAAAATATATTGGATTAAAACTTCCCTCTACTTCTCTGCTTGTCAAATGCGGAGAAGGTTTATTCAGTATGGAACTTACGTTACAGCAGTTTTACTAAATGCACTACCATGTGTTTTTTAAACTTTCACAAACAACTGCCGTTTTGACCCCTTTCCCAACATTTTACAGAAAACAATGTTTTCTATATAAAATCTACCCCTACTCTTCTGCTTTTCAAGCAACAAGTCGGATTTCAAATCGGGGCTACCAATCTGTAACTAGAGCTATTTTTGTAACCCTTCGCCTGTTTTTCTGGCTTCGGTAAAAAATGTCAGAAGTTAGCAGATTCATTAAATTCAAAACAACTTTAACAAACAAATGCCGTTTTGACCCCTTTCCCATCATTTTACAGAAAACAATGTTTTCTATATAAAATCTACCCCTACTCTTCTGCTTTTCAAGCAACAAGTCGGATTTCAAATCGGGGCTACCAATCTGTAACTAGAGCTATTTTTGTAACCCTTCGCCTGTTTTTCTGGCTTCGGTAAAAAATGTCAGAAGTTAGCAGATTCATTAAATTCAAAACAACTTTAACAAACAAATGCCGTTTTGACCCCTTTCCCAACATTTTACAGAAAACAATGTTTTCTATATAAAATCTACCCCTACTCTTCTGCTTTTCAAGCAACAAGTCGGATTTCAAATCGGGGCTACCAATCTGTAACTAGAGCTATTTTTGTAACCCTTCGCCTGTTTTTCTGGCTTCGGTAAAAAATGTCAGAAGTTAGCAGATTCATTAAATTCAAAACAACTATCATTTTGACCACTAAACCAAAGAGTTTGACAAAAATATATTGGATTAAAACTTCCCTCTACTTCTCTGCTTGTCAAATGCGGAGAAGGTTTATGCAGTATGGAACTTACGTTACAGCAGTTTTACTAAATGCACTACCATGTGTTTTTTAAACTTTCACAAACAACTGCCGTTTTGACCCCTTTCCCAACATTTTACAGAAAACAATGTTTTCTATATAAAATCTACCCCTACTCTTCTGCTTTTCAAGCAACAAGTCGGATTTCAAATCGGGGCTACCAATCTGTAACTAGAGCTATTTTTGTAACCCTTCGCCTGTTTTTCTGGCTTCGGTAAAAAATGTCAGAAGTTAGCAGATTCATTAAATTCAAAACAACTTTAACAAACAAATGCCGTTTTGACCCCTTTCCCATCATTTTACAGAAAACAATGTTTTCTATATAAAATCTACCCCTACTCTTCTGCTTTTCAAGCAACAAGTCGGATTTCAAATCGGGGCTACCAATCTGTAACTAGAGCTATTTTTGTAACCCTTCGCCTGTTTTTCTGGCTTCGGTAAAAAATGTCAGAAGTTAGCAGATTCATTAAATTCAAAACAACTATCATTTTGACCACTAAACCAAAGAGTTTGACAAAAATATATTGGATTAAAACTTCCCTCTACTTCTCTGCTTGTCAAATGCGGAGAAGGTTTATGCAGTATGGAACTTACGTTACAGCAGTTTTACTAAATGCACTACCATGTGTTTTTTAAACTTTCACAAACAACTGCCGTTTTGACCCCTTTCCCAACATTTTACAGAAAACAATGTTTTCTATATAAAATCTACCCCTACTCTTCTGCTTTTCAAGCAACAAGTCGGATTTCAAATCGGGGCTACCAATCTGTAACTAGAGCTATTTTTGTAACCCTTCGCCTGTTTTTCTGGCTTCGGTAAAAAATGTCAGAAGTTAGCAGATTCATTAAATTCAAAACAACTTTAACAAACAAATGCCGTTTTGACCCCTTTCCCATCATTTTACAGAAAACAATGTTTTCTATATAAAATCTACCCCTACTCTTCTGCTTTTCAAGCAGCAAGTCGGATTTCAAATCGGGGCTACCAATCTGTAACTAGAGCTATTTTTGTAACCCTTCGCCTGTTTTTCTGGCTTCGGTAAAAAATGTCAGAAGTTAGCAGATTCATTAAATTCAAAACAACTTTAACAAACAAATGCCGTTTTGACCTTTTTCCCATCATTTTACAGAAAACAATGTTTTCTATATAAAATCTACCCCTACTCTTCTGCTTTTCAAGCAACAAGTCGGATTTCAAATCGGGGCTACCAATCTGTAACTAGAGCTATTTTTGTAACCCTTCGCCTGTTTTTCTGGCTTCGGTAAAAAATGTCAGAAGTTAGCAGATTCATTAAATTCAAAACAACTATCATTTTGACCACTAAACCAAAGAGTTTGACAAAAATATATTGGATTAAAACTTCCCTCTACTTCTCTGCTTGTCAAATGCGGAGAAGGTTTATGCAGTATGGAACTTACGTTACAGCAGTTTTACTAAATGCACTACCATGTGTTTTTTAAACTTTCACAAACAACTGCCGTTTTGACCCCTTTCCCAACATTTTACAGAAAACAATGTTTTCTATATAAAATCTACCCCTACTCTTCTGCTTTTCAAGCAACAAGTCGGATTTCAAATCGGGGCTACCAATCTGTAACTAGAGCTATTTTTGTAACCCTTCGCCTGTTTTTCTGGCTTCGGTAAAAAATGTCAGAAGTTAGCAGATTCATTCAATTCAAAACAACTTTAACAAACAAATGCCGTTTTGACCCCTTTCCCATCATTTTACAGAAAACAATGTTTTCTATATAAAATCTACCCCTACTCTTCTGCTTTTCAAGCAGCAAGTCGGATTTCAAATCGGGGCTACCAATCTGTAACTAGAGCTATTTTTGTAACCCTTCGCCTGTTTTTCTGGCTTCGGTAAAAAATGTCAGAAGTTAGCAGATTCATTAAATTCAAAACAACTTTAACAAACAAATGCCGTTTTGACCCCTTTCCCATCATTTTACAGAAAACAATGTTTTCTATATAAAATCTACCCCTACTCTTCTGCTTTTCAAGCAACAAGTCGGATTTCAAATCGGGGCTACCAATCTGTAACTAGAGCTATTTTTGTAACCCTTCGCCTGTTTTTCTGGCTTCGGTAAAAAATGTCAGAAGTTAGCAGATTCATTAAATTCAAAACAACTATCATTTTGACCACTAAACCAAAGAGTTTGACAAAAATATATTGGATTAAAACTTCCCTCTACTTCTCTGCTTGTCAAATGCGGAGAAGGTTTATGCAGTATGGAACTTACGTTACAGCAGTTTTACTAAATGCACTACCATGTGTTTTTTAAACTTTCACAAACAACTGCCGTTTTGACCCCTTTCCCAACATTTTACAGAAAACAATGTTTTCTATATAAAATCTACCCCTACTCTTCTGCTTTTCAAGCAACAAGTCGGATTTCAAATCGGGGCTACCAATCTGTAACTAGAGCTATTTTTGTAACCCTTCGCCTGTTTTTCTGGCTTCGGTAAAAAATGTCAGAAGTTAGCAGATTCATTCAATTCAAAACAACTTTAACAAACAAATGCCGTTTTGACCCCTTTCCCATCATTTTACAGAAAACAATGTTTTCTATATAAAATCTACCCCTACTCTTCTGCTTTTCAAGCAGCAAGTCGGATTTCAAATCGGGGCTACCAATCTGTAACTAGAGCTATTTTTGTAACCCTTCGCCTGTTTTTCTGGCTTCGGTAAAAAATGTCAGAAGTTAGCAGATTCATTAAATTCAAAACAACTTTAACAAACAAATGCCGTTTTGACCTTTTTCCCATCATTTTACAGAAAACAATGTTTTCTATA
Source organism: Salvelinus fontinalis (assembly GCF_029448725.1). NCBI lineage: Eukaryota > Metazoa > Chordata > Actinopteri > Salmoniformes > Salmonidae > Salvelinus > Salvelinus fontinalis. The sequence goes on from NC_074698.1 coordinate 1,509,697, forward strand.
TAAAATCTACCCCTACTCTTCTGCTTTTCAAGCAACAAGTCGGATTTCAAATCGGGGCTACCAATCTGTAACTAGAGCTATTTTTCTAACCCTTCGCCTGTTTTTCTGGCTTCGGTAAAAAATGTCAGAAGTTAGCAGATTCATTAAATTCAAAACAACTATCATTTTGACCACTAAACCAAAGAGTTTGACAAAAATATATTGGATTAAAACTTCCCTCTACTTCTCTGCTTGTCAAATGCGGAGAAGGTTTATGCAGTATGGAACTTACGTTACAGCAGTTTTACTAAATGCACTACCATGTGTTTTTTAAACTTTCACAAACAACTGCCGTTTTGACCCCTTTCCCAACATTTTACAGAAAACAATGTTTTCTATATAAAATCTACCCCTACTCTTCTGCTTTTCAAGCAACAAGTCGGATTTCAAATCGGGGCTACCAATCTGTAACTAGAGCTATTTTTGTAACCCTTCGCCTGTTTTTCTGGCTTCGGTAAAAAATGTCAGAAGTTAGCAGATTCATTAAATTCAAAACAACTTTAACAAACAAATGCCGTTTTGACCCCTTTCCCATCATTTTACAGAAAACAATGTTTTCTATATAAAATCTACCCCTACTCTTCTGCTTTTCAAGCAGCAAGTCGGATTTCAAATCGGGGCTACCAATCTGTAACTAGAGCTATTTTTGTAACCCTTCGCCTGTTTTTCTGGCTTCGGTAAAAAATGTCAGAAGTTAGCAGATTCATTAAATTCAAAACAACTTTAACAAACAAATGCCGTTTTGACCCCTTTCCCATCATTTTACAGAAAACAATGTTTTCTATATAAAATCTACCCCTACTCTTCTGCTTTTCAAGCAACAAGTCGGATTTCAAATCGGGGCTACCAATCTGTAACTAGAGCTATTTTTCTAACCCTTCGCCTGTTTTTCTGGCTTCGGTAAAAAATGTCAGAAGTTAGCAGATTCATTAAATTCAAAACAACTATCATTTTGACCACTAAACCAAAGAGTTTGACAAAAATATATTGGATTAAAACTTCCCTCTACTTCTCTGCTTGTCAAATGCGGAGAAGGTTTATTCAGTATGGAACTTACGTTACAGCAGTTTTACTAAATGCACTACCATGTGTTTTTTAAACTTTCACAAACAACTGCCGTTTTGACCCCTTTCCCAACATTTTACAGAAAACAATGTTTTCTATATAAAATCTACCCCTACTCTTCTGCTTTTCAAGCAACAAGTCGGATTTCAAATCGGGGCTACCAATCTGTAACTAGAGCTATTTTTGTAACCCTTCGCCTGTTTTTCTGGCTTCGGTAAAAAATGTCAGAAGTTAGCAGATTCATTAAATTCAAAACAACTATCATTTTGACCACTAAACCAAAGAGTTTGACAAAAATATATTGGATTAAAACTTCCCTCTACTTCTCAGCTTGTCAAATGCGGAGAAGGTTTATTCAGTATGGAACTTACGTTACAGCAGTTTTACTAAATGCACTACCATGTGTTTTTTAAACTTTCACAAACAACTGCCGTTTTGACCCCTTTCCCAACATTTTACAGAAAACAATGTTTTCTATATAAAATCTACCCCTACTCTTCTGCTTTTCAAGCAACAAGTCGGATTTCAAATCGGGGCTACCAATCTGTAACTAGAGCTATTTTTGTAACACTTCGCCTGTTTTTCTGGCTTCGGTAAAAAATGTCAGAAGTTAGCAGATTCATTAAATTCAAAACAACTTTAACAAACAAATGCCGTTTTGACCCCTTTCCCATCATTTTACAGAAAACAATGTTTTCTATATAAAATCTACCCCTACTCTTCTGCTTTTCAAGCAACAAGTCGGATTTCAAATCGGGGCTACCAATCTGTAACTAGAGCTATTTTTCTAACCCTTCGCCTGTTTTTCTGGCTTCGGTAAAAAATGTCAGAAGTTAGCAGATTCATTAAATTCAAAACAACTTTAACAAACAAATGCCGTTTTGACCCCTTTCCCATCATTTTACAGAAAACAATGTTTTCTATATAAAATCTACCCCTACTCTTCTGCTTTTCAAGCAGCAAGTCGGATTTCAAATCGGGGCTACCAATCTGTAACTAGAGCTATTTTTGTAACCCTTCGCCTGTTTTTCTGGCTTCGGTAAAAAATGTCAGAAGTTAGCAGATTCATTAAATTCAAAACAACTTTAACAAACAAATGCCGTTTTGACCCCTTTCCCATCATTTTACAGAAAACAATGTTTTCTATATAAAATCTACCCCTACTCTTCTGCTTTTCAAGCAACAAGTCGGATTTCAAATCGGGGCTACCAATCTGTAACTAGAGCTATTTTTGTAACCCTTCGCCTGTTTTTCTGGCTTCGGTAAAAAATGTCAGAAGTTAGCAGATTCATTAAATTCAAAACAACTATCATTTTGACCACTAAACCAAAGAGTTTGACAAAAATATATTGGATTAAAACTTCCCTCTACTTCTCTGCTTGTCAAATGCGGAGAAGGTTTATTCAGTATGGAACTTACGTTACAGCAGTTTTACTAAATGCACTACCATGTGTTTTTTAAACTTTCACAAACAACTGCCGTTTTGACCCCTTTCCCAACATTTTACAGAAAACAATGTTTTCTATATAAAATCTACCCCTACTCTTCTGCTTTTCAAGCAACAAGTCGGATTTCAAATCGGGGCTACCAATCTGTAACTAGAGCTATTTTTGTAACCCTTCGCCTGTTTTTCTGGCTTCGGTAAAAAATGTCAGAAGTTAGCAGATTCATTCAATTCAAAACAACTTTAACAAACAAATGCCGTTTTGACCCCTTTCCCATCATTTTACAGAAAACAATGTTTTCTATATAAAATCTACCCCTACTCTTCTGCTTTTCAAGCAGCAAGTCGGATTTCAAATCGGGGCTACCAATCTGTAACTAGAGCTATTTTTGTAACCCTTCGCCTGTTTTTCTGGCTTCGGTAAAAAATGTCAGAAGTTAGCAGATTCATTAAATTCAAAACAACTTTAACCTGTTGGGGATGGGGGCGCTGTTTAGACTATTTATGCTAATTTGGCTAATTTTTGAAACGGCTTCCCACAAAATCCTTGATCGTACAATATGCATATTATTATTATTATTGGATAGAAAAATGTCTATAGTTTCTATAGGAGTTGAAATTTTGTCTCTAAGTGGAACAGAGCCCATTCTACAGCAATTTCCCTGACATGGAGTCAGATTTGAGAAATGTTGGCCACTCTTCTGAAGTCAGTTAAAAGGGCACTGTCATTGCTATGACTATACGGACACTTCTTACGTCTTCCCCTGGATGCCTTTACGTGATGACGATTCCAATGGGGTCGATTGCGCGTTCACAGGCACTACAAATGAAAAAACCCTGTAGCTAGCAAATCTTTTCTTGCTGCGTAACGCGCGTGGAGGACACCGACCCTCTCCTGTTCCAAGCGTTAGTTTAGCCTGTTATATTTCTCCGGTCATCTTTTCACTCGTTATAGGAGTTAAAAACATCATAAGGTAGTTAATTTAAAGCGTTTTATAGCAATTTATATCCGTTTAGTGCGATTTTGGGACATTTATTTCTTTAACGCTGTGAATAGGTGGGCACGCTTTCAGTTCATCCCGAACGCAGTTGGCATTTTCACATGGCAAGAGGACAGCTTTCCACCAAAAGACGATTCCTCCCAAGAAAGGATCCTTTGCCCAAGATACTGATGGAAGAACAGCTCAAGGTAGGACATTTTTATTATGATAAATCGTGTTTCTGTCGAAACATTTTAGTGGCTTAGGACGCCATGTTTTTTGACGTAGCTTCGCTTGGCGCAAACTGTATTGAAAAGTAAGGATAAATTAAAAAATGTAATAACGCAATTGTATTAAGAATTAAATTGTCTATCAATCCCTGTCCACCCTATATTTTTTAGTCACGTTTATGAGTATTTATGTATAAGAGTAGATCACTGTCTAAGTGGCGCAAGGACTTTTTCTTTACCAGCTTGTCTACATTTCACATTGTCTAACCATGATTTTGGTGGCTAAATATAAACATTTTCGATCAAACTGTATATGCATGTTGTAATGTGATGTTACAGGAGTGTCATCGGAAGAATTCTGAGAAGGTTAGTGAAAAAATTAATATCTTTTGGCGATGTTGACTTTTATCGCTCACTTTGGCTAGAATCAATGCTGGGCTGCTAATTGCTATGTGCTAAGCTAATATAACGATTTATTGTGTTTTCGCTGTAAGACACTTAGAAAATCTGAAATATTGTCTGTATTCACAGGATCTGTGTCTTTCGATTCGTGTATGCTGTGTATTTTTACGAAATGTTTGATGATTAGTAAGTAGGTAAACACGTTACTCTAAGTAGTTTTTCTATTCCATTTGTGACGGTGGGTGCAATTGTAACCTATGCCATCTACCTGAAATATGCACTTTTTTCTAACAAAACCTATCCCATACCATAAATATGTTATCAGACTGTCATCTAATGAGTTTTTTTGTTGGTTAGGGGCTATAAATATCTTAGTTTAGCCGAATTGGTGATGGCTACTGGTGTTGGTGGACAAATAAAAGATGGTGGATTATGCTAATGTGTTTTTAGGTAATAGATGTACATCTTTACATATTGTGTCTTCCCTGTAAAACATTTTAAAAATCGGAAATGTTGACTGGATTCACAAGATCTGTGTCTTTCATTAGCTGTATTGGACTTTAATGTGTGAAAGTTAAATATTTTTAAAAAATATTTTTTTTGAATTTCGCGGCACTGGTTTTTCAGTGGGGGGGGGGGGGGTGTGCCGCTAGCGCCACGCTGATCCTAGACAGGTTAACAAACAAATGCCGTTTTGACCCCTTTCCCATCATTTTACAGAAAACAATGTTTTCTATATAAAATCTACCCCTACTCTTCTGCTTTTCAAGCAACAAGTCGGATTTCAAATCGGGGCTACCAATCTGTAACTAGAGCTATTTTTGTAACCCTTCGCCTGTTTTTCTGGCTTCGGTAAAAAATGTCAGAAGTTAGCAGATTCATTAAATTCAAAACAACTTTAACAAACAAATGCCGTTTTGACCCCTTTCCCATCATTTTACAGAAAACAATGTTTTCTATATAAAATCTACCCCTACTCTTCTGCTTTTCAAGCAGCAAGTCGGATTTCAAATCGGGGCTACCAATCTGTAACTAGAGCTATTTTTGTAACCCTTCGCCTGTTTTTCTGGCTTCGGTAAAAAATGTCAGAAGTTAGCAGATTCATTAAATTCAAAACAACTTTAACAAACAAATGCCGTTTTGACCCCTTTCCCATCATTTTACAGAAAACAATGTTTTCTATATAAAATCTACCCCTACTCTTCTGCTTTTCAAGCAACAAGTCGGATTTCAAATCGGGGCTACCAATCTGTAACTAGAGCTATTTTTGTAACCCTTCGCCTGTTTTTCTGGCTTCGGTAAAAAATGTCAGAAGTTAGCAGATTCATTAAATTCAAAACAACTTTAACAAACAAATGCCGTTTTGACCCCTTTCCCATCATTTTACAGAAAACAATGTTTTCTATATAAAATCTACCCCTACTCTTCTGCTTTTCAAGCAGCAAGTCGGATTTCAAATCGGGGCTACCAATCTGTAACTAGAGCTATTTTTGTAACCCTTCGCCTGTTTTTCTGGCTTCGGTAAAAAATGTCAGAAGTTAGCAGATTCATTAAATTCAAAACAACTTTAACCTGTTGGGGATGGGGGCGCTGTTTAGACTATTTATGCTAATTTGGCTAATTTTTGAAACGGCTTCCCACAAAATCCTTGATCGTACAATATGCATATTATTATTATTATTGGATAGAAAAATGTCTATAGTTTCTATAGGAGTTGAAATTTTGTCTCTAAGTGGAACAGAGCCCATTCTACAGCAATTTCCCTGACATGGAGTCAGATTTGAGAAATGTTGGCCACTCTTCTGAAGTCAGTTAAAAGGGCACTGTCATTGCTATGACTATACGGACACTTCTTACGTCTTCCCCTGGATGCCTTTACGTGATGACGATTCCAATGGGGTCGATTGCGCGTTCACAGGCACTACAAATGAAAAAACCCTGTAGCTAGCAAATCTTTTCTTGCTGCGTAACGCGCGTGGAGGACACCGACCCTCTCCTGTTCCAAGCGTTAGTTTAGCCTGTTATATTTCTCCGGTCATCTTTTCACTCGTTATAGGAGTTAAAAACATCATAAGGTAGTTAATTTAAAGCGTTTTATAGCAATTTATATCCGTTTAGTGCGATTTTGGGACATTTATTTCTTTAACGCTGTGAATAGGTGGGCACGCTTTCAGTTCATCCCGAACGCAGTTGGCATTTTCACATGGCAAGAGGACAGCTTTCCACCAAAAGACGATTCCTCCCAAGAAAGGATCCTTTGCCCAAGATACTGATGGAAGAACAGCTCAAGGTAGGACATTTTTATTATGATAAATCGTGTTTCTGTCGAAACATTTTAGTGGCTTAGGACGCCATGTTTTTTGACGTAGCTTCGCTTGGCGCAAACTGTATTGAAAAGTAAGGATAAATTAAAAAATGTAATAACGCAATTGTATTAAGAATTAAATTGTCTATCAATCCCTGTCCACCCTATATTTTTTAGTCACGTTTATGAGTATTTATGTATAAGAGTAGATCACTGTCTAAGTGGCGCAAGGACTTTTTCTTTACCAGCTTGTCTACATTTCACATTGTCTAACCATGATTTTGGTGGCTAAATATAAACATTTTCGATCAAACTGTATATGCATGTTGTAATGTGATGTTACAGGAGTGTCATCGGAAGAATTCTGAGAAGGTTAGTGAAAAAATTAATATCTTTTGGCGATGTTGACTTTTATCGCTCACTTTGGCTAGAATCAATGCTGGGCTGCTAATTGCTATGTGCTAAGCTAATATAACGATTTATTGTGTTTTCGCTGTAAGACACTTAGAAAATCTGAAATATTGTCTGTATTCACAGGATCTGTGTCTTTCGATTCGTGTATGCTGTGTATTTTTACGAAATGTTTGATGATTAGTAAGTAGGTAAACACGTTACTCTAAGTAGTTTTTCTATTCCATTTGTGACGGTGGGTGCAATTGTAACCTATGCCATCTACCTGAAATATGCACTTTTTTCTAACAAAACCTATCCCATACCATAAATATGTTATCAGACTGTCATCTAATGAGTTTTTTTGTTGGTTAGGGGCTATAAATATCTTAGTTTAGCCGAATTGGTGATGGCTACTGGTGTTGGTGGACAAATAAAAGATGGTGGATTATGCTAATGTGTTTTTAGGTAATAGATGTACATCTTTACATATTGTGTCTTCCCTGTAAAACATTTTAAAAATCGGAAATGTTGACTGGATTCACAAGATCTGTGTCTTTCATTAGCTGTATTGGACTTTAATGTGTGAAAGTTAAATATTTTTAAAAAATATTTTTTTTGAATTTCGCGGCACTGGTTTTTCAGTGGGGGGGGGGGGGGGGGTGTGCCGCTAGCGCCACGCTGATCCTAGACAGGTTAACAAACAAATGCCGTTTTGACCCCTTTCCCATCATTTTACAGAAAACAATGTTTTCTATATAAAATCTACCCCTACTCTTCTGCTTTTCAAGCAACAAGTCGGATTTCAAATCGGGGCTACCAATCTGTAACTAGAGCTATTTTTGTAACCCTTCGCCTGTTTTTCTGGCTTCGGTAAAAAATGTCAGAAGTTAGCAGATTCATTAAATTCAAAACAACTTTAACAAACAAATGCCGTTTTGACCCCTTTCCCATCATTTTACAGAAAACAATGTTTTCTATATAAAATCTACCCCTACTCTTCTGCTTTTCAAGCAGCAAGTCGGATTTCAAATCGGGGCTACCAATCTGTAACTAGAGCTATTTTTGTAACCCTTCGCCTGTTTTTCTGGCTTCGGTAAAAAATGTCAGAAGTTAGCAGATTCATTAAATTCAAAACAACTTTAACAAACAAATGCCGTTTTGACCCCTTTCCCATCATTTTACAGAAAACAATGTTTTCTATATAAAATCTACCCCTACTCTTCTGCTTTTCAAGCAACAAGTCGGATTTCAAATCGGGGCTACCAATCTGTAACTAGAGCTATTTTTGTAACCCTTCGCCTGTTTTTCTGGCTTCGGTAAAAAATGTCAGAAGTTAGCAGATTCATTAAATTCAAAACAACTATCATTTTGACCACTAAACCAAAGAGTTTGACAAAAATATATTGGATTAAAACTTCCCTCTACTTCTCTGCTTGTCAAATGCGGAGAAGGTTTATGCAGTATGGAACTTACGTTACAGCAGTTTTACTAAATGCACTACCATGTGTTTTTTAAACTTTCACAAACAACTGCCGTTTTGACCCCTTTCCCAACATTTTACAGAAAACAATGTTTTCTATATAAAATCTACCCCTACTCTTCTGCTTTTCAAGCAACAAGTCGGATTTCAAATCGGGGCTACCAATCTGTAACTAGAGCTATTTTTGTAACCCTTCGCCTGTTTTTCTGGCTTCGGTAAAAAATGTCAGAAGTTAGCAGATTCATTAAATTCAAAACAACTTTAACAAACAAATGCCGTTTTGACCCCTTTCCCATCATTTTACAGAAAACAATGTTTTCTATATAAAATATACCCCTACTCTTCTGCTTTTCAAGCAACAAGTCGGATTTCAAATCGGGGCTACCAATCTGTAACTAGAGCTATTTTTCTAACCCTTCGCCTGTTTTTCTGGCTTCGGTAAAAAATGTCAGAAGTTAGCAGATTCATTAAATTCAAAACAACTATCATTTTGACCACTAAACCAAAGAGTTTGACAAAAATATATTGGATTAAAACTTCCCTCTACTTCTCTGCTTGTCAAATGCGGAGAAGGTTTATTCAGTATGGAACTTACGTTACAGCAGTTTTACTAAATGCACTACCATGTGTTTTTTAAACTTTCACAAACAACTGCCGTTTTGACCCCTTTCCCAACATTTTACAGAAAACAATGTTTTCTATATAAAATCTACCCCTACTCTTCTGCTTTTCAAGCAACAAGTCGGATTTCAAATCGGGGCTACCAATCTGTAACTAGAGCTATTTTTTTAACCCTTCGCCTGTTTTTCTGGCTTCGGTAAAAAATGTCAGAAGTTAGCAGATTCATTAAATTCAAAACAACTATCATTTTGACCACTAAACCAAAGAGTTTGACAAAAATATATTGGATTAAAACTTCCCTCTACTTCTCTGCTTGTCAAATGCGGAGAAGGTTTATTCAGTATGGAACTTACGTTACAGCAGTTTTACTAAATGCACTACCATGTGTTTTTTAAACTTTCACAAACAACTGCCGTTTTGACCCCTTTCCCAACATTTTACAGAAAACAATGTTTTCTATATAAAATCTACCCCTACTCTTCTGCTTTTCAAGCAACAAGTCGGATTTCAAATCGGGGCTACCAATCTGTAACTAGAGCTATTTTTGTAACCCTTCGCCTGTTTTTCTGGCTTCGGTAAAAAATGTCAGAAGTTAGCAGATTCATTCAATTCAAAACAACTTTAACAAACAAATGCCGTTTTGACCCCTTTCCCATCATTTTACAGAAAACAATGTTTTCTATATAAAATCTACCCCTACTCTTCTGCTTTTCAAGCAGCAAGTCGGATTTCAAATCGGGGCTACCAATCTGTAACTAGAGCTATTTTTGTAACCCTTCGCCTGTTTTTCTGGCTTCGGTAAAAAATGTCAGAAGTTAGCAGATTCATTAAATTCAAAACAACTTTAACAAACAAATGCCGTTTTGACCCCTTTCCCATCATTTTACAGAAAACAATGTTTTCTATATAAAATCTACCCCTACTCTTCTGCTTTTCAAGCAACAAGTCGGATTTCAAATCGGGGCTACCAATCTGTAACTAGAGCTATTTTTGTAACCCTTCTCCTGTTTTTCTGGCTTCGGTAAAAAATGTCAGAAGTTAGCAGATTCATTAAATTCAAAACAACTATCATTTTGACCACTAAACCAAAGAGTTTGACAAAAATATATTGGATTAAAACTTCCCTCTACTTCTCTGCTTGTCAAATGCGGAGAAGGTTTATTCAGTATGGAACTTACGTTACAGCAGTTTTACTAAATGCACTACCATGTGTTTTTTAAACTTTCACAAACAACTGCCGTTTTGACCCCTTTCCCAACATTTTACAGAAAACAATGTTTTCTATATAAAATCTACCCCTACTCTTCTGCTTTTCAAGCAACAAGTCGGATTTCAAATCGGGGCTACCAATCTGTAACTAGAGCTATTTTTGTAACCCTTCGCCTGTTTTTCTGGCTTCGGTAAAAAATGTCAGAAGTTAGCAGATTCATTAAATTCAAAACAACTTTAACAAACAAATGCCGTTTTGACCCCTTTCCCATCATTTTACAGAAAACAATGTTTCCTATATAAAATATACCCCTACTCTTCTGCTTTTCAAGCAACAAGTCGGATTTCAAATCGGGGCTACCAATCTGTAACTAGAGCTATTTTTCTAACCCTTCGCCTGTTTTTCTGGCTTCGGTAAAAAATGTCAGAAGTTAGCAGATTCATTCAATTCAAAACAACTATCATTTTGACCACTAAACCAAAGAGTTTGACAAAAATATATTGGATTAAAACTTCCCTCTACTTCTCTGCTTGTCAAATGCGGAGAAGGTTTATTCAGTATGGAACTTACGTTACAGCAGTTTTACTAAATGCACTACCATGTGTTTTTTAAACTTTCACAAACAACTGCCGTTTTGACCCCTTTCCCAACATTTTACAGAAAACAATGTTTTCTATATAAAATCTACCCCTACTCTTCTGCTTTTCAAGCAACAAGTCGGATTTCAAATCGGGGCTACCAATCTGTAACTAGAGCTATTTTTGTAACCCTTCGCCTGTTTTTCTGGCTTCGGTAAAAAATGTCAGAAGTTAGCAGATTCATTCAATTCAAAACAACTTTAACAAACAAATGCCGTTTTGACCCCTTTCCCATCATTTTACAGAAAACAATGTTTTCTATATAAAATCTACCCCTACTCTTCTGCTTTTCAAGCAGCAAGTCGGATTTCAAATCGGGGCTACCAATCTGTAACTAGAGCTATTTTGTAACCCTTCGCCTGTTTTTCTGGCTTCGGTAAAAAATGTCAGAAGTTAGCAGATTCATTAAATTCAAAACAACTTTAACCTGTTGGTGATGGGGGCGCTGTTTAGACTATTTATGCTAATTTGGCTAATTTTTGAAACGGCTTCCCACAAAATCCTTGATCGTACAATATGCATATTATTATTATTATTGGATAGAAAAATGTCTATAGTTTCTATAGGAGTTGAAATTTTGTCTCTAAGTGGAACAGAGCCCATTCTACAGCAATTTCCCTGACATGGAGTCAGATTTGAGAAATGTTGGCCACTCTTCTGAAGTCAGTTAAAAGGGCACTGTCATTGCTATGACTATACGGACACTTCTTACGTCTTCCCCTGGATGCCTTTACGTGATGACGATTCCAATGGGGTCGATTGCGCGTTCACAGGCACTACAAATGAAAAAACCCTGTAGCTAGCAAATCTTTTCTTGCTGCGTAACGCGCGTGGAGGACACCGACCCTCTCCTGTTCCAAGCGTTAGTTTAGCCTGTTATATTTCTCCGGTCATCTTTTCACTCGTTATAGGAGTTAAAAACATCATAAGGTAGTTAATTTAAAGCGTTTTATAGCAATTTATATCCGTTTAGTGCGATTTTGGGACATTTATTTCTTTAACGCTGTGAATAGGTGGGCACGCTTTCAGTTCATCCCGAACGCAGTTGGCATTTTCACATGGCAAGAGGACAGCTTTCCACCAAAAGACGATTCCTCCCAAGAAAGGATCCTTTGCCCAAGATACTGATGGAAGAACAGCTCAAGGTAGGACATTTTTATTATGATAAATCGTGTTTCTGTCGAAACATTTTAGTGGCTTAGGACGCCATGTTTTTTGACGTAGCTTCGCTTGGCGCAAACTGTATTGAAAAGTAAGGATAAATTAAAAAATGTAATAACGCAATTGTATTAAGAATTAAATTGTCTATCAATCCCTGTCCACCCTATATTTTTTAGTCACGTTTATGAGTATTTATGTATAAGAGTAGATCACTGTCTAAGTGGCGCAAGGACTTTTTCTTTACCAGCTTGTCTACATTTCACATTGTCTAACCATGATTTTGGTGGCTAAATATAAACATTTTCGATCAAACTGTATATGCATGTTGTAATGTGATGTTACAGGAGTGTCATCGGAAGAATTCTGAGAAGGTTAGTGAAAAAATTAATATCTTTTGGCGATGTTGACTTTTATCGCTCACTTTGGCTAGAATCAATGCTGGGCTGCTAATTGCTATGTGCTAAGCTAATATAACGATTTATTGTGTTTTCGCTGTAAGACACTTAGAAAATCTGAAATATTGTCTGTATTCACAGGATCTGTGTCTTTCGATTCGTGTATGCTGTGTATTTTTACGAAATGTTTGATGATTAGTAAGTAGGTAAACACGTTACTCTAAGTAGTTTTTCTATTCCATTTGTGACGGTGGGTGCAATTGTAACCTATGCCATCTACCTGAAATATGCACTTTTTTCTAACAAAACCTATCCCATACCATAAATATGTTATCAGACTGTCATCTAATGAGTTTTTTTGTTGGTTAGGGGCTATAAATATCTTAGTTTAGCCGAATTGGTGATGGCTACTGGTGTTGGTGGACAAATAAAAGATGGTGGATTATGCTAATGTGTTTTTAGGTAATAGATGTACATCTTTACATATTGTGTCTTCCCTGTAAAACATTTTAAAAATCGGAAATGTTGACTGGATTCACAAGATCTGTGTCTTTCATTAGCTGTATTGGACTTTAATGTGTGAAAGTTAAATATTTAAAAAAAATATTTTTTTTGAATTTCGCGGCACTGGTTTTTCAGTGGGGGGGGGGGGGGGGTGTGCCGCTAGCGCCACGCTGATCCTAGACAGGTTAACAAACAAATGCCGTTTTGACCCCTTTCCCATCATTTTACAGAAAACAATGTTTTCTATATAAAATCTACCCCTACTCTTCTGCTTTTCAAGCAACAAGTCGGATTTCAAATCGGGGCTACCAATCTGTAACTAGAGCTATTTTTGTAACCCTTCGCCTGTTTTTCTGGCTTCGGTAAAAAATGTCAGAAGTTAGCAGATTCATTAAATTCAAAACAACTTTAACAAACAAATGCCGTTTTGACCCCTTTCCCATCATTTTACAGAAAACAATGTTTTCTATATAAAATCTACCCCTACTCTTCTGCTTTTCAAGCAGCAAGTCGGATTTCAAATCGGGGCTACCAATCTGTAACTAGAGCTATTTTTGTAACCCTTCGCCTGTTTTTCTGGCTTCGGTAAAAAATGTCAGAAGTTAGCAGATTCATTAAATTCAAAACAACTTTAACAAACAAATGCCGTTTTGACCCCTTTCCCATCATTTTACAGAAAACAATGTTTTCTATATAAAATCTACCCCTACTCTTCTGCTTTTCAAGCAACAAGTCGGATTTCAAATCGGGTCTACCAATCTGTAACTAGAGCTATTTTTGTAACCCTTCGCCTGTTTTTCTGGCTTCGGTAAAAAATGTCAGAAGTTAGCAGATTCATTAAATTCAAAACAACTATCATTTTGACCACTAAACCAAAGAGTTTGACAAAAATATATTGGATTAAAACTTCCCTCTACTTCTCTGCTTGTCAAATGCGGAGAAGGTTTATTCAGTATGGAACTTACGTTACAGCAGTTTTACTAAATGCACTACCATGTGTTTTTTAAACTTTCACAAACAACTGCCGTTTTGACCCCTTTCCCAACATTTTACAGAAAACAATGTTTTCTATATAAAATCTACCCCTACTCTTCTGCTTTTCAAGCAACAAGTCGGATTTCAAATCGGGGCTACCAATCTGTAACTAGAGCTATTTTTGTAACCCTTCGCCTGTTTTTCTGGCTTCGGTAAAAAATGTCAGAAGTTAGCAGATTCATTAAATTCAAAACAACTATCATTTTGACCACTAAACCAAAGAGTTTGACAAAAATATATTGGATTAAAACTTCCCTCTACTTCTCAGCTTGTCAAATGCGGAGAAGGTTTATTCAGTATGGAACTTACGTTACAGCAGTTTTACTAAATGCACTACCATGTGTTTTTTAAACTTTCACAAACAACTGCCGTTTTGACCCCTTTCCCAACATTTTACAGAAAACAATGTTTTCTATATAAAATCTACCCCTACTCTTCTGCTTTTCAAGCAACAAGTCGGATTTCAAATCGGGGCTACCAATCTGTAACTAGAGCTATTTTTGTAACCCTTCGCCTGTTTTTCTGGCTTCGGTAAAAAATGTCAGAAGTTAGCAGATTCATTAAATTCAAAACAACTTTAACAAACAAATGCCGTTTTGACCCCTTTCCCATCATTTTACAGAAAACAATGTTTTCTATATAAAATCTACCCCTACTCTTCTGCTTTTCAAGCAACAAGTCGGATTTCAAATCGGGGCTACCAATCTGTAACTAGAGCTATTTTTCTAACCCTTCGCCTGTTTTTCTGGCTTCGGTAAAAAATGTCAGAAGTTAGCAGATTCATTAAATTCAAAACAACTTTAACAAACAAATGCCGTTTTGACCCCTTTCCCATCATTTTACAGAAAACAATGTTTTCTATATAAAATCTACCCCTACTCTTCTGCTTTTCAAGCAGCAAGTCGGATTTGAAATCGGGGCTACCAATCTGTAACTAGAGCTATTTTTGTAACCCTTCGCCTGTTTTTCTGGCTTCGGTAAAAAATGTCAGAAGTTAGCAGATTCATTAAATTCAAAACAACTTTAACAAACAAATGCCGTTTTGAACCCTTTCCCATCATTTTACAGAAAACAATGTTTTCTATATAAAATCTACCCCTACTCTTCTGCTTTTCAAGGAACAAGTCGGATTTCAAATCGGGGCTACCAATCTGTAACTAGAGCTATTTTTGTAACCCTTCGCCTGTTTTTCTGGCTTCGGTAAAAAATGTCAGAAGTTAGCAGATTCATTAAATTCAAAACAACTATCATTTTGACCACTAAACCAAAGAGTTTGACAAAAATATATTGGATTAAAACTTCCCTCTACTTCTCTGCTTGTCAAATGCGGAGAAGGTTTATTCAGTATGGAACTTACGTTACAGCAGTTTTACTAAATGCACTACCATGTGTTTTTTAAACTTTCACAAACAACTGCCGTTTTGACCCCTTTCCCAACATTTTACAGAAAACAATGTTTTCTATATAAAATCTACCCCTACTCTTCTGCTTTTCAAGCAACAAGTCGGATTTCAAATCGGGGCTACCAATCTGTAACTAGAGCTATTTTTGTAACCCTTCGCCTGTTTTTCTGGCTTCGGTAAAAAATGTCAGAAGTTAGCAGATTAATTCAATTCAAAACAACTTTAACAAACAAATGCCGTTTTGACCCCTTTCCCATCATTTTACAGAAAACAATGTTTTCTATATAAAATCTACCCCTACTCTTCTGCTTTTCAAGCAATAAGTCGGATTTCAAATCGGGGCTACCAATCTGTAACTAGAGCTATTTTTGTAACCCTTCGCCTGTTTTTCTGGCTTCGGTAAAAAATGTCAGAAGTTAGCAGATTCATTAAATTCAAAACAACTATCATTTTGACCACTAAACCAAAGAGTTTGACAAAAATATATTGGATTAAAACTTCCCTCTACTTCTCTGCTTGTCAAATGCGGAGAAGGTTTATTCAGTATGGAACTTACGTTACAGCAGTTTTACTAAATGCACTACCATGTGTTTTTTAAACTTTCACAAACAACTGCCGTTTTGACCCCTTTCCCAACATTTTACAGAAAACAATGTTTTCTATATAAAATCTACCCCTACTCTTCTGCTTTTCAAGCAACAAGTCGGATTTCAAATCGGGGCTACCAATCTGTAACTAGAGCTATTTTTGTAACCCTTCGCCTGTTTTTCTGGCTTCGGTAAAAAATGTCAGAAGTTAGCAGATTCATTCAATTCAAAACAACTTTAACAAACAAATGCCGTTTTGACCCCTTTCCCATCATTTTACAGAAAACAATGTTTTCTATATAAAATCTACCCCTACTCTTCTGCTTTTCAAGCAGCAAGTCTGATTTCAAATCGGGGCTACCAATCTGTAACTAGAGCTATTTTTGTAACCCTTCGCCTGTTTTTCTGGCTTCGGTAAAAAATGTCAGAAGTTAGCAGATTCATTAAATTCAAAACAACTTTAACCTGTTGGGGATGGGGGCGCTGTTTAGACTATTTATGCTAATTTGGCTAATTTTTGAAACGGCTTCCCACAAAATCCTTGATCGTACAATATGCATATTATTATTATTATTGGATAGAAAAATGTCTATAGTTTCTATAGGAGTTGAAATTTTGTCTCTAAGTGGAACAGAGCCCATTCTACAGCAATTTCCCTGACATGGAGTCAGATTTGAGAAATGTTGGCCACTCTTCTGAAGTCAGTTAAAAGGGCACTGTCATTGCTATGACTATACGGACACTTCTTACGTCTTCCCCTGGATGCCTTTATGTGATGACGATTCCAATGGGGTCGATTGCGCGTTCACAGGCACTACAAATGAAAAAACCCTGTAGCTAGCAAATCTTTTCTTGCTGCGTAACGCGCGTGGAGGACACCGACCCTCTCCTGTTCCAAGCGTTAGTTTAGCCTGTTATATTTCTCCGGTCATCTTTTCACTCGTTATAGGAGTTAAAAACATCATAAGGTAGTTAATTTAAAGCGTTTTATAGCAATTTATATCCGTTTAGTGCGATTTTGGGACATTTATTTCTTTAACGCTGTGAATAGGTGGGCACGCTTTCAGTTCATCCCGAACGCAGTTGGCATTTTCACATGGCAAGAGGACAGCTTTCCACCAAAAGACGATTCCTCCCAAGAAAGGATCCTTTGCCCAAGATACTGATGGAAGAACAGCTCAAGGTAGGACATTTTTATTATGATAAATCGTGTTTCTGTCGAAACATTTTAGTGGCTTAGGACGCCATGTTTTTTGACGTAGCTTCGCTTGGCGCAAACTGTATTGAAAAGTAAGGATAAATTAAAAAATGTAATAACGCAATTGTATTAAGAATTAAATTGTCTATCAATCCCTGTCCACCCTATATTTTTTAGTCACGTTTATGAGTATTTATGTATAAGAGTAGATCACTGTCTAAGTGGCGCAAGGACTTTTTCTTTACCAGCTTGTCTACATTTCACATTGTCTAACCATGATTTTGGTGGCTAAATATAAACATTTTCGATCAAACTGTATATGCATGTTGTAATGTGATGTTACAGGAGTGTCATCGGAAGAATTCTGAGAAGGTTAGTGAAAAAATTAATATCTTTTGGCGATGTTGACTTTTATCGCTCACTTTGGCTAGAATCAATGCTGGGCTGCTAATTGCTATGTGCTAAGCTAATATAACGATTTATTGTGTTTTCGCTGTAAGACACTTAGAAAATCTGAAATATTGTCTGTATTCACAGGATCTGTGTCTTTCGATTCGTGTATGCTGTGTATTTTTACGAAATGTTTGATGATTAGTAAGTAGGTAAACACGTTACTCTAAGTAGTTTTTCTATTCCATTTGTGACGGTGGGTGCAATTGTAACCTATGCCATCTACCTGAAATATGCACTTTTTTCTAACAAAACCTATCCCATACCATAAATATGTTATCAGACTGTCATCTAATGAGTTTTTTTGTTGGTTAGGGGCTATAAATATCTTAGTTTAGCCGAATTGGTGATGGCTACTGGTGTTGGTGGACAAATAAAAGATGGTGGATTATGCTAATGTGTTTTTAGGTAATAGATGTACATCTTTACATATTGTGTCTTCCCTGTAAAACATTTTAAAAATCGGAAATGTTGACTGGATTCACAAGATCTGTGTCTTTCATTAGCTGTATTGGACTTTAATGTGTGAAAGTTAAATATTTTTAAAAAATATTTTTTTTGAATTTCGCGGCACTGGTTTTTCAGTGGGGGGGGGGGGGGGGTGTGCCGCTAGCGCCACGCTGATCCTAGACAGGTTAACAAACAAATGCCGTTTTGACCCCTTTCCCATCATTTTACAGAAAACAATGTTTTCTATATAAAATCTACCCCTACTCTTCTGCTTTTCAAGCAACAAGTCGGATTTCAAATCGGGGCTACCAATCTGTAACTAGAGCTATTTTTGTAACCCTTCGCCTGTTTTTCTGGCTTCGGTAAAAAATGTCAGAAGTTAGCAGATTCATTAAATTCAAAACAACTTTAACAAACAAATGCCGTTTTGACCCCTTTCCCATCATTTTACAGAAAACAATGTTTTCTATATAAAATCTACCCCTACTCTTCTGCTTTTCAAGCAGCAAGTCGGATTTCAAATCGGGGCTACCAATCTGTAACTAGAGCTATTTTTGTAACCCTTCGCCTGTTTTTCTGGCTTCGGTAAAAAATGTCAGAAGTTAGCAGATTCATTAAATTCAAAACAACTTTAACAAACAAATGCCGTTTTGACCCCTTTCCCATCATTTTACAGAAAACAATGTTTTCTATATAAAATCTACCCCTACTCTTCTGCTTTTCAAGCAACAAGTCGGATTTCAAATCGGGGCTACCAATCTGTAACTAGAGCTATTTTTGTAACCCTTCGCCTGTTTTTCTGGCTTCGGTAAAAAATGTCAGAAGTTAGCAGATTCATTAAATTCAAAACAACTATCATTTTGACCACTAAACCAAAGAGTTTGACAAAAATATATTGGATTAAAACTTCCCTCTACTTCTCTGCTTGTCAAATGCGGAGAAGGTTTATTCAGTATGGAACTTACGTTACAGCAGTTTTACTAAATGCACTACCATGTGTTTTTTAAACTTTCACAAACAACTGCCGTTTTGACCCCTTTCCCAACATTTTACAGAAAACAATGTTTTCTATATAAAATCTACCCCTACTCTTCTGCTTTTCAAGCAACAAGTCGGATTTCAAATCGGGGCTACCAATCTGTAACTAGAGCTATTTTTGTAACCCTTCGCCTGTTTTTCTGGCTTCGGTAAAAAATGTCAGAAGTTAGCAGATTCATTAAATTCAAAACAACTTTAACAAACAAATGCCGTTTTGACCCCTTTCCCATCATTTTACAGAAAACAATGTTTTCTATATAAAATATACCCCTACTCTTCTGCTTTTCAAGCAACAAGTCGGATTTCAAATCGGGGCTACCAATCTGTAACTAGAGCTATTTTTGTAACCCTTCGCCTGTTTTTCTGGCTTCGGTAAAAAATGTCAGAAGTTAGCAGATTCATTAAATTCAAAACAACTATCATTTTGACCACTAAACCAAAGAGTTTGACAAAAATATATTGGATTAAAACTTCCCTCTACTTCTCTGCTTGTCAAATGCGGAGAAGGTTTATTCAGTATGGAACTTACGTTACAGCAGTTTTACTAAATGCACTACCATGTGTTTTTTAAACTTTCACAAACAACTGCCGTTTTGACCCCTTTCCCAACATTTTACAGAAAACAATGTTTTCTATATAAAATCTACCCCTACTCTTCTGCTTTTCAAGCAACAAGTCGGATTTCAAATCGGGGCTACCAATCTGTAACTAGAGCTATTTTTGTAACCCTTCGCCTGTTTTTCTGGCTTCGGTAAAAAATGTCAGAAGTTAGCAGATTCATTAAATTCAAAACAACTTTAACAAACAAATGCCGTTTTGACCCCTTTCCCATCATTTTACAGAAAACAATGTTTTCTATATAAAATCTACCCCTACTCTTCTGCTTTTCAAGCAGCAATGGGATTTGAAATCGGGGCTACCAATCTGTAACTAGAGCTATTTTTGTAACCCTTCGCCTGTTTTTCTGGCTTCGGTAAAAAATGTCAGAAGTTAGCAGATTCATTAAATTCAAAACAACTTTAACAAACAAATGCCGTTTTGACCCCTTTCCCATCATTTTACAGAAAACAATGTTTTCTATATAAAATCTACCCCTACTCTTCTGCTTTTCAAGCAACAAGTCGGATTTCAAATCGGGGCTACCAATCTGTAACTAGAGCTATTTTTGTAACCCTTCGCCTGTTTTTCTGGCTTCGGTAAAAAATGTCAGAAGTTAGCAGATTCATTAAATTAAAAACAACTATCATTTTGACCACTAAACCAAAGAGTTTGACAAAAATATATTGGATTAAAACTTCCCTCTACTTCTCTGCTTGTCAAATGCGGAGAAGGTTTATTCAGTATGGAACTTACGTTACAGCAGTTTTACTAAATGCACTACCATGTGTTTTTTAAACTTTCACAAACAACTGCCGTTTTGACCCCTTTCCCAACATTTTACAGAAAACAATGTTTTCTATATAAAATCTACCCCTACTCTTCTGCTTTTCAAGCAACAAGTCGGATTTCAAATCGGGGCTACCAATCTGTAACTAGAGCTATTTTTGTAACCCTTCGCCTGTTTTTCTGGCTTCGGTAAAAAATGTCAGAAGTTAGCAGATTCATTCAATTCAAAACAACTTTAACAAACAAATGCCGTTTTGACCCCTTTCCCATCATTTTACAGAAAACAATGTTTTCTATATAAAATCTACCCCTACTCTTCTGCTTTTCAAGCAGCAAGTCGGATTTCAAATCGGGGCTACCAATCTGTAACTAGAGCTATTTTTGTAACCCTTCGCCTGTTTTTCTGGCTTCGGTAAAAAATGTCAGAAGTTAGCAGATTCATTAAATTCAAAACAACTTTAACCTGTTGGGGATGGGGGCGCTGTTTAGACTATTTATGCTAATTTGGCTAATTTTTGAAACGGCTTCCCACAAAATCCTTGATCGTACAATATGCATATTATTATTATTATTGGATAGAAAAATGTCTATAGTTTCTATAGGAGTTGAAATTTTGTCTCTAAGTGGAACAGAGCCCATTCTACAGCAATTTCCCTGACATGGAGTCAGATTTGAGAAATGTTGGCCACTCTTCTGAAGTCAGTTAAAAGGGCACTGTCATTGCTATGACTATACGGACACTTCTTACGTCTTCCCCTGGATGCCTTTACGTGATGACGATTCCAATGGGGTCGATTGCGCGTTCACAGGCACTACAAATGAAAAAACCCTGTAGCTAGCAAATCTTTTCTTGCTGCGTAACGCGCGTGGAGGACACCGACCCTCTCCTGTTCCAAGCGTTAGTTTAGCCTGTTATATTTCTCCGGTCATCTTTTCACTCGTTATAGGAGTTAAAAACATCATAAGGTAGTTAATTTAAAGCGTTTTATAGCAATTTATATCCGTTTAGTGCGATTTTGGGACATTTATTTCTTTAACGCTGTGAATAGGTGGGCACGCTTTCAGTTCATCCCGAACGCAGTTGGCATTTTCACATGGCAAGAGGACAGCTTTCCACCAAAAGACGATTCCTCCCAAGAAAGGATCCTTTGCCCAAGATACTGATGGAAGAACAGCTCAAGGTAGGACATTTTTATTATGATAAATCGTGTTTCTGTCGAAACATTTTAGTGGCTTAGGACGCCATGTTTTTTGACGTAGCTTCGCTTGGCGCAAACTGTATTGAAAAGTAAGGATAAATTAAAAAATGTAATAACGCAATTGTATTAAGAATTAAATTGTCTATCAATCCCTGTCCACCCTATATTTTTTAGTCACGTTTATGAGTATTTATGTATAAGAGTAGATCACTGTCTAAGTGGCGCAAGGACTTTTTCTTTACCAGCTTGTCTACATTTCACATTGTCTAACCATGATTTTGGTGGCTAAATATAAACATTTTCGATCAAACTGTATATGCATGTTGTAATGTGATGTTACAGGAGTGTCATCGGAAGAATTCTGAGAAGGTTAGTGAAAAAATTAATATCTTTTGGCGATGTTGACTTTTATCGCTCACTTTGGCTAGAATCAATGCTGGGCTGCTAATTGCTATGTGCTAAGCTAATATAACGATTTATTGTGTTTTCGCTGTAAGACACTTAGAAAATCTGAAATATTGTCTGTATTCACAGGATCTGTGTCTTTCGATTCGTGTATGCTGTGTATTTTTACGAAATGTTTGATGATTAGTAAGTAGGTAAACACGTTACTCTAAGTAGTTTTTCTATTCCATTTGTGACGGTGGGTGCAATTGTAACCTATGCCATCTACCTGAAATATGCACTTTTTTCTAACAAAACCTATCCCATACCATAAATATGTTATCAGACTGTCATCTAATGAGTTTTTTTGTTGGTTAGGGGCTATAAATATCTTAGTTTAGCCGAATTGGTGATGGCTACTGGTGTTGGTGGACAAATAAAAGATGGTGGATTATGCTAATGTGTTTTTAGGTAATAGATGTACATCTTTACATATTGTGTCTTACCTGTAAAACATTTTAAAAATCGGAAATGTTGACTGGATTCACAAGATCTGTGTCTTTCATTAGCTGTATTGGACTTTAATGTGTGAAAGTTAAATATTTTCAAAAAATATTTTTTTTGAATTTCGCGGCACTGGTTTTTCAGTGGGTGGGGGGGGGGGGTGTGCCGCTAGCGCCACGCTGATCCTAGACAGGTTAACAAACAAATGCCGTTTTGACCCCTTTCCCATCATTTTACAGAAAACAATGTTTTCTATATAAAATTTACCCCTACTCTTCTGCTTTTCAAGCAACAAGTCGGATTTCAAATCGGGGCTACCAATCTGTAACTAGAGCTATTTTTGTAACCCTTCGCCTGTTTTTCTGGCTTCGGTAAAAAATGTCAGAAGTTAGCAGATTCATTAAATTCAAAACAACTTTAACAAACAAATGCCGTTTTGACCCCTTTCCCATCATTTTACAGAAAACAATGTTTTCTATATAAAATCTACCCCTACTCTTCTGCTTTTCAAGCAGCAAGTCGGATTTCAAATCGGGGCTACCAATCTGTAACTAGAGCTATTTTTGTAACCCTTCGCCTGTTTTTCTGGCTTCGGTAAAAAATGTCAGAAGTTAGCAGATTCATTAAATTCAAAACAACTTTAACAAACAAATGCCGTTTTGACCCCTTTCCCATCATTTTACAGAAAACAATGTTTTCTATATAAAATCTACCCCTACTCTTCTGCTTTTCAAGCAACAAGTCGGATTTCAAATCGGGGCTACCAATCTGTAACTAGAGCTATTTTTGTAACCCTTCGCCTGTTTTTCTGGCTTCGGTAAAAAATGTCAGAAGTTAGCAGATTCATTAAATTCAAAACAACTATCATTTTGACCACTAAACCAAAGAGTTTGACAAAAATATATTGGATTAAAACTTCCCTCTACTTCTCTGCTTGTCAAATGCGGAGAAGGTTTATTCAGTATGGAACTTACGTTACAGCAGTTTTACTAAATGCACTACCATGTGTTTTTTAAACTTTCACAAACAACTGCCGTTTTGACCCCTTTCCCAACATTTTACAGAAAACAATGTTTTCTATATAAAATCTACCCCTACTCTTCTGCTTTTCAAGCAACAAGTCGGATTTCAAATCGGGGCTACCAATCTGTAACTAGAGCTATTTTTGTAACCCTTCGCCTGTTTTTCTGGCTTCGGTAAAAAATGTCAGAAGTTAGCAGATTCATTCAATTCAAAACAACTTTAACAAACAAATGCCGTTTTGACCCCTTTCCCATCATTTTACAGAAAACAATGTTTTCTATATAAAATCTACCCCTACTCTTCTGCTTTTCAAGCAGCAAGTCGGATTTCAAATCGGGGCTACCAATCTGTAACTAGAGCTATTTTTGTAACCCTTCGCCTGTTTTTCTGGCTTCGGTAAAAAATGTCAGAAGTTAGCAGATTCATTAAATTCAAAACAACTTTAACCTGTTGGGGATGGGGGCGCTGTTTAGACTATTTATGCTAATTTGGCTAATTTTTGAAACGGCTTCCCACAAAATCCTTGATCGTACAATATGCATATTATTATTATTATTGGATAGAAAAATGTCTATAGTTTCTATAGGAGTTGAAATTTTGTCTCTAAGTGGAACAGAGCCCATTCTACAGCAATTTCCCTGACATGGAGTCAGATTTGAGAAATGTTGGCCACTCTTCTGAAGTCAGTTAAAAGGGCACTGTCATTGCTATGACTATACGGACACTTCTTACGTCTTCCCCTGGATGCCTTTACGTGATGACGATTCCAATGGGGTCGATTGCGCGTTCACAGGCACTACAAATGAAAAAACCCTGTAGCTAGCAAATCTTTTCTTGCTGCGTAACGCGCGTGGAGGACACCGACCCTCTCCTGTTCCAAGCGTTAGTTTAGCCTGTTATATTTCTCCGGTCATCTTTTCACTCGTTATAAGAGTTAAAAACATCATAAGGTAGTTAATTTAAAGCGTTTTATAGCAATTTATATCCGTTTAGTGCGATTTTGGGACATTTATTTCTTTAACGCTGTGAATAGGTGGGCACGCTTTCAGTTCATCCCGAACGCAGTTGGCATTTTCACATGGCAAGAGGACAGCTTTCCACCAAAAGACGATTCCTCCCAAGAAAGGATCCTTTGCCCAAGATACTGATGGAAGAACAGCTCAAGGTAGGACATTTTTATTATGATAAATCGTGTTTCTGTCGAAACATTTTAGTGGCTTAGGACGCCATGTTTTTTGACGTAGCTTCGCTTGGCGCAAACTGTATTGAAAAGTAAGGATAAATTAAAAAATGTAATAACGCAATTGTATTAAGAATTAAATTGTCTATCAATCCCTGTCCACCCTATATTTTTTAGTCACGTTTATGAGTATTTATGTATAAGAGTAGATCACTGTCTAAGTGGCGCAAGGACTTTTTCTTTACCAGCTTGTCTACATTTCACATTGTCTAACCATGATTTTGGTGGCTAAATATAAACATTTTCGATCAAACTGTATATGCATGTTGTAATGTGATGTTACAGGAGTGTCATCGGAAGAATTCTGAGAAGGTTAGTGAAAAAATTAATATCTTTTGGCGATGTTGACTTTTATCGCTCACTTTGGCTAGAATCAATGCTGGGCTGCTAATTGCTATGTGCTAAGCTAATATAACGATTTATTGTGTTTTCGCTGTAAGACACTTAGAAAATCTGAAATATTGTCTGTATTCACAGGATCTGTGTCTTTCGATTCGTGTATGCTGTGTATTTTTACGAAATGTTTGATGATTAGTAAGTAGGTAAACACGTTACTCTAAGTAGTTTTTCTATTCCATTTGTGACGGTGGGTGCAATTGTAACCTATGCCATCTACCTGAAATATGCACTTTTTTCTAACAAAACCTATCCCATACCATAAATATGTTATCAGACTGTCATCTAATGAGTTTTTTTGTTGGTTAGGGGCTATAAATATCTTAGTTTAGCCGAATTGGTGATGGCTACTGGTGTTGGTGGACAAATAAAAGATGGTGGATTATGCTAATGTGTTTTTAGGTAATAGATGTACATCTTTACATATTGTGTCTTACCTGTAAAACATTTTAAAAATCGGAAATGTTGACTGGATTCACAAGATCTGTGTCTTTCATTAGCTGTATTGGACTTTAATGTGTGAAAGTTAAATA
The DNA here is from genome assembly GCF_029448725.1 of Salvelinus fontinalis. Classification (NCBI taxonomy): domain Eukaryota; kingdom Metazoa; phylum Chordata; class Actinopteri; order Salmoniformes; family Salmonidae; genus Salvelinus; species Salvelinus fontinalis. Next base: position 1,535,390 of record NC_074698.1, read on the forward strand.
TTTTCAAAAAATATTTTTTTTGAATTTCGCGGCACTGGTTTTTCAGTGGGGGGGGGGGGGGGGTGTGCCGCTAGCGCCACGCTGATCCTAGACAGGTTAACAAACAAATGCCGTTTTGACCCCTTTCCCATCATTTTACAGAAAACAATGTTTTCTATATAAAATCTACCCCTACTCTTCTGCTTTTCAAGCAACAAGTCGGATTTCAAATCGGGGCTACCAATCTGTAACTAGAGCTATTTTTGTAACCCTTCGCCTGTTTTTCTGGCTTCGGTAAAAAATGTCAGAAGTTAGCAGATTCATTAAATTCAAAACAACTTTAACAAACAAATGCCGTTTTGACCCCTTTCCCATCATTTTACAGAAAACAATGTTTTCTATATAAAATCTACCCCTACTCTTCTGCTTTTCAAGCAGCAAGTCGGATTTCAAATCGGGGCTACCAATCTGTAACTAGAGCTATTTTTGTAACCCTTCGCCTGTTTTTCTGGCTTCGGTAAAAAATGTCAGAAGTTAGCAGATTCATTAAATTCAAAACAACTTTAACAAACAAATGCCGTTTTGACCCCTTTCCCATCATTTTACAGAAAACAATGTTTTCTATATAAAATCTACCCCTACTCTTCTGCTTTTCAAGCAACAAGTCGGATTTCAAATCGGGGCTACCAATCTGTAACTAGAGCTATTTTTGTAACCCTTCGCCTGTTTTTCTGGCTTCGGTAAAAAATGTCAGAAGTTAGCAGATTCATTAAATTCAAAACAACTATCATTTTGACCACTAAACCAAAGAGTTTGACAAAAATATATTGGATTAAAACTTCCCTCTACTTCTCTGCTTGTCAAATGCGGAGAAGGTTTATTCAGTATGGAACTTACGTTACAGCAGTTTTACTAAATGCACTACCATGTGTTTTTTAAACTTTCACAAACAACTGCCGTTTTGACCCCTTTCCCAACATTTTACAGAAAACAATGTTTTCTATATAAAATCTACCCCTACTCTTCTGCTTTTCAAGCAACAAGTCGGATTTCAAATCGGGGCTACCAATCTGTAACTAGAGCTAATTTTGTAACCCTTCGCCTGTTTTTCTGGCTTCGGTAAAAAATGTCAGAAGTTAGCAGATTCATTAAATTCAAAACAACTTTAACAAACAAATGCCGTTTTGACCCCTTTCCCATCATTTTACAGAAAACAATGTTTTCTATATAAAATATACCCCTACTCTCCTGCTTTTCAAGCAACAAGTCGGATTTCAAATCGGGGCTACCAATCTGTAACTAGAGCTATTTTTCTAACCCTTCGCCTGTTTTTCTGGCTTCGGTAAAAAATGTCAGAAGTTAGCAGATTCATTAAATTCAAAACAACTATCATTTTGACCACTAAACCAAAGAGTTTGACAAAAATATATTGGATTAAAACTTCCCTCTACTTCTCTGCTTGTCAAATGCGGAGAAGGTTTATTCAGTATGGAACTTACGTTACAGCAGTTTTACTAAATGCACTACCATGTGTTTTTTAAACTTTCACAAACAACTGCCGTTTTGACCCCTTTCCCAACATTTTACAGAAAACAATGTTTTCTATATAAAATCTACCCCTACTCTTCTGCTTTTCAAGCAACAAGTCGGATTTCAAATCGGGGCTACCAATCTGTAACTAGAGCTATTTTTGTAACCCTTCGCCTGTTTTTCTGGCTTCGGTAAAAAATGTCAGAAGTTAGCAGATTCATTAAATTCAAAACAACTATCATTTTGACCACTAAACCAAAGAGTTTGACAAAAATATATTGGATTAAAACTTCCCTCTACTTCTCTGCTTGTCAAATGCGGAGAAGGTTTATTCAGTATGGAACTTACGTTACAGCAGTTTTACTAAATGCACTACCATGTGTTTTTTAAACTTTCACAAACAACTGCCGTTTTGACCCCTTTCCCAACATTTTACAGAAAACAATGTTTTCTATATAAAATCTACCCCTACTCTTCTGCTTTTCAAGCAACAAGTCGGATTTCAAATCGGGGCTACCAATCTGTAACTAGAGCTATTTTTGTAACCCTTCGCCTGTTTTTCTGGCTTCGGTAAAAAATGTCAGAAGTTAGCAGATTCATTCAATTCAAAACAACTTTAACAAACAAATGCCGTTTTGACCCCTTTCCCATCATTTTACAGAAAACAATGTTTTCTATATAAAATCTACCCCTACTCTTCTGCTTTTCAAGCAGCAAGTCGGATTTGAAATCGGGGCTACCAATCTGTAACTAGAGCTAATTTTGTAACCCTTCGCCTGTTTTTCTGGCTTCGGTAAAAAATGTCAGAAGTTAGCAGATTCATTAAATTCAAAACAACTTTAACAAACAAATGCCGTTTTGACCCCTTTCCCATCATTTTACAGAAAACAATGTTTTCTATATAAAATATACCCCTACTCTCCTGCTTTTCAAGCAACAAGTCGGATTTCAAATCGGGGCTACCAATCTGTAACTAGAGCTATTTTTCTAACCCTTCGCCTGTTTTTCTGGCTTCGGTAAAAAATGTCAGAAGTTAGCAGATTCATTAAATTCAAAACAACTATCATTTTGACCACTAAACCAAAGAGTTTGACAAAAATATATTGGATTAAAACTTCCCTCTACTTCTCTGCTTGTCAAATGCGGAGAAGGTTTATTCAGTATGGAACTTACGTTACAGCAGTTTTACTAAATGCACTACCATGTGTTTTTTAAACTTTCACAAACAACTGCCGTTTTGACCCCTTTCCCAACATTTTACAGAAAACAATGTTTTCTATATAAAATCTACCCCTACTCTTCTGCTTTTCAAGCAACAAGTCGGATTTCAAATCGGGGCTACCAATCTGTAACTAGAGCTATTTTTGTAACCCTTCGCCTGTTTTTCTGGCTTCGGTAAAAAATGTCAGAAGTTAGCAGATTCATTAAATTCAAAACAACTTTAACAAACAAATGCCGTTTTGACCCCTTTCCCATCATTTTACAGAAAACAATGTTTTCTATATAAAATCTACCCCTACTCTTCTGCTTTTCAAGCAGCAAGTCGGATTTGAAATCGGGGCTACCAATCTGTAACTAGAGCTATTTTTGTAACCCTTCGCCTGTTTTTCTGGCTTCGGTAAAAAATGTCAGAAGTTAGCAGATTCATTAAATTCAAAACAACTTTAACAAACAAATGCCGTTTTGACCCCTTTCCCATCATTTTACAGAAAACAATGTTTTCTATATAAAATCTACCCCTACTCTTCTGCTTTTCAAGCAACAAGTCGGATTTCAAATCGGGGCTACCAATCTGTAACTAGAGCTATTTTTGTAACCCTTCGCCTGTTTTTCTGGCTTCGGTAAAAAATGTCAGAAGTTAGCAGATTCATTAAATTCAAAACAACTATCATTTTGACCACTAAACCAAAGAGTTTGACAAAAATATATTGGATTAAAACTTCCCTCTACTTCTCTGCTTGTCAAATGCGGAGAAGGTTTATTCAGTATGGAACTTACGTTACAGCAGTTTTACTAAATGCACTACCATGTGTTTTTTAAACTTTCACAAACAACTGCCGTTTTGACCCCTTTCCCAACATTTTACAGAAAACAATGTTTTCTATATAAAATCTACCCCTACTCTTCTGCTTTTCAAGCAACAAGTCGGATTTCAAATCGGGGCTACCAATCTGTAACTAGAGCTATTTTTGTAACCCTTCGCCTGTTTTTCTGGCTTCGGTAAAAAATGTCAGAAGTTAGCAGATTCATTCAATTCAAAACAACTTTAACAAACAAATGCCGTTTTGACCCCTTTCCCATCATTTTACAGAAAACAATGTTTTCTATATAAAATCTACCCCTACTCTTCTGCTTTTCAAGCAGCAAGTCGGATTTCAAATCGGGGCTACCAATCTGTAACTAGAGCTATTTTTGTAACCCTTCGCCTGTTTTTCTGGCTTCGGTAAAAAATGTCAGAAGTTAGCAGATTCATTAAATTCAAAACAACTTTAACAAACAAATGCCGTTTTGACCCCTTTCCCATCATTTTACAGAAAACAATGTTTTCTATATAAAATCTACCCCTACTCTTCTGCTTTTCAAGCAACAAGTCGGATTTCAAATCGGGGCTACCAATCTGTAACTAGAGCTATTTTTGTAACCCTTCGCCTGTTTTTCTGGCTTCGGTAAAAAATGTCAGAAGTTAGCAGATTCATTAAATTCAAAACAACTATCATTTTGACCACTAAACCAAAGAGTTTGACAAAAATATATTGGATTAAAACTTCCCTCTACTTCTCTGCTTGTCAAATGCGGAGAAGGTTTATTCAGTATGGAACTTACGTTACAGCAGTTTTACTAAATGCACTACCATGTGTTTTTTAAACTTTCACAAACAACTGCCGTTTTGACCCCTTTCCCAACATTTTACAGAAAACAATGTTTTCTATATAAAATCTACCCCTACTCTTCTGCTTTTCAAGCAACAAGTCGGATTTCAAATCGGGGCTACCAATCTGTAACTAGAGCTATTTTTGTAACCCTTCGCCTGTTTTTCTGGCTTCGGTAAAAAATGTCAGAAGTTAGCAGATTCATTAAATTCAAAACAACTATCATTTTGACCACTAAACCAAAGAGTTTGACAAAAATATATTGGACTAAAACTTCCCTCTACTTCTCTGCTTGTCAAATGCGGAGAAGGTTTATTCAGTATGGAACTTACGTTACAGCAGTTTTACTAAATGCACTACCATGTGTTTTTTAAACTTTCACAAACAACTGCCGTTTTGACCCCTTTCCCAACATTTTACAGAAAACAATGTTTTCTATATAAAATCTACCCCTACTCTTCTGCTTTTCAAGCAACAAGTCGGATTTCAAATCGGGGCTACCAATCTGTAACTAGAGCTATTTTTGTAACCCTTCGCCTGTTTTTCTGGCTTCGGTAAAAAATGTCAGAAGTTAGCAGATTCATTAAATTCAAAACAACTTTAACAAACAAATGCCGTTTTGACCCCTTTCCCATCATTTTACAGAAAACAATGTTTTCTATATAAAATCTACCCCTACTCTTCTGCTTTTCAAGCAGCAAGTCGGATTTCAAATCGGGGCTACCAATCTGTAACTAGAGCTATTTTTGTAACCCTTCGCCTGTTTTTCTGGCTTCGGTAAAAAATGTCAGAAGTTAGCAGATTCATTAAATTCAAAACAACTATAACAAACAAATGCCGTTTTGACCCCTTTCCCATCATTTTACAGAAAACAATGTTTTCTATATAAAATCTACCCCTACTCTTCTGCTTTTCAAGCAACAAGTCGGATTTCAAATCGGGGCTACCAATCTGTAACTAGAGCTATTTTTGTAACCCTTCGCCTGTTTTTCTGGCTTCGGTAAAAAAATGTCAGAAGTTAGCAGATTCATTAAATTCAAAACAACTTTAACAAACAAATGCCGTTTTGACCCCTTTCCCATCATTTTACAGAAAACAATGTTTTCTATATAAAATCTACCCCTACTCTTCTGCTTTTCAAGCAGCAAGTCGGATTTCAAATCGGGGCTACCAATCTGTAACTAGAGCTATTTTTGTAACCCTTCGCCTGTTTTTCTGGCTTCGGTAAAAAATGTCAGAAGTTAGCAGATTCATTAAATTCAAAACAACTTTAACAAACAAATGCCGTTTTGACCCCTTTCCCATCATTTTACAGAAAACAATGTTTTCTATATAAAATCTACCCCTACTCTTCTGCTTTTCAAGCAGCAAGTCGGATTTCAAATCGGGGCTACCAATCTGTAACTAGAGCTATTTTTGTAACCCTTCGCCTGTTTTTCTGGCTTCGGTAAAAAATGTCAGAAGTTAGCAGATTCATTAAATTCAAAACAACTTTAACAAACAAATGCCGTTTTGACCCCTTTCCCATCATTTTACAGAAAACAATGTTTTCTATATAAAATCTACCCCTACTCTTCTGCTTTTCAAGCAGCAAGTCGGATTTCAAATCGGGGCTACCAATCTGTAACTAGAGCTATTTTTGTAACCCTTCGCCTGTTTTTCTGGCTTCGGTAAAAAATGTCAGAAGTTAGCAGATTCATTAAATTCAAAACAACTATAACAAACAAATGCCGTTTTGACCCCTTTCCCATCATTTTACAGAAAACAATGTTTTCTATATAAAATCTACCCCTACTCTTCTGCTTTTCAAGCAACAAGTCGGATTTCAAATCGGGGCTACCAATCTGTAACTAGAGCTATTTTTGTAACCCTTCGCCTGTTTTTCTGGCTTCGGTAAAAAAATGTCAGAAGTTAGCAGATTCATTAAATTCAAAACAACTTTAACAAACAAATGCCGTTTTGACCCCTTTCCCAACATTTTACAGAAAACAATGTTTTCTATATAAAATCTACCCCTACTCTTCTGCTTTTCAAGCAACAAGTCGGATTTCAAATCGGGGCTACCAATCTGTAACTAGAGCTATTTTTGTAACCCTTCGCCTGTTTTTCTGGCTTCGGTAAAAAATGTCAGAAGTTAGCAGATTCATTCAATTCAAAACAACTTTAACAAACAAATGCCGTTTTGACCCCTTTCCCATCATTTTACAGAAAACAATGTTTTCTATATAAAATCTACCCCTACTCTTCTGCTTTTCAAGCAGCAAGTCGGATTTCAAATCGGGGCTACCAATCTGTAACTAGAGCTATTTTTGTAACCCTTCGCCTGTTTTTCTGGCTTCGGTAAAAAATGTCAGAAGTTAGCAGATTCATTAAATTCAAAACAACTTTAACAAACAAATGCCGTTTTGACCCCTTTCCCATCATTTTACAGAAAACAATGTTTTCTATATAAAATCTACCCCTACTCTTCTGCTTTTCAAGCAACAAGTCGGATTTCAAATCGGGGCTACCAATCTGTAACTAGAGCTATTTTTGTAACCCTTCGCCTGTTTTTCTGGCTTCGGTAAAAAAATGTCAGAAGTTAGCAGATTCATTAAATTCAAAACAACTTTAACAAACAAATGCCGTTTTGACCCCTTTCCCATCATTTTACAGAAAACAATGTTTTCTATATAAAATCTACCCCTACTCTTCTGCTTTTCAAGCAGCAAGTCGGATTTCAAATCGGGGCTACCAATCTGTAACTAGAGCTATTTTTGTAACCCTTCGCCTGTTTTTCTGGCTTCGGTAAAAAATGTCAGAAGTTAGCAGATTCATTAAATTCAAAACAACTTTAACAAACAAATGCCGTTTTGACCCCTTTCCCATCATTTTACAGAAAACAATGTTTTCTATATAAAATCTACCCCTACTCTTCTGCTTTTCAAGCAGCAAGTCGGATTTGAAATCGGGGCTACCAATCTGTAACTAGAGCTATTTTTGTAACCCTTCGCCTGTTTTTCTGGCTTCGGTAAAAAATGTCAGAAGTTAGCAGATTCATTAAATTCAAAACAACTTTAACAAACAAATGCCGTTTTGACCCCTTTCCCATCATTTTACAGAAAACAATGTTTTCTATATAAAATCTACCCCTACTCTTCTGCTTTTCAAGCAACAAGTCGGATTTCAAATCGGGGCTACCAATCTGTAACTAGAGCTATTTTTGTAACCCTTCGCCTGTTTTTCTGGCTTCGGTAAAAAATGTCAGAAGTTAGCAGATTCATTAAATTCAAAACAACTATCATTTTGACCACTAAACCAAAGAGTTTGACAAAAATATATTGGACTAAAACTTCCCTCTACTTCTCTGCTTGTCAAATGCGGAGAAGGTTTATTCAGTATGGAACTTACGTTACAGCAGTTTTACTAAATGCACTACCATGTGTTTTTTAAACTTTCACAAACAACTGCCGTTTTGACCCCTTTCCCAACATTTTACAGAAAACAATGTTTTCTATATAAAATCTACCCCTACTCTTCTGCTTTTCAAGCAACAAGTCGGATTTCAAATCGGGGCTACCAATCTGTAACTAGAGCTATTTTTGTAACCCTTCGCCTGTTTTTCTGGCTTCGGTAAAAAATGTCAGAAGTTAGCAGATTCATTCAATTCAAAACAACTTTAACAAACAAATGCCGTTTTGACCCCTTTCCCATCATTTTACAGAAAACAATGTTTTCTATATAAAATCTACCCCTACTCTTCTGCTTTTCAAGCAGCAAGTCGGATTTCAAATCGGGGCTACCAATCTGTAACTAGAGCTATTTTTGTAACCCTTCGCCTGTTTTTCTGGCTTCGGTAAAAAATGTCAGAAGTTAGCAGATTCATTAAATTCAAAACAACTTTAACAAACAAATGCCGTTTTGACCCCTTTCCCATCATTTTACAGAAAACAATGTTTTCTATATAAAATCTACCCCTACTCTTCTGCTTTTCAAGCAACAAGTCGGATTTCAAATCGGGGCTACCAATCTGTAACTAGAGCTATTTTTGTAACCCTTCGCCTGTTTTTCTGGCTTCGGTAAAAAATGTCAGAAGTTAGCAGATTCATTAAATTCAAAACAACTATCATTTTGACCACTGAACCAAAGAGTTTGACAAAAATATATTGGATTAAAACTTCCCTCTACTTCTCTGCTTGTCAAATGCGGAGAAGGTTTATTCAGTATGGAACTTACGTTACAGCAGTTTTACTAAATGCACTACCATGTGTTTTTTAAACTTTCACAAACAACTGCCGTTTTGACCCCTTTCCCAACATTTTACAGAAAACAATGTTTTCTATATAAAATCTACCCCTACTCTTCTGCTTTTCAAGCAACAAGTCGGATTTCAAATCGGGGCTACCAATCTGTAACTAGAGCTATTTTTCTAACCCTTCGCCTGTTTTTCTGGCTTCGGTAAAAAATGTCAGAAGTTAGCAGATTCATTAAATTCAAAACAACTATCATTTTGACCACTAAACCAAAGAGTTTGACAAAAATATATTGGACTAAAACTTCCCTCTACTTCTCTGCTTGTCAAATGCGGAGAAGGTTTATTCAGTATGGAACTTACGTTACAGCAGTTTTACTAAATGCACTACCATGTGTTTTTTAAACTTTCACAAACAACTGCCGTTTTGACCCCTTTCCCAACATTTTACAGAAAACAATGTTTTCTATATAAAATCTACCCCTACTCTTCTGCTTTTCAAGCAACAAGTCGGATTTCAAATCGGGGCTACCAATCTGTAACTAGAGCTATTTTTGTAACCCTTCGCCTGTTTTTCTGGCTTCGGTAAAAAATGTCAGAAGTTAGCAGATTCATTAAATTCAAAACAACTTTAACAAACAAATGCCGTTTTGACCCCTTTCCCATCATTTTACAGAAAACAATGTTTTCTATATAAAATCTACCCCTACTCTTCTGCTTTTCAAGCAGCAAGTCGGATTTCAAATCGGGGCTACCAATCTGTAACTAGAGCTATTTTTGTAACCCTTCGCCTGTTTTTCTGGCTTCGGTAAAAAATGTCAGAAGTTAGCAGATTCATTAAATTCAAAACAACTATAACAAACAAATGCCGTTTTGACCCCTTTCCCATCATTTTACAGAAAACAATGTTTTCTATATAAAATCTACCCCTACTCTTCTGCTTTTCAAGCAACAAGTCGGATTTCAAATCGGGGCTACCAATCTGTAACTAGAGCTATTTTTGTAACCCTTCGCCTGTTTTTCTGGCTTCGGTAAAAAAATGTCAGAAGTTAGCAGATTCATTAAATTCAAAACAACTTTAACAAACAAATGCCGTTTTGACCCCTTTCCCATCATTTTACAGAAAACAATGTTTTCTATATAAAATCTACCCCTACTCTTCTGCTTTTCAAGCAGCAAGTCGGATTTCAAATCGGGGCTACCAATCTGTAACTAGAGCTATTTTTGTAACCCTTCGCCTGTTTTTCTGGCTTCGGTAAAAAATGTCAGAAGTTAGCAGATTCATTAAATTCAAAACAACTTTAACAAACAAATGCCGTTTTGACCCCTTTCCCATCATTTTACAGAAAACAATGTTTTCTATATAAAATCTACCCCTACTCTTCTGCTTTTCAAGCAGCAAGTCGGATTTCAAATCGGGGCTACCAATCTGTAACTAGAGCTATTTTTGTAACCCTTCGCCTGTTTTTCTGGCTTCGGTAAAAAATGTCAGAAGTTAGCAGATTCATTAAATTCAAAACAACTTTAACAAACAAATGCCGTTTTGACCCCTTTCCCATCATTTTACAGAAAACAATGTTTTCTATATAAAATCTACCCCTACTCTTCTGCTTTTCAAGCAGCAAGTCGGATTTCAAATCGGGGCTACCAATCTGTAACTAGAGCTATTTTTGTAACCCTTCGCCTGTTTTTCTGGCTTCGGTAAAAAATGTCAGAAGTTAGCAGATTCATTAAATTCAAAACAACTATAACAAACAAATGCCGTTTTGACCCCTTTCCCATCATTTTACAGAAAACAATGTTTTCTATATAAAATCTACCCCTACTCTTCTGCTTTTCAAGCAACAAGTCGGATTTCAAATCGGGGCTACCAATCTGTAACTAGAGCTATTTTTGTAACCCTTCGCCTGTTTTTCTGGCTTCGGTAAAAAAATGTCAGAAGTTAGCAGATTCATTAAATTCAAAACAACTTTAACAAACAAATGCCGTTTTGACCCCTTTCCCATCATTTTACAGAAAACAATGTTTTCTATATAAAATCTACCCCTACTCTTCTGCTTTTCAAGCAGCAAGTCGGATTTCAAATCGGGGCTACCAATCTGTAACTAGAGCTATTTTTGTAACCCTTCGCCTGTTTTTCTGGCTTCGGTAAAAAATGTCAGAAGTTAGCAGATTCATTAAATTCAAAACAACTTTAACAAACAAATGCCGTTTTGACCCCTTTCCCATCATTTTACAGAAAACAATGTTTTCTATATAAAATCTACCCCTACTCTTCTGCTTTTCAAGCAGCAAGTCGGATTTCAAATCGGGGCTACCAATCTGTAACTAGAGCTATTTTTGTAACCCTTCGCCTGTTTTTCTGGCTTCGGTAAAAAATGTCAGAAGTTAGCAGATTCATTAAATTCAAAACAACTTTAACAAACAAATGCCGTTTTGACCCCTTTCCCATCATTTTACAGAAAACAATGTTTTCTATATAAAATCTACCCCTACTCTTCTGCTTTTCAAGCAACAAGTCGGATTTCAAATCGGGGCTACCAATCTGTAACTAGAGCTATTTTTGTAACCCTTCGCCTGTTTTTCTGGCTTCGGTAAAAAATGTCAGAAGTTAGCAGATTCATTAAATTCAAAACAACTATCATTTTGACCACTAAACCAAAGAGTTTGACAAAAATATATTGGACTAAAACTTCCCTCTACTTCTCTGCTTGTCAAATGCGGAGAAGGTTTATTCAGTATGGAACTTACGTTACAGCAGTTTTACTAAATGCACTACCATGTGTTTTTTAAACTTTCACAAACAACTGCCGTTTTGACCCCTTTCCCAACATTTTACAGAAAACAATGTTTTCTATATAAAATCTACCCCTACTCTTCTGCTTTTCAAGCAACAAGTCGGATTTCAAATCGGGGCTACCAATCTGTAACTAGAGCTATTTTTGTAACCCTTCGCCTGTTTTTCTGGCTTCGGTAAAAAATGTCAGAAGTTAGCAGATTCATTAAATTCAAAACAACTTTAACAAACAAATGCCGTTTTGACCCCTTTCCCATCATTTTACAGAAAACAATGTTTTCTATATAAAATCTACCCCTACTCTTCTGCTTTTCAAGCAGCAAGTCGGATTTCAAATCGGGGCTACCAATCTGTAACTAGAGCTATTTTTGTAACCCTTCGCCTGTTTTTCTGGCTTCGGTAAAAAATGTCAGAAGTTAGCAGATTCATTAAATTCAAAACAACTATAACAAACAAATGCCGTTTTGACCCCTTTCCCATCATTTTACAGAAAACAATGTTTTCTATATAAAATCTACCCCTACTCTTCTGCTTTTCAAGCAACAAGTCGGATTTCAAATCGGGGCTACCAATCTGTAACTAGAGCTATTTTTGTAACCCTTCGCCTGTTTTTCTGGCTTCGGTAAAAAATGTCAGAAGTTAGCAGATTCATTAAATTCAAAACAACTTTAACAAACAAATGCCGTTTTGACCCCTTTCCCATCATTTTACAGAAAACAATGTTTTCTATATAAAATCTACCCCTACTCTTCTGCTTTTCAAGCAGCAAGTCGGATTTCAAATCGGGGCTACCAATCTGTAACTAGAGCTATTTTTGTAACCCTTCGCCTGTTTTTCTGGCTTCGGTAAAAAATGTCAGAAGTTAGCAGATTCATTAAATTCAAAACAACTTTAACAAACAAATGCCGTTTTGACCCCTTTCCCATCATTTTACAGAAAACAATGTTTTCTATATAAAATCTACCCCTACTCTTCTGCTTTTCAAGCAACAAGTCGGATTTCAAATCGGGGCTACCAATCTGTAACTAGAGCTATTTTTGTAACCCTTCGCCTGTTTTTCTGGCTTCGGTAAAAAATGTCAGAAGTTAGCAGATTCATTAAATTCAAAACAACTTTAACAAACAAATGCCGTTTTGACCCCTTTCCCATCATTTTACAGAAAACAATGTTTTCTATATAAAATCTACCCCTACTCTTCTGCTTTTCAAGCAGCAAGTCGGATTTCAAATCGGGGCTACCAATCTGTAACTAGAGCTATTTTTGTAACCCTTCGCCTGTTTTTCTGGCTTCGGTAAAAAATGTCAGAAGTTAGCAGATTCATTAAATTCAAAACAACTTTAACAAACAAATGCCGTTTTGACCCCTTTCCCATCATTTTACAGAAAACAATGTTTTCTATATAAAATCTACCCCTACTCTTCTGCTTTTCAAGCAACAAGTCGGATTTCAAATCGGGGCTACCAATCTGTAACTAGAGCTATTTTTGTAACCCTTCGCCTGTTTTTCTGGCTTCGGTAAAAAATGTCAGAAGTTAGCAGATTCATTAAATTCAAAACAACTATCATTTTGACCACTAAACCAAAGAGTTTGACAAAAATATATTGGATTAAAACTTCCCTCTACTTCTCTGCTTGTCAAATGCGGAGAAGGTATATGCAGTATGGAACTTACGTTACAGCAGTTTTACTAAATGCACTACCATGTGTTTTTTAAACTTTCACAAACAACTGCCGTTTTGACCCCTTTCCCAACATTTTACAGAAAACAATGTTTTCTATATAAAATCTACCCCTACTCTTCTGCTTTTCAAGCAACAAGTCGGATTTCAAATCGGGGCTACCAATCTGTAACTAGAGCTATTTTTGTAACCCTTCGCCTGTTTTTCTGGCTTCGGTAAAAAATGTCAGAAGTTAGCAGATTCATTAAATTCAAAACAACTTTAACAAACAAATGCCGTTTTGACCCCTTTCCCATCATTTTACAGAAAACAATGTTTTCTATATAAAATCTACCCCTACTCTTCTGCTTTTCAAGCAGCAAGTCGGATTTCAAATCGGGGCTACCAATCTGTAACTAGAGCTATTTTTGTAACCCTTCGCCTGTTTTTCTGGCTTCGGTAAAAAATGTCAGAAGTTAGCAGATTCATTAAATTCAAAACAACTTTAACAAACAAATGCCGTTTTGACCCCTTTCCCATCATTTTACAGAAAACAATGTTTTCTATATAAAATCTACCCCTACTCTTCTGCTTTTCAAGCAGCAAGTCGGATTTCAAATCGGGGCTACCAATCTGTAACTAGAGCTATTTTTGTAACCCTTCGCCTGTTTTTCTGGCTTCGGTAAAAAATGTCAGAAGTTAGCAGATTCATTAAATTCAAAACAACTTTAACAAACAAATGCCGTTTTGACCCCTTTCCCATCATTTTACAGAAAACAATGTTTTCTATATAAAATCTACCCCTACTCTTCTGCTTTTCAAGCAACAAGTCGGATTTCAAATCGGGGCTACCAATCTGTAACTAGAGCTATTTTTCTAACCCTTCGCCTGTTTTTCTGGCTTCGGTAAAAAATGTCAGAAGTTAGCAGATTCATTAAATTCAAAACAACTATCATTTTGACCACTAAACCAAAGAGTTTGACAAAAATATATTGGATTAAAACTTCCCTCTACTTCTCTGCTTGTCAAATGCGGAGAAGGTTTATGCAGTATGGAACTTACGTTACAGCAGTTTTACTAAATGCACTACCATGTGTTTTTTAAACTTTCACAAACAACTGCCGTTTTGACCCCTTTCCCAACATTTTACAGAAAACAATGTTTTCTATATAAAATCTACCCCTACTCTTCTGCTTTTCAAGCAACAAGTCGGATTTCAAATCGGGGCTACCAATCTGTAACTAGAGCTATTTTTGTAACCCTTCGCCTGTTTTTCTGGCTTCGGTAAAAAATGTCAGAAGTTAGCAGATTCATTCAATTCAAAACAACTTTAACAAACAAATGCCGTTTTGACCCCTTTCCCATCATTTTACAGAAAACAATGTTTTCTATATAAAATCTACCCCTACTCTTCTGCTTTTCAAGCAGCAAGTCGGATTTCAAATCGGGGCTACCAATCTGTAACTAGAGCTATTTTTGTAACCCTTCGCCTGTTTTTCTGGCTTCGGTAAAAAATGTCAGAAGTTAGCAGATTCATTAAATTCAAAACAACATTAACAAACAACTGCCGTTTTGACCCCTTTCCCATCATTTTACAGAAAACAATGTTTTCTATATAAAATCTACCCCTTTTCAAGCAGCAAGTCGGATTTCAAATCGGGGCTACCAATCTGTAACTAGAGCTATTTTTGTAACCCTTCGCCTGTTTTTCTAGCTTCGGTAAAAATGTCAGAAGTTAGCAGATTCATTAAATTCAAAACAACTTTAACAAACAAATGCCGTTTTGACCCCTTTCCCATCATTTTAAAGAAAACAATGTTTTCTATATAAAATCTACCCCTACTCTTCTGCTTTTCAAGCAGCAAGTCGGATTTCAAATCGGGGCTACCAATCTGTAACTAGAGCTATTTTTGTAACCCTTCGCCTGTTTTTCTGGCTTCGGTAAAAAATGTCAGAAGTTAGCAGATTCATTAAATTCAAAACAACTTTAACAAACAAATGCCGTTTTGACCCCTTTCCCATCATTTTACAGAAAACAATGTTTTCTATATAAAATCTACCCCTACTCTTCTGCTTTTCAAGCAACAAGTCGGATTTCAAATCGGGGCTACCAATCTGTAACTAGAGCTATTTTTGTAACCCTTCGCCTGTTTTTCTGGCTTCGGTAAAAAATGTCAGAAGTTAGCAGATTCATTAAATTCAAAACAACTTTAACTTCTTGAGAATACAGGGGGTGCTGTTTCGCATTAGCATAATTGCCTCTACAGACTAAACTGCCTCTTATTCAATTATTGCTGTTACTATATGCATATAACCATATAGCATTGGATAGAAAACAAGCTATGGTTTCTAAAACCGTTCCAATTGAGTCTCTGAGTCAAACACAGGTAATTTCACAGCACTTTCCCTGAGCCAGAAAAAGATTGCAAGATGTGTATGCTCGCTTCAAAGCTCTGCCTATATATGGTCACGCGACCTATGACCCGAATGACACTTCCTTCTTCTTCCTCTGGGTGTCTGGAAGACGTCAGAGGAGAAATTTTTTGTTTATCTTGTACTGACGTGAAATAAGACCATATTCTTTAGCGTGACCGACAACTTCCGGTTTCTGAGATGCGCGTTTTCAGAGGTGGCATTGTCTTTTGTTATGCTGACGTTACGGATGAAAACTATCTCCGTGTCGAAGTTTGTTTGATACATGTGACCATATCACCGTAATGTATGTTTTTTCAATATAGTTTAATCAGATTATTAGAATTTTTTCGGGAGTTTTGCCGTGTTCCGTTCTTTGAGTTTTTTAACTTTGGACATGGACCGTGCCAGTCGACCAGTACCCAGGCTAAATGAAGAGGGGAAGTTGCCATTGTGAATGGATTGAACGACTCATCAGGACTAAGGACACCTTGATCAACATTCTGATGAAAGACCAGCAATAGTAAGACCCAATTTACGATGTTATTTCATATATCTGTCGTGCATGTGAACTGGTCGCGCGCGTCCAGCTGGTTTTGGCTGGCCTGGTTATGCTAATTAGCTAGTTATGCTAATTTCGCTATAAAACATTTAAAAAATCTGAAATATTGTTTGGATTCACCAGATGTTGGGCTTTCAATGTCTGTACGCTGTGTATTTTTTCTGAAATGTTTTAAGACAAGTAATTAGTTATATAACGTTGGTCTCTGTAATTGTTCTAGCTGCATCAGCACTATATCAGATTGCAGCTGCAATGTAGAACTGTGATTTATACCTGAAAAATGCACATTTAAAAAAAAAAAACTATGCTATACCATAAATATGTTATCAGACTGTCATCTTAAGAATTTTTTTGTTGGTTAGTGGCTATCAATATCTTAGTTTAGCCGAATTGGTGATAGCACCTGATGGAGTAAGAAACTGTTGGAGTAAGAAAATGGTGTCATTTTGCTAACGTGTTTAGCTAATAGATTTACATATTGTGTCTTCCCTGTAAAACATTTAAAAAATCTGAAATGGTGGTTTTATTCACAAGATCTGTGTCTTTCATTGGGTGTCTTGGACTTGTGATTTAATGATATTTAGATGCTACTATTTAATTGTGACGCTATGCTAGCGATGCTAATCAGTGTGGGGGGTGTGGGGGGTGCTCCCGGATCCGGGTTAGGTACTCTGTAGAGGTTAACAAACAAATGCCGTTTTGACCCCTTTCCCATCATTTTACAGAAAACAATGTTTTCTATATAAAATCTACCCCTACTCTTCTGCTTTTCAAGCAACAAGTCGGATTTCAAATCGGGGCTACCAATCTGTAACTAGAGCTATTTTTGTAACCCTTCGCCTGTTTTTCTAGCTTCGGTAAAAATGTCAGAAGTTAGCAGATTCATTAAATTCAAAACAACTTTAACAAACAAATGCCGTTTTGACCCCTTTCCCATCATTTTACAGAAAACAATGTTTTCTATATAAAATCTACCCCTACTCTTCTGCTTTTCAAGCAGCAAGTCGGATTTCAAATCGGGGCTACCAATCTGTAACTAGAGCTATTTTTGTAACCCTTCGCCTGTTTTTCTGGCTTCGGTAAAAAATGTCAGAAGTTAGCAGATTCATTAAATTCAAAACAACTTTAACAAACAAATGCCGTTTTGACCCCTTTTCCATCATTTTACAGAAAACAATGTTTTCTATATAAAATCTACCCCTACTCTTCTGCTTTTCAAGCAACAAGTCGGATTTCAAATCGGGGCTACCAATCTGTAACTAGAGCTATTTTTGTAACCCTTCGCCTGTTTTTCTGGCTTCGGTAAAAAATGTCAGAAGTTAGCAGATTCATTAAATTCAAAACAACTTTAACAAACAAATGCGGTTTTGACCCCTTTCCCATCATTTTACAGAAAACAATGTTTTCTATATAAAATCTACCCCTACTCTTCTGCTTTTCAAGCAGCAAGTCGGATTTCAAATCGGGGCTACCAATCTGTAACCAGAGCTATTTTTGTAACCCTTCGCCTGTTTTTCTGGCTTCGGTAAAAAATGTCAGAAGTTAGCAGATTCATTAAATTCAAAACAACTTTAACAAACAAATGCCGTTTTGACCCCTTTCCCATCATTTTACAGAAAACAATGTTTTCTATATAAAATCTACCCCTACTCTTCTGCTTTTCAAGCAACAAGTCGGATTTCAAATCGGGGCTACCAATCTGTAACTAGAGCTATTTTTGTAACCCTTCGCCTGTTTTTCTGGCTTCGGTAAAAAATGTCAGAAGTTAGCAGATTCATTAAATTCAAAACAACTTTAACAAACAAATGCCGTTTTGACCCCTTTCCCATCATTTTACAGAAAACAATGTTTTCTATATAAAATCTACCCCTACTCTTCTGCTTTTCAAGCAGCAAGTCGGATTTCAAATCGGGGCTACCAATCTGTAACTAGAGCTATTTTTGTAACCCTTCGCCTGTTTTTCTGGCTTCGGTAAAAAATGTCAGAAGTTAGCAGATTCATTAAATTCAAAACAACTTTAACAAACAAATGCCGTTTTGACCCCTTTCCCATCATTTTACAGAAAACAATGTTTTCTATATAAAATCTACCCCTACTCTTCTGCTTTTCAAGCAACATGTCGGATTTCAAATCGGGGCTACCAATCTGTAACTAGAGCTATTTTTGTAACCCTTCGCCTGTTTTTCTGGCTTCGGTAAAAAATGTCAGAAGTTAGCAGATTCATTAAATTCAAAACAACTATCATTTTGACCACTAAACCAAAGAGTTTGACAAAAATATATTGGATTAAAACTTCCCTCTACTTCTCTGCTTGTCAAATGCGGAGAAGGTTTATGCAGTATGGAACTTACGTTACAGCAGTTTTACTAAATGCACTACCATGTGTTTTTTAAACTTTCACAAACAACTGCCGTTTTGACCCCTTTCCCAACATTTTACAGAAAACAATGTTTTCTATATAAAATCTACCCCTACTCTTCTGCTTTTCAAGCAACAAGTCGGATTTCAAATCGGGGCTACCAATCTGTAACTAGAGCTATTTTTGTAACCCTTCGCCTGTTTTTCTGGCTTCGGTAAAAAATGTCAGAAGTTAGCAGATTCATTAAATTCAAAACAACTATCATTTTGACCACTAAACCAAAGAGTTTGACAAAAATATATTGGATTAAAACTTCCCTCTACTTCTCTGCTTGTCAAATGCGGAGAAGGTTTATTCAGTATGGAACTTACGTTACAGCAGTTTTACTAAATGCACTACCATGTGTTTTTTAAACTTTCACAAACAACTGCCGTTTTGACCCCTTTCCCATCATTTTACAGAAAACAATGTTTTCTATATAAAATCTACCCCTACTCTTCTGCTTTTCAAGCAACAAGTCGGATTTCAAATCGGGGCTACCAATCTGTAACTAGAGCTATTTTTGTAACCCTTCGCCTGTTTTTCTGGCTTCGGTAAAAAATGTCAGAAGTTAGCAGATTCATTAAATTCAAAACAACTTTAACAAACAAATGCCGTTTTGACCCCTTTCCCATCATTTTACAGAAAACAATGTTTTCTATATAAAATCTACCCCTACTCTTCTGCTTTTCAAGCAGCAAGTCGGATTTCAAATCGGGGCTACCAATCTGTAACTAGAGCTATTTTTGTAACCCTTCGCCTGTTTTTCTGGCTTCGGTAAAAAATGTCAGAAGTTAGCAGATTCATTAAATTCAAAACAACTATAACAAACAAATGCCGTTTTGACCCCTTTCCCATCATTTTACAGAAAACAATGTTTTCTATATAAAATCTACCCCTACTCTTCTGCCTTTCAAGCAACAAGTCGGATTTCAAATCGGGGCTACCAATCTGTAACTAGAGCTATTTTTGTAACCCTTCGCCTGTTTTTCTGGCTTCGGTAAAAAATGTCAGAAGTTAGCAGATTCATTAAATTCAAAACAACTTTAACAAACAAATGCGGTTTTGACCCCTTTCCCATCATTTTACAGAAAACAATGTTTTCTATATAAAATCTACCCCTACTCTTCTGCTTTTCAAGCAGCAAGTCGGATTTCAAATCGGGGCTACCAATCTGTAACCAGAGCTATTTTTGTAACCCTTCGCCTGTTTTTCTGGCTTCGGTAAAAAATGTCAGAAGTTAGCAGATTCATTAAATTCAAAACAACTTTAACAAACAAATGCCGTTTTGACCCCTTTCCCATCATTTTACAGAAAACAATGTTTTCTATATAAAATCTACCCCTACTCTTCTGCTTTTCAAGCAACAAGTCGGATTTCAAATCGGGGCTACCAATCTGTAACTAGAGCTATTTTTGTAACCCTTCGCCTGTTTTTCTGGCTTCGGTAAAAAATGTCAGAAGTTAGCAGATTCATTAAATTCAAAACAACTATCATTTTGACCACTAAACCAAAGAGTTTGACAAAAATATATTGGATTAAAACTTCCCTCTACTTCTCTGCTTGTCAAATGCGGAGAAGGTTTATGCAGTATGGAACTTACGTTACAGCAGTTTTACTAAATGCACTACCATGTGTTTTTTAAACTTTCACAAACAACTGCCGTTTTGACCCCTTTCCCAACATTTTACAGAAAACAATGTTTTCTATATAAAATCTACCCCTACTCTTCTGCTTTTCAAGCAACAAGTCGGATTTCAAATCGGGGCTACCAATCTGTAACTAGAGCTATTTTTGTAACCCTTCGCCTGTTTTTCTGGCTTCGGTAAAAAATGTCAGAAGTTAGCAGATTCATTAACCTGTCTAGGATCAGCGTGCCGCTAGCGGCACTCCCCCCCCCCCCCACTGAAAAACCAGTGCCGCGAAATTCAAAAAAAATATTTTTTTAAAATATTTAACTTTCACACATTAAAGTCCAATACAGCTAATGAAAGACACAGATCTTATGAATCCAGTCAACATTTCCGATTTTTAAAATGTTTTACAGGGAAGACACAATATGTAAAGATGTACATCTATTACCTAAAAACACATTAGCATATTCCACCATCTTTTATTTGTCCACCAACACCAGTAGCCATCACCAATTCGGCTAAACTAAGATATTTATAGCCCCTAACCAACAAAAAAACTCATTAGATGACAGTCTGATAACATATTTATGGTATGGGATAGGTTTTGTTAGAAAAAAGTGCATATTTCAGGTAGATGGCATAGTTTACAATTGCACCCACCATCACAAATGGACTAGAATAATTACAATGAGCAACGTGTTTACCTAACTACTAATCATCAAACATTTCGTAAAAATACACAGCATACACGAATCGAAAGACACAGATCCTGTGAATACAGACAATATTTCAGATTTTCTAAGTGTCTTACAGCGAAAACACAATAAATCGTTATATTAGCTTAGCACATAGCAATTAGCAGCCCAGCATTGATTCTAGCCAAAGTGAGCGATAAAAGTCAACATCGCCAAAAGATATTAATTTTTTCACTAACCTTCTCAGAATTCTTCCGATGACACTCCTGTAACATCACATTACAACATGCATATACAGTTTGATCGAAAATGTTTATATTTAGCCACCAAAATCATGGTTAGACAATGTGAAATGTAGACAAGCTGGTAAAGAAAACGTCCTTGCGCCACTTAGACAGTGATCTACTCTTATACATAAATACTCATAAACGTGACTAAAAAATATAGGGTGGACAGGGATTGATAGACAATTTAATTCTTAATACAATTGCGTTATTACATTTTTTAATTTATCCTTACTTTTCAATACAGTTTGCGCCAAGCGAAGCTACGTCAAAAAACATGGCGTCCTAAGCCACTAAAATGTTTCGACAGAAACACGATTTATCATAATAAAAATGTCCTACCTTGAGCTGTTCTTCCATCAGTATCTTGGGCAAAGGATCCTTTCTTGGGAGAAATCGTCTTTTGGTGGAAAGCTGTCCTCTTGCCATGTGGAAATGTCAACTACGTTCGGGATGAACTGAAAAGCGTGACCAACTTTTCACATCGTTGCAAAAATAAATGTCCCAAAATCGCACTAAACGGATATAAATTGCTATAAAACGCTTTAAATTAACTACTTTGTGATGTTTGTAACTCCTATAACGAGTGAAAAGATGACCGGAGAAATATAACAGGCTAAACTAATGCTTGGAACAGGAGAGGGTCGGTGTCTTCCACGCGCGTTACGCAGCAAGAAAAGACTTGCTAGCTAAAGGTTTTTTTCATTTGTAGGGCCTGTGAACGAGCAATCGAGCCCGTTGGAATCGTCATCACGTAAAGGCATCCAGGGGAAGACGTAAGAAGTGTCCGTATAGTCATAGCAACGACAGTGCCCGTTTAAATGACTTCAGAAAAGTGGCCAACGTTTCTCAAATCTGACTCCATGTCAGGGAAATTGCTGTAGAATGGGCTCTGTTCCACTTAGAGACAAAATTTCAACTCCTATAGAAACTATAGACTGTTTTCTATCCAATAATAATAATAATATGCATATTGTACGATCAAGGATTTTGTGGGAAGCCGTTTAAAAAATTAGCCACATTAGCATAAATAGTCTAAACAGCGCCCCCATCCCCAACAGGTTAAATTCAAAACAACTATCATTTTGACCACTAAACCAAAGAGTTTGACAAAAATATATTGGATTAAAACTTCCCTCTACTTCTCTGCTTGTCAAATGCGGAGAAGGTTTATTCAGTATGGAACTTACGTTACAGCAGTTTTACTAAATGCACTACCATGTGTTTTTTAAACTTTCACAAACAACTGCCGTTTTGACCCCTTTCCCATCATTTTACAGAAAACAATGTTTTCTATATAAAATCTACCCCTACTCTTCTGCTTTTCAAGCAACAAGTCGGATTTCAAATCGGGGCTACCAATCTGTAACTAGAGCTATTTTTGTAACCCTTCGCCTGTTTTTCTGGCTTCGGTAAAAAATGTCAGAAGTTAGCAGATTCATTAAATTCAAAACAACTTTAACAAACAAATGCCGTTTTGACCCCTTTCCCATCATTTTACAGAAAACAATGTTTTCTATATAAAATCTACCCCTACTCTTCTGCTTTTCAAGCAGCAAGTCGGATTTCAAATCGGGGCTACCAATCTGTAACTAGAGCTATTTTTGTAACCCTTCGCCTGTTTTTCTGGCTTCGGTAAAAAATGTCAGAAGTTAGCAGATTCATTAAATTCAAAACAACTATAACAAACAAATGCCGTTTTGACCCCTTTCCCATCATTTTACAGAAAACAATGTTTTCTATATAAAATCTACCCCTACTCTTCTGCCTTTCAAGCAACAAGTCGGATTTCAAATCGGGGCTACCAATCTGTAACTAGAGCTATTTTTGTAACCCTTCGCCTGTTTTTCTGGCTTCGGTAAAAAATGTCAGAAGTTAGCAGATTCATTAAATTCAAAACAACTTTAACAAACAAATGCGGTTTTGACCCCTTTCCCATCATTTTACAGAAAACAATGTTTTCTATATAAAATCTACCCCTACTCTTCTGCTTTTCAAGCAGCAAGTCGGATTTCAAATCGGGGCTACCAATCTGTAACCAGAGCTATTTTTGTAACCCTTCGCCTGTTTTTCTGGCTTCGGTAAAAAATGTCAGAAGTTAGCAGATTCATTAAATTCAAAACAACTTTAACAAACAAATGCCGTTTTGACCCCTTTCCCATCATTTTACAGAAAACAATGTTTTCTATATAAAATCTACCCCTACTCTTCTGCTTTTCAAGCAACAAGTCGGATTTCAAATCGGGGCTACCAATCTGTAACTAGAGCTATTTTTGTAACCCTTCGCCTGTTTTTCTGGCTTCGGTAAAAAATGTCAGAAGTTAGCAGATTCATTAAATTCAAAACAACTTTAACAAACAAATGCCGTTTTGACCCCTTTCCCATCATTTTACAGAAAACAATGTTTTCTATATAAAATCTACCCCTACTCTTCTGCTTTTCAAGCAGCAAGTCGGATTTCAAATCGGGGCTACCAATCTGTAACTAGAGCTATTTTTGTAACCCTTCGCCTGTTTTTCTGGCTTCGGTAAAAAATGTCAGAAGTTAGCAGATTCATTAAATTCAAAACAACTTTAACAAACAAATGCCGTTTTGACCCCTTTCCCATCATTTTACAGAAAACAATGTTTTCTATATAAAATCTACCCCTACTCTTCTGCTTTTCAAGCAACATGTCGGATTTCAAATCGGGGCTACCAATCTGTAACTAGAGCTATTTTTGTAACCCTTCGCCTGTTTTTCTGGCTTCGGTAAAAAATGTCAGAAGTTAGCAGATTCATTAAATTCAAAACAACTATCATTTTGACCACTAAACCAAAGAGTTTGACAAAAATATATTGGATTAAAACTTCCCTCTACTTCTCTGCTTGTCAAATGCGGAGAAGGTTTATGCAGTATGGAACTTACGTTACAGCAGTTTTACTAAATGCACTACCATGTGTTTTTTAAACTTTCACAAACAACTGCCGTTTTGACCCCTTTCCCAACATTTTACAGAAAACAATGTTTTCTATATAAAATCTACCCCTACTCTTCTGCTTTTCAAGCAACAAGTCGGATTTCAAATCGGGGCTACCAATCTGTAACTAGAGCTATTTTTGTAACCCTTCGCCTGTTTTTCTGGCTTCGGTAAAAAATGTCAGAAGTTAGCAGATTCATTAAATTCAAAACAACTATCATTTTGACCACTAAACCAAAGAGTTTGACAAAAATATATTGGATTAAAACTTCCCTCTACTTCTCTGCTTGTCAAATGCGGAGAAGGTTTATTCAGTATGGAACTTACGTTACAGCAGTTTTACTAAATGCACTACCATGTGTTTTTTAAACTTTCACAAACAACTGCCCTTTTGACCCCTTTCCCATCATTTTACAGAAAACAATGTTTTCTATATAAAATCTACCCCTACTCTTCTGCTTTTCAAGCAACAAGTCGGATTTCAAATCGGGGCTACCAATCTGTAACTAGAGCTATTTTTGTAACCCTTCGCCTGTTTTTCTGGCTTCGGTAAAAAATGTCAGAAGTTAGCAGATTCATTAAATTCAAAACAACTTTAACAAACAAATGCCGTTTTGACCCCTTTCCCATCATTTTACAGAAAACAATGTTTTCTATATAAAATCTACCCCTACTCTTCTGCTTTTCAAGCAGCAAGTCGGATTTCAAATCGGGGCTACCAATCTGTAACTAGAGCTATTTTTGTAACCCTTCGCCTGTTTTTCTGGCTTCGGTAAAAAATGTCAGAAGTTAGCAGATTCATTAAATTCAAAACAACTTTAACAAACAAATGCGGTTTTGACCCCTTTCCCATCATTTTACAGAAAACAATGTTTTCTATATAAAATCTACCCCTACTCTTCTGCTTTTCAAGCAGCAAGTCGGATTTCAAATCGGGGCTACCAATCTGTAACTAGAGCTATTTTTGTAACCCTTCGCCTGTTTTTCTGGCTTCGGTAAAAAATGTCAGAAGTTAGCAGATTCATTAAATTCAAAACAACTTTAACAAACAAATGCCGTTTTGACCCCTTTCCCATCATTTTACAGAAAACAATGTTTTCTATATAAAATCTACCCCTACTCTTCTGCTTTTCAAGCAACAAGTCGGATTTCAAATCGGGGCTACCAATCTGTAACTAGAGCTATTTTTGTAACCCTTCGCCTGTTTTTCTGGCTTCGGTAAAAAATGTCAGAAGTTAGCAGATTCATTAAATTCAAAACAACTTTAACAAACAAATGCCGTTTTGACCCCTTTCCCATCATTTTACAGAAAACAATGTTTTCTATATAAAATCTACCCCTACTCTTCTGCTTTTCAAGCAGCAAGTCGGATTTCAAATCGGGGCTACCAATCTGTAACTAGAGCTATTTTTGTAACCCTTCGCCTGTTTTTCTGGCTTCGGTAAAAAATGTCAGAAGTTAGCAGATTCATTAAATTCAAAACAACTTTAACAAACAAATGCCGTTTTGACCCCTTTCCCATCATTTTACAGAAAACAATGTTTTCTATATAAAATCTACCCCTACTCTTCTGCTTTTCAAGCAACATGTCGGATTTCAAATCGGGGCTACCAATCTGTAACTAGAGCTATTTTTGTAACCCTTCGCCTGTTTTTCTGGCTTCGGTAAAAAATGTCAGAAGTTAGCAGATTCATTAAATTCAAAACAACTATCATTTTGACCACTAAACCAAAGAGTTTGACAAAAATATATTGGATTAACCTGTTGGGGATGGGGGCGCTGTTTAGACTATTTATGCTAATGTGGCTAATTTTTTAAACGGCTTCCCACAAAATCCTTGATCGTACAATATGCATATTATTATTATTATTGGATAGAAAACAGTCTATAGTTTCTATAGGAGTTGAAATTTTGTCTCTAAGTGGAACAGAGCCCATTCTACAGCAATTTCCCTGACATGGAGTCAGATTTGAGAAACGTTGGCCACTTTTCTGAAGTCATTTAAACGGGCACTGTCGTTGCTATGACTATACGGACACTTCTTACGTCTTCCCCTGGATGCCTTTACGTGATGACGATTCCAACGGGCTCGATTGCTCGTTCACAGGCCCTACAAATGAAAAAAACCTTTAGCTAGCAAGTCTTTTCTTGCTGCGTAACGCGCGTGGAAGACACCGACCCTCTCCTGTTCCAAGCGTTAGTTTAGCCTGTTATATTTCTCCGGTCATCTTTTCACTCGTTATAGGAGTTACAAACATCACAAAGTAGTTAATTTAAAGCGTTTTATAGCAATTTCTATCCGTTTAGTGCGATTTTGGGACATTTATTTTTGCAACGATGTGAAAAGTTGGGAACGCTTTTCAGTTCATCCCGAACGTAGTTGACATTTCCACATGGCAAGAGGACAGCTTTCCACCAAAAGACGATTTCTCCCAAGAAAGGATCCTTTGCCCAAGATACTGATGGAAGAACAGCTCAAGGTAGGACATTTTTATTATGATAAATCGTGTTTCTGTCGAAACATTTTAGTGGCTTAGGACGCCATGTTTTTTGACGTAGCTTCGCTTGGCGCAAACTGTATTGAAAAGTAAGGATAAATTAAAAAATGTAATAACGCAATTGTATTAAGAATTAAATTGTCTATCAATCCCTGTCCACCCTATATTTTTTAGTCACGTTTATGAGTATTTATGTATAAGAGTAGATCACTGTCTAAGTGGCGCAAGGACGTTTTCTTTACCAGCTTGTCTACATTTCACATTGTCTAACCATGATTTTGGTGGCTAAATATAAACATTTTCGATCAAACTGTATATGCATGTTGTAATGTGATGTTACAGGAGTGTCATCGGAAGAATTCTGAGAAGGTTAGTGAAAAAATTAATATCTTTTGGCGATGTTGACTTTTATCGCTCACTTTGGCTAGAATCAATGCTGGGCTGCTAATTGCTATGTGCTAAGCTAATATAACGATTTATTGTGTTTTCGCTGTAAGACACTTAGAAAATCTGAAATATTGTCTGTATTCACAGGATCTGTGTCTTTCGATTCGTGTATGCTGTGTATTTTTACGAAATGTTTGATGATTAGTAGTTAGGTAAACACGTTGCTCATTGTAATTATTCTAGTCCATTTGTGATGGTGGGTGCAATTGTAAACTATGCCATATACCTGAAATATGCACTTTTTTCTAACAAAACCTATCCCATACCATAAATATGTTATCAGACTGTCATCTAATGAGTTTTTTTGTTGGTTAGGGGCTATAAATATCTTAGTTTAGCCGAATTGGTGATGGCTACTGGTGTTGGTGGACAAATAAAAGATGGTGGATTATGCTAATGTGTTTTTAGGTAATAGATGTACATCTTTACATATTGTGTCTTCCCTGTAAAACATTTTAAAAATCGGAAATGTTGACTGGATTCATAAGATCTGTGTCTTTCATTAGCTGTATTGGACTTTAATGTGTGAAAGTTAAATATTTTAAAAAAATATTTTTTTTGAATTTCGCGGCACTGGTTTTTCAGTGGGGGGGGGGGGGGTGTGCCGCTAGCGCCACGCTGATCCTAGACAGGTTAAAACTTCCCTCTACTTCTCTGCTTGTCAAATGCGGAGAAGGTTTATGCAGTATGGAACTTACGTTACAGCAGTTTTACTAAATGCACTACCATGTGTTTTTTAAACTTTCACAAACAACTGCCGTTTTGACCCCTTTCTCAACATTTTACAGAAAACAATGTTTTCTATATAAAATCTACCCCTACTCTTCTGCTTTTCAAGCAACAAGTCGGATTTCAAATCGGGGCTACCAATCTGTAACTAGAGCTATTTTTGTAACCCTTCGCCTGTTTTTCTGGCTTCGGTAAAAAATGTCAGAAGTTAGCAGATTCATTAAATTCAAAACAACTTTAACAAACAAATGCCGTTTTGACCCCTTTCCCATCATTTTACAGAAAACAATGTTTTCTATATAAAATCTACCCCTACTCTTCTGCTTTTCAAGCAGCAAGTCGGATTTCAAATCGGGGCTACCAATCTGTAACTAGAGCTATTTTTGTAACCCTTCGCCTGTTTTTCTGGCTTCGGTAAAAAATGTCAGAAGTTAGCAGATTCATTAAATTCAAAACAACTATAACAAACAAATGCCGTTTTGACCCCTTTCCCATCATTTTACAGAAAACAATGTTTTCTATATAAAATCTACCCCTACTCTTCTGCTTTTCAAGCAACAAGTCGGATTTCAAATCGGGGCTACCAATCTGTAACTAGAGCTATTTTTGTAACCCTTCGCCTGTTTTTCTGGCTTCGGTAAAAAATGTCAGAAGTTAGCAGATTCATTAAATTCAAAACAACTTTAACAAACAAATGCCGTTTTGACCCCTTTCCCATCATTTTACAGAAAACAATGTTTTCTATATAAAATCTACCCCTACTCTTCTGCTTTTCAAGCAACAAGTCGGATTTCAAATCGGGGCTACCAATCTGTAACTAGAGCTATTTTTGTAACCCTTCGCCTGTTTTTCTGGCTTCGGTAAAAAATGTCAGAAGTTAGCAGATTCATTAAATTCAAAACAACTATCATTTTGACCACTAAACCAAAGAGTTTGACAAAAATATATTGGATTAAAACTTCCCTCTACTTCTCTGCTTGTCAAATGCGGAGAAGGTATATGCAGTATGGAACTTACGTTACAGCAGTTTTACTAAATGCACTACCATGTGTTTTTTAAACTTTCACAAACAACTGCCGTTTTGACCCCTTTCCCAACATTTTACAGAAAACAATGTTTTCTATATAAAATCTACCCCTACTCTTCTGCTTTTCAAGCAACAAGTCGGATTTCAAATCGGGGCTACCAATCTGTAACTAGAGCTATTTTTGTAACCCTTCGCCTGTTTTTCTGGCTTCGGTAAAAAATGTCAGAAGTTAGCAGATTCATTAAATTCAAAACAACTTTAACAAACAAATGCCGTTTTGACCCCTTTCCCATCATTTTACAGAAAACAATGTTTTCTATATAAAATCTACCCCTACTCTTCTGCTTTTCAAGCAGCAAGTCGGATTTCAAATCGGGGCTACCAATCTGTAACTAGAGCTATTTTTGTAACCCTTCGCCTGTTTTTCTGGCTTCGGTAAAAAATGTCAGAAGTTAGCAGATTCATTAAATTCAAAACAACTTTAACAAACAAATGCCGTTTTGACCCCTTTCCCATCATTTTACAGAAAACAATGTTTTCTATATAAAATCTACCCCTACTCTTCTGCTTTTCAAGCAGCAAGTCGGATTTCAAATCGGGGCTACCAATCTGTAACTAGAGCTATTTTTGTAACCCTTCGCCTGTTTTTCTGGCTTCGGTAAAAAATGTCAGAAGTTAGCAGATTCATTAAATTCAAAACAACTTTAACAAACAAATGCCGTTTTGACCCCTTTCCCATCATTTTACAGAAAACAATGTTTTCTATATAAAATCTACCCCTACTCTTCTGCTTTTCAAGCAACAAGTCGGATTTCAAATCGGGGCTACCAATCTGTAACTAGAGCTATTTTTGTAACCCTTCGGCTGTTTTTCTGGCTTCGGTAAAAAATGTCAGAAGTTAGCAGATTCATTAAATTCAAAACAACTTTAACAAACAAATGCCGTTTTGACCCCTTTCCCATCATTTTACAGAAAACAATGTTTTCTATATAAAATCTACCCCTACTCTTCTGCTTTTCAAGCAGCAAGTCGGATTTCAAATCGGGGCTACCAATCTGTAACTAGAGCTATTTTTGTAACCCTTCGCCTGTTTTTCTGGCTTCGGTAAAAAATGTCAGAAGTTAGCAGATTCATTAAATTCAAAACAACTTTAACAAACAACTGCCGTTTTGACCCCTTTCCCATCATTTTACAGAAAACAATGTTTTCTATATAAAATCTACCCCTACTCTGCTGCTTTTCAAGCAGCAAGTCGGATTTCAAATCGGGGCTACCAATCTGTAACTAGAGCTATTTTTGTAACCCTTCGCCTGTTTTTCTAGCTTCGGTAAAAATGTCAGAAGTTAGCAGATTCATTAAATTCAAAACAACTTTAACAAACAAATGCCGTTTTGACCCCTTTCCCATCATTTTAAAGAAAACAATGTTTTCTATATAAAATCTACCCCTACTCTTCTGCTTTTCAAGCAGCAAGTCGGATTTCAAATCGGGGCTACCAATCTGTAACTAGAGCTATTTTTGTAACCCTTCGCCTGTTTTTCTGGCTTCGGTAAAAAATGTCAGAAGTTAGCAGATTCATTAAATTCAAAACAACTTTAACAAACAAATGCCGTTTTGACCCCTTTCCCATCATTTTACAGAAAACAATGTTTTCTATATAAAATCTACCCCTACTCTTCTGCTTTTCAAGCAGCAAGTCGGATTTCAAATCGGGGCTACCAATCTGTAACTAGAGCTATTTTTGTAACCCTTCGCCTGTTTTTCTGGCTTCGGTAAAAAATGTCAGAAGTTAGCAGATTCATTAAATTCAAAACAACTTTAACAAACAACTGCCGTTTTGACCCCTTTCCCATCATTTTACAGAAAACAATGTTTTCTATATAAAATCTACCCCTACTCTTCTGCTTTTCAAGCAGCAAGTCGGATTTCAAATCGGGGCTACCAATCTGTAACTAGAGCTATTTTTGTAACCCTTCGCCTGTTTTTCTAGCTTCGGTAAAAATGTCAGAAGTTAGCAGATTCATTAAATTCAAAACAACTTTAACAAACAAATGCCGTTTTGACCCCTTTCCCATCATTTTACAGAAAACAATGTTTTCTATATAAAATCTACCCCTACTCTTCTGCTTTTCAAGCAGCAAGTCGGATTTCAAATCGGGGCTACCAATCTGTAACTAGAGCTATTTTTGTAACCCTTCGCCTGTTTTTCTGGCTTCGGTAAAAAAATGTCAGAAGTTAGCAGATTCATTAAATTCAAAACAACTTTAACAAACAAATGCCGTTTTGACCCCTTTCCCATCATTTTACAGAAAATAATGTTTTCTATATAAAATCTACCCCTACTCTTCTGCTTTTCAAGCAACAAGTCGGATTTCAAATCGGGGCTACCAATCTGTAACTAGAGCTATTTTTGTAACCCTTCGCCTGTTTTTCTGGCTTCGGTAAAAAATGTCAGAAGTTAGCAGATTCATTAAATTCAAAACAACTATCATTTTGACCACTAAACCAAAGAGTTTGACAAAAATATATTGGATTAAAACTTCCCTCTACTTCTCTGCTTGTCAAATGCGGAGAAGGTTTATGCAGTATGGAACTTACGTTACAGCAGTTTTACTAAATGCACTACCATGTGTTTTTTAAACTTTCACAAACAACTGCCGTTTTGACCCCTTTCCCAACATTTTACAGAAAACAATGTTTTCTATATAAAATCTACCCCTACTCTTCTGCTTTTCAAGCAGCAAGTCGGATTTCAAATCGGGGCTACCAATCTGTAACTAGAGCTATTTTTGTAACCCTTCGCCTGTTTTTCTAGCTTCGGTAAAAATGTCAGAAGTTAGCAGATTCATTAAATTCAAAACAACTTTAACAAACAAATGCCGTTTTGACCCCTTTCCCATCATTTTAAAGAAAACAATGTTTTCTATATAAAATCTACCCCTACTCTTCTGCTTTTCAAGCAGCAAGTCGGATTTCAAATCGGGGCTACCAATCTGTAACTAGAGCTATTTTTGTAACCCTTCGCCTGTTTTTCTGGCTTCGGTAAAAAATGTCAGAAGTTAGCAGATTCATTCAATTCAAAACAACTTTAACAAACAAATGCCGTTTTGACCCCTTTCCCATCATTTTACAGAAAACAATGTTTTCTATATAAAATCTACCCCTACTCTTCTGCTTTTCAAGCAGCAAGTCGGATTTCAAATCGGGGCTACCAATCTGTAACTAGAGCTATTTTTGTAACCCTTCGCCTGTTTTTCTGGCTTCGGTAAAAAATGTCAGAAGTTAGCAGATTCATTAAATTCAAAACAACTTTAACAAACAACTGCCGTTTTGACCCCTTTCCCATCATTTTACAGAAAACAATGTTTTCTATATAAAATCTACCCCTACTCTTCTGCTTTTCAAGCAGCAAGTCGGATTTCAAATCGGGGCTACCAATCTGTAACTAGAGCTATTTTTGTAACCCTTCGCCTGTTTTTCTAGCTTCGGTAAAAATGTCAGAAGTTAGCAGATTCATTAAATTCAAAACAACTTTAACAAACAAATGCCGTTTTGACCCCTTTCCCATCATTTTAAAGAAAACAATGTTTTCTATATAAAATCTACCCCTACTCTTCTGCTTTTCAAGCAGCAAGTCGGATTTCAAATCGGGGCTACCAATCTGTAACTAGAGCTATTTTTGTAACCCTTCGCCTGTTTTTCTGGCTTCGGTAAAAAATGTCAGAAGTTAGCAGATTCATTAAATTCAAAACAACTATCATTTTGACCACTAAACCAAAGAGTTTGACAAAAATATATTGGATTAAAACTTCCCTCTACTTCTCTGCTTGTCAAATGCGGAGAAGGTTTATGCAGTATGGAACTTACGTTACAGCAGTTTTACTAAATGCACTACCATGTGTTTTTTAAACTTTCACAAACAACTGCCGTTTTGACCCCTTTCCCAACATTTTACAGAAAACAATGTTTTCTATATAAAATCTACCCCTACTCTTCTGCTTTTCAAGCAACAAGTCGGATTTCAAATCGGGGCTACCAATCTGTAACTAGAGCTATTTTTGTAACCCTTCGCCTGTTTTTCTGGCTTCGGTAAAAAATGTCAGAAGTTAGCAGATTCATTAAATTCAAAACAACTTTAACAAACAAATGCCGTTTTGACCCCTTTCCCATCATTTTACAGAAAACAATGTTTTCTATATAAAATCTACCCCTACTCTTCTGCTTTTCAAGCAGCAAGTCGGATTTCAAATCGGGGCTACCAATCTGTAACTAGAGCTATTTTTGTAACCCTTCGCCTGTTTTTCTAGCTTCGGTAAAAATGTCAGAAGTTAGCAGATTCATTAAATTCAAAACAACTTTAACAAACAAATGCCGTTTTGACCCCTTTCCCATCATTTTAAAGAAAACAATGTTTTCTATATAAAATCTACCCCTACTCTTCTGCTTTTCAAGCAGCAAGTCGGATTTCAAATCGGGGCTACCAATCTGTAACTAGAGCTATTTTTGTAACCCTTCGCCTGTTTTTCTGGCTTCGGTAAAAAATGTCAGAAGTTAGCAGATTCATTCAATTCAAAACAACTTTAACAAACAAATGCCGTTTTGACCCCTTTCCCATCATTTTACAGAAAACAATGTTTTCTATATAAAATCTACCCCTACTCTTCTGCTTTTCAAGCAGCAAGTCGGATTTCAAATCGGGGCTACCAATCTGTAACTAGAGCTATTTTTGTAACCCTTCGCCTGTTTTTCTGGCTTCGGTAAAAAATGTCAGAAGTTAGCAGATTCATTAAATTCAAAACAACTATCATTTTGACCACTAAACCAAAGAGTTTGACAAAAATATATTGGATTAAAACTTCCCTCTACTTCTCTGCTTGTCAAATGCGGAGAAGGTTTATGCAGTATGGTACTTACGTTACAGCAGTTTTACTAAATGCACTACCATGTGTTTTTTAAACTTTCACAAACAACTGCCGTTTTGACCCCTTTCCCAACATTTTACAGAAAACAATGTTTTCTATATAAAATCTACTCCTACTCTTCTGCTTTTCAAGCAACAAGTCGGATTTCAAATCGGGGCTACCAATCTGTAACTAGAGCTATTTTTGTAACCCTTCGCCTGTTTTTCTGGCTTCGGTAAAAAATGTCAGAAGTTAGCAGATTCATTCAATTCAAAACAACTTTAACAAACAAATGCCGTTTTGACCCCTTTCCCATCATTTTACAGAAAACAATGTTTTCTATATAAAATCTACCCCTACTCTTCTGCTTTTCAAGCAGCAAGTCGGATTTCAAATCGGGGCTACCAATCTGTAACTAGAGCTATTTTTGTAACCCTTCGCCTGTTTTTCTGGCTTCGGTAAAAAATGTCAGAAGTTAGCAGATTCATTAAATTCAAAACAACTATCATTTTGACCACTAAACCAAAGAGTTTGACAAAAATATATTGGATTAAAACTTCCCTCTACTTCTCTGCTTGTCAAATGCGGAGAAGGTTTATGCAGTATGGTACTTACGTTACAGCAGTTTTACTAAATGCACTACCATGTGTTTTTTAAACTTTCACAAACAACTGCCGTTTTGACCCCTTTCCCAACATTTTACAGAAAACAATGTTTTCTATATAAAAATCTACCCCTACTCTTCTGCTTTTCAAGCAACAAGTCGGATTTCAAATCGGGGCTACCAATCTGTAACTAGAGCTATTTTTGTAACCCTTCGCCTGTTTTTCTGGCTTCGGTAAAAAATGTCAGAAGTTAGCAGATTCATTCAATTCAAAACAACTTTAACAAACAAATGCCGTTTTGACCCCTTTCCCATCATTTTACAGAAAACAATGTTTTCTATATAAAATCTACCCCTACTCTTCTGCTTTTCAAGCAGCAAGTCGGATTTCAAATCGGGGCTACCAATCTGTAACTAGAGCTATTTTTGTAACCCTTCGCCTGTTTTTCTGGCTTCGGTAAAAAATGTCAGAAGTTAGCAGATTCATTAAATTCAAAACAACTTTAACAAACAACTGCCGTTTTGACCCCTTTCCCATCATTTTACAGAAAACAATGTTTTCTATATAAAATCTACCCCTACTCTTCTGCTTTTCAAGCAGCAAGTCGGATTTCAAATCGGGGCTACCAATCTGTAACTAGAGCTATTTTTGTAACCCTTCGCCTGTTTTTCTGGCTTCGGTAAAAAATGTCAGAAGTTAGCAGATTCATTAAATTCAAAACAACTTTAACAAACAACTGCCGTTTTGACCCCTTTCCCATCATTTTACAGAAAACAATGTTTTCTATATAAAATCTACCCCTACTCTTCTGCTTTTCAAGCAGCAAGTCGGATTTCAAATCGGGGCTACCAATCTGTAACTAGAGCTATTTTTGTAACCCTTCGCCTGTTTTTCTAGCTTCGGTAAAAATGTCAGAAGTTAGCAGATTCATTAAATTCAAAACAACTTTAACAAACAAATGCCGTTTTGACCCCTTTCCCATCATTTTAAAGAAAACAATGTTTTCTATATAAAATCTACCCCTACTCTTCTGCTTTTCAAGCAGCAAGTCGGATTTCAAATCGGGGCTACCAATCTGTAACTAGAGCTATTTTTGTAACCCTTCGCCTGTTTTTCTGGCTTCGGTAAAAAATGTCAGAAGTTAGCAGATTCATTAAATTCAAAACAACTATCATTTTGACCACTAAACCAAAGAGTTTGACAAAAATATATTGGATTAAAACTTCCCTCTACTTCTCTGCTTGTCAAATGCGGAGAAGGTTTATGCAGTATGGAACTTACGTTACAGCAGTTTTACTAAATGCACTACCATGTGTTTTTTAAACTTTCACAAACAACTGCCGTTTTGACCCCTTTCCCAACATTTTACAGAAAACAATGTTTTCTATATAAAATCTACCCCTACTCTTCTGCTTTTCAAGTAACAAGTCGGATTTCAAATCGGGGCTACCAATCTGTAACTAGAGCTATTTTTGTAACCCTTCGCCTGTTTTTCTGGCTTCGGTAAAAAATGTCAGAAGTTAGCAGATTCATTAAATTCAAAACAACTTTAACAAACAAATGCCGTTTTGACCCCTTTCCCATCATTTTACAGAAAACAATGTTTTCTATATAAAATCTACCCCTACTCTTCTGCTTTTCAAGCAGCAAGTCGGATTTCAAATCGGGGCTACCAATCTGTAACTAGAGCTATTTTTGTAACCCTTCGCCTGTTTTTCTAGCTTCGGTAAAAATGTCAGAAGTTAGCAGATTCATTAAATTCAAAACAACTTTAACAAACAAATGCCGTTTTGACCCCTTTCCCATCATTTTAAAGAAAACAATGTTTTCTATATAAAATCTACCCCTACTCTTCTGCTTTTCAAGCAGCAAGTCGGATTTCAAATCGGGGCTACCAATCTGTAACTAGAGCTATTTTTGTAACCCTTCGCCTGTTTTTCTGGCTTCGGTAAAAAATGTCAGAAGTTAGCAGATTCATTCAATTCAAAACAACTTTAACAAACAAATGCCGTTTTGACCCCTTTCCCATCATTTTACAGAAAACAATGTTTTCTATATAAAATCTACCCCTACTCTTCTGCTTTTCAAGCAGCAAGTCGGATTTCAAATCGGGGCTACCAATCTGTAACTAGAGCTATTTTTGTAACCCTTCGCCTGTTTTTCTGGCTTCGGTAAAAAATGTCAGAAGTTAGCAGATTCATTAAATTCAAAACAACTATCATTTTGACCACTAAACCAAAGAGTTTGACAAAAATATATTGGATTAAAACTTCCCTCTACTTCTCTGCTTGTCAAATGCGGAGAAGGTTTATGCAGTATGGTACTTACGTTACAGCAGTTTTACTAAATGCACTACCATGTGTTTTTTAAACTTTCACAAACAACTGCCGTTTTGACCCCTTTCCCAACATTTTACAGAAAACAATGTTTTCTATATAAAATCTACTCCTACTCTTCTGCTTTTCAAGCAACAAGTCGGATTTCAAATCGGGGCTACCAATCTGTAACTAGAGCTATTTTTGTAACCCTTCGCCTGTTTTTCTGGCTTCGGTAAAAAATGTCAGAAGTTAGCAGATTCATTCAATTCAAAACAACTTTAACAAACAAATGCCGTTTTGACCCCTTTCCCATCATTTTACAGAAAACAATGTTTTCTATATAAAATCTACCCCTACTCTTCTGCTTTTCAAGCAGCAAGTCGGATTTCAAATCGGGGCTACCAATCTGTAACTAGAGCTATTTTTGTAACCCTTCGCCTGTTTTTCTGGCTTCGGTAAAAAATGTCAGAAGTTAGCAGATTCATTAAATTCAAAACAACTATCATTTTGACCACTAAACCAAAGAGTTTGACAAAAATATATTGGATTAAAACTTCCCTCTACTTCTCTGCTTGTCAAATGCGGAGAAGGTTTATGCAGTATGGTACTTACGTTACAGCAGTTTTACTAAATGCACTACCATGTGTTTTTTAAACTTTCACAAACAACTGCCGTTTTGACCCCTTTCCCAACATTTTACAGAAAACAATGTTTTCTATATAAAATCTACCCCTACTCTTCTGCTTTTCAAGCAACAAGTCGGATTTCAAATCGGGGCTACCAATCTGTAACTAGAGCTATTTTTGTAACCCTTCGCCTGTTTTTCTGGCTTCGGTAAAAAATGTCAGAAGTTAGCAGATTCATTCAATTCAAAACAACTTTAACAAACAAATGCCGTTTTGACCCCTTTCCCATCATTTTACAGAAAACAATGTTTTCTATATAAAATCTACCCCTACTCTTCTGCTTTTCAAGCAGCAAGTCGGATTTCAAATCGGGGCTACCAATCTGTAACTAGAGCTATTTTTGTAACCCTTCGCCTGTTTTTCTGGCTTCGGTAAAAAATGTCAGAAGTTAGCAGATTCATTAAATTCAAAACAACTTTAACAAACAACTGCCGTTTTGACCCCTTTCCCATCATTTTACAGAAAACAATGTTTTCTATATAAAATCTACCCCTTTTCAAGCAGCAAGTCGGATTTCAAATCGGGGCTACCAATCTGTAACTAGAGCTATTTTTGTAACCCTT
Source organism: Salvelinus fontinalis (assembly GCF_029448725.1). Lineage (NCBI taxonomy): Eukaryota > Metazoa > Chordata > Actinopteri > Salmoniformes > Salmonidae > Salvelinus > Salvelinus fontinalis. The sequence continues at coordinate 1,573,172 of NC_074698.1, forward strand.
CGCCTGTTTTTCTAGCTTCGGTAAAAATGTCAGAAGTTAGCAGATTCATTAAATTCAAAACAACTTTAACAAACAAATGCCGTTTTGACCCCTTTCCCATCATTTTACAGAAAACAATGTTTTCTATATAAAATCTACCCCTACTCTTCTGCTTTTCAAGCAACAAGTCGGATTTCAAATCGGGGCTACCAATCTGTAACTAGAGCTATTTTTGTAACCCTTCGCCTGTTTTTCTGGCTTCGGTAAAAAATGTCAGAAGTTAGCAGATTCATTCAATTCAAAACAACTTTAACAAACAAATGCCGTTTTGACCCCTTTCCCATCATTTTACAGAAAACAATGTTTTCTATATAAAATCTACCCCTACTCTTCTGCTTTTCAAGCAGCAAGTCGGATTTCAAATCGGGGCTACCAATCTGTAACTAGAGCTATTTTTGTAACCCTTCGCCTGTTTTTCTGGCTTCGGTAAAAAATGTCAGAAGTTAGCAGATTCATTAAATTCAAAACAACTTTAACAAACAACTGCCGTTTTGACCCCTTTCCCATCATTTTACAGAAAACAATGTTTTCTATATAAAATCTACCCCTACTCTTCTGCTTTTCAAGCAGCAAGTCGGATTTCAAATCGGGGCTACCAATCTGTAACTAGAGCTATTTTTGTAACCCTTCGCCTGTTTTTCTAGCTTCGGTAAAAATGTCAGAAGTTAGCAGATTCATTAAATTCAAAACAACTTTAACAAACAAATGCCGTTTTGACCCCTTTCCCATCATTTTAAAGAAAACAATGTTTTCTATATAAAATCTACCCCTACTCTTCTGCTTTTCAAGCAACAAGTCGGATTTCAAATCGGGGCTACCAATCTGTAACTAGAGCTATTTTTGTAACCCTTCGCCTGTTTTTCTGGCTTCGGTAAAAAATGTCAGAAGTTAGCAGATTCATTAAATTCAAAACAACTTTAACAAACAAATGCCGTTTTGACCCCTTTCCCATCATTTTACAGAAAACAATGTTTTCTATATAAAATCTACCCCTACTCTTCTGCTTTTCAAGCAGCAAGTCGGATTTGAAATCGGGGCTACCAATCTGTAACTAGAGCTATTTTTGTAACCCTTCGCCTGTTTTTCTGGCTTCGGTAAAAAATGTCAGAAGTTAGCAGATTCATTAAATTCAAAACAACTTTAACAAACAACTGCCGTTTTGACCCCTTTCCCATCATTTTACAGAAAACAATGTTTTCTATATAAAATCTACCCCTACTCTTCTGCTTTTCAAGCAACAAGTCGGATTTCAAATCGGGGCTACCAATCTGTAACTAGAGCTATTTTTGTAACCCTTCGCCTGTTTTTCTGGCTTCGGTAAAAAATGTCAGAAGTTAGCAGATTCATTAAATTCAAAACAACTATCATTTTGACCACTAAACCAAAGAGTTTGACAAAAATATATTGGATTAAAACTTCCCTCTACTTCTCTGCTTGTCAAATGCGGAGAAGGTTTATTCAGTATGGAACTTAGGTTACAGCAGTTTTACTAAATGCACTACCATGTGTTTTTTAAACTTTCACAAACAACTGCCGTTTTGACCCCTTTCCCAACATTTTACAGAAAACAATGTTTTCTATATAAAATCTACCCCTACTCTTCTGCTTTTCAAGCAACAAGTCGGATTTCAAATCGGGGCTACCAATCTGTAACTAGAGCTATTTTTGTAACCCTTCGCCTGTTTTTCTGGCTTCGGTAAAAAATGTCAGAAGTTAGCAGATTCATTAAATTCAAAACAACTTTAACAAACAAATGCCGTTTTGACCCCTTTCCCATCATTTTACAGAAAATAATGTTTTCTATATAAAATCTACCCCTACTCTTCTGCTTTTCAAGCAACAAGTCGGATTTCAAATCGGGGCTACCAATCTGTAACTAGAGCTATTTTTGTAACCCTTCGCCTGTTTTTCTGGCTTCGGTAAAAAATGTCAGAAGTTAGCAGATTCATTAAATTCAAAACAACTATCATTTTGACCACTAAACCAAAGAGTTTGACAAAAATATATTGGATTAAAACTTCCCTCTACTTCTCTGCTTGTCAAATGCGGAGAAGGTTTATGCAGTATGGAACTTACGTTACAGCAGTTTTACTAAATGCACTACCATGTGTTTTTTAAACTTTCACAAACAACTGCCGTTTTGACCCCTTTCCCAACATTTTACAGAAAACAATGTTTTCTATATAAAATCTACCCCTACTCTTCTGCTTTTCAAGCAACAAGTCGGATTTCAAATCGGGGCTACCAATCTGTAACTAGAGCTATTTTTGTAACCCTTCGCCTGTTTTTCTGGCTTCGGTAAAAAATGTCAGAAGTTAGCAGATTCATTAAATTCAAAACAACTTTAACAAACAAATGCCGTTTTGACCCCTTTCCCATCATTTTACAGAAAACAATGTTTTCTATATAAAATCTACCCCTACTCTTCTGCTTTTCAAGCAGCAAGTCGGATTTCAAATCGGGGCTACCAATCTGTAACTAGAGCTATTTTTGTAACCCTTCGCCTGTTTTTCTAGCTTCGGTAAAAATGTCAGAAGTTAGCAGATTCATTAAATTCAAAACAACTTTAACAAACAAATGCCGTTTTGACCCCTTTCCCATCATTTTAAAGAAAACAATGTTTTCTATATAAAATCTACCCCTACTCTTCTGCTTTTCAAGCAGCAAGTCGGATTTCAAATCGGGGCTACCAATCTGTAACTAGAGCTATTTTTGTAACCCTTCGCCTGTTTTTCTGGCTTCGGTAAAAAAATGTCAGAAGTTAGCAGATTCATTAAATTCAAAACAACTTTAACAAACAAATGCCGTTTTGACCCCTTTCCCATCATTTTACAGAAAATAATGTTTTCTATATAAAATCTACCCCTACTCTTCTGCTTTTCAAGCAACAAGTCGGATTTCAAATCGGGGCTACCAATCTGTAACTAGAGCTATTTTTGTAACCCTTCGCCTGTTTTTCTGGCTTCGGTAAAAAATGTCAGAAGTTAGCAGATTCATTAAATTCAAAACAACTTTAACAAACAACTGCCGTTTTGACCCCTTTCCCATAATTTTACAGAAAACAATGTTTTCTATATAAAATCTACCCCTACTCTTCTGCTTTTCAAGCAGCAAGTCGGATTTCAAATCGGGGCTACCAATCTGTAACTAGAGCTATTTTTGTAACCCTTCGCCTGTTTTTCTAGCTTCGGTAAAAATGTCAGAAGTTAGCAGATTCATTAAATTCAAAACAACTTTAACAAACAAATGCCGTTTTGACCCCTTTCCCATCATTTTAAAGAAAACAATGTTTTCTATATAAAATCTACCCCTACTCTTCTGCTTTTCAAGCAGCAAGTCGGATTTCAAATCGGGGCTACCAATCTGTAACTAGAGCTATTTTTGTAACCCTTCGCCTGTTTTTCTGGCTTCGGTAAAAAATGTCAGAAGTTAGCAGATTCATTAAATTCAAAACAACTATCATTTTGACCACTAAACCAAAGAGTTTGACAAAAATATATTGGATTAAAACTTCCCTCTACTTCTCTGCTTGTCAAATGCGGAGAAGGTTTATGCAGTATGGAACTTACGTTACAGCAGTTTTACTAAATGCACTACCATGTGTTTTTTAAACTTTCACAAACAACTGCCGTTTTGACCCCTTTCCCAACATTTTACAGAAAACAATGTTTTCTATATAAAATCTACCCCTACTCTTCTGCTTTTCAAGCAACAAGTCGGATTTCAAATCGGGGCTACCAATCTGTAACTAGAGCTATTTTTGTAACCCTTCGCCTGTTTTTCTGGCTTCGGTAAAAAATGTCAGAAGTTAGCAGATTCATTAAATTCAAAACAACTTTAACAAACAAATGCCGTTTTGACCCCTTTCCCATCATTTTACAGAAAACAATGTTTTCTATATAAAATCTACCCCTACTCTTCTGCTTTTCAAGCAGCAAGTCGGATTTCAAATCGGGGCTACCAATCTGTAACTAGAGCTATTTTTGTAACCCTTCGCCTGTTTTTCTAGCTTCGGTAAAAATGTCAGAAGTTAGCAGATTCATTAAATTCAAAACAACTTTAACAAACAAATGCCGTTTTGACCCCTTTCCCATCATTTTAAAGAAAACAATGTTTTCTATATAAAATCTACCCCTACTCTTCTGCTTTTCAAGCAGCAAGTCGGATTTCAAATCGGGGCTACCAATCTGTAACTAGAGCTATTTTTGTAACCCTTCGCCTGTTTTTCTGGCTTCGGTAAAAAATGTCAGAAGTTAGCAGATTCATTCAATTCAAAACAACTTTAACAAACAAATGCCGTTTTGACCCCTTTCCCATCATTTTACAGAAAACAATGTTTTCTATATAAAATCTACCCCTACTCTTCTGCTTTTCAAGCAGCAAGTCGGATTTCAAATCGGGGCTACCAATCTGTAACTAGAGCTATTTTTGTAACCCTTCGCCTGTTTTTCTGGCTTCGGTAAAAAATGTCAGAAGTTAGCAGATTCATTAAATTCAAAACAACTTTAACAAACAACTGCCGTTTTGACCCCTTTCCCATCATTTTACAGAAAACAATGTTTTCTATATAAAATCTACCCCTACTCTTCTGCTTTTCAAGCAGCAAGTCGGATTTCAAATCGGGGCTACCAATCTGTAACTAGAGCTATTTTTGTAACCCTTCGCCTGTTTTTCTGGCTTCGGTAAAAAATGTCAGAAGTTAGCAGATTCATTAAATTCAAAACAACTTTAACAAACAAATGCCGTTTTGACCCCTTTCCCATCATTTTACAGAAAACAATGTTTTCTATATAAAATCTACCCCTACTCTTCTGCTTTTCAAGCAACAAGTCGGATTTCAAATCAGGGCTACCAATCTGTAACTAGAGCTATTTTTGTAACCCTTCGCCTGTTTTTCTGGCTTCGGTAAAAAATGTCAGAAGTTAGCAGATTCATTCAATTCAAAACAACTTTAACAAACAAATGCCGTTTTGACCCCTTTCCCATCATTTTACAGAAAACAATGTTTTCTATATAAAATCTACCCCTACTCTTCTGCTTTTCAAGCAGCAAGTCGGATTTCAAATCGGGGCTACCAATCTGTAACTAGAGCTATTTTTGTAACCCTTCGCCTGTTTTTCTGGCTTCGGTAAAAAATGTCAGAAGTTAGCAGATTCATTAAATTCAAAACAACTATCATTTTGACCACTAAACCAAAGAGTTTGACAAAAATATATTGGATTAAAACTTCCCTCTACTTCTCTGCTTGTCAAATGCGGAGAAGGTTTATGCAGTATGGTACTTACGTTACAGCAGTTTTACTAAATGCACTACCATGTGTTTTTTAAACTTTCACAAACAACTGCCGTTTTGACCCCTTTCCCAACATTTTACAGAAAACAATGTTTTCTATATAAAATCTACCCCTACTCTTCTGCTTTTCAAGCAACAAGTCGGATTTCAAATCGGGGCTACCAATCTGTAACTAGAGCTATTTTTGTAACCCTTCGCCTGTTTTTCTGGCTTCGGTAAAAAATGTCAGAAGTTAGCAGATTCATTCAATTCAAAACAACTTTAACAAACAAATGCCGTTTTGACCCCTTTCCCATCATTTTACAGAAAACAATGTTTTCTATATAAAATCTACCCCTACTCTTCTGCTTTTCAAGCAGCAAGTCGGATTTCAAATCGGGGCTACCAATCTGTAACTAGAGCTATTTTTGTAACCCTTCGCCTGTTTTTCTGGCTTCGGTAAAAAATGTCAGAAGTTAGCAGATTCATTAAATTCAAAACAACTTTAACAAACAACTGCCGTTTTGACCCCTTTCCCATCATTTTACAGAAAACAATGTTTTCTATATAAAATCTACCCCTTTTCAAGCAGCAAGTCGGATTTCAAATCGGGGCTACCAATCTGTAACTAGAGCTATTTTTGTAACCCTTCGCCTGTTTTTCTAGCTTCGGTAAAAATGTCAGAAGTTAGCAGATTCATTAAATTCAAAACAACTTTAACAAACAAATGCCGTTTTGACCCCTTTCCCATCATTTTACAGAAAACAATGTTTTCTATATAAAATCTACCCCTACTCTTCTGCTTTTCAAGCAGCAAGTCGGATTTCAAATCGGGGCTACCAATCTGTAACTAGAGCTATTTTTGTAACCCTTCGCCTGTTTTTCTGGCTTCGGTAAAAAATGTCAGAAGTTAGCAGATTCATTAAATTCAAAACAACTTTAACAAACAACTGCCGTTTTGACCCCTTTCCCATCATTTTACAGAAAACAATGTTTTCTATATAAAATCTACCCCTACTCTTCTGCTTTTCAAGCAGCAAGTCGGATTTCAAATCGGGGCTACCAATCTGTAACTAGAGCTATTTTTGTAACCCTTCGCCTGTTTTTCTAGCTTCGGTAAAAATGTCAGAAGTTAGCAGATTCATTAAATTCAAAACAACTTTAACAAACAAATGCCGTTTTGACCCCTTTCCCATCATTTTACAGAAAACAATGTTTTCTATATAAAATCTACCCCTACTCTTCTGCTTTTCAAGCAACAAGTCGGATTTCAAATCGGGGCTACCAATCTGTAACTAGAGCTATTTTTGTAACCCTTCGCCTGTTTTTCTGGCTTCGGTAAAAAATGTCAGAAGTTAGCAGATTCATTAAATTCAAAACAACTATCATTTTGACCACTAAACCAAAGAGTTTGACAAAAATATATTGGATTAAAACTTCCCTCTACTTCTCTGCTTGTCAAATGCGGAGAAGGTTTATTCAGTATGGAACTTACGTTACAGCAGTTTTACTAAATGCACTACCATGTGTTTTTTAAACTTTCACAAACAACTGCCGTTTTGACCCCTTTCCCAACATTTTACAGAAAACAATGTTTTCTATATAAAATCTACCCCTACTCTTCTGCTTTTCAAGCAACAAGTCGGATTTCAAATCGGGGCTACCAATCTGTAACTAGAGCTATTTTTGTAACCCTTCGCCTGTTTTTCTGGCTTCGGTAAAAAATGTCAGAAGTTAGCAGATTCATTAAATTCAAAACAACTATCATTTTGACCACTAAACCAAAGAGTTTGACAAAAATATATTGGATTAAAACTTCCCTCTACTTCTCTGCTTGTCAAATGCGGAGAAGGTTTATGCAGTACGGTACTTACGTTACAGCAGTTTTACTAAATGCACTACCATGTGTTTTTTAAACTTTCACAAACAACTGCCGTTTTGACCCCTTTCCCAACATTTTACAGAAAACAATGTTTTCTATATAAAATCTACCCCTACTCTTCTGCTTTTCAAGCAACAAGTCGGATTTCAAATCGGGGCTACCAATCTGTAACTAGAGCTATTTTTGTAACCCTTCGCCTGTTTTTCTGGCTTCGGTAAAAAATGTCAGAAGTTAGCAGATTCATTCAATTCAAAACAACTTTAACAAACAAATGCCGTTTTGACCCCTTTCCCATCATTTTACAGAAAACAATGTTTTCTATATAAAATCTACCCCTACTCTTCTGCTTTTCAAGCAGCAAGTCGGATTTCAAATCGGGGCTACCAATCTGTAACTAGAGCTATTTTTGTAACCCTTCGCCTGTTTTTCTGGCTTCGGTAAAAAATGTCAGAAGTTAGCAGATTCATTAAATTCAAAACAACTTTAACAAACAACTGCCGTTTTGACCCCTTTCCCATCATTTTACAGAAAACAATGTTTTCTATATAAAATCTACCCCTTTTCAAGCAGCAAGTCGGATTTCAAATCGGGGCTACCAATCTGTAACTAGAGCTATTTTTGTAACCCTTCGCCTGTTTTTCTAGCTTCGGTAAAAATGTCAGAAGTTAGCAGATTCATTAAATTCAAAACAACTTTAACAAACAAATGCCGTTTTGACCCCTTTCCCATCATTTTACAGAAAACAATGTTTTCTATATAAAATCTACCCCTACTCTTCTGCTTTTCAAGCAACAAGTCGGATTTCAAATCGGGGCTACCAATCTGTAACTAGAGCTATTTTTGTAACCCTTCGCCTGTTTTTCTGGCTTCGGTAAAAAATGTCAGAAGTTAGCAGATTCATTCAATTCAAAACAACTTTAACAAACAAATGCCGTTTTGACCCCTTTCCCATCATTTTACAGAAAACAATGTTTTCTATATAAAATCTACCCCTACTCTTCTGCTTTTCAAGCAGCAAGTCGGATTTCAAATCGGGGCTACCAATCTGTAACTAGAGCTATTTTTGTAACCCTTCGCCTGTTTTTCTGGCTTCGGTAAAAAATGTCAGAAGTTAGCAGATTCATTAAATTCAAAACAACTTTAACAAACAACTGCCGTTTTGACCCCTTTCCCATCATTTTACAGAAAACAATGTTTTCTATATAAAATCTACCCCTACTCTTCTGCTTTTCAAGCAGCAAGTCGGATTTCAAATCGGGGCTACCAATCTGTAACTAGAGCTATTTTTGTAACCCTTCGCCTGTTTTTCTAGCTTCGGTAAAAATGTCAGAAGTTAGCAGATTCATTAAATTCAAAACAACTTTAACAAACAACTGCCGTTTTGACCCCTTTCCCATCATTTTAAAGAAAACAATGTTTTCTATATAAAATCTACCCCTACTCTTCTGCTTTTCAAGCAACAAGTCGGATTTCAAATCGGGGCTACCAATCTGTAACTAGAGCTATTTTTGTAACCCTTCGCCTGTTTTTCTGGCTTCGGTAAAAAATGTCAGAAGTTAGCAGATTCATTAAATTCAAAACAACTTTAACAAACAAATGCCGTTTTGACCCCTTTCCCATCATTTTACAGAAAACAATGTTTTCTATATCAAATCTACCCCTACTCTTCTGCTTTTCAAGCAGCAAGTCGGATTTGAAATCGGGGCTACCAATCTGTAACTAGAGCTATTTTTGTAACCCTTCGCCTGTTTTTCTGGCTTCGGTAAAAAATGTCAGAAGTTAGCAGATTCATTAAATTCAAAACAACTTTAACAAACAACTGCCGTTTTGACCCCTTTCCCATCATTTTACAGAAAACAATGTTTTCTATATAAAATCTACCCCTACTCTTCTGCTTTTCAAGCAACAAGTCGGATTTCAAATCGGGGCTACCAATCTGTAACTAGAGCTATTTTTGTAACCCTTCGCCTGTTTTTCTGGCTTCGGTAAAAAATGTCAGAAGTTAGCAGATTCATTAAATTCAAAACAACTATCATTTTGACCACTAAACCAAAGAGTTTGACAAAAATATATTGGATTAAAACTTCCCTCTACTTCTCTGCTTGTCAAATGCGGAGAAGGTTTATTCAGTATGGAACTTACGTTACAGCAGTTTTACTAAATGCACTACCATGTGTTTTTTAAACTTTCACAAACAACTGCCGTTTTGACCCCTTTCCCAACATTTTACAGAAAACAATGTTTTCTATATAAAATCTACCCCTACTCTTCTGCTTTTCAAGCAACAAGTCGGATTTCAAATCGGGGCTACCAATCTGTAACTAGAGCTATTTTTGTAACCCTTCGCCTGTTTTTCTGGCTTCGGTAAAAAATGTCAGAAGTTAGCAGATTCATTAAATTCAAAACAACTATCATTTTGACCACTAAACCAAAGAGTTTGACAAAAATATATTGGATTAAAACTTCCCTCTACTTCTCTGCTTGTCAAATGCGGAGAAGTTTTATTCAGTATGGAACTTACGTTACAGCAGTTTTACTAAATGCACTACCATGTGTTTTTTAAACTTTCACAAACAACTGCCGTTTTGACCCCTTTCCCAACATTTTACAGAAAACAATGTTTTCTATATAAAATCTACCCCTACTCTTCTGCTTTTCAAGCAACAAGTCGGATTTCAAATCGGGGCTACCAATCTGTAACTAGAGCTATTTTTGTAACCCTTCGCCTGTTTTTCTGGCTTCGGTAAAAAATGTCAGAAGTTAGCAGATTCATTAAATTCAAAACAACTTTAACAAACAAATGCCGTTTTGACCTTTTTCCCATCATTTTACAGAAAACAATGTTTTCTATATAAAATCTACCCCTACTCTTCTGCTTTTCAAGCAACAAGTCGGATTTCAAATCGGGGCTACCAATCTGTAACTAGAGCTATTTTTCTAACCCTTCGCCTGTTTTTCTGGCTTCGGTAAAAAATGTCAGAAGTTAGCAGATTCATTAAATTCAAAACAACTTCAACAAACAAATGCCGTTTTGACCCCTTTCCCATCATTTTACAGAAAACAATGTTTTCTATATAAAATCTACCCCTACTCTTCTGCTTTTCAAGCAACAAGTCGGATTTCAAATCGGGGCTACCAATCTGTAACTAGAACTATTTTTGTAACCCTTCGCCTGTTTTTCTGTCTTCGGTAAAAAATGTCAGAAGTTAGCAGATTCATTAAATTCAAAACAACTATCATTTTGACCACTAAACCAAAGAGTTTGACAAAAATATATTGGATTAAAACTTCCCTCTACTTCTCTGCTTGTCAAATGCGGAGAAGGTTTATGCAGTATGGAACTTACGTTACAGCAGTTTTACTAAATGCACTACCATGTGTTTTTTAAACTTTCACAAACAACTGCCGTTTTGACCCCTTTCCCAACATTTTACAGAAAACAATGTTTTCTATATAAAATCTAGCCCTACTCTTCTGCTTTTCAAGCAACAAGTCGGATTTCAAATCGGGGCTACCAATCTGTAACTAGAGCTATTTTTGTAACCCTTCGCCTGTTTTTCTGGCTTCGGTAAAAAATGTCAGAAGTTAGCAGATTCATTAAATTCAAAACAACTTTAACAAACAAATGCCGTTTTGACCCCTTTCCCATCATTTTACAGAAAACAATGTTTTCTATATAAAATCTACCCCTACTCTTCTGCTTTTCAAGCAACAAGTCGGATTTCAAATCGGGGCTACCAATCTGTAACTAGAGCTATTTTTCTAACCCTTCGCCTGTTTTTCTGTCTTCGGTAAAAAATGTCAGAAGTTAGCAGATTCATTAAATTCAAAACAACTATCATTTTGACCACTAAACCAAAGAGTTTGACAAAAATATATTGGATTAAAACTTCCCTCTACTTCTCTGCTTGTCAAATGCGGAGAAGGTATATGCAGTATGGAACTTACGTTACAGCAGTTTTACTAAATGCACTACCATGTGTTTTTTAAACTTTCACAAACAACTGCCGTTTTGACCCCTTTCCCAACATTTTACAGAAAACAATGTTTTCTATATAAAATCTACCCCTACTCTTCTGCTTTTCAAGCAACAAGTCGGATTTCAAATCGGGGCTACCAATCTGTAACTAGAGCTATTTTTGTAACCCTTCGCCTGTTTTTCTGGCTTCGGTAAAAAATGTCAGAAGTTAGCAGATTCATTAAATTCAAAACAACTATCATTTTGACCACTAAACCAAAGAGTTTGACAAAAATATATTGGATTAAAACTTCCCTCTACTTCTCTGCTTGTCAAATGCGGAGAAGGTTTATTCAGTATGGAACTTACGTTACAGCAGTTTTACTAAATGCACTACCATGTGTTTTTTAAACTTTCACAAACAACTGCCGTTTTGACCCCTTTCCCAACATTTTACAGAAAACAATGTTTTCTATATAAAATCTACCCCTACTCTTCTGCTTTTCAAGCAACAAGTCGGATTTCAAATCGGGGCTACCAATCTGTAACTAGAGCTATTTTTGTAACCCTTCGCCTGTTTTTCTGGCTTCGGTAAAAAATGTCAGAAGTTAGCAGATTCATTAAATTCAAAACAACTTTAACAAACAAATGCCGTTTTGACCTTTTTCCCATCATTTTACAGAAAACAATGTTTTCTATATAAAATCTACCCCTACTCTTCTGCTTTTCAAGCAACAAGTCGGATTTCAAATCGGGGCTACCAATCTGTAACTAGAGCTATTTTTCTAACCCTTCGCCTGTTTTTCTGGCTTCGGTAAAAAATGTCAGAAGTTAGCAGATTCATTAAATTCAAAACAACTTCAACAAACAAATGCCGTTTTGACCCCTTTCCCATCATTTTACAGAAAACAATGTTTTCTATATAAAATCTACCCCTACTCTTCTGCTTTTCAAGCAACAAGTCGGATTTCAAATCGGGGCTACCAATCTGTAACTAGAACTATTTTTGTAACCCTTCGCCTGTTTTTCTGTCTTCGGTAAAAAATGTCAGAAGTTAGCAGATTCATTAAATTCAAAACAACTATCATTTTGACCACTAAACCAAAGAGTTTGACAAAAATATATTGGATTAAAACTTCCCTCTACTTCTCTGCTTGTCAAATGCGGAGAAGGTTTATGCAGTATGGAACTTACGTTACAGCAGTTTTACTAAATGCACTACCATGTGTTTTTTAAACTTTCACAAACAACTGCCGTTTTGACCCCTTTCCCAACATTTTACAGAAAACAATGTTTTCTATATAAAATCTAGCCCTACTCTTCTGCTTTTCAAGCAACAAGTCGGATTTCAAATCGGGGCTACCAATCTGTAACTAGAGCTATTTTTGTAACCCTTCGCCTGTTTTTCTGGCTTCGGTAAAAAATGTCAGAAGTTAGCAGATTCATTAAATTCAAAACAACTTTAACAAACAAATGCCGTTTTGACCCCTTTCCCATCATTTTACAGAAAACAATGTTTTCTATATAAAATCTACCCCTACTCTTCTGCTTTTCAAGCAACAAGTCGGATTTCAAATCGGGGCTACCAATCTGTAACTAGAGCTATTTTTCTAACCCTTCGCCTGTTTTTCTGTCTTCGGTAAAAAATGTCAGAAGTTAGCAGATTCATTAAATTCAAAACAACTATCATTTTGACCACTAAACCAAAGAGTTTGACAAAAATATATTGGATTAAAACTTCCCTCTACTTCTCTGCTTGTCAAATGCGGAGAAGGTATATGCAGTATGGAACTTACGTTACAGCAGTTTTACTAAATGCACTACCATGTGTTTTTTAAACTTTCACAAACAACTGCCGTTTTGACCCCTTTCCCAACATTTTACAGAAAACAATGTTTTCTATATAAAATCTACCCCTACTCTTCTGCTTTTCAAGCAACAAGTCGGATTTCAAATCGGGGCTACCAATCTGTAACTAGAGCTATTTTTGTAACCCTTCGCCTGTTTTTCTGGCTTCGGTAAAAAATGTCAGAAGTTAGCAGATTCATTAAATTCAAAACAACTATCATTTTGACCACTAAACCAAAGAGTTTGACAAAAATATATTGGATTAAAACTTCCCTCTACTTCTCTGCTTGTCAAATGCGGAGAAGTTTTATTCAGTATGGAACTTACGTTACAGCAGTTTTACTAAATGCACTACCATGTGTTTTTTAAACTTTCACAAACAACTGCCGTTTTGACCCCTTTCCCAACATTTTACAGAAAACAATGTTTTCTATATAAAATCTACCCCTACTCTTCTGCTTTTCAAGCAACAAGTCGGATTTCAAATCGGGGCTACCAATCTGTAACTAGAGCTATTTTTGTAACCCTTCGCCTGTTTTTCTGGCTTCGGTAAAAAATGTCAGAAGTTAGCAGATTCATTAAATTCAAAACAACTTTAACAAACAAATGCCGTTTTGACCTTTTTCCCATCATTTTACAGAAAACAATGTTTTCTATATAAAATCTACCCCTACTCTTCTGCTTTTCAAGCAACAAGTCGGATTTCAAATCGGGGCTACCAATCTGTAACTAGAGCTATTTTTCTAACCCTTCGCCTGTTTTTCTGGCTTCGGTAAAAAATGTCAGAAGTTAGCAGATTCATTAAATTCAAAACAACTTCAACAAACAAATGCCGTTTTGACCCCTTTCCCATCATTTTACAGAAAACAATGTTTTCTATATAAAATCTACCCCTACTCTTCTGCTTTTCAAGCAACAAGTCGGATTTCAAATCGGGGCTACCAATCTGTAACTAGAACTATTTTTGTAACCCTTCGCCTGTTTTTCTGTCTTCGGTAAAAAATGTCAGAAGTTAGCAGATTCATTAAATTCAAAACAACTATCATTTTGACCACTAAACCAAAGAGTTTGACAAAAATATATTGGATTAAAACTTCCCTCTACTTCTCTGCTTGTCAAATGCGGAGAAGGTTTATGCAGTATGGAACTTACGTTACAGCAGTTTTACTAAATGCACTACCATGTGTTTTTTAAACTTTCACAAACAACTGCCGTTTTGACCCCTTTCCCAACATTTTACAGAAAACAATGTTTTCTATATAAAATCTAGCCCTACTCTTCTGCTTTTCAAGCAACAAGTCGGATTTCAAATCGGGGCTACCAATCTGTAACTAGAGCTATTTTTGTAACCCTTCGCCTGTTTTTCTGGCTTCGGTAAAAAATGTCAGAAGTTAGCAGATTCATTAAATTCAAAACAACTTTAACAAACAAATGCCGTTTTGACCCCTTTCCCATCATTTTACAGAAAACAATGTTTTCTATATAAAATCTACCCCTACTCTTCTGCTTTTCAAGCAACAAGTCGGATTTCAAATCGGGGCTACCAATCTGTAACTAGAGCTATTTTTCTAACCCTTCGCCTGTTTTTCTGTCTTCGGTAAAAAATGTCAGAAGTTAGCAGATTCATTAAATTCAAAACAACTATCATTTTGACCACTAAACCAAAGAGTTTGACAAAAATATATTGGATTAAAACTTCCCTCTACTTCTCTGCTTGTCAAATGCGGAGAAGGTATATGCAGTATGGAACTTACGTTACAGCAGTTTTACTAAATGCACTACCATGTGTTTTTTAAACTTTCACAAACAACTGCCGTTTTGACCCCTTTCCCAACATTTTACAGAAAACAATGTTTTCTATATAAAATCTACCCCTACTCTTCTGCTTTTCAAGCAACAAGTCGGATTTCAAATCGGGGCTACCAATCTGTAACTAGAGCTATTTTTGTAACCCTTCGCCTGTTTTTCTGGCTTCGGTAAAAAATGTCAGAAGTTAGCAGATTCATTAAATTCAAAACAACTATCATTTTGACCACTAAACCAAAGAGTTTGACAAAAATATATTGGATTAAAACTTCCCTCTACTTCTCTGCTTGTCAAATGCGGAGAAGTTTTATTCAGTATGGAACTTACGTTACAGCAGTTTTACTAAATGCACTACCATGTGTTTTTTAAACTTTCACAAACAACTGCCGTTTTGACCCCTTTCCCAACATTTTACAGAAAACAATGTTTTCTATATAAAATCTACCCCTACTCTTCTGCTTTTCAAGCAACAAGTCGGATTTCAAATCGGGGCTACCAATCTGTAACTAGAGCTATTTTTGTAACCCTTCGCCTGTTTTTCTGGCTTCGGTAAAAAATGTCAGAAGTTAGCAGATTCATTAAATTCAAAACAACTTTAACAAACAAATGCCGTTTTGACCTTTTTCCCATCATTTTACAGAAAACAATGTTTTCTATATAAAATCTACCCCTACTCTTCTGCTTTTCAAGCAACAAGTCGGATTTCAAATCGGGGCTACCAATCTGTAACTAGAGCTATTTTTCTAACCCTTCGCCTGTTTTTCTGGCTTCGGTAAAAAATGTCAGAAGTTAGCAGATTCATTAAATTCAAAACAACTTCAACAAACAAATGCCGTTTTGACCCCTTTCCCATCATTTTACAGAAAACAATGTTTTCTATATAAAATCTACCCCTACTCTTCTGCTTTTCAAGCAACAAGTCGGATTTCAAATCGGGGCTACCAATCTGTAACTAGAACTATTTTTGTAACCCTTCGCCTGTTTTTCTGTCTTCGGTAAAAAATGTCAGAAGTTAGCAGATTCATTAAATTCAAAACAACTATCATTTTGACCACTAAACCAAAGAGTTTGACAAAAATATATTGGATTAAAACTTCCCTCTACTTCTCTGCTTGTCAAATGCGGAGAAGGTTTATGCAGTATGGAACTTACGTTACAGCAGTTTTACTAAATGCACTACCATGTGTTTTTTAAACTTTCACAAACAACTGCCGTTTTGACCCCTTTCCCAACATTTTACAGAAAACAATGTTTTCTATATAAAATCTAGCCCTACTCTTCTGCTTTTCAAGCAACAAGTCGGATTTCAAATCGGGGCTACCAATCTGTAACTAGAGCTATTTTTGTAACCCTTCGCCTGTTTTTCTGGCTTCGGTAAAAAATGTCAGAAGTTAGCAGATTCATTAAATTCAAAACAACTTTAACAAACAAATGCCGTTTTGACCCCTTTCCCATCATTTTACAGAAAACAATGTTTTCTATATAAAATCTACCCCTACTCTTCTGCTTTTCAAGCAACAAGTCGGATTTCAAATCGGGGCTACCAATCTGTAACTAGAGCTATTTTTCTAACCCTTCGCCTGTTTTTCTGTCTTCGGTAAAAAATGTCAGAAGTTAGCAGATTCATTAAATTCAAAACAACTATCATTTTGACCACTAAACCAAAGAGTTTGACAAAAATATATTGGATTAAAACTTCCCTCTACTTCTCTGCTTGTCAAATGCGGAGAAGGTATATGCAGTATGGAACTTACGTTACAGCAGTTTTACTAAATGCACTACCATGTGTTTTTTAAACTTTCACAAACAACTGCCGTTTTGACCCCTTTCCCAACATTTTACAGAAAACAATGTTTTCTATATAAAATCTAGCCCTACTCTTCTGCTTTTCAAGCAACAAGTCGGATTTCAAATCGGGGCTACCAATCTGTAACTAGAGCTATTTTTGTAACCCTTCGCCTGTTTTTCTGGCTTCGGTAAAAAATGTCAGAAGTTAGCAGATTCATTAAATTCAAAACAACTTTAACAAACAAATGCCGTTTTGACCCCTTTCCCATCATTTTACAGAAAACAATGTTTTCTATATAAAATCTACCCCTACTCTTCTGCTTTTCAAGCAACAAGTCGGATTTCAAATCGGGGCTACCAATCTGTAACTAGAGCTATTTTTCTAACCCTTCGCCTGTTTTTCTGGCTTCGGTAAAAAATGTCAGAAGTTAGCAGATTCATTAAATTCAAAACAACTATCATTTTGACCACTAAACCAAAGAGTTTGACAAAAATATATTGGATTAAAACTTCCCTCTACTTCTCTGCTTGTCAAATGCGGAGAAGGTTTATTCAGTATGGATCTTACGTTACAGCAGTTTTACTAAATGCACTACCATGTGTTTTTTAAACTTTCACAAACAACTGCCGTTTTGACCCCTTTCCCAACATTTTACAGAAAACAATGTTTTCTATATAAAATCTACCCCTACTCTTCTGCTTTTCAAGCAACAAGTCGGATTTCAAATCGGGGCTACCAATCTGTAACTAGAGCTATTTTTGTAACCCTTCGCCTGTTTTTCTGGCTTCGGTAAAAAATGTCAGAAGTTAGCAGATTCATTAAATTCAAAACAACTTTAACAAACAAATGCCGTTTTGACCCCTTTCCCATCATTTTACAGAAAACAATGTTTTCTATATAAAATCTACCCCTACTCTTCTGCTTTTCAAGCAACAAGTCGGATTTCAAATCGGGGCTACCAATCTGTAACTAGAGCTATTTTTCTAACCCTTCGCCTGTTTTTCTGGCTTCGGTAAAAAATGTCAGAAGTTAGCAGATTCATTAAATTCAAAACAACTATCATTTTGACCTATAAACCAAAGAGTTTGACAAAAATATATTGGATTAAAACTTCCCTCTACTTCTCTGCTTGTCAAATGCGGAGAAGGTTTATTCAGTATGGAACTTACGTTACAGCAGTTTTACTAAATGCACTACCATGTGTTTTTTAAACTTTCACAAACAACTGCCGTTTTGACCCCTTTCCCAACATTTTACAGAAAACAATGTTTTCTATATAAAATCTACCCCTACTCTTCTGCTTTTCAAGCAACAAGTCGGATTTCAAATCGGGGCTACCAATCTGTAACTAGAGCTATTTTTGTAACCCTTCGCCTGTTTTTCTGGCTTCGGTAAAAAATGTCAGAAGTTAGCAGATTCATTAAATTCAAAACAACTTTAACAAACAAATGCCGTTTTGACCTTTTTCCCATCATTTTACAGAAAACAATGTTTTCTATATAAAATCTACCCCTACTCTTCTGCTTTTCAAGCAACAAGTCGGATTTCAAATCGGGGCTACCAATCTGTAACTAGAGCTATTTTTCTAACCCTTCGCCTGTTTTTCTGGCTTCGGTAAAAAATGTCAGAAGTTAGCAGATTCATTAAATTCAAAACAACTTCAACAAACAAATGCCGTTTTGACCCCTTTCCCATCATTTTACAGAAAACAATGTTTTCTATATAAAATCTACCCCTACTCTTCTGCTTTTCAAGCAACAAGTCGGATTTCAAATCGGGGCTACCAATCTGTAACTAGAACTATTTTTGTAACCCTTCGCCTGTTTTTCTGTCTTCGGTAAAAAATGTCAGAAGTTAGCAGATTCATTAAATTCAAAACAACTATCATTTTGACCACTAAACCAAAGAGTTTGACAAAAATATATTGGATTAAAACTTCCCTCTACTTCTCTGCTTGTCAAATGCGGAGAAGGTTTATGCAGTATGGAACTTACGTTACAGCAGTTTTACTAAATGCACTACCATGTGTTTTTTAAACTTTCACAAACAACTGCCGTTTTGACCCCTTTCCCAACATTTTACAGAAAACAATGTTTTCTATATAAAATCTAGCCCTACTCTTCTGCTTTTCAAGCAACAAGTCGGATTTCAAATCGGGGCTACCAATCTGTAACTAGAGCTATTTTTGTAACCCTTCGCCTGTTTTTCTGGCTTCGGTAAAAAATGTCAGAAGTTAGCAGATTCATTAAATTCAAAACAACTTTAACAAACAAATGCCGTTTTGACCCCTTTCCCATCATTTTACAGAAAACAATGTTTTCTATATAAAATCTACCCCTACTCTTCTGCTTTTCAAGCAACAAGTCGGATTTCAAATCGGGGCTACCAATCTGTAACTAGAGCTATTTTTCTAACCCTTCGCCTGTTTTTCTGTCTTCGGTAAAAAATGTCAGAAGTTAGCAGATTCATTAAATTCAAAACAACTATCATTTTGACCACTAAACCAAAGAGTTTGACAAAAATATATTGGATTAAAACTTCCCTCTACTTCTCTGCTTGTCAAATGCGGAGAAGGTATATGCAGTATGGAACTTACGTTACAGCAGTTTTACTAAATGCACTACCATGTGTTTTTTAAACTTTCACAAACAACTGCCGTTTTGACCCCTTTCCCAACATTTTACAGAAAACAATGTTTTCTATATAAAATCTAGCCCTACTCTTCTGCTTTTCAAGCAACAAGTCGGATTTCAAATCGGGGCTACCAATCTGTAACTAGAGCTATTTTTGTAACCCTTCGCCTGTTTTTCTGGCTTCGGTAAAAAATGTCAGAAGTTAGCAGATTCATTAAATTCAAAACAACTTTAACAAACAAATGCCGTTTTGACCCCTTTCCCATCATTTTACAGAAAACAATGTTTTCTATATAAAATCTACCCCTACTCTTCTGCTTTTCAAGCAACAAGTCGGATTTCAAATCGGGGCTACCAATCTGTAACTAGAGCTATTTTTCTAACCCTTCGCCTGTTTTTCTGGCTTCGGTAAAAAATGTCAGAAGTTAGCAGATTCATTAAATTCAAAACAACTATCATTTTGACCACTAAACCAAAGAGTTTGACAAAAATATATTGGATTAAAACTTCCCTCTACTTCTCTGCTTGTCAAATGCGGAGAAGGTTTATTCAGTATGGATCTTACGTTACAGCAGTTTTACTAAATGCACTACCATGTGTTTTTTAAACTTTCACAAACAACTGCCGTTTTGACCCCTTTCCCAACATTTTACAGAAAACAATGTTTTCTATATAAAATCTACCCCTACTCTTCTGCTTTTCAAGCAACAAGTCGGATTTCAAATCGGGGCTACCAATCTGTAACTAGAGCTATTTTTGTAACCCTTCGCCTGTTTTTCTGGCTTCGGTAAAAAATGTCAGAAGTTAGCAGATTCATTAAATTCAAAACAACTTTAACAAACAAATGCCGTTTTGACCCCTTTCCCATCATTTTACAGAAAACAATGTTTTCTATATAAAATCTACCCCTACTCTTCTGCTTTTCAAGCAACAAGTCGGATTTCAAATCGGGGCTACCAATCTGTAACTAGAGCTATTTTTCTAACCCTTCGCCTGTTTTTCTGGCTTCGGTAAAAAATGTCAGAAGTTAGCAGATTCATTAAATTCAAAACAACTATCATTTTGACCTATAAACCAAAGAGTTTGACAAAAATATATTGGATTAAAACTTCCCTCTACTTCTCTGCTTGTCAAATGCGGAGAAGGTTTATTCAGTATGGAACTTACGTTACAGCAGTTTTACTAAATGCACTACCATGTGTTTTTTAAACTTTCACAAACAACTGCCGTTTTGACCCCTTTCCCAACATTTTACAGAAAACAATGTTTTCTATATAAAATCTACCCCTACTCTTCTGCTTTTCAAGCAACAAGTCGGATTTCAAATCGGGGCTACCAATGTCACGATCGTGTGGCGGATTGACGGACCAAAATGCAGCAGTTGGAAAATAAGCCATCTTCTTTTATTAACACCAACGAAGATGAACACGACACAAAAACACTTTACAAACTAACAAAACAACAAAACGACCGTGAAGCTACAAACGTTGTGCACATACATACAGGCTACAAACGTTCTACATAGACAATTACCCACAACCAATGAGAGCCTATGGCTACCCTAAATAAGGCTCCCAATCAGAGACAACCGAAATCAGCTGTATCTAATTTGGAACTCATTCAAGTAACCATAGACTCTCCTAGATAACTAACCAACATAGACAACGCTAGACATCTACACTCAACACAAAACCATATACTACACCCCATAACCCCTTTACCAAATAAACACCCAAAACCAACAAAACATAAACATTCCCCATGTCACACCCTGACCTAACTAAAATAATAAAGAAAACAAAGAATAATAAGGCCAGGGCGTGACATAACCCCCCCCTTGAGGCGCGAACTCCGGGCGCACCATACACAGTCTAGGGGAGGGTCTGGGTGGGCTCCCCTCCACGGTGGCGGCTCCGGCTCTGGTCGTAGTCCCCACGTCACCACAGTACCTAACCACCTCCTAGGCTTCCTCCAAACGACCCCCCTCCACATTAACCCCATAGCATTAAGGGGGAGTTCCGGACTAAGGGACAGCTCCGGACTAAGGACCAGTACCAGGGTAAGGGGCAGTACCAGGGTCAGGGGCAGTACCAGGATAAGGGGCAGTACCAGGGTAAGGGGCAGCACCAGGGTAAGGGGCAGCACCAGGGTAAGGGGCAGCTCCGGACTGAGGAATGGCAGCTCCGGACTGAGGGACTGCAGCTCCGGACTGAGGGACTGCAGCTCCGGACTGAGGGACGACCCATGGCTGGCTGACAGATCTGGCTGCTCATGGCTGGCTAACGGATCTGGCTGCTCATGGCTGGCTGACTGATCTGGCGGCTCATGGCTGGCTGACGGATGTGGCTGCTCATGGCTGGCTGACGGATCTGGCTGCTCATGGCTGGCTGACGGATCTGGCTGCTCATGGCTGGCTGACGGATCTGGCTGCTCATGGCTGGCTGACGGATCTGGCTGCTCATGGCTAGCTGACGGATCTGGCTGCTCATGGCTAGCTGACGGATCTGGCTGCTCATGGCTAGCTGACGGATCTGGCTGCTCATGGCTAGCTGACGGATCTGGCTGCTCATGGCTAGCTGACGGATCTGGCTGCTCATGGCTAGCTGACGGATCTGGCTGCTCATGGCTAGCTGACGGATCTGGCTGCTCATGGCTAGCTGACGGATCTGGCTGCTCATGGCTAGCTGACGGATCTGGCTGCTCATGGCTAGCTGACGGATCTGGCTGCTCATGGCTAGCTGACGGATCTGGCTGCTCATGGCTGGCTGACGGATCTGGCTGCTCATGGCTGGCTGACTGATCTGGCTGCTCCTGTCTGGTTGGCGGCTCTGGCAGATCCTGTCTGGTTGGCGGCTCTGGCAGATCCTGTCTGGTTGGCGGCTCTGGCAGATCCTGTCTGACGGACGGCTCTAGCGGCTCCTGTCTGGCGGGCGGCTCTAGCGGCTCCTGTCTGGCGGACGGCTCAGTGGGCTCATGGCAGACGGGCGGCTTTGCAGGCTCATGGCAGACGGGCGGCTTTGCAGGCTCATTGCAGACGGATGGCTCAGATGGCGCTGGGGAGACGGATGGCTCAGATGGCGCTGGGGAGACGGATGGCTCAGATGGCGCTTGGCAGACGGGCAGTTCAGTCATTGCTGTGCAGACGGCAGACTCCTGCCGGCTGAGGCGCACTGTAGGCCTGGTGCGTGGTGCCGGGACTGGTGGCACCGGGCTGGGGACACACATCTCAGGGCTAGTGCGGGGAGCAGGAACAGGGCATACTGGACCCTGGGAGCGCACATTAGGCCTAGTGCGTGGTGCCGGAACTGGTGGTACCGGGCTGGGGACACGCATCTCAGGGCTAGTGCGGGGAGCAGGAACAGGGCATACTGGACCCTGGGGACGCACATTAGGCCTAGTGCGTGGGGCCGGAACTGGTGGTACCGGACTGGGGACACGCATCTCAGGGCTAATGCGGGGAGCAGCAACAGGGCACACTGGACTCTCAAGGCGTACTATAGGCCTTGTGCGTGGTACCGGTACTGGTGGTACCGGGCTGAGGACCCGCACATCAGGGCGAGTACGGGGAGAAGGAACAGTGCGTACAGGACTCTGGAAACACACAGAGGACTTGGTGCGTGGTGTAGGCACTGGTGGTAATGTGCTGGAGACACGCACCACAGGGCTAGTACGTGGAGGAACAACAGGGCTCTGGAGACACCCAGGAAGCTTGATGCGTGGTGTAGGCACTGGTGGTAATGGGCTGGAAACACGCACCTCAAAGCTAGTGCGGGGAGCAGGAACAGTGCGTAAAGGGCTCTGGGGACGCACCTTAGACCTAGTGCTTGGTGCCGGAACTAGTGGTACAGGGCTGGGGACATGCATCTCAGGATGAGTGCAAAAAGTAGGAACAGGACACACCGGGTTGTGAAGGTGTACTGGAGACCTGGTGTGTATAGCCGGCATCAAATCTTCCGGAACTTTAACACGAGTTTCAGGCTGAGTACGAGGAACTGACACAGGTGGCATCGGACAGCTAATACGCTCCTCAGGAAGAATGCATTGCATACTCTGCCAAACCAACAGCTCTCTCTCTTCACTCTCCTCCAATTTTGTCAACAACTCTTCGAATGTCTCATAATCTCCCCTTCGTTCACTCTCCTCCAATCTGTCCAATAACTCCTCGACACACTCAGACTCACCCCTCAACTTCGCCGACTGCTCCAAGTGCCCCCCTCCCAAAACATTTTTGTGCTGTCTCTTGGGCTTCCTCCCGTGTCGCCGTGCTGCCTCTTTCTCTGCCTTGGGGCAGTGATATTCCCCTGGCTGTGACCAGGGTCCTCTCCCGTCTTGAATTTCCTCCCATCTCCAGAAATCCTGTGTAGGTAGGTCCTGTTGCCGCCTTCCATGCCGCTTGGTCCTATGGTGGGTAATTCTGTCACGATCGTGTGGCGGATTGACGGACCAAAATGCAGCAGTTGGAAAATAAGCCATCTTCTTTTATTAACACCAACGAAGATGAACACGACACAAAAACACTTTACAAACTAACAAAACAACCGTGAAGCTACAAACGTTGTGCACATACATACAGGCTACAAACGTTCTACATAGACAATTACCCACAACCAATGAGAGCCTATGGCTACCCTAAATAAGGCTCCCAATCAGAGACAACCGAAATCAGCTGTATCTAATTTGGAACTCATTCAAGTAACCATAGACTCTCCTAGATAACTAACCAACATAGACAACGCTAGACATCTACACTCAACACAAAACCATATACTACACCCCATAACCCCTTTACCAAATAAACACCCAAAACCAACAAAACATAAACATTCCCCATGTCACACCCTGACCTAACTAAAATAATAAAGAAAACAAAGAATAATAAGGCCAGGGCGTGACAACCAATCTGTAACTAGAGCTATTTTTGTAACCCTTCGCCTGTTTTTCTGGCTTCGGTAAAAAATGTCAGAAGTTAGCAGATTCATTAAATTCAAAACAACTATCATTTTGACCACTAAACCAAAGAGTTTGACAAAAATATATTGGATTAAAACTTCCCTCTACTTCTCTGCTTGTCAAATGCGGAGAAGGTTTATTCAGTATGGAACTTACGTTACAGCAGTTTTACTAAATGCACTACCATGTGTTTTTTAAACTTTCACAAACAACTGCCGTTTTGACCCCTTTCCCAACATTTTACAGAAAACAATGTTTTCTATATAAAATCTACCCCTACTCTTCTGCTTTTCAAGCAACAAGTCGGATTTCAAATCGGGGCTACCAA
Source organism: Salvelinus fontinalis (assembly GCF_029448725.1). Lineage (NCBI taxonomy): Eukaryota > Metazoa > Chordata > Actinopteri > Salmoniformes > Salmonidae > Salvelinus > Salvelinus fontinalis. The sequence continues at coordinate 1,597,676 of NC_074698.1, forward strand.
TCTGTAACTAGAGCTATTTTTGTAACCCTTCGCCTGTTTTTCTGGCTTCGGTAAAAAATGTCAGAAGTTAGCAGATTCATTAAATTCAAAACAACTTTAACAAACAAATGCCGTTTTGACCCCTTTCCCATCATTTTACAGAAAACAATGTTTTCTATATAAAATCTACCCCTACTCTTCTGCTTTTCAAGCAACAAGTCGGATTTCAAATCGGGGCTACCAATCTGTAACTAGAGCTATTTTTCTAACCCTTCGCCTGTTTTTCTGGCTTCGGTAAAAAATGTCAGAAGTTAGCAGATTCATTAAATTCAAAACAACTATCATTTTGACCACTAAACCAAAGAGTTTGACAAAAATATATTGGATTAAAACTTCCCTCTACTTCTCTGCTTGTCAAATGCGGAGAAGGTATATGCAGTATGGAACTTACGTTACAGCAGTTTTACTAAATGCACTACCATGTGTTTTTTAAACTTTCACAAACAACTGCCGTTTTGACCCCTTTCCCAACATTTTACAGAAAACAATGTTTTCTATATAAAATCTACCCCTACTCTTCTGCTTTTCAAGCAACAAGTCGGATTTCAAATCGGGGCTACCAATCTGTAACTAGAGCTATTTTTGTAACCCTTCGCCTGTTTTTCTGGCTTCGGTAAAAAATGTCAGAAGTTAGCAGATTCATTAAATTCAAAACAACTATCATTTTGACCACTAAACCAAAGAGTTTGACAAAAATATATTGGATTAAAACTTCCCTCTACTTCTCTGCTTGTCAAATGCGGAGAAGGTATATGCAGTATGGAACTTACGTTACAGCAGTTTTACTAAATGCACTACCATGTGTTTTTTAAACTTTCACAAACAACTGCCGTTTTGACCCCTTTCCCAACATTTTACAGAAAACAATGTTTTCTATATAAAATCTACCCCTACTCTTCTGCTTTTCAAGCAACAAGTCGGATTTCAAATCGGGGCTACCAATCTGTAACTAGAGCTATTTTTGTAACCCTTCGCCTGTTTTTCTGGCTTCGGTAAAAAATGTCAGAAGTTTAGCAGATTCATTAAATTCAAAACAACTTTAACAAACAAATGCCGTTTTGACCCCTTTCCCAACATTTTACAGAAAACAATGTTTTCTATATAAAATCTACCCCTACTCTTCTGCTTTTCAAGCAACAAGTCGGATTTCAAATCGGGGCTACCAATCTGTAACTAGAGCTAATTTTGTAACCCTTTGCCTGTTTTTCTGGCTTCGGTAAAAAATGTCAGAAGTTAGCAGATTCATTAAATTCAAAACAACTATCATTTTGACCACTAAACCAAAGAGTTTGACAAAAATATATTGGATTAAAACTTCCCTCTACTTCTCTGCTTGTCAAATGCGGAGAAGGTTTATTCAGTATGGAACTAACGTTACAGCAGTTTTACTAAATGCACTACCATGTGTTTTTTTAACTTTCCCAAACAACTGCCCTTTCCCAACATTTTACAGAAAAAAATGTCTATTATATAAAATCTTCCCCTACTCGTCTGCTTTTCAAGCACGAAGTCGGATTTCAAATTGGGGCTACCAATCTGTAACCAGAACTATTTTTGTTTCCCATCACCTGTTTTTCTGGCTTCGGTAAAACATGTCAGAAGTTAGAAGATTCATTCAATTCAAAACATCTATCATTTGAACACTAAACCAAAGAGTTTGACAAAAGTATATTGGATTAGAACTTCCTCTACTTCTCTGCTTGTCAAATGCGGAGATGGTTAATTCAGTATGGAACTTACGTTACAGCAGTTTTACTAAATGCACTACCATCTGTTTTTTAAACTTTCCCAAACAACTGCCTTTTTGACCCCTTTCCCAACATTTTACAGAAAAAAATGTTTGCTATATATAATCTTCCCCTACTCGTCTGCTTTTCAAGCACGAAGTCGGATTTCAAATCGGGGCTACCAATCTGTAAATAAAGCTATTTTCGTAACCCATCGCCTGTTTTTCTGGCTTCGGGAAAACATGTCAGAAGTTAGCAGATTCATTCAATTCAAAACAACTATCATTTTGACCACTAAACCAAAGAGTTTGACAAAAGTATATTGGATTAAAACTTCCTCTACTTCTCTGCTTGTCAAATGCGGAGCTGGTTTATTCAGTATGGAACTTACGTTTACAGCAGTTTTACTAGATGCACTACCATGTGTTTTTTAAACTTTCACAAACAACTGCCGTTTTGACCCCTTTCCCAACATTTTACAGAAAACAATGTTTTCTATATAAAATCTACCCCTACTCTTCTGCTTTTCAAGCAACAAGTCGGATTTCAAATCGGGGCTACCAATCTGTAACTAGAGCTATTTTTGTAACCCTTCGCCTGTTTTTCTGGCTTCGGTAAAAAATGTCAGAAGTTAGCAGATTCATTGAATTCAAAACAACTATCATTTTGACCTATAAACCAAAGAGTTTGACAAAAATATATTGGATTAAAACTTCCCTCTACTTCTCTGCTTGTCAAATGCGGAGAAGGTTTATTCAGTATGGAACTTACGTTACAGCAGTTTTACTAAATGCACTACCATGTGTTTTTTAAACTTTCACAAACAACTGCCGTTTTGACCCCTTTCCCAACATTTTACAGAAAACAATGTTTTCTATATAAAATCTACCCCTACTCTTCTGCTTTTCAAGCAACAAGTCGGATTTCAAATCGGGGCTACCAATCTGTAACTAGAGCTATTTTTGTAACCCTTCGCCTGTTTTTCTGGCTTCGGTAAAAAATGTCAGAAGTTAGCAGATTCATTAAATTCAAAACAACTATCATTTTGACCACTAAACCAAAGAGTTTGACAAAAATATATTGGATTAAAACTTCCCTCTACTTCTCTGCTTGTCAAATGCGGAGAAGGTTTATTCAGTATGGAACTTACGTTACAGCAGTTTTACTAAATGCACTACCATGTGTTTTTTAAACTTTCACAAACAACTGCCGTTTTGACCCCTTTCCCAACATTTTACAGAAAACAATGTTTTCTATATAAAATCTACCCCTACTCTTCTGCTTTTCAAGCAACAAGTCGGATTTCAAATCGGGGCTACCAATCTGTAACTAGAGCTATTTTTGTAACCCTTCGCCTGTTTTTCTGGCTTCGGTAAAAAATGTCAGAAGTTAGCAGATTCATTAAATTCAAAACAACTATCATTTTGACCACTAAACCAAAGAGTTTGACAAAAATATATTGGATTAAAACTTCCCTCTACTTCTCTGCTTGTCAAATGCGGAGAAGGTTTATTCAGTATGGAACTAACGTTACAGCAGTTTTACTAAATGCACTACCATGTGTTTTTTTAACTTTCCCAAACAACTGCCCTTTCCCAACATTTTACAGAAAAAAATGTCTATTATATAAAATCTTCCCCTACTCGTCTGCTTTTCAAGCACGAAGTCGGATTTCAAATTGGGGCTACCAATCTGTAACCAGAACTATTTTTGTTTCCCATCACCTGTTTTTCTGGCTTCGGTAAAACATGTCAGAAGTTAGAAGATTCATTCAATTCAAAACATCTATCATTTGAACACTAAACCAAAGAGTTTGACAAAAGTATATTGGATTAGAACTTCCTCTACTTCTCTGCTTGTCAAATGCGGAGATGGTTAATTCAGTATGGAACTTACGTTACAGCAGTTTTACTAAATGCACTACCATCTGTTTTTTAAACTTTCCCAAACAACTGCCGTTTTGACCCATTTCCCAACATTTTACAGAAAAAAATGTTTGCTATATATAATCTTCCCCTACTCGTCTGCTTTTCAAGCACGAAGTCGGATTTCAAATCGGGGCTACCAATCTGTAAATAGAGCTATTTTCGTAACCCATCGCCTGTTTTTCTGGCTTCGGGAAAACATGTCAGAAGTTAGCAGATTCATTCAATTCAAAACAACTATCATTTTGACCACTAAACCAAAGAGTTTGACAAAAGTATATTGGATTAAAACTTCCTCTACTTCTCTGCTTGTCAAATGCGGAGCTGGTTTATTCAGTATGGAACTTACGTTTACAGCAGTTTTACTAGATGCACTACCATGTGTTTTTTAAACTTTCACAAACAACTGCCGTTTTGACCCCTTTCCCAACATTTTACAGAAAACAATGTTTTCTATATAAAATCTACCCCTACTCTTCTGCTTTTCAAGCAACAAGTCGGATTTCAAATCGGGGCTACCAATCTGTAACTAGAGCTATTTTTGTAACCCTTCGCCTGTTTTTCTGGCTTCGGTAAAAAATGTCAGAAGTTAGCAGATTCATTAAATTCAAAACAACTATCATTTTGACCACTAAACCAAAGAGTTTGACAAAAATATATTGGATTAAAACTTCCCTCTACTTCTCTGCTTGTCAAATGCGGAGAAGGTTTATTCAGTATGGAACTAACGTTACAGCAGTTTTACTAAATGCACTACCATGTGTTTTTTTAACTTTCCCAAACAACTGCCCTTTCCCAACATTTTACAGAAAAAAATGTCTATTATATAAAATCTTCCCCTACTCGTCTGCTTTTCAAGCACGAAGTCGGATTTCAAATTGGGGCTACCAATCTGTAACCAGAACTATTTTTGTTTCCCATCACCTGTTTTTCTGGCTTCGGTAAAACATGTCAGAAGTTAGAAGATTCATTCAATTCAAAACATCTATCATTTGAACACTAAACCAAAGAGTTTGACAAAAGTATATTGGATTAGAACTTCCTCTACTTCTCTGCTTGTCAAATGCGGAGATGGTTAATTCAGTATGGAACTTACGTTACAGCAGTTTTACTAAATGCACTACCATCTGTTTTTTAAACTTTCCCAAACAACTGCCGTTTTGACCCATTTCCCAACATTTTACAGAAAAAAATGTTTGCTATATATAATCTTCCCCTACTCGTCTGCTTTTCAAGCACGAAGTCGGATTTCAAATCGGGGCTACCAATCTGTAAATAGAGCTATTTTCGGAACCCATCGCCTGTTTTTCTGGCTTCGGGAAAACATGTCAGAAGTTAGCAGATTCATTCAATTCAAAACAACTATCATTTTGACCACTAAACCAAAGAGTTTGACAAAAGTATATTGGATTAAAACTTCCTCTACTTCTCTGCTTGTCAAATGCGGAGCTGGTTTATTCAGTATGGAACATACGTTTACAGCAGTTTTACTAGATGCACTACCATGTGTTTTTTAAACTTTCACAAACAACTGCCGTTTTGACCCCTTTCCCAACATTTTACAGAAAACAATGTTTTCTATATAAAATCTACCCCTACTCTTCTGCTTTTCAAGCAACAAGTCGGATTTCAAATCGGGGCTACCAATCTGTAACTAGAGCTATTTTTGTAACCCTTCGCCTGTTTTTCTGGCTTCGGTAAAAAATGTCAGAAGTTAGCAGATTCATTAAATTCAAAACAACTATCATTTTGACCACTAAACCAAAGAGTTTGACAAAAATATATTGGATTAAAACTTCCCTCTACTTCTCTGCTTGTCAAATGCGGAGAAGGTTTATTCAGTATGGAACTTACGTTACAGCAGTTTTACTAAATGCACTACCATGTGTTTTTTAAACTTTCACAAACAACTGCCGTTTTGACCCCTTTCCCAACATTTTACAGAAAACAATGTTTTCTATATAAAATCTACCCCTACTCTTCTGCTTTTCAAGCAACAAGTCGGATTTCAAATCGGGGCTACCAATCTGTAACTAGAGCTATTTTTGTAACCCTTCGCCTGTTTTTCTGGCTTCGGTAAAAAATGTCAGAAGTTAGCAGATTCATTAAATTCAAAACAACTACCATTTTGACCACTAAACCAAAGAGTTTGACAAAAGTATATTGGATTAAAACTTCCTCTACTTCTCTGCTTGTCAAATGCGGAGCTGGTTTATTCAGTATGGAACATACGTTTACAGCAGTTTTACTAGATGCACTACCATGTGTTTTTTAAACTTTCACAAACAACTGCCGTTTTGACCCCTTTCCCAACATTTTACAGAAAACAATGTTTTCTATATAAAATCTACCCCTACTCTTCTGCTTTTCAAGCAACAAGTCGGATTTCAAATCGGGGCTACCAATCTGTAACTAGAGCTATTTTTGTAACCCTTCGCCTGTTTTTCTGGCTTCGGTAAAAAATGTCAGAAGTTAGCAGATTCATTAAATTCAAAACAACTATCATTTTGACCACTAAACCAAAGAGTTTGACAAAAATATATTGGATTAAAACTTCCCTCTACTTCTCTGCTTGTCAAATGCGGAGAAGGTTTATTCAGTATGGAACTCACGTTACAGCAGTTTTACTAAATGCACTACCATGTGTTTTTTAAACTTTCACAAACAACTGCCGTTTTGACCCCTTTCCCAACATTTTACAGAAAACAATGTTTTCTATATAAAATCTACCCCTACTCTTCTGCTTTTCAAGCAACAAGTCGGATTTCAAATCGGGGCTACCAATCTGTAACTAGAGCTATTTTTGTAACCCTTCGCCTGTTTTTCTGGCTTCGGTAAAAAATGTCAGAAGTTAGCAGATTCATTAAATTCAAAACAACTACCATTTTGACCACTAAACCAAAGAGTTTGACAAAAATATATTGGATTAAAACTTCCCTCTACTTCTCTGCTTGTCAAATGCGGAGAAGGTTTATTCAGTATGGAACTTACGTTACAGCAGTTTTACTAAATGCACTACCATGTGTTTTTTAAACTTTCACAAACAACTGCCGTTTTGACCCCTTTCCCAACATTTTACAGAAAACAATGTTTTCTATATAAAATCTACCCCTACTCTTCTGCTTTTCAAGCAACAAGTCTAATTTCAAATCGGGGCTACCAATCTGTAACTAGAGCTATTTTTGTAACCCTTCGCCTGTTTTTCTGGCTTCGGTAAAAAATGTCAGAAGTTAGCAGATTCATTAAATTCAAAACAACTATCATTTTGACCACTAAACCAAAGAGTTTGACAAAAATATATTGGATTAAAACTTCCCTCTACTTCTCTGCTTGTCAAATGCGGAGAAGGTTTATTCAGTATGGAACTTACGTTACAGCAGTTTTACTAAATGCACTACCATGTGTTTTTTAAACTTTCACAAACAACTGCCGTTTTGACCCCTTTCCCAACATTTTACAGAAAACAATGTTTTCTATATAAAATCTACCCCTACTCTTCTGCTTTTCAAGCAACAAGTCGGATTTCAAATCGGGGCTACCAATCTGTAACTAGAGCTATTTTTGTAACCCTTCGCCTGTTTTTCTGGCTTCGGTAAAAAATGTCAGAAGTTAGCAGATTCATTAAATTCAAAACAACTATCATTTTGACCACTAAACCAAAGAGTTTGACAAAAATATATTGGATTAAAACTTCCCTCTACTTCTCTGCTTGTCAAATGCGGAGAAGGTTTATTCAGTATGGAACTTACGTTACAGCAGTTTTACTAAATGCACTACCATGTGTTTTTTAAACTTTCACAAACAACTGCCGTTTTGACCCCTTTCCCAACATTTTACAGAAAACAATGTTTTCTATATAAAATCTACCCCTACTCTTCTGCTTTTCAAGCAACAAGTCGGATTTCAAATCGGGGCTACCAATCTGTAACTAGAGCTATTTTTGTAACCCTTCGCCTGTTTTTCTGGCTTCGGTAAAAAATGTCAGAAGTTAGCAGATTCATTAAATTCAAAACAACTACCATTTTGACCACTAAACCAAAGAGTTTGACAAAAATATATTGGATTAAAACTTCCCTCTACTTCTCTGCTTGTCAAATGCGGAGAAGGTTTATTCAGTATGGAACTTACGTTACAGCAGTTTTACTAAATGCACTACCATGTGTTTTTTAAACTTTCACAAACAACTGCCGTTTTGACCCCTTTCCCAACATTTTACAGAAAACAATGTTTTCTATATAAAATCTACCCCTACTCTTCTGCTTTTCAAGCAACAAGTCGGATTTCAAATCGGGGCTACCAATCTGTAACTAGAGCTATTTTTGTAACCCTTCGCCTGTTTTTCTGGCTTCGGTAAAAAATGTCAGAAGTTAGCAGATTCATTAAATTCAAAACAACTATCATTTTGACCACTAAACCAAAGAGTTTGACAAAAATATATTGGATTAAAACTTCCCTCTACTTCTCTGCTTGTCAAATGCGGAGAAGGTTTATTCAGTATGGAACTTACGTTACAGCAGTTTTACTAAATGCACTACCATGTGTTTTTTAAACTTTCACAAACAACTGCCGTTTTGACCCCTTTCCCAACATTTTACAGAAAACAATGTTTTCTATATAAAATCTACCCCTACTCTTCTGCTTTTCAAGCAACAAGTCGGATTTCAAATCGGGGCTACCAATCTGTAACTAGAGCTATTTTTGTAACCCTTCGCCTGTTTTTCTGGCTTCGGTAAAAAATGTCAGAAGTTAGCAGATTCATTAAATTCAAAACAACTATCATTTTGACCACTAAACCAAAGAGTTTGACAAAAATATATTGGATTAAAACTTCCCTCTACTTCTCTGCTTGTCAAATGCGGAGAAGGTTTATTCAGTATGGAACTTACGTTACAGCAGTTTTACTAAATGCACTACCATGTGTTTTTTAAACTTTCACAAACAACTGCCGTTTTGACCCCTTTCCCAACATTTTACAGAAAACAATGTTTTCTATATAAAATCTACCCCTACTCTTCTGCTTTTCAAGCAACAAGTCGGATTTCAAATCGGGGCTAACAATCTGTAACTAGAGCTATTTTTGTAACCCTTCGCCTGTTTTTCTGGATTCGGTAAAAAATGTCAGAAGTTAGCAGATTCATTAAATTCAAAACAACTTTAACAAACAAATGCCGTTTTGACCTTTTTCCCATCATTTTACAGAAAACAATGTTTTCTATATAAAATCTACCCCTACTCTTCTGCTTTTCAAGCAACAAGTCGGATTTCAAATCGGGGCTACCAATCTGTAACTAGAGCTATTTTTCTAACCCTTCGCCTGTTTTTCTGGCTTCGGTAAAAAATGTCAGAAGTTAGCAGATTCATTAAATTCAAAACAACTTCAACAAACAAATGCCGTTTTGACCCCTTTCCCATCATTTTACAGAAAACAATGTTTTCTATATAAAATCTACCCCTACTCTTCTGCTTTTCAAGCAACAAGTCGGATTTCAAATCGGGGCTACCAATCTGTAACTAGAACTATTTTTGTAACCCTTCGCCTGTTTTTCTGGATTCGGTAAAAAATGTCAGAAGTTAGCAGATTCATTAAATTCAAAACAACTTTAACAAAGAGTTTGACAAAACTTTAACAAAGAGTTTGACAAAAATATATTGGATTAAAACTTCCCTCTACTTCTCTGCTTGTCAAATGCGGAGAAGGTTTATTCAGTATGGAACTTACGTTACAGCAGTTTTACTAAATGCACTACCATGTGTTTTTTAAACTTTCACAAACAACTGCCGTTTTGACCCCTTTCCCAACATTTTACAGAAAACAATGTTTTCTATATAAAATCTACCCCTACTCTTCTGCTTTTCAAGCAACAAGTCGGATTTCAAATCGGGGCTACCAATCTGTAACTAGAGCTATTTTTGTAACCCTTCGCCTGTTTTTCTGGATTCGGTAAAAAATGTCAGAAGTTAGCAGATTCATTAAATTCAAAACAACTTTAACAAACAAATGCCGTTTTGACCTTTTTCCCATCATTTTACAGAAAACAATGTTTTCTATATAAAATCTACCCCTACTCTTCTGCTTTTCAAGCAACAAGTCGGATTTCAAATCGGGGCTACCAATCTGTAACTAGAGCTATTTTTCTAACCCTTCGCCTGTTTTTCTGGCTTCGGTAAAAAATGTCAGAAGTTAGCAGATTCATTAAATTCAAAACAACTTCAACAAACAAATGCCGTTTTGACCCCTTTCCCATCATTTTACAGAAAACAATGTTTTCTATATAAAATCTACCCCTACTCTTCTGCTTTTCAAGCAACAAGTCGGATTTCAAATCGGGGCTACCAATCTGTAACTAGAACTATTTTTGTAACCCTTCGCCTGTTTTTCTGTCTTCGGTAAAAAATGTCAGAAGTTAGCAGATTCATTAAATTCAAAACAACTATCATTTTGACCACTAAACCAAAGAGTTTGACAAAAATATATTGGATTAAAACTTCCCTCTACTTCTCTGCTTGTCAAATGCGGAGAAGGTTTATGCAGTATGGAACTTACGTTACAGCAGTTTTACTAAATGCACTACCATGTGTTTTTTAAACTTTCACAAACAACTGCCGTTTTGACCCCTTTCCCAACATTTTACAGAAAACAATGTTTTCTATATAAAATCTACCCCTACTCTTCTGCTTTTCAAGCAACAAGTCGGATTTCAAATCGGGGCTACCAATCTGTAACTAGAGCTATTTTTGTAACCCTTCGCCTGTTTTTCTGGCTTCGGTAAAAAATGTCAGAAGTTAGCAGATTCATTAAATTCAAAACAACTTTAACAAACAAATGCCGTTTTGACCCCTTTCCCATCATTTTACAGAAAACAATGTTTTCTATATAAAATCTACCCCTACTCTTCTGCTTTTCAAGCAGCAAGTCGGATTTCAAATCGGGGCTACCAATCTGTAACTAGAGCTATTTTTGTAACCCTTCGCCTGTTTTTCTGGCTTCGGTAAAAAATGTCAGAAGTTTAGCAGATTCATTAAATTCAAAACAACTTTAACAAACAAATGCCGTTTTGACCCCTTTCCCAACATTTTACAGAAAACAATGTTTTCTATATAAAATCTACCCCTACTCTTCTGCTTTTCAAGCAACAAGTCGGATTTCAAATCGGGGCTACCAATCTGTAACTAGAGCTATTTTTCTAACCCTTCGCCTGTTTTTCTGGCTTCGGTAAAAAATGTCAGAAGTTAGCAGATTCATTAAATTCAAAACAACTATCATTTTGACCACTAAACCAAAGAGTTTGACAAAAATATATTGGATTAAAACTTTCTCTACTTCTCTGCTTGTCAAATGCGGAGAAGGTTTATTCAGTATGGAACTAACGTTACAGCAGTTTTACTAAATGCACTACCATGTGTTTTTTTAACTTTCCCAAACAACTGCCCTTTCCCAACATTTTACAGAAAAAAATGTCTATTATATAAAATCTTCCCCTACTCGTCTGCTTTTCAAGCACGAAGTCGGATTTCAAATTGGGGCTACCAATCTGTAACCAGAACTATTTTTGTTTCCCATCACCTGTTTTTCTGGCTTCGGTAAAACATGTCAGAAGTTAGAAGATTCATTCAATTCAAAACAACTATCATTTGAACACTAAACCAAAGAGTTTGACAAAAGTATATTGGATTAGAACTTCCTCTACTTCTCTGCTTGTCAAATGCGGAGATGGTTAATTCAGTATGGAACTTACGTTACAGCAGTTTTACTAAATGCACTACCATCTGTTTTTTAAACTTTCCCAAACAACTGCCGTTTTGACCCATTTCCCAACATTTTACAGAAAAAAATGTTTGCTATATATAATCTTCCCCTACTCGTCTGCTTTTCAAGCACGAAGTCGGATTTCAAATCGGGGCTACCAATCTGTAAATAGAGCTATTTTCGTAACCCATCGCCTGTTTTTCTGGCTTCGGGAAAACATGTCAGAAGTTAGCAGATTCATTAAATTCAAAACAACTATCATTTTGACCTATAAACCAAAGAGTTTGACAAAAATATATTGGATTAAAACTTCCCTCTACTTCTCTGCTTGTCAAATGCGGAGAAGGTTTATTCAGTATGGAACTTACGTTACAGCAGTTTTACTAAATGCACTACCATGTGTTTTTTAAACTTTCACAAACAACTGCCGTTTTGACCCCTTTCCCAACATTTTACAGAAAACAATGTTTTCTATATAAAATCTACCCCTACTCTTCTGCTTTTCAAGCAACAAGTCGGATTTCAAATCGGGGCTACCAATCTGTAACTAGAGCTATTTTTGTAACCCTTCGCCTGTTTTTCTGGCTTCGGTAAAAAATGTCAGAAGTTAGCAGATTCATTAAATTCAAAACAACTATCATTTTGACCACTAAACCAAAGAGTTTGACAAAAATATATTGGATTAAAACTTCCCTCTACTTCTCTGCTTGTCAAATGCGGAGAAGGTTTATTCAGTATGGAACTTACGTTACAGCAGTTTTACTAAATGCACTACCATGTGTTTTTTAAACTTTCACAAACAACTGCCGTTTTGACCCCTTTCCCAACATTTTACAGAAAACAATGTTTTCTATATAAAATCTACCCCTACTCTTCTGCTTTTCAAGCAACAAGTCGGATTTCAAATCGGGGCTACCAATCTGTAACTAGAGCTATTTTTGTAACCCTTCGCCTGTTTTTCTGGCTTCGGTAAAAAATGTCAGAAGTTAGCAGATTCATTAAATTCAAAACAACTTTAACAAACAAATGCCGTTTTGACCTTTTTCCCATCATTTTACAGAAAACCATGTTTTCTATATAAAATCTACCCCTACTCTTCTGCTTTTCAAGCAACAAGTCGGATTTCAAATCGGGGCTACCAATCTGTAACTAGAGCTATTTTTCTAACCCTTCGCCTGTTTTTCTGGCTTCGGTAAAAAATGTCAGAAGTTAGCAGATTCATTAAATTCAAAACAACTATCATTTTGACCACTAAACCAAAGAGTTTGACAAAAATATATTGGATTAAAACTTCCCTCTACTTCTCTGCTTGTCAAATGCGGAGAAGGTTTATGCAGTATGGAACTTACGTTACAGCAGTTTTACTAAATGCACTACCATGTGTTTTTTAAACTTTCACAAACAACTGCCGTTTTGACCCCTTTCCCAACATTTTACAGAAAACAATGTTTTCTATATAAAATCTACCCCTACTCTTCTGCTTTTCAAGCAACAAGTCGGATTTCAAATCGGGGCTACCAATCTGTAACTAGAGCTATTTTTGTAACCCTTCGCCTGTTTTTCTGGCTTCGGTAAAAAATGTCAGAAGTTAGCAGATTCATTAAATTCAAAACAACTTTAACAAACAAATGCCGTTTTGACCCCTTTCCCATCATTTTACAGAAAACAATGTTTTCTATATAAAATCTACCCCTACTCTTCTGCTTTTCAAGCAGCAAGTCGGATTTCAAATCGGGGCTACCAATCTGTAACTAGAGCTATTTTTGTAACCCTTCGCCTGTTTTTCTGGCTTCGGTAAAAAATGTCAGAAGTTTAGCAGATTCATTAAATTCAAAACAACTTTAACAAACAAATGCCGTTTTGACCCCTTTCCCAACATTTTACAGAAAACAATGTTTTCTATATAAAATCTACCCCTACTCTTCTGCTTTTCAAGCAACAAGTCGGATTTCAAATCGGGGCTACCAATCTGTAACTAGAGCTATTTTTCTAACCCTTCGCCTGTTTTTCTGGCTTCGGTAAAAAATGTCAGAAGTTAGCAGATTCATTAAATTCAAAACAACTATCATTTTGACCACTAAACCAAAGAGTTTGACAAAAATATATTGGATTAAAACTTTCTCTACTTCTCTGCTTGTCAAATGCGGAGAAGGTTTATTCAGTATGGAACTAACGTTACAGCAGTTTTACTAAATGCACTACCATGTGTTTTTTTAACTTTCCCAAACAACTGCCCTTTCCCAACATTTTACAGAAAAAAATGTCTATTATATAAAATCTTCCCCTACTCGTCTGCTTTTCAAGCACGAAGTCGGATTTCAAATTGGGGCTACCAATCTGTAACCAGAACTATTTTTGTTTCCCATCACCTGTTTTTCTGGCTTCGGTAAAACATGTCAGAAGTTAGAAGATTCATTCAATTCAAAACATCTATCATTTGAACACTAAACCAAAGAGTTTGACAAAAGTATATTGGATTAGAACTTCCTCTACTTCTCTGCTTGTCAAATGCGGAGATGGTTAATTCAGTATGGAACTTACGTTACAGCAGTTTTACTAAATGCACTACCATCTGTTTTTTAAACTTTCCCAAACAACTGCCGTTTTGACCCATTTCCCAACATTTTACAGAAAAAAATGTTTGCTATATATAATCTTCCCCTACTCGTCTGCTTTTCAAGCACGAAGTCGGATTTCAAATCGGGGCTACCAATCTGTAAATAGAGCTATTTTCGGAACCCATCGCCTGTTTTTCTGGCTTCGGGAAAACATGTCAGAAGTTAGCAGATTCATTCAATTCAAAACAACTATCATTTTGACCACTAAACCAAAGAGTTTGACAAAAGTATATTGGATTAAAACTTCCTCTACTTCTCTGCTTGTCAAATGCGGAGCTGGTTTATTCAGTATGGAACATACGTTTACAGCAGTTTTACTAGATGCACTACCATGTGTTTTTTAAACTTTCACAAACAACTGCCGTTTTGACCCCTTTCCCAACATTTTACAGAAAACAATGTTTTCTATATAAAATCTACCCCTACTCTTCTGCTTTTCAAGCAACAAGTCGGATTTCAAATCGGGGCTACCAATCTGTAACTAGAGCTATTTTTGTAACCCTTCGCCTGTTTTTCTGGCTTCGGTAAAAAATGTCAGAAGTTAGCAGATTCATTAAATTCAAAACAACTATCATTTTGACCACTAAACCAAAGAGTTTGACAAAAATATATTGGATTAAAACTTCCCTCTACTTCTCTGCTTGTCAAATGCGGAGAAGGTTTATTCAGTATGGAACTCACGTTACAGCAGTTTTACTAAATGCACTACCATGTGTTTTTTAAACTTTCACAAACAACTGCCGTTTTGACCCCTTTCCCAACATTTTACAGAAAACAATGTTTTCTATATAAAATCTACCCCTACTCTTCTGCTTTTCAAGCAACAAGTCGGATTTCAAATCGGGGCTACCAATCTGTAACTAGAGCTATTTTTGTAACCCTTCGCCTGTTTTTCTGGCTTCGGTAAAAAATGTCAGAAGTTAGCAGATTCATTAAATTCAAAACAACTACCATTTTGACCACTAAACCAAAGAGTTTGACAAAAATATATTGGATTAAAACTTCCCTCTACTTCTCTGCTTGTCAAATGCGGAGAAGGTTTATTCAGTATGGAACTTACGTTACAGCAGTTTTACTAAATGCACTACCATGTGTTTTTTAAACTTTCACAAACAACTGCCGTTTTGACCCCTTTCCCAACATTTTACAGAAAACAATGTTTTCTATATAAAATCTACCCCTACTCTTCTGCTTTTCAAGCAACAAGTCTAATTTCAAATCGGGGCTACCAATCTGTAACTAGAGCTATTTTTGTAACCCTTCGCCTGTTTTTCTGGCTTCGGTAAAAAATGTCAGAAGTTAGCAGATTCATTAAATTCAAAACAACTATCATTTTGACCACTAAACCAAAGAGTTTGACAAAAATATATTGGATTAAAACTTCCCTCTACTTCTCTGCTTGTCAAATGCGGAGAAGGTTTATTCAGTATGGAACTTACGTTACAGCAGTTTTACTAAATGCACTACCATGTGTTTTTTAAACTTTCACAAACAACTGCCGTTTTGACCCCTTTCCCAACATTTTACAGAAAACAATGTTTTCTATATAAAATCTACCCCTACTCTTCTGCTTTTCAAGCAACAAGTCGGATTTCAAATCGGGGCTACCAATCTGTAACTAGAGCTATTTTTGTAACCCTTCGCCTGTTTTTCTGGCTTCGGTAAAAAATGTCAGAAGTTAGCAGATTCATTAAATTCAAAACAACTATCATTTTGACCACTAAACCAAAGAGTTTGACAAAAATATATTGGATTAAAACTTCCCTCTACTTCTCTGCTTGTCAAATGCGGAGAAGGTTTATTCAGTATGGAACTTACGTTACAGCAGTTTTACTAAATGCACTACCATGTGTTTTTTAAACTTTCACAAACAACTGCCGTTTTGACCCCTTTCCCAACATTTTACAGAAAACAATGTTTTCTATATAAAATCTACCCCTACTCTTCTGCTTTTCAAGCAACAAGTCGGATTTCAAATCGGGGCTACCAATCTGTAACTAGAGCTATTTTTGTAACCCTTCGCCTGTTTTTCTGGCTTCGGTAAAAAATGTCAGAAGTTAGCAGATTCATTAAATTCAAAACAACTATCATTTTGACCACTAAACCAAAGAGTTTGACAAAAATATATTGGATTAAAACTTCCCTCTACTTCTCTGCTTGTCAAATGCGGAGAAGGTTTATTCAGTATGGAACTTACGTTACAGCAGTTTTACTAAATGCACTACCATGTGTTTTTTAAACTTTCACAAACAACTGCCGTTTTGACCCCTTTCCCAACATTTTACAGAAAACAATGTTTTCTATATAAAATCTACCCCTACTCTTCTGCTTTTCAAGCAACAAGTCGGATTTCAAATCGGGGCTAACAATCTGTAACTAGAGCTATTTTTGTAACCCTTCGCCTGTTTTTCTGGATTCGGTAAAAAATGTCAGAAGTTAGCAGATTCATTAAATTCAAAACAACTTTAACAAACAAATGCCGTTTTGACCTTTTTCCCATCATTTTACAGAAAACAATGTTTTCTATATAAAATCTACCCCTACTCTTCTGCTTTTCAAGCAACAAGTCGGATTTCAAATCGGGGCTACCAATCTGTAACTAGAGCTATTTTTCTAACCCTTCGCCTGTTTTTCTGGCTTCGGTAAAAAATGTCAGAAGTTAGCAGATTCATTAAATTCAAAACAACTTCAACAAACAAATGCCGTTTTGACCCCTTTCCCATCATTTTACAGAAAACAATGTTTTCTATATAAAATCTACCCCTACTCTTCTGCTTTTCAAGCAACAAGTCGGATTTCAAATCGGGGCTACCAATCTGTAACTAGAACTATTTTTGTAACCCTTCGCCTGTTTTTCTGTCTTCGGTAAAAAATGTCAGAAGTTAGCAGATTCATTAAATTCAAAACAACTATCATTTTGACCACTAAACCAAAGAGTTTGACAAAAATATATTGGATTAAAACTTCCCTCTACTTCTCTGCTTGTCAAATGCGGAGAAGGTTTATGCAGTATGGAACTTACGTTACAGCAGTTTTACTAAATGCACTACCATGTGTTTTTTAAACTTTCACAAACAACTGCCGTTTTGACCCCTTTCCCAACATTTTACAGAAAACAATGTTTTCTATATAAAATCTACCCCTACTCTTCTGCTTTTCAAGCAACAAGTCGGATTTCAAATCGGGGCTACCAATCTGTAACTAGAGCTATTTTTGTAACCCTTCGCCTGTTTTTCTGGCTTCGGTAAAAAATGTCAGAAGTTAGCAGATTCATTAAATTCAAAACAACTTTAACAAACAAATGCCGTTTTGACCCCTTTCCCATCATTTTACAGAAAACAATGTTTTCTATATAAAATCTACCCCTACTCTTCTGCTTTTCAAGCAGCAAGTCGGATTTCAAATCGGGGCTACCAATCTGTAACTAGAGCTATTTTTGTAACCCTTCGCCTGTTTTTCTGGCTTCGGTAAAAAATGTCAGAAGTTTAGCAGATTCATTAAATTCAAAACAACTTTAACAAACAAATGCCGTTTTGACCCCTTTCCCAACATTTTACAGAAAACAATGTTTTCTATATAAAATCTACCCCTACTCTTCTGCTTTTCAAGCAACAAGTCGGATTTCAAATCGGGGCTACCAATCTGTAACTAGAGCTATTTTTCTAACCCTTCGCCTGTTTTTCTGGCTTCGGTAAAAAATGTCAGAAGTTAGCAGATTCATTAAATTCAAAACAACTATCATTTTGACCACTAAACCAAAGAGTTTGACAAAAATATATTGGATTAAAACTTTCTCTACTTCTCTGCTTGTCAAATGCGGAGAAGGTTTATTCAGTTTGGAACTAACGTTACAGCAGTTTTACTAAATGCACTACCATGTGTTTTTTTAACTTTCCCAAACAACTGCCCTTTCCCAACATTTTACAGAAAAAAATGTCTATTATATAAAATCTTCCCCTACTCGTCTGCTTTTCAAGCACGAAGTCGGATTTCAAATTGGGGCTACCAATCTGTAACCAGAACTATTTTTGTTTCCCATCACCTGTTTTTCTGGCTTCGGTAAAACATGTCAGAAGTTAGAAGATTCATTCAATTCAAAACAACTATCATTTGAACACTAAACCAAAGAGTTTGACAAAAGTATATTGGATTAGAACTTCCTCTACTTCTCTGCTTGTCAAATGCGGAGATGGTTAATTCAGTATGGAACTTACGTTACAGCAGTTTTACTAAATGCACTACCATCTGTTTTTTAAACTTTCCCAAACAACTGCCGTTTTGACCCATTTCCCAACATTTTACAGAAAAAAATGTTTGCTATATATAATCTTCCCCTACTCGTCTGCTTTTCAAGCACGAAGTCGGATTTCAAATCGGGGCTACCAATCTGTAAATAGAGCTATTTTCGTAACCCATCGCCTGTTTTTCTGGCTTCGGGAAAACATGTCAGAAGTTAGCAGATTCATTAAATTCAAAACAACTATCATTTTGACCTATAAACCAAAGAGTTTGACAAAAATATATTGGATTAAAACTTCCCTCTACTTCTCTGCTTGTCAAATGCGGAGAAGGTTTATTCAGTATGGAACTTACGTTACAGCAGTTTTACTAAATGCACTACCATGTGTTTTTTAAACTTTCACAAACAACTGCCGTTTTGACCCCTTTCCCAACATTTTACAGAAAACAATGTTTTCTATATAAAATCTACCCCTACTCTTCTGCTTTTCAAGCAACAAGTCGGATTTCAAATCGGGGCTACCAATCTGTAACTAGAGCTATTTTTGTAACCCTTCGCCTGTTTTTCTGGCTTCGGTAAAAAATGTCAGAAGTTAGCAGATTCATTAAATTCAAAACAACTATCATTTTGACCACTAAACCAAAGAGTTTGACAAAAATATATTGGATTAAAACTTCCCTCTACTTCTCTGCTTGTCAAATGCGGAGAAGGTTTATGCAGTATGGAACTTACGTTACAGCAGTTTTACTAAATGCACTACCATGTGTTTTTTAAACTTTCACAAACAACTGCCGTTTTGACCCCTTTCCCAACATTTTACAGAAAACAATGTTTTCTATATAAAATCTACCCCTACTCTTCTGCTTTTCAAGCAACAAGTCGGATTTCAAATCGGGGCTACCAATCTGTAACTAGAGCTATTTTTGTAACCCTTCGCCTGTTTTTCTGGCTTCGGTAAAAAATGTCAGAAGTTAGCAGATTCATTAAATTCAAAACAACTTTAACAAACAAATGCCGTTTTGACCCCTTTCCCATCATTTTACAGAAAACAATGTTTTCTATATAAAATCTACCCCTACTCTTCTGCTTTTCAAGCAGCAAGTCGGATTTCAAATCGGGGCTACCAATCTGTAACTAGAGCTATTTTTGTAACCCTTCGCCTGTTTTTCTGGCTTCGGTAAAAAATGTCAGAAGTTTAGCAGATTCATTAAATTCAAAACAACTTTAACAAACAAATGCCGTTTTGACCCCTTTCCCAACATTTTACAGAAAACAATGTTTTCTATATAAAATCTACCCCTACTCTTCTGCTTTTCAAGCAACAAGTCGGATTTCAAATCGGGGCTACCAATCTGTAACTAGAGCTATTTTTCTAACCCTTCGCCTGTTTTTCTGGCTTCGGTAAAAAATGTCAGAAGTTAGCAGATTCATTAAATTCAAAACAACTATCATTTTGACCACTAAACCAAAGAGTTTGACAAAAATATATTGGATTAAAACTTTCTCTACTTCTCTGCTTGTCAAATGCGGAGAAGGTTTATTCAGTATGGAACTAACGTTACAGCAGTTTTACTAAATGCACTACCATGTGTTTTTTTAACTTTCCCAAACAACTGCCCTTTCCCAACATTTTACAGAAAAAAATGTCTATTATATAAAATCTTCCCCTACTCGTCTGCTTTTCAAGCACGAAGTCGGATTTCAAATTGGGGCTACCAATCTGTAACCAGAACTATTTTTGTTTCCCATCACCTGTTTTTCTGGCTTCGGTAAAACATGTCAGAAGTTAGAAGATTCATTCAATTCAAAACAACTATCATTTGAACACTAAACCAAAGAGTTTGACAAAAGTATATTGGATTAGAACTTCCTCTACTTCTCTGCTTGTCAAATGCGGAGATGGTTAATTCAGTATGGAACTTACGTTACAGCAGTTTTACTAAATGCACTACCATCTGTTTTTTAAACTTTCCCAAACAACTGCCGTTTTGACCCATTTCCCAACATTTTACAGAAAAAAATGTTTGCTATATATAATCTTCCCCTACTCGTCTGCTTTTCAAGCACGAAGTCGGATTTCAAATCGGGGCTACCAATCTGTAAATAGAGCTATTTTCGTAACCCATCGCCTGTTTTTCTGGCTTCGGGAAAACATGTCAGAAGTTAGCAGATTCATTAAATTCAAAACAACTATCATTTTGACCTATAAACCAAAGAGTTTGACAAAAATATATTGGATTAAAACTTCCCTCTACTTCTCTGCTTGTCAAATGCGGAGAAGGTTTATTCAGTATGGAACTTACGTTACAGCAGTTTTACTAAATGCACTACCATGTGTTTTTTAAACTTTCACAAACAACTGCCGTTTTGACCCCTTTCCCAACATTTTACAGAAAACAATGTTTTCTATATAAAATCTACCCCTACTCTTCTGCTTTTCAAGCAACAAGTCGGATTTCAAATCGGGGCTACCAATCTGTAACTAGAGCTATTTTTGTAACCCTTCGCCTGTTTTTCTGGCTTCGGTAAAAAATGTCAGAAGTTAGCAGATTCATTAAATTCAAAACAACTATCATTTTGACCACTAAACCAAAGAGTTTGACAAAAATATATTGGATTAAAACTTCCCTCTACTTCTCTGCTTGTCAAATGCGGAGAAGGTTTATTCAGTATGGAACTTACGTTACAGCAGTTTTACTAAATGCACTACCATGTGTTTTTTAAACTTTCACAAACAACTGCCGTTTTGACCCCTTTCCCAACATTTTACAGAAAACAATGTTTTCTATATAAAATCTACCCCTACTCTTCTGCTTTTCAAGCAACAAGTCGGATTTCAAATCGGGGCTACCAATCTGTAACTAGAGCTATTTTTGTAACCCTTCGCCTGTTTTTCTGGCTTCGGTAAAAAATGTCAGAAGTTAGCAGATTCATTAAATTCAAAACAACTATCATTTTGACCACTAAACCAAAGAGTTTGACAAAAATATATTGGATTAAAACTTCCCTCTACTTCTCTGCTTGTCAAATGCGGAGAAGGTTTATTCAGTATGGAACTTACGTTACAGCAGTTTTACTAAATGCACTACCATGTGTTTTTTAAACTTTCACAAACAACTGCCGTTTTGACCCCTTTCCCAACATTTTACAGAAAACAATGTTTTCTATATAAAATCTACCCCTACTCTTCTGCTTTTCAAGCAACAAGTCGGATTTCAAATCGGGGCTAACAATCTGTAACTAGAGCTATTTTTGTAACCCTTCGCCTGTTTTTCTGGATTCGGTAAAAAATGTCAGAAGTTAGCAGATTCATTAAATTCAAAACAACTTTAACAAACAAATGCCGTTTTGACCTTTTTCCCATCATTTTACAGAAAACAATGTTTTCTATATAAAATCTACCCCTACTCTTCTGCTTTTCAAGCAACAAGTCGGATTTCAAATCGGGGCTACCAATCTGTAACTAGAGCTATTTTTCTAACCCTTCGCCTGTTTTTCTGGCTTCGGTAAAAAATGTCAGAAGTTAGCAGATTCATTAAATTCAAAACAACTTCAACAAACAAATGCCGTTTTGACCCCTTTCCCATCATTTTACAGAAAACAATGTTTTCTATATAAAATCTACCCCTACTCTTCTGCTTTTCAAGCAACAAGTCGGATTTCAAATCGGGGCTACCAATCTGTAACTAGAACTATTTTTGTAACCCTTCGCCTGTTTTTCTGTCTTCGGTAAAAAATGTCAGAAGTTAGCAGATTCATTAAATTCAAAACAACTATCATTTTGACCACTAAACCAAAGAGTTTGACAAAAATATATTGGATTAAAACTTCCCTCTACTTCTCTGCTTGTCAAATGCGGAGAAGGTTTATGCAGTATGGAACTTACGTTACAGCAGTTTTACTAAATGCACTACCATGTGTTTTTTAAACTTTCACAAACAACTGCCGTTTTGACCCCTTTCCCAACATTTTACAGAAAACAATGTTTTCTATATAAAATCTACCCCTACTCTTCTGCTTTTCAAGCAACAAGTCGGATTTCAAATCGGGGCTACCAATCTGTAACTAGAGCTATTTTTGTAACCCTTCGCCTGTTTTTCTGGCTTCGGTAAAAAATGTCAGAAGTTAGCAGATTCATTAAATTCAAAACAACTTTAACAAACAAATGCCGTTTTGACCCCTTTCCCATCATTTTACAGAAAACAATGTTTTCTATATAAAATCTACCCCTACTCTTCTGCTTTTCAAGCAGCAAGTCGGATTTCAAATCGGGGCTACCAATCTGTAACTAGAGCTATTTTTGTAACCCTTCGCCTGTTTTTCTGTCTTCGGTAAAAAATGTCAGAAGTTTAGCAGATTCATTAAATTCAAAACAACTTTAACAAACAAATGCCGTTTTGACCCCTTTCCCAACATTTTACAGAAAACAATGTTTTCTATATAAAATCTACCCCTACTCTTCTGCTTTTCAAGCAACAAGTCGGATTTCAAATCGGGGCTACCAATCTGTAACTAGAGCTATTTTTCTAACCCTTCGCCTGTTTTTCTGGCTTCGGTAAAAAATGTCAGAAGTTAGCAGATTCATTAAATTCAAAACAACTATCATTTTGACCACTAAACCAAAGAGTTTGACAAAAATATATTGGATTAAAACTTTCTCTACTTCTCTGCTTGTCAAATGCGGAGAAGGTTTATTCAGTATGGAACTAACGTTACAGCAGTTTTACTAAATGCACTACCATGTGTTTTTTTAACTTTCCCAAACAACTGCCCTTTCCCAACATTTTACAGAAAAAAATGTCTATTATATAAAATCTTCCCCTACTCGTCTGCTTTTCAAGCACGAAGTCGGATTTCAAATTGGGGCTACCAATCTGTAACCAGAACTATTTTTGTTTCCCATCACCTGTTTTTCTGGCTTCGGTAAAACATGTCAGAAGTTAGAAGATTCATTCAATTCAAAACAACTATCATTTGAACACTAAACCAAAGAGTTTGACAAAAGTATATTGGATTAGAACTTCCTCTACTTCTCTGCTTGTCAAATGCGGAGATGGTTAATTCAGTATGGAACTTACGTTACAGCAGTTTTACTAAATGCACTACCATCTGTTTTTTAAACTTTCCCAAACAACTGCCGTTTTGACCCATTTCCCAACATTTTACAGAAAAAAATGTTTGCTATATATAATCTTCCCCTACTCGTCTGCTTTTCAAGCACGAAGTCGGATTTCAAATCGGGGCTACCAATCTGTAAATAGAGCTATTTTCGTAACCCATCGCCTGTTTTTCTGGCTTCGGGAAAACATGTCAGAAGTTAGCAGATTCATTAAATTCAAAACAACTATCATTTTGACCTACTAAACCAAAGAGTTTGACAAAAATATATTGGATTAAAACTTCCCTCTACTTCTCTGCTTGTCAAATGCGGAGAAGGTTTATTCAGTATGGAACTTACGTTACAGCAGTTTTACTAAATGCACTACCATGTGTTTTTTAAACTTTCACAAACAACTGCCGTTTTGACCCCTTTCCCAACATTTTACAGAAAACAATGTTTTCTATATAAAATCTACCCCTACTCTTCTGCTTTTCAAGCAACAAGTCGGATTTCAAATCGGGGCTACCAATCTGTAACTAGAGCTATTTTTGTAACCCTTCGCCTGTTTTTCTGGCTTCGGTAAAAAATGTCAGAAGTTAGCAGATTCATTAAATTCAAAACAACTATCATTTTGACCACTAAACCAAAGAGTTTGACAAAAATATATTGGATTAAAACTTCCCTCTACTTCTCTGCTTGTCAAATGCGGAGAAGGTTTATTCAGTATGGAACTTACGTTACAGCAGTTTTACTAAATGCACTACCATGTGTTTTTTAAACTTTCACAAACAACTGCCGTTTTGACCCCTTTCCCAACATTTTACAGAAAACAATGTTTTCTATATAAAATCTACCCCTACTCTTCTGCTTTTCAAGCAACAAGTCGGATTTCAAATCGGGGCTACCAATCTGTAACTAGAGCTATTTTTGTAACCCTTCGCCTGTTTTTCTGGCTTCGGTAAAAAATGTCAGAAGTTAGCAGATTCATTAAATTCAAAACAACTTTAACAAACAAATGCCGTTTTGACCTTTTTCCCATCATTTTACAGAAAACCATGTTTTCTATATAAAATCTACCCCTACTCTTCTGCTTTTCAAGCAACAAGTCGGATTTCAAATCGGGGCTACCAATCTGTAACTAGAGCTATTTTTCTAACCCTTCGCCTGTTTTTCTGGCTTCGGTAAAAAATGTCAGAAGTTAGCAGATTCATTAAATTCAAAACAACTTCAACAAACAAATGCCGTTTTGACCCCTTTCCCATCATTTTACAGAAAACAATGTTTTCTATATAAAATCTACCCCTACTCTTCTGCTTTTCAAGCAACAAGTCGGATTTCAAATCGGGGCTACCAATCTGTAACTAGAACTATTTTTGTAACCCTTCGCCTGTTTTTCTGGCTTCGGTAAAAAATGTCAGAAGTTAGCAGATTCATTAAATTCAAAACAACTATCATTTTGACCACTAAACCAAAGAGTTTGACAAAAATATATTGGATTAAAACTTCCCTCTACTTCTCTGCTTGTCAAATGCGGAGAAGGTTTATGCAGTATGGAACTTACGTTACAGCAGTTTTACTAAATGCACTACCATGTGTTTTTTAAACTTTCACAAACAACTGCCGTTTTGACCCCTTTCCCAACATTTTACAGAAAACAATGTTTTCTATATAAAATCTACCCCTACTCTTCTGCTTTTCAAGCAACAAGTCGGATTTCAAATCGGGGCTACCAATCTGTAACTAGAGCTATTTTTGTAACCCTTCGCCTGTTTTTCTGGCTTCGGTAAAAAATGTCAGAAGTTTAGCAGATTCATTAAATTCAAAACAACTTTAACAAACAAATGCCGTTTTGACCCCTTTCCCAACATTTTACAGAAAACAATGTTTTCTATATAAAATCTACCCCTACTCTTCTGCTTTTCAAGCAACAAGTCGGATTTCAAATCGGGGCTACCAATCTGTAACTAGAGCTATTTTTCTAACCCTTCGCCTGTTTTTCTGGCTTCGGTAAAAAATGTCAGAAGTTAGCAGATTCATTAAATTCAAAACAACTATCATTTTGACCACTAAACCAAAGAGTTTGACAAAAATATATTGGATTAAAACTTCCCTCTACTTCTCTGCTTGTCAAATGCGGAGAAGGTTTATTCAGTATGGAACTAACGTTACAGCAGTTTTACTAAATGCACTACCATGTGTTTTTTTAACTTTCCCAAACAACTGCCCTTTCCCAACATTTTACAGAAAAAAATGTCTATTATATAAAATCTTCCCCTACTCGTCTGCTTTTCAAGCACGAAGTCGGATTTCAAATTGGGGCTACCAATCTGTAACCAGAGCTATTTTTGTTTCCCATCACCTGTTTTTCTGGCTTCGGTAAAACATGTCAGAAGTTAGAAGATTCATTCAATTCAAAACAACTATCATTTGAACACTAAACCAAAGAGTTTGACAAAAGTATATTGGATTAGAACTTCCTCTACTTCTCTGCTTGTCAAATGCGGAGATGGTTAATTCAGTATGGAACTTACGTTACAGCAGTTTTACTAAATGCACTACCATCTGTTTTTTAAACTTTCCCAAACAACTGCCGTTTTGACCCATTTCCCAACATTTTACAGAAAAAAATGTTTGCTATATATAATCTTCCCCTACTCGTCTGCTTTTCAAGCACGAAGTCGGATTTCAAATCGGGGCTACCAATCTGTAAATAGAGCTATTTTCGTAACCCATCGCCTGTTTTTCTGGCTTCGGGAAAACATGTCAGAAGTTAGCAGATTCATTCAATTCAAAACAACTATCATTTTGACCACTAAACCAAAGAGTTTGACAAAAATATATTGGATTAAAACTTCCCTCTACTTCTCTGCTTGTCAAATGCGGAGAAGGTTTATGCAGTATGGAACTTACGTTACAGCAGTTTTACTAAATGCACTACCATGTGTTTTTTAAACTTTCACAAACAACTGCCGTTTTGACCCCTTTCCCAACATTTTACAGAAAACAATGTTTTCTATATAAAATCTACCCCTACTCTTCTGCTTTTCAAGCAACAAGTCGGATTTCAAATCGGGGCTACCAATCTGTAACTAGAGCTATTTTTGTAACCCTTCGCCTGTTTTTCTGGCTTCGGTAAAAAATGTCAGAAGTTTAGCAGATTCATTAAATTCAAAACAACTTTAACAAACAAATGCCGTTTTGACCCCTTTCCCAACATTTTACAGAAAACAATGTTTTCTATATAAAATCTACCCCTACTCTTCTGCTTTTCAAGCAACAAGTCGGATTTCAAATCGGGGCTACCAATCTGTAACTAGAGCTATTTTTCTAACCCTTCGCCTGTTTTTCTGGCTTCGGTAAAAAATGTCAGAAGTTAGCAGATTCATTAAATTCAAAACAACTATCATTTTGACCACTAAACCAAAGAGTTTGACAAAAATATATTGGATTAAAACTTCCCTCTACTTCTCTGCTTGTCAAATGCGGAGAAGGTTTATTCAGTATGGAACTAACGTTACAGCAGTTTTACTAAATGCACTACCATGTGTTTTTTTAACTTTCCCAAACAACTGCCCTTTCCCAACATTTTACAGAAAAAAATGTCTATTATATAAAATCTTCCCCTACTCGTCTGCTTTTCAAGCACGAAGTCGGATTTCAAATTGGGGCTACCAATCTGTAACCAGAGCTATTTTTGTTTCCCATCACCTGTTTTTCTGGCTTCGGTAAAACATGTCAGAAGTTAGAAGATTCATTCAATTCAAAACAACTATCATTTGAACACTAAACCAAAGAGTTTGACAAAAGTATATTGGATTAGAACTTCCTCTACTTCTCTGCTTGTCAAATGCGGAGATGGTTAATTCAGTATGGAACTTACGTTACAGCAGTTTTACTAAATGCACTACCATCTGTTTTTTAAACTTTCCCAAACAACTGCCGTTTTGACCCATTTCCCAACATTTTACAGAAAAAAATGTTTGCTATATATAATCTTCCCCTACTCGTCTGCTTTTCAAGCACGAAGTCGGATTTCAAATCGGGGCTACCAATCTGTAAATAGAGCTATTTTCGTAACCCATCGCCTGTTTTTCTGGCTTCGGGAAAACATGTCAGAAGTTAGCAGATTCATTCAATTCAAAACAACTATCATTTTGACCACTAAACCAAAGAGTTTGACAAAAGTATATTGGATTAAAACTTCCTCTACTTCTCTGCTTGTCAAATGCGGAGATGGTTTATTCAGTATGGAACTTACGTTACAGCAGTTTTACTAAATGCACTACCATGTGTTTTTTAAACTTTCCCAAACAACTGCCGTTTTGACCCCTTTCCCAACATTTTACAGAAAAAAATGTTTTCTATATAAAATCTACCCCTACTCTTCTGCTTTTCAAGCAACAAGTCGGATTTCAAATCGGGGCTACCAATCTGTAACTAGAGCTATTTTTGTAACCCATCGCCTGTTTTTCTGGCTTCGGTAAAACATGTCAGAAGTTAGCAGATTCATTAAATTCAAAACAACTATCATTTTGACCACTAAACCAAAGAGTTTGACAAAAATATATTGGATTAAAACTTCCCTCTACTTCTCTGCTTGTCAAATGCGGAGAAGGTTTATTCAGTATGGAACTTACGTTACAGCAGTTTTACTAAATGCACTACCATGTGTTTTTTAAACTTTCACAAACAACTGCCGTTTTGACCCCTTTCCCAACATTTTACAGAAAACAATGTTTTCTATATAAAATCTACCCCTACTCTTCTGCTTTTCAAGCAACAAGTCGGATTTCAAATCGGGGCTACCAATCTGTAACTAGAGCTATTTTTGTAACCCTTCGCCTGTTTTTCTGGCTTCGGTAAAAAATGTCAGAAGTTAGCAGATTCATTAAATTCAAAACAACTATCATTTTGACCACTAAACCAAAGAGTTTGACAAAAATATATTGGATTAAAACTTCCTCTACTTCTCTGCTTGTCAAATGCGGAGAAGGTTTATTCAGTATGGAACTTACGTTACAGCAGTTTTACTAAATGCACTACCATGTGTTTTTTAAACTTTCACAAACAACTGCCGTTTTGACCCCTTTCCCAACATTTTACAGAAAACAATGTTTTCTATATAAAATCTACCCCTACTCTTCTGCTTTTCAAGCAACAAGTCGGATTTCAAATCGGGGCTACCAATCTGTAACTAGAGCTATTTTTCTAACCCTTCGCCTGTTTTTCTGGCTTCGGTAAAAAATGTCAGAAGTTAGCAGATTCATTAAATTCAAAACAACTTCAACAAACAAATGCCGTTTTGACCCCTTTCCCATCATTTTACAGAAAACAATGTTTTCTATATAAAATCTACCCCTACTCTTCTGCTTTTCAAGCAACAAGTCGGATTTCAAATCGGGGCTACCAATCTGTAACTAGAACTATTTTTGTAACCCTTCGCCTGTTTTTCTGTCTTCGGTAAAAAATGTCAGAAGTTAGCAGATTCATTAAATTCAAAACAACTATCATTTTGACCACTAAACCAAAGAGTTTGACAAAAATATATTGGATTAAAACTTCCCTCTACTTCTCTGCTTGTCAAATGCGGAGAAGGTTTATGCAGTATGGAACTTACGTTACAGCAGTTTTACTAAATGCACTACCATGTGTTTTTTAAACTTTCACAAACAACTGCCGTTTTGACCCCTTTCCCAACATTTTACAGAAAACAATGTTTTCTATATAAAATCTACCCCTACTCTTCTGCTTTTCAAGCAACAAGTCGGATTTCAAATCGGGGCTACCAATCTGTAACTAGAGCTATTTTTGTAACCCTTCGCCTGTTTTTCTGGCTTCGGTAAAAAATGTCAGAAGTTTAGCAGATTCATTAAATTCAAAACAACTTTAACAAACAAATGCCGTTTTGACCCCTTTCCCAACATTTTACAGAAAACAATGTTTTCTATATAAAATCTACCCCTACTCTTCTGCTTTTCAAGCAACAAGTCGGATTTCAAATCGGGGCTACCAATCTGTAACTAGAGCTATTTTTCTAACCCTTCGCCTGTTTTTCTGGCTTCGGTAAAAAATGTCAGAAGTTAGCAGATTCATTAAATTCAAAACAACTATCATTTTGACCACTAAACCAAAGAGTTTGACAAAAATATATTGGATTAAAACTTCCTCTACTTCTCTGCTTGTCAAATGCGGAGAAGGTTTATTCAGTATGGAACTAACGTTACAGCAGTTTTACTAAATGCACTACCATGTGTTTTTTTAACTTTCCCAAACAACTGCCCTTTCCCAACATTTTACAGAAAAAAATGTCTATTATATAAAATCTTCCCCTACTCGTCTGCTTTTCAAGCACGAAGTCGGATTTCAAATTGGGGCTACCAATCTGTAACCAGAGCTATTTTTGTTTCCCATCACCTGTTTTTCTGGCTTCGGTAAAACATGTCAGAAGTTAGAAGATTCATTCAATTCAAAACAACTATCATTTGAACACTAAACCAAAGAGTTTGACAAAAGTATATTGGATTAGAACTTCCTCTACTTCTCTGCTTGTCAAATGCGGAGATGGTTAATTCAGTATGGAACTTACGTTACAGCAGTTTTACTAAATGCACTACCATCTGTTTTTTAAACTTTCCCAAACAACTGCCGTTTTGACCCATTTCCCAACATTTTACAGAAAAAAATGTTTGCTATATATAATCTTCCCCTACTCGTCTGCTTTTCAAGCACGAAGTCGGATTTCAAATCGGGGCTACCAATCTGTAAATAGAGCTATTTTCGTAACCCATCGCCTGTTTTTCTGGCTTCGGGAAAACATGTCAGAAGTTAGCAGATTCATTCAATTCAAAACAACTATCATTTTGACCACTAAACCAAAGAGTTTGACAAAAGTATATTGGATTAAAACTTCCTCTACTTCTCTGCTTGTCAAATGCGGAGATGGTTTATTCAGTATGGAACTTACGTTACAGCAGTTTTACTAAATGCACTACCATGTGTTTTTTAAACTTTCACAAACAACTGCCGTTTTGACCCCTTTCCCAACATTTTACAGAAAACAATGTTTTCTATATAAAATCTACCCCTACTCTTCTGCTTTTCAAGCAACAAGTCGGATTTCAAATCGGGGCTACCAATCTGTAACTAGAGCTATTTTTGTAACCCATCGCCTGTTTTTCTGGCTTCGGTAAAAAATGTCAGAAGTTAGCAGATTCATTAAATTCAAAACAACTATCATTTTGACCACTAAACCAAAGAGTTTGACAAAAATATATTGGATTAAAACTTCCCTCTACTTCTCTGCTTGTCAAATGCGGAGAAGGTTTATTCAGTATGGAACTTACGTTACAGCAGTTTTACTAAATGCACTACCATGTGTTTTTTAAACTTTCACAAACAACTGCCGTTTTGACCCCTTTCCCAACATTTTACAGAAAACAATGTTTTCTATATAAAATCTACCCCTACTCTTCTGCTTTTCAAGCAACAAGTCGGATTTCAAATCGGGGCTACCAATCTGTAACTAGAGCTATTTTTGTAACCCTTCGCCTGTTTTTCTGGCTTCGGTAAAAAATGTCAGAAGTTAGCAGATTCATTAAATTCAAAACAACTATCATTTTGACCACTAAACCAAAGAGTTTGACAAAAATATATTGGATTAAAACTTCCTCTACTTCTCTGCTTGTCAAATGCGGAGAAGGTTTATGCAGTATGGAACTTACGTTTACAGCAGTTTTACTAAATGCACTACCATGTGTTTTTTAAACTTTCACAAACAACTGCCGTTTTGACCCCTTTCCCAACATTTTACAGAAAACAATGTTTTCTATATAAAATCTACCCCTACTCTTCTGCTTTTCAAGCAACAAGTCGGATTTCAAATCGGGGCTACCAATCTGTAACTAGAGCTATTTTTGTAACCCTTCGCCTGTTTTTCTGGCTTCGGTAAAAAATGTCAGAAGTTAGCAGATTCATTAAATTCAAAACAACTTTAACAAACAAATGCCGTTTTGACCCCTTTCCCATCATTTTACAGAAAACAATGTTTTCTATATAAAATCTACCCCTACTCTTCTGCTTTTCAAGCAACAAGTCGGATTTCAAATCGGGGCTACCAATCTGTAACTAGAGCTATTTTTCTAACCCTTCGCCTGTTTTTCTGGCTTCGGTAAAAAATGTCAGAAGTTAGCAGATTCATTCAATTCAAAACAACTTTAACAAACAAATGCCGTTTTGACCCCTTTCCCATCATTTTACAGAAAACAATGTTTTCTATATAAAATCTACCCCTACTCTTCTGCTTTTCAAGCAACAAGTCGGATTTCAAATCGGGGCTACCAATCTGTAACTAGAGCTATTTTTGTAACCCTTCGCCTGTTTTTCTGGCTTCGGTAAAAAATGTCAGAAGTTTAGCAGATTCATTAAATTCAAAACAACTTTAACAAACAAATGCCGTTTTGACCCCTTTCCCAACATTTTACAGAAAACAATGTTTTCTATATAAAATCTACCCCTACTCTTCTGCTTTTCAAGCAACAAGTCGGATTTCAAATCGGGGCTACCAATCTGTAACTAGAGCTATTTTTCTAACCCTTCGCCTGTTTTTCTGGCTTCGGTAAAAAATGTCAGAAGTTAGCAGATTCATTAAATTCAAAACAACTATCATTTTGACCACTAAACCAAAGAGTTTGACAAAAATATATTGGATTAAAACTTCCTCTACTTCTCTGCTTGTCAAATGCGGAGAAGGTTTATTCAGTATGGAACTAACGTTACAGCAGTTTTACTAAATGCACTACCATGTGTTTTTTTAACTTTCCCAAACAACTGCCCTTTCCCAACATTTTACAGAAAAAAATGTCTATTATATAAAATCTTCCCCTACTCGTCTGCTTTTCAAGCACGAAGTCGGATTTCAAATTGGGGCTACCAATCTGTAACCAGAGCTATTTTTGTTTCCCATCACCTGTTTTTCTGGCTTCGGTAAAACATGTCAGAAGTTAGAAGATTCATTCAATTCAAAACAACTATCATTTGAACACTAAACCAAAGAGTTTGACAAAAGTATATTGGATTAGAACTTCCTCTACTTCTCTGCTTGTCAAATGCGGAGATGGTTAATTCAGTATGGAACTTACGTTACAGCAGTTTTACTAAATGCACTACCATCTGTTTTTTAAACTTTCCCAAACAACTGCCGTTTTGACCCATTTCCCAACATTTTACAGAAAAAAATGTTTGCTATATATAATCTTCCCCTACTCGTCTGCTTTTCAAGCACGAAGTCGGATTTCAAATCGGGGCTACCAATCTGTAAATAGAGCTATTTTCGTAACCCATCGCCTGTTTTTCTGGCTTCGGGAAAACATGTCAGAAGTTAGCAGATTCATTCAATTCAAAACAACTATCATTTTGACCACTAAACCAAAGAGTTTGACAAAAATATATTGGATTAAAACTTCCCTCTACTTCTCTGCTTGTCAAATGCGGAGAAGGTTTATTCAGTATGGAACTTACGTTACAGCAGTTTTACTAAATGCACTACCATGTGTTTTTTAAACTTTCACAAACAACTGCCGTTTTGACCCCTTTCCCAACATTTTACAGAAAACAATGTTTTCTATATAAAATCTACCCCTACTCTTCTGCTTTTCAAGCAACAAGTCGGATTTCAAATCGGGGCTACCAATCTGTAACTAGAGCTATTTTTGTAACCCTTCGCCTGTTTTTCTGGCTTCGGTAAAAAATGTCAGAAGTTTAGCAGATTCATTAAATTCAAAACAACTTTAACAAACAAATGCCGTTTTGACCCCTTTCCCAACATTTTACAGAAAACAATGTTTTCTATATAAAATCTACCCCTACTCTTCTGCTTTTCAAGCAACAAGTCGGATTTCAAATCGGGGCTACCAATCTGTAACTAGAGCTATTTTTCTAACCCTTCGCCTGTTTTTCTGGCTTCGGTAAAAAATGTCAGAAGTTAGCAGATTCATTAAATTCAAAACAACTATCATTTTGACCACTAAACCAAAGAGTTTGACAAAAATATATTGGATTAAAACTTCCCTCTACTTCTCTGCTTGTCAAATGCGGAGAAGGTTTATTCAGTATGGAACTAACGTTACAGCAGTTTTACTAAATGCACTACCATGTGTTTTTTTAACTTTCCCAAACAACTGCCCTTTCCCAACATTTTACAGAAAAAAATGTCTATTATATAAAATCTTCCCCTACTCGTCTGCTTTTCAAGCACGAAGTCGGATTTCAAATTGGGGCTACCAATCTGTAACCAGAGCTATTTTTGTTTCCCATCACCTGTTTTTCTGGCTTCGGTAAAACATGTCAGAAGTTAGAAGATTCATTCAATTCAAAACAACTATCATTTGAACACTAAACCAAAGAGTTTGACAAAAGTATATTGGATTAGAACTTCCTCTACTTCTCTGCTTGTCAAATGCGGAGATGGTTAATTCAGTATGGAACTTACGTTACAGCAGTTTTACTAAATGCACTACCATCTGTTTTTTAAACTTTCCCAAACAACTGCCGTTTTGACCCATTTCCCAACATTTTACAGAAAAAAATGTTTGCTATATATAATCTTCCCCTACTCGTCTGCTTTTCAAGCACGAAGTCGGATTTCAAATCGGGGCTACCAATCTGTAAATAGAGCTATTTTCGTAACCCATCGCCTGTTTTTCTGGCTTCGGGAAAACATGTCAGAAGTTAGCAGATTCATTCAATTCAAAACAACTATCATTTTGACCACTAAACCAAAGAGTTTGACAAAAGTATATTGGATTAAAACTTCCTCTACTTCTCTGCTTGTCAAATGCGGAGCTGGTTTATTCAGTATGGAACTTACGTTTACAGCAGTTTTACTAAATGCACTACCATGTATTTTTTTAACTTTCCCAAACAACTGCCGTTTTGACCCCTTTCCCAACATTTTACAGAAAAAAATGTCTATTATATAAAATCTACCCCTACTCATCTGCTTTTCAAGCAAGAAGTCGGATTTCAAATCGGCGCTACCAATCTGTAACTAGAGCTATTTTTGTAACCCATCGCCTGTTTTTCTGGCTTCGGTAAAACATGTCAGAAGTTAGCAGATTCATTCAATTCAAAACAACTATCATTTTGACCACTAAACCAAAGAGTTTGACAAAAGTATATTGGATTAAAACTTCCTCTACTTCTCTGCTTGTCAAATGCGGAGATGGTTTATTCAGTATGGAACTTACGTTTACAGCAGTTTTACTAAATGCAATACCATGTGTTTTTTAAACTTTCCCAAACAACTGCCCTTTCCCAACATTTTACAGAAAAAAATGTCTATTATATAAAATCTTCCCCTACTCGTCTGCTTTTCAAGCACGAAGTCGGATTTCAAATTGGGGCTACCAATCTGTAACCAGAGCTATTTTTGTTTCCCATCGCCTGTTTTTCTGGCTTCGGTAAAAAATGTCAGAAGTTAGCAGATTCATTAAATTCAAAACAACTATCATTTTGACCACTAAACCAAAGAGTTTGACAAAAATATATTGGATTAAAACTTCCTCTACTTCTCTGCTTGTCAAATGCGGAGAAGGTTTATTCAGTATGGAACTTACGTTACAGCAGTTTTACTAAATGCACTACCATGTGTTTTTTAAACTTTCACAAACAACTGCCGTTTTGACCCCTTTCCCAACATTTTACAGAAAACAATGTTTTCTATATAAAATCTACCCCTACTCTTCTGCTTTTCAAGCAACAAGTCGGATTTCAAATCGGGGCTACCAATCTGTAACTAGAGCTATTTTTGTAACCCTTCGCCTGTTTTTCTGGCTTCGGTAAAAAATGTCAGAAGTTAGCAGATTCATTAAATTCAAAACAACTTTAACAAACAAATGCCGTTTTGACCTCTTTCCCAACATTTTACAGAAAACAATGTTTTCTATATAAAATCTACCCCTACTCTTCTGCTTTTCAAGCAACAAGTCGGATTTCAAATCGGGGCTACCAATCTGTAACTAGAGCTATTTTTCTAACCCTTCGCCTGTTTTTCTGGCTTCGGTAAAAAATGTCAGAAGTTAGCAGATTCATTAATTCAAAACAACTTTAACAAACAAATGCCGTTTTGACCCCATTCCCATCATTTTACAGAAAACAATGTTTTCTATATAAAATCTACCCCTACTCTTCTGCTTTTCAAGCAACAAGTCGGATTTCAAATCGGGGCTACCAATCTGTAACTAGAGCTATTTTTGTAACCCTTCGCCTGTTTTTCTGGCTTCGGTAAAAAATGTCAGAAGTTTAGCAGATTCATTAAATTCAAAACAACTTTAACAAACAAATGCCGTTTTGACCCCTTTCCCAACATTTTACAGAAAACAATGTTTTCTATATAAAATCTACCCCTACTCTTCTGCTTTTCAAGCAACAAGTCGGATTTCAAATCGGGGCTACCAATCTGTAACTAGAGCTATTTTTCTAACCCTTCGCCTGTTTTTCTGGCTTCGGTAAAAAATGTCAGAAGTTAGCAGATTCATTCAATTCAAAACAACTATCATTTTGACCACTAAACCAAAGAGTTTGACAAAAATATATTGGATTAAAACTTCCTCTACTTCTCTGCTTGTCAAATGCGGAGAAGGTTTATTCAGTATGGAACTAACGTTACAGCAGTTTTACTAAATGCACTACCATGTGTTTTTTTAACTTTCCCAAACAACTGCCCTTTCCCAACATTTTACAGAAAAAAATGTCTATTATATAAAATCTTCCCCTACTCGTCTGCTTTTCAAGCACGAAGTCGGATTTCAAATTGGGGCTACCAATCTGTAACCAGAGCTATTTTTGTTTCCCATCACCTGTTTTTCTGGCTTCGGTAAAACATGTCAGAAGTTAGAAGATTCATTCAATTCAAAACAACTATCATTTGAACACTAAACCAAAGAGTTTGACAAAAGTATATTGGATTAGAACTTCCTCTACTTCTCTGCTTGTCAAATGCGGAGATGGTTAATTCAGTATGGAACTTACGTTACAGCAGTTTTACTAAATGCACTACCATCTGTTTTTTAAACTTTCCCAAACAACTGCCGTTTTGACCCATTTCCCAACATTTTACAGAAAAAAATGTTTGCTATATATAATCTTCCCCTACTCGTCTGCTTTTCAAGCACGAAGTCGGATTTCAAATCGGGGCTACCAATCTGTAAATAGAGCTATTTTCGTAACCCATCGCCTGTTTTTCTGGCTTCGGGAAAACATGTCAGAAGTTAGCAGATTCATTCAATTCAAAACAACTATCATTTTGACCTATAAACCAAAGAGTTTGACAAAAATATATTGGATTAAAACTTCCCTCTACTTCTCTGCTTGTCAAATGCGGAGAAGGTTTATTCAGTATGGAACTTACGTTACAGCAGTTTTACTAAATGCACTACCATGTGTTTTTTAAACTTTCACAAACAACTGCCGTTTTGACCCCTTTCCCAACATTTTACAGAAAACAATGTTTTCTATATAAAATCTACCCCTACTCTTCTGCTTTTCAAGCAACAAGTCGGATTTCAAATCGGGGCTACCAATCTGTAACTAGAGCTATTTTTGTAACCCTTCGCCTGTTTTTCTGGCTTCGGTAAAAAATGTCAGAAGTTAGCAGATTCATTAAATTCAAAACAACTATCATTTTGACCACTAAACCAAAGAGTTTGACAAAAATATATTGGATTAAAACTTCCCTCTACTTCTCTGCTTGTCAAATGCGGAGAAGGTTTATTCAGTATGGAACTTACGTTACAGCAGTTTTACTAAATGCACTACCATGTGTTTTTTAAACTTTCACAAACAACTGCCGTTTTGACCCCTTTCCCAACATTTTACAGAAAACAATGTTTTCTATATAAAATCTACCCCTACTCTTCTGCTTTTCAAGCAACAAGTCGGATTTCAAATCGGGGCTACCAATCTGTAACTAGAGCTATTTTTGTAACCCTTCGCCTGTTTTTCTGGCTTCGGTAAAAAATGTCAGAAGTTAGCAGATTCATTAAATTCAAAACAACTTTAACAAACAAATGCCGTTTTGACCCCTTTCCCAACATTTTACAGAAAACAATGTTTTCTATATAAAATCTACCCCTACTCTTCTGCTTTTCAAGCAACAAGTCGGATTTCAAATCGGGGCTACCAATCTGTAACTAGAGCTATTTTTGTAACCCTTCGCCTGTTTTTCTGGCTTCGGTAAAAAATGTCAGAAGTTAGCAGATTCATTAAATTCAAAACAACTTTAACAAACAAATGCCGTTTTGACCCTTTTCCCATCATTTTACAGAAAACAATGTTTTCTATATAAAATCTACCCCTACTCTTCTGCTTTTCAAGCAACAAGTCGGATTTCAAATCGGGGCTACCAATCTGTAACTAGAGCTATTTTTCTAACCCTTCGCCTGTTTTTCTGGCTTCGGTAAAAAATGTCAGAAGTTAGCAGATTCATTAAATTCAAAACAACTTTAACAAACAAATGCCGTTTTGACCCCTTTCCCATCATTTTACAGAAAACAATGTTTTCTATATAAAATCTACCCCTACTCTTCTGCTTTTCAAGCAACAAGTCGGATTTCAAATCGGGGCTACCAATCTGTAACTAGAGCTATTTTTGTAACCCTTCGCCTGTTTTTCTGGCTTCGGTAAAAAATGTCAGAAGTTAGCAGATTCATTAAATTCAAAACAACTTTAACAAACAAATGCCGTTTTGACCCCTTTCCCATCATTTTACAGAAAACAATGTTTTCTATATAAAATCTACCCCTACTCTTCTGCTTTTCAAGCAACAAGTCGGATTTCAAATCGGGGCTACCAATCTGTAACTAGAGCTATTTTTGTAACCCTTCGCCTGTTTTTCTGGCTTCGGTAAAAAATGTCAGAAGTTTAGCAGATTCATTAAATTCAAAACAACTTTAACAAACAAATGCCGTTTTGACCCCTTTCCCAACATTTTACAGAAAACAATGTTTTCTATATAAAATCTACCCCTACTCTTCTGCTTTTCAAGCAACAAGTCGGATTTCAAATCGGGGCTACCAATCTGTAACTAGAGCTATTTTTCTAACCCTTCGCCTGTTTTTCTGGCTTCGGTAAAAAATGTCAGAAGTTAGCAGATTCATTAAATTCAAAACAACTATCATTTTGACCACTAAACCAAAGAGTTTGACAAAAATATATTGGATTAAAACTTCCCTCTACTTCTCTGCTTGTCAAATGCGGAGAAGGTTTATTCAGTATGGAACTAACGTTACAGCAGTTTTACTAAATGCACTACCATGTGTTTTTTTAACTTTCCCAAACAACTGCCCTTTCCCAACATTTTACAGAAAAAAATGTCTATTATATAAAATCTTCCCCTACTCGTCTGCTTTTCAAGCACGAAGTCGGATTTCAAATTGGGGCTACCAATCTGTAACCAGAGCTATTTTTGTTTCCCATCACCTGTTTTTCTGGCTTCGGTAAAACATGTCAGAAGTTAGAAGATTCATTCAATTCAAAACAACTATCATTTGAACACTAAACCAAAGAGTTTGACAAAAGTATATTGGATTAGAACTTCCTCTACTTCTCTGCTTGTCAAATGCGGAGATGGTTAATTCAGTATGGAACTTACGTTACAGCAGTTTTACTAAATGCACTACCATCTGTTTTTTAAACTTTCCCAAACAACTGCCGTTTTGACCCATTTCCCAACATTTTACAGAAAAAAATGTTTGCTATATATAATCTTCCCCTACTCGTCTGCTTTTCAAGCACGAAGTCGGATTTCAAATCGGGGCTACCAATCTGTAAATAGAGCTATTTTCGTAACCCATCGCCTGTTTTTCTGGCTTCGGGAAAACATGTCAGAAGTTAGCAGATTCATTCAATTCAAAACAACTATCATTTTGACCACTAAACCAAAGAGTTTGACAAAAGTATATTGGATTAAAACTTCCCTCTACTTCTCTGCTTGTCAAATGCGGAGAAGGTTTATTCAGTATGGAACTTACGTTACAGCAGTTTTACTAAATGCACTACCATGTGTTTTTTAAACTTTCCCAAACAACTGCCGTTTTGACCCCTTTCCCAACATTTTACAGAAAAAAATGTCTATTATATAAAATCTACCCCTACTCATCTGCTTTTCAAGCAAGAAGTCGGATTTCAAATCGGGGCTACCAATCTGTAACTAGAGCTATTTTTGTAACCCATCGCCTGTTTTTCTGGCTTCGGTAAAACATGTCAGAAGTTAGCAGATTCATTCAATTCAAAACAACTATCATTTTGACCACTAAACCAAAGAGTTTGACAAAAGTATATTGGATTAAAACTTCCTCTACTTCTCTGCTTGTCAAATGCGGAGATGGTTTATTCAGTATGGAACTTACGTTTACAGCAGTTTTACTAAATGCAATACCATGTGTTTTTTAAACTTTCCCAAACAACTGCCCTTTCCCAACATTTTACAGAAAAAAATGTCTATTATATAAAATCTTCCCCTACTCGTCTGCTTTTCAAGCACGAAGTCGGATTTCAAATTGGGGCTACCAATCTGTAACCAGAGCTATTTTTGTTTCCCATCGCCTGTTTTTCTGGCTTCGGTAAAACATGTCAGAAGTTAGCAGATTCATTAAATTCAAAACAACTATCATTTTGACCACTAAACCAAAGAGTTTGACAAAAATATATTGGATTAAAACTTCCTCTACTTCTCTGCTTGTCAAATGCGGAGAAGGTTTATTCAGTATGGAACTTACGTTACAGCAGTTTTACTAAATGCACTACCATGTGTTTTTTAAACTTTCACAAACAACTGCCGTTTTGACCCCTTTCCCAACATTTTACAGAAAACAATGTTTTCTATATAAAATCTACCCCTACTCTTCTGCTTTTCAAGCAACAAGTCGGATTTCAAATCGGGGCTACCAATCTGTAACTAGAGCTATTTTTGTAACCCTTCGCCTGTTTTTCTGGCTTCGGTAAAAAATGTCAGAAGTTAGCAGATTCATTAAATTCAAAACAACTTTAACAAACAAATGCCGTTTTGACCTTTTTCCCATCATTTTACAGAAAACAATGTTTTCTATATAAAATCTACCCCTACTCTTCTGCTTTTCAAGCAACAAGTCGGATTTCAAATCGGGGCTACCAATCTGTAACTAGAGCTATTTTTCTAACCCTTCGCCTGTTTTTCTGGCTTCGGTAAAAAATGTCAGAAGTTAGCAGATTCATTCAATTCAAAACAACTTTAACAAACAAATGCCGTTTTGACCCCATTCCCATCATTTTACAGAAAACAATGTTTTCTATATAAAATCTACCCCTACTCTTCTGCTTTTCAAGCAACAAGTCGGATTTCAAATCGGGGCTACCAATCTGTAACTAGAGCTATTTTTGTAACCCTTCGCCTGTTTTTCTGGCTTCGGTAAAAAATGTCAGAAGTTAGCAGATTCATTAAATTCAAAACAACTTTAACAAACAAATGCCGTTTTGACCTTTTTCCCATCATTTTACAGAAAACAATGTTTTCTATATAAAATCTACCCCTACTCTTCTGCTTTTCAAGCAACAAGTCGGATTTCAAATCGGGGCTACCAATCTGTAACTAGAGCTATTTTTGTAACCCTTCGCCTGTTTTTCTGGCTTCGGTAAAAAATGTCAGAAGTTTAGCAGATTCATTAAATTCAAAACAACTTTAACAAACAAATGCCGTTTTGACCCCTTTCCCAACATTTTACAGAAAACAATGTTTTCTATATAAAATCTACCCCTACTCTTCTGCTTTTCAAGCAACAAGTCGGATTTCAAATCGGGGCTACCAATCTGTAACTAGAGCTATTTTTGTAACCCTTCGCCTGTTTTTCTGGCTTCGGTAAAAAATGTCAGAAGTTAGCAGATTCATTAAATTCAAAACAACTTTAACAAACAAATGCCGTTTTGACCTTTTTCCCATCATTTTACAGAAAACAATGTTTTCTATATAAAATCTACCCCTACTCTTCTGCTTTTCAAGCAACAAGTCGGATTTCAAATCGGGGCTACCAATCTGTAACTAGAGCTATTTTTCTAACCCTTCGCCTGTTTTTCTGGCTTCGGTAAAAAATGTCAGAAGTTAGCAGATTCATTCAATTCAAAACAACTTTAACAAACAAATGCCGTTTTGACCCCATTCCCATCATTTTACAGAAAACAATGTTTTCTATATAAAATCTACCCCTACTCTTCTGCTTTTCAAGCAACAAGTCGGATTTCAAATCGGGGCTACCAATCTGTAACTAGAGCTATTTTTGTAACCCTTCGCCTGTTTTTCTGGCTTCGGTAAAAAATGTCAGAAGTTAGCAGATTCATTAAATTCAAAACAACTTTAACAAACAAATGCCGTTTTGACCTTTTTCCCATCATTTTACAGAAAACAATGTTTTCTATATAAAATCTACCCCTACTCTTCTGCTTTTCAAGCAACAAGTCGGATTTCAAATCGGGGCTACCAATCTGTAACTAGAGCTATTTTTGTAACCCTTCGCCTGTTTTTCTGGCTTCGGTAAAAAATGTCAGAAGTTTAGCAGATTCATTAAATTCAAAACAACTTTAACAAACAAATGCCGTTTTGACCCCTTTCCCAACATTTTACAGAAAACAATGTTTTCTATATAAAATCTACCCCTACTCTTCTGCTTTTCAAGCAACAAGTCGGATTTCAAATCGGGGCTACCAATCTGTAACTAGAGCTATTTTTCTAACCCTTCGCCTGTTTTTCTGGCTTCGGTAAAAAATGTCAGAAGTTAGCAGATTCATTAAATTCAAAACAACTATCATTTTGACCACTAAACCAAAGAGTTTGACAAAAATATATTGGATTAAAACTTCCCTCTACTTCTCTGCTTGTCAAATGCGGAGAAGGTTTATTCAGTATGGAACTAACGTTACAGCAGTTTTACTAAATGCACTACCATGTGTTTTTTTAACTTTCCCAAACAACTGCCCTTTCCCAACATTTTACAGAAAAAAATGTCTATTATATAAAATCTTCCCCTACTCGTCTGCTTTTCAAGCACGAAGTCGGATTTCAAATTGGGGCTACCAATCTGTAACCAGAGCTATTTTTGTTTCCCATCACCTGTTTTTCTGGCTTCGGTAAAACATGTCAGAAGTTAGAAGATTCATTCAATTCAAAACAACTATCATTTGAACACTAAACCAAAGAGTTTGACAAAAGTATATTGGATTAGAACTTCCTCTACTTCTCTGCTTGTCAAATGCGGAGATGGTTAATTCAGTATGGAACTTACGTTACAGCAGTTTTACTAAATGCACTACCATCTGTTTTTTAAACTTTCCCAAACAACTGCCGTTTTGACCCATTTCCCAACATTTTACAGAAAAAAATGTTTGCTATATATAATCTTCCCCTACTCGTCTGCTTTTCAAGCACGAAGTCGGATTTCAAATCGGGGCTACCAATCTGTAAATAGAGCTATTTTCGTAACCCATCGCCTGTTTTTCTGGCTTCGGGAAAACATGTCAGAAGTTAGCAGATTCATTCAATTCAAAACAACTATCATTTTGACCACTAAACCAAAGAGTTTGACAAAAGTATATTGGATTAAAACTTCCTCTACTTCTCTGCTTGTCAAATGCGGAGCTGGTTTATTCAGTATGGAACTTACGTTTACAGCAGTTTTACTAAATGCACTACCATGTATTTTTTTAACTTTCCCAAACAACTGCCGTTTTGACCCCTTTCCCAACATTTTACAGAAAAAAATGTCTATTATATAAAATCTACCCCTACTCATCTGCTTTTCAAGCATGAAGTCGGATTTCAAATCGGCGCTACCAATCTGTAACTAGAGCTATTTTTGTTTCCCATCGCCTGTTTTTCTGGCTTCGGTAAAACATGTCAGAAGTTAGCAGATTCATTCAATTCAAAACAACTATCATTTTGACCACTAAACCAAAGAGTTTGACAAAAGTATATTGGATTAAAACTTTCTCTACTTCTCTGCTTGTCAAATGCGGAGATGGTTTATTCAGTATGGAACTTACGTTTACAGCAGTTTTACTAAATGCAATACCATGTGTTTTTTAAACTTTCCCAAACAACTGCCCTTTCCCAACATTTTACAGAAAAAAATGTCTATTATATAAAATCTTCCCC
Organism: Salvelinus fontinalis; assembly: GCF_029448725.1. NCBI lineage: Eukaryota > Metazoa > Chordata > Actinopteri > Salmoniformes > Salmonidae > Salvelinus > Salvelinus fontinalis. The sequence goes on from NC_074698.1 coordinate 1,641,246, forward strand.
TACTCGTCTGCTTTTCAAGCACGAAGTCGGATTTCAAATTGGGGCTACCAATCTGTAACCAGAGCTATTTTTGTTTCCCATCGCCTGTTTTTCTGGCTTCGGTAAAACATGTCAGAAGTTAGCAGATTCATTAAATTCAAAACAACTATCATTTTGACCACTAAACCAAAGAGTTTGACAAAAATATATTGGATTAAAACTTCCTCTACTTCTCTGCTTGTCAAATGCGGAGAAGGTTTATGCAGTATGGAACTTACGTTTACAGCAGTTTTACTAAATGCACTACCATGTGTTTTTTAAACTTTCACAAACAACTGCCGTTTTGACCCCTTTCCCAACATTTTACAGAAAACAATGTTTTCTATATAAAATCTACCCCTACTCTTCTGCTTTTCAAGCAACAAGTCGGATTTCAAATCGGGGCTACCAATCTGTAACTAGAGCTATTTTTGTAACCCTTCGCCTGTTTTTCTGGCTTCGGTAAAAAATGTCAGAAGTTAGCAGATTCATTAAATTCAAAACAACTTTAACAAACAAATGCCGTTTTGACCTTTTTCCCATCATTTTACAGAAAACAATGTTTTCTATATAAAATCTACCCCTACTCTTCTGCTTTTCAAGCAACAAGTCGGATTTCAAATCGGGGCTACCAATCTGTAACTAGAGCTATTTTTCTAACCCTTCGCCTGTTTTTCTGGCTTCGGTAAAAAATGTCAGAAGTTAGCAGATTCATTCAATTCAAAACAACTTTAACAAACAAATGCCGTTTTGACCCCATTCCCATCATTTTACAGAAAACAATGTTTTCTATATAAAATCTACCCCTACTCTTCTGCTTTTCAAGCAACAAGTCGGATTTCAAATCGGGGCTACCAATCTGTAACTAGAGCTATTTTTGTAACCCTTCGCCTGTTTTTCTGGCTTCGGTAAAAAATGTCAGAAGTTAGCAGATTCATTAAATTCAAAACAACTTTAACAAACAAATGCCGTTTTGACCTTTTTCCCATCATTTTACAGAAAACAATGTTTTCTATATAAAATCTACCCCTACTCTTCTGCTTTTCAAGCAACAAGTCGGATTTCAAATCGGGGCTACCAATCTGTAACTAGAGCTATTTTTGTAACCCTTCGCCTGTTTTTCTGGCTTCGGTAAAAAATGTCAGAAGTTTAGCAGATTCATTAAATTCAAAACAACTTTAACAAACAAATGCCGTTTTGACCCCTTTCCCAACATTTTACAGAAAACAATGTTTTCTATATAAAATCTACCCCTACTCTTCTGCTTTTCAAGCAACAAGTCGGATTTCAAATCGGGGCTACCAATCTGTAACTAGAGCTATTTTTGTAACCCTTCGCCTGTTTTTCTGGCTTCGGTAAAAAATGTCAGAAGTTAGCAGATTCATTAAATTCAAAACAACTTTAACAAACAAATGCCGTTTTGACCTTTTTCCCATCATTTTACAGAAAACAATGTTTTCTATATAAAATCTACCCCTACTCTTCTGCTTTTCAAGCAACAAGTCGGATTTCAAATCGGGGCTACCAATCTGTAACTAGAGCTATTTTTCTAACCCTTCGCCTGTTTTTCTGGCTTCGGTAAAAAATGTCAGAAGTTAGCAGATTCATTCAATTCAAAACAACTTTAACAAACAAATGCCGTTTTGACCCCATTCCCATCATTTTACAGAAAACAATGTTTTCTATATAAAATCTACCCCTACTCTTCTGCTTTTCAAGCAACAAGTCGGATTTCAAATCGGGGCTACCAATCTGTAACTAGAGCTATTTTTGTAACCCTTCGCCTGTTTTTCTGGCTTCGGTAAAAAATGTCAGAAGTTAGCAGATTCATTAAATTCAAAACAACTTTAACAAACAAATGCCGTTTTGACCTTTTTCCCATCATTTTACAGAAAACAATGTTTTCTATATAAAATCTACCCCTACTCTTCTGCTTTTCAAGCAACAAGTCGGATTTCAAATCGGGGCTACCAATCTGTAACTAGAGCTATTTTTGTAACCCTTCGCCTGTTTTTCTGGCTTCGGTAAAAAATGTCAGAAGTTTAGCAGATTCATTAAATTCAAAACAACTTTAACAAACAAATGCCGTTTTGACCCCTTTCCCAACATTTTACAGAAAACAATGTTTTCTATATAAAATCTACCCCTACTCTTCTGCTTTTCAAGCAACAAGTCGGATTTCAAATCGGGGCTACCAATCTGTAACTAGAGCTATTTTTCTAACCCTTCGCCTGTTTTTCTGGCTTCGGTAAAAAATGTCAGAAGTTAGCAGATTCATTAAATTCAAAACAACTATCATTTTGACCACTAAACCAAAGAGTTTGACAAAAATATATTGGATTAAAACTTCCCTCTACTTCTCTGCTTGTCAAATGCGGAGAAGGTTTATTCAGTATGGAACTAACGTTACAGCAGTTTTACTAAATGCACTACCATGTGTTTTTTTAACTTTCCCAAACAACTGCCCTTTCCCAACATTTTACAGAAAAAAATGTCTATTATATAAAATCTTCCCCTACTCGTCTGCTTTTCAAGCACGAAGTCGGATTTCAAATTGGGGCTACCAATCTGTAACCAGAGCTATTTTTGTTTCCCATCACCTGTTTTTCTGGCTTCGGTAAAACATGTCAGAAGTTAGAAGATTCATTCAATTCAAAACAACTATCATTTGAACACTAAACCAAAGAGTTTGACAAAAGTATATTGGATTAGAACTTCCTCTACTTCTCTGCTTGTCAAATGCGGAGATGGTTAATTCAGTATGGAACTTACGTTACAGCAGTTTTACTAAATGCACTACCATCTGTTTTTTAAACTTTCCCAAACAACTGCCGTTTTGACCCATTTCCCAACATTTTACAGAAAAAAATGTTTGCTATATATAATCTTCCCCTACTCGTCTGCTTTTCAAGCACGAAGTCGGATTTCAAATCGGGGCTACCAATCTGTAAATAGAGCTATTTTCGTAACCCATCGCCTGTTTTTCTGGCTTCGGGAAAACATGTCAGAAGTTAGCAGATTCATTCAATTCAAAACAACTATCATTTTGACCACTAAACCAAAGAGTTTGACAAAAGTATATTGGATTAAAACTTCCTCTACTTCTCTGCTTGTCAAATGCGGAGCTGGTTTATTCAGTATGGAACTTACGTTTACAGCAGTTTTACTAAATGCACTACCATGTATTTTTTTAACTTTCCCAAACAACTGCCGTTTTGACCCCTTTCCCAACATTTTACAGAAAAAAATGTCTATTATATAAAATCTTTCCCTACTCATCTGCTTTTCAAGCATGAAGTCGGATTTCAAATCGGCGCTACCAATCTGTAACTAGAGCTATTTTTGTTTCCCATCGCCTGTTTTTCTGGCTTCGGTAAAACATGTCAGAAGTTAGCAGATTCATTCAATTCAAAACAACTATCATTTTGACCACTAAACCAAAGAGTTTGACAAAAGTATATTGGATTAAAACTTTCTCTACTTCTCTGCTTGTCAAATGCGGAGATGGTTTATTCAGTATGGAACTTACGTTTACAGCAGTTTTACTAAATGCAATACCATGTGTTTTTTAAACTTTCCCAAACAACTGCCCTTTCCCAACATTTTACAGAAAAAAATGTCTATTATATAAAATCTTCCCCTACTCGTCTGCTTTTCAAGCACGAAGTCGGATTTCAAATTGGGGCTACCAATCTGTAACCAGAGCTATTTTTGTTTCCCATCGCCTGTTTTTCTGGCTTCGGTAAAACATGTCAGAAGTTAGCAGATTCATTAAATTCAAAACAACTATCATTTTGACCACTAAACCAAAGAGTTTGACAAAAATATATTGGATTAAAACTTCCTCTACTTCTCTGCTTGTCAAATGCGGAGAAGGTTTATGCAGTATGGAACTTACGTTTACAGCAGTTTTACTAAATGCACTACCATGTGTTTTTTAAACTTTCACAAACAACTGCCGTTTTGACCCCTTTCCCAACATTTTACAGAAAACAATGTTTTCTATATAAAATCTACCCCTACTCTTCTGCTTTTCAAGCAACAAGTCGGATTTCAAATCGGGGCTACCAATCTGTAACTAGAGCTATTTTTGTAACCCTTCGCCTGTTTTTCTGGCTTCGGTAAAAAATGTCAGAAGTTAGCAGATTCATTAAATTCAAAACAACTTTAACAAACAAATGCCGTTTTGACCTTTTTCCCATCATTTTACAGAAAACAATGTTTTCTATATAAAATCTACCCCTACTCTTCTGCTTTTCAAGCAACAAGTCGGATTTCAAATCGGGGCTACCAATCTGTAACTAGAGCTATTTTTCTAACCCTTCGCCTGTTTTTCTGGCTTCGGTAAAAAATGTCAGAAGTTAGCAGATTCATTCAATTCAAAACAACTTTAACAAACAAATGCCGTTTTGACCCCATTCCCATCATTTTACAGAAAACAATGTTTTCTATATAAAATCTACCCCTACTCTTCTGCTTTTCAAGCAACAAGTCGGATTTCAAATCGGGGCTACCAATCTGTAACTAGAGCTATTTTTGTAACCCTTCGCCTGTTTTTCTGGCTTCGGTAAAAAATGTCAGAAGTTAGCAGATTCATTAAATTCAAAACAACTTTAACAAACAAATGCCGTTTTGACCTTTTTCCCATCATTTTACAGAAAACAATGTTTTCTATATAAAATCTACCCCTACTCTTCTGCTTTTCAAGCAACAAGTCGGATTTCAAATCGGGGCTACCAATCTGTAACTAGAGCTATTTTTCTAACCCTTCGCCTGTTTTTCTGGCTTCGGTAAAAAATGTCAGAAGTTAGCAGATTCATTAAATTCAAAACAACTTTAACAAACAAATGCCGTTTTGACCTTTTTCCCATCATTTTACAGAAAACAATGTTTTCTATATAAAATCTACCCCTACTCTTCTGCTTTTCAAGCAACAAGTCGGATTTCAAATCGGGGCTACCAATCTGTAACTAGAGCTATTTTTGTAACCCTTCGCCTGTTTTTCTGGCTTCGGTAAAAAATGTCAGAAGTTAGCAGATTCATTCAATTCAAAACAACTTTAACAAACAAATGCCGTTTTGACCCCTTTCCCATCATTTTACAGAAAAAAATGTTTTCTATATAAAATCTACCCCTACTCTTCTGCTTTTCAAGCAACAAGTCGGATTTCAAATCGGGGCTACCAATCTGTAACTAGAGCTATTTTTGTAACCCTTCGCCTGTTTTTCTGGCTTCGGTAAAAAATGTCAGAAGTTTAGCAGATTCATTAAATTCAAAACAACTTTAACAAACAAATGCCGTTTTGACCCCTTTCCCAACATTTTACAGAAAACAATGTTTTCTATATAAAATCTACCCCTACTCTTCTGCTTTTCAAGCAACAAGTCGGATTTCAAATCGGGGCTACCAATCTGTAACTAGAGCTATTTTTGTAACCCTTCGCCTGTTTTTCTGGCTTCGGTAAAAAATGTCAGAAGTTAGCAGATTCATTAAATTCAAAACAACTATCATTTTGACCACTAAACCAAAGAGTTTGACAAAAATATATTGGATTAAAACTTCCCTCTACTTCTCTGCTTGTCAAATGCGGAGAAGGTTTATTCAGTATGGAACTAACGTTACAGCAGTTTTACTAAATGCACTACCATGTGTTTTTTTAACTTTCCCAAACAACTGCCCTTTCCCAACATTTTACAGAAAAAAATGTCTATTATATAAAATCTTCCCCTACTCGTCTGCTTTTCAAGCACGAAGTCGGATTTCAAATTGGGGCTACCAATCTGTAACCAGAGCTATTTTTGTTTCCCATCACCTGTTTTTCTGGCTTCGGTAAAACATGTCAGAAGTTAGAAGATTCATTCAATTCAAAACAACTATCATTTGAACACTAAACCAAAGAGTTTGACAAAAGTATATTGGATTAGAACTTCCTCTACTTCTCTGCTTGTCAAATGTGGAGAAGGTTTATTCAGTATGGAATTACGTTACAACAGTTTTACTAAATGCACTACCATGTAATTTTTTAACTTTCCCAAACAACTGCCGTTTTAACCCCTTTCCCAACATTTTACAAGAAAAAGTCTGCTATATATAATCTTCCCCTACTCGTCTGCTTTTCAAGCACGAAGTCGGATTTCAAATCGGGGCTACCAATCTGTAAATAGAGCTATTTTCGTAACCCATCGCCTGTTTTTCTGGCTTCGGTAAAACATGTCAGAAGTTAGCAGATTCATTCAATTCAAAACGACTATAATTTTGACCACTAAACCAAAGTTTGACAAAAATATATTGGATTAAAACTTCCTCTACTTCTCTGCTTGTCAAATGCGGAGATGGTTAATTCAGTATGGAACTTACGTTACAGCAGTTTTACTAAATGCACTACCATCTGTTTTTTAAACTTTCCCAAACAACTGCCGTTTTGACCCATTTCCCAACATTTTACAGAAAAAAATGTTTGCTATATAAAATCTACCCCTACTCGTCTGCTTTTCAAGCACGAAGTCGGATTTCAAATCGGGGCTACCAATCTGTAAATAGAGCTATTTTCGTAACCCATCGCCTGTTTTTCTGGCTTCGGGAAAACATGTCAGAAGTTAGCAGATTCATTCAATTCAAAACAACTATCATTTTGACCACTAAACCAAAGAGTTTGACAAAAGTATATTGGATTAAAACTTCCTCTACTTCTCTGCTTGTCAAATGCGGAGATGGTTTATTCAGTATGGAACTTACGTTTACAGCAGTTTTACTAAATGCACTACCATGTGTTTTTTTAACTTTCCCAAACAACTGCCCTTTCCCAACATTTTACAGAAAAAAATGTCTATTATATAAAATCTTCCCCTACTCGTCTGCTTTTCAAGCACGAAGTCGGATTTCAAATTGGGGCTACCAATCTGTAACCAGAGCTATTTTTGTTTCCCATCGCCTGTTTTTCTGGCTTCGGTAAAACATGTCAGAAGTTAGCAGATTCATTCAATTCAAAACAACTATCATTTTGACCACTAAACCAAAGAGTTTGACAAAAGTATATTGGATTAAAACTTCCTCTACTTCTCTGCTTGTCAAATGCGGAGAAGGTTTATGCAGTATGGAACTTACGTTACAGCAGTTTTACTAAATGCACTACCATCTGTTTTTTAAACTTTCCCAAACAACTGCCGTTTTGACCCATTTCCCAACATTTTACAGAAAAAAATGTTTGCTATATATAATCTTCCCCTACTCGTCTGCTTTTCAAGCACGAAGTCGGATTTCAAATCGGGGCTACCAATCTGTAAATAGAGCTATTTTCGTAACCCATCGCCTGTTTTTCTGGCTTCGGGAAAACATGTCAGAAGTTAGCAGATTCATTCAATTCAAAACAACTATCATTTTGACCACTAAACCAAAGAGTTTGACAAAAGTATATTGGATTAAAACTTCCTCTACTTCTCTGCTTGTCAAATGCGGAGCTGGTTTATTCAGTATGGAACTTACGTTTACAGCAGTTTTACTAAATGCACTACCATGTATTTTTTTAACTTTCCCAAACAACTGCCGTTTTGACCCCTTTCCCAACATTTTACAGAAAAAAATGTCTATTATATAAAATCTTTCCCTACTCATCTGCTTTTCAAGCATGAAGTCGGATTTCAAATCGGCGCTACCAATCTGTAACTAGAGCTATTTTTGTTTCCCATCGCCTGTTTTTCTGGCTTCGGTAAAACATGTCAGAAGTTAGCAGATTCATTCAATTCAAAACAACTATCATTTTGACCACTAAACCAAAGAGTTTGACAAAAGTATATTGGATTAAAACTTTCTCTACTTCTCTGCTTGTCAAATGCGGAGATGGTTTATTCAGTATGGAACTTACGTTTACAGCAGTTTTACTAAATGCAATACCATGTGTTTTTTAAACTTTCCCAAACAACTGCCCTTTCCCAACATTTTACAGAAAAAAATGTCTATTATATAAAATCTTCCCCTACTCGTCTGCTTTTCAAGCACGAAGTCGGATTTCAAATTGGGGCTACCAATCTGTAACCAGAGCTATTTTTGTTTCCCATCGCCTGTTTTTCTGGCTTCGGTAAAACATGTCAGAAGTTAGCAGATTCATTAAATTCAAAACAACTATCATTTTGACCACTAAACCAAAGAGTTTGACAAAAATATATTGGATTAAAACTTCCTCTACTTCTCTGCTTGTCAAATGCGGAGAAGGTTTATGCAGTATGGAACTTACGTTTACAGCAGTTTTACTAAATGCACTACCATGTGTTTTTTAAACTTTCACAAACAACTGCCGTTTTGACCCCTTTCCCAACATTTTACAGAAAACAATGTTTTCTATATAAAATCTACCCCTACTCTTCTGCTTTTCAAGCAACAAGTCGGATTTCAAATCGGGGCTACCAATCTGTAACTAGAGCTATTTTTCTAACCCTTCGCCTGTTTTTCTGGCTTCGGTAAAAAATGTCAGAAGTTAGCAGATTCATTCAATTCAAAACAACTTTAACAAACAAATGCCGTTTTGACCCCATTCCCATCATTTTACAGAAAACAATGTTTTCTATATAAAATCTACCCCTACTCTTCTGCTTTTCAAGCAACAAGTCGGATTTCAAATCGGGGCTACCAATCTGTAACTAGAGCTATTTTTGTAACCCTTCGCCTGTTTTTCTGGCTTCGGTAAAAAATGTCAGAAGTTAGCAGATTCATTAAATTCAAAACAACTTTAACAAACAAATGCCGTTTTGACCTTTTTCCCATCATTTTACAGAAAACAATGTTTTCTATATAAAATCTACCCCTACTCTTCTGCTTTTCAAGCAACAAGTCGGATTTCAAATCGGGGCTACCAATCTGTAACTAGAGCTATTTTTCTAACCCTTCGCCTGTTTTTCTGGCTTCGGTAAAAAATGTCAGAAGTTAGCAGATTCATTAAATTCAAAACAACTTTAACAAACAAATGCCGTTTTGACCTTTTTCCCATCATTTTACAGAAAACAATGTTTTCTATATAAAATCTACCCCTACTCTTCTGCTTTTCAAGCAACAAGTCGGATTTCAAATCGGGGCTACCAATCTGTAACTAGAGCTATTTTTGTAACCCTTCGCCTGTTTTTCTGGCTTCGGTAAAAAATGTCAGAAGTTAGCAGATTCATTCAATTCAAAACAACTTTAACAAACAAATGCCGTTTTGACCCCTTTCCCATCATTTTACAGAAAACAATGTTTTCTATATAAAATCTACCCCTACTCTTCTGCTTTTCAAGCTACAAGTCGGATTTCAAATCGGGGCTACCAATCTGTAACTAGAGCTATTTTTGTAACCCTTCGCCTGTTTTTCTGGCTTCGGTAAAAAATGTCAGAAGTTTAGCAGATTCATTAAATTCAAAACAACTTTAACAAACAAATGCCGTTTTGACCCCTTTCCCAACATTTTACAGAAAACAATGTTTTCTATATAAAATCTACCCCTACTCTTCTGCTTTTCAAGCAACAAGTCGGATTTCAAATCGGGGCTACCAATCTGTAACTAGAGCTATTTTTGTAACCCTTCGCCTGTTTTTCTGGCTTCGGTAAAAAATGTCAGAAGTTAGCAGATTCATTAAATTCAAAACAACTATCATTTTGACCACTAAACCAAAGAGTTTGACAAAAATATATTGGATTAAAACTTCCCTCTACTTCTCTGCTTGTCAAATGCGGAGAAGGTTTATTCAGTATGGAACTAACGTTACAGCAGTTTTACTAAATGCACTACCATGTGTTTTTTTAACTTTCCCAAACAACTGCCCTTTCCCAACATTTTACAGAAAAAAATGTCTATTATATAAAATCTTCCCCTACTCGTCTGCTTTTCAAGCATGAAGTCGGATTTCAAATTGGGGCTACCAATCTGTAACCAGAGCTATTTTTGTTTCCCATCACCTGTTTTTCTGGCTTCGGTAAAACATGTTAGAAGTTAGAAGTTTCATTCAATTCAAAACAACTATCATTTGAACACTAAACCAAAGAGTTTGACAAAAGTATATTGGATTAGAACTTCCTCTACTTCTCTGCTTGTCAAATGTGGAGAAGGTTTATTCAGTATGGAATTACGTTACAACAGTTTTACTAAATGCACTACCATGTAATTTTTTAACTTTCCCAAACAACTGCCGTTTTAACCCCTTTCCCAACATTTTACAAGAAAAAGTCTGCTATATATAATCTTCCCCTACTCGTCTGCTTTTCAAGCACGAAGTCGGATTTCAAATCGGGGCTACCAATCTGTAAATAGAGCTATTTTCGTAACCCATCGCCTGTTTTTCTGGCTTCGGTAAAACATGTCAGAAGTTAGCAGATTCATTCAATTCAAAACGACTATAATTTTGACCACTAAACCAAAGTTTGACAAAAATATATTGGATTAAAACTTCCTCTACTTCTCTGCTTGTCAAATGCGGAGATGGTTAATTCAGTATGGAACTTACGTTACAGCAGTTTTACTAAATGCACTACCATCTGTTTTTTAAACTGTCCCAAACAACTGCCGTTTTGACCCATTTCCCAACATTTTACAGAAAAAAATGTTTGCTATATATAATCTTCCCCTACTCGTCTGCTTTTCAAGCACGAAGTCGGATTTCAAATCGGGGCTACCAATCTGTAAATAGAGCTATTTTCGTAACCCATCGCCTGTTTTTCTGGCTTCGGGAAAACATGTCAGAAGTTAGCAGATTCATTCAATTCAAAACAACTATCATTTTGACCACTAAACCAAAGAGTTTGACAAAAGTATATTGGATTAAAACTTCCTCTACTTCTCTGCTTGTCAAATGCGGAGATGGTTGATTCAGTATGGAACTTACGTTTACAGCAGTTTTACTAAATGCAATACCATGTGTTTTTTAAACTTTCCCAAACAACTGCCCTTTCCCAACATTTTACAGAAAAAAATGTCTATTATATAAAATCTTCCCCTACTCGTCTGCTTTTCAAGCACGAAGTCGGATTTCAAATTGGGGCTACCAATCTGTAACTAGAGCTGTTTTCGTAACCCATCACCTGTTATTCTGGCTTCGGGAAAACATGTCAGAAGTTAGCAGATTCATTCAATTCAAAACAACTATCATTTTGACCACTAAACCAAAGAGTTTGACAAAAGTATATTGGATTAAAACTTCCTCTACTTCTCTGCTTGTCAAATGCGGAGAAGGTTTATTCAGTTTGGAACTTACGTTTCAACAGTTTTACTAAATGCACTACCATGTATTTTTTTAACTTTCCCAAACAACTGCCGTTTTGACCCCTTTCCCAACATTTTACAGAAAAAAATGTATATTATATAAAATCTTTCCCTACTCATCTGCTTTTCAAGCACGAAGTCGGATTTCAAATCGGGGCTACCAATCTGTAACTAGAGCTATTTTTGTTTCCCATCGCCTGTTTTTCTGGCTTCGGTAAAACATGTCAGAAGTTAGCAGATTCATTCAATTCAAAACAACTATCATTTTGACCACTAAACCAAAGAGTTTGACAAAAGTATATTGGATTAAAACTTCCTCTACTTCTCTGCTTGTCAAATGCGGAGATGGTTAATTCAGTATGGAACTTACGTTACAGCAGTTTTACTAAATGCACTACCATCTGTTTTTTAAACTTTCCCAAACAACTGCCTTTTTGACCCCTTTCCCAACATTTTACAGAAAAAAATGTTTGCTATATATAATCTTCCCCTACTCGTCTGCTTTTCAAGCACGAAGTCGGATTTCAAATCGGGGCTACCAATCTGTAACCAGAGCTATTTTTGTTTCCCATCGCCTGTTTTTCTGGCTTCGGGAAAACATGTCAGAAGTTACAAGATTCATTCAATTCAAAACAACTATCATTTTGACCACTAAACCAAAGTTTGACAAAAATATATTGGATTAAAACTTCCTCTACTTCTCTGCTTGTCAAATGCGGAGAAGGTTTATTCAGTATGGAACTTACGTTTACAGCAGTTTTACTAAATGCACTACCATGTGTATTTTAAACTTTCCCAAACAACTGCCCTTTCCCAACATTTTACAGAAAAAAATGTCTATTATACAAAATCTTCCCCTACTCGTCTGATTTTCAAGCACGAAGTCGGATTTCAAATCGGGGCTACCAATCTGTAACCAGAGCTATTTTTGTTTCCCATCGCCTGTTTTTCTGGCTTCGGTAAAACATGTCAGAAGTTAGAAGATTCATTCAATTCAAAACAACTATCATTTTGACCACTAAACCAAAGAGTTTGACAAAAGTATTTTGGATTAGAACTTTCTCTACTTCTCTGCTTTTCAAATGCGGAGAAGTTTTATTCAGTATGGAACTTACGTTTCAACAGTTTTACTAAATGCACTACCATGTATTTTTTAAACTTTCCCAAACAACTGCCGTTTTGACCCCTTTCCCAACATTTTACAGAAAAAAATGTCTATTATATAAACTCTTTCCCTACTCGTCTGCTTTTCAAGCACAAAGTCGGATTTCAAATCGGGGCTACCAATCTGTAACTAGAGCTATTTTCGTAACCCATCGCCTGTTTTTCTGGCTTCGGTAAAACATGTCAGAAGTTAGCAGATTAATTTAATTCAAAACAACTATCATTTTGACCACTAAACCAAAGTTTGACAAAAATATATTGGATTAAAACTTCCTCTACTTCTCTGCTTGTCAAATGCGGAGATGGTTGATTCAGTATGGAACATACGTTACAGCAGTTTTACTAAATGCACTACCATCTGTTTTTTAACCTTTCCCAAACAACTGCCTTTTTGACCCCTTTCCCAACATTTTACAGAAAAAAATGTTTGCTATATATAATCTTCCCCTACTCGTCTGCTTTTCAAGCACGAAGTCGGATTTCAAATCGGGGCTACCAATCTGTAACCAGAGCTATTTTTGTTTCCCATTGCCTGTTTTTCTGGCTTCGGGAAAACATGTCAGAAGTTAGAAGATTCATTCAATTCAAAACAACTATCATTTTGACCACTAAACCAAAGAGTTTGACAAAAGTATATTGGATAAAAACTTCCTCTACTTCTCTGCTTGTCAATTGCGGAGAAGGTTTATTCAGTATGGAACTTACGTTTACAGCAGTTTTACTAAATGCACTACCATGTATTTTTTAAACTTTCCCAAACAACTGCCGTTTTGACCCCTTTCCCAACATTTTACAGAAAAAAATGTCTATTATATAAACTCTTTCCCTACTCATCTGCTTTTCAAGCACGAAGTCGGATTTCAAATCGGGGCTACCAATCTGTAACTAGAGCTATTTTTGTTTCCCATCGCCTGTTTTTCTGGCTTCGGTAAAACATGTCAGAAGTTAGCAGATTCATTCAATTCAAAACAACTATCATTTTGACCACTAAACCAAAGAGTTTGACAAAAGTATATTGGATTAAAACTTTCTCTACTTCTCTGCTTGTCAAATGCGGAGATGGTTTATTCAGTATGGAACTTACGTTTACAGCAGTTTTACTAAATGCACTACCATGTGTTTTTTAAACTTTCCCAAACAACTGCCCTTTCCCAACATTTTACAGAAAAAAATGTCTATTATATAAAATCTTCCGCTACTCGTCTGCTTTTCAAGCACGAAGTCGGATTTCAAATTAGGGCTACCAATCTGTAACCAGAGCTATTTTTGTTTCCCATCACCTGTTTTTCTGGCTTCGGTAAAACATGTCAGAAGTCAGCAGATTCATTCAATTCAAAAAAACTATCATTTTGACCACTAAACCAAAGAGTTTGACAAAAATATATTGGATTAAAACTTCCTCTACTTCTCTGCTTGTCAAATGCGGAGATGGTTTATTCAGTATGGAACTTACGTTTACAGCAGTTTTACTAAATGCACTACCATGTGTTTTTTAAACTTTCCCAAACAACTGCCGTTTTGACCCCTTTCCCAACATTTTACAGAAAAAAATGTCTATTATATAAACTCTTTCCCTACTCGTGTGCTTTTCAAACAGGAAGTCGGATTTCAAATCGGGGCTACCAATCTGTAACTAGAGCTATTTTTGTAACCCATCGCCTGTTTTTCTGGCTTCGGTAAAACATGTCAGAAGTTAGCAGATTCATTCAATTCAAAACGACTATAATTTTGACCACTAAACCAAAGTTTGACAAAAATATATTGGATTAAAACTTCCTCTACTTCTCTGCTTGTCAAATGCGGAGATGGTTAATTCAGTATGGAACTTACGTTACAGCAGTTTTACTAAATGCACTACCATCTGTTTTTTAAACTTTCCCAAACAACTGCCTTTTTGACCCCTTTCCCAACATTTTACAGAAGAAAATGTTTGCTATATATAATCTTCCCCTACTCGTCTGCTTTTCAAGCACGAAGTCGGATTTCAAATCGGGGCTACCAATCTGTAACCAGAGCTATTTTTGTTTCCCATCGCCTGTTTTTCTGGCTTCGGGAAAACATGTCAGAAGTTACAAGATTCATTCAATTCAAAACAACTATCATTTTGACCACTAAACCAAAGTTTGACAAAAATATATTGGATTAAAACTTCCTCTACTTCTCTGCTTGTCAAATGCGGAGAAGGTTTATTCAGTATGGAACTTACGTTTACAGCAGTTTTACTAAATGCACTACCATGTGTATTTTAAACTTTCCCAAACAACTGCCCTTTCCCAACATTTTACAGAAAAAAATGTCTATTATATAAAATCTTCCCCTACTCGTCTGCTTTTCAAGCACGAAGTCGGATTTCAAATTGGGGCTACCAATCTGTAACCAGAGCTATTTTTGTTTCCCATCGCCTGTTTTTCTGGCTTCGGTAAAACATGTCAGAAGTCAGCAGATTCATTCAATTCAAAACAACTATCATTTTGACCACTAAACCAAAGAGTTTGACAAAAATATATTGGATTAAAACTTCCTCTACTTCTCTGCTTGTCAAATGCGGAGATGGTTTATTCAGTATGGAACTTACGTTTACAGCAGTTTTACTAAATGCACTACCATGTGTTTTTTAAACTTTCCCAAACAACTGCCGTTTTGACCCCTTTCCCAACATTTTACAGAAAAAAATGTCTATTATATAAACTCTTTCCCTACTCGTGTGCTTTTCAAACAGGAAGTCGGATTTCAAATCGGGGCTACCAATCTGTAACTAGAGCTATTTTCGTAACCCATCGCCTGTTTTTCTGGCTTCGGTAAAACATGTCAGAAGTTAGCAGATTCATTCAATTCAAAACGACTATAATTTTGACCACTAAACCAAAGTTTGACAAAAATATATTGGATTAAAACTTCCTCTACTTCTCTGCTTGTCAAATGCGGAGATGGTTAATTCAGTATGGAACTTACGTTACAGCAGTTTTACTAAATGCACTACCATCTGTTTTTTAAACTTTCCCAAACAACTGCCTTTTTGACCCCTTTCCCAACATTTTACAGAAGAAAATGTTTCCTATATATAATCTTCCCCTACTCGTCTGCTTTTCAAGCACGAAGTCGGATTTCAAATCGGGGCTACCAATCTGTAACCAGAGCTATTTTTGTTTCCCATCGCCTGTTTTTCTGGCTTCGGGAAAACATGTCAGAAGTTACAAGATTCATTCAATTCAAAACAACTATCATTTTGACCACTAAACCAAAGTTTGACAAAAATATATTGGATTAAAACTTCGTCTACTTCTCTGCTTGTCAAATGCGGAGAAGGTTTATTCAGTATGGAACTTACGTTTACAGCAGTTTTACTAAATGCACTACCATGTGTATTTTAAACTTTCCCAAACAACTGCCCTTTCCCAACATTTTACAGAAAAAAATGTCTATTATACAAAATCTTCCCCTACTCGTCTGCTTTTCAAGCACGAAGTCGGATTTCAAATCGGGGCTACCAATCTGTAACTAGAGCTATTTTCGTAACCCATCGCCTGTTTTACTGTCTTCGGGAAAAAATGTCAGAAGTTAGCAGATTCATTCAATTCAAAACAACTATCATTTTGACCACTAAACCAAAGAGTTTGACAAAAGTATATTGGATTAAAACTTCTTCTACTTCTCTGCTTGTCAAATGCGGAGATGGTTTATTCAGTATGGAACTTACGTTTACAGCAGTTTTACTAAATGCACTACCATCTGTTTTTTAAACTTTCCCAAACAACTGCCCTTTCCCAACATTTTACAGAAAAAAATGTCTGTTATATAAAATCTTCCCCTACTCGTCTGCTTTTCAAGCACGAAGTCGGATTTCAAATCGGGGCTACCATTCTGTAACCAGAGCTATTTTTGTTTCCCATCGCCTGTTTTTCTGGCTTCGGTAAAACATGTCAGAAGTTAGAAGATTCATTCAATTCAAACAACTATCATTTTGACCACTAAACCAAAGAGTTTGACAAAAGTATATTGGATTAGAACTTCCTCTACTTCTCTGCTTGTCAAATGTGGAGATGGTTTATTCAGTATGGAACTTACGTTACAACAGTTTTACTAAATGCACTACCATGTATTTTTTAAACTTTCCCAAACAACTGCCGTTTTGACCTTTTTCCCAACATTTTACAGAAAAAAATGTTTGCTATATATAATCTTCCCCTACTCGTCTGCTTTTCAAGCACGAAGTCGGATTTCAAATCGGGGCTACCAATCTGTAACTAGAGCTATTTTTGTTTCCCATCGCCTGTTCTTCTGGCTTCGGTAAAACATGTCAGAAGTTAGCAGATTCATTCAATTCCAAACAACTATCATTTTGACCACTAAACCAAAGAGTTTGACAAAAGTATATTGGATTAAAACTTCCTCTACTTCTCTGCTTGTAGTTACCAATGTATGGAACGTTTTGTTTGATAGCATGGAGGTGTTGAATTTCCAGGAGTGGGCTTCATTATTTTAGTTTTTTTAATATGCATTACATTTTTATTTGGCGTACCCCCGACAGCATTGCGCTTACCCCAGTTTGGGAATACCTGCACTACAACATCCGTAGAGTATTACCCTACCTCAAACAGGAAGCGACGCAGGTCCTAATCCAGGGACTTGTCATCTCCCGTCTAGACTACTGCAAGTCGCTGTTGGCTGATCTCCCCGCTTGTGCTATCAAACTCCTGCAACTTATCCAGAATTCTGCAGTCAGCCTGGTGTTCAACCAGGTCACCCATGTCACCCCGCTCTCTCCACACACTCTCTCCGCACTGGAAGCTCACATCAACTACAAGACCTTGGTACTTGCCCCCCCCCCCCCCCCCCCCCCCCCCAAAAAAATGCCTTTCATTAACTAACACTCACACTTTACTTACATTTATTTCTTACTAGCTCTGACTTTGCTTACAGTTACTTTATTGAGGAAAATGTACTTACTATGACTGTGATATGTGATTGTCCTACCTAGGTATCTTAAGATGAATGCACTAATTGTAAGTTGCTCTGGATAAGAGCGTCTGCTAAATAACTCAAATGTACACTGAAAAAAACCCGTTAAGATCTCATGTTTCATGAACTGACATAAAAGATCAGCAAAATGTTCCATACGCGCAAAAAGCTTATTTCTCAAAAATGTGGCGCACACATTTGTTTACATCCCTGTTAGTTAGCATTTCTCCTTTGCCAAGATAATCCTGAAGAAGCTGATTAGAAGAAGAAGCTGATTAAACAGCATAATCATTACACAGGTGCACCTTGTGCTGGGGGCAATGAACGGCCAATCTAAAATGTGCAGTTTTGTCACACAACACAATGCCACAGATGTCTCAAGTTTTGAAGGAGCGTGCAATTGGAATGCTGACTACAGAAAATTCCGCCAGAGCTGTTGACCGATAATTGGATGTTAATTTCTCTACCATAAGCCACCTCCAACGTAATTTTAGAGAATTTGTCAGTACGTCAAACTGGCCTGTGAACAGAGTGCCCCATGGTGGCGGTGGGGTTATGGTATGGGCAAGCATAAGTTACGGACAACAAGCACATTTGCATTTTATAGATGGCAATTTGAATGCATAGAGATACCGTGATGAGATCCTGAGGCACATTGTTGTGCCATTCATCTGCCGCCATCAGCTCATGTTTCGGCATGATAATGCGAGGTCCCATGTCGTAAGGATCTGTACACAGTTCCTGGAAGCTGAAAATGTCCTAGTTCTTCCATGTCCTGCGTACTCACCAGACATGTCACCCATTGAGCATGTTTGGGATGCTCTGCATCAATGTATATGACAGAGTGTTCCCGCCAATACCCAGAAACTTCACACAGCCATTGAAGAGGAGTAAGACAACATTCCACAAGCCACAATCATCAGCCGGATCAAATCAAATCAAATTTGATTTGTCACATACACATGGTTAGCAGATGTTAATGCGAGTGTAGCGAAATGCTTGTGCTTCTAGTTCCGACAATGCAGTAATAACCAACAAGTAATCTAACCTAACAATTCCACAACTACAACCTTATACACACAAGTGTAAAGGGATAAAGAATATGTACATAAAAATATATGAATGAGTGATGGTACAGAGCGGCATAGGCAAGATACAGTAGATGGTATCGAGTACAGTATAGACATATGAGATGAGTAATGTAGGGTATGTAAACATATAAAAGTGGCTAACTCTATACGAAGGAGATGTGTCGTGCTGCATGAGGTGGTCATACCAGATAATGACTGGTTTTCTGATCCACGCCCTACCTTTTTTAAAGGTATCTGTGACCAACAGGTGCATACCTGTATTTTCAGTCATGTGAAATCCATAGATTAGGGCCTAATTTATTTATTTCAATTGGCCGATTTCCTTATATGAACACCAACACCACCAGTAAAATCTTTTGAAATTGTTGCAGGTTGCGTTTATATTTTTGTTCAGTTTAAATGTAGAGAGAAAAAAAGGTCATACAAACACACAAAACTCTGGATAGTCTAAAAGTTAGTCTGAAAGTCGTAAAATGTTTGAAAGTTTTGAAGAGTCTGGAAGCTGTCAAGTCTGGAAGTCCAATAAGGTCCTAAATAGTCCTGTCTCTCTGATGCAGATTGAAGTGTCGAACATCCTGACCCAGGCAAGGGTCACTCTGACCAGTCTGGTGTCAAAGACTCAGGACCTGGTGGTCAAACTCAAGGCCCTCCACCTGGACACATAGGAGTTTGTGTGCCTCAAATACCTGGTCCCCCTCAACCCTGGTGAGTGAGTCCTCTGGTCCTGCTGAATGTTACTTTGCTCTGAAGTACCTCTGCTGTAGGTTATTGGTTCTGGTTTTGGTCGCTGGTTGACTGATTCTCAGCCAAGGAATATCCACTGGAAACTGACAACTTGAATCTCATAGATACTTTGTAAGATAGGCAGAGACAGTTTGAATATTTGACTGTCTTTTCCACACTGCGACGTGAAGTCAGTATGGATAGTCCCCTACAGATGGTCTATAGGTGTTCAACTAACTATCCATTAGCTATGCACTAACTGTCTCTACCTGTACTTTTCGACCCTGCAGACGTGAAGTCGGTGCAGGACCGCCGTCAGGTGGAGCAGACCCAGGAAAAGGTGAACCCTACCCTGACGGACCACACTAGAGGTCGACCGATTATGATTTTTCAACGCTGATACCGATACCGATTATTGGAGGTACAAAAATCCGCTACCGATTAATCGGACGATTTTTATTTATTTATTTGTAATAATGACAATTACAACAATACTGAATGAACACTTATTTTAACTTAATATAATACATGAATAAAATCAATTTAGCCTCAAGTAAATAATGAAACATGTTCAATTTGGTTTAAATAATGCAAAAACAAAGTGTTGGAGAAGAAAGTAAAAGTGCAATATGTGCTATGTAAGAAAGCTAACGTTTCAGTTCCTTGCTCAGAACATGAGAACATATGAAAGCTGGTGGTTCCTTTTAACACGAGTCTTCAATATTCCCAGGTAAGAAGTTTTAGGTTGTAGTTATTATAGGAATTATAGGACTATTTCCCTCTATACCACAGGTGTCAAACTCATTCCACGGGGGGCCGAGTGTCTGCGGGTTTTCGCTCCTCCCTTGTACTTGATTGATGAATTAACATCACTAATTAGTTAGGAACTCCCCACACCTGGTTGTCTAGGGCTTTATTGAAAGGAAAAACCAAAAACCTGGAGACACTAGGCCCTCCGTGGAATGAGTTTGACACCCCTGCTCTATACCATTTGTATTTCATTAACCTTTGACTATTGGATGTTCTTATAGGCACTTTAGTATTGCAAGTGTAACAGTATAGCTTCTGTCCCTCTCCTCGCTCCTCCTTGGGCTGGAACCAGCAACACAACGACAACAGCCACCATCGAAGCAGCGTTACCCATGCAGAGCAAGGGGAACAACTACTAGAAGGCTCAGAGCGAGTGATGTTTGAAACGCTATTAGCGCACGCTAACTAGCTAGCCATTTCACTTCGGTTACACCAGCCTCATCTCATGAGTTGATAGGCTTGAAGTCATAAACAGCGCAATGCTTGACGCACAACGAAGAGCTGCTGGCAAAACGCACGAAAGTGCTGTTTGAATGAACGTTTACGCGCCTGCTTCTGCCTACCACCGCTCAGTCAGATACTTAGATACTTGTATGCTTGTATGCCCAGTCAGATTATATGCAACGCAGGACATACTAGATAATATATAGTAATATCATCAACCATGTGTGTGGTTATGATTGATAGTGGTTGATAGAGAAAAAAAGTAGTAAAAAAGTAGTAACTAGTGGTTATGATTGATTGTTTTTTATAAGATATGTTTAATGCTAGCTAGCAATTTACCTTGGCTTACTGCATTCGCGTAACAGGCAGTCTCCTTGTGGAGTGCAACGAGAGAGAGGCAGGTCATTATTGCGTTGGACTAGTTAACTGTAAGGTTGCAAGATTGGATCCCCCGAGCTGACAAGGTGAAAATCTGTCGTTCTGCCACTGAACAAGGCAGTTAACCCACCGTTCCTAGGCCGTCATTGAAAATAAGAATATGTTCTTAACTGACTTGCCTAGTTAAATAAAGGTATAAAAAAAAAAACGGCAAATCGGCGTCCATAAATACCGATTTCCGATTGTTATGAAAACTTGAAATCGTCCCTAATTAATCGGCCATTCCGATTAATCGGTCGACCTCTAGACCACACCCACCCGGGTCACTCCGACAAGTTTGGCCAACTGCTGCTACGGTTTCCTAAGGTTCGCAGCATCAGTCTGCAGGTGGAGGAGTATCTGTACCAGCGCCACCTACTGGGCGATCTGCCATGCAACTCATTGCTCACAGATGCTGCATGCTAAACACAGCTGAATACCGCCTTGCACTGCTAACAGATGCTGAACGCGAAACACAGTTGAACAACACCCTGGGCCTGTCCCAAATGGCAACCTATTCCATACATGGTGTACAACTTTTAACCAGGCCCCATAGAGCTCTGATCAAAAGTAGTGCACTATATAGTGAATAGTGTGCCATTTGGGACGCACAACCCTGCTCCAATCACAGAGATGCTGATTGCTATGCACAGCTGAACAACTACCTGCTGGAAGGCTGCCTGCTGGACTAGGATGATGGGCTCCCTCTCTTCACCTAGGTGAGACTATCTGGACTTGTCAACATCCATCTACTTTGTGTGCTTCCTCCCAAGTAATCATTACTGGTTATTCAGATAAGTACTACATTATTCAAACACATCTCCAATTGATCATTTGTTTGAAACCCCGAGTTAGTCAGTATTCATTCAGATGGGAGTAGGAACCAAAACACTGCCATATGCTCGCTCCCTCTTCTCCTGTACACCCATTACGCAGACGACATATATAATTTGACAAGACAATTAATGTTGTGTATTATTTTTATGTCAGATAAAATCTGGAGTAAGGTATGTCATCCCTTTACCACAAGACCTGTTTGAAATATACAAGCAGAGATGTCCTGTCCATTTTATGAATTTTGATTGTTCCTTCTCTGTAATACTACTCGCCACTTACTACTCGTAATTTTATGAAGTTGGTTTTAGGTTCCCAATCTGGGCTAGCCATCTCCCAACTAGCTACCAAGAAGCCATTTCAGGCTATCAATCAAGTTAGTAGCTAGCTTGTCTATGATAGCTGGCATGCCTGCTGGCAAGGTTGGTAGACTTTAGAAAAGCAAGCAATTACTAAATGTACTGAATAAGATTCACAGTCCTTCAATCTTGTACCCAGATTTGAGCATATTTAGTTTCGTTAACTTCTTGCAACTATAGGGGGTGCTGTTCCGCATTAGCATATTTTGGTCTCCAAATTAAACGGCCTATTGCTCAATTCTTGATCGTACAATATGCATATCCTTACTAATATTGGATAGAAAACACTGTCTAGTTTCTAAAACCGTTTTAATTATGTCTGTGGGTGACCCAGAACGCCCTCTACAGCAAAAATCCTGACATGACTTGCGAAGGTCTGAGAATTATCCTCTGATCTGGGTTCAGTTTTAAAGCCTGTGTATATCCTATGGCTGGAATTGAACTGCACCCGCCTTCCCCTGGATGTCAGTAACCAATGAGAAGTGGAATGGTCTGTCTGCGTAGCTGTCCGAGGTTATAAAGCCGGATGGAACGAGAGTACCTTTCTTTGTCTCGTTCGTCATGGCGCAAGGCAAGAAGTCAGGATGAAATTTTGGAACGCTCAGTTATCGACCAGAGATGTATCCGTCTGTAATTTAATTAAATATAGGTGTTAGAAACATCATAACGATGTTATTTGAAACCGATTTATATCAGTTTATGCGAGTATAGTGCTATTTTTCTGAATTTCCTTTGTATCTAGTTTGAGGATTTGGACATGTGTGTGCGACATAGCTAATGGTAGCAGCTAGTTCCAAAGGTGAAGAGGACGTTTTACAACAAAGCAACTAATTCTTTTGAAGAAAATACACATTGCCCAAGATACTGATGGAAGCTCGTCCAAAAGTAGGAACTATTTATGATGTTATTATGTATTTATGTGGAAAGATGTCATAGTGTTTGCGCGCCACTTTTGCAGGCACTGGTCTGGCTGCAACGCACACTATATGTCTAGTAACGTTAATTTTAAAAATCTAACATAGCGATTGCATTAAGAACTAATTTATCTTTCGATTGTTGTCCAACTTATATTTTTTAGTCAAGTTTATGAATAGTATTTTTATAAGAATAGGCGTTAATCCAAAATGGCGCCGGCCAGAATACATGCAATGTTTGTAGTGATTACATAGTTTAACCACGATTTGTGCTGCTAAATATCCACATTTTCGAACAAAAGCTATATGCATTGTGTAATATGATGTTACAGGTCTGTCATCTGATGAAGTATATCAAGGTTAGTCAAATTATATATCTTTTGTTGGGTTGTTACGATCGCTAACATTTACAGCTGGTAAATGTGGTTGTGATTCTGGCTATTGTGGTACGCTCATATAATGCTATATTGTGTTTTCGCTGTAAAACACTTAGAAAATCTGAAATATTCTCTGGATTCACAAGATCTGTGTCTTTCGATTGCTGTAGGCTGTCTATTTTTCTGAAGTGTTTTAGGATGATTCTTTTGGTAATTGACGTCGGTCTCAGTAATTATTCCGGCTGCTTCCAACGCTATTTCAGATTGCAGCTGCAATGTAGAACTGTGATTTCTACCTGAAATATGCACTTTTTTCTAACAAAAACTATCCTATACCATGAATATGTTATCAGACTGTCATCTGAAGAGTTTTTTTCTTGGTTAGTGGCTATCAATATCTTAGTTTAGCCGAATTGGTGATAGCACCTGAAGTAGTAAGAAACTGATGGAGTTAGAAAAGTGGTGTATTTTGCTAACGTGTTTAGCTAATAGATTTACATATTTTGTCTTCCCTGTAAAACATTTAAAAAATCTGAAATGGTGGCTTTATTCACAAGATCTGTATCTTTCATCTGGTGCCTTGGACTTGTGATTTAATGATATTTAGATGCTACTATCTACTTGTGAAGCTATGCTACCTATGCTAATCAGTGTGTGGGGGGGTGGGGGGGATCCCGGATCCGGGTTTCAGAGAAGAAACTCAGGAGGATACAGACTGCTCAAGAGGTATATGCATTAATTAAGCATAATGATTATGGTTCTAGATTGCAGGAAAAAGCTTTTTCAGGTGTTTGAAAAATGCTAAAGTCGCCAACTTCCAGACGGGGGACCGCGTCCACCCCCGAACCACCCGGCAGCCATCCTCACTTTGTTCCCCCTCAGATTTTTGGGGTGCCCTATAAACAAGAATTGTGAAAAGTGGAAGCCTCGTGTGTGTGTGCAAGCAAGAATGCGCTCAACCTAAAGTCTCATTTCCACACACACTTTTTCGTTGACATGGGCCATAGAGGGTACGAGTTTGTTACATACATGGCATTTAGCAAAACAGTCTTCTTTGTCACAGTGCAATTCTGCTAATGCTGACAGTGATAGTACGGACTTGAACTAAAAATCTAAATGAAGTGAGGGGAAAAAGAGACATTGAAAAGGCAAGAAATTCTCTCAAACTTCAAAAACGTGGAACTGATAGGCAATGTAACTTTAAAAGGTTTTATGAAGCTTTCATAAACACTAAGGCTTCCATACGGTAGATGCTTTAGAGATAATGTATTAGAAAATACCATTCTGTATATATAAAGGGTGAAATAAGATCTGTCACATTTGGATAAGCGCTAGATGTTAGAATTATTTTTCTATAGTACAATTCGGCTTCTAAATGATTTGTGAAGCACCTACTGTATGTCGCCCTATAACGGGTTCATGAAGGCTTTGTTAAGCCTTTAAAGTTGTTAATTTAAGGTGGGTCCAGAAACACTAAGGATGAGCATGACAGAAACGTAAAGGGGTAATGGTGATTTTTTAAAGGATTTTATTAGCCTGGTCCAGCTACCTGGGATAGATCTGTAATCAAGAACAATTTGAGAGGAACACAAATACTCTGCACACATTGACACGGTGGTAACAGAGCAAAATAATAAAGACAACATGTCCTGTAGACTTCTATGAAATGAACGTGAATCACCACTTTAATGGAAAAAAATAACATAACCTTGAAACTAAAACAATCCTTACCCAATAAACACAGCTTGGGGTTACATGACTGTCTGTCTACAGGAGAATTGCAGAGAATCCAGTTATAGTTCGACTATCACATACGTACTCTCCTTTACAAGGAGATATACACATTACACCAACAGTCACACAATCCTTGCAATATACACCGAACATACAAACCCATTGTCACGCTTTCGTTTCATACATGCTGATTTAGAAAGACAAAAAAAAATCTCAGATCTCCATTTGAAATACAGTCAAAACAACAGGAACATTTTGTTGTTGGAGGCAGTTTGTGATGTAAAACAAGACAGGAGAGATGACAGCTGACCTACGTCAGCTGATGTAGTGCTAAATGAAGCCAAGAGGAGATCAGAACCCACTAGAGCCTACAGGTTACACCAGAAACACCGTTTGTGTCCCCTATGGGGTCTAGGCTTATCCAAAACTGCATATAGTATCACACCATACCCTGCAGAGGGACCAAATTAGGGCTGATACAGTCCTGATTATCCTTCATTCACAGGTAACATATACTGTGTGTGATCTCAAATGACACGTCTTGTTCATTTTTGTCCTTCTCGGTTTATTTCTCAGATTGTGGATAGTCCTCTAAGTCTCCGTTAAACAGTTTTTCTACTCGTTCGCTCATTCTTTCACTCACTTGCACGCTCTTCTCTCAAACACACACCTCGCTAATGGTAAAGCAGCAGGCTAGCTTATTCATAGTTCAACTTGTTTGTACAAATCTTTGTCAAAAATGAAAGTAATAAGCAATAAACAGCATTCATATATATACAATTGTCATTCATTTTCGTTTCTTTTTTTCTCTCCACAAAATGTGAATCCGGGGTAATGCTAAACAGAGTATAAAGTCCTTCATTTTTTCCAATATTATTAATCAAGATAATCATGTACAACGGTATAACGCTATTTTCATTCCTCCTCTCGTACTGAAATAGGAAATAAAGCAAGTAAAAAAAAAAAAAAAATAAAATAAAAAAAAAGAGTTGAGTTCTCATTTCTGCTCACGAAGGCTGAAGCGATTCACTCAGCACTTGTCAAAAGTAGTGGTGTAAAAAAACATCCAGATGTCTACAGCTGGAGTTGGAGATGGGCGGAGCCCTTAATACCGCTCTGACTGACAGGCATGGCAGCCAGTCAAGAGTGCTAGAGCCCTCGGTGGACCCGCCCAATACAGTACCTCCCAGTCCTTGACTGGCGAATGAAAACTGGGGGAGCAGAGTGGTTCGGGTGCGCCCTACATTCATGAGAGAGCAGTTTGCTAAGTCGGATTTCTTTCAGCTTGGGTTCTTCTGTCCCATCTGCATGGAGAAGCAGCAGACGGGAGGAGAAAGAGTCCTGGAATTATAGAAAAAAGGTCAGATGAAAGAAAGAGAAGAGAGAGAGAAATAGAGGGAGACTGCAGGTCTGTCTGTCCGCCCGCCCCCCCCCCCCCCCCCCCCGCCCCCCGAGCTGCGGCAGTGTGTGAGATGTTCCCTCTCACGCTCACCACCGAGTGTTTAAGGTCACAATGGATGACTGTGGACGGGGTTAGTCAAGGGGAGGCAGTGGGAAGGCAGGCAGGGTCAGGGGGGAGAAGGGAAGGCAGTAAGAGGCTGGGGGAGCCAGGCCCTGTGAGAGATAGGCCCAGTACGGTGGGAAGAAGCCTTGTTCATTCCAGTCCTATCACAACATTATTATTATTATTTTACAATCTAGGTAGATCAGGCTGGGGGGGGCAATCAGAGGCCCCTACTGGGTGTAGTGTGTGACAGATAGAGCCCTATGAATGGCTTTAGTATTAGTGATTAGCTTGCCCCCTTGTCACATGACATGTACCAATATCTCCCATACACAGAGCTGATAAGGGTCACATTCATTAGTGCACACCGTAGCAAAACATTTTGCAACGAAAAACAAGTGTTTCTTATTGGACACATTCAGGTAGTCCCTCCCTGTTTTGGTCCGTTTGCTTCCCAGTGAATACGACCCAGGTTGGTCTTAAAGGGGCAGAGACCATTCGGTTGGACAGGCGGTTTGTATAGGCACCAGTGTCATTTATTCCTTTCAGATCCCTCCGGCGGTCTAACTGACCAGCCTACTGAGCTAAAGCAGTCTCCAAATCAACAGACCAAACCAATATAAGAGAAAGGAGGGGGTTGACTGGGGGAAGAGGGGCCCCTGATTTAGATACGTCCACCTCATTCCTCTCCCGCCCATCACCACCTCCATCATTGAGATGTTCTCATTATTAGTTGGGGGTCCCCAGCTTCTTGGGGGTCCCCGGGCGCTTGCTCTGCCACAGGTGCCCGGGGATGGTGAAGGCATCGACGCTCATTGACATGGTCTTGGATGGGATGGTGGTGAACTGTTTGCGGTCCGAACTATACTTGTATATGGACTCCACCATGGCAGGGCTGATGACACGAGGCCCGATGCCCGTTAGGCGCACCATCTCCTCGATCTCTGGGTTCATGGTGTAGATGGCCCGGAACTGACAGCTGGAGTCACGGAAGAGGATGAGGAAGTGGTTGGCCTGGCACTTCTCCATCTCCTGAACCATAGAAGGAGAGGGGAAGATAAAACAATGTTAAAAACGCTTTAACAATGACAATTCAACAAATTCACATTAGAAAGAGTGAGAGCACTTTGCCAATGTAAACATATGTTTCGCATGCCAATAAAGCATTGAATTGAATTGAGAGAGAGAGAGAGAGAGAGAGGCAGAGAGAAAGAGTCCCCTAAGCAAGCTGGTCAGCAACACAATTAGACCCAACCAAATCATGAGAAAACGAAAAAAAACTATTACTTGACACATTGGAAAGAATGAACAAAAAAACTGAGCACACTACAATGCCATTTGGCCCTGAACATAGAACACAGTGGCAGAATACCTGACCACTATGTCTGACCAAAATTAAGGAAAGCTTTGACTATGTACAGACTCAGCCTTGCTATTGAGAAAGGTTGCCGTAGGCTGACCTGGCTCTCAAGAGAAGACAGGCTATGTGCATACTGCCCACAAAATTAGGTGGAAACTGACCTGCACTTCCTAACCTCCTGGCTGTGATGTATCAAATACGTATGTCATGCAATAAAATGCAAATTAATTACTTAAAAATCATACAATGTGATTTTCTGGATTTTTGTTTTAGATTCTGTCTCTCACAGTTGAAGTGTACCTATGATAAAAATGACAGACCTCTACATGCTTTGTAAGTAGGAAAACCTGCAAAATCGGCAGTGTATCAAATACGTCTTCTCCCCACTGTATATACACCACTTGGGTCCTGTTTCAGTAATAATGATATCAGACCTTCTTGTTACGTGTCTGATAATCTACCATTTATATAGGAGTGGTTAAAACAAGCTAATAATGGTCCTTTGAGTATAACAAAAAAAGTTTTGTATACTTCCACTGGTATGCCATCCAGCCCTGGAGTTTTCCCATTATTAAAGGCCCCAATTGCATCAAGCAGTTCCTCCTCTGTGATTTGGCCTTCACATGAGTCTTTCTGTACAGATGTTAATTTTACATTATTATTAGGGAAAAAATCCTTACAATTAGTTTCAGTTAGTGGAGATGGAGGCGCCTGAAAGAAAACTTATTCTTAAAGTACTTTACTTCCTCTTTCAAAATATAATTTGGTGAATCATGCGTGACTCCATCATTTGTAACAAGTTAATACATTATTTTTGGTAGCATTTCTATATTGAAGATTGAAAAAGAATTTGGTGCATTTTTCCCCATATTCCATCCAGTTCACTTTATTTTTATAATATATTACACTGAATCTTTCTTGAATAAGTTCCTCCATTTCTTTTTGTTTTTCCTCTAACTTATTCTGTGCCTCTATGGTACCGTTTTTATTGCTATCTAACTGTACTGTTAGTCCTTCAATTTCCTTTGTTAATATGGACTCTTGATCTAAATTCCTTTTGTTTTATAGATGAGTACTGAATTGCATTGCCTCTAAAGGCACACTTAAGTGTCCCATACAATACGGTGATCTGCCTGTTATGTCTGAAAAAGTCAGTTATAAATTCTTCTGTCCTAGTTCTAAACAATTTATCATCTAGTAGGCTTTGATTAAATTTCCAATATCCTCGCCCACGTGGAAATTCTGTAAGAGTAATATATATGCCAATTATGTGATGATCCGACCGCATTCTGTCCCCTATCAACACTTTTTAAACTTTTGGTGCCAGAGAGAATGGTATAAGAAAGTAGTCAAGACGACTAGCTTGATTAAGCCTCCGCCATGTATATCTCACTAGGTCAGGGTATTTAAGTCTCCATATATCCACTAATTCCAATATATCCATGACATTCATGATTTCCTTAAGTGCCTGAGGGTGATAGTTTGTAGTGTGATTTCCTTACCGGTCCATAGAGGTATTTAAGACCGTATTAAAATCTCCCACCATAATAATAGAGTCTAGTGTTGCTTGTAGAGTTGATAAATTCTTATATATATTTTCAAAGAAGCTTGGATCATCATTATTCGGACCGTATAGGTTAATAAGCCATATCTGTTTATTGTCCAATAACATATTTAAAATAATCCATCTACCTTGAGGATCTGTTTGGACAATTTGCACATTTGGATCAAAATTATTGTTAATTAAAACCATCACCCCTTTTGAATTTCTTTGCCCATGGGAGAAATATATTTCACCCCCCCCCCCCCCCCCCCCAGTTATTTTTCAACAAAACTTCATCTAAAACTGTTGAATGGGTTTCCTGTAAACAATAGATATTATATTCCTTCTCTTTTAGCCAGGTAAATACTGATCGTCTTTTCTTATTATCTGCTGGGCCATTACAATTGTAACTGGCTATACTTATTGGCACCCCTATTCCCTAAGTGCACTATAATGGATTATGGTGGTGCCATTTGGGATGCACCCATTGATTTAAAAGGATCTAAGGGGAGTTGTTGATTTAAAGATTTCTGACCTCTACAATCTTGTTTTTCTGCTGTTCGTTAACCTTGCCGGCAAGGCAGCAGCGGGAGATGGCGTTGTGGATGATGAACTTGTTGGACTTGAAGCTGGGCTCCTTGTACAGCTTGGGCCCTGGAAGCCAGCACAAATCAACACAAAAACACAATCAATACAAATAACATGCCACATATCAAAGACCAAGTACGTTCCCATATGGGCTTTCTGTTAATATGTGGTGGATTGGTTCAAACAGATACTTACGATGACATCGTATTCTCAGTATAGGCTCTGTTCCCATATCCACACTAGCATTCCACTTATGATAAAGTAATCTATCGTAAATATAAATGGTAGCGTAGATCTGTCATGATACAAGGGGATGCGTGAGATAACGAGCAGCATTAGTTCTGGTACTTTCAATATTCGGACGGGGAGGGAACATTCAAAGAGAGAGCTCTTCGTTCCAGTTCTCTTTCTTAATCGAGCATCTGGCCAATTACACAATACTTTAGTTCTGGGTTAAGTAAGATTATAGATGAATGCTAGTGTGGATATTATTGGAACAGGAATATTGGAAGAGGGTATGTCACAGTCATGGACCCTGAGTGATGGTTAACGGTAAGCTGTAACGTAAGGTAAACGTACCGGTGTATTCTGGAATGGAGGCGGGAGACGAGGCCGTGGAGGCGTTCTCCCAGTCCTTCTCTCCGTTCTGAATGGCCATTCGTCCTGGTGACATCAGCCTTGAGGGGGAGTGAGATCGGCTGTAGGGAGGAGAGGAAATTTCTTGTGAAGCATAACAAAACAATCTATATACTGGTACATAAAAGAGACAGACACTGAATCACACATTTGTTTAAAAAACAGGCCAATAGTGAGGACGGGAGCATAGTCAGACAGCTACAGGTCCCTGTGGGGGAGAAATACAACTCGTTATGGTTAACCATAGCTACCTGTGCGGTACAGTTACCATAGCTACCTGTGCAGTAAAATACAACTTGTTATGGTTGACAGTTAGTTACCTGGGAGATTTCCTGACGGCCAGTGTCCCGCTGTTGCCAGTGTCGTTAGCCATTGAGGACAGGTTCATGGTAGAGTGGGAATAGACCTTGTTGAGTTTGGAACCTAGTGAGTGAGTGAGTGAGTGAGTGAGTGAGTGAGACAGAGAGAGAGTGAGAGAGAAACACAAACACACAGAAAAAAACACATTCATATGACATCGCAATCTCCTGAGATACACAGCAACAACAAAAAAACGACAAGGAACGGCCCAGGACTGACTCAGCAATGGGAGAGCTGGCGGTGGAGTTTATATCTACCCATTAATCCCTTGGTGGGGCTGCGGGAAAGCACAGAGTCATCCCGGAACATGGTCCTGGGTCTCTGCTTCTTCACGCCACGCACCGTGGTGGGCTTCTGCCGCAACACCTTGTCCAGATCCTCCATGATCTTCAGCTGCTGCCTCCGCTCGTACTCCTGCCTGGTGAAGGTGTCTCTCCGCTGGGTCGTGCAATCCGAAGAGGGGGTACCGGGGGTCCGGGGCTGGTCCTCACCTCCACTCTTGTCTCCCCAGCCCTCGATGTTAAACCACTCAGGTCGGCTACAGGTATAGAGAGAGGAGGGGGGGGGGTAACCAATTAATCAATCAAATCAAGAAACATAAGCAGCTCCATCTAGTGGATTCAGAGAGTCGACTATTGGACAATGCAGTACTGTAAGTGGCTTGAAAACACAACACACATCGCATGCTCTTTCTGGCTCTTCTCCTCCTGATCCAGTCTGCGTCTCTTCATTTCCTCCGCCCTCTTCTGCTGTTTCTCCATCAGGGCTGCTTTCCTCTGGGCCATTTCATCCTCCGGCCGCACCTTGCCATCCTGATGGCGGACACAAACACACACATACAGATACAGGATTAGTCAGGCTAAACACATACACAGACAAACAAACACAGACACACATAGTCCGACTAACCTTAAAGAAGAAGCCGACCCCTCCCTTCATCTCGTGTTCAGTCACATCGCTCATGGAGTTGTCCATGACACTCAGGTCATCCTCGTCCCCGCGCAAGGCCGATAGAGAAATCTCGATCAGGCTGCTGCGCTTGCCATTAAACACCCCCGCCGCCGGAACATCACTCTCAAACGAGCACTCTGAGGGCGCCCCAGAGCTCCCACAACCCACACGCTCCTTTCTCCCCGAGGCCTGAGATGTGGTGGTATCCAGGTTGATGCTGAAGATGCTCTGGTCCTCGCTTGAGCCGGCGTCCGACATGTTGTCATCTAGGGCCAGCGACAGGGCCCGGGGGGTGGGGGTTGGGGCGGAGGAAGGGCTGGGGGCAGAGCTGATGTTGAAGGTGGAAGAGTTCTGGTCCCGACACTGCCAGGGGGAGGCGCGGCGCAGGTGGGGGATAGTGTCCACATTCTGAGGGGGGGTGAGCACGCGCGACAGGCCCGGCACTTTGAGGTCCTGAGGGCGGGCGTGGTAGTAGTGGGTGGCCTGGTGCTTGGGGCTCTTGGGAGGCACCGACTGGGCCCGGCGCTGGACCTGGGGCGACTTGGATGTTCTGGTGGGACTGGTGGCGTTGTGGCGGGGTGACGAGGGGGAAGAGGAGACAGAGGAAAGGTCACGGAGGGTGGACGCGCGGGACATGCGGGTCGAGGGAGGGGCCGAGGATTTGAGACTGGGCAAAATCGCCCAGGACTTGTTGCTGGAGGGAGCGACGGGCTTCTTCCTGATGAGTTGGTTCTGTTGTTCGGAGAGGCGCTGCATGTCGCTCTGCAGGGAGCTTAGTGCCGTGTTCAGCTTTGATACGGCGTTGTTGTAATCCCCCAAGGGCGCTGGCTGATGCCCTACCACCCCAACCTGTTCTCCTCCTGGCCCTGCCGCCCCTGCACCCTTCTCCCTTCTGGGTAAGGAGGCTTGCTTGTTGTCCAGGTGTGATGAAGGTTTGACGTTCCCCTCCTGCTCCACTGAGGGGCGCCGGTTCTCTTGCTGCTGCGCCTCCTGCTGCTCCTCGTCCTCCACGCGAGACAACCTTTCCTCTAGCGTCAGCCCCCTGAGGTCCTCTTCTGTGGCGGAGGTGCTGATTTGACCGCCCTCCTCCTCTCTCTCCCCCTCTCCCTGCTCCTTCTTCAACTGCAGGAAGGCGCTCTTGCCCAGTCTCTGACGGTGCTTGGCAAAGATGGCCTCAATACGTTTCTTCTGGGCCTCGATGGCCTTCCTCTTCTCCTCCAGCCGGGCTCCCAGCTCGGACATCTCGGTGGTCAGTCCAGGGCGCTTATTGGGGCTCTCCTCTTTCGACTTCTGGGGCTGGTCCACCCAGCTGGTCATCGGAGCCGTTGCTGCCGAGGCGACGGGTTCGCTGCTGCTGGCGCCGCCACTTTTAGGTGATTCGCCCACTGTCGACGGTTTCTTCTTGAGCTCAGCAAAGCTGGTCATCCCCACGCCACTGTCCAGCGCGTCGTTGTCCCCTCCACGGCCTCTGGTGTGGACAGCAGGCGTGGACTGGCCATTAGGAAGGAGAAGGAGGTCCTCAGAGGCGTCAGAGTCCATGCTCCCGTCCCTCAGCACCGAGTCGTCGTCCCGCGAGCCCTCCGAGGTGTGTCGGGTACGGGAGAAGGAGGGCTGCTCCCTGGGTGGCTGCGTCTTGCCCCCCATGGGGAGGTGGGGGTGGTACATCATCCCAGAGCGGGATGGGGCGGAGCAGCTGAGGGGTATGGGGTTAGGCGGGTGGGAGGGGTGAGCGGCGCGGCCGTTGTGTCTGGCGCTGGCCGGGTCATCGGGCGAGTGCAGGAAGAATCCGTCGGCCGCCCCATCGGGGTGGAGCCGGGGCTCCATCTTGCCCTCGTTGTGGATGATCTGCAGGGCCTCCTCGATGGTGGGCAGCTCCCCGTCCCCGTCCCCCTCTCCCAGGCCGTTCTCCTTCAGCAGCATGGGCACCACAGAGGAGCTCTGGGTGGCCCAGGAGCCTCTGTGGGAGCCAGGGGGCTTGCTGAGCAGGTGGCTAAGGTCCTCTGGGGGGGTGTAGGGCACGCAGGTCACAGTCTGGCTGGGGGCCACGTTGTCAGAGCTGACCGAGCGGGTGATGGCTCCGCCCATCACGACGTCCACGTCGCTGTCCAGGCCGAAGGGAATGCTAAATGACACGGCTGAGGACAGGGTACGACTGGACAGAGACGGAGGGAGACAGGAAGAGAGAGAGAGAGAGTTTACTTCCTGAATTGACTTAATTGAAATAGAATTAACCCCAACCTTTGTATTGAGATACAACTGAAATATGGAGCTAACAGAGAGAGAGAGACAGAGAGAGAGACAGAGAGAGAGACAATGAGATGGGGCCTACCTGAAAGGCTTCTTGGTCCATGTTCTCCCAGCTCCCTCTACATGAGACATGGAGGCAGACTGAGTCAGATATCCTGTACACACACACACACACACACCACACACACACACACACACACACACACACACACACACAAAAGACACACAAGACAGAGCATGCAAAGATGCACAAACACCAACACAAATAGCACAAAAAACAGAGACAGAAAAAGCTTTACATGGACCCACTGATAAACACATGCAGACCACACAGTTACAAAAGATGCAATGGCATCCTCACCAGACCTGGGTGCAAACTTAACTATCTGTTCTCCCTCAAATACTTTGAGGAGCAATTGATTGAGCATGCCTGCCTGTGGTCGCAGATGAAAGGGGTTTGCGCTTTCGGGACTATTCCATTGCTTTCATTGTGCCAGGAAAGCTCATCAATCAATCAGTTTTGTATTATATGTACTATGTATAATTATGTTGTTTTATTGTAAATAAAACAAATACTATTTGAACCCGGATGTTCTGCAGAGAACAGAAGTGTGACAGACCTAAATGATGGGATGGCGCAGGCCCTGGCGACACTGGTGAGGAGATGGGCAGGAATGGCTTCTTGAAGATGGAAGGCGAGCCGCTGAAATACAGACAAAAATTTGATTCAAGTTTAAGTTGATTTGCCATATGTAATAAATACAATGGAAATCTACTCACTCACCAGCACTCACAATAAACTTTCACTCTAAAGATACCATTCCTGAAATAGATCACTTCATATTTTCTATATTAGTGGTAATGTTAGTGATTATGACTGTGCGAGCTGCTGTACCTATTATTGCTCAAACTGGTTGGCTTGAGCAGTGCAGAAGCATCTGGAATAAAACAAACGGTCTCATTAGTCAAATATCGACACAGCCATTTAGGCCTACACAGGAATCACATAAGACTTTGGCTTGAATGTATCAAGCATCTCAAAAGTAGAAGTGCTTGATATAGGATCAGTTTAGCCTTTTTTATCACAATGAATAAGATATGGACAGAGAGGACCTGATCCTAGACCAGCACTTCTACTCAGAGTCGCTTTATGAATATAGGCCTAGGGGTGTATTCAGTGAGGCAAAACGCTTTGAATATTGCAGATAGAAATGTAATAACTAGAGCTGACATAATTACCTATTCTACTTGACAGACCATCTGTTCTATAGGACACATTTCTACGTGTCAAAGACCCCAGCCATAGACTGTTCTCTCTACTAACGCATTGCAAGCGGTACCAGAGTGCCAAGTCTAGGACAAAAAGGCTTCTCAACAGTTTTAACCCCTAAGCCATAAGACTCCTGAACAGGTAATCAAATGGCTACCCGGACTATTTGCATTGTATGCCCCCTTCCCAAACACTCTTTTTACGCTGCTGCTAGTCTCTGTTTATCATATGCATAGTCACTTTAACAATACATTCATGTACATACTACCTCAATTGGGCCAACCAACCAGTGCTCCCGCACATTGGCTAACCGGGCTATCTGCATTGTGTCCCACCCACCAACCCCTCTTTTACGCTACTGCACCTCTCTGTTTTTCATATAGGCATAGTCACTTTAACCATATCTACATGTACATACTACCTCAATCAGCCTGACTAACCGGTGTCTGTATGTAGCCTCGCTACTGTATATAGCCTGTCTTTTTACTGTTGTTTTATTTCTTTACTCACCTATTGTTCACCTAACACCTTTTTTTGCACTATTGTGTATGTGTGTGGTAAGTAAGCATTTCACTGTAAGGTCTACACCTGTTGTATTCGGCACACGTGACAAATAAACTTTGATTTGATTTGAATGTTTTGTAACATTGCATCCTCCTGAACAGGGCCCAGCAAAACACTTACCAGTGGTGTTCAGAGGCTGAACAAACTCTGGCCTCCGTACCTCAAACCAACCCAGCAGCTCTGCTAGGAAACTCATCATGTTGACCTGAACATACCAGAGAAACAGTTAAAGGGCCCCTGTAATGCCGTTTCGATCTCCATAACAAATCATTCCTGGGTATCAATAAAGTTATATGCTCTAATAGTTTTATTACAAAAATGGCATCTAGCCCCAGTTGGCTAAACACTCTCTGTATAAGACAATCTAGGCAGTGACATATATTTAGCCATATATTTCTAAATACATGGCTTTGAGGGCAAGACAATGTGTAGATCAGAGCTCTCCAACCCTGTTTCTGGAGCGCTACCATCTTGTAGGTTTGTACTACAACCCTAGTCTAGCACACCTAATAATAAGCCAAATGAATCAGGTTAGTTACAACTGGGGTTGAAGCAAAAACCTACAGGAAGGTAACGCTCCAGGAAAAGGGTTGGTGTAGATGTGGCTATATGGGCCCACAATGAGGTGGGGGTGTAGTACCTGGAGCTCCTGTGGGGTGTAGAGCAGGTCCTCCAACACCAGGGGGCAGCAGCTCTTCAGACAGCTGTCACAGAACTCTCGGATCAGCTGCAGGTTGTACAGGCTGTCTGCCACCGCCATGGACTCCTTCATACACACATCTGAAGAAGAAAACGAGGATTACTTTATTATCTAATTATACACGGAAGACCGATGGAAATTCGACTTCCGCTTTATCCCGACCCCTCCGAAAGTCACACATACAGGTTGGAGAGGCTAGGGCACAGGGAAGCCGTATTGCGACACCCATTTAACACAGGAACGGTACAATGAGCAGGTAGTCAGGTCATGGAGCCTAAACATCTAACACAGGACAATGAGAGGGTAGTACAGTAAGTGTTATGATACACTGCACACAGTATGTTACTGTATTAAAGGTAGTGTGGTTTAAACCTAATTGGAACCTTGTGACATAGTAAGCTAGGCTTTTTAGACAAACCCCCAGACATGTACTATATTATATTGGACAACTGTACACTAGTCCAGTGTTTTTAATTTGTATATCAAATACTGTCAAGTTCATTTTTATCATGTGGTTTTATGTATATACGTACCCTCTAGTCGCAACAGGCTGGGGCAGTAGTAGTGTATAATAGCAGCGATGGCACAACCGTTGGAGAGGTCTTTGACTTCAGTCACCACCGGAAACGTAGGCTTCTGTTTAGACAGCGTCTTATCCGTTCTGTAGCGGATCTTAGATGGGGGGTGAGAGTGAGAGTGAGAGTGTGAGTGAGAGTGAGAGAGAGAGAGAAAATAGAGGGACATCATTGAGTGAGTATGGGAGAGTTAGGGAGATGTCCAGGCTGTACAGTTCAATGCAAGTTCAATGCAATACCTTTGATGTTTGCATTTGGAGAGCTCGTTCAAGGCCAATGTTCTTAAAAAACACAGGTCGACAACAGCGCAAACAGTACACACACACATACAAACACCACCCATCAGGCTCGAGGATAACGTGACCAACAACGTGCTCCTAGAGAAAAGAGAGAATAAAAGGGGTGGAGGTGGAGAGAGAACAGATAACATGCCATGGAAGTGGAGAAGAGAAAGGTGCAGCCAACCAGTCAGCAGAAGGCATGGGGAGAAAGAGAATGTCTGCGTTCAAAATGGCACCCTACTCCCTATATAGTGCACTACTCTTGACTATATAGTGCACTACTCTTGACTAGGGTCCTGTTCAAAAGGGAATAGGGTGCCATTTTGGATGCAACCCTAGAATGAGTCCAGAGACAGCGAGGGCTTTGTCAGTGGAATGTAGGCCAGGAGAGAGAGTCTCATCGGAGGAAGATATTTAACCCAACCTGACACAGGTGAGACTATTCAGGTTGAGACTATTCAGGTATTAGACAACGACTGAACTGAACACAGCCAGCACAGTGTCAACGCTATCAGCAGACTAATAACTGGGGTCTGTTCAGGAGAGTGTAATGTTACACAATAGTCCCAATCAAATAGAAACGTATAATGTAAAACAGCTATGACTATCAGCCATGTTAGAATTGGGAATCTGTCACATCTACTTGTTGTATCTGCACTGTTCATAATGTTTCACCTCACATAAATGGCCTACACCACAAGCTCATTACTTCTTACTCTATGGGCCCTGGCTAAAAGTAATCCAACAAATAGGGAACACGGTGCCATTTGGGACTCAAAACAATGACTGGCTGGTGGCTAGAAACTAAAACCTCCCTCACACAAGGTCCTTTTTAAGACAGAGCCGACCAGAGGGAATGGTTTCTAGCATGAACGTTTTTTCACATTTCCAGAGCCCTTATAGTGCACTACTCTTGTCTAGGATTACAAGTGATTTATGTCCAACAACAACACCCTACCCTTCTCTGCCACCCCCTGTGATATCAGCCCAAGGAAATGTAAAGAGAAGCAGTATGCCTGCATTATTATATTGTTCCAACAGGGGGAGAGACAGAGAGAGAAAAACAGAACAGACCTTTAATTTGAAAATCTAATAATAGAGAAAATATGAAGATGGAGAGAAAGATAAGAAATGACAACAGAGGAGGAGAAGAAAGAGGAGGGACTTACAGGGACAAGTTTCCAGTACCAGCAAGTGGGACACTGTCAGAGAGGAGGAAAGAGTGAAGGAAAGAAAGAGAAAGAGAGGAAAGTGGGGAAGGAGAAGACAGGAGGAGAGGAGACTGTCGGTACTTTAGTAGGATAGTTAAGTAGGATAGTTAAGAGGATAGTTAAGAGGAGAAAGACAGCTTTGAAGAGGGTATATATATATATATATATACAGTGGGGCAAAAAAGTATTTAGTCAGCCACCAATTGTGCAAGTTCTCCCACTTAAAGATGAGAGGCCTGTAATTTTCATCATAGGTACACTTCAACTATGACTGACAAAATTAGAAGAAAAAAATCCAGAAAATCACATTGTAGGATTTTTTATGAATTTATTTGCAAATTATGGTGGAAAATAAGTATTTGGTCACCTACAAACAAGTAAGATTTCTGGCTCTCACAGAGAGCCTTCTTTAAGAGGCTCCTCTGTCCTCCACTCGTTACCTGTATTAATGGCACCTGTTTGAACTTGTTATCAGTATAAAAGACACCTGTCCACAACCTCAAACAGTCACACTCCAAACTCCACTATGGCCAAGACCAAAGAGCTGTCAAAGGACACCAGAAACAAAATTGTAGACCTGCACCAGGCTGGGAAGACTGAATCTGCAATAGGTAAGCAGCTTGGTTTGAAGAAATCAACTGTGGGAGCAATTATTAGGAAATGGAAGACATACAAGACCACTGATAATCTCCCTCGATCTGGGGCTCCACGCAAGATCTCACCCCGTGGGGTCAAAATGATCACAAGAACCACACGGGGGGACCTTGTGAATGACCTGCAGAGAGCTGGGACCAAAGTAACAAAGCCTACCATCAGTAATACACTACGCCGCCAGGGACTCAAATCCTGCAGTGCCAGACGTGTCCCCCTGCTTAAGCCAGTACATGTCCAGGCCCGTCTGAAGTTTGCTAGAGAGCATTTGGATGATCCAGAAGAAGATTGGGAGAATGTCATATGGTCAGATGAAACCAAAATATAAGTTTTTGGTAAAAACTCAACTCGTCGTGTTTGGAGGACAAAGAATGCTGAGTTGCATCCAAAGAACACCATACCTACTGTGAAGCATGGGGGTGGAAACATCATGCTTTGGGGCTGTTTTTCTGCAAAGGGACCAGGACGACTGATCCGTGTAAAGGACAGAATGAATGGGGCCATGTATCGTGAGATTTTGAGTGAAAACCTCCTTCCATCAGCAAGGGCATTGAAGATGAAACGTGGCTGGGTCTTTCAGCATGACAATGATCCCAAACACACCGCCCGGGCAACGAAGGAGTGGCTTCGTAAGAAGCATTTCAAGGTCCTGGAGTGGCCTAGCCAGTCTCCAGATCTCAACCCCATAGAAAATCTTTGGAGGGAGTTGAAAGTCCATGTTGCCCAGCAACAGCCCAAAAACATCACTGCTCTAGAGGAGATCTGCATGGAGGAATGGGCCAAAATACCAGCAACAGTGTGTGAAAACCTTGTGAAGACTTACAGAAAACGTTTGACCTCTGTCATTGCCAACAAAGGGTATATAACAAAGTATTGAGATAAACTTTTGTTATTGACCAAATACTTATTTTCCACCATAATTTGCAAATAAATTCATTAAAAATCCTACAATGTGATTTTCTGGATTTTTTTTCTCATTTTGTCTGTCATAGTTGAAGTGTACCTATGATGAAAATTACAGGCCTCTCTCATCTTTTTAAGTGGGAGAACTTGCACAATTGGTGGCTGACTAAATACGTTTTTGCCCCACTGTATATATATAGCCTAAAAATCATACAACCAGTAAACTTTATGTTGAGATACTGGTAACTGCCAAAATAAAGTAAACACTAGAGTAAATGAGGGATACGAAAGCAGGTGCTTCCAGACAGGTGTGGTTCCTGAGTTAATTAAGCAATTAAAACATTCCATCAAAATTAGGGTCATGTATAAAAATGCCCAGCTGCCTGTTATTCTGGCTATCATGGCAAGAAGATATCTCAGTTACTTTGAAA
The DNA here is from genome assembly GCF_029448725.1 of Salvelinus fontinalis. Lineage (NCBI taxonomy): Eukaryota > Metazoa > Chordata > Actinopteri > Salmoniformes > Salmonidae > Salvelinus > Salvelinus fontinalis. Next base: position 1,682,086 of record NC_074698.1, read on the forward strand.
AAGGGGTCTCAAGGGAGAATAGGGGGTTTAAAGGGTGTGTGTGTGTGTCTCAGTCACCAGATCTCAACCCAATTGAACACTTATTGGAGATTCTGGAGCGGTGCCTGAGACAGCGTTTTCCACCACCATCAACAAAACACCAAATTATGGAATTTCTCATGGAAGAATGTTGTCGCATCCCTCCAAACTTCTAGGATCTATGCCAAGGCGCATTGAAGCTGTTTTGGCGGTTTGTGGTGCCCAACACAGTGTTTCCTTTATTTTGGTAGTTACCTGTACAAGCACCAGGGTACTAGGGAGATTGCATGTATAGTGTGTGCGTAGGAGACTATAAACTTAATTTATAGTTAAGATACATATCTTACAAGCACACTGTGTAAAACATGCTTGTTCATAGGACATGTTTACGTCAGTGTTTTAATAGCATGTAATCCATGAGATTAATGTGCATGTATTACACAATGCATTGTGTAATGTGAGTGCTGTTGACATAAATACTGTATGCATCCTAAATGGCACCCTATTCCATACATAGTGCACTACTTTTGACCAGGGCCCTATATAGATCCACTATATAGGGAATAGGGTGCCATTTTTTTCCAATTTAAAAGGTTTTATTAAGTTTTCTTGTTTTTCCATCAACCAACAAAACACATTCCACATTCACAGATGTGACAGACTTAAAAAATAAATAAAATAACAATAATAAAAATATTATAAATAAAAAAATATATTTAAAAAAACTTGCCACAGCACTATTAAGGTTCTTATTAGCTATTTCCAGCCTTAGCTGAGACGACAAGCAAATCATTTGTTTCTTCAGCACCTTACACAACATGCATCTGCTCATTTCCCTAATCACCCCATTCACTCTGTCCAATTTGAAATATAGTTGAGTAGCGGAGACCAGAGTCTATCAAACTTGGGCTGTCTCTTGCGGAGGTCATAAGTGAGCTTTTCAAGAGGGAGAAAGTCAACAATTTGGTCAATCCACATTTTAAATGTAGGAGAAGAATTAGAAGCCCACAATAGAAGAATACATTTCTTAGCAAAGTATGTGATAGTCATAAACAAATTTCCTCTGTCAGGATCAAGAACAAAGTCCTGCTGGGCATTAAGATAGCTAGATACACGGGGTCATATCAAACTGTACATCTAGTATTTTCTGCGCAGCAGTATGTATAGATTGCCAAAATCTGGCAATCTCTCTACAGCTCCAAAATACATGCATATAGGTTCCACTTTCAGAGGTACATATTTTACAGTTAGGAGAAATGTAGGTTTTCATTCTATGGAGTCTCATTGGAGAGTAATAAAAAAGTGTAAAAAATGTGTAATTAGATTCTTTCATTTTTACATTAGTAGAGGAGCAGTATACCCTGTCGCAAACCTCCGCCCATAACTCACTGATAGTCAGACCAAGGTCCTTTTTCCAGATTATTTTCAAAATAGTAAAGGAGGAGCCCCCTTTCTCAGAAAGGAGTCTATAGATATAGATTTTGCCTTTAATAGATTGTGCTGTAGCAAGAAGGGTTTCAACTTCATTCAGCTGAGCGCTAAACCTCCTCTTGGAAGTAAATGACGAAATGACATGTCTAATTTCCTTTAAAAAAATGTAATGGGATCTTGGCACATTGAATTCACTGCAGAGATCTTGAAAGGATTTCAGTGTAGTGGTTTTCTGATGAAATAGGTCTGAAAAGGTCCTGATTCCTAGAGTATGCCAAAGAATAAAGTTGGCATCACTCAGGGCTTTTGGCAAGTCTGTGTTGCATACTATAGGCGAGTGAGAACATATTTGTGAGGAAATGCACAGGTATTTCTTACAGTCCCTCCACGCTTCAAAGGTTTTGGCTATGTTGCTCACTTCACTAAAGTTATTAATGAATATAATTGAGCATAGGGGCAATGAACCACAGCATTGGGCTTCTATCTGAATCCACGTTGAGACTTGTCTGTTTGTGATCCATGTTATTAGCATGTTGCAGATTTGGGCAGACCAGTGGTACAATTGAAGGGAAGGAAGGGCAAGACCACCCTTAGATTCAGGTTTCAATAGAGTGGAGAACTTGATCCTAGGTTTTTTTATTGCCCCATATACATTTGGTGATGCTTTGGTTAGTTGTTGTGCAAAAGGAAACTGGGAGATAGCATGGGAGCATCTGAAATAAATAGTTCAATCTAGGGAGGATGTTCATACGGATGACATTAACTCTTACAACTAAGCTAATTGGGAGTAGATCCAGGTTTGGAGATCGTTCTTGATTCGATCCAGGAGTGGAAGATAATTTTCCTTGAAAAGGCTATTCAGATCTGGTGTTACGAAGATCCCAAGGTATTGTAACCCTCGTCTTCCATTGGAACGGACATAGTGTCTTCATAGAGCTGGTGAGTGTTAAATTGAGAGGGCAAACAGTAGATTTGTTAAAATTTATATCCTGAAAACTTGCCATACTGAGAAATTGATTCTAAAATGGGAGGGAGGGATTCTTGTGCTGCAGGACGCCTGCAGAAACACCCATAATACTTGGATGGCTCCTTATCAACTCTCCCAGAGGCTCCGCCCCCAACAAGTAGAGCAGGGGGGACAGCGAGCACCCTTGTTTGTGCCCCGTCCCAAAGGGAATCTGTCAGAGTTCAGTCCGTTAGTCGTCACCATGGCATTTGGATGAGAGTATAGGGACTTAATCCATTTAATAAAAAGTTTGGGCCCATATAGAACTTTTCTAAGACTGAGAACAGAAAGCGTCCTGTAGAACGCTTTCTCAGCATCCAGTGAAGCCAGCAGGACAGGGGTCTTCTGTGCGTTTACTTGATCAATAATATCAAAAAGACGGCAAATGATATCAGAAGAGTACCTGTCTCTAATAAATCCAGTTTGGTACGCTTTTATTATTTTGGGAAGAAGAGTGTTTAGTCTTTTGGCGAGCAATTTGGTAATTATTTTGTAGTGGAAATCCAACAAGCTTATGGGCCGGAATGACGAGCAGGATAGGGGGTCCTTGTCTTTTTTGAGCAACACTGTAATGTGAGCTGTGTGCATAGAGTCTGGGAGAGCTCAGTTTTTGCAAAAATCATCCAGCATTGGCATGAAAATAGGGCTATTAGGTGGCATGGAGGTAATTGCCTCCAGGACCTCATCAGGATTGAAGGGGGAGTTGAGATCTTCTTGGTCGATCTCTGATAGTTTAGGTAGCGAGATTCCCTCTAGGAAGGAATGGAGTTCTGCCTCCGTATGTTCTCTCAGAAGTATATAGTTTGTAGTAAAAATCATGAAAAGTTAAATTGATCTTTTTTGGGTCATATGTGACCTCGTCCTCTGCTGTTCGGATAGCCATGATTGTACGCTCTGACTGCTCTTTTTTAAATTGGTAAGCAAGCAATCTACTAGGCCTATTGCTATAGTCATGGTATTTCTGTTTAGTAAAGAAAACTTTTTTTAATCTTCCGAGTATAGTCCAAATTCAGTTTGGCTTTGGCTGCTTTAAGTTGACTCCAGGAGGTGCTGTCTGGGGATTGTTTATGTACTTTTTCACAGCGTTCCAGCTCCCTCTCAAGATCTAGCCTGTGTGCTTCCATTGCTTTTTTCTTTGAAGAAGCATATGCAATTACATGACCTCTTAGTGTGGCTTTGGCAGTGTCCCACATTGTGGCCGGAGAAACAGGAGAGTCTTTGTTGTCTTGTGTGTAGTTGTCTATCCATGTAGTTACTAATGTATGGAAGGCTTCGTTTGATAACATGGAGGTGTTGAATTTCCAGCTCTTTGACCTCAGAATGTTTTTGCAGAGGTCAAAGCGGAGGTGAACAAAGGCGTGATTTGAAAGTGATATGGGTCGGATTGTACAAGTGGCTGAATTTATGAAAATCTTTGGGATAGAAATGTAATCTATAAGGGAGTAGGTGTTATGGACATTAGAGTAGTATGTATAGTCCATAGATGAGCTATTAGTCTCTCTCCAGATATCTATCAGTCCCATCTCTTTAGTAAGAGAGTTCAACATCTTTGCAGATCTAGGATTTGTGGTGGGGACTTAAGATGATTTGTCCAGGGTTGGGTTGAGGGTACAATTCAAATTTCCAGCAAAAGGAAACACAATGCTCATTGAACAGGGTTATCATTTTCAACATGAAAACAGGACTATCTGTGTTAGGGGCGTATATGTTTAAGATGGTAACTGGTTGCCCATACAGTGACCCAGCTATCAGAATAAAATCTCCCCTCTGGATCAGATATGTTTTTGTCAATTATGAATGGAACATGCTAATGGATAAGTATGGCTGTACCTCTACTGTTTGATTTGAAAGATGAGAAATACACCTGTCCCACCCAAGCTCTTCTGAGTTGAGCATGTTCGGCATCACAGAGGTATGTCTCTTGTAACAGTGCAATGTCTGCTTTTTCCTTTTTTTAGAGCACATAGTATCTTTTTCCGTATTATTGCATGACCTAGACCATGGCTGTTCCATGTCAATAGATTTAAGGTTTTTAGTCAACGTCATCGAACAGTAATGGAACTCTAGTGCAAGTCATCTCTGGGTAAAGGTGGATAATAGTTACAGTTGCGATCACATAAGAAAAACACCCCAGCCGAGTTCCCAAACAACTCGACATATCCCGTTGGATCTATTACTACCCCCACGCTCAGTCTCAATTCTGTGTACCGGGGAAAAAAAAAAAAAAAAAAAAAAACGTGAATAGTTAGCAACGTCTCCCCCTCCCCACCAAAGAAATGCCTCATCCTCTCCGCCCCACATTGAGTAAGTGACAACGTAGCCCCCATCCAGGCCACATTAAAGAAGAGGGAGAAAATAGAATCTATAGCCCAGCCTACATATACCTCCCCCAAGGGACATAGGGCTAATCGTTTGGACGGGAATTAAAAGTAGGCTGAAACGTTAGTAGGCCTAGGTTATGCTATAGAGCCTATCCCTCTCAACTAAAATAAAATGAATATAAATTAGATGGCTATAATGACATTTAGCAGGGCGGGTGGTTCTTTGGATGGCGGCTATAAGTTGTCTTACATTCTTTAGTAATAACAGTAATCACTTTTAGTCATTGGTCCATTTCTCAGTGACCAGGATTGTCCTTCAAAAAACGTTTTGCCTCTTCAGGAGTTTTGAAGTGTCGCAGGGCTCTTTGGTTAAGAATCCTGAGCTCGTTTCGGTATTTGAATCCCCTAAGATGCCTCGGTCAATGGAGTATTTCTTAAAACTTATCAAACTCTCGCCGCTTTCGGCGTATTCCAGCTGACAGGTCCTGGTGTAAAGTGAGTTTGGCGTTTCCCACTGTAATGGTGTTGATTTTCTCCCCCTGTAGGACTCGTTCCTTGTCGGTGAATCTCATGAAACGTATGGTGATTGGGCGCGGTGGTTGTCTGGCTGCTGGTGGGGGCCTGTTGAGTTCTGTACATTGGGATCTCAGCCCAGAAAGGATGTCTTCAAAAGAGTGCGAGGTTGGCATTTGTTGGGCCTCGGGGGGGGTCCTCTTGCTCCTGGCTAATGGCGGTGGGCTTTTTCTGAAGCTAGCTGCTTCTTGGAGGCTTTTTCCACCGCTAATGCTCGAGTACGGGTAAAAATGTCACCTGTAGTGTCACCTTTTGTAGCCACCATTACTTTGTGACTGAAGCTAAAGGAGTTTTAACTTGAAGTGGAGGTAAGATTAAGAATTGGAAACGACTTGTGCGGAGCTCTTAGTTCATGCGGCCATCTCGTTCAAGGGTCACGTGATCCCCGGGTGCCATTTTTGACACAGACGATGTGTAGTACATGTGTAGTGTAATACTTACCGAAGGCTGAACAGGCTGTGGCTCTGTGCTGTCCTGAGATGGGTCACCCTGCGCACCCTCTGTTTTCTCTCTCAGCCTCTGATTCAACTGGGGGGGGGGGGGGGGGGGAATGGGATGGTGGAAAGCCACACGTTATAAGTATGTATATTTTGTACTCACATATAAATTGGGTTATGAAATCATGACTCAGCGACAGAGAGCGAGACAGAGAGAACGAGAGAGACACAGACAGATACAGACAGAGAGTGAGTCCTCCTTGTCCTTACCCCGTTCACCCAGTGGAGAAGGGTGTTCTCCCAGCTGGCTCCTCCCACTCCACCCAGAAGCTCCTCCCCTGCCGCCGCACCAGACATCCTCACTGCGCTCACCATCTCCATGGCGCCCAACGACATCAGGGCATCCATCACCGCCAGGTGGGCACTCTGCACCAATCACAGCAAAGTGAACAGGAAAGTGTCAGCATTGGAACAGTCAGGGGAGGTAGCTGTGGGATTGGCTGGCTGGCCACCAAACCCAGATGACATGTATTACCGCATCCATTAATTATGGCTAATGCAATAACGGTGCACTATGTAGGGAATAGAGTGCCATTTGGAACACAAACTCAGACTGCTCTGACAAAGCATGGTCCATGTTAATGTGGCAGAGCTAGTGAGATGAGATCACACCAGGCTGCAGTATGGAAGGTGCTCCGGTCAATACTACATCCAGCCACTAGGGGACTCCAAGAACCACAGCTCTGAGTCAGCAGAAAGCGTGGTAGTGACCAGAGGAGAGGAGTAAAGAAGTGAGAGCTTGTCTGAGTGAACTTTGGAACATCTGTGCTATCATGATAACAGCCCTTTTTACTCTGTGTACTTTCTCCTCTCTGCCCCTTCACTGTATACTTTCTCTTTCTTCCTCCTCATCAGTGTGTGTGTGTGTGTGTGTTTTCTCCCTCCTCTCTGCTATGAGATATGGCAGCATGACTCATGGATGACAGGTTGCAGGATACAGTTTGGTTCTGTACAGTGTTGTTCTGTAATCAACTCACTAGGGATGGCTCAGTGAGAGAGCAGCACAAACCGCAGGAATCCTGTGGCGCAGTGTGTGTGTGTGTGTGTGTGTGTGTGAGAGAGAGAGTGCAAAACTATACACTCAAAACCCCTTTCACACCAACACAACCATACAATATAGTGTATCAAATTACACAACATAAAAAAGGGCACAACAATAGCTTCCCTTGACACATCCCTAACTGAAACTGGGGTATTTCCAGCCAACCCCCAAGTGCAGGGTGCATTGCTTCTCTTCCTCTCCTTCTCTCATAGCCCTAAATCATGATAGTTCCGTTTCTCAAAGCTAGCTAGAGCCCCAGTACCTTTTCTCATAGCCAAACTTATTAGTGCCTTTAGTTCTCATGGTCAAACCCATTACATTGCGCTCTCATGGCCAGAGCCCATTAAAACACACCAACAACATGATCAGCTCACTCAGGCGAGAGCTCCTTAGCACCCATAAGAGGGTTAGCTCGTTATCGGTCTAATGCTGCCTCCCTCCATGCTTACCATGGGGCATGGTCAGGGATGGGCAACTTTGATGGGGTCGGGGTCCAAAAAAGTCCAAACTCATAATAAGGGGTACAATTCTACACATTTTGCCATGAGGTATAGAGAAAATGTTGCAGTTTTAAAGCAAGTTTGCTAAAATTCTACACATTATGCCATGGGGCGGAGAGAAGATTTTACAATTTTATAACTCACTCAATGCAATTCTACTCATTTTGAAACAGGGTGGAGAGAAATGTTTGCAGTTCTTTAATAAACGTTTTTTAAGAAACTGACCTTTTTCAAGACCTTGTCTTTCAAAGATAATTCGTAAAAATCCAAATAACTTCACAGATCTTCATTGTAAAGGGTTTAAACACTGACTCCCATGCTTGTTCAATGAACCATAAACAATTAATGAGCATAAACCTGTGGAACGGTCATTAAGACACTAACAGCTTACAGATGGTAGGCAATTAAGGTCCCAATTATGAAAACTTAGGACACTAGAGAGGCCTTTCTACTGACTGAAAAACACCAAAAGAAAGATGCCCAGGGTCCCTGCTCATCTGTGTAAACATGCCTTAGGCATGCTGCAAGGAGGCATGAGGACTGCAGATGTGGCCAGGGCAATAAATTGCCATGTCCGTACTGTGAGACGCCTAAGACAGCGCTACAGGGAGACAGGACGGACAGCTGATCTTCCTCGCAGTGGCAGACCACGTGTAACACCTGCACAGGATCGGTACATTTGAATATCACATCTGCGGGACAGGTACAGGATGGCAACAACAACTGCCCGAGTTACACCAGGAACGCACAATCCCTTCATCAGTGCTCAGACTGTCCGCAATAGGCTGAGAGAGGCTGGACTGAGGGCTTGAAGGCCTGTTGTAAGGCAGGTCCTCACCAGACATCACCGGCAACAATGGTGGGCAAAAAACCCACTGTCGCTGGACCAGACGGGACTGACAAAAAGTGTTCTTCACTGATGAGTCATGGTTTTGTCTCACCAGGGGTGATGGTCGGATTTGCGTTTATCGTCGAAGGAAGGAAGGTTACACCGAGGCCTGTACTCTGGAGCGGGATCGATTTGGAGGTGGAGGGTCCGTCATGTCTCGGGCGGTGTGTCACAGCATCATCGGACTGAGCTTGTTGTCATTGCAGGCAATCTCAACGCGGTGCGTTACAGGGAAGACATCCTGCTCCCTAACGTGGTACCCTTCCTGCAGGCTCATCATGACATGACCCTCCAGCATGACATACGGCTCGTTCTGTGCGTGATTTCCTGCAAGACACTAATTTCAGTGTTCTGCCATGGCCAGCGAACATCCCGGATCCCATTGAGCACGTCTGGGACCTGTTGGATCGGAGGGGAGGGCTAGGGCCATTCCCCCCAGAAATGTACGGGAACTTGCCGGTTCCTTGGTGGAAAAGTGGGGTAACATCTCACAGCAAGAATTGGCAAATCTGGTGCAGTCCATGAGAAGGAGATGCACTGCAGTACTTAATGCAGCTGGTGGCCACACCAGATACTGACTGTTACTTTTGATTTTGACCCCCCCCCCTTTGTTCAGGGACACATTATTCCATTTATGTTAGTCACATGTCTGTGGAACTTGTTCAGTTTATGTCTCAGTTGTTGAATCTTGTTATGTTCATACAAATATTTACACATGTTAAGTTTGCTGAAAATAAACACAGTTGACAGTGAGAGGACGTTTCTTTTTTTGCTGAGTTTAGGATATCTGAATGAGACTAACAAAATCAATTGTGGGCCCCCCACCCGGGATTTCAACCATGATAACAAGTTTACGTAGCTGGCCGCTAAACTAATTTAGCAATCAACAAAATGTTTAACTGACATAGGCTAATTGACTGACTAGAAGTGACTGACAATAGGAAAAACTGCAGATTTTGGGGGGAAATTGACCAGAGGGCCTTCAAAAGGCTGCCAGTTGGGGCAATGCTCTAAGTCTACACCTGCACACTGTGACTTGAACATACAAATCAAATTGTATTTGTCACATACACATGGTTATCAGATGTTAATGTGAGTGTAGCGAAATGCTTGTGCTTCTAGTTCCGACCATGGAGCAATATCTAACAAGTAATCTAACAATTTCCCAACAACTACCTTATACACACAAGTGTAAAGGAATGAATAAGAATATGTCCATAAAAATATATGGATGAGCGATGGCCAAACGGCATAGGCAAGATGCAGTAGATGGTATAGAGTACAGTATATACATATGAGATGAGTAATGTAAACATTATATAAAGTGGCATTGTTTAAAGTGGCTAGTGATACATTTATTACATCCAATTTTTTATTATTAAAGTGGCTAGAGATTTGAGTCAGTATGTTGGCAGCAGCCACTCAATGTTAGTGATGGCTGTTTAACAGTCTGATGGCCTTGAGTTAGAAGCTGTTATTCAGTCTCTCGGTCCCTGCTTTGATGCACCTGTACTGACCTCGCCTTCTGGATGATAGCGGGGTGAACAGGCAGTGGCTCGGGTGGTTGTTGTCCTTGATGATCTTTTTGGCCTTCCTGTGACATCGGTTGGTGTAGGTGTCCTGGAGGGCAGGTAGATTGCCCCCGGTGATGCGTTGTGCAGACCTCACTACCCTCTGGAGAGCCTTACGGTTGTGGGCGGAGCAGTTGCCGTACCAGGTGGTGATACAGCCCGACAGGATGCTCTCGATTGTGCATCTGTAAATGTTTGTGGGTGTTTTTGGTGACAAGCCGAATTTCTTCAGCCTCCTAAGGTTGAAGAGGTGCTGCTGCGCCTTCTTCACCACGCTGTCTGTGTGGGTGGACCATTTCAGTTTGTCCGTGATGTGTACGCCGAGGAACTTAAAACTTTCCACCTCCACTGCTGTCCCGTCAATGTGGATAGGGGGCTGCTCCCTCTGCTGTTTCCTGAAGTCCACGATCATCTCCTTTGTTTTGTTGACGTTGAGTGGGTTTATTTTCCTGACACCACATTCCGAGGGCCCTCACCTCCTTCCTGTAGGCCGTCTCGTCGTTGTTGGTAATCAAGCCTACCACTGTAGTGTCTTCTGCAAACTTGATGATTGAGTTGGAGGCGTGCATGGCCACGCAGTCATGGGTGAACAGGGAGTACAGGAGAGGGCTGAGAACGCACACAGTGTTGAAGATCAGTGGGGTGGAGATGTTTCCTACCCTCACCACCTGGGGGCGGTCCGTCAGGAAGTCCAGGACCCAGTTGCACAGGGCGGGGTCGAGACCCGGGGTCTCGAGCGTAATGACGAGTTTGGAGGGTACTATGGTGTTAAATGCCGAGCTGTAGTCGACGAACAGCATTCTTACATAGGTATTCCTCTTGTCCAGATGGGTTAGGGCAGTGTGCAGTGTGATTGCGATTGCATGGTCTGTGGACCTATTGGGGCGGTAAGCAAATTGGAGTGGGTCTAGGGTGTCAGGTAGGGTGGAAGTGATATGGTCCTTGACTAGTCTCTCAAAGCACTTCATGATGACGGAAGTGAGTGCTACGGGGCGGTAGTCATTTAGCTGTTACCTTAGCTTTCTTGGGAACAGGAACAATGGTGGCCCTCTTGAAGCATGTGGGAGCAGCAGACTGGGCTAAGGCATGATTGAATACGTCCGTAAACACACAGTATAATGTAAATGCTTCCTCTCATACAGTGTTTCCCTTAACATTATAAAAACTAGGGAAAGACTGATCTCTGCCTTTAGGCATTTACAAGTGGGGCTGAGGAGGATTGAGGTAAGAATATTTATGAACATTCAAAATTGGACAAAAACAAACAAACTGAAGCAATAAGGTAAGGCCTGCTTACTGTTTGCTGCTCCCATAAGTGTTCTTAATAAATATTTCAGGGACACAGACAACAGGTTCTGAGAAGTGGGCCTATAGAGGTACATGTAACCTCCACTGCTCGCCACCGGTTACTAGAACAACCTTTGACCCAGTTAGTAAAGTCAAAGATTTGTATAACTAATCCAAGATAGATGACAACCTGTCATTTCCAATGGGAACAAATGAGTCATATTGACCAGAACAAGCAAGGAGGTGGGCAGAGCCAAGCATGAGTTAGCGATATCCTATTGGTGCGTTCTAGCAGACATCTGCATATTTCCGTAAGGGAACACCTCCTCTGAAGTTTGCAATAACTCTTTTCGCCTTTGCACTCCTAACTAACAATATATTTTTTAAACTTTTGGGTAAAGTCTACAAAACTTAGTCCACTCTGTTCATTAAAAATTCTAGTTTTGGGAACAGAAAACTGTATTGAAATCAAATGTTTCATCGATAAGAAAATGTGCAGAATGTCCCCCCAAAAACCATCTCGTTCCATCTTCTCTCACAGTTGGCCAGTGAGCTTTGGAAACGCTAAGGGGATGCTTCACATTTATACATCTGGTGAAATATCTGTCTCATCGTTCTATCTGTGGTAAAGTCTAGAACTGTTCATAGAAACGCAATGCTCTGACCTAATCAAATTAGGGCAGGTGAAGGAGAGTGTAAGTTAGTGAGTCTGGAAGGTTGGATTTAAATAAGTGCTCTTAGGGTTTTCAGTAGGTCTCAAGGACAGATAGAGAAAGACCGAAAAACAGACAGCAGGGCAGAGTCAGACAGCAGGGCAGAGTCAGACAGCAGGGCAGAGTCAGACACAGAAAGAAACAGACAACTCAGTGTGCAGACAACCAGGCAGTGTTAGTCTAGCCTGGAAAGCACAGCATTTAGTCTGGTTTACTAGCTTTGGTTTCCTATGGACTGGCTCTACAACTGACAGACACCAATTCCTGCCCCCACAAGTGTTCTTTAATAAACATTTTAGTGTATACGACTCACCAATGTCCAGTCTCTTGACAACAAGGTTGACTAAATTCGAGCAAGGGGTGCCTTCCAGAGAGACAGAGATTGTAGCATTCACTGTTTCACAGAAACATGGCTCTCTCGGGATATGTTGTCGGAATTGGTCCAGCCACCGGGAACAGGAAGGGCGGGGGTGCATGCTTTATGATGAACAACTCATGGTGTGATCATAACAACACACAGGAACTCAAGTCCTTCTGCCCACCCGACCTAGAATTTCTTACAATCAAATGCCGGCCATTCTATCTACCAAGAGAATTCTCGTCAGTTATAGTCACAGCTGTGTACATCCCCCCTCAAGCGAACACCAAGACGGCCCTCAAGGAACTTCACTCGACTATGAAAACTGGATATACCTGCTGCATTTATTGTAGCTGGGGATTAACAAAGCAAATATGAGATCAATGTTACATAAATTTTATCAGCATATTGATTGCATGGCACAAAAGGCTAATGCTCTTGACCACTGCTACTCTAACTTCCGCAATGCATACAAAGCCCTCCTCCACCCTCACTTCGGCAAATCCGACCACGACGCCATCTTGCTAGTCCTGGCTTATAGGCAGAAACTCAAATAGGACGTACCAGTGACGAGAACCATTCAACGCTGGTCTGACCAATCGGAAGCAATGCTCCAAGATTGTTTTGATCACACGGACTGGAATATGTTCCAGTCAGCCTCAGAGAACGACATTGATCTATATGCTTCCTCGATGAGTGCGTTTATAAATAAGTGCATTGGAGATGTCGTTCCCACTGTGACTGTTAAAACCTAACCTAACCAGAAACAGTGGATGGATGGCGGTGGCATTCACGAAAAACTGAAAGCGCGATCCACTGCATTTAACCATGGAAAGAGGTCTGGTGATATGGCTGAATATAATCAGTGTAGTTATTCCCTCTGCAAGGCAATCAAACAAGCGAAATGCCGATACAGGGAAAAGGTGGAGGCGCAATTCAACAGCTCAGACACGAGACGTATGTGGCAGGGTCTACAGGAAATCACAGACTACAAAAACAAAAACAGCCAAGTCACGGATACCGACGTCACGCTTCCAGACAAACTAAACACCTTCTTTGCCCGCTTTGAGGATAATACAGGAAACATAGCTCACACGAGAGACGCTATCGGAGTCAGTGCGGCCAGCTGGTTTCTTCACGCATTGCGCCGACAGAAACAAGCATCTTTCTGGTAAGAAGAGGGGCGGGGGTGTATGCCTTATGATTAACGAGACGTGGTGTGATCATAACAACATACAGGAACTCAAGTCCTTCTGCTCACCTGACTTAGAATTCCTTACAATCAAATGTCGACCGCATTATCTACCAAGGGAATTCTCTTCGATTATAATCACAGCCGTATATATTCCCCCCCAAGCAGACACAGACGGCCCTGAACAAACTTAATTTGACTCAATGTAAACTGGAAACCACATATCCTGAGGCTGCATTCATTGTAGCTGGGGATTTTAACAAGGCTAATCTGAAATCAAGACTCCCTAAATTCTATCAGCATATCGAATGCGCAACCAGGGCTGGTAAAACCCTGGATCATTGTTATTCTAACTTCCGCGACACATATAAGGCCCTCCCCCGCCCTTCTTTCGGAAAAGCTGACCACGACTCCATTCTGTTGCTTCCAGCCTATAGACAGAAACTAAAACAAGAAGCTCCCGCACTCAGGTCTGTTCAACGCTGGTCCGACCAATCTGATTCCACGCTTCAAGACTGCTTCGATCACGTGGATTGGGATATGTTCCGCATTGCGTCCAACAACAACATTGACGAATATGCTGATTCGGTGAGCGAGTTCTTTAGAAAGTGCATCGGCGATGTCATACCCACAACAACTATTAAAATATTCCCAAACCAGAAACCGTGGATTGATGGCAGCATTCGCACGAAACTGAAAGCGCGAACCACTGCTTTTAACCAGGGCAAGGTGACCGGAAACATGACCGAATACAAACAGTGTAGCTATTCCCTCCGCAAGGCAATCAAACAAGCTAAGCGTCAGTATAGAGACAAAGTAGAGTTGCAATTCAACGGCTCAGACACAAGAGATATGTGGCAGGGTCTACAGTCAATCACTGATTACAAAAAGAAAACCAGCCCAGTCGCGGACCAGGATGTCTTGCTCCTAGAGAGACTAAATAACTTCTTTGCTCGCTTTGAGGACAATACAGCGCCACTGACACGGCCCGATACCAAAACCTGCGGACTCTCCTTCACTGTAGCCGAAGTGAGTAAAACATTTAAACGTGTTAACCCTCGCAAGGCTACAGGCCCAGACGGCATCCCCAGCCGCGTCCTCAGAGCATGCGCAGACCAGCTGGCTGGTGTGTTTACGGACATATTCAATCAATCCTTATCCCAGTCTGCTGTTCCCACATGCTTCAAGAGGGCCATCATTGTTCCTGTTCCCAAGAAAGCTAAGGTAACTGAGCTAAACGACTACCGCCCCGTAGCACTCACTTCCGTCATCATGAAGTGCTTTGAGAGACTAGTCAAGGACCATATCACTTCCAGCCTACCTGACACCCTAGATCCACTCCAATTTGCTTACCGCCCCAAATGGTCCACAGACGACGCAATCGCAACCACACTGCACACTGCCGTAACCCATCTGGACAAGAGGAATACCTATGTGAGAATGCTGTTCATCGACTACAGCTCAGCATTTAACACCATAGTACCCTCCAAACTCGTCATCAAGCTCGAGACCCTGGGTCTCGACCCCGTTCTGTGCAACTGGGTACTGGACTTCCTGACGGGCCGCCCCCCAGGTGGTGAGGGTAGGTAACAACATCTCCACCCCGCTGATCCTCAACACTGGGGCCCCACAAGGGTGCGTTCTGAGCCCTCTCCTGTACTCCCTGTTCACCCACGACTGCGTGGCCATGCACGCCTCCAAATCAATCATCAAGTTTGCGGACGACACTACAGTGGTAGGCTTAATTACCAACAACGACAAGACGGCCTACAGGGAGGAGGTGAGGGCCCTCGGAGTGTGGTGTCAAGAAAATAACCTCACACTCAACGTCAACAAAACAAAGGAGATGATTGTGGACTTCAGGAAACAGCTGAGGGAGCACCTCCGTATCCACATTGACGGGACAGTAGTGGAGAGGGTAGTAAGTTTTAAGTTCCTCGGCGTACACATCACGGACAAACTGAATTGGTCCACCCACACAGACAGCGTTGTGAAAAAGGCGCAGCAGCACCTCGTCAACCTCAGGAGGCTGAAGAAATTCAGCTTGTCACCAAAAGCACTCAAACTTCTACAGATGCACAATCGAGAGCATCCTGTCGGGCTGTATCACCGCCTGGTACGGCAACTGCTCCGCCCACAACCGTAAGGCTCTCCAGAGGGTAGTTTGGTCTGCACAACGCATCACTGGGGGCAAACTATCTGCCCTCCAGGACACCTACACCACCCGATGTCACAGGAAGGCCATAAAGATCATCAAGGACAACAACCACCCGGGCCACTGCCTGTTCACCCCGCTATCATCCAAGAGGCGAGGACAGTACAGGTGCATCAAAGCAGGGACCGAGAGACTGAAAAACGCTTCTATCTCAAGGCCATCAGACTGTTAAACAGCCATCACTAACATCGAGTGGCTGCTGCCAACATACTGACTCAACTCCAGCTCACTTTAATAATGGAAATTGATGGAAATTCATCAAAAATGTATCACTAGCCACTCTAAACAATGACACTTAATAATGTATATGTATATACTGTACTCAATATCATCTACTGCATCTTGCCATCTTTATGTAATACATGTATCACTAGCCACTTTAAACTATGCCACTTTACCACTTTGCCACTTTCCGGAGATCGCAACCACCACCCTAAGACCTGACATGGTGCTCTGGTCCCATTCGCTCAAGAAGGTCTTCATCATTGAGCTCACAGTACCCTGGGAGGACTCAGTAGATGAGGCTTATGAGCGGAAACATCTGCGCTATGCCAATCTAGCTGCCGAAGCACGGCATCATGGCTGGAACACAGAAGTCCGACCAGTGGAGGTGGGCTGCAGAGGTTTTGTGGCGACATCTACAACCAGACTGCTTAGAGACCTGGGAATTAAGGGCCAGAGCCAGCGTTCGGCAATCAAAGCTGTATCAGAGGCGGCAGAAGGCAGCAGTCAATGGCTCTGGATGAAGAGGAAAGACCCCAGCTGGGCCCCGAAGTGAGAGGGCCAGGAGGTATGCGGTCAACAATGCTTGACTCAGGGAGGAAGACGCCCCTGCCATGCATAGTCCCATGGGATGTTGGCTATCAACAACAACGCAACTCCTATGACTAATTGGGAATGGGACGCAAGCGTAGGATTGATCACCCTGTCGCTGGCCGCCTTTGGGGAGGGTGTATAGTGTGAAAGGCCGAAACACCCTAGGAACCAAAGGCTTTCTGCGAAAGCGATCAAATCAGTCGAATGAAGCACAGCAACTGGACGCAAACCATAGTTTGCAGTGCATCAGTACCACTGTCATGGAGGACGTAAACTCAAGCACCGAAGTAACAACTGAGGTGGAACCAACAACAGGAGTGGAACTCACCCAGCCTCCCAGACCTGCAGTCGAGAGGAGACTACCAGGGCACAGACCGTATGTGAAGTGGCCTGGCGCCAGTGACAAGAAGTTGTGGGAAGCAGTGAATACTGACCTTACCTTGACCCTCGAGAAACTTCGAGGCACAGTGGAGAAGAAGTTGGAGAGGATGGGGGACATCATCTATGAGTACGGGGCAGAAAGCTTTGGAGTGCAAGAGGCAAAAGGCGGGAGAAAGGTTCCAACCCCACCAGTTTCCAGGAGGCAACAAGAAATCAAGCGCCTCGTTCAAGAAAGGAGACAGCTTAAGAAACAGTGGAAGAAGGCCTCGGAAGTGGAAAAGGAGGGCATAGAGGCACTTCAGGCTGACATTAAAACCCGGTTGGCATCCCTCCGTAGAGCAGAGAACCTACGGAAACGCAGAAGGAAGAAAGAACAAACTAGAACTCGATTCTATAAAGATCCCTTCAAGTTCCTTAAAAGTCTCTTCACGAAGGCAAAAAGTGGAGCTCTAAAAACAACAAAGAAAGACCTAGAGGAGCACCTGATAACAACAAACTTTGACTCAAAGCGACATGAACATCTGGCCATCCCATCAGATATCCCACCCATTGAACCCCCGGAACATCATATTGAGACCAGCCCTCCGACATGGAAAGAGGTGGAAAACACAGTTCGACGGGCAAGAACAGCATCAGCCCCGGGGCCAAATGGAGTCCCGTACAAAGTGTATAAGAACGCACCAGACGTCCTGAGGGTCCTCTGGAGGCTTATGAGAACAGCTTGGCAGAAGAAGATAATACCCAAAGTGTGGCGTAGGGCAGGCGGGGTCCTGATCCCTAAGGAGAAGGATGCAGTGAACATCAGCCAATTCCGCCCAATCTCCTTACTGAATGTCGAGGGTAAAATCTCCTTTAGGGTCATTGCCCAGAGGATGTCCGAGTACCTGCAAAGGAATGCGTACGTCGATACATCTGTACAGAAGGCAGGAATATCAGGGTTCTCTGGCTGCTTGGAACACTCCAGCATGATCTGGCACCAGATCCAAATGGCCAAGGTGGAGAAAAGGGACCTCCACGTAGTCTTCCTCGACCTCGCCAATGCATTTGGCTCTGTGCCCCATGAACTCCTGTGGTCTGCCTTCAGATTTTTCCACATTCCGGACACCATCACAACGCTGGTGAAGTCGTACTTCAAGGATCTGCAGTTCTGCTTCACCACCTCAGAGTTCACCACCTCATGGCAGTGCCTGAATGTAGGTATAATGGCGGGATGTACCATTTCTCCGTTGGCATTCATAATGGCAATGGAGGTTATCATCAGATCCTCAAAATGGGTTGCTGGTGGACAGCGAGTCGACTCTGGTTTCCGCCTCCCTCCACTCAGAGCCTACATGGACGACATTACAACATTGACCACCACTGTCCCATGCACCAGGAGACTGCTCAGAAAACTCGAGGAGAACATCAGCTGGGCCCGTATGAAGATTAAACCATCCAAGTCACGCAGCATCTCGATTGTGAAGGGAGTACTCTCTGACCTGAAATTCTTCATCGGAGATGACCAAATCCCAACAGTGTCTGAGCAGCCGGTAAAAAGCCTTGGAAGGTGGTATGATGCAAGCCTGAAGGACAAAGACCAGGTGCAACAGCTGCGCAAAGACATCAGTAGTAGCCTACAGTCCATCGACAACACCCAGCTACCTGGAAAGTTAAAGGCCTGGTGTCTGCAGTTTGGTCTCCTACCCCGGGTGTTGTGGCCCCTAGCAGTGTATGAGGTTCCAATCTCAACAGTGGAGAAGATGGAAAGAGGAGTCACAGGCTACTTAAAGAAGTGGCTCGGAGTTCCACGATGCCTTACCACCATAGGCCTCTATGGAGATGGTGTCCTCAAGCTGCCCCTCACCAGTCTAACAGAGGAATTCAAGTGTGCAAAAACCAGGCTCCAGATGACACTGAATGAATCTCGAGACCCAGTGGTGAGCAACAACGCGCCGACCTTGGCAACTGGGCGCAAATGGAGGCCAGGAAAAGCAGTCCAGGAGGCAACAGCAGCCCTCAGACATGCTGACATTGTGGGTCATGTTCAGCAAGGGAGAGGAGGCCTTGGGCTAACTAGCCGTGCTGCTTGGAGTAAGGCCACTGCACCAGAGCGGCGGAAGATGGTAGTGCAGGAAGTACACCATCAGGAGGAGGCTGCAAGGTGGGCCAAGGCAGTCTCTCTTGCCAAACAGGGACAGTGGACTCGATGGGACAGTGTGGAGAAGAGGAAGATCAGCTGGAAGGATCTGTGGGCCATGGAAGCGAGGCGGTTGAGCTTTTCCATCAGAGCAACATATGACGTCCTTCCAACACCAGTTAATCTTCACCAATGGTATGGTGAAGATCCGGACTGTGCCCTCTGTTCCATGCCAGCCAACCTCAGGCACATTCTCACAGGGTGTAAAACAAGCCTCACCCAAGGACGCTACACTTGGCGTCACAACCAAGTCCTTAAAAACCTTGCGTCCGCCCTGGAGGACAAGCGAGCTGCCACCAACTCCCTACCACCCCCAGCAGCATCACACCCCTTACGGACGACCTTTGTCCGCGAAGGGGCTAAACCACCGAAGAGCGGCTCTACACCATTAGAGCGAGACCAGCTGCGCTTGGCCCGCGACTGGAAAATGCTAGCTGACATTGGCCGGCAACTTGTGTTTCCTCCGGAGATCGCAACCACCACCCTAAGACCTGACATGGTGCTCTGGTCCCATTCGCTCAAGAAGGTCTTCATCATTGAGCTCACAGTACCCTGGGAGGACTCAGTAGATGAGGCTTATGAGCGGAAACATCTGCGCTATGCCAATCTAGCTGCCGAAGCACGGCATCATGGCTGGAACACAGAAGTCCGACCAGTGGAGGTGGGCTGCAGAGGTTTTGTGGCGACATCTACAACCAGACTGCTTAGAGACCTGGGAATTAAGGGCCAGAGCCAGCGTTCGGCAATCAAAGCTGTATCAGAGGCGGCAGAAGGCAGCAGTCAATGGCTCTGGATGAAGAGGAAAGACCCCAGCTGGGCCCCGAAGTGAGAGGGCCAGGAGGTATGCGGTCAACAATGCTTGACTCAGGGAGGAAGACGCCCCTGCCATGCATAGTCCCATGGGATGTTGGCTATCAACAACAACGCAACTCCTATGACTAATTGGGAATGGGACGCAAGCGTAGGATTGATCACCCTGTCGCTGGCCGCCTTTGGGGAGGGTGTATAGTGTGAAAGGCCGAAACACCCTAGGAACCAAAGGCTTTCTGCGAAAGCGATCAAATCAGTCGAATGAAGCACAGCAACTGGACGCAAACCATAGTTTGCAGTGCATCAGTACCACTGTCATGGAGGACGTAAACTCAAGCACCGAAGTAACAACTGAGGTGGAACCAACAACAGGAGTGGAACTCACCCAGCCTCCCAGACCTGCAGTCGAGAGGAGACTACCAGGGCACAGACCGTATGTGAAGTGGCCTGGCGCCAGTGACAAGAAGTTGTGGGAAGCAGTGAATACTGACCTTACCTTGACCCTCGAGAAACTTCGAGGCACAGTGGAGAAGAAGTTGGAGAGGATGGGGGACATCATCTATGAGTACGGGGCAGAAAGCTTTGGAGTGCAAGAGGCAAAAGGCGGGAGAAAGGTTCCAACCCCACCAGTTTCCAGGAGGCAACAAGAAATCAAGCGCCTCGTTCAAGAAAGGAGACAGCTTAAGAAACAGTGGAAGAAGGCCTCGGAAGTGGAAAAGGAGGGCATAGAGGCACTTCAGGCTGACATTAAAACCCGGTTGGCATCCCTCCGTAGAGCAGAGAACCTACGGAAACGCAGAAGGAAGAAAGAACAAACTAGAACTCGATTCTATAAAGATCCCTTCAAGTTCCTTAAAAGTCTCTTCACGAAGGCAAAAAGTGGAGCTCTAAAAACAACAAAGAAAGACCTAGAGGAGCACCTGATAACAACAAACTTTGACTCAAAGCGACATGAACATCTGGCCATCCCATCAGATATCCCACCCATTGAACCCCCGGAACATCATATTGAGACCAGCCCTCCGACATGGAAAGAGGTGGAAAACACAGTTCGACGGGCAAGAACAGCATCAGCCCCGGGGCCAAATGGAGTCCCGTACAAAGTGTATAAGAACGCACCAGACGTCCTGAGGGTCCTCTGGAGGCTTATGAGAACAGCTTGGCAGAAGAAGATAATACCCAAAGTGTGGCGTAGGGCAGGCGGGGTCCTGATCCCTAAGGAGAAGGATGCAGTGAACATCAGCCAATTCCGCCCAATCTCCTTACTGAATGTCGAGGGTAAAATCTTCTTTAGGGTCATTGCCCAGAGGATGTCCGAGTACCTGCAAAGGAATGCGTACGTCGATACATCTGTACAGAAGGCAGGAATATCAGGGTTCTCTGGCTGCTTGGAACACTCCAGCATGATCTGGCACCAGATCCAAATGGCCAAGGTGGAGAAAAGGGACCTCCACGTAGTCTTCCTCGACCTCGCCAATGCATTTGGCTCTGTGCCCCATGAACTCCTGTGGTCTGCCTTCAGATTTTTCCACATTCCGGACACCATCACAACGCTGGTGAAGTCGTACTTCAAGGATCTGCAGTTCTGCTTCACCACCTCAGAGTTCACCACCTCATGGCAGTGCCTGAATGTAGGTATAATGGCGGGATGTACCATTTCTCCGTTGGCATTCATAATGGCAATGGAGGTTATCATCAGATCCTCAAAATGGGTTGCTGGTGGACAGCGAGTCGACTCTGGTTTCCGCCTCCCTCCACTCAGAGCCTACATGGACGACATTACAACATTGACCACCACTGTCCCATGCACCAGGAGACTGCTCAGAAAACTCGAGGAGAACATCAGCTGGGCCCGTATGAAGATTAAACCATCCAAGTCACGCAGCATCTCGATTGTGAAGGGAGTACTCTCTGACCTGAAATTCTTCATCGGAGATGACCAAATCCCAACAGTGTCTGAGCAGCCGGTAAAAAGCCTTGGAAGGTGGTATGATGCAAGCCTGAAGGACAAAGACCAGGTGCAACAGCTGCGCAAAGACATCAGTAGTAGCCTACAGTCCATCGACAACACCCAGCTACCTGGAAAGTTAAAGGCCTGGTGTCTGCAGTTTGGTCTCCTACCCCGGGTGTTGTGGCCCCTAGCAGTGTATGAGGTTCCAATCTCAACAGTGGAGAAGATGGAAAGAGGAGTCACAGGCTACTTAAAGAAGTGGCTCGGAGTTCCACGATGCCTTACCACCATAGGCCTCTATGGAGATGGTGTCCTCAAGCTGCCCCTCACCAGTCTAACAGAGGAATTCAAGTGTGCAAAAACCAGGCTCCAGATGACACTGAATGAATCTCGAGACCCAGTGGTGAGCAACAACGCGCCGACCTTGGCAACTGGGCGCAAATGGAGGCCAGGAAAAGCAGTCCAGGAGGCAACAGCAGCCCTCAGACATGCTGACATTGTGGGTCATGTTCAGCAAGGGAGAGGAGGCCTTGGGCTAACTAGCCGTGCTGCTTGGAGTAAGGCCACTGCACCAGAGCGGCGGAAGATGGTAGTGCAGGAAGTACACCATCAGGAGGAGGCTGCAAGGTGGGCCAAGGCAGTCTCTCTTGCCAAACAGGGACAGTGGACTCGATGGGACAGTGTGGAGAAGAGGAAGATCAGCTGGAAGGATCTGTGGGCCATGGAAGCGAGGCGGTTGAGCTTTTCCATCAGAGCAACATATGACGTCCTTCCAACACCAGTTAATCTTCACCAATGGTATGGTGAAGATCCGGACTGTGCCCTCTGTTCCATGCCAGCCAACCTCAGGCACATTCTCACAGGGTGTAAAACAAGCCTCACCCAAGGACGCTACACTTGGCGTCACAACCAAGTCCTTAAAAACCTTGCGTCCGCCCTGGAGGACAAGCGAGCTGCCACCAACTCCCTACCACCCCCAGCAGCATCACACCCCTTACGGACGACCTTTGTCCGCGAAGGGGCTAAACCACCGAAGAGCGGCTCTACACCATTAGAGCGAGACCAGCTGCGCTTGGCCCGCGACTGGAAAATGCTAGCTGACATTGGCCGGCAACTTGTGTTTCCTCCGGAGATCGCAACCACCACCCTAAGACCTGACATGGTGCTCTGGTCCCATTCGCTCAAGAAGGTCTTCATCATTGAGCTCACAGTACCCTGGGAGGACTCAGTAGATGAGGCTTATGAGCGGAAACATCTGCGCTATGCCAATCTAGCTGCCGAAGCACGGCATCATGGCTGGAACACAGAAGTCCGACCAGTGGAGGTGGGCTGCAGAGGTTTTGTGGCGACATCTACAACCAGACTGCTTAGAGACCTGGGAATTAAGGGCCAGAGCCAGCGTTCGGCAATCAAAGCTGTATCAGAGGCGGCAGAAGGCAGCAGTCAATGGCTCTGGATGAAGAGGAAAGACCCCAGCTGGGCCCCGAAGTGAGAGGGCCAGGAGGTATGCGGTCAACAATGCTTGACTCAGGGAGGAAGACGTCCCTGCCATGCATAGTCCCATGGGATGTTGGCTATCAACAACAACGCAACTCCTATGACTAATTGGGAATGGGACGCAAGCGTAGGATTGATCACCCTGTCGCTGGCCGCCTTTGGGGAGGGTGTATAGTGTGAAAGGCCGAAACACCCTAGGAACCAAAGGTACACTACTGACGATGCGCTCCCCAAATTTCACCAGTCTCACTGTTCATGAACTCTTGGAAGTGCTTGCACAAAGGATAGTAACATCTCATCCTGTGTTCTTGGAATCTTACATACCCTACATTACTCGTCTCATATGTATATACTGTACTCTATACCATCTACTGCATCTTGTCTATGCCGTTCTGTACCACCACTCATTCATATATCTTTATGTACATATTCTTTATCCCTTTACACTTGTGTATAAGGTAGTAGTTGTGGAATTGTTAGGTTAGATTACTCGTTGGTTATTACTGCATTGTCGGAACTAGAAGCACAAGCATTTCACTACACTCGCATTAACATCTGCTAACCATGTGTATGTGACAAATAAAATTTGATTTGATTTTTATTTGTATTCATAAAGTGTTTCAGAGCAGGAGTGCTGATCTAGGATCAGTTTAGCCTTTTTTTGCCTGTTCACACCACTGTCATTGAGGTCAGTACAGGTGCATCAAAGCTGGGACCGAGAGATTGAGAAACAGCTTCTATCTCAAGGCCATCAGACTGCTAAATAGCAATCGCTAACTCAGAGAAGCTGCTGCCCACATTGAGACCCAATCACTGGACACTTTAATAAATGGATCACTAGTCACTTTAAACAATGCCACTTCAATAATGTTTACATATCTTACCTTACTCATATCACATGCATATACTGTATTTTATACCATCTACTGCACCTTGCCTATGTCGCGGCCGGTTGCGACAGAGCCTGGACTCAAACCAGGATCTCTAATGGCACAGCTAGCACTGTGATGCGGTCCGTTAGACCACTGCACTACTCGGGAGGCCCTTGGGCTCTCTTGAAGGCCTGCATTCATAAAGTGTTTCAGAGCAGGAGTGCTGATCTAGGATCAGTTTTGCCTTACTTGCCTGGTATTGCTCATTCTAAGGATCCACATCACTGCAGACAGAGACTGGGGGTGAGGACAGTGAGAGCAGCAGAGGACTGAGACAGGCTGAGGGGAGAAATGGAGATGGGTTGAGGACAGAGACAAGGCACAGACAGGGGTTGAGGGCAGAAACAGGGAATGGGGCAGAAATGGAGACAGGCTGAGGACAGAGACGGGGGCAGAGATGGGCTGAGGACAGAGACGGGCTGAGGACTGATGTATAGCTAAGACAGGGGAGAGTAATTTGGTGCAACACTGGCTGAAGAGGATAAATGTTTCATTCAAACATTACAATAGATACAGAGGACACAGAAAATATAGAAATGTAACCATGACAAGAATTGTACTGCGGTCGTTTACGTGACTGCTTGTTCAACATTGTAACAGTTGCTTCTCGTCTGCCCCTTGTACATTAATCTACCACTCTGAGCAATGATGATTCTATCTTTGTCTCCCCCTCTATTAGTGTCAGTTTCACATAACGTACAACAAAATCGTCCAAAAATGTTACCCTATTCCCTAAAAAGTGTATTGCTTTTGACCTAGGCTGGGCGATATGGCCAAAATATTTTATCACAATATTTTCACATTTGACAGTATGATGTTTTTGAATACTAAAAGTTCTAAATCTGCTTCATGAGTAGTTCATGACCCTAGGGTGGCAACATTATAAGTGATTTCAATGGGGCTTTCTCCATTCAAATATTTTATAGTTTTATACCGTTTCCGCATTTTGTACAATTTATACACTTTTGTTATTACATACTCATGCTTCGCCTATTCCTCTCCGATTTAGAAGATACCGTTGCATAAACAACATGCTAGGCCTGCACCAGTACTGGTCCCAGGCTGTATTAGTTATCTGTGCTTGCTCTGAATCTTAGTTCATTTAGCAAGTTAGCTAACTTTAGCCAGCTAACTAGAGATTAGCATTAGAGGATCACAATTTATTTTAGCCACAGCTTGCTAAGAAAAGACAAACTAGCAGACAGTGGTTTGCATACAGTAAAATACAAACTAATAGCATTATAGAACACTAGACTGCAGAGTGAACGGCAAGAACGTGCTCGTGACTCCATGGTCGAGCAACTGCTCTCTCCTTGTATGACAGGGAACGGTGTAGGGGAAGCGGCATGCAGCAGGAGGAGGGAGCAAGACGACTCAAGTATCAAACGGAGTAAACTATAAAAATTTGCATTACGTGCCAGAGTTGCGTATAACGTTAAAAAAATAATAATAATAACATTGAAATACCGTTATAGAAGGTAAAGTACAAACCCAAACCGGTCCGTGCATCATTACCGTTATATAGTAAAATACAGTATACAGCCCAGCCCTGTTTTGACCAGAACTCTATGGGCCCTGGTCACAAGTAGTGCACTATATTAGGTATAGTAAAAGTAGTGCATTAAATAGGGTTCCATTTGCGACGCAGCCTGTGCCTGACATGAATTCACACAGCAGCAGCATACCAGCAGCGGGCCTCCTCCCTTCTCTCTATTGGCTAACCACATCCCCCTCTCTCTGTTATAATCATTAACCCTGTTTGAGTCCCAAATGGAACACTATTCGCTACATAGTGCACTACTTTTGACCAGAGACCAATGGGGCCTGGTCAAAAGTAGGGCAGTGGAGAGGACAGACAGGTCATAACAGATTCCCTTGTCAGGGGGGCCCTTTCTTCCATCTCAACCCCTCTCTAGTCTGAGCCTGATCTGTAACTAAGCAGTGCTGGGCCCCTTTAACTCGTTGTTTTACTCCAATTTTTTATTTTACTCAAATTCTCCCTGACTGGTAGTCATCATAGCACGCACACACGGACACACTGCTGAGAGGAGAGACAGGGGCTGAGGGGAGAGACAGGGGCTGAGGGGCAATCTGGTAGCACAGTCAGTGCAGGGCCAGGGAGAGAGAGGAAAGACAAGGGTTGAGAGCATTCAGGGTAGCATGGGGATAAAGCTGTCATGATGTCTGCATGGTCTGGGTTGAGCTGGGCTGTCTGAGGGGGGGGGGGGGGATGCCATTTCCAGCCAGCAGCTCTCTCTAATGGGGAGAGAGATTCAGTCACACTTATTCAGTCAGAACACCACTCCCTGACATTGATTACACACAACAGAGCGACTGGAATGGATGTGGAGCTGAGCCATTTGCCGTCATGTAGCTGCAAAGGCTGCCTTTTTAAGTGTTCAATTTATAAAACACAAAAAGTAGAGGGAAATGCAGTAAAGCATCCAAAGAGACTCAGACACAGTTCACAAACAAAATGACCATTAACATAATGTTCATGTTAGAATGAGAGAGTCAGAGTGTGGTATTTTGGACAGAGAGAGAAAGAGAGAAGGACTGACAGTAGAGAGGAATGTGAGAGAGTGACAGAACGGGAAGAGGAGGAGGAGACTGAGGTCGGTTTCACATTGAAGATAGCAAAGGGACATTCGAGAGGTATCGATTCAAGCGACAATACTTAACGTCTCGAGCGCTACCTCCGAAGGTCACCCTTGACAGTTTCCCCCCCTCTTAGCAGGGCAGTGTAAACAACTGTCTCGTTGAGCTCAACACTCCTCCAGTATAAAATGGTAAAAGCAGAGCAATGTTTTTGAAATGTTCCTTATATTTGAGTTTACATTAAATATATTTCGTTGATACATTGTGAAATTGTCGCAGTGGCTGCTGCCTGCTGAGCCACGTAAAACTATGGGCGCCCATTCCCACCACCATAAAAAAAAGTTTATGTCTACAAAATGTTGAGATGTGCAAGTCAAACTACTTAAGTCAACATTTTTGAGATAGATCATACAAATAGAATAAATGTTGTTTCATTTGTAACATTGTGTGGTGATTTCGGAGGTGGCACCACAGGTCCCAGAGTGGGGGGAATTGTTTTCCTGGGGCCCAGAGTTGTTCTTGGTCTGGTAGGCTAACCTAACCAGGTAAAACTCTGGGTATGACATTAAAAAAAATTACAGCTGGTTTATTACTAACTATGATAGGACCAGATTTTTTCTTATCAGATCATATGGTTTTTAAAAAAAACTCCTGGAGAATGAAAACATTAAAATCCTGTCAAACAAATCATGAGGAGAATAAATTAAATAAAAAAACATTATGTTGTCCCTCTTTTTTTCAACACTTTGTGTCAATATTTTGTATTAAACCTAATTAAAAGTGCTGGGGCAAATGCCAGGTTGCCACACGTTTGCCGGCGGATCTCTGCAACATGGATAGATTGAAATCGCCACACAATGCTACCAATGAAGAAACATAACCTATATGTAAGATCTATATGCATTTCATTTTTGGGTGGCAGGAATGGGGTTCCATATAAAACAGCTCAACAACTCCCTGGTGAATTATTCCAAAGTTTTCAATCGCAATTTTCTTTTACCACATGTAGCCTAATGATTTGCATGATATTGATAAAAATGAAGCATGGTTTGTTGTAATTTTGTAAGGTAGGCCTACTCGTTCATTTTGATAGTCTAATGTTACTTGATGAAGACATGTTAGCTTTAGATGGTGGTGACTCTGTGATTTTGTCGTGAAACAAAAATGTAATGAGTGTACAGAAGACAAAATAAACCCTTTAAATTGTCTGCACATGCTTGCGAATTGTTGCGTAAGCAAGAAAGTCAACCAAACCCTCTCGGCTCGTGACATTCCCGTAGCTAATGTGAATTGAAAAGTGTATGTGCATATTGCGTAAATCAACATTTTGTCCAGATAACTCTATTCAGTGAGAATAAGCTCTATTTCACTATGGTGTAATACAGTGATCATTCAGGAGGGAGTAGACTACAGGGCCATTCACAACAAAAGCGTGGAATGAGAGCAGAGTAAAGAGGAAGAGAGGAGAGGTTGGGGTCACATATTTCCCGTCCTGACCCTGCGGAGCTCGCTAAGCCAAATCACAAGTTCACCTTAATGAGAAGGGAGAGAGAGGTGCAAGCCTGGAACATAGGGCACACACTCTGCCAGCCAAATCGCCATAACAACCAACAATTTGACCTACAAGCACCCACAATCCTGGGCGTGGCGGTGGTGCTCTACTCCCCCACCGGCTTAACACCGGGTCGCTCTGCTCAGAATCCTCTTGAGCTGACCGGACATAACTTATCCTCCAATAATTACATAATATAATATTAAGCTATATATTAACCTGTCTATAAGGAAATCATTAATTGCTGCATTGGGAATACTGCGACGATCATCCATGTCAATAATAACAACAAGAGGAAAACAAACACCAAAGGAGGTGAAATCTGATTATATCTGAAATATGACTTAACCCTCTCAACCCCTCCTCCCCAGCCACAGCCCCCATGAAATCCAGGGTTAGACAGAGGGACAAACAGAAGGATCAGCCAGCCAGCCAGCCGGGTCTGGGGGATAAGTGGGGTTGGTTGGGTGCGGAGTGCTTTTGGGGTCACTGTGGGGAGTGCTCTTGGGGGGGGGGGGGGGTGCAGCGCGGCAGGGTTGGGTGGAGCTAATGCGCTACCCGGCACCCCTCCACCCCTCTGACAACATATGGCTCCCCGAGTATTGACATGTCAAGCTAGATACTAAATACTGCAGCAGCAGCAAAACCACAACAATTTGTGCTGTGCCAGCTTTTTACAACCCTCCCATCTGGATAACATTGTTGTTGTCCCCCCAAAAAAACACATTACAAGATCAATGTTGCGATCCCTGGCAGCTTTCCTTTGTTGACTCTTCTCTGTAACAAACAAAAGAAAAAGAAACACTAAAATGTTATTTCTCCCCTTGGCAGGCCTGGGTGGTACCGTGACGGGCCAAATGTTGCGAGACGATGTTCAGCAGCATTCCGCTGTGTCCCAAATGGCACCCTATCTCCTATATAGTGCACATCTTTTGACCAGAGCCCTATGGGTGCACTACTGGGGCCTGGTCAAAAGTAGTACACTAAATAGGGAATAGGGTGCCATTTGGTACACAGCCTGTGCCACTTCTAATTCCTACTGCGCTCTAGACGGATGCTAATTTGAGCGAAAACTTGCGTGCCCAGCAGTATGACTTAAGTCAACATGTCAGCGACTCACTAACCAAAACCAACCAGACACAGGCAGGGATTTCAGGAACAGGGCTATCCTGTGACCACCCCCACTGCTCCCCCAAAGTACATTCATGCCGTTGTCATATGTAGGCTACATAACATTTGAATGAACTTCACTGACTCTAAGGCACTCAAAATCAAATCAAATCAAATTTTATTTGTCACATACACATGGTTAGCAGATGTTAATGCGAGTGTAGCAAAATGCTTGTGCTTCTAGTTCCGACAATGCAGTAATAACCAACGAGTAATTTAACCTAACAATTCCACAACTACTACCTTATACACACAAGTGTAAAGGGATAAAGAATATGTACACAAAGATATATGAATGAGTGATGGTACAGAACGGCATAGGCAGGATGCAGTAGATGGTATAGAGTACAGTATATACATATGAGATGAGTAATGTAGGGTATGTAAACATAAAGTGGCATAGTTTAAAGTGGCTAGTGATACATGTATTACATAAAGATGGCAAGATGCAGTAGATGATATAGAGTACAGTATATACATATGAGATGAGTAATGTAGGGTATGTAAACATTATATTAAGTGGCATTGTTTAAAGTGGCTAGTGGTACATTTTTACATAATTTCCATCAATTCCCATTATTATCAATTCCCACTCTGGATAGAGTGTCTGCTAAATTACCAAAACGTAAATGTAACAAACAAGGATTCCATTTAAAAACACTTGTCTGTGACTGATACACAGCAACTACATATGAAATACACAAAGTATGGCTATTAGTAATGCATCATCAATATCACGGTGCACAATGATATCTGGGGTCTGTTCAGGAGGGTGCAACGTTACAGAACGTTCAGATAGGATTGTCTGTCAGGTAGCGCTGGGAATCACATCAGCTCTAATCAGTATATTTCTATCTGCAACATTCTGAAATGTTTCAGCTCACTGAATACACCCCTGACGATGATAGATAATATATACTGTGTGTGTGTGGTATGAGTCAGAGCAGGTCAAAAGTGGTGCACTATATAGAGCGGGGGTATTCAACTCTTACCCTACAAGGTCCGGAGCCTGCTGGTTTTCTGTTCTACCGGATAATGAATTGCACCCACCTGGTGTCCCAGGTCAAAAATCAGTCCCTGATTAGAGGGGAACAATAAAAAAAAACATAATGGAACTGGCTTTGAGGTCCAGAGTTGATTTTCATGGACATAGGGAATAGGGTGCCATTTGGGACACAAGCCCAAGACCAGGTGTAGTATAGCAAGACTGGCTGAGTGATCTAAGAAGGCTTCAGTGACAGCGCCGTTCAAGGGTGGGACGCGCTAGAGAAAGTATCCTATTTAGAATATCTATTTAAAATGTAGATTTTTTTGCCCAAGCTTCATTTAGAGCTGATGATGTAAGCTGTGAGGTTATTGAAAAGAGGCAACCTTCCAAATGACACCCTATTCCTTCCATAGTGCACTACTTTGACCAGGGCCCATAGGAAATAAGGTTCTATTTGGTATTTGGGACATAACCAGAGAGAAGAGTGGTCAATATCACACAGTGAAAGCGCTTTAAAAGGCAATACAGATGTTATCTGTAAGTAAACAATAATATATTCTGTTTACACTTGCTGTGTGTGTGCGTGCGTGTCTGGTGTGAAATGGCTAGCTAGTTAGCAGTGCGCGCTAGTAGCGTTTCAAATTGGTGACGTTACTTGCTCTGAGACCTTGAAGTGTTTCTCTTGCTCTGCAAGGGCTGCGGCTTTTGTGGAGCGATAGGTAACGATGTGTCTTGGGAGGCAGTTGTAGATGTGTTCACAGGGTCCCTGGTTCGAGCCCAGGTTAGGGGCAAGGAGAGAGACGGAAGCAATACTGATTATGTGTGTGTGCTTTGGTTGGTTTGTGAACATGCTTTGTGTGTGCGTGACTGCATGCATGCATGACACAGATGAGCTTTAATATAAAGCCGCACACTACAGCAGCAGATTGCTGTTGCTTCAAAGCTGTTTACTGTCCAAGGCCCACATTGCTGCACTGCTCCATCCTCTTAATGCTGTGCGTGCGTGTTGCATGACCCACTTTCCCCCCTGACAGAGCCAGGCAGCTCGGACAGCAGCACTGTCCCAAAGCTCAAGCTCAGAGAGCACTACAAGTGCAAGTTGAGTAGCAGCAGCCTAACAGTGGCAGCCAAGCAGTGAGTGTCACTATCAGCTCTTGGCCAGCTGAGGCTGAGGCACCCTCCCAGGTCTGGCAGCATGGTAGCAACACCATCATGGAGCTGAGACGGCACCAGCTGAGCACAGAACACAGCACACACTGTACTAGCTGACCACAGAACACAGCACAGACAGTACTAGCTAAGCACAGAACAGTATGAGCTGAGCACAGAACATAGCACAGACTGTACTAGCTGAGCAAAGACAGCACACTGGAGCACAACTCTCACCTCCACTATTCCATCGGTTCCATTGTGCCAGCCAGGCAAGCTCAATTGATCGCAACTTAAGCGTTTGAAAGAAAGTCAATACTATTTGAACCTAGGTCTGGATGAGACAGCACACTTCTCCCCTCACACACCACTGGTCCAATTAGTACAAGGACCTGCAGACAGCGACACCACCAGGTGCCCTGGCCAACAGGTAGAGAGCTCCAGGCAGTATCGCGAGAGGCGTGTGCTGCTCAGCATAACATTACACTCTGGTTCTATTTTCAAGGATTGCTCACAGACGAGAACACTTGATAAAGTGACTCGACAGCCCAGTGTAGCTCCCCTGTTAGAGGCACCAGGCAGAGTTAGTGGCAGAAACAGGGGCACAGGCAGAGAGGCAAAGGCACCAGGCAGAGAAGCAGAGAAAGAGTTAGAGGTGGAGTTAGAGAGAGGCGGAGGCAGGGGTAACGGAGCGATCTACTTTTCACCTGACTGACTACGAGGGAAACACGCCTGACTACAGCTACACAGGTTCTCCAGAAACAGACTTCAGGGCATTCAAATCACAGCGCCAGTGTCTGTTGGGCTGGTGTCTGCAAGAGGAGCTGGGCTGGCTGGGGGTGGGAACATAGATGTTGTAGTGAAGATTATATACAGTATAGGGGGGGGGGGGTAATATTGTTAAAGCCACACTGTAAACATTTGCAGAGTGTCGAAGTATGCTCATGCAGCCAAAATGTAGCCTTTGACAACAGCACTTCCATGATGTATAATAATAAGTCAATGATGTCTAGTGCTCAAGAGCTGAGGTTCAAAGCAAGTTAGAATTCCATTAATTGTTTACGAAATCTTCTACATCTCATTAAGATATATATTTTTTTGAAATCGAGAAGGTATAATATTTAATTAGTTAAAGACTGTAACATTCCTTACTCGTCAAATTGGGTCACAGTGAATTCAGAGAAATTAAGCTGTAATACATCTGTTCCTATTTGAACAGGCTCAGGCCTCCGGAACCATGCGGGTTCCCTTTCTTCTAATTGGCTGCTAAGGGAGATCATTTGGCCAATTGAATGGGAATATGGTTCTCAGACGGAGCAGACATGATCAAGCTTCAATGACCACATAACAATGCAAGAGCAAGAGAGAGAAACAGAGACCGAAACAGGCAATAGCTAGATTTCCATCCAATTGGCGACAGATTTTCTTGCAAATATTCTAAAATCTACATAAAGACTTGTTGCGCATAAAAATCAGTGCATGATGACGTAGTGCACACAACATTTTTATTTTTCACTTAAGTTTTTATATATTATATTTTTTTACAAAAACTGTTGCGTTAAATAGCAAATGTGCCCAATCGGGTCTTGGCACGTGCACTCCAGCCAACAGCTCGTAGTTCAAGTGCGGGTAGGCTAGTCTATATGATGAGATTATTATGGATAAGAGTCAGAATATTTGTATGTCAAACAGCAGTCAAGCATCGATCATCAAGCTCATCACCTTGCACTTTCACCACCCTGTGAAGTTCATCATAACTTTCAGTGCCTTCAGAAAGTTACAGCCTTAATTAAAAATGTATTACATCCCCCCCCCCCCCACACACACACACAATAGCCCATAAAGACACAGAAATAGCTATTTTACATAAATATTCACACCCCTGAGTAACTACCTGTTAGAATCCCCTTTGGCATCGATTACATCTGTGATTATTTCTGGGTAAGTCTACGAGCTTTGCACACCTGGATTGTACAATATTTGCATTCTTCGTTTAAAAATTCTTCAAGCACTGTTAAGTTGGTTGTAGATCGACATTTTCAAGCCTCGTCATAGATTTTCAAGACGATTTAAGTCAAAACTGTAACTAGTCCACTCAGGAACATTCAATGTCATCTTGGTAAGTAACCCAAATATTTGGCCTTGTGTTTTAGGTTATTGTCCTGAAAGGTGAATTTGTCTCCCAGTGTCTGTTGGAAGGCAGACTGAACAAGTTTCCCTTTAGGATTTTCCCTGTGAGTAGCTCTATTCGGTTTATTTTTATCCTAATAACTCTGTAGTCCTTGCCGATGACAAGCATGCCCATAACACGATGAAGCCACGACCATGCTTGAAAATATTAAGAGTGGTACTCAGTGTTGTGTTGGATTTTCCCCAAACATAAGGCTTTGTGTTCAGGACATGAAGTACATTTCTTTGGCAATTTATGTGCCTTTTTGCAAACAGGATGCACGTACAGGCTTCGATCTTTTCACTTTGTCATTTAGGTTAGTATTGTGGAGTAACTACAATGTTGATCCATCCTCAATGTTATCCTATCACAGCCATTAAAAAATACTTTTAATGTCACCATTGGCCTCATGGTGAAATCCCTGAGCGGTTTTGTTCCTCTCCGGCAACTGAGTTAGGAAGGACGCCTGTATCTTTGTAGAGGCTGGGTGTATTGATTCACCATCCAAAGTGTAATTAATATGCTCCATGCACCATGCTCAAAAAGGGATATTCAATGGCTGCTATTTTTTTTATACCCTTCTACAATAGGTGCCCTTCTTTGCAATGCATTGAAAAACCTCCCCGGTCTTTGTGGTTGAATCTGTGTTTGAAATTCACTGCTCAGCTGATGGACCTTACAGATAATTGTATGTGTGGGGTACAGAGAGGTGGTAATCATTCAAAAATAATGTTAAACACTATTAATGTACAGTCGTGGCCAAAAGTTTTGAGAATGACGAATATTAATTTTCACAAAGTTTGCTGCTTCAGTGTCTTTAGATATTTTTGTCAGATGTTACTATGGAATACTGAAGTATAATTACAAGCATTTCATAAGTGTCAAAGGCTTTTATTGACAATTACATGATGTTGATGCAAAGAGTCAATATTTGCAGTGTTGACCCTTCTTTTTCAAGACCTCTGCAATCCGCCCTGGCATGCTGTCAATTAACTTCTGGGCCACATCCTGGCTGATGGCAGCCCATTCTTGCATAATCAATGCTTGGAGTTTGTCAGAATGTGGGGTTTGTTTGTCCACCCGCCTCTTGAGGATTGACCACAAGTTCTCAATGGGATTATGGTCTGGGGAGTTTCCTGGCCATGGACCCAAAATATTGATGTTTTGTTCTCCAAGCCACTTAGTTATCACTTTGCCTTATGGCAAGGTGCTCCATCATGCTGGAAAAGGCATTGTTCGTCACCAAACTGTTCCTGGGTGGTTGGGAGAAGTTGCTCTCGGAGAATGTGTTGGTACCATTCTTTATTCATGGCTGAGTTCTTAGGCAAAATTGTGAGTGAGCCCACTCCCTTGGCTGAGTAGCAACCCCACACATGAATGGTCTCAGGATGCTTTACTGTTGGCATGACACAGGACAGATGGTAGCGCTCACCTTGTCTTCTCCGGACAAGCTTTTTTCCGGATGCCCCAAACAATCGGAAAGGGGATTCAGAGAAAATGACTTTACCCCAGTCCAGTTCATTTGCATGGCAAAGAGGGACTTTGCAATTAATGTGATTACTCTTCATAACATTCTGGAGTATATGCAAATTGTCATCATACAAACTGAGGCAGCAGACTTTGTGAAAATTTATATTTATGTCATTCTCTAAACTTTTGGCCACGACTGTACACAGAGTGAGTCCATGCAACTTGTGAAGCAAATTTTTACTAAACTTATTTAGGCTTGCCATAACAAAAGGGGCAGAATACTTATAAAAAATGTATCTTTAACTAGGCAAGTCAGTTTTAAGAACAAATTCTTATTTTCGATGACAGCCTAGGAACAGTGGGTTAACCTCTTGTTCTGCCCCTGCCTTGATCAGGGGCAGAACAACAGATTTTTACCTTGTCAGCTCGGGGGACTCGATCTTGCAACCTTCCAGTTACTAGTCCAACGCTCTAACCACTAGGCTACTTGCCGCCCCGTTATTGACTCAAGACATTTCAGCTTTAGTAATTAACTTGTAAAAAACATTTAATATCTAAAAACATAATTCCAATTTGACATTATGGAGTACTGTGTGTAGGCCAGCGACACAAAATCTCATATTAATCCATTTTAAATTCAGGCTGTAACAGAACAAAATGTGGGGGAAAAAATCATGGGGTGTGAACACTTTCTGAAGGCTCTGTATGGCATCTGTACCAGGGAATGGGTCCACAAAGGGGGTAGTCCCACACCTCAATCCTCTCCACAGCTTTAACATCCCCACTCCCCCATGGCCAGCAGTCATGGCTGAGGGTGACCAGACAATGCCTGTGTGTGTCCCTATGAGGCAGACCGTATGCCCAGACGACCAGATCGATCACTGCTGGAGGGATTATTGTGACACCAGGACCGGTCCAGTGGCAGTTTCCAGTGCAGCTTCGATCTTCCCTCAATTGAACCTGTGTGTTGTGGCAGTCGTCCCCAGTCACCCCAATCCCATCCCAGGGGCATTACTAATACTGGGAGACTGGTGGCCAACAGTAAAACAGAAATCCTCCTCCGTTTACATATTTCCATAACTCGAACCATAGTCTCACATGTCAGACGAAACCTAACACGAGACTTGGTTCTGGGTGCCAAGATTACCCAAAATCACAATGGACTAAACCATGTCAACACGCCATATGCACCATATGCCACACTCACTCCCACCTCTTACCATTTTGATTGGTTTATGCCGGAGGTCCACGTCAGACACGGGGACGTCTTGATCTTTGGGGGCCACGCCCCTGTTGGCGAGGAGCTGCAGCAGGGTGGCGTTGTCTTTTGGGGCCCCTGGTCCCCCCTGGTCCCCCTGCAGCAGACCGTAGGTGCGGCAGTAGAGTTCAGAGGAGAGCAGGAGGCGTGTGACGGGGGGCTTCAGGTGCTCCTGCTCATACTGGTCACAGTAGAAGAGCTCCCGCAACTCCACTGGAACATGCTCTACGGACGGAGAAGAGGGACAAAAACAGTGAGTGAAATAATCATGTTGTGGGAGACGAGGTAAAACAATAGGTAAAACAAGCGCATCAATGGAACGTGTTTCCACTGAGGGAGAAAATACTAAAAAGATACCCAGACTGCATCCAAAAGACATGTGAATTCACAATGCTGCTGCATGCAACGTTTTGGGTTTCACGGGGCGTCGCTTTCAGGTGGTTAAGCATCGCACCTGTACCACCATTACTGTACCTCAATTCCACCTCGGAAAGTTTGTATTTCATTCTCATTTAACTTCTCAAAGTATTGCCATACAGGACTCCACAGCTGCCATTTTTCCAACTGTTAACGACAATGACTTAGTCGTGGCGACTCCTTGCACGGCTCCTTATACGTTGACTCCTATTCCTGAGTGTCAAGATTCGATTCCGGTGGTTTTCAGTATTTTTGGAACGAAGTTCTTCGAAGTACGGCAACTGATCAAAGACTAGCATCTTTCATATCATGCTAGCGAGGGATGGAGAATGAAGGGAGGGGCACAGTATAGGCAGTAGGGCCGAGAACGATACTATTATCGTGATACACTACATAACCAAAAGTATGTGGACACCTGCTTGTCGAATATCTCATTCCAAAATAATGGGCATTAATATGGAGTTGGTCCCTCCTTTGCTGCTATAACAGCCTCCACTCAGTTTAATCTGCTTCATGTTGACATTTTTGATATGGAAAAAAATATTGGTATCATCCTGGCCCTAATGGGCATGTCGGCTACCAGCCAGACAGAGTCAGAACCGTGGACTATCTGCAATCAAAAGCTGTATCTCACAATGGCATACTGTATCTCACAGATTTCTTGGCTTGCCATGTCTCATAACTTCAGTAAATAAGGGCCTATCATCAATGAATAGGCTAGGATATTGAGATGAGCATGACGCAATACAAAAGTATCTGCGCATGTGCACAGGTTCGCTTTCAAGCTGTTCACAGGGCGGTAGCAAGGGCACCAACGCTGTTCACTTTCTGCATTTACAAAAACATTAACAATTATAATTAGGTTAGATTTTTCTTAACATTAAGGATCCCAATTTCGTTTTAACATAAAAAATGTCACAACCTTAATACCAGAGGACTTTAAAAGGAATAGTGTGCCATTTCAGAGGCAGCCACAATCTCTCAGCAGTGTGTTGTGGATATAGGTTACACAGAACATCAACAAAACACGCCGCTCAAAGTCCGCACAATATCATTGACAAAACACAGTTTAAAGTCTATTGTCAGATAAACACACATTCTGTTTATCTCTTAGTATCTAATAGAACTTAAGCGGGTGTTTCCTCATCAATTATACACTGAGTATAAAAAAACATTAGGAACACTAGCTCTTTCAATGACATAGCTGTCACCTGGATTCCATCCTGGTCAGTCTATGATCCTTTGTTGATGTCACTTGTTAAATCCACTTCAAATATCAGTGCAGATGAAGAGGAAAAGACCGGTAAAAGAAGCATTTTTAAAGCCTTGAGACAATTGAGACATGGATTGTGTGTGTGCCATTAAGTGCCTTTGAACAAGGTATGTTAGTAGGTGCCAAGCGCACCAGTTTGAGTGTGTCTAGAACTCCGACGCTGCTGGGATTTTCATGCCCAACAGTTTCCTGTGCGTATCAAGAATGGTCCACACGCAAAGGACATCCAGCCAACTTGACACAACTTTGGAAAGCACTGAAGTCAACATGCGCCATCATCCCTGTGGAATGCTTTCGACACCTTGTTGAGTCCACGCCCTGACAAATTGAGGCTGTTCTGAGGGCAAAAGGAGGTGCAACTATTTTAGGAAGGTGTTCCTAATGTTTTGTACACGCAGTGTATAGTGAAGGTATAGCGTTTGATCACCTTGACAGTACTATGGGCATAGTTAGATATGGATAGGCAATGCTAGGCATCTGCCTAAGCAACTACAATCATCTGAGTGAATGAGCGGAGCAGGGTACATGTGCGCTTGTCGTGCATTTGTGTGCGCGTGTGGCGTGCGTCTCGGTGTTGTGTTTTTCACAGCAAATCCAGCCAGCCAATCATAGGGCCTGCAGGAGTCATAAGGTTACAGATATAGGCACGATACACAGATTACAATTTGATATTTTCTGGAGGCTAGTATCAACTCCTCCCTCCATTTCCCTGTCTAAATGTTCATTCAGCAGTTCAGGTCTCATGGTGACAGTGTCATTCTCCCGCCACGGGAACGATACTGTGGTGCATTCCATTTCCAACCCCACGCCACACATGTCAGTCAGTCCGTGGTTCCGTCCCAAATGGCATACTATTCTCTATATAAAATGCACTACCTGGGCCATTTTGGATGCGGACAGTATGGAACCACATTATCAATCTGTGTCAAGAGGAGTGAAATTACACAACATCCAGGCCTAGAGGTTAGAGTTAACGGTTAGCATATGAGAATGACCAGACAGAGCCCTGTGGTATTGATAGATAAATAGGGTTCTGTTCATTAGGCATCAACGGCAGAAAACAGACTACCTTGACCTATCAATGAAGAAAAGCTAAATTTCATTTTCCATTGTGTGCACCGATGAACACGACCCCGGTGTTTTATTTTTAGCTGAAGGCAGTCTCTGGAGGAAATTATCTTTAAGGCGACTTCTGGACAGAGTTGATAGAAACCTATGCTTTGTGGCACATTTCTTCCAGAGCAGCTAGGACAAGAAAGTAACCTGAACCTTGTGAAAGGGCAAAAAAAAAAACGCTGTCTGCATCCCAAATGGCACCATATTCCCTTTATAGTGCACTACTTTTGACTAGCTTTTTGACTTTTGACTAGCACCATGTAGGAAACAAGTCCTTTTAGCAGAGCACACAACGTGAAGCACAGTCCAGGAAGATGTTGAAGAGCACCAAGTAAACACTACCTGGAGAGAAAGTCCTTGGACTGGTTTTCAGTAAACACGACCGGACACGCACCACACACACAAACCCATACAAACATGAATCTGAAAACCCACGTCCGACACACCCTCTTAACAAACTGGTTTAGTGGTATTCAGAGTGGATGAGACTAGGGCTGCCTCCCGAGGGGCGCAGTGGTCTAAGGCACTGCACCGCAATGCTAGCTTTGCCACTAGAGATCCTGGTTCGAGTCCAGGCTCTGTCGCAGCCGGCCGCGACCGGGAGACCCATGGGGCGCCATACAATTGGCCCAGCGTCGTCCGGGTTAGGGGCCGGGCGAAATGCACGCTGACATGAGCGCCAGGTGTACGGTGTTTCCTCCGACACACTCGGCTGGCTTCCGAGTTAAGTGGGTATTGTGTCAAGAAGCAGAGCGGCTTGGTTGGGTTGTGTTTCGGAGGACGCACGGCTCTCGACCTTTGCCTCTCCTGAGTCCGTATGGGATTTGCAGCCATAGGACAAGACTAACTACCAATTGGATACCACAAAATTAAAGACTAGGGCTGTTACGGTGACCCTACTACCGCCACACTGGCGGTCACGAGACATTTTTATTATTATTTTTTTTATTTCACCTTTATTTAACCAGGTAGGCTAGTTGAGAACAAGTTCTCATTTGCAACTGCGACCTGGCCAACATAAAGCATAGCAGTGTGAACAGACAACAACACAGAGTTACACATGGAGTAAACAATAAACAAGTCAATAACATAGTAGGGGAAAAAAAGAAAAAAAAATAGAATCTATATACAATGTGTGCAAAAGGCATGGGGAGGTAGGCAATAAATAGGCCATAGGAGCGAATAATTACAATTTAGCAGATTAACACTGGGGTGATAAATCATCAGATGATCATGTGCAAATAGAGATACTGGTGTGCAAAAGAGCAGAAAAGTAAATAAATGAAAACCGTATGGGGATGGGGTAGGTAAATTGGGTGGGCTATATACCGATGGACTATGTACAGCTGCAGCGTTCGGTTAGCTGCTCAGATAGCAGATGTTTAAAGTTGTTGAGGGAGATAAAAGTCTCCAACTTCAGAGATTTTTGCAATTCGTTCCAGTCGCAGGCAGCAGAGAACTGGAAGGAAAGGCGGCCAAATGAGGTTTTGGCTTTAGGGATGATCAGTGAGATACACCTGCTGGAGCGCGTACGTGGGTGTTGCCATCGTGACCAGTGAACTGAGATAAGGCGGCGCTTTACCTAGCATAGCCTTGTAGATGACCTGGAGCCAGTGGGTCTGACGACGAACATGTAGCGAGGGCCAGCCGACTAGGGCATACAGGTCGCAGTGGTGGGTCGTATAAGGTGCTTTAGTAACAAAACGGATGGCACTGTGATAAACTGCATCCAGTTTGCTGAGTAGAGTATTGGAAGCTATTTTGTAGATGACATCGCCGAAGTCGAGGATCGGTAGGATAGTCAGTTTTACTAGGGTAAGTTTGGCGGCGTGAGTGAAGGAGGCTTTGTTGTGAAATAGAAAGCCGACTCTCGATTTGATTTTGGATTGGAGATGTTTGATATGAGTCTGGAAGGAGAGTTTGCAGTCTAGCCAGACACCTAGGTACTTATAGATGTCCACATATTCTAGGTCGGAACCATCCAGGGTGGTGATGCTAGTCGGGCGTGCGGGTGCAGGCAGCGACCGGTTGAAAAGCATGCATTTGGTTTTACTAGCGTTTAAGAGCAGTTGGAGGCCACGGAAGAAGTGTTGTATGGCATTGAAGCTCGTTTGGAGGTTAGCTAGCACAGTGTCCAAGGAAGGGCCAGAAGTATACAGAATGGTGTCGTCTGCGTAGAGGTGGATCAGGGAATCGCCCACAGCAAGAGCAACATCATTGATATATACAGAGAAAAGAGTAGGCCCGAGAATTGAACACTGTGGTACCCCCATAGAGACTGCCAGAGGACCGGACAACATGCCCTCCGATTTGACACACTGAACTCTGTCTGCGAAGTAGTTGGTGAACCAGGCAAGGCAGTCATTAGAAAAAGCGAGGCTACTGAGTCTGCCGATAAGAATATGGTGATTGACAGAGTCGAAAGCCTTGGCCAGGTCGATGAAGACGGCTGCACAGTACTGTCTTTTATCGATGGCGGTTATGATATCGTTTAGTACCTTGAGCGTGGCTGAGGTACACCCGTGACCGGCTCGGAAACCGGATTGCACAGCGGAGAAGGTACGGTGGGATTCGAGATGGTCAGTGATCTGTTTGTTGACTTGGCTTTCGAAGACCTTAGATAGGCAGGGCAGGATGGATATAGGTCTGTAACAGTTTGGGTCCAGGGTGTCTTGACTGTAGTCAAATTCCACGAGACCGTTTAATCAAGATAATAAGTCTTCTCCAAGGTCTGATGCTGCTGATGGTCATAGGTAGCCTACTAAACTTGCTAACTGCCTGGTACTCAGCACTCTTGTCCCTCTAATCACTCTGACATTAATGCAAATGTAATTGAAAAGCTAATCAAACACTTCATGAGAGCCAATGAGCTCATGTTGCGCAACATTTCTATAGGCTATGCGATTGCGAGAGAAAATAGAGTGATGGCCTCTATTAAAAACAGGAGGATCCCATCAGGTTTCTATAGGCTAGGCCTACTATATTTATTTCTCATATTTCCTAATATTAAGCACATTACTTCTCTTTACAACAGGAGTATAGCCTGGCAGGCATGAAAATGAATCACGGGAAAAGCGTCCTCCATTCGCTATTTAAGTGCATAGATGTAATGAATTCTTTCCCCCTTGCTTCGAAACAGGTGTGTGGATAGTAGATTGATATAGGCAGCGTATGTCAATCTACTATCCCCCATAGTACAAAAGTTGATAGGCTAGTGATTTTGCTGTTTGTTAGGCCTACTCATCTTGTTGGCTGACGAAAAGTACATGTGGACAGTTCTTCCAACATCTTAAATGTACGCCTCGGAATTGGATAAGGACATATGCAGGATTTTTTTTAGGGGGTATTACAGCCACACAAAGGGGATGCAGCTGGGAAATTGGAGGCTTAATCAAGTGCTTCTGAAATTGTGAATGAGAGACTGATGAAGTGTGTACAGCCTGCGCAAATAAAAGAGCTCATGACTTTCATGCAACTTTTTCATGCAAATCATCATTAGAGTCGCATCATGCAGCCTTAGAATGTATTAAAAATCAAAACATATAGCTCAACCTTTGTATCACAACTAAAGTAACATAAATAACTCTAAATTAAGCATATAGGAGGACCTGTTTCTTTGTTAACTGCTCAAAACAGAATAGTCGCATGTGCGCAGTCCCTCAAATCATTGAGAAAATATCCTTTCTATTTTATTCAGCTATGTTCAATTGTATTCTTCATATATTCTTATATAAAATACATTATATAAAATAATGTCACGGAATTCAAAGAAAATCTTGACTGCTAAATGAACTAGTGTAGCCCACAGCCATATGGCATAGCAAGATCAAGGCCTAGACCGGTCTAAAATTAATGGATTTATTGTGATGGTGTAGGCTATATTATATGGATTTATTAAACTGTTTAAATGTAGATGTTTCAAATGTGTGCATTAGTGGCTTGTAGGCTATGCGTGGAAGCCAGGAAATTCAAAAATGTGTTTATGTTAATTAACGGTCAATTACTGTGAGACCGGCAGTTATTTCCTTGACAATCATCGGCTGACAAAATTTCATGACTGCCACAGCCCTGGATGAGACCCACATGGCCCATTAGGCCTATTCGTGGACAGTAAACGTAGCCTACACACAGACCCATTTTCAAACACCACGGTAAACAGTTGGACGGCTGAAACCAATTAAAAAGGAACAGTTAGGTTAGTATCTGGAAGGAGACTTAAAGGGACATCACATGGCTCTCTCAGTGGTGAACTCCAACTCATGAGAAGATCAGAGAAGATTGAAGGATAAAGGGAGTCACCCGACCATGTTGTCGTCCTTGAATTAAGTCAATGGTTATATTTAGGGCACACAATAGCATGGGATATTCCATATACCTCTCCGGCTTTCTGTACTTTCACTGACTTCACAACTACAATGTTTTGAAACAGAAAACAAAACCATCTGTGGTCTTATGGGACAAGTCATGAAGTACCACTTTG
Organism: Salvelinus fontinalis; assembly: GCF_029448725.1. Taxonomy (NCBI): domain Eukaryota; kingdom Metazoa; phylum Chordata; class Actinopteri; order Salmoniformes; family Salmonidae; genus Salvelinus; species Salvelinus fontinalis. Next base: position 1,725,903 of record NC_074698.1, read on the forward strand.
TTTCTCAAAAGGTTTTCTCCCAACTGAACACAACCCTGGTGTAGAATACTAGTGTGTCAAACAGAGAAAGATTACATTGGGGTGAGTGAATGTTCCATTGTGTTTAAACCACAGGGCATTGTTAGCCATATAAACGTTTCAGGCAAACTGACTGACCAAGTGAGGGGGGTTAAACTACGGGTGCATCTCAATAGTCTAAAGCAGTTGACCTTCTCATCTCCTTTCTCTCATCCACACTGATTCAAAAGAACTGGACTGATGGAAGGAAGCACATTGACCCGCCAAGTTGCTAGACTATTGAAATGCAACATAAGATACCGCACGGAACACACGAGGCATTTTCAGACACCGCACAAGGAATGATAATGTTGAGGCTTTTCCGTGCAGTTCCACCACGCAACACCAGGATGTCACTATAGGACATGGAGAAGAAAAGAAAAAGCATAATGCAAAGTAGGATGCAAAGCAAGATGGATGCCGTCGATACAAGCATAATTTCCCTGTGGCGACGCTCCAGAAAGATGAATGACCAGTCTGTGTCACACACATCACCAGGTTGAAACAGACAGACAGGGGAGCAGCAATGGCTAGAAAGACATTTTGCAAATGAGATTTCAGGTATTGGGAACCGCAGTTTTAAAAAAGGCCTGCAGCACACCTGCTCTCTTTCAAGTAACACAACACAACCATTCACACTTTGTAAGAAAAAAAATGCTTAGGACACAGAAAGGAAATTGAATATGAGAGAGAAAAAAAGAGCGAGAGTGGAAAGCAGGAATAGGGTAGTGAGTCAGTAGTAAATGGAGGATATCAATGTCACCAGGACATTGATATCCACACCCCCTCAAGAGGATAGTATTTTGATAGCAAACACTAACCTGTCCGACTTTGTGTAAACTGAGTGAGTGTATTTGGGACGGCGGGTAGCCTAGTGGTTTGAGCGTTGGGCCAGTAACCGAAAGGTTGCTAGATCGAATCCCCGAGCTGACAAGGTAAAACTATGTAGTTCTGCCCCTGAACAAGGCAGTTAACCCACTGTTCCTAGGCCGTCATTGTAAATAAGAATTTGTTCTTAACTGACTTTCCTAGTTAAATAAAAAATTAACAGGACAGCGCATATCTATTGGTCTAGGTGAGGGGTCAAAGTCCACTCCAGCTCTGCCACCATCCCCCCTACTGACTGGAAGTGGCAGGGGGATGCACCAGAGCCGAGGCCATGTAATAGTTGATCGGTTGAGTTAGCACCGCCTCGGTCAGTCTTGTCATAAACATCAGATATGTGGCCGTCACAAATGGACAGACACAAACGAACCGCTGAAATACGACTACACAAACACACACAGAGGCTGGGCAATGTATCAATCGAACCATCATTGTGGGTAAGATTCTGTAAGGATAAATTCCGTCCCTCTCCATTCCAGTTTACTGTACACCAGGTAGAGTACTGGCTGGCTAGCTGACAAGCTGACTGACTGACCAGTGTTACACATTAAGACCACTTTATATCAATTAAAGGGCGAGGGAAGCAGCTGCAAGAAACAGACAGGCCAATACATTTCCTGATTAGGGTCGGGGTCCGGTGTACTCAGGCTGGCCTGCGAAGACCCCTCAGGAACACGTGTTTCAGAAAGAAGTCTTATATGCTGTGGATGTAATTTATATGTTTAAATGAATGATTAGAATATTCCACCCTGAAACTATGTAATTGTATGTAATTGATTAGAATCATCAATGAAAAACATTTCATCAAATTATTATTAATGATGTATGTAGTTTTAGTCAGAATTAGGGTAACACAATATGTCTCTAAAGTGTCTTAAACACAGACTGTTGGAGCAAGATTCAGTGCCGACCTTGGCTAGGGGCCACAGAGATTTGGGAAAGGACAGGGAGTGCTTATCACGGTCCCTAATCTTTGTCGGCTGGGTAGTGGGACAGTGTGTGCATAGGATACCTAATGTTTGTGTGTGAAAGTATGTGCGTAAGAAGCCAGTATAAAATGAATGGTTTTGTACAACTAACTAGCGCGCCCGTGAATAAACATTTTGACTATCATAGCTGGGGCCTCCGTCTGTTTCATTTCAACCAGTATCTTACAAAAACTGGGTTGCAGACTGAGTAGTTAATTGAATTGGGTTATGAACATTGAGAACATAATTCTAGTGACACATGCTCAACTGTGCAAGGTAAGCACTGAGAGGGATGGAAGGAGGGAGGGAGGAAGCACAGGGTAAAACGTCTCCTTTAAGTGACAACTTCCAAATTCGTAAGATGTACTTACAACGATTATCCTTGAACATATCATTTGTTGATCCATTGTTGTGGTGATATTCCTGTGAACATGCTATGTAGGGATATCAAAACCATCATACAGTGGGAGAAACCTAGCAGGCTGATTAAATGCTCTGTTTTTAGGACAAAGACAAGCCTTGTTTTAAGACTAATAGTGAACATGTTGTTATCCTGTGGCCTGTTCCAATGTTCCACATGACCCCTCTCTGGTTCAGATTGATATGCTGATCGCCTGAAACACCCTTCGAAATAACTACAGGCCTCAGGGCCTTGATGTCTACAGGTTGTGGTTAACTAAACACACTTCAGACATCATGGGTGAACAGCATTCTTGTCTATTGTTAAAACTACGGCGTACTGAAAAAGCTAATCATATGCCATTTAACAGATGCTTTTATCCAAAGGGACTTACAGTCATGAGTTTAGCTATTTTACGCACAAGTGGTCCCGGGAATCAAACCCACTATCCTGGCATTGCAGGCGCTATGCTCTACGTCAAACTCAATGTGACATCCTTGGTTAAATAAGGAATACATTTAAATAAAAATGTTACATTCAAAAACTATCACTGGGAAGGAAATTTTACATTTGGGGTTTGAGTATAACATAATTGTGATATACATCCACCAAGCTTTGAAAGCATCAGTTATGAGACACACATACAGTGCATTCAGAAATACCTTACTTACATAAGTATTCAGACCTTTTGCTATGAGACTCAAAATTGAGCTCAGGTGCATCCTGTTTCCATTGATCATCCTTGGGATGTTTCTACAACTTGATTGGCGTCCACCTGTGTTTTTTCAATTGATTGAACATGATTTGGAAAGGCACACGCCTGTCTATAAGGTTCCACAGTTGACAGTGCATGTCAGAGCAATAACCAAGCCATGAGGTCCGAGACAGGATTGTGTCGAGGCACAGATCTGGGGAAAGGTACCCAAAAAAAATGTTCAGGATTGAAGGTCCCCAAGAACACAGTGGCTTCCATCACTCTTAAAATGGAAGAAGTTTGGAACCACCAAGACTCTTCCTAGAGCTGGCCCCCCGGCCAAACTGAGCAAGCGGGGGAGAAGGGCATTAATCAGGGAGTTGACCAAGAACCCGATGGTCACTCTAACAAAGCGCCAGAGTTCCTCTGTGGAGATTGGAGATCCTTCTAGAAGGACAACCATGTCTGCAGCACTCCACCAATCAGGCCTTTATGGTAGAGTGGCCAGACGGAAGCCACTCCTCAGTAAAAGGCACATGACAGTCTGCTTTTTCACCCTACAGTGGAGCATGGTGGTGGCAGCATCATGCTGTGGGGATGTTTTTCAACGGCAGGGACTGAGAGACTAGTGAGGACGGAGGCAAAGATGAACGGAGCAAAGTACAGAGAGATCTTTGATGAAAACCTGCTCCAGAGTGCTCCGGACCTCAGACTGGGGCAAAGGTTCACCTTCCAACAGGACAACGACCCTAAACACTCAGCCAAGACAACGCAGGAATGGCTTCTGGACAAGTCTCAATGTCCTTGAGTACCCCAGCCAGAGCCCGGACTTGAACCCAATCGAACATCTCTGGAGAGACTTGAAAATAGCTGTGCAGTGATTCTCCCCTTCCAACCTGACAGAGCTTGGGAGGATCTGCAGAGAAGAATGGAGAAACTCTCCAAATACAGGTGTGCCAAGCCTGTAGGGTCATACCAAAGAAGACTTGAGGCTGTAATCGCTGCCAAGGGTGCTTCAACAAAGTACTGAGTAAAAGGTCTGAATACTTATGGAAATGTGATATTACGTTTTTTTTATTTTATAAATTTGCACATTTTTAAAAAACGTTCTTTGCTTTGTCCATATTGCGTGTAGATTGATGAGAAAAATAAAAAAAAATGGCCATTTTGAATAAGGCTAACAAAGTGTGGAAAAAGTCAAAGGGTCTGAATACTTTCCAAATGCACTGTATAGTGTGAATGTCAGCAGTTCAGTAAGTCGCTTTGGATAAAAGCTATGGCCTGATTTTGTATAGCTCATGAAGGATCTATAAAACGGGAGGTAGGTGGTCCTGATTCTACCATCTGTGTGCAACAGTTACCGCAGACAGAGACAGAAAGAGAGAGGGACTATGGTGGACCAGGGGCCATCCCAGAACAGAGCACAGCAGGGATCCCCTACTGACCTATAAATGCCCACAAAGCCACAGCATAATGACATCCTAAGCTTCAACATGAATACCCTTCCCTTCATAGACCAAGGTTAGGTTCAGTAGGGCACACCGTAGCAAAATGTTTTGCAACGGAAAATGAAAATCAGTCTGTTTGGCCAAGTTCAGGTAGTAGCACTTTGTTTTATTGTGTTTGAAAACATTTTCAACCTTACTGAACTCAACCCTGCATTTACATGGTGTAAGCATGTGCTAGCTAGAGGCAAGCGCACACTTAGGGCAGATGGGTAGAGAGTCGGGATGCAGCGCTAGATCCTCCACACCAATTGACTCAGTCTCACACCCAACCCAAGACACACTGAGGAGAAGAGCATGAGTCATAATTATGAACAGGCCCAGCTCTAGTAAGGCAGAATTACAGAGCTACAAAGCAGCGACAGGTTTCAGGCGCACTGAACAAACAAGAGATGTTTTTATAATGTTTGTTCACTGGGAACTCTGTTTTATCTCAGGAATTCTGAGAGAGAGAGAGAGGAAAGTAGAAGTAGGCTAATCAATATTTTTCATTCATTCCATATTTAACCAGGGAAGTCACATTGAGTTTGACATAGATTTGAAAGACAAAACCTCATGCTCTATCTGTTTACCCATTCCAGTGAGTTGCTCTCTCTCTCTTGTATGATATGACCCCTCTGTACACAAAACGAATTTAGTTATTATTGGATTTTTACAGAGAGAACAGATATCAATAGTTTGCTTGATGTCTGACAATACTAGAGACATCAGTGTGTGTGTGTGTGTGTGTGTGTGTGTGTGTGTGTGTGTGTGTGTGTGTGTGTGTGTGTGTGTGTGTATGTGTGTGTGCTTATTGGCATTAATTCAGGCAGGGTACGTTGGGGATTATGAACACAAACTTGAGCAGCCATTGCATGAATAGTGAGTCAGAGGAGCCCTTCTACCAATCAGCAGGTTAAATCAGGGGTTCCCAAACTGTTTCACTCAGACTCCCCTTCCAGCATTGGGGAACAACCCCCCAACACACACACACACACAAAAATGCATGCGAGCAGACACACATACACATCTTCTGTCAGTTTTTACTGCTCATATTCCTTCAGCCTGGCTTGGGAGTGTGTGTGACTTTGACCAGAGGGTGTGGCTGGTTGGTTGAGCAGGCTGGCTATTGATGCATGAAATGCATGAGGCACAAAGACAAACAGAACAGTGCAGCAGGAGCCTCAACCTGTACCCATGGCCACAGATTGCAGAACACATGACACATAAGCCATGTTGCTAAAGTACAATCAAGCTTGTGTGTGTCATTCCATAACCAAATGTAAGCCCTGTGTGTGTACTCCCAAGCTCATTTCATTATCCCTGGCTAGCCGGGGAATCGGGGACCTTTGTTTACATTTAAGGAATGTGAAGGAAGGTCATCGTTACATGGTTTCCAAATGAAGCCCCTTTTGACCAAGATGGGCCTGGTTCTTCACTGTTTACTATGTGTAGTAAAATGTCTTGTGTAGTAGGACTATGCCTTAATCAAGTGTCCTGGGCTGTGGCTAGGGTTGACCAATAAGAGAGCTTATGTATAGTAAGAGAGCACTTGGTAAGAGTACTCCATATGCCCTCCCAGGCCCACGCCCCTGCCCAGTCATGTGAAATCCATATATTAGGGCCCAATTGAATTTATTTCAATTGACCTATTTCCTTATATGAACTGTAACTGTAATCGTTGAAATTGTTGCGTTTATATTTTTGTTCCGGGAGGGTAGGTGGCCTATATAAAACATAATGAAACTAAAACGGGTTTCGTTTAAATTGTGTAGTAGGCGTATATCCAAAAAAAGGATTGTCTTTAAGTGGGTGTGTATGCGCGTCATCGAAAGCGCCCGGGTGTTTTCAGTAGCCTCCACGCGCCCAGTCTACTACCATTATTATGGAGAAATAGACCCTCCTGTTATATTATATTTGGATACATTATTAAAATCTCACGTTATTTGTTCAGCGGTTGACCTGACAATAACCTATGCGTTTGTCAGTGGTGAACACTCGGTTCAGGTCAGGATATTTTATAGTCCCGGAGTTGCTCGCCAGCCAAAATTAAATTGGTTCGATACATTATTTGTGATTGAAATTAGGCAAGCTGTCAAAACCGATGCCTCATCACCATTCGCCTCAATGCACCAGTCGAATTTGGCAAGCAGCGAGCTGGATCTTAAATCGGCTTAAGTCAACTACTGTAGATCAAATTGGCTGCTGTGATCCAAACAAAACAGTGCGTCGGTTTTTAGGATGTTGTAAGGATATATTTTCGAAGTTATACAATATTCAGGTATAACACCTGGGAATCTGAGGAAGGACCGCTATTCGGGTTAAATGGGGTGCTCAGTAGGACTTACATACCACACACGCTCTCTGTCCCACCTCATGTACTGTAGGTTATTACTCTTTGTGTCCCCAAAATCGCTGAGTTTACACAGCGCGCAGTCAGTTCACCTTCACGCACACGCTTTTCATTACACTGACAGTCAGGGAACAATGCTGGATTACATAGGAGGAAGGGGATGTAGGAAAAACATAGAACAACACATTATAAACGTTTGGCTACAATAGCCTAGGCCACATACCTGCATTGCCGTAAGATTTAGCCAAGAGCCATCCCACACTTGCGCATATTTTTGCCCTGGTACAATCATACAGATCCAAAGGTTTTATGTCCGGGACTACAAAAGTCTTCCTCGTCGCGTTGGAGTCCACCATAGCAAGTACGCGATAATGGGAGGGGGATAGAGACCTAGAAAAATAGTTGGTGGCGAAATAAGCTTCAAATCAAGCATTCATTATTTTATTTCTCCTATTTCATAACACTGGGGCTGAGGCACACGGATGTGGGTAAGCGTTTTCTCAGGAACTATCCTGACACTATGGGCCCCAGCTCAGGATATATCCCGTTTCTCTCCTGATTCCAGACCCCAAAAAAAGTCAGAAAATGAAGGCGCGCGCGGTCTTAAAGCCCTACAAGCCCCCAACACATCGGGTTATAAAATGTATTATTTTTTTTTAAAGCGTATTATTTCCCGTTTCCCCGTCCGCATTGCTAACGTTTGGTTAGCGCTCTACAGCAGGCTACAGAGCCCGGCCGATGACTGATTTCCAGGTGCTCCACAAAGGCATCACTCACTCAGCCGACTGGCCAATCGTGTTTGAGGAAGAGTGAAGGGGCGGGATCTTAGTCGTGTGAACGCGACCAGCAGGTAGAAGAATGATGACAGCTCTCGAGACAGGTGCATTAGGTTGGTGAAACTTGCCGTGTTGAGTTGAGCAAGTAGCCTACAGGAGGTTTTCATACACTTGTCTCCAAATATTGTTCTCTGACCATGAAACATACCATACAGGTAAAAGAAAACGCCAACAACGATGCATTTTGAGAATTATATGCCATGTAGGCTTTTACGTTTTAATTAAACAGGTGCATAAATGGCCTAGGTGCGATAAATTATAATGCAAGTAGGCCTACTCTGTGGGGTGTTGAACAAAAAGTAGCCCATCAAATTATAAGCAACTTTTATCAAAATAAAACACATGGACTGCCACAAACCCCCAAAGTGTACAAAAATAAACATTTGAAATAGGAGACTATGCCTTGATTTTTTTTCCACACAGAAAACACAGAATTCTCAGCCGGCACACAGATCTCCCAATCACATCAAGGCCTTGAAAGTTCCAAGAGCTCTTTCAGCATCCCTCAGCAGTAACATTGTGTGCGTCCCAAATTGTACTCTATTCCTTATATAGTGCACTACTTCCAACCAGGGCCCATAAGGCTCTGATCAAAAGTAAAACACTATGTATGGAAAAGGGTGTCATTTGGGACGTAGCTTGTGAGAGGACTACCTCAACTATTTTAATCTAATTATGGAAGAGAAGAATGCTAAGGCCTATTTATTTTCCATTCCAGGGTTATTCCCTTCTCTGAATAACTAATCGATCACTAAAAACAGAAGATGGAAGAGAATGCTAGGTCTATTTCTTTTTCCGTTCTAGGGTTATTAATTTCCCTCCATAACAATACAAACTAATCAGTAAAAAAATGGTTTAAGGGTTAGTTTAGGTGGAAGTTTAAATTATATAACTTTGGGCTACAATACACAACATACTGCTCAGACCCAGTCTTGGATGCAACGTGTTTTCCTAATTCCTAAGAATTTTTGAATGCCAGCTAGCGTAAGTGCTAAACAGTTTTTAATCAAAAACAATAAGCCAGGGAGCATGACAAGGCTGTAAAATATGGCTCTTGTTGCTTACTACAACTCCCAGCTCCAGTATCAATTAAATATTCCCTATTCACCCAGCGTAATTACTCCCTGTTTTTCTAGGTCAGTAAACTCCTCTCTCTTTCTGCAGAAAAGCACTAATGCACAGACCCTGTCAGTCATGGTGTTGGACTTACAGTAAGAGTTATGTCAGCAGTTTACACATCAATTTCATAGAACCATTGTGAACAGACTCAAATGTCATGCGGGTTGAAATAATCGCAATGCCAAGACATACTCAAAAATATGCACAAGTGTGGGGTGGTAGTGGTGGAGTAGGGGCATTGTTAGGGGTATTGTTTTGCTTTTAAAATTGTATGAACTGCCTTAATTTTGCTGGAGCCCAGGAAGAGTAGCTACGCTAATGGGGATCCATAAAAATACAATACTGTAGCAAACAGTGATTTCAACAGTAGAAAGAGTACCACCGTGTTGCCAATGCTAGTTTTGCTTTAATGCATCACTACATCAAGGAGCATTTGTTGGAAAAAAAAAGAATAGGCAGCACTGCTAGGATACACTACTAGTAGATCTTTGTACGTCGAAGGCGCTCTTTGGTTAAGAGGTTAATTTGACATAAAGAACAAGGAGGACCAAGGCCCTCATACAGAGCATGTTCAATAGAAAATCTTAAAAACTACCTGACAAAACTAGTGCCAAAACACATTTTTTTACAGTTTTGTTCTATTGAACATGCCATCGTAATTTAAACATTTTAACTTTATGAAGCGTGCCTTGGTCCTTATGTTTAGAAGGAAATGGAGCATTTACATTGTTTTTAGAATAAGGAGCATTTAAATTTTATTCACAAATCTCATTTTTATTCACTGATCTAGTGCAGACTTGACAATTTATGAATGTAGAGCAAAACACTTTCAGTCGACAACATAAAGTGACAACAAAAAGTATGTGAACCCTTTGGAATTACTTGGATTTCGGCATAAATTGGTCATCAAATTTGATCTGATCTTCATCTAAGTCACAATAATAGACAGTGTGCTTAAACTAATAACACACAAATTATTGTATTTTTGTTGTCTATATTGAATACATCATTTAAAACATTCACAGTGTAGGTTGGAAAAAGTATGAACCCCTAGGCTAATGACTTCTCAAAAAGCTATTGCAGTCAGGGGTCAGCTAACCTGGAGCCCAATCAATGAGACGAGATTGGAGATGTTGGTTAGAGCTGCCTTGCCCTATAAAAAACTAAAAGTTTGCTATTCACAAGAAGCATTGCCTGATGTGAACCATGCCTCGAACAAAAGAGATCTCAGAAGACCTAAGATTAAGAATTGTTGACTTGCATAAAGCTGGAAAGGGTTACAAAAGTATCTCTAAAAGCCTTGACGTTCATCAGTCCACGGCAAGACAAATTGTCTATAAATGGTGAAAGTTCAGCACTGTTGCTACTCTCCTTAGGGGTGGCCGTCCTGCAAAGATGACTGCAATAGCACAGCGCAGAATGCTCAATGAGGTTAAGAAGAATCCTAATGTCAGCTAAAGACTAACAAAAATCTCCTGAACATGCTAACATCTGACGAGTCAACGATACATAAAAGACTAAACAAGAATGGTGTTCATGGAAGGAATCACGGAAGCAGCCACAGCTGTCAAAAAAAAAACATTCATGCACGTCTGAAGTTTACAAAAGTGCACCAGGACGGTCCACAGCGCTACTGGCAAAATATTTTGTGGACAGATGAAACTACAGTTGAGTTGTTTGGAAGGAACACAAAACACTATGTGCGGAGAAAAAAGGCACAGCACTCCAACATCAAAACCTCATCCCAACTGTAAAATATGGTGGAGGGAGTATCATGGTTTGGGCTGCTTTGCTGCCTCGGGGAATGCACAGCTTGCTATCATCGACAGAAAAATGAATTCCCAAGTTTATCAAGACATTTTGCAGAAGAATGTTGGGCTATCTGTCCGCCAATTGAAGCGCAACAGAAGTTGGGTGATGCAACAGGACAACGACCCAAAACACAGAAGTAAATGACTTCAACAGAAGAAAATAAGCATTCTGGAGTGGCCCAGTCAGAGTCCTGACCTCAACCCGATTGAGATGCTGTGGCATGACCTCAAGAGAGCAGTTCACACCCCCCAAGTATATTGCTTAACTGAAACAGTTTTGTAAAGAGGAATGGTCCAAAATTCCTCCTGACCGTTGTGCAGGTCTGATCCGCAACTACAGAAAATGTTTGGTTGAGGTTATTGCTGCCAAAGGAGGGTCAACCAGTTATTATATTCAAGCGTTCACATACTTTTTCCACCCTGCACTGTGAATGTTTATGTGGTGTGTTCAATAGACATGAAAACGTATAATTGTTTGTGTGTTATTAGTTTAAGCAGACTGTGTTTGTCTGTTGTTGTGACCTAGATGACCAATTTATGCAGAAACCCAGGTATTTCCAAAGGGTTCACATACTCTTTCTTGCTATCAACGACAAAAGTTCACATTCCATACAATCTAATTTCATCATACATTTTACAGGGGTTGAAAAGGCTCCATTCGTAGACCATGGAGCTCGTCTGTGATGCCATGTCTGTGGGACAGATACCATCCCAACGTTCTGTATTCAATCGTCTCCTTCTTTCAGCCCTCCAAAGACAGCAGTGGGGACACTCTTCTGTTCCAGCTGCACCTCTGGAGACAAACATAATCAAAGCACACATTTACATAAATACCATGGTAGTGTCTCAAATGGTACCCTATCCTCTATATAGTGCACTACCTTTGACCAGTTCAAAAGTAGTGGACTATATAGGGGATAGGGTGCCATTTGGAACATTGACACCACTCTCAAAGTAAACAGGTCACATGCTTGTTGCAGCCATCACGCTGTGCTGCAAGGCATCTCTCGCTCTTGCTCTCTCAAAGTATGTGGACACCTGCTCATCAAACATCTCATCTCAAACATCTCATCTCAATCTGCTAAATTGTAATTATTCGATTTATTGCCTACCTCATGCCTTTTGCACACATTGTATATAGATTCTCTTTTTTCTACCATGTTATTGACTTGCTTAATGTTTACTCCATGTGTAACTCTGTGTTGTTGTCTGTTCACACTGCTATGCTTTATCTTGGCCAGGTCGCAGTTGCAAATGAGAACTTGTTCTCAACTAGCCTACCTGGTTAAATAAAGGTGGAAATTTTTTTTTTTTTAAATAAAATCCTAAATGTCATTCCAAAATCAAAAACATTTGGGATGAATTGGAACCTAATCAGCCAACATCCATACCCGCAGCAATGTTCCAACATCTAGTTGAGTTGGTCCCCCCTTTGTCGCTATTACAGCCTCCACTCTTCTGGGAAGGCGCCCCACTAGATGTTGGAACATTGCTGCGGGCACTGATGTTGGGCGATTAGGTTCCAATTCACCCAAAGGTGTTTGATGGGGTTGAGGTCAGGGCTCCATCCTGATCTCGACAAACCATTTCTGTATGGACCTCGCTTTGTGCACGGGGGCATTGTCATGCTGAAACAGGAAAGAGCCTTCCCCAAACTGTTGCCACAAAGTTGGAAGCACAGAATCGTTTAGAATGTCATTGCATGCTGGAGCGTTAAGATTTCCCTTCATTGGAACTAAGAGGCCTTGCCCAAACCATAAAAAACAGCCCCAGACCATTAATCCTCCTCCACCACAAAACTTTACAGTTAGCACTATGCATTCGAGCAGGTAGCGTTCTCCTGGCATCCGCCAAACCCAGATTGTGAAGCGTGATTCATCACTCCAAAGAACACTGCTCCGGAGTTCAATGTCGGCGAGCTTTATACCACTCCAGCCAATGTTTGGCATTGCACATGGGGATCTTAGGCTTGTGTGCGCCTGCTTGGCCATGGAACCCCATTTCATGACGCTCCCAACAACAGTTCTTGTGCTGACTTTGATCCAGAGGCAGTTTAGAACTCAGTAGTGAGTGTTGCAACCGAGGACAGATGTGTGGCCTACCTCTTCGCGGCTGAGCCGTTTTGCTCCTAGATGATTTCACTTCACAATAACAGCACTTAGTTGACCGGGGCAGCTCTAGCAGGACAGAAATTTTACAAACTGACTTGTTGGAAAGGTGGCATCCTATGACGGTGCCACGTTGAAAGTCAATGAGCTTTTCAGCAAGGCCATTCTACTGCCAATATTTGAGATTGCATGGCTGTATCCTCCATTTTTTACACCTATCAGCAACAGGTGTGGCTGAAATAGCCGAATACACTAATTTGAAGGGGTGTTTATATATTTATTAATATTTTTTATTATTAGGGGTGTCAAGAAAAACAGCTGGAACATATTCAATCAAGTGAAACTCTCAAAACATTGTAGATAGAAATGTAATGTATAGAGTTGTCATGCTTCTATATTATATGACAATAATTTTCTGTAATCTACACAGTCCACTGTAGCATTACTCCCTCTTGAACAGCGCCCCTTGGTGATGATGTAACTCACCCTCTGGGCCCTGGTCTTCATCATCACCATCATCATCATCAATATCAATCTCATCAGGGTTGGCTTGTTTAGCCAGTTCAGCCAGCTCACTGCGAGATGTGTCACTCCTAAACAAACAGATTCACAATGACACAGAGTGGTTAAGACCAGTATTGAACCATTTCTGCATTGTTGTATTTATATTAAATGACTGGCCACTTACTGGGCCCGTATCCACACAGCATCTCAAAATAGGAGTGCTGATCTAGAATCTGTCCATATTATCTTATTCATTATAATTTAAAATCTTAGATCAGCACTAATATTCTGAGACGCTTTGTGGATACGGGCCCTGGTCTGCAGTTGGGTTTTCAGAGGTCAATGGAAAGGATGCTAAATGGGTGGGTGGATGACAGACCTGACGAAGAGGATCTTCTCTTTGAGTTTGGGTTTGTCCTGTTCAGCCTCGGCGGCCAGCTGTTGGGCCTGCTGCTCCAACAGCTTCATATCATCCAGCCCCAGCTGGCCCGGGGCAAGGTCTGAGACTGCACAGACATAGAATAACAAAGTTAGATACAGAGGTACACCCTAACCCTGATTTAGCCCCAACACTAACCAAGCCCCATCTGGCCTATGTTTTTCATGAAAAACATTTACAGCTGTAAGCATGACACTTCAAAATCATGTTAAAAAATCAACATGGAAGATGAATCAATTAATCAACCTCTTATAGGAAAAACATGTCATGCTTGATTACAAGATTGTGTCATCATTAGAGACCGAAGGTGTGGGTGCGTATATGTTTGTATGCGTGTGTGTGTGCATTCTTACTGGTGGCGTTGGTGGTGGCCTTCATCATCTGTGAGGACATGAAGTTGACCTGTGTGTTGTACGTGGCCTGGACGCTGCGCTTGATCCTCAGCATCTCCCGGATAGTGTCTTCGTTCCCGTGGCGGATCTCAAACTCCTTCCACGTCTGCCAGAACGTGGCCGTCATCTGAAGCAAACACAGGAAGTAAAACTTTTTATCGCTACTGTGCACAAACCTGTGTTTCCACAAATTGAGGAAAGGACTGAAATTAAATACGCTTGCCGAGTGATTGTTAATGTCACAATTTGTGGCTACAACCATCAAACTAGTAGTAGTGGTGGCACATTAATGTTATAAACGTATCACTCTATTTATTGTTATCACATCAATTGAGGGAATTTATCGCAATACAGATTTTCGTTCATATTGCTCAGCTCTAGTGTGCACTAATGAAGAGGACCCTGGGTCAGAGTGTGAGAGCTCACCCTTGGGTCACAGATCTGAGAGCAGTAGGAGTATATGGCTCTGCCCCGGTCGATCTCGCCCAGTTTGCTCTCCATGTCAGCGAAGCGCAGGCACATGTCCCTGGAGTGTTCGTCTGGAAGCACCTGGAAGAAAACAACATATGATATTATATATTGGAATATATTAGTTGCATAACCATATACACCATCACAATAAATAAAAATCACATGATTAATTTAGGGGTGTCTAACTCATTTTGCCATGGGGGCTGCATTCGTTCTTCAACGAGGTCCGGAGGGCAGAAACAGAAAATGTGTTATCTTTCTTCGCCGTCAGAATTAGCAAAACATTTTCCAATATCCATCTTTTATATATATGTTGATTTATGTTGATTTATTTAACACTTTTGGTTACTACATGATTCCATGTGTTATTTCATAGTTTTGATGTCTTCACTATTATTCTACAATGTAGAAAATAGTAAAAATAAAGATCCTGGAATGAGCAGGCGTGTCCAAACTTTGGACTTGTACTATATGTATGTATGTATGTATGTATGTATGTATGTATGTATGTATGTATGTATGTATGTATGTATACAGTCGGAAGTTTACATACACCTTAGCCAAATACATTTAAACTCAGTTTTTCACAATTCCTGACATTTAATCCTAGTAAAAATTCCCTGTCTTAGGTCAGTTAGGATCACCACTTTATTTTAATAATGTGAAATGTCAGAATAATAGTAGAGAGAATGATTTATTTCTGCTTTTATTTCTTTCATCACATTCCCAGTGGGCCAGAAGTTTACGTATTTGGTAGCATTGCCTTTAAATGATTTAACTTGGGTCAAGCGTTTAAGGTAGCCTTCCACAATAAGTTAGGTGAATTTCGGCCCATTCCTCTTGACAGAGCTGGTGTAACTGAGTCAGGTTTGTAGGCCTCCTTGCTCGCACACGCTTTTTCAGTTCTGCCCACAAATCTTCTATAGGATTGAGGTCAGGGCTTTGTGCTAGCCACTCCAATACCTTGACTTATTTGTCCTTAAGCCATTAAGTCACAACTTTGGAAGTATGCTTGGGGTCATTGTTCATCATTTGGAAGACCCATTTGCGATCAAGCTTTAACTTCCTGACTGATGTCTTGAGATGTTGCTTCAATATATCCACATAATTGTCCTCCCTCATGATGCCATCTATTTTGTGAAGTGCACCAGTCCCTTCTGCAGCAAAGCACCCACACAACATGATGCTGCCACCCCGTCCTTCACGGTTGGGATGGTGTTCTTCGGCTTGCAAGCATCCCCTTTTTCCTCCAAACATAACGATGGTCATTATGGCCAAACAGTTCTATTTTTGTTTCATCAGACCAGAGGACATTTCTCTAAAAAGTACAATCTTTGTCCCCATCTGCAGTTGCAAACCGTAGTCTGGCTTATTTATGGCGGTTTGGAGCAGTGGCTTCCTCCTTGCTGAGCGGCCTTTCAGGTTATGTCGATATAGGACTCGTTTTACTGTGGATATACAGTGGGGAGAACAAGTATTGGATAACCTGCAAAATCGGCAGTGTTTCCTACTTACAAAGCATGTAGAGGTCTGTAATTTTTATCATAGGTACACTTCAACTGTGAGAGACGGAATCTAAAACAAAAATCCAGAAAATCACATTGTATGATTTTTAAGTAATTCATTTGCATTTTATTGCATGACATAAGTATTTGATACATCAGAAAAGCAGAACTTAATATTTGGTACAGAAACCTTTGGTTTGCAATTACAGAGATCATACGTTTCCTGTAGTTCTTGACCAGGTTTGCACACACTGCAGCAGGGATTTTGGCCCACTCCTCCATACAGACCTTCTCCAGATCCTTCAGGTTTCGGGGCTGTCGCCGGGCAATATGGACTTTCAGCTCCCTCCAAAGATTTTCTATTGGGTTCAGGTCTGGAGACTGGCTAGGCCACTCCAGGACCTTGAGATGCTTCTTACGGAGCCACTCCTTAGTTGCCCTGGCTGTGTGTTTCGGGTCGTTGTCATGCTGGAAGACCCAGCCACGACCCATCTTCAATGCTCTTACTGAGGGAAGGAGGTTGTTGGCCAAGATCTCGCGATACATGGCCCCATCCATCCTCCCCTCAATACGGTGCAGTCGTCCTGTCCCCTTTGCAGAAAAGCATCCCCAAAGAATGATGTTTCCACCTCCATGCTTCACGGTTGGGATGGTGTTCTTGGGGTTGTACTCATCCTTCTTCTTCCTCCAAACACGGCGAGTGGAGTTTAGACCAAAAAGCTCTATTTTTGTCTCATCAGACCACATGACCTTCTCCCATTCCTCCAAGGGATCATGTAGATGGTCATTGGCAAACATCAGACGGGCCTGGACATGCGCTGGCTTGAGCAGGGGGACCTTGCGTGCGCTGCAGGATTTTAATCCATGACGGCGTAGTGTGTTACTAATGGTTTTCTTTGAGACTGTGGTCCCAGCTCTCTTCAGGTCATTGACCAGGTCCTGCCGTGTAGTTCTGGGCTGATCCCTCACCCTCCTCATGATCATTGATGCCCCACAAGGTGAGATCTTGCATGGAGCCCCAGACCGAGGGTGATTGACCGTCATCTTGAACTTCTTCCATTTACTAATAATTGCGCCAACAGTTATTGCCTTCTCACCAAGCTGCTTGCCTATTGTCCTGTAGCCCATCCCAGCCTTGTGCAGGTCTACAATTTTATCCCTGATGTCCTTACACAGCTCTCTGGTCTTGGCCATTGTGGAGAGGTTGGAGTCTGTTTGATTGAGTGTGTGGACAGGTGTCTTTTATACAGATAACGAGTTCAAACAGGTGCAGTTAATACAGGTAATGAGTGGAGAACAGGAGGGCTTCTTAAAGAAAAACTAACAGGTCTGTGAGA
This sequence comes from Salvelinus fontinalis, assembly GCF_029448725.1. Classification (NCBI taxonomy): domain Eukaryota; kingdom Metazoa; phylum Chordata; class Actinopteri; order Salmoniformes; family Salmonidae; genus Salvelinus; species Salvelinus fontinalis. The sequence continues at coordinate 1,743,266 of NC_074698.1, forward strand.
GCCGGAATTCTTACTGGTTGGTAGGTGATCAAATACTTATGTCATGCAATAAAATGCAAATTAATTACTTAAAAATCATACAATGTGATTTTCTGGATTTTTGTTTTAGATTCCTTCTCTCACAGTTGAAGTGTGCTTATGATAAAAGTTACAGACCTCTACATGCTTTGTAAGTAGGAAAACCTGCAAAATCGGCAGTGTATCAAATACTTGTTCTCCCCACTGTAGATACTTTTGTACCCGTTTCCTCCAGCATTTTCACAAGGTCCTTTGCTGTTGTTCTGGGATTGATTTTCACTTTTCGCACCAAAGTAGGAGACAGAACGTGTCTCCTTCCTCAGCAGTATGATGGCTGCGTGGTCCCATGGTGTTTATACTTGCGTACTATTGCTTGTACAGATGAACATGGTACCGTCAGGCGTTTGGAAATTGTTCCCACGGATGAACCAGACTTGTGGAGGTCTACAATTTTTTTTCTGAGGTCTTGGCTGATTTCTTTTGATTTTTCCATTATGTCAAGCAAAGAGGCACTGAGTTTGAAGGTAAGCCTTGAAATACATCCACAGGTACACCTCCAATTGACTCAAATGATGTCAATTAGCCTATCAGAAGCTTCTAAAGCCGTGACATAATTTTCTGGAATTTTCCTAGCTGTTTAAAGGCACAGTCAACTTAATGTATGTAAAGTTCTGACCCACTGGAATTGTGATACAGTGAATTATAAGTGAAATAATCTGTCTGTAAACAATTGTTGGAAAAATTACTTGTGTCATGCACAAAGTAGATGTCCTAACCGACTTGCCAAAATTATAGTTTGTTTTAACAAGAATTTTGTGGAGTGGTTGAAAAACGAGTTTTAATGACTCCAACCTAAGTGTATGTAATCTTCCGACTTCAACTGTGTATGCATATGTGTGTATGCATACACAGTATATATATATATATATATATATACATACACACACACACACACACACATACATATTTATATATATATTTTTTTTACTCAAACCACCCACGGGCCGGATTGGACGCCCCTTGCGGGCCACTGATTTAGCTTATTGAGATGCACCTGTGTCTGTGTGCATAACAAAATGAGCCACTACACTTTTACCTCGATGGCTTTCTGGTAGATCGCTCTGGTGTAGGTGACGCCGTAGATCTCTGCAGCCCTCTTGATGTAGATGTTGAACATGTGATGCCTCTCCGTGTTGTCCACCGCCTGCGTGGCTCTCTCATACACTGCCATGGCGTGACGCGCCAACCCAAACTCCTCCTCCAGTTTGGCGTACAGCAGGTAGATGGCTGTCAATCACAACAGAAAATAGTTAACGTTTCACTCGTCATTCCTGTAGCTGGGGGGATAGTACCACGTATATAAGGCCATTATTACAAATAGAACCCAGCAGCAAACTGATTATAAAAACTGACTGAGGCTGAAAGATACTTGAACACCCTTTTCATGCCAACCGGAACCGTACTGAGCAGGCTCGGTCATGGTCTTTTAACATCTGTCATTCCCAGCACGGTTCCTGCAACTGTAGTGGATGCGTAACCAGGCCAGCCAGCACAGTACAGCTTGGCTTCGTAGTGTGAAACGGATTGTATTTTCCTTGGTGCTTCTCAGTACCTAAAAAGCAACTGTGATGATGATGACTTCATTGAATCAGTCAGAAGAAAAAAAAAATCATCGTACAGCATGTCAGCTTAGACAGACATGCCATACGTCACAAACATGCATTAGACATAAAGACATATAGAAGTCACGTAGACAACAATGTCCCTTACTCTTGGCGAACTTGGCTGGACAGCCATCCAGCGCCTGCTCAAACAGGTCCCGGGCCCTCTCCAGCTTCTTGCCCCCGTAGCGGTCGATGAACTTGGTGAGGTAGGTGTTCCAGATGTCATAGACGTTGGGCCACCTGAAGAGGGCGATGCCGCGCTCATACGCCTGCAGAGAGCGCATGGAGACCATCAGCAACAGGGATTTACAGCTGATCAAAATGCTGTAGTTTTAAGGGTGAAGGCATGGTTAGGGTCGTGTTCAGTAGGGAACTCGGCCCTGAACATGACCCAGTTGTAAAGTAACAGTTTGAATGCAGTATGAGTTAGAGTTTATATGCTAGGCTGTGAAATGTTAGACTGGTCCCAGTTCAGGCATCGTGACAATGACCATAAGAGTTGTCAAGACAGCACAACAGAACTGGGACCAGGCTAGTGAGATGTGTGCCTAGGGCAGGTGGTTGGTGTCACCTTGAAGCTCTCCTCAAAGTAGTTGTGCTCCTCCAGGAACATGGCGTAGTTGATGATTATCTGGGGCGTGGCTATGCGCAGGTCAATGATGCGGTCGTACACCGCTTTGGTGGACTGACGGGGAGAAACGACCAAGACAAAAGGTAGGGTTGTTAGTTACATCGTATGGTCGTTACATGCATTGTTGTTACATGTTTGGTCCCTAAAACTGGGTCATCACTATGCACAAGATGCAATTTTCAGTTTCTCCTATTCTAACAAGATTTCATCTGAGAGAAGAAGAGCTCACGGAATACATAAACCGTATAAACCTAAACAATGTTAATCAATCCAATCCAGAAACCCTAATGAAGGATTTTTGGGCTCCCGAGTGGCGCAGCGTTCTAAGGCACTGCATCTCAGTGCAAGAGGCGTCCCTATAGTCCCTGGTTCGGATCCAGGCTGTATCACATCTGGCCATGATTGGGCAGCGCACAATTGGCCCAACGTCGTCCGGGTTTGGCCAGGGTAGGCCGTCATTGTAAATAAGAATTTGTTCTTAACTGACCTGCCTAGTTAAATAAATGTTACATATTTTGTTTTTAAATGAAAGCTTCTTGCAGCCAAAACGTTAGTTGACTATTGTTAGAACAGGGCTCCGGGCAGCCGAGCGGAAATGGAGGAAAACTCGCCTCCCTGCGGACCTGGCATCCTTTCACTCCCTCCTCTCTACCTTCTCCTCTTCTGTCTCTGCTGCTAAAGCCAATTTCTACCACTCTAAATTCCAAGCATCTGCCTCTAACCCTAGGAAGCTCTTTGCCACCTTCTCCTCCCTCCTGAATCCTCCTCCCCCTCCTCCCCCCTCCTCCCTCTCTGCTGATGACTTCGTCAACCATTTTGAAAAGAAGGTCGATGACATCCGATCCTCGTTTGCTAAGTCAAACGACACCGCTGGTTCTGCTCACACTGCCCTACCCTGTGCTTTGACCTCTTTCTCCCCTCTCTCTCCAGATGAAATCTCGCGTCTTGTGACGGCCGGCCGCCCAACAACCTGCCCGCTTGACCCTATCCCCTCCTCTCTTCTCCAGACCATTTCCGGAGACCTTCTCCCTTACCTCATCTCGCTCATCAACTCATCCTTGACCGCTGGCTACGTCCCTTCCGTCTTCAAGAGAGCGAGAGTTGCACCCCTTCTGAAAAAACCTACACTCGATCCCTCCGATGTCAACAACTACAGACCAGTATCCCTTCTTTCTTTTCTCTCCAAAACTCTTGAACGTGCCGTCCTTGGCCAGCTCTCCTGCTATCTCTCTCAGAATGACCTTCTTGATCCAAATCAGTCAGGTTTCAAGACTAGTCATTCAACTGAGACTGCTCTTCTCTGTGTCACGGAGGCACTCCGCACTGCTAAAGCTAACTCTCTCTCCTCTGCTCTCATCCTTCTAGACCTATCGGCTGCCTTTGATACTGTGAACCATCAGATCCTCCTCTCCACCCTCTCCGAGCTGGGCATCTCCGGCGCGGCCCACGCTTGGATTGCGTCCTACCTGACAGGTCGCTCCTACCAGGTGGCGTGGCGAGAATCTGTCTCCGCACCACGTGCTCTCACCACTGGTGTCCCCCAGGGCTCTGTTCTAGGCCCTCTCCTATTCTCACTATACACCAAGTCACTTGGCTCTGTCATATCCTCACATGGTCTCTCCTATCATTGCTATGCAGACGACACACAATTAATCTTCTCCTTTCCCCCCTCTGATAACCAGGTGGTGAATCGCATCTCTGCATGTCTGGCAGACATATCAGTGTGGATGACGGATCACCACCTCAAGCTGAACCTCGGCAAGACGGAGCTGCTCTTCCTCCCGGGGAAGGACTGCCCGTTCCATGATCTCGCCATCACGGTTGACAACTCCATTGTGTCCTCCTCCCAGAGTGCTAAGAACCTTGGCGTGATCCTGGACAACACCCTGTCGTTCTCAACTAACATCAAGGCGGTGACCCGTTCCTGTAGGTTCATGCTCTACAACATTCGCAGAGTACGACCCTGCCTCACGCAGGAAGCGGCGCAGGTCCTAATCCAGGCACTTGTCATCTCCCGTCTGGATTACTGCAACTCGCTGTTGGCTGGGCTCCCTGCCTGTGCCATTAAACCCCTACAACTCATTCAGAACGCCGCAGCCCGTCTGGTGTTCAACTTTCCCAAGTTCTCTCACGTCACCCCGCTCCTCCGCTCTCTCCACTGGCTTCCAGTTGAAGCTCGCATCCGCTACAAGACCATGGTGCTTGCCTACGGAGCTGTGAGGGGAACGGCACCTCCGTACCTTCAGGCTCTGATCAGGCCCTACACCCAAACAAGGGCACTGCGTTCATCCACCTCTGGCCTGCTCGCCTCCCTACCTCTGAGGAAGTACAGTTCCCGCTCAGCCCAGTCAAAACTGTTCGCTGCTCTGGCACCCCAATGGTGGAACAAACTCCCTCACGACGCCAGGTCAGCGGAGTCAATCACCACCTTCCGGAGACACCTGAAACCCCACCTCTTTAAGGAATACCTAGGATAGGATAAAGTAATCCTTCTAACCCCCCCCCCTTAAAAGAGTTAGATGCACTATTGTAAAGTGGTTGTTCCACTGGATATCATAAGGTGAATGCACCAATTTGTAAGTCGCTCTGGATAAGAGCGTCTGCTAAATGACTTAAATGTAAATGTAAATTGTTAGGCTGCGTATACACAGGCAGCTCAATTCTGATCTTTTGACCCATAAGATCAGATATTTTGCCAATAATGGGGCAAAAGATCCGATTTGGTCTGCCTGTGTAAACGCAGCCTTAGATGTGTTGCATCAAAGCTACCTTCTTTTCCTTTCTAAATCAGTGCAATTGAAATACAACGAAGACAGACACCGTAGAGGGAAACATGAAGAAAGTACCTGGAAGGTTCCCATACTCTCCTCCAGGTCAGCCAGCATGGACCAGACCTTCAGAGACTTATACACTCTGTTCTGCACGGGCTCTGACACGTCAAAGTACTCCGCCTTCTTGGACGGGATGGCAGTTGCTTTCTACACATTTGGAAAGAGAGAAAGACAAGGGATATTTGCACAGACATGCATCCAGTATTTATTCATCCCCCCTGTAACTATTCCCCAGGTCGTTGCTGTAAATGAGAATGTGTTCTCAGTCAACTTACCTGGTAAAATAAAAAAATTACATCTATAGAAAGAATATTTGAAACTATGAGAAGAGCAGTCTGCATCATAGAATTTGAGATTAGATGAGGGTATTCATTTATTGAAGTTATTAAATAGATACATTAAAAAAACAAGTACAGGTCAGCCGTCCACACAGCAATGTGTAGCAGTTTAACTTTTTAGGGATAGGGGGCAGCATTTTCACTTTGGATGAATAGCGTGCCCAAATTGAACTGCCTCCTACTCTGTCCCAGATGCTAATATATGGATATTATTATTACTATTGGATAGAAAACACTCTGAAGTTTCTAAAACTGTTTGAATTATGTCTGTAACAGAACTCATATGGCAGGCAAACTTCCAAACAGGAAGTGGAAATTCTGAGGCTGGTCGATATTCAACTCATCGCCTATTGAAATCCCAGTAAGATATGGATCTGTTTGCACTTCCTACGCCTTCCACTAGATGTCAACAGTCTGTAGAATGTTGAATGAAGCTTATACTGTGTTGTGGGGCCGGATGAGAGGGGAATGAGTCAGTGGTCTGGCAGATTGCCAGTTCCTGGTCACGCGCATTCCAAATGATATCGTCTTGCTTTCCATTACTTCTAGACACAAAGAAATTCTCCGGTTGGAACGTTATTGGATATATATGATAACATCCTGAAGATTGATTCTCTACTTAGTTTGACCAGTTTATTCGACCTGTTATATAACTTTTTGAAGTTTTTGTCCGAGTTCGCCTGGACCTGCGCGAGCGTTTGGATATGTTTACTAAACGTGCTAGCAAAAGTAGCTACTTGGACATAAATACCAGACATTATCAAACATAACAATTTATTGTGGAACTAGGATTCCTGGGAGTGCATTCTGATGAAGATCATCAAAAGGTAAGGGAATATTTATGATGTAATTTCGTATTTCTGTTGACTCCAACATGGCGGAGAAATGTTGTTTATATCTGAGCGCCGTCTCAGATTATTGCATGGTGTGCTTTTTCCGTAAAGTTTTTTTGAAATCTGACACAGCGGATGCATTAAGAACAAGTGTATCTTTAATTCTATGTAAAACATGTATCTTTCATCAAAGTTTATGATGAGTATTTCCCGTTATTTGATGTGGCTCTCTGCAATTTCTCCAGATATTTTGGAGGCATTTCCGAACATGTAAACAGATTTTTGGATATAAATATGCACATTATCGAACAAAACATACATGTATTGTGTAACATGTCCTATGAGTGTCATCTCATGAAGATCATCAAAGGATAGTGAATAATTTTATCTCCATTTCTGCTTTTTGTGACTCCTATCTTTGGCTGGGAAAATGGCTGTGTGTTTTTTGCCTCCAAAATGTTGTGTTTTCGCTGTAAAACATTTTTTAAATCGGACACGGTGGGTAGATTAACAAGATGTTTATCTTTCATTTGCTGTATTGGACTTGTTAATGTGTGAAAGTTACATATTTAAAAAATATATTTTTGAATTTCCCGCGCTGCCTTTTCAGCGGAATGTTGTCAGGGGTTCCGCTAGCGGAACGTGTGGCCTAGAAAGGTTAAACGCATAAGAAATAATTCAGGATGACAGAAAAGTAAAAACAAAATGTACGTGTCTTTGGAGTGTGACAGATAGTGGGTCAGTATTTGTTGTGCCTGTGTCTCCGTCTCACCCTCAGTATACGTAGCGCCTGTTCGTAGTTCTCATGGCGTAGCTCCATCTCTCCGTATTCACACCACACGCCAGCCAGGTCATCAACCTGCTTGTAGTTCACCTTGGTGGCTTTCTCAAAGATGGTCCGCGCCTGATGGTGGGGAAAAGTGGAAAAATAACATTTAAAATAATAATTAAAACTTCACTTCCTCTTGGGTTGAAGGAGTAAATCTATGTTGTTTTGACCCTAAGTAGGGAGAAGACTTGATTGAGCTTGCAGTGGAACCAATGGAATAGTCCCAAATGTGCCAATTCTACCCATATGGCACTCCAGGCAGGCTCAAATGAACACTTGAAGGATTTGAAAGATTTAAAATACGATTTCAACCCACGTGTGATGGGGAAACCTTAGTTTGAGACTCACGTCGTCTAGCTGCTCGTTCTCCTCGTAGAACTTGGCGAAGGAGACCCAGAGAGAGCTGGGTTTCCCTGTTGCCTTCATAGGGTCCACAGTCTGAACTGCCTCTGTGTAGGTGTTGATGATCTGAAAAATGGGTTAAGACACACATTCTATACACTGTACATGTATGTGAGGAAGGGCACGCAAGGTACCTATTGCCAGCTAGAAAGACTAAGAAACCATGTTAAATCTCTAAACATGTATTAATTGCTACTCTCTACCAATAACACAGATGTAAACTAGCTCGGATTTTTCTCAAACCCTTTTCACATTATAATTCCAACCTGAACAGTACTGCGCTGGCTCGGATATTTTCATTTCACATCACAGTTCTCGCTACAACAGTGGATGCGGAACCAGGCCAGGGCAGTACACCTCAGTTCAGTAGAATAAAATGGGTATTAGAGACAGTGCCAAAGAGATGGCACAGTAAGACTAGGGCTAAGAACTCAGGGCCTGTATCCACAAAGGGTCTCAGAGTAGGAGTGCTGATCTAGGATCTGGTGCCATCTGTTCATATAATCATATTCAGGCTAAACTGATCCTGGATCAGCACTTCTACTACGTGCCCACTTCTGGTTTCTGCTACCTGTCGTGGTTTCCCCTCGTACAGTTTGACCCTCTTATGCCACTCGTGGACATTGTGGGGATTCTGTCTCAGCAGCACACTGTTCAGCAGTAGGGGCCTGCGGGCAATCAGCTGCTCAAAGCGAGCCAGACGCAGCTCCAGGTCTATGTCCTCTGAGAGGGAAAGGGAACACGAGTTGAGCATAACGACAACGGCAAACCATTCACTTGCGGCTGTGTTTCCCCCCCCCCCCCCCCCCCCTTATAATATTTATTTACACAGGTTATTCTCGTTGAGATCAAATCTATTTTTGTGCGAGATCGTGATACTCTACAATCCAGACACACCGGGTGCATCTCAATACTCTAAAATGGCTGGCTTCCCAAGACTACTCTCTTCAGTTACATTTATGTTGAAGGAACTAGCGCACAAGCATTTCTGTAAACTGTGTACGTGACAAATAACATTTGATTTAATTGGATTTTTTTTACTCAAAGTTGCAGCTAGGATTGGGAAAACAGTAACATTGATACCTAGGTCAGGAATCGATTTCCCTTAATAGAGCTATTTGAGATCTGAGCAGGAGACAAGGAGAGTAAGACACTTTTAGACTATTGAGATGCACCCACCTTCTTCATCTTTCCCCAACTCGGAGGTAGTCTCCATCTTGGCAGCGATCATGCTCTCCTCAAACTGGGCATAGCTGTCGAACACCTGGGTGAAATCTCTCACCGTCACCACCGTCAAGATGGCCTCCTCATACACATCACGAGCCTGGTGGGCCACAACACACAAGAATTCAAATTAGTCTGTGAATATATTTATTAACACTTTACTTGCACTACATAACAATGTTGTAAAGCTTCATAACATGCATGATAGCTAATCAAAACGTGTCAAATATATATTATGACAATGTTATGGTGGTGAGTTACCCTATAATCCTACATCATATCTAATGACCCTGATGCATGACGACAAAGTGAAAAGTAGTGCACTACAAAGGGAATAGGGTGCCATTTGGGATGCATCTACCCAGACCTTTTCAAAATGTCCACTGCGGATGTAGTAGTCAGCCAGGGAGCACCAGAGTTTGCCTAGCTGGTCTGTGAAGCGAGTGAGGCCTCCACGGATGATGGCCCCAACATTCAGAGAGTTCACCTTGTCTGGGTTCTGAGAGATCAGGTCACACAGCTCATGCCATAGCTGTTAGATATTAACCAAACAACATGGGGATAACGTTAGATATCAATAACACAACAACATGGGGATAAGGAGGATGAGCCAGACGTGGTCTTACCTGGTAGTTAGACTTTCCCTCCTTGGACACAAAGCTCTCATCGTTGACAACGGCTGCCAGACGCACCGCTGCTTCATCCAGCTTGCCGCAGGAACGCAGGTAATCTATGTACTCCTCTGCATTCTCTGGGGACAGCTGCAGAGAGAGGGGGAGAGAGTCAAATCCAGGGGGCTGTTGCAGAAATAACTTTGTCATTTTGAGAAATATAGACTTTTGGCACTTGACAACCAATATATAAATGTAGCTTTCTTTATCAACCATGTATCTAATAATTCTGGAATACGGGCCTCCCGGGTGGCGCAGTGGTCTAAGGCACTGCAACGCAGTGCTAGCTGTGCCACCAGAGATTCTGGGTTCAAGTCCAGGCTCTGTCGCAGCCGTCCGCAACCGGGAGGCCCATGGAGCGGCGCACAATTGGCCCAGCGTCGTCCGGGTTAGGGAGGGTTTGGCCGGCAGGGATATCCTTGTTTCATCGCGCACTAGCGACTCATGTGTCGGGACGGGCACAGTGCACGCTGACCAGGTCGCCAGGTGTACGGTGTTTCCTCCGACACAATGGTGCGGCTGGCTTCTGGGTTGGATGGGCATTGTGTCAAGAAGCAGTGCGGCTTGGTTGGGTTGTGTTTCGGAGGACGCATGGCTCTCGACCTTCGCCTCTCCCGAGTCCGTACGGGAGTTGCAGTGATGAGACAAGACTAACTACTACCAATTGAATACCACGAAATTTGGTAGAAAAAAGGGGTAAAAAGAATATATATAAAAAAAATATATAATTCTGGAATACCACACTGCTGCTTGTGTGGAAGACTAGAAAACATATTACATTTACATTTAAGTCATTTAGCAGACGCTCTTATCCAGAGCGACTTACAAATTGGAAAGTTCATACATATTCATCCTGGTCCCCCCGTGGGAATTGAACCCTGGTCCCCCCGTGGGAAATGAATCCACAACCCTGGCGTTGCAAGTGCCATGCTCTACCAACTGAGCCACACGGGACCGATATTAAGCAGAGAAAATCTTTTGAACGCATGTACATTGTCCTGTCCATTCCTTCAAATAATTACAAGAGCTAAATAAATATCTAGGGTTATCAGGGTAATGCATACAGGTAATTCCAATATGAACCCTAGGAAATCAGAGGTGTCTTGACCCAAATATTCAGAAAATGTTTCAGATTTCTAATTGATATATGATTTGGAGATAACACACACAAAGCTACCATTGCTGCAATGTTATCACACGTTAGGCAACTCTAGGGACAGGGCCAGTAAGTAAGCTTTGTCCAAGCCAGAACAGCACACTCTAGGTACAAAATCACAGACAAATCAACAACAACAAAAAATCACAGCCCCAGATGGTACCGACAGATCAAATTTGGGGGTCTGACTTATGGACTATAAGGTTGAATAGTTAACTATAAAACCAACAAGGACTAACTTCTAGTGAACTGGATCGCATCAAACCTGGCTGTGTGAAAAGAAGCTGAGAACTCTGGAATCAAAAAAAGGTTAGGCCGACCAATACAGGTTACTCAGAGAGGTATCAGAACCCAGGTGAAGGATGAAAACTACTGCATGTCTGATGGTGTCTCTGAGCTGCGGTCTGTCTGTGGCACAGGGCGACACCCCAATGACTGAACATGAGGTGGAATGCGCTGCAGAACTATAGAACTCATGCTACATGTTGACCCTGATTACAGAATTCGGAGTCATGGAGGAGAAACCGCAAACCACGATGGAAAATCTAGGAGCCAAAGGTGCTCTTCTCCGCTGTCCTGAGAGAGACTGGAGAAATAGGGCCCTTCAGCCAGGAACTAACCGGATCTACAGCAAGGTCATCCCTAACATTGACAATGCCTACCACCCTGACACAGGAGAGTTAACAGCCCCTGTAAGCGGGGTTTACTACTTCAGCTTCTTCTTTCATGCTGGCGGATCTGAAGACTCCCACACATCCCTGTTCAAGAATGAAGGGTGTATGCCTATTACATCTGATCACAAGTCTAGTACTGATACAGCAGATAACGGGGGTAATGCAGTCACTCTACAGCTGGAGGTGGGAGATCAGGTCTACATACGCCTAAGGGCCAATGCACACGTGTGGGCTTCTCACACTTCCTTTAATCGTTTTCTGCTCACACATTTATTGGTAGCACTGTCATCTATTCCAGGCCTACCTTCTATGTTAAGTGATATCTTGTAGGTTTCTGGTGTGACGTGTGGTTAGTGTTGTTATAATCTCATAACCAAGACAAAATCTTATAGTAAAAAAAATAAATAGTGTATTAATGTGAATTCTGATTTGTTTTTATTTATTTTTTAATCCTGTGACTATCTTCCATAAGGTGAGGCTTCAGTGGCTTCAGCTTTGGTTGTAGTTCAATCACAGAGGAGCAAATCTTCTAGAAATGTCATCTTACCTTGAGGTACCTGCGGTAGACACGGATGGCGGTCTCAGGCAGTGGCAGGTTCCGGGCAAAGCGGAGGTACAGGGGCCAGATGCGAGGGTGCTGAGTGACGGGAAGGGCTCGGAGCGCTCGGTCAAATGTACGTCTGCTCCTGGTGATCTTACACTGAGACACCAGGAACTGGCAGTAGTCCAGCCATATCCTCGGCATCTAGGACAGCCACGGGAAGAACAAGTTATGTGGGATACTATTCCTACAATCTCAGACGACAAAATCTACTTCCAAGTAAAAAAAATACTCTCACACATAAATGTACTCTGTGATAGTCTGTACCAATGAATGGACAATGATATTCCTTAGAGTTTGTGTGAGTATTTTCTCTTAACAGGGGATGGACGGACAACGGGACATAAGCATATGCCTACCTTGTGCATGAAAACCAGTGCTCTTTCATGGCAGTTGTTGATCTCCTCGTAGGCTGGCTCCATGATGCACTTCCCTTTGACCTGTTTCCGTCTCTCTCTCAGGTAGTTGTACCATAACTTGTAACTGCAAGGTCACGTATGAACAATCCATGAACACACAGTCATGACATTTAGCAATGCCTAAAACCCTAGCCCAGACACCGGTATGGTATTCAATAACAACCATTCTATGGGCCTCCCGGGTGGCGCAGTGGTCTAGGGCACTGCATCGCAGTGCTAACTGCGCCACCAGAGTCTCTGGGTTCGCGCCCAGGCTCTGTCGCAGCCGGCCGCGACCGGGAGGTCCATGGGGCGACGCACAATTGGCATAGCGTCGTCCGGGGTAGGGAGGGTTTGGCCGGTAGGGATATCCTTGTCTCATCGCGCTCCAGCGACTCCTGTGGCGGGCCGGGCGCAGTGTGCGCCAACCAAGGGGGCCAGGTACACGGTGTTTCCTCCGACACATTGGTGCGGCTGGCTTCCGGGTTGGAGGCGCGCTGTGTTAAGAAGCAGTACGGCTGGTTGGGTTGTGCTTCGGAGGACGCATGGCTTTCAACCTTCGTCTCTCCCGAGCCCGTACGGGAGTTGTAGCGAAGAGACAAGGTAGTAATTACTAGCGATTGGATACCACGAAAATTGGGGAGAAAATGATAAAAAATAAAAATAAAATAAAAAATAAAAAAAACATTCTATGATTTTCAAATAAGCCTAGATTTTGGGCCGATTTCCCAGAGACTGATTGACAAATGTTTTTAGTCCAGGACTAGGTCTAAGATGTCTAAACATCAGACTGTTACCATGGTTACTCCATGGATGTCAGTCTGAAAGAAGTTGCTGTAAAGACACAAACCAGAATGTTGAATACAATGATATTTTAACATACTTTACCGGTTGTCCATGCTGTTGGTAATTTTGGTGGTAGGAAGTGGAGATAGGGTAACCACAGGAAAGTGATGTTTACCTCACTTTTTGCAGGGCCAGAAGGTTCTGTTGCTTGCATTTGCCATCTGACGCATTTCACGCGATGCACAATATATAAACAATAACCGAATGTAACCGAATGTTGTCGACCAAAGCGCATTCCCTCGCAGTCAGCTGGAAGTGCTTGTGAAATTTGCCAGCTCTTTGCGTGCAACAACATTTGGTCTGTGCTTCGGTTAAACTCGGCCATTGTTGACATATTGTGTAAGTTGCGTGCAAATTGTGTCAGCATTGAAAATACAAAACAGAATAACAAACCGACATACAGACCAGCGTACTGAAAGTCGGGTTAATAACACTACTCTGTGAATATTTTGTCTCAGAGTAACTCCTACTTTAAGACAAAATTATCAGACAACAGGTCAAGCAGGTTCAAATTAAGTTTATTCAACAGTCTGACTTGTGATGGGACTGGTCACAAAAAGTGAGCCTACATGTTAGTGACGAGAAAGAGGAGTCTTCCACTCTCGGATTCGTTGAAAGGCTAGTTTAAGATGTGTCCTGGAAATCGGCCCTACAGTTGAAGTCGGCAGTTTACATACACTTAGGTTGGAGTCATTAAAACTTGTTTTTCAACCACTCCACAAATTTCTTGTTAACAAACTAAAGTTTTGGCAAGTCGGACATCTACTTTGTGCATGACACAAGTCATTTTTCCAACAATTGTTTACAGACAGATTATTTCACTTATAATTCACTGTATCACAATTTCTGTGGGTCAGAAGTTACATACACTAAGTTGACTGTGCCTTTAAACAGCTAGAAAAGTTCTGAAAAAAATGTCATGGCTTTAGAAGCTTCTGATAGGCTAATTGACATCAGTTGAGTCAATTGGAGGTGTACCTGTGGATGTATTTCAAGCCCTACTTTCGAACTCAGTGCCTCTTTGCTTGACATCATGGGAAAATCAAAAGAAATCAGCCAAGACCTCAGGGAAAAATTGTAGACCTCCACAAGTCTGGTTCATCCTTGGGAGCAATTTCCAAATGCCTGAAGGTACCACGTTCATCTGTACAAACAATAGTACGCAAGTATAAACACCATGGAACCACGCAGCCGTCATACCGCACAGGATGGAGACGTATTGTGTCTCCTAGAGATGAACGTACTTGGTGCAAGCGGAAGGCGGAAGGAAAAAGCGGAAGGCTTGCAAGCCGAAGAACACCATCCCAATAATGAAGCACGGGGGTGGCAGCATCATAATGTGGGGGTGTTTTGCTGCAGACGGGACCGGTGCACTTCATAAAATAGATGGCTTCATGAGGATGGAAAATTGTGGATATATTGAAGCAACATCTCAAGACATCAGTCAGGAAGTTAAAGCTTGGTCGCAAATGGGTCTTCCAAATGGACTTTGACCCCAAGCATACTACCAAAGTTGTGGCAAAATGGCTCAAGGACAACAAAGTCAAGGTATTGGAGTGGCCATCACAAAGCCCTGACCTCAATCCTATAGAAAATGTAATGGCAGAACTGAAACAGCGTGTGTGAGCAAGGAGGCCTACAAACCTGACTCAGTTACACCAGCTCTGTCAGGAGGAATGGACCAAAATTCACCTAACTTATTGTGGGAAGCTTGTGGAAGGCTACCCGAAACATTTGACCCAAGTTAAATCATTTAAAAAGCAATGCTACCAAATACTAATTGAGTGCATGTAAACTTCTGACCCACTGGGAATGTGATGAAAGAAATAAAAGCTTAAATAAATCATTCTCTCTACTATTTGTTATGACATTTCACATTCTTAAAATAAAGTGGTGATCTAACTGACCTAAGACAGGGAATTGTTACTAGAATTAAGTGTCAGGAATTGTGAAAAACTTTGTTTAAATGTATTTGGCTAAGGTGTATGTAAACTTCCGACTTCCAAGTGTTTATGTGCAACAGTAACTGTCTGTGAAAATGTTACTACAAACATTAGTCTGGGACGCTACATACAGTATTTTCCATGAACCTTTAGCAGTGTATTCCTATTCTGGCTCTTGGGGCCAAGGGGGGTGTATTTTGGGGCAAAAACAAAACTATGCATGGCACCCCTTTGGGTCCAAGGACCAGGATTGGGAAACACTGCATCCATCTAGATTTTTTTTTTTTTTTTACCTTTATTTAACTAGGCAAGTCAGTTAAGAACAAATTCTTATTTTAGATGCAGAAAGGTTGCCTCTACCTGCCAGGTAGCTCTTTCAGAGCTCGTTCATATATCATGTTGAGGATGGACATTGTGCCATTTTGTTTGAACTCGATGTAACGCATCCAGCACTTGACCGAGTACGGATTCCTGATGATCTCCTCCTCATAAGGCAAGTCATCTTCCTCCTGAAAAATACCATCACCAACCCAGCAAAACGGTCAACAGGAAGCCTTCTCTCCTTCGAACGTTGGACACTTTTTTCTCCTTCGAAAAACGCTGCATTATTCTCAAAACTAGTGCAACGTTGCTCGAAGAATAGAAAGGGCTCAAATATGCTGTAAATTCACACACAGTAGACTGAACAGTTTGCCGGGGCATTAAAATCGACACAGTCGAGGTCGAGGAGGCCGCATAAATATTACAGCATGCTGAGAGAATTCCACAAGAAAATATCAATATTCATGAAATAACTTACAAATATGACGTCCGGTTTCCCATTTAGAGACGGCATTTTTTATTTTAAGACCAAAATAAACGCCCGTAGTGTCTAAAGTTCCCAAAAATGTATGTATTGTTACTAAACTTCCTGACTTCTCCAACGTGTTCAGAACGTAGAATATATCCCGCCCCATGTGGAAATATTATTGGGTAGTACAACGGTCACTCAACAGACTATCCAATCATTAGTCACGAAGAAAACAGCATATTATTAGCACTCCAGCCCAGCAGGTGGCGACAGTGGAAAATCTGATATGCTCGTGCATGGCCAAAACTAAAGGTGAAAGGTTATCAAAATGTCGACAAACATAAACCCCCTAGCCAGGCGCGTAGGCTACTTGGATTATTTAAAATGGTTAAAGTACAGTTGTTGAGAATGTTTCTCAACCAGCGTTTAACAGCAGCTGCTGATGAGATATTTGGGTCTGTTGAGAAAACGATAGCAGAGTACCTGGAAGAAGTGTATCGTTCAAAAGAGGAGAACGGCCGTCTACAGAGGCAGCTTGATATCGTTCTCAAACCACCAGAGATACAATTACATGGGACAGGTTTGTCATTAGCTATTACATTTTTTCCTGTTGACATCAATATTATGCGACATTGGCCATCTTTTTTTTTATTACATTTGAGCACGATACACATAATGTCTTGCTGAAAGACACATTTTGTATTATGTTGCATACATGGAACTGTAATTATGGTCTCATGTCAGCTTTTACTTTTTTGTTCAATCCTTTCTCCTCTCCAGACCTTCAGCAGCTCTCTCTCACTGTCTTCGAAGAGGAGGTTCGCCCTGAGCAGCAACACTGTGAGCAGGAGTGGAGCCCCAGTCTGGGGCAAGAAGACCCAGAGCGCACACAGATTAAAGAGGAACAACAGGCGCAACACAGGACCAGTCAGGAGGAAAAGTTTCATAATTAGCTCTGACTGTGTGAAAAGTGACTATGATCAGGAAGTGGACTTATGTCAGCCCTCACATCTTTACCAAACCCAAAGTGAGGAATATGGACAGGGAGCCTCTCTACCTACCACCTCATCGGAACAGATCAAAGCTGAACCTGATGGAGAGGGCTACAGAGTATTAGAGCTAACGAGTGACTCTCAGCCCCTCTCTGCAGTAAATCCAGACTGTTCTCCAATCCCAAGTGAATACAGGGAAGGTGTCAAAGAAGAGGAAACAGAACATTGGATTAGGTTTAAGCCACTCAAATCAAAGAAAGCACAGAAAATAACAAGCCAAAGCTACGGTATCTGGAAAAAAGGAATGAAATCCACAGTCATATCCCATTTGAGCCCACACAGTCAAAGCCTTACTCCCTGTTGGTGTAGTGTGTGTGGAAATAAATGTTACTCTGTAACATACACGAGAACACACATGATATAGACCTAGATTGCCTTTGTGGTGTCTGTGGAAAACACTTTGAGTCCAAAGAAATTCTTCTAGACCATCTCCAAACTCACATGAAAAATATTTTTTTGTCACTTATGTGGTCAATGTTTCAACTGGACTAGTAATCTGAAAAGACATATGATGATTCACACAGGGGAAAGACCCCATTGTTGCAGTGACTGTGGCAAAGGCTTCAGGTCGAGTGATTGTCTGACAAAGCATAGGAGGATTCACACAGAGGACAAACCGTTTCCTTGCCCGGTTTGCCATTGTGGTTTTAACAGACGAGATAACCTGAAAGTGCATATGAGAGTTCACACAGGGGAGAGACCGTATATGTGTTCTGAATGCTATAAATGTTTTGCCACGTTAGCTTCGCTGAATAAGCACCAGACAATGCACAATGAGGAACGACCGTATGTGTGCACTGATTGCAGTACGCACTTGAATCCCAAAGAAGGCACATGAAGGAGAATACAACATGACAATGCCTTGTATGGGTTATGGTATCAGATAGAAGATTGAGGCGCATTCTAACCAACATTGGACAGGAGAACAGCCCTACAAGACAAATGCATTGCATTATGGAATCAGCACAGTAGTATCCATTACCCATTACTTAGTTTACCAACCGCAAATAGCAGACAGAGGTTGTTTATGTGCATGTGTTTCTATAAAGGGTCGCATTCTGTATCTTGTTGACAGCCAAGCGCATTTATTTTTTATAAATCCACAGTGGGACGCATTTAATTGGCTGGGATGCTGGATCCGGCCTAACCCAAATCCAGGCCTACGTAAACCCAACCACAGAAGTGATCTAATGTTGACCTGTTATGATGGGAATGAAAATTATCTTCTCAACATTCTGAATAAAGTTTGTATTTTTGGTCTCAATTTCAACTAGTGATTCAATTGTGTGCTTTTCTCCATTCCCATTGGTGAGTGAGAGTACAGGATTATCATGGTTAAAACGAACCAGCAAGGGGCCTGTTATATCCCCTCCAGACTGGCCAATACCTTCTACCCCCAGACCATCAGGCTGCTAAATAGCCACCAATAGTCAGCTACCTGCTCCCCTTGTCCCTTGGAAGTAGGGGCTAAAATGTGCACCCCTTTGGGAAGAAAAACATTGGGCTAGGGGTTGATTTGGAAGTCAGAATAGGGCCTACCTGGGGTGTGACAGCTGGACCGGGTCCAGCCTTTGCCTTCACCCCATCCTGATGACCAGCAGTAACCCTGGCAACAAGGGAAGGGTCCCTTGCTGGTCGTCAAGCCGATGCCCCTGGGTGTTGGCCAACAGGTTAAAGAACCGGTCAGCATCTTGTGCTATCAGAAAGAGAGAGATGGAGAAGTGAGAGAGGGGGGGGTTGGAGGGGGAAGACTGAGGGAGTGAAAAAGGGGAGGAGAGAGAAAGAAAGAAAGAGGGGAAGGAGAGAGAAGACAGTACCAACTTTTCCAAGATGAATAGAGAGACTGGCAGCTGTTTGTATATCTGCATTTTCAGTACAGTACCATCCTTAGCAGCGTCATAATTTTTTACTTTTTTTATACATTTGTCAGGGATACATTATCTTCAACCTATCTTAATTTCCCCTTGGAAATCTGATGTGAGGATCCTGCAAGCGTATTTCTTTAACACCTGCTACGTTAGGTTAGTACAGTACTGACCTGAGGGTATAGTAATGGTGTGTTTGGGGGTAGAGGGAGTGGTCCTGGCAGGGTTCAAGACAGTGCTGCTCTTCCATACGACCACATTGGGCGTGACTCATCTTGACTCACCAAATCTTTGTTACTGTCCAACAGGGAGCACCAGCTGAGCAGGAACTTGTCCTGCTCAGCTGGTGCTCCCTGTTGGATAGTAACAAAGAGTTGGTCCCGGGACCCGAACCCCCAATCCTGGCATTGCAAGCTCCATGCTCTACCAGCTGCGCTACAGTGGATCATAGCAAATGCCAGATGTAACACCAGATGTAAAGGCCTGTTATATCCCCTTTATCTAATTAGAAATGCTATAAATGACTTGAGAAGCATGTGGTGTTAATGAAGACCTCATGAATGCTCAAAGCCTTTACACATTAAAACAAGTGGGACAAATATTTGCTATTCTGACTGAGACATAATGCAGTAAGTATTAAGAGGTGAGGTTAAGCATGCATAAGTCATTAAGCTCAGTGCCATAAGGTCTCTAATTCTAAAACAGGCTTATGGTCAATGTCAATTACATTAAACAAAGACCTTCCTTCCAAGGTGGCTTAGCAGTTCAGACGTCTTTTTCCGTATTGTCGTGTCGTGTCCTGTATATATATATATTTACACCTTTTCTTCGCATATCTTTTATTTATTTTATTATCCAAGAACTCAACTACAAAAGCTTTCCTGCAAAAGCTTTCCTGCAACCCGCTTCACCAATTACAAAAAGTATTATTTACCTCAATCTGAAAATCCATCGTGGAAGCTAGCCAGGGGCTAATTCAGAAGCTAGCCTGAAAGCTAACCAGAAGCTACTCCGATAGCTAGCCAGAAGCTAATCTGTAGCTGCCCCGAAATTAGCCGGTTTGCTGGCTAGCGTTGGTGTTTCAGCTGCCCACGTTTTGTGGTCATCAGCTATTCCTTTAGCTCGATAATCTACCGGCACTTTTGTGCAACGCGACTCGGACCGGAGCATTCCGGGACTTTTTTCTCTCAGTTTCCCCGGACTCCAGCCGCAGGCTCTGGACAAATAGATAATCTGGACCCTTTTTTTCTAAAACTATCTGCTGAAATTGTTGCCACCCCTATTACTAGCCTCTTCAACCTCTCTTTCGTGTCGTCTGAGATCCCCAAAGATTGGAAAGCAGCTGCGGTTATCCCCCTCTTCAAAGGGGGGGACACCCTTGACCCTAACTGCTACAGACCTATATCTATCCTACCCTGCCTTTCTAAGGTCTTCGAAAGCCAAGTCAACAAACAGATTACCGACCATTTCGAATCACACCACACCTTCTCCGCTATGCAATCTGGTTTCAGAGCTGGTCATGGGTGCACCTCAGCCACGCTCAAGGTCATAAACGATATCGTAACCGCCATCGATAGGAAACAATACTGTGCAGCCGTATTCATTGACCTGGCCAAGGCTTTTGACTCTGTCAATCACCACATCCTCATTGACAGACTCGACAGCCTTGGTTTCTCTAATGATTGCCTCGCCTGGTTCACCAACTACTTCTCTGATCGAGTTCAGTGTGTCAAATCGGAGGGTCTGTTGTCCGGGCCTCTGGCAGTCTCTATGGGGGTGCCACAGGGTTCAATTCTTGGACCGACTCTCTTCTCTGTTTACATCAATGATGTCGCCCTTGCTGATGGTGATTCTCTGATCTACCTCTACGCAGACGACACTATTCTGTATACTTCTGGCCCTTCTTTTGACACTGTGTTAACAACCCTCCAGGCGAGCTTCAATGCCATACAACTCTCCTTCCGTGGCCTCCAACTGCTCTTAAATACAAGTAAAACCAAATGCATGCTCTTCAACCGATCACTGCCTGCTCCTGCCCGCCTATCCAACATCACTACTTTGGACGGCTCTGACTTAGAATATGTGGACAACTACAAATACCTAGGTGTCTGGTTAGACTGTAAACTCTCCTTCCAGACCCACATCAAACATCTCCAATCCAAAGTCAAATCTAGAATTGGCTTCCTATTCCGCAACAAAGCATCCTTTACTCATGCTGCCAAACATACCCTTGTAAAACTGACCATCCTACCAATCCTCGACTTCGGTGATGTCATTTACAAAATAGCCTCCAAAACCCTACTCAATAAATTGGATGCAGTCTATCACAGTGCCATCCGTTTTGTCACCAAAGCCCCATATACTACCCACCACTGCGACCTGTACACTCTCGTTGGCTGGCCCTCGCTTCATACTCGTCGCCAAA
Organism: Salvelinus fontinalis; assembly: GCF_029448725.1. Lineage (NCBI taxonomy): Eukaryota > Metazoa > Chordata > Actinopteri > Salmoniformes > Salmonidae > Salvelinus > Salvelinus fontinalis. The sequence continues at coordinate 1,764,457 of NC_074698.1, forward strand.
CCCACTGGTTCCAGGTCATCTACAAGACCCTGCATGGTAAAGTCCCCCCTTATCTCAGCTCGCTGGTCACCATAGCAGCACCTACCTGTAGCACGCGCTCCAGCAGGTATATCTCTCTAGTCACCCCCAAAACCAATTCTTCCTTTGGACGCCTCTCCTTCCAGTTCTCTGCTGCCAATGACTGGAACGAACTACAAAAATCTCTGAAACTGGAAACACCTATCTCCCTCACTAGTTTTAAGCACCAGCTGTCAGAGCAGCTCATAGATTACTGCACCTGTACATAACCCATCTACAATTTAGCCCAAACAACTACCTCTTTACCTACTGTATTATTTATTAATTTATTTTGCTCCTTTGCACCCCATTATTTCTGTCTCTACTTTGCACTTTCTTCCACTGCAAACCAACCATTCCAGTGTTTTTTAGTTTTTATTTTACTTGCTGTGTTGTACTCACTTCGCCTCCATGGCCTTTTTATATTTTTATTTATTTATACATATATTTGTTTGCCTTCACCTCCCTTATCTCACCTCACTTGCTCACATTGTATATAGACGTATTTTTTTTTCACTGTATTATTGACTATATGTTTGTTTTACTCCATGTGTAACTATGTGTTGTTGTATGTGTCGAACTGCTTTGCTTTATCTTGGCCAGGTCCCAATTGTAAATGAGAACGTGTTCTCAATTTGCCTACCTGGTTAAATAAAGGTTAAATAAATAAAATAAAAAAACCTTCAGCATCAATTGTGAAAGCAATAGAAATGGAAATTAGAATACATGCTACAATAAATAAAGCATGCTTGATTGCCATAGAAATTGACATTAGAATTCATGTATGCAATAAATATAGGGACAGTTTCCTGGACACATATTATGCCTAGTCCTGGACTTAAAATAAATCTCAACAGAAAGTGTTTATCCAGGCTTAATCTGCACTCAGTACCCAGACTAGTACTATGTTTTCTCCTTGCTTCAACACCAGGGATTCTAGGCATTCTCATGGCAGCTAGAACATATGACATTTCAATATAAGACACAATGAACAAAGAGTAAAATGTATGCATATAGTTTATTCATAATTGACTAAAATACAAAGACCCAAACATGAAAGTGCATGATTTCAGAGGCACACTACAGTAGTAAAGACATTCAGACATATGAAAACAAATGTAACTTGGAACCATTAAATACTTGCAACTTGTGTTGGGAAAGGCACATCTCAATAGTCTAAAGAGGCCACTGCTCCTTATGTCCTTTAGTTCATCTGCACTAACATGACAAAAGGAGAGGAAGCCACTTTAGACTGTTGAGATGCAGCCCATATTTGTAACTCAATTACAGTTGAAGACAGAGACAGATTAAAATGATCCTCATAATATAAGGACTGTTTTAATTTAATATTCAGAGCAAAAAATGTCCATCACAGCATTACATTAATACGGATGTACATAATTTATTTTACTTCAACTGTAATTAAAGAGAAATTAAATAAAAGATTGAGAATCAAAAGATACTATCCTTTAATGATGACTACATCTTAAAACGGCCCTTTGTTTTACAGTTAGGCGAGTACACAAGCATCTCATAATGAGCAGACCTGGGTTCAAATAGTATTTGTTCTCTTTCAAATACTTTAACTGTACTTAATTGAACTTGTCTAACCCAAAAGAACACTGGAACAGTCCTAAAAGTGCAAACCCGACTGATCTGGCACTCTCAGCAGGCTTAATCAAAACACTCAACATATTTGAAAGAAAACAATCACAATTTGAATCCAGGTTTGTGTTCAGAGCCATTCTCCCTGCAGACTCAGACCAGCTCCCCTTCCAGGCCGAGGAGAGAAGGGAGGGTTATATCTAGCTTTCAGGAGTTGGATCCAGGTCCAGCTTCTTCAGGTCATTTAGGAAGCTGGTGGGTGTGACAATGTGAGACGAACCTATAGAGAGAAGGGAAACAGACAACACAGAAACATTAACACTATAGTAGTGCTTTTCTGAAACCCAAAGACGCTTACATTCATTGATTCACAACGAAAATGTATGAAGAGAGACAGACTTAGTGGTGCATTTACCAGACATAAAAATAAAAAAAACATACTTGCTGGGGGATATAAAGTGCCTTCAAAAAGTATTGACTTTTCCCAAATTTTGTTGTGTTAGCCTGAATTTAGAGATGTTTTGTTACTAGCCTACACACAATACCCCATGTCAAAGTGGGATTTTTTTTTTTTAAATGTTTACAAATTAAAAATATTTAAGCTGAAATGTCTTGATTAAATACAGTGGGGAGAAGAAGTATTTGATACACTGCCGATTTTGCAGGTTTTTCTACTTACAAAGCATGTAGAGGTCTGTAATTTTTATCATAGGTACACTTCAACTGTGAGAGACGGAATCTAAAACAAAAATCCAGAAAATCACTTTGTATGATTAAGTAATTAATTTGCATTGGACGTACTGACAAATCCTCTAAAACGACGTTGTAGGTGGCTTATGGTAGAGAAATTAACAACAGAGCTGGCAACAGAGAAGGCAACGCGCCTTCAAAACGTTAGACATCTGTGGCATTGTGTTACGTGACAAAACTGCACATTTTAGTGGCATTTTACTGTCCCAAGCACAAGGTGCACCTGTGTAATGATCATGTTTAATCAGCTTCTTGATATGCCACACCTGTTAGATAGATTGATTATCTTGGCAAAGGAGAAATGCTCACTAACAGGGATGTAAACAAAATTTAAGCGAAATTAGCTTTTTGTGCCCGACCTGGTTCAGTCTGCTTCAACTTGACAGCAGGAAAATAACCTAAAACACAAGGCCAAATCTACACTGGAGTTGCTTACCAAGAAGACAGTGAATGTTCCTTAGTGGCCGAGTTACAGTTTTGACTTAAATCTACAGCAAGACCTGAAAAATGGTTGTCTATCCATGATCAACAGCCAATTTGACAGAGCTTGAAGAATTTTGAAAAGAATAAAACGTACAAAATGCACAATCCAGGTGTGGAAAGCTCTTAGAGACTTACCCAGAGGTGTAAGGTGATTCTACAAATTACTGACTCAGGGGTGTGAATACTTATATATATATAATTAATTAATGTATGTATGTATGTATGTATGTATGTATGTATGTATGTATGTATGTATGTATGTATGTATGTATGTATGTATGTATGTATGTATGTATGTATATATATATATATATATATTTCTATACATTTCATTTTCAATAAATTTGCAAAAATGTCTGAAAACATGTTTTCACCTTGTCATTATGGGGTATTGTGTCCAGAGAAGAAGAAAAAACCCCAGCCTGAATTCAAAATGGATTACATGTAACACAACAAAATGTGGAATAAGTCAAGGGTTTTGAATACTTTCTGAAGGCACTGTAGGATCTTTTAGCGCCACCAGCAGGGTAATTCCAAACGAGGGCACATGGTGTGTCATCATTGTAAATACATGTAAAAATTATACTGCCTTGCCTGGTTAAAGAAAATGTTAAATAAAATATAAAGTGTACACTATTAAGGTTCAGTCCAACTATTGTGTTCCTTACCAATCAGGACCTCCCATTTTCCGTCGGTGGCTCGAGTGACCTCGTAGGCGGAGCGCATCTCGGAATGGGACACGCCTCCGATCATGAAGATGATGAGCCGAGGGCCGGAACGATACTCCGTTGGAGACTTGTTCTTGTGCCATTGTCCAAACCGAGCACTGCTGCAGTATGATATAAATGTAAAAATAAAAAAAACATATAGATTCCTAATTATGTACAAATTATCTGCTGCAGCAAAATAAAACATGTACACTACCGTTCAAAAGGTCACTTAGGCATTTCTGTCCATTAAAATAACAAAATTGATCAGAAATACAGAGTAGATATTGTTAATGTTGCAAATGACTATTGTAGCTGGAAACAGAAGATTTTTTATGGAATATCTACAAAGGCAACCTTCACTCCTGTGTTCCAATGGCACGTTGTGTTAGCTAATCCAAGTGTATAATTTATTGATTATTATTAGAAAACCCTTTTGCAATTACAGTTGTAGTCAGAAGTTTACATACACCTTAGCCAAATAAACTCCTAGCCCAAAATTCCCTGTCTTAGGTCAGTTAGATCACCACTTTATTTTAAGAATGTGAAATGTCAGAATAATAGTAGAGAGAATGATTCATTTCAGCTTTTATTTCTTTCATCACATTCCCAGTGGGTCAGAAGTTTACATACACTCAATTAGTATTTGGTAGCATTGCCTTTAAATTGTTTAACTTGGGTCAAATGTTTCGGGTAGCCTTCCACAAGCTTCCCACAATAGGTTAGGTGAATTTTGGTCCATTCCTCCTGACAGAGCTTGTGTAACCGAGTCAGGTTTGTAGTCCTCCTTGCTCGCACACGCTTTTTCAGTTCTGCCATTACATTTTCTATAGGATTGAGGTCAGGGCTTTGTGATGGCCACTATAATACCTTGACTTTGTTGTCCTTGAGCCATTTTGCACAACTTTGGAAGTATGCTTGGGGTCATTGTTCATTTGGAGGACCCATTTGCGACCAAGCTTTAACTTCCTGACTGATGTCTTGAGATGTTGCTTCAATATATCCACAATTTTCCTTCCTCATGATGCCATCTATTTTATGAAGTGCACCTGTCCCTCCTGCAGCAAAACACCCCCACAGCATGATGCTGCCACCCCCTTGCTTCACTATTGGGATGGTGTTCTTCAGCTTGCAAGCATCCCTCTTTATCCTCCAAACATAACAATGGTCACTATGGCCAAACACTATTTCTGTTTCATCAGACCAGAGGACATTTCTCTAAAAAGTAAAAGAAAATCCCCGTGTGCAGTTGCAAACCGTAGTCTGGCTTTTCTAAATGGCGTTTTTTGAGCAGTTGCTTCTTCCTTGCTGAGCGGCCTTTCAGGTTATACTTTTGTACCCATTTCCTCCAGCATCTTCACAAGGTCCTTTGCTGTTGTTCTGGGATTGATTTGCACTTTTCACACCAAAGTACGTTCAACTCTAGAAGACAGAACATGTCTCCTTCCTCAGCGGTATGACCGCTGCGTGGTCCCATGGTGTTTATACTTACGTACTATTGTTAGTACAGCTGAACGTGGTACCTTCAGGCATTTGGAAATTGCTCCCAAGGATGAACCAGACTTGTGGAGGTCTACAATTTTTTTTTCTGAGGTCTTGGCTGATTTCTTTTGATTTTCCCATGATGTCAAGCAAAAAGGCACTGAGTTCGAAAGTAGGAAGGTAGGCCTTGAAATACATCCACAGGTACACCTCCAATTGACTCAAATTATGTCAATTAGCCTATCAGAAGCTTCTAAAGCCATGACATCATTTTCTGAAATTTTCCAAGCTGTTGAAAAGGCAGTCAACTTAGTGTATGTAAACATCTGACCCACTGGAATTGTGATGCAGTGAATTATAAGTGAAATAATCTGTCTGTAAACAATTGTTGGAAAAATTACTTGTGTCATGCACAAAGTAGATGTCCGACTTGCCAAAACTTTCGTTTGTTAACAAGAAATTTGTGGAGTGGTTGAAAACCGAGTTTTAATGACTCCAACCTAAGTGTATGTAAACTTCCGACTTCAACTGTATGTTAGCACAGCTGAAAACTGTTGTTCTGATTAAAGAAGCAATAAAACTGCCGTTCTTTCGACTAGTTGAGTATCTGGAGCATCAGCATTTGTTGTAGAAACACCAATTTCAAGTCTAATAGCGAAGGGTCTGAAAACTTATGTAAATAAGGAGTCTGGTTTTTATTTATAAATTAGCAAACATCTCTCAAAACCTGTTTTTGCCTTGTCCTTTTGGGGTATTGTGTGTGTAGATTGATAAAAATGTTTTGATTAATACATTTTAGAATAAGGCTATAACGTTACAAAAATATGGAAAAAGTCAAGGGGTCTGAATACTTTCCAAATGCACTGAACAACATGAACAAGCTATGTCAACAAACTAAAAATAAAATAACTCCTGGTATGGGGCGGGGGAGATTATTCACAGGCTGTCTAATGGCAGCTTGGATCAACTAACTTTTCACCTCTCCAGCTCACCTCTACAGCAAAGCTCTATTTTTCAAGATGACAAGTGAGGTTAAAGTGTTAATGTATGTGACCCTTCTGTCTCTGTCCCTGGTTCAGCCCCACCCCTTCCATGTTGTGGCTCCAGCCCCCCACCACCCCCCCCACCCCCCGTGGTGTATACAGTATACACACCTGACAGCCGTCTGTGAGGTGTTAACGGGGGCAGGGTCAGAGATGAACGGCCACTGCTTCCTGTCCAGCTTGTCTGTTATGGCATTCTGGGAAAATAGATAGACAGGGTTGGTCAGACTTGGGCTGTGACAGTCATGGAATTTGGATGACAGTAATTACCAAGCCAAATGACCACAGTCTTAGTAATAACCTTTCAAATAGCAAAACATATAATAAAATACTTTCAATAGTCTCCTTCTGACTGCATGTGCTGCCAAATAGAATGAATAGAACAGGCGTCCCTATTCAAGTCAATGATGGCATAATGGGTGGACTGGCGGACATTGCGAATGTACCCATAGAAGCAAAGCAGGAAGTGTACCCATCAATATGTGCTGAGATTTGTTGATTCAACTCAACTGACCTTACAAAAAACACATTCCATTGCATGAGTCACATCAATTACATTTTTTGAATGAACATTATCATCATGGAAATATTGCCTCACAATAGTCCCAATCAGTTTATGTAATAAGGAATTCGACCATGCCCACAAATTGGGGAAAACCAACCTTCTTTCCTATTATTCCCCATTGTAGAGTAAACTGTCATAGATTTGTTTTTGTTATACAGAAACAACAAAACATGCAGAAAAGCTGCTGTGTTGTTCAATGTACATGTAGCCAGGTCAAAAAGTAGGCTACACGTAGCTGTGTGTGTGGAAAACATTTCATCACAAGACATTTAACTTGTTTAGTACAGTCCGTTTGTAACTACACTCACTACTTGTATAGTCTGTTTGTGTTGTTGGTCTTGGCTAGCTTGATGTTCCAGTCGGTAGCTAGCACTCTCACTCAAGTCGCTGTTGGCTTGCTAGCATCGTCAAGACAGAAAAGGGGGATGTGGGAAGCCTTGCGTTTTTTCTAAGTAGTGAGAATGCAAGAGAGTAGGCAATGTTGAAACGTAATCTTTAGACATGTACTTTTCTTCAATGTATTTTTGTAATGGACGAAAACAAGGAAGTTGTGGTTGAAAAATGTTTTTGCTGTGAGCCACTGGGGTAACCACAGGTTGTCTTCCCCACAGACGGGCAGGGTCGCGACGTTCTATCTAATACCGACTGGGTATTAGACAGTGGGGCAAAAACGTATTTAGTCAGCCACCAATTGTGCAAGTTCTCCCACTTAAAAAGATGAGGCCTGTAATTTTCATCATAGGTACACTTCAACTATGACAGACAAAATGAGAACCCCCCCCCCCCCCCCCCCCCAGAAAATCACATTGTAGGATTTTAAATTAATTTTTTGCAAATTATGGTGGAAAATAAGTATTTGGTCACCTACAAACAAGCAAGATTTCTGGCTCTCACAGACCTGTAACAACTTCTTTAAGAGGCTCCTCTGTCCTCCACTCGTTACCTGTATTAATGGCACCCGTTTGAACTTGTTATCAGTATAAAAGACACCTGTCCACAACCTCAAACAGTCACACTCCAAACTCCACTATGGCCAAGACCAAAGAGCTGTCAAAGGACACCAGAAACAAAATTGTAGACCTGCACCAGGCTGGGAAGACTGAATCTGCAATAGGTAAGCAGCTTGGTTTGAAGAAATCAACTGTGGGAGCAAATATTAGGAAATGGAAGACATACAAGACCACTGATAATCTCCCTCGATCTGGGGCTCCACGCAAGATCTCACCCCGTGGGGTCAAAATGATCACAAGAACGGTGAGCAAAAATCCCAGAACCACACAGGGGTCCTAGTGAATGACCTGCAGAGAGCTGGGACCAAAGTAACAAAGCCTACCATCAGTAACACACTACGCCGCCAGGGACTCAAATCCTGCAGTGCCAGACGTGTCCCCCTGCTTAAGCCAGTACATGTCCAGGCCCGTCTGAAGTTTGCTAGAGAGCATTTGGATGATCCAGAAGAAGATTGGGAGAATGTCATATGGTCAGATGAAACCAAAATATAACTTTTTGGTAAAAACTCAACTCGTCGTGTTAGGAGGACAAAGAATGCTGAGTTGCATCCAAAGAACACCATACCTACTGTGAAGCATGGGGGTGGAAACATCATGCTTTGGGGCTGTTTTTCTGCAAAGGGACCAGGACGACTGATCCGTGTAAAGGAAAGAATGAATGGGACCATGTATTGTGAGATTTTGAGTGAAAACCTCCTTCCATCAGCAAGGGCATTGAAGATGAAACGTGGCTGGGTCTTTCAGCATGACAATGATCCCAAACACACCGCCAGGGCAACGAAGGAGTGGCTTCGTAAGAAGCATTTCAAGGTCCTGGAGTGGCCTGGCCAGTCTCCAGATCTCAACCCCATAGAAAATCTTTGGAGGGAGTTGAAAGTCCATGTTGCCCAGCAACAGCCCCAAAACATCACTGCTCTAGAGGAGATCTGCATGGAGGAATGGGCCAAAATACCAGCAACAGTGTGTGAAAACCTTGTGAAGACTTACAGAAAACGTTTGACCTCTGTCATTGCCAACAAAGGGTATATAACAAAGTATTGAGAAACTTTTGTTATTGACCAAATACTTATTTTCCACCATAATTTGCAAATAAATTCATTAAAAATCCTACAATGTGATTTTCTGGATTTTGTTTTCTCATTTTGTCTGTCATAGTTGAAGTGTACCTATGATGAAAACTTAAGTGGGAGAACTTGCACATTTGGTGGCTGACTAAATACTTTTTTGCCCCACTGTATATCAGGAAGCTATTGCGAGTGTACCCATGAGTTTACCAGTCAAATTGCCAGAGTTATAAGTTCCAAGCCACTTCTATTCATTCTAATTCTGTGTGCTGATGCATTGTGGGGGGTGTTTTTGTTGCATGTTTCAGCAAGGAGCAACAAAGATGAATCACTTTGTTTAGAGTATGTTACCACCAAAACGGACTCAACTGCACGACTGCCCGGCCATCCCGTCTTCAGTCAGCTGTTCACGGATCCACCTGTACCAAAATACCCGATCTGGATCCAGAATTCTAAATAATGTCACGGGTCTTATATTATTGTCACAGTATATGTACTTTTAACAGACTTGTCCAGAAGGACGCATACAGGTCCGAATGCGACTGCTGCAGGAGGGAGAGAAATTGTATAATTTATGTTGCTTTTCACGAAAGCGGCGCATGGTGCTTGTTGTTGGCCAAGCATAAGTAATCAAAGCGGCAATAGGCTACAGTCAGAGCCTCCGTGTCTGGCAAAAGTTAGAGGAGATATCTAATCAATGGAATTAATTGTTAAAGGAGAACGAAAGGCTGTAACAACCAAGAGGTAGGCTGCTACGTAATAATCTGAATGGAGTTATTTGTAACTGTGTAGGACGAGAAAGTGCATGCAGCCTCAATTAGACTAGCTTCATGTTTGATGCAGTCAAGACAGGTACTATGTAATCATATTGAATAATAAATAACTTAACTATGGCAGCTATTAGTCTACTATAGCACAAGTCTTTCTTGGAGTCTCTCCTTCCCTCACTCTCACAGTTCAGACACACAGCACGGCACCTGCTAGAGAGCCACCTCTTCCTCACATTTTATCAGCTCTGGTTAATAAAGTATCTTAAAAATGTACTTTTCTGCTGCTTCCCTCAATCGGATCGGACCGGGTCTGGATCCGACCAGGTCTATATGGAACGGGTCTACTTGTCCCGGGTCCGTTCAGAAAGTGTCTCTATATTTAAAAAAAAATGTATGCATACATATCGGGTCCGGGTGGGAAAGCCACAGGCCCATTTTGGAACAGGTCCAACATTTTGGACACGTGAAGTCCTCTACCACACTGTCTGTCTATCTTTATCCTCCTCGTCCATACCTCCATCACATCTTTGATGGTGGGTGTCCATCGGGAGAGCTGGTACGTGCTCTCCTTGCGCTCTTTCTTCTCAGGTAGTGTTATCCCAGCATTAGGAGCCTGAAACAACATTTCACATCATTCAAATATAAACAAGGGGGAAAAATGAAATTGTTCAATGTGTGAGAGAGCAACAGAGAGACAGTTGGAGAGAGCGAGAGAGGGACGGACAGACAGCGCCCTACTGACCCCAGCGATGATGGGGCAGCCCAGGTGCTGTAGGTTGGTGATGATGTTGCTGTTTGCCTGCACGTTGGCATGCTGGATTAACTTGGTCAGGTTCTCCTCTCCAATGCCTGTGTGTGAGGAGGCCACCATTATACAGAGTAGAGCTGGAGAATGTAATGACGACTCATCATCAAGTTAGCCTAATCAAAACTGCTTCATTAGCTAGCCTGTTGTCATTCCACGAGGATCAACAGTAACCACATATATCCTTACAGAGACCAACATATACAGAGTAGAGCCAAGTGCTCAACCTAAAGATCACCATCTGCTCCTCTTTAATTTCAATAGCAGTCATGTGGAGAGTAGTAGCTGTGTCGTATCATATTAGAAACACTCATATTGCTGTACCTGCTGTGTGTGTGTGTGTGTGTGTGTGTGTGTGTGTGTGTGTGTGTGTGTGTGTGTGTGTTTCTTGACAATGCACTGACAGAAAGCAGACACATAGGGATCATGCAGCCAGTGCCATTCTGTTGACCTACCCTTCTTCTTGTGGAAGATATAGAGCAGTATGATGCGGATCTTGTCGTAGGGGTCGATGTCGGTGTTGAGGAGTACAGGGACGATGCTCTTCATGGCATCCTTCAGGGGTTCCCCATCTACATCAGTCCCCATGGCCAGGTCCTGGGAAACATATGGGGGAAAAACAACAGAGAATGATGCTTTTAGGTCCTCTCCATCTACATCAGTGCATTAACACTTCAGATCATAATCCCACAACCAGACCCAGATTACATCACTCCTGGACATGCTAGGAATGTCTCAAATGATCGACCACTAAACCTACTAGATTACAAACTATCAAAAACAAACCTGTGCGGAGCTATTAGAACCATTAAGACCAAAACAATGCTTGCATACCAAATGGCACGCTATTAATAATGCACTAAATAAAGACTAGGGTGCCATTTGGGATGTAGTAATTGTGTTGACGGAGAAAGTAGGCGCTGTTCTAGGAACTAGGAAGGGAACGGGGTTACAGTCAGATGTTTGAGGCCTTATGGTGTAAGATTTCTGGAAGACGTGGATGGATGGTATGTAGTAATAACAGCCTGGCAACATGAATGATCTTTAAAAGACGAGGCATGACATAACAGCTTCCTGTGCATTACTGTAGGTTCAGAGAGGGACAGTTGATCCAGGTGTGCGACACGTCTTGTCTCAAGCCCGTTACACAACATTAGTGAAGTGGACGCCCACTAGGCCGCCAGAAAGCGGCAGACAATGTCCGAGTCTCAAATGGCACCCTATTCCCTATATAGTGCACTACTTTTGACCAGGACACATAGGGCTCTGGTCAAAAGTAAGCGCTGGTCAAAAGTAGTGCACTAGTGAATAGCGTGCCATTTGGGAAGAAGCAGCCTATGAAGCTTTTATGAGACTCAGAGGTAAAAATAGAGATGGGAACGTGGGGAGGTCAGCACCCCAGTGGAGGCTAGATGGGGTGAGTGGGCGAGCATTATTATATGATACGATAGTTCTAAATATTAAAATACATTACACAACATCATGGTGACCTGGTCATTCATGGTTTAACCACCTAAGGCTAACAACCAGGGATGTGATTATTCAAGAAATATATATTTTTAAATATTATATAGAAAACAAGGAAGAGGAGGATATCGGTTTGGGAAAATAAACATTTCAGTGTAGAACGGATGTAAGGAAAGATGGAAAAATCACAGAACATACATAATTCAAATGCTATAGGTCGCTCTTGAAAAAGAGATGATTCATCTCAAGGATCTTGCTGGTTAAAAGGTTGAATAAAAACAGGCTGTGTTTTACACTTCCGAGAATCAAAAACATGCTCCTGGGAGTACCTGCCAGGTCATTTGCATATGGTTTCATAAGAGAGAGAGGGAGGGAACTTGACAGCACCCTATATAGTGTACTACTTTTGATCAGATCCTTGTGGGTCTTGGTCAAAAGTAGTGCACTATATAGAGAATAGGGTGCCATTTGGGACTTTTGTAGTAACACTGACCTGTTCCACCTCACACAGCTTGTCCACCGAGGCTTTGAATTTCTTCATGCAGGCCTCAGCCAGGTGCAGGTGAGTGGAGTACTGCAATCAAACATTAATTATTAACTAATAAAAAGTTGATGTCATCACTCCACACTATAATAATACTCCACTTTGTTGTTACAGCTTGAAATCCAAATGGATTAAATTCTAGTTTCTCACCCATCTACACACACACTACCCCATAATGACACAATCAAAACATGTTTTAAGAAATATTTAATTGTGTGTGGGGGGTGAAATACAGTAGGAGGAATATCCCTTTGATATGGGGTACAGCGATGAAGTAGTCATTCAAAAATCATAAACACTATTATTGCACACAGAGTGAATCCATGCAACACAAGGCCAAATCTACACTGGAGTTGCATTTACACAAGTTTTCACACCCCTGAGTCAATACTTTGTAGAAGCACCTTTGATTATACAGCTGTGAGTCTTTCTGGGTAAGTCTCTAATAGCTTTCCAAATCTGGATTGTGCAACATTTCCCAATTATTATTTTCAAAATCTGTCAAATTGGTTGTTGATCATTGCTAGACAACCATTATTCAGGTCTTGACAGATTTAAGTAGATTTAAGTCAAAACTAACTCGGCAACTCAGGAACATTCACTGTCTTCTTGGTAAGCAACTCCAGTGTAGATTTGGCCTTGTGTTTTAGGTTCTTGTTCAGCTGAAAACTGAATTAACCTCCCAGTGTCTAGTGGAAACCAGACTGAACTAGCTTTTCCTCAAGGATTTTGCCTGTGCTTAGCTCCATTCCAGTTATTGTTGAATCCTGAAAAATTACCCAGTCCTTAAAGATAACTCTGAACAGGCTTCCTTCATTTCACTCTGCCAATTAGGTTAGTATTGTGGAATAACTACAATGTTGTTGATCCATCCCTAATTTTCTTCTATAAACAGCCAATAATTTCTGTAACATGGTGAAATCCCTGAGCGGTTTCCTTCCTCTCCGGCAACTGAGTTAGGAAGGACTCCTGTATGTGTGTAGTGACTGGGTGTATTGATACACCATACAAAGTGTAGTTAATAACCACCATATTTAATGGGATACCCATCTACCAATAGGTGGCCTTTCTTTGCGAGGCATTAGAAAACATCCCTGGTCTTTGTGGTTGAATCTGTGTTTGAAATTCACTGCTGAACTGAGGGACCTTACAGATAATTGTATGTGTGGGGTACAGAGATGAGGTAATCATTCAAAAATCATAAACACTATTATTGCACACAGAGTGCACACCATGCGACTTGTGTAACTTTAGCAAATGTTTACTCCTGAACATATTTAGGCTTGCCATAACCAAGAGGTTGAATACTTATTGATTCAACACAATTTGACATTATGGAGTATTGTGTGTAGGCCAGTGACAACATTTTAATTTAATCAATTTCAAATTCAGGCTGTAACAAAACGTGGAAAAAGTCAAGGAGTGTGAATACTTTCTGAAGGCACTGTAGAATGAAGAAATGCTACTGGGCATGCATTATAAAAAAGTGGCCTGCTACACCAGATGCGCAACGTTTGCAGAGGGTAATACGCTCCTATTAATTTATATTTTAAAAAAAATCAGGCTCGCACCCCTTGAGTGTAAAATTCGCAGCTTTTTTTACGTGCAGCTCACGCCCGAGAACAATGACTTCCCCTTTTGGGTGAGGATCATAGGCGACATTCAGAAAGAGACTGACGGTAAATAAGAATGAATGATTTGACTAACTGATGTAAGAGATATTTATATCTTTAGAGTTTAGTCAGGAGATAGTAACGCGTTAAATAACTTTCCGTGGTGCCCCAGACTACTACTTAATTGTTATATGATTAATTTAATTGCGTAATAATTGAACGTGGTACGTAATCATTTTATAAAATAACAGCCAAACACATTAATGATAGTCGAGACACGACAGTAGCTTGCACTAAGCTTTCAGCGTAGCAGGTAAAGAACATACTGTTTGCTAGTATGGACATTGGAACATGGCCCATGTCTTTGCCAAAACACCCAGGTGCTTTTCTATATACTATTAATGGGAATAGAACACGTGTTGACATTTAGACTGACAGTATGTGATCACTGAAGAGACATGAAAGCCAGTCTCAACCAATCAACTGATTATAGATGGAAAGATGAGGAATACCCACCAAGCTGAGTTCCTTCTGGTACTGTGGCATCTTCTTCAGCATCTGAGACAGGTCTTTGATATTGGCCTTATCAGTGGACATCCTCTTGCTCTCACAGAAAACACGCAGCAGCTCCGTCACTTTCCTGGAACACGAACAATGAGCATCAACATCTGACAAAGACTATACCAGGGTTGGGTTCAATTCAGTGTTCAATTAAGAAAGAGTTCTCAATATACATTTTTATAATTCACTTCCTGAATAGAACACTAAACTTACCTCAACCAACTCCGGATCATATCATCTCTTATTGGTTGAGGTTAGATTAGTTAAAAACACTAGTTGTATGCAATCTTAATGATAGTGTGTCTTACTTGGTGACGTCAGCTATGTGCATGTGTCTCAGCTGGATCCACAGCTCATCGTCTTCATCCAAGAGAACCTCCTTCTCCTTGGAGTCCCCGATCCCAGTCGTCTGATATCTACAACACACAGGGATCGTATTATACAGGGTATACATTCGTACTATGTATAGCTACATTAACAATAATAATGTCGGAGAAAGGTTATACTCCTAACCTGTAAAATAACTAACCGAAATGTAAAACTAACCCTTAACCAATTCTGAAATTAAGAATCGTTTTGCAGGTCAGGAGTGTCTGTATAGCATTTTCCATATGTTCATCATAGGCCCTGGTCAAAAGTAGTGCACTATATTGGGAATAGGTTGCCAAACTAAGCCTACTTATAGATGTCCTGTTTGATGTCCAGAAGGTCATAGACCATGGCCTGAAAAGTCAGCTCGTGCAGAATGGGAGAGATGGGGTCAAAGCCACGATCCACAATTAATAGCTGTGACCTGGCCTTGTCAGGACCCTGAAAACGCATCAGACATTTCATGTCAGGGCAAGAAATGATATCTAGAAATGTAACTTATTAATTACCAGTTAACCACTTCAATGCTTTGGCAGAAAATACATATTGTTTTAGATCAAATCTATTGCCTCTAGCTCCACAATAGAATGTCAGGAATGCTTTTGGGTAACAGGTTTAACCAACAAGTCACCCAGTTAGTGCCACTATCAGACTTTACCACATTCAGAATAGTTCGCCCCCTAAAGTACAACCACAATAACAAGAAAATATCTATTCCTTGTGTATTCTAATACCCTTTTCACACTGTACTGCGCCGATTATGCATCAACCACAGTGGATATTTTGTTGTGAAAAAAAACATATCTAAACCAGCACAGTACGGTTCTGCACAATAGTGTGAAATTGGTATTACTGTGCTGGGTACTGAGGCAGAGAGACCATGGAGAAGATAAGAGCAGAAATGATATCAAATGAATACATGCCTTCAGAAGTCCAACACAGGCTTAAGGAAATGCCAGCTAGGAAAGACAGAAAAGGAGAGAAAATGCAGCCGAGCAGAGTGTAAAAGATAATTAACAGGAAATCAAGTGAGAAAGTAGAAGTAGCTATGAGAAACTCCCATAGATGTAAGACTTTCAAAATGTTTCAATAATCATATCATAAGCCTAGTATCATAAAGACAAATCATTTGATGGTTTCTGATAGAAGTCATTCAATGCAGTGTATTTTCAGGGAGTGAATGGTCATTTTGAGCCAAGCAGACATGGTACTATTAGTACTGTAAAGAAGTGTTGTGTATTGCGAGAGGTGGTGAGGCGTTGGTGTCTCCTCACCTCTCCCATGCTGGGGTTGTCTGCTTTATGGGCGTTCAGACGCTGATACACCTCCTCAGCCAGTCTAGCATTCTCCTCAGGACCACTATGGTAGAGGGAGGGAGAGAAAGAGAGGGTAACTTGCAACTGAACTAGCAGAGACACTCAAGTACAGTGTCTTGCGAAAGTATTCATCCCCCTTGGCATTTTTCCTATTTTGTTGCCTTACAACCTGGAATTAAAATAGATTTTTTTGGGGGGGGGTTGTATCATTTGATTTACACAACACGCCTACGACTTTGAAGATGCAAAATACTAATTGTTAAACAAACAAGAAATAAAACAAGACAAAGACAAGACAAAAAAATTAAGAAAAATTGAGCGTGCAAAACTATTCACCCCCCCAAAGTCAATACTTGTTAGAGCCACCTTTTGCAGCAATTACAGCTACAAGTATCTTGGGGTATGTCGCTATAGGCTTGGCACATCTAGCCACTGGGATTTTTGCCCATTCTTCAAGGCAAAACTGCTCCAGCTCCTTCAAGTTGGATGAGTTCCGCTGGTGTACAGCAATCTTTAAGTCATACCACAGATTCTCAATTGGATTGAGGTCTGGGCTTTGACTAGGCCATTCCAAGACATTTAAATGTTTCCCCTTAAACCACTTGAGTGTTTATTAACAGTATGCTTAGGGTAATTTTCCTGCTGGAAGGTGAACCTCCATCCCAGTCTCAAATCTCTGGAAGACTGAAACCGGTTTCCCTCAAGAATGTCCCTGTATTTTGCGCCATCCATCATTCCTTCAATTCCTACCCGTTTCCCAGTCCCTGCCGATGAAAAACATCCCCACAGCATGATGCTGCTGTTAAGTTCATGTTTTAAGTATCCCTGTATTTCTGTTATTACGGGGCTATCACTCAGTCAAGAGTGCGCATGCGCGGGAAGTCTAGTCGTTGTTGGACCTAGCCTCGAGTGTGATGGCTACTTGTAGTGTGTTCATATAGTATAGTAAACTTTGTTAAACTGGAACTTTGTCGTTGTGTCATTTCGAGTTAACATTGGTAGCAGAAGATGGCTTCTAACTACAACGTGCCACCTCGCTTCGACGAGAAGAGGTCTTTTCGAAAGTTGGAAAAATGAACTGGGAATCTGGATACGCGTTACTAATCTGGAGGCGAAAAAGCAAGCACTTGCAGTGGTATTATCGCTGGAGGGAAGAGCGAGAGATACAGCACTGGAAATATCCGTTAAGGATTTGAACAAGGATGACGGTATGGGAACTTTGATCACAGCACTGGATTCTGTATTTCTCAAAGAAGAGAAAGACCGTGCCTACGAGGCATATTCAAACTTTGACAGTGTTACGAGAGATATTTCGGTTGCAATGGCAGACTACATCATTGATTTCGAACAGAGGTACAATAGGATGCGCAAGTATGACATGGTTCTCCCAGATGCAGTGCTAGCGTTCAAGTTGCTAGACACTGCTTGTCTAGATGGTAGGGAGAAACAGTTGGCTTTGACTGCTTGTACTGTGCTGACTTTTGCATCTATGAAGTCGGCACTAAAAATAATATTTGGTGAGAAGACGTCTGTCGCGCCAATAACAGATGGAATGCAAGTGAGTGACGCAGCATATTACACCGAGCAGCACAGAAAAGGCGCCAACAAGTCACGTTCTCAAGACAACCAGAAGAGGGCGCCATTTCCAGGCACAAATCCACTGGACAAATTTGGAAGGAGATCGAAATGTGCAATTTGTCAATGCACTTACCATTGGGTTAAAGACTGTCCTCATAAAAATGAACAAGTTAAACTAACAGAGGAAAATGTAAACACAGAGATAGAGCAGTGTAACATTACACTGTTTTCAAATGAATCTGCTTTTGATACTGAGATTTTTATAGTTGAATCCTTAGGATCTGCTGTGATTGATACTGCATGTACACGGACAGTGTGTGGTGCAAAATGGCTTGATAGCTATGTCAGTGAACTAAATATGAAAGAAGTACAAAATATGATTGACACACCAAGCAACAGAGCTTTCAAATTTGGAGATGGGAGAATTGTCCATTCTACCAAGAGAGTTAAGATACCAGCAAAAATTGGTCAGACTAAGTGTCAGATTGAAACAGAGGTGGTCCCTACAGATATCCCCTTACTATTAAGCAAAGCTTCCCTCAAGAAGGCAGGGGCTGTGCTAGACATAAAAAATGACCAGGCAGTGATGTTTAAACAACCAGTGACTCTTGAACTTACTACCTCAGGCTACTATTGTGTAAACATTTTAGACAAAGACATCACACAGACTCCATGCAAAAATGAGGTTCTGACTGACACAGAGAACATGAAGATTCTGACAGTCACAGAGAACATGAAGATTCTGACAGTCACAGAGAACATGAGCACTAAAGAAAAACACAAAGTATTGTTAAAGCTTTACAAACAGTTTGGACATGCTACAGTTGACAGACTTCAGAAGTTACTCAGCAGTTCAGGGAATAATGATGATGAGAAGTACGAAACTGGAAACAAAGTGTATTACAAACGAGTTGACTGTCAAGAGTGGAAAGGACCGGGAGTAGTCATTGGTCAAGATGGTGTGGTGATATTTGTGAGGCACGGAGGCATGATTGTCAGGGTGCATCACTCAAGATTGCGGAAAGTAAATCATGATCAACAAGATAGAGGGGCTGTTGCTGAGAATCAGTCTCCTAATGAAAATGACAAAAAGGACACAGTAACAGACACAAACCTACCAGATGTCGCATCCAATGATATGGACAACGAAACTGACACAGGAAATGGAGTAGAGACCTTCAAACATGCCACAGGTAATACTGTTGAGCGTTCAAATGAGGAAAACATTCAACAGCCACATGTGTTAAGAGAACATGGTTGTTCCAATCTGAAAACTGGACAAACTGTTAAATACACGGACAGAGAAGGTGGTATTCCACATACAGCAACCGTCATTGGACGAGCAGGAAATGCAAGACACAAGAGCTGGTACAACTTGCAGTACTCTGAACCAGCTACACTTTCTGGTACAACAGGGTCAGCTGACCTGCCACTTGTAGATAATATCAGAATTGAACCAATGGAAAATCGACAAGAACAGCATGACATTCAAAATGATGATGTACTTGAAACAAAGGACGTGTCATTTGACTCAGCTAAGCTAGATGAGCTTAGTAATTGGAGGAAAAATGGAGTGTTTGAGGAAGTCAAAGACATTGGCCAAAAGTGCGTCTCAACAAGGTGGGTGTGTACCCTTAAAGAATCCTTAACTGGAATAGTGCCCAAAGCACGTCTAGTGGCTAGAGGTTTTGAGGAGCTGGCTGCTAAACAACTCCCAAAAGACTCACCGACATGCACCTCAGAGTCACTCAGATTGCTGATGTCAGTGATCTGCCAGAAAAAATGGAAACTTAACTCCATAGACATCAAATCTGGATTTTTGCAGGGAACAGAGCTGTCAAGGGACATTCACATCCGACCTCCGCCTGAAGCTAAAAGCGAAGGAACACTAAAGAAGTGTGTGTATGGACTGGCAGATGGATCACTCTACTGGTACAACAAAGTCAAGGTAACAATGCTGAATACAGGTGGAAAAATGTCACAAGTGGATCCTGCAGTCTTCTATTGGCTTGATCAAGACTGCAATGTGACTGGAGTACTTGCCTGTCATGTTGATGACTTTATCTGGGGTGGCTCACAGACCTTTGCTTCAACTGTGATTCCACACCTCAAAGCTGTTTTCTAGGTTGGCCGTGAGGAGCATTATCATTTTTGTTATGTTGGCATAGAGTTTATTACAGTTGATAGAAAAATACTGATGCAACAGGAGAGCTATATCAAGAATCTTCAACCTATCCACATGGATTCTTCAAGAGCCGTACAAAGGAATTCCCCACTGTGGAATTGAAGCTGGTCAATTGAGGTCAAAGAGGACAAATTTTATGGGCTGCGAGACCGAGTAGACCTGGTTTGATGGTTGCAACTTGGCATCTAACACAAAACACGGCACTGTACAAACCATTCATGAGGCAAACAAAGTTGTTCGTAAACTGAAATCACAAAAAGTGACTTTAAAGTTTCAGCATGTTGGAAAAGATGACTCTTTGAAACTAGTTGTCTTCAGTGATGCTTCGCTAGGTTAACACTGGTGGGACAAAACGGCACTTTCTACCTGTAGTTTGTGTCACTGTCAACTACTCATTAGTTGATGCTGTGAAGTCAACCAAGTCTGTCAGAGAAAAGACTTTGAGATTAGCAGCATCAAGGAACTTATTCAAGCACAGAGAATCCAGCGGATTCTGTGGTCAACCACAAAGGAAAAGCTTGCTGACTGTTTGACTAAAAAAGGAGCATCCGGTCTTGTGCTCCTACAGGCTCTCGCTCCTACAGGCTCTCAGTAATGGAAAGTGGCAGCTTGAGTAATACAAATAAAAACTGTCACACAACCCATTTGTAATGGGGAATCTTGAATAATACTTGGACATTTAATTATGTTGTTATGTTGATGTTTTATTTGTCTTTAAAGAAAAGGGGGAGATTGTTAAGTTCATGTTTTAAGTATCCCTGTATTTCTGTTATTACGGGGCTATCACTCAGTCAAGAGTGCGCATGCGCGGGAAGTCTAGTCGTTGTTGGACCTAGCCTCGAGTGTGATGGCTACTTGTAGTGTGTTCATATAGTATAGTAAACTTTGTTAAACTGGAACTTTGTCGTTGTGTCATTTCGAGTTAACAGCTGCCACCACCATGTTTCACTATGGGGGTGGTATTCTCAGGGTGATTTGAGGTGTTGGGTTTGCGCCAGACATTGTGTTTTCCTAAATTTGTCTCATCTGACCAGAGTACCTTCTTCCATATGTTTAGGGAGTCTCCCACCTGCCTTTTGGCAAACACCAAACGTGTTTGCTTATTTTTCATTAAGCAATGGCTTTTTCCTGACACTCTTCCATAAAGCCCAGCTCTGTGGAGTGTACGGCTTAAAGTGTTCCTATGGACAGATACTCCAATCTCTGCTGTGGAGCTTTGCAGCTCCTTCAGGGTTAGCTTTGGTCTCTTTGTTGCCTCTGATTAATGCCCTCCTTGCCTGGTCCGTGAGTTTTGGTGGGCGGCCCCCTCTTGGCAGGTTTGCTGTGGTGCCATATTCTATCCATTTTTAATAATGCTCCGTGGGATGTTCAAGGTTTCAGATCTTTTTTTATAACCCAACCCTGATCTGTACTTCTCCACAACTTTGTCCCTGACCTGTTTGGAGAGCTCCTTGGTCTTCATGGTGCCGCTTGCTTGGTGGTGCCCCTTGCGAATTCTGGGGCCTTTCAGAACAGGTGTATATATACACTGAGATCATGTAAAAGATCATGTGACACTTAAAGTCCACCTGCGTGCAATCTAACTAATTGTGTGACTACTGAAGGTAATTGGTTGTACCATATCTTATTTAGGGGCTTCATAACAAAGGGGGTGAACACATATGCATGCATCACTTTTCAGTTTTTTATTTGTTTGAATTTGATTATTTTTTTGATTTCACCAATTTGGACTATTTTGTGCATGTCCATTACATGAAATCCAAAGAACAATCCATTTAAATTACAGGTTGTAATGCAACAAAATAGGAAAAACGCCAAGAGGGATGAATACTTTTGCAAGGCACTGTGCACAAGAGAAAAAGACGTGCAAAAAGACCATTGAAGACCATTAAGACCTGTGTGATG
The DNA here is from genome assembly GCF_029448725.1 of Salvelinus fontinalis. NCBI lineage: Eukaryota > Metazoa > Chordata > Actinopteri > Salmoniformes > Salmonidae > Salvelinus > Salvelinus fontinalis. The sequence goes on from NC_074698.1 coordinate 1,786,336, forward strand.
AGCTTTGAAAAAGTGACAATTCACAATCCATTTGGGGTATTGCTATCTTTTTCCACTATTGGAGGACCAAAAGTATCTCAGATGAGCACCCAATTGCCACTGAAACCTCTGGTAGCACTTGCATGCCTGTATTTATCCGACATGTCTAAGTTAAGGTATGGTGTGTATAGGTACCTGCGGTAGCGGATGGCAGGGTACTCCTTCAGGGTGTCACAGAGGGTGGCGATCTGCTCTGCCAGAGTCTCCATCATTCTGTCTTTATTCCCATCTCCAACTGGACTGTAGAACAAGTGCAGGGAGCTGGGATCGTCCAGGGAAAATACCTAGAATAGTGAAGGGAGGGGAAAGGCATGAGGGAGTGAGACCGAGAGCTTACAATTACTGGTCATTTTCACAGGATACTCCTTAGAGCAATCAAACTACCATAAAATGTGTCGTTTTCAATGGGAGGCGGCAATATGAGACTTTTGCCAATTTGGCCATTCGACCAGAATTGAGTGAAGTTCAAAGAAGAAGGTGCTGTAGGTAGGTACCCACCTGGGATTCGTACGGCAGGAAAGCCACGTTGATCTCCTTCAGAGTCTTGATGACTCTGGCAACTCTGGACCTCCCAATGTCAGCAAACAGAGCATCTGGGCAATCTGCAGGATACGTGATTGGCACAAAACCAACAGTTAGTTAGAATTATTTTAAAACATTCATGCTTTTAGTCAATTTACAAGGTTCATCTCATTAAGATTTCGAATCTCCTTTCGAGACATGACAAAACACAAAATGTTTTGTATCAGACGAGGGAAGAGTAGTTTTGATGAAGTTTTATAACACTTTAAAACAAACGGTCTTACTGTCTGTAAAGAAGATGTGCGCCGCTTTGTAGGTGAAAGCAATCTCTTTGAAGTCATTGATAAGAGCATGAACCGACTGAGAACATCCGCACACACACACACACAGGTGAGAAAAAGAGGAAGATGAAGAGCGTGAGATGGCTTTACAGCAATACAGGATATGGCAGTTGATGACAGTAAAGTGGGAATGACAGGGGAAACACTTCTCACTTTCTTCGAAGGAGAGATCAGATAAATGGCCTCCAGGCTGGAGATGGGTTCCCTGCGCTTGTTGATGTCCTCCACAACTGTGGGAGGAAAAAGATGATAAGTTAGTCACTCATCCTAACTGAAGAACACCTCCACAGACACTCACTTCCTCACACTATGACCCATACCGGGCGTTCAAATAGTTTTTCTGTCAAATACTGTTTAATTGAGCCTGTCTCGAGTGCCAGATGGGAGGGGTTGGGTTTATACTTTTGGGGCTATTTATTCCATTGCACCAGACAACCTCAGTCAAGCACAGCTTAAGTATTTGAAAAAAAAAAAACACTGTTTGAACCCAGGTCTACTCTGACCCTAGTTTAGAATGATGCCTGGGGTGTCCCTTGATATAATAAATAGTTGTTGACAAATACAAGTCTAGCCCACTGGCCATCCAATCCCAACACTTACTAGTCACCCCCTCTGCCATGATATCTGACATCTTGCAGCAGGAGGACAGGATTCGCATGCTGATGTGGTCCACAATGAGCACCTGGACAAACAGAGATGGCCGTTATCAGTTAATAGTCAATTGATCATTAGGCTATCATGATAGACAATTTGACAGAGTCAGACATGATGTATTTTGACCTGGATCTTTTCAGAGCAACGCTAAATACTTTTTACAATACCTTCCATTCTCCATCCTTCTTCACACTTTTGATAACTCCATTCAGGATTTCTTAAGAGATGAGGAAAGACAGACAGAGGAAGTATGAAATATTACAGTACCAAAACTGAAATGTGTCCAACAACTCAGTTGCATTTTAGAGTTAGAATGCATAGTGGTGTTTATTTCACCTGGGGGCGGTCATAGACAACAGTAGTCTAGGGTCTGGACTAAAAAAAATTCCTGGTTCCATACAGAGATCTCTTAAAGTTGACCCAATTGATCTATGTTTTTTCAGATGGCATTTGTTAGCCAGTGTCAAACAGTAACTAATTGGGTAGTAAAAAGGCAAAGGAACTTACACAGGTAGTAGGTACACATTGTCCTCCTTCACATGCATAGTTGATCACAAGGCAACCCACAATCAACTCGCTACACCCAACTTGACCTACTGTTCCAATCACTGCTTCCTTAATAAAGTCAGCAAAATGCAAGGGAACGTTGTAAAAATATGACCCAGGATGACAGCCTCACGCCCAAAACTTCCCACCCTCCTGACCAACGCATTCAATGCTTCCTTCAATACCCCCCACTGAGTAAACAGTTTGACCACATCATTAAAAATAAAATATATATATTTTTAAACACTGGCACATCTTGAGCACTGATCCACAACTGGAAAATACGTTTAAAGGAACCCAAGGGTACGTCTTCTGACGCGCCCCCAACATCAGTCAAATGGTGGTGGGGTCTGATCTTCCACCAGTGCCACGTAGTATCTTTCTAGACAATGTGCAGGACAGTAACTATAGATGTGGCGGATGTACCCAGTGTAACTTTACAAACAAATGCAAAATTATCCAATTACTGTCAAGGCCATTAAGATTAAGGGCATCATCACATTCAAAAAAATGTGATACACTTGATCAGGTATATGTGTGGTCTATGCAATGTAGGAAAAACAAAACGAGCTTTGAAAACAAGGATAGCAGAACACAGCAGTAATATCAGGACCCTTGACCAGAGAAAGCCTTTGGCTGCACATTTCATGGTGACTCATCACAACATTAGCTCTTTGAGATACATTGGCATCGAACATGTTAAAACTCCTAGGATGGAGGGCAGATACTGATAATCTATTATTGAGAAGAGAATTGTATTGAGTAACCGTTTGTGTACCATGTCTGAACCAGGAGTTTGATATCAGACCATTTCTTACATGAATGCCATTTTCATTTGTCTTGCCTTCTAGGTCATCTACTTGGTAATTTTGTAAATATATATTATTTTCTGGAACTACTACATGTACCCATCTCATTGTTATTAAATTATTAGAGATAAATTGTTTTGCATCCACCATGCGTCATGTCCGCAATGGTCATGCGAGGTGAAATATGTATACTGTATTTTGGGATGTGAGCACTCAGTTTGTTTGACATGTTGAGAATCGGTTTCGAATCGAAACTTTGTCAATAAAGCAGTGAATTGGGAGCTTTAACAGTGTGCGGGACTCTTGTTCTTTAGTATTCTTCATTAGCCCAGCACCTATGTTTTTAAGGATGTACGTATGGCCACAAACTTTTCTTAAGTCAGCAAAACACTCACATTTTAGAGCCTACTTGAAATACTACTACTAGTGATAACGCATACCCTTCCCAGTCACATTTTATATTTCAATTTTAAATAGCCTAATGACAGCTAACTATCATAACCAGGTATTACTAGGAAGCAACTTGCTTGAGCGACGAAGGCTATGTATCGCTAACTAAACCAGGCAGTTTGTTTGGATGTTTTCTGTTCTTAATTTTATTGACAACAAGCTAAAAGCTTGATGGTATACAACATTCAATATTTCTACCGCCGAACAATAGAGATTTGATAGTTGTAAAAATTAACACATTTCTTGACTTACTCTCGCCGACTACCGCCTTCAGTCCGCTTGGAGCCATCTTGACACTTCCGTGTTGTCGATTCTTTTTCTCATGCAACTTTTTAACTGGCTGACATAATCATCATAACATCTACGTCGTGTCCGCTTCGTTTATCAAAGCAAGAAACGTGTTCAAATGCACTCAAAATTAATAAGCAAAGAAGAGTTTCCAATTTGACTAAAGTGTTATTAATGTTCTTCATGAGTACATTAGCATTAAAACAATAGTAATTTACAGTAGGTCTCTGATATAGGGTAGGAGCAAAGAAAATAAGATTTTCTTGTGGTTTGGGTGCGAAACATCTTTATTTCAATATTTTTATTTCATTATGATGACATTCTCTTAACTTTCAGCATAGGAGTCCCTGTTGAGCATCACTAGAAATCCAATTTAGAATCGGAATCTCATTACATTAGAATCAATATGACAATTAAAGGATCAGTTGAGATCCATCTCCAATAGGCTACCTGTTCTGTATGTGAGTGACACCAAGGGTTGTGCTGCCATCCTGACCAACAAAGAGTGTAAGTCCAGCTTCTGTAATAGATATAGATACTAAGCATTAGCATTCTCTATTGAGTAATGTGTCATGCTTTACATCCTACGTAGGCTAGGATTAATCTGTGTTCTTGAAACCAGCATCAAGTTCAAAGCACCTTCCATGGGAGGAGGGAGCTCAAATACTGAGCCCAAGCTCTCCACACAGAGATTTTCAACCACATCCTGGCCATCCAGCCGTGTGTTCCCGACCCGAGTCAACTGACCGGTAACTCTGGCTCTCTCCTTTGCCTTCGGGTTCTGACTGGCATTGCATCCAGCAGCAGCCCCCGCTTCATCGCCAGCTGCCTTCTCAGGGTGTCATCTGATGAATCTGAAATACATTGTGGGGTTCACTTTAAATGCCAAATGATCTTTGGTGGTTGCAGTTTGATGAGGATGGTTAATTGGTGCATCTCTGTGAGTTGGTGTGTTTGCCTGATAAGTATAAGCATATTAAACAGCGGCCGTTAGGTTAACCACACAAGTCTAAGTCTAACTGATAAAATAATTTATATGGTTGAAAGATAATGATTAAATAATTCCACTCTGAAACCTTATAACTGTATGAAATTGATTAGAATCATAAAATTATAATCTGATGATGTGTGTAGTTTTAGTCAGAATTAGGTTAAACACTGTATCTGTATAGTGGAAAAACACAGACTGTCTGTGCAAGGCGTAGCTCAGGATTTGAACTTGTATGGGGGGTGCCGAAGAAAGATACCGAGAACAGTTAGACTGTGTTTGGACCAACCTGGCTAGGCCTCTGCGAGACTTGGGAGAGGACAGGGAGAACTTCTCAAGGTTTCTCTAATCTCGGGGGAAATGGAACTGTCGGCTGGGTAGGGATACACAGTAATGAGAACCATGAAGAAGGATAAAACTCACATACTGTTTGTGTGTATGTATGTGCTTAGGATATCTACTGTTTGTGTGGAAGTATGTGCGCAGCTATAAAATGGATGTCTTTGTATAATGGACTTCAGAACGTTCTCTGAATAAACGGTACTCTCTTTTTGCATAAGCTGAGTCTTTGACTAATTATTATTAAAACCCGTGGTCTTACAGATCTAGGGGATTGGTCAGAGTTATTGATTGATTGTTATTATCATTGGAATTGAAGATTCTCGTGACACTAACCAATAAATCAAACATGTTATACAGGATTGTTTTTTTTACAAGACTGTTTTCACAAAATGTACTTATCAACTGCAAACTTCCATTACTCTAAGAGCACCCACTTTTCATTATTTCACTATGACTTAAGTACTGCTGTCTGAGGACTATCTACTTTTCCTTTTCTCCTTTATAGTGCACTCCTTTTGGTCAGGGCCTAAGGGATCTGGTCAAAAGGAGTGCACTATAAAGGGAGTAGGGTCCCAGTTTGGACCTAAATAATTGTGGCTGATCTTGAGAAGGGAGTTGTCCAGCTTGTTGTCCTTGTTCATATATCCCTCTAGGAGGCAGTATCGGGTCACATACCCAGAGCCTGCATACTCAGACAGGTTGAGGTCGACGTAACCCACCTAATACAAATAACATGGAAATTGGGGAGATATTATTACTGAAGATGTGAGAAAAAGTGATTCCCTACGGAATAAACAACCCTCATGCATCTATATCTTCCATGTCTGCCAATGTCTGCCAAAGCAACAACTACTCTTGCTGGGGTCCAGAAAAATTAAGGCAGTTTATACAATTTTAAAAACATTACAATACATTCACAGATTTCACAACACACTGTGTGCCCTCAGGCCCCTACTCCACCACTACCACATATCTACAGTAATAAATCCATGTGTATGTATAGTGCGTATGTTATCGTGTGTGTATGTGTATGTGCATGTGTCTGTGCCAATGTTTGTAATTGCTTCACAGTTCACGCTGTTCCATAAGGTGTTTTTTTATATGTTTTTTTAAATCTAATTGTACTGCTTGTGTCAGTTACTTGGGGTGTCAGTTACTTAGGGTGGCAGGTAGCCTAGTGGTTGGGCTTGTAACCGAAAGGTTGCAAGATCGAATCCCGAGCTGACAAGGTAGAAATCTGTCGTTCTGCCCCTGAACAAGGCAGTTAACCCACTGTTCCTCGGCTGTTATTGAAAATAAGAATTTGTTCTAAACTGACTTGCCTAGTTAAATAAAAAGTAAATAAAAAATTGATGTGGAATAGAGTTCCATGTAGTCATGGCTCTATGTAGTACTGTGTGCCTCCCATAGTCTGTTCTGGACTTGGGGACTATTAAGAGGCCTCTTGTGGTATGCATGGGTGTCGGAGCTGTGTGCCAGTAGATTAGACAGACAGATCGGTGCATTCAACATGTCAGTACCTCTCATAAATAAAAATAGTGATGAAGTCAATCTCCCCTCCACTTTCAGCCAGGAGAAATTGACATGCATATTACTAATATTAGCTCTCTGTGTACATCCAAGGGTCAGCCGTGCTGCCCTATTTTGACCCAATTGCAATTTCCTAAGTCCTTTTTTATGGCACCTGACGACACGACTGAACAGTAGTCAAGGTGCGACAAAACTAAGGCCTGTCTTGTTGATAGTGTTGTTAAGAAGGCAGAGCATCGCTTTATTATAGACAGACATCTCCCCATCTTAGCTACTACTGCATCAATATGTTTTGACCATGACAGTTTACAATCTAGGGTTACTCCAATCAGTTTAGTCATCTCAACTTGATCAATTTCCACATTATTTATTACAATATTTAGTTGATGTTTTAGGGTTTAGTGAGTGTTTTGTTCCAAATACAATGCTTTTAGTTTTATAAATATTTAGGGCTAACTTATTCCTTGCCACCCACTCTGAAACTAACTGCAACTCTTTGTTGAGTGTTGAAGTCATTTCAGTCGCTGTAGTAGCTGATGTGTATAGTGTTGAGTCATCCGCATACATAGACATTAGCTTAACTCAAAGTCAGTGGCATGTCATTAGTAAAAACTGAAAAAACCAAGGGGCCAAACAGCTGCCCTGGGGAATTCCTGATTCTAACTGGATTATATTTGAGAGGCTTCCATTAAAGAACACCCTCCGTGTTAAGTTAGACAAGTATTATTGCCGGGGGTGTAAAGCCATAACACATACATTTTTCCAGCAGCAGACTATCATCAATAATGTAAAAAGCTGCACTGAAGTCTAACAAGACAGCCCCCACTATCATTTTATCAGCGATTTCTCTCAGCCAATCATCAGTCATTTGTGTAAGTGCTGTGCTCGTTGAGTGTCCTTCCCCATAAGCATGCTGAAATTCTGTTGTCAATTTATTTACCGTGAAATAGCATTGTATCTGGTCAAACACCATTTTTTCCAGAAGTTTACTAAGGTTTGGTAATAGGCTGATTGGTCGGCTATTTGAGCCAGTAAAGGGGCTTTACTATTCTTGGGTAGCAGAATGACTTTAGCTTCCCTCCAGGCCTGAGGGCACACACTCTCTAGTAGGCTTAAATTGAAGATGTGGCAAATAGGAGTGGCAATATTATCTGCTATTATCCTCAGTAATTTTCCATCCAGATTGTCAGACCACGGTGGCTTGTCATTGTTGATAGACAACAATAATTTTTTACCTCTTCCACACTGACTTTAAGGAATTCAAAAGTACAATTCTTGTCTTTCATAATTTGGTCCGATATACTTGGATGTGTAGTGTCAGTTTGTTGCTGGCATGTCATCCCTAAGTTTGCTTATCTTGCCAATGAAAAAGTAATTAAAGTAGTTGGCAATATCATTGGTCTTTGTGATGAATGAGCCATCTGATTCAATGAATGAAGGAGCCATCTGATTCAATGAATGAAGGAGCCAAGTTGGCTTTTTTACCCCAAAATTTCATTTCAGGTGCCCCAAAGCTTTTTACTATCATTCTTTAAATCATTTATCTTTGTTTCATAGTGTAGTTTATTTTTATTTAGTCTAGTCACATTCTTTCTTAATTTGCAGTATGTTTGCCAATCAGTTGGGCTGCCAGACTTAATTGCCATTTTTACAGTAATTTTCTTAATAGGTGCGTGCTTATTAGTAACTGGAATAAGTAGTTTCATAAATGCGTCAAGTGCAGCGTCTGGTTGCTCCTCGTTACACACCACAGACCAGCAAATATTCTTTACATTATCAACATATGAATCACAACCAAACTTCTTGTATGACCTCTTATACACTATATTAGGCCCAGGCTTTGGAACTTTGTTTTTCCTAGATATGGCTATTATATTGTGATCACTACGTCCTATGTATTTGGATACTGCTTTAAAGCAAATATCTGCAGCGTTAGTAAAGATGTGATCAATACATGTTGATGATTTAATTCCTGTGCTGTTTGTAACTACCCTGGTAGGTTGACTGACAACCTGATCCAGGTTGCAGACACTGGTTACAGTTTGAAGTTTTTTCCTGAGTGGGAAGCTTGATGATAGCCAGTCAATATTTAAATCACCCAGAAAATATACTTCTCTGTTGATATCACATACATTATCAAGCATTTCACACATATTATCCAGATACTGACTGTTAGCACTTGGTGGTCTATAGCAGCTTCCAACAATAATGGGCTTGAGGTGAGGCAGATGAACCTGTTAAAAACTGCTGTCAACAGTATTTAACATTATATCGTCTCTAAGCTTTACAGGAATGTTGTTCTGAATATAGACCACAACACCACCTCCGTTGGCATTTCTGTCTTTTCAGTAGATGTTATAACCATGTATTTCTACCACTGTATCATCAAAGGTATTATCTAAGTGAGTTTCAGAGATAGTCGGAATATGAATGTCATCTGTTACAAGCAAGTTATTGACTTCATGGACCTTGTTTCTTCGGCTACATATGTAAATATGGGCTATTTTTAGCACTTTTCTGGGTTGCTTGATTGTTTTTAATGGTTTACTGGGAAGCTTATCAGAGGTAGACTTACTCATGTTACTTACATTGGAGCTGATAGTGCAGGATGAGCTGCATAAAGTGGTCTACCTACTATTGCACACCGCCTCAGTGCTAACAGTGTAACTCTGGTTTATAGGCTCATGATTACTGCTTACAATAGCTGTAGGATAAACATATGTATTCGGTGCAATTAGGGGTACATAAATTAAATGACTTACATTGTGTTTGCCAATGCCCCTAAGATCATGTACATTTGATGCAGCATTATGACGACTCATTGTCACAATGGTAGGGATTAACTGAGCTGGTCTTGGATCATTTATGGGGTGGCAGGTAGTCTAGTGGTTAGAGCGTTGGGCCAAATCCAAATGAAATCAAATTGTATTTGTCACATGCACATTGTTAGCAGATGTTAATGCGAGTGTAGCGAAATGCTTGTGCTTCTAGTTTCGACAATGCAGTAATAACCAGCGAGTAATCTAACCTAACAATTTCACAACAACTACCTCATACACACAGTGTAAAGGAATGAATACGAATATATACATTAAAATATATGAATGAGTGATGGTACAGAACGGCATAGGCAAGATGCAGTAGATGGTATAGAGTACAGTATATACATATGAGATGAGTAATGTAGGGTATGTAAACATAAAGTGGCATAGTTTAAAGTGGCTAGTGATACATGTATTACATAAAGATGGCAAGATGCAGTAGATGATATAGAGTACAGTATATACATATACATATGAGATGAGTAATGTAGGGTATGTAAACATTATATTAAGTGGCATTGTTTAAAGTAGCTAGTGGTACATTTTTACATAATTTCCATCAATTCCCATTATTGAAGTGGCTGGAGTTGAGTCAGTATGTTGGCAGTATGAGGCAGTATGTTGCTAGATCAAATCCCTGAGCTGACAAGGTAAAAATATGTCGTTCTGCCCCTGAACAAGGCAGTTAACCCACTGTTCCTAAGCCATCATTGTAAATAAGAATTTGTTCTTAACTGATTTGCCTAGTTAAATAAAATAAAAATAACATTTGGCAGTAATTGTTTCAACGCAGCCTTGAAATGCGTGGACAGGAGCCAAGATGATTTGGATGGACTCTGTCATTCCTATAGAGTATCTTCTGTTTCCAGAAGGTGTCAAAGTTATCAATAAAAGTGACTCTAGCAAGTCTTTTAGCAAGATGTGTAATGCCAGCAGTCCGCTGAATCTTTCACACCCGCGGCCTAACGATGGTACTGGACCTGAAATGATTGGCCATTTTTTGGAGTCTTTTAATGGTAAAATCAGTTAAAATAAATGTTCATTTGTTCCAAGAAAGCCCTCCTGATGTCGTTTGACATGGACTATGCCAGTGTCAGCTCCCGGCATCTGTGGTAGAACAGTAGGAAGCAGCCTTGTTATGTCCTGTACTCGTGCTCCTGGGTAGCACAGGGTTTTTGCCTTGGGGACCGAGGTGTTTCTCACCATAGAGCTGCCTTTGATGACAGCTGGTGATGTTGAATGGGCCGGTCTTTCAGGCAGCCTCATGGCTGGGATTTCTGAGGATCTGAACACGAGGTAGAGGCCACCGGAGAGAGAGACAGAGCCGAGGACGAAGACGCAGGTACCTCCGGATCCGATCTTGATTGGGAAGCCACAAAGGTTGGGAGCATGGCCATGAACATGTGGAACAGTGGTCACTCTCCTCTCAAACAAACATTTTGGTATGACCTTCCTCCCTTTGTGTCCTGCATGAGGAGAAGAACATGTTGTTTAATCTTTCTCATAATTTCTCTTTCATTTAGCACATTTGAATAAGATTCTGAAATGGAACATAACACGTCTCAATTCATGTATGATGTTTTACCAAAACTCAGCAAAAAAAGAAACGTCCTCTCACTGTCAACTGCGTTAATTTTCAGAAAACTTTAACATGTGTAAATATTTGTATGAACATAAACAAGATTCAACAACTGAGACATAAACTGAACAAGTTCCACAGACATGTGACTAACATAAATTGAATAATGTGTCCCTGAACAAAGGGGGGGTCAAAATCAAAAGTAACAGTCAGTATCTGGTGTGGCCACCACCTGCATTAAGTCCTGCAGTGCATCTCCTCCTCATGGACTGCACCAGATTTGCCAGTTATTGCTGTGAGATGTTACCCCACTCTTCCATCAAGGCACCTGCACGTTCCCAGACATTTCTGGGAGGAATGGCCCTAGCCCTCACCCTCCGATCCAACAGGTCCCAGACGTGCTCCATGGGATTGAGATCCAGGCTCTTCGCTGGCCATGGCAAAACACTGACATTCCTGTTTTGCATGAAATCACGCACAGAACAAGCAGTATGGCGAGTGGCATTGTCATGCTGGAGGGTCATGAGCCTGCAGGAAGGGTACCACATGAGGGAGGAGGATGTCTTCCCTGTAACGCACAGCGTTGAGATTGCCTGCAATGACAACAAGCTCAGTCAGATGATGCTGTGACACACCGCCCCAGACCATGACGGACCCTCCACCTCCAAATCGATCCCGCTCCAGAGTACAGGCCTCTGTGTAATGCTCATTCCGTCGACGATAAATGCGAATCCAACCATCACCCCCGATGAGACAAAACCGCGACTCGTCAGTGAAGAGCACTTTTTGCCAGTCCTGTCTGGTCCAGCGACAGTGGGTTTGTGCCCATAGGCGACGTTGTTGCCGGTGATGTCTGGTGAGGACCTGCCTTACAACAGGCCTACAAGCCCTCAGTCCAGCCTTTCTTAGCCTATTGCGGACAGTCTGAGCACTGATGGAGGGATTGTGCGTTCCTGGTGTAACTCGGGCAGTTGTTGTTGCCATCCTGTACCTGTCCCGCAGGTGTGATGTTCGGATGTACCGATCCTGTGCAGGTGTTGTTACACGTGGTCTGCCACTGCGAGGACGATCAGCTGTCCGTCCTGTCTCCCTGTAGCGCTGTCTTAGGCATCTCACAGGACGGACATTGCAATTTATTGCCCTGGCCACATCTGCGGTCCTCATGCCTCCTTGCAGCATGCCTAAGGCACGTTCACGCAGATGAGCAGGGACCCTGGGCATCTTTCTTTTGGTGTTTTTCAGAGTCAGTAGAAAGGCCTCTTTAGTGTCCTAAGTTTTCATAACTGTGACCTTAATAATTGCCTACCATCTTTAAGCTGTTAGTGTCTTAACGACCATTCCACAGGTGCATGTTCATTAATTGTTTATGGTTCATTGAACAAGCATGGAAAACAGTGTTTAAACCCTTTACAATGAAGATCTGTGAAGTTTTTTGGATTTTTACGAATTATCTTTGAAAGACAGGGTCTTCTTTTTTTTGCTGAGTTTAGATGGGAGATTTTATCTAATTTTACTCCACTTAGCAACAATTTTCTTATCTGTATCCTAAATGGTACCCTATTCCCCATGTAGTGCACTATATAGGGAATAGAGTGCCATTTGGGACAAATATACAGTTTTAAGGCAGAGCCTTTCATTTATGATAAGTTAGCTAACCTTACGAAATGACAGTCTACACATGCAGTCGTCCAGGACTCCAGACAAGCTGTTGACTGTTGTTTGGCACTCAAATTCAAACATCTTTCCCCATTGGACTGAGTGGTGCTGGACTTCTTGGATCAAATCTTGGATGTTCGCCTCTAATGCTGTCTGTTCTTGCTTCCCTCTGATGTTTTCAGGAGGCAAGAGGACAGGAGGAATCGAGGAGACGTTACAGATTCAACTACAAGCTCCCTTGCACTCTAGAGTTGGTGACAACACCATATTTCTGCTGTACCACTCTCCATGCTCAGCTTGGAGATTCCTCAGTAAAGGAGCCATCAAGCAAGCACACTTTTCAGAAAAATCAACCCTGTGACTCGTGCCACATTTCCCAGCTCATCCAAGAGTAGGGAGACAGAGAAGTTGTGCATCCAGAAGTGTTTCCTGAGCACTGTGCGGGTATGCAAGCTGCCAACCGCCTACTATCCTCCATGGTCCCGTTTCCAGAGGCCCCTATACAACTTGACTTACTAGAGGGCAGATACAGTAGATGACTATATGCAGGGTTGTGTTCATTAGAGCACACCGTAGCAAAACGTTTTACAACGGAAAATATAAATCTGTGTTCTCATTGGATGATTTCAGCTAGTAGCTGCCTGATTCTAAATGTTTTCTCCCAACTGAACACGACTCAGAAATAAAATGACATGTCACAGCATGGTCCAAATCACAACACAGGGGCTTTGTGACATCATACTGTTTCTAGACCAGAATGGTCATCTTCCAAACTAAGTAAGTCATCACAAAACAAACTGAAGAGGTTCAACAAAGAGACATTTAAACTTTAATTAAGGACAGAGTTGAAACATACATTTACAAAAGACATGTATTCTAAATCATAAAAAATAAATAACATTCCAAGCCATATGATTCTGTTCTCATATTTCATTCACACATCTTTTGAGACAATCACACACACAAGGTTTACATCAACACCATCACAGAGCAGATCATCAACAGTCAAGTCGTGGTTTGACTGCAGTGAAATAAAGCATTTCATAAAAATCTTTTCAGTGAGACTTTTCAGTTCAAAGGGGAAACTTTAAGGTCCCCCTCCAGCACACCCTCCCAAAGGGTGTATAGTATAGCCTACATGCTCCACGACATCCAAAATTCTCCAACCCCAAATGGCAACCCTTTTCCTATAAAGTGCACTACGTTTTACCATAGCCATATGGGCAATGGTCAAAGTAGTATACTAAATAGGTAATAGGGTGCAAAGAGGAGGAAGGGAAGCGCTACTAAGGTACACTATAGTATATTTTGGTAGATAGAAAGTGCTCTTTGGTAAAAGGTGTAAATTGGTCATCAAAAAGAAAGGAGGACCAAGGCACTCTTAATATAATTAATTAAAATGCCTTTATTAGTATGGCATGTTCAATTGAAACAAAGTTGTTTAAAAACCGACGAGTTTCGGCTGCATGGTCTTCGTCAGGGAGTACAGAAAAGGAGAATACAATGTCCTCTTTTGAAAGGCTTTTCCAATTAGCCCTAATTAGAAGAGGGAGTGGTTACCAAATTGGACACACCTAGTAAGCAATAATATAAATTTTTAAATTGTATTGGGAGTGGGATATTCCTTTAATCTCAAATATTTTCCCTCCAAAAGTATCACTATTAGTAGGCATTGATATTTGTCATACTTCATTGTTCCTAAATCAAGAGAAAATGTGTTACTTTTATTTCTTATTCTTGGGGGGTATTTTTTTAACTACATTGTTGCTTAAGGGCTTGTAAAGTAAGCATTTCACTGTTGTATTTGGCACATGTAACAAATAAAATGTGATTTGACATGTTGGCATAATAACATGACCTTATTCACACACTCACATGCATCTTCTCATCAGTTGGGAAAATCTCCCTCTGAAGGTTGTAGAAGAAATCACCATGCAAGAGGAAAGGAAAGTTTAACATTAATGAACATCAGATAAAAAACTACTTATGACATGGTCATACACAAAATGTCAGAATTTGCTTTAGTTTGTCAGACAGTACTGTCAACATTTTCAGACTGTCTACACAATCTAATAATGTGTAGCCTAAACAAAGTTTAAAGCACTGAAAGAATGAACCAGAGCCTAATAACCCATTGGGCTTTATTGTGTATTAGCCTCAACAATTGTTATGCATGTAGCAATAAGAACTCTTTACAATGGAAGTAATAGCTCTCTAAAACCACACCACCTACATTTGAAGTTAACAGAGGAATGAGGCAAGGTTGCACAATTAGTGCATTCCTCTACCTCTTGACAACTCAGGTTTTACATCTACTAGTATCCCAGAATTCCTTTACGGGTATTAATATAGATTAAATAATTAACACCTCTGCATAATCAAAACAGCTTATGTTAAAGTTCACAGTTAGCTAGTGTTATGTAAACGCAAGCTCAAAAGAAGCAGTGGCCTGGCTTTGGCCCCAGGTGAGAGCAGGTGCCCATGTAAATGGAAAGTTTGAGCCTTTTGGGTAAACACTTGTGTGTTGCTTTGCCATGTGGTATAACGAACTGAAGTAGATAAACCAATAAAGAAGCTGATAATGTGTAGCGTGATTATTTTTGTTGTGATGCAGCGCATGAGATTGTGAAGACTAAAATGTACTAATGCAACCTGTGCGTGTACGCGGCGTTACGTACTTCACGTTCTGTCTGCGCATGACGTCACCGACGACGAGAGGTGTTTGTTCTGGATCCTGGGAAAGAAAGATCCCGCGCACCTTGACAACCGAATAAAAGAGGTAAAACGTATTCGTTTTTTTTTTTTTTTTTTCACACCGTGTGAATGCAGCCTTTATAAAGTAATGTATTTCACACGAAGCTCCTGTTGACCACAAATCTAAGGACTCCGTCGTTTTTGAGGTCGTCGTAGCGTGCGCCTACAGGGAGCGAGCGGTCTGTAGGCCTGCTACTGAGACACGGGAATTGAACAAGCTAACTAAGATATCCCTTTCTAATATCTCTGACTAAGCTAACAAAAAACGAACCCTTCAGTGTTAACGTTATGGCCTAGTATTGTCCTGATTACATCACAACCTACTTAATTTGGATTTCCACGGGCCTCTCTTAACAAGATTACAGTTAGCTAAGCTAACTGTATCAACTAGCTACCTATCATCACTAGTATTAGTTAGCTAGATAGCTACCTTGCTATCACTTGCCACAGGTCGTTGACTTGGCTAGTTGTTAGCCAGCTAACAACATCAACAGTATTGACAACTAGTTGATTAACTAGTAAGTAAGCCAACTAAAGCTGCTTTCGTATGAGATCAGCTTGCTGTGTTGGATGGTATGCGCGAGACTACCGAACCTTTTGGGAATACTGGTACAAAAATTGTTACGTAGTTAGCTTACATTCTAGAAGAGAAGATACGCAAGAAACACATTTTCAGTTCAGTAGGTCGCTAACTAGCTGGATTTTTAACAAGTGGTCACTTTCCAAATTTAACGAGGATGAACGTGTTTACTTCTCACATATCTGGGCAGACAATTTGACAATGACAAGTGACTGTTCATACAACGCCATTTTCGTTCCCCCAACTGGATTTGAAGTAGGTAATATTTCGTAACTACGCCAAGGATCCACCACTGTAATGTTACGTTAGCTTGCTAGCTAACGTTAGCTGCTTCCGACTGGACTCTTTGTATACCTAACGAGACTTCGTTTTAAGCGTGTTCTCTTGCTCGATTTGGCGAAACCGTGACATCTGCACTTATACAGTTGCCACTAAAGTAATATAGTAACAAAACATTTGAAAAGGCGTTTGGGATTTTGAATAGGGACTTGAAGCTGCTTGCTTGCAGTCGCCATTTTGTGTTGTCCCGGGAGGTCTGAAGAGAAGTGGAAAAACGTTGGCGGTTTATAGAACAAATGTAAGGCAACAAGCTGAATTGTCATATTTTGTTTGTCTGAAATCTCATCCATAGAGTGAACATTGTTGGTGTATTTCAAGTACAGTATCGTAGCCTTGTTTTCCGTGACAATTTCGCTGCTACTGTCGACGCTGTACTTTCGTTTTGACTGATTACTCTCGACTTTGGCATACCGTTAGGATCCTCTGATTAGGGTCAGAACAAGCATTTCACCTATTGATGTTGCCCAGGCCTTGTATTTGTATCCTTAAGTACACACACTTCACTTAATGGTATTTTGCCTACTCTATGTACCAGGACCCCTCGGAGTTGTTCTGTTGCATTGCTTTTCTGAAAGTCAATTGCATTTATGAAGTTTTTAGGTTAGTGTGTTTATATGTCCATCCGCATCTATCTACACTGGTACCACAAGCATCTGGATTTGTGTCAAAAGGTAGTGGAAATAGTTAGGGAGCATCCAATAAAATGTGCTGTAAACACAAGGGGGTTTGAAAGACAGGAGGGGTGTTGAGGTAAGAGGAAGAACAGGAGAATTTGGCTAAACCCTTTGATCAAGTCAAATGTGTGACGACTCCACCGTCCAGCCTAGCAACGAAAGCAGGATGTAACAAAAGATTTCCAGAAAAATGCATGTTAAATATTCACAATATTAGTAGAGCGAGAAAGTTAGGCCTATATTAATTTGGGATGTGACAAATGGAAGATTCTTTTCTTTTTTTTTTACTGCTATTTTTTTTAACAGGTTAGCACTAAAACGATAAAATGCATAAAGTTCCACGTGAATTCACAATGCAGCTTTGCTGCTGCTGGCAACGGTTTGGGTCCCACGGTGCTTCCCTTTCAAATAATTAAGCATTGCACCTGTACTGCCATTACTGTATTTCTTTCTCGTTTAACTTCTTGCCATACAGGACTTTGCTGCTGTCGCTTGCCTTTCGCTGCCATTTTCCAACTGTTAAAACTTCTTATGGCTGCGGTCCCGTTAACGGGACCGATATGACAACAGCCAGTCGAAGTGCAGGGCGCCAAATTCAAAAAACAGAAATCTCATAATTAAAATTCCTCAAGACATTCATGTATCATTTTAAAGGTAATCTTGCTGTTAATCCCACCAAAGTGTCCGATTTCAAATAGGCTTTTTAGCGAAAGCACTACAAACGATTGTTAGGTCACCACAAAACCACAATAATCACAGCCATTTTTCCCAGCTAAAGATAGCTTCACAAAAACCAGAATAGAGATAAAATTAATCACTAACCTTCGATTATTTTCAACAGATGACACTCATAGGACTTCATGTTACACAATACATGCATGTTTTGTTTGTTTTATATAAATTTGAATTTAATCAATCTGAGTTTACTTTGAGGCGACTAGATTCACTAGTGGCAAAAACATCAAGTGACTTTGCATAGCCACATTGTTTCAACAGAAATACTCATAAATATAGATGATAATACAAGTTATACACATGGAATTATAGATATACCTCTCCTTAATGCAACCGCTGTGTCAGATTACAAAAAAACTTTACGGAAAAAGAAACCCACGCTATAATCTGAGACGGCGCTCAAAAGTAAAACACCACAGCCGCAAAGATGGCGTCAACATAAACAAGAAAATATATGATAAATATTCCCTTACCTTTGATGATCTACATCAGAAAGCACACCAGGAATCCCAGGTCCACAATAAATGTTTGTTTTGTTTGAAAAAATCTGTTATTTATGTCCAAATACCTTCTTTTGTTAGCGCGTCTGGTTTACATATCCAAACACTAATTCTGGTCAGCGTTATATCGGACAAAAAGTGATATTACCGGTCGAAGAAACATTTCAAACTAAGTACAGAATCAATCATTAGGATGTTTTTAACATATAGCTTCAATAAAGTTCCAACCGGAGTATTCTTTCTTGTCTTCGTGAGCAATGGAACATAAGTGACTACCATGAGGAAAAAGCATGATCAGAAAATGGCTGCTTGATGGACACCTGACTGATTCTGCTATCATTCTCTCCCACAACATCATAGAAGTCTCATTATAATTTCTATTGATGGTTGACATCTAGTGGAACCCATAGGCAGTGCACAATCATTCATATCTCAAGGGGATTTCATTAGGGACTCTGGTGAATACATACAAGCTCAGATTTCTGACTTCCTGTTTTGATTTCAACTCAGAATTTTGCCTGCCAATATGAGTTCTGTTAATCTCACAGACATAATTCAAACAGTTTTAGAAACTTTAGAGTGTTTTCTATCCAATACTAATAATAATATGCAAATATTAGCAACTATGACTGAGGAGCAGGCCATTTGATATGGGCACCTTTCATCCAAGCTACTCAATACTGCCCCTTCAGCCATAAGAAGTTTTTAACAATGATAACTTAATGGTGGATAGTTGACTCCAAAATAATTGGTGAATCGACTCCTACGATTTAGTATTTTTGGACCGGAGGAGTGATTAGTTGCCCTACTTCCGAGAACACAAACACTCGCATCTTTCATAGCTAGCTAGAGAGGGACCGGGAGAGGGGCACAGTATAAGCAGGTTGACCACCAGGTAGACAGTCAGAACCATGCACTAGGCCTGTCTATTGGCAATCAAAAACTGTATCTCGCAATGGAATCCTGTGTATCATAATTTATTGGCTTGCAATGTCTCGAACCTTCAATAAAGCAGGGCCTAGCATCAATGAATTGGCTAGGTTATTGAGATGCAACACTTCGCTCAAACACAGTATATGCACAGGTTTGGTAGCCAGGGCAACCAAAGAGCGGGGAAGTTGAACCTCGCGCTTCAACACTCTTAGTTGTTGTGGAAATTTAAACACGAGGCTGTTTACTTTCTGCATCAACGTTTTCACTTAGGGATTTTTCTTACTGTTAAGGATCCCAATTTAGTTTTAAAAGTTTTAACATTTAAACGTTCACACCATTTAATGGTAATCGAATACAACTCTTGAATTGAATTGCGTCCATCCCTAGTGAGGATATTGATTTTGAGGCTTAAGGTGGGGCATGGATCATTTCTTGGCTACATCTGTCTATATGCTGTTCAGATTGTCATTGAGGCCATGTAGCTATAGGGCAATTCCACAGTGACAAAATGATGCTGAGACTCAGGTTTGTCTCTTAAAATGCATGCCAATTAAAAAAGCAATGATTGCAAAGTTCAACAAACCATACAACTCTATGCACAAGAAACACAACAATTTCCACAGAAAATTTAACAACATGTTTACTTGAACAGTACAGATGCAAATTTTGGTCACAGAATGCCAGCACAAATAGCAAAAAACATAATTCTGTTACCAAACATTGCATCTGCACTGTTCAAGTAAATTAGTTTTAGTAAAATGTTCTGTGAACATATTAAAAATAGTCCAGTATCATTATGTTACTGTGGAATTGCCCTCTCTTACTTTCTTTCCCTCCTTGAGAAAATCTGCGGGTACTCTCTGTGGTTGAGTAACCATGGTAACTCCATCCTTGGCCTAGTTGTGGGTATAACCTCTGAATGGAGGGGAGCGAACAATAAAATCCATAGATTTTATTGGATAAACAAAAGCACTTAATTTCAACCTCTTCCCGTTTAATCATGATTCATTAATCAATAATGATTTACAGTCTTGATTATTACCATCATGTTTATGGTAAAACTATACTAGTCGTCTAATATTAAACAGCTCGTATGGATTTTCTATCCGTCTCCCTGATGAAGTTGTCTGAAAGCAGCTCCTGGAACATTGACTGCATCTAGACTGTTGACTCATCATGCCTCCCTTGTATGCCATTCCATAAAAGCCTTTCAGTAGAGCTGTGTCCGGCATACTTTTGGTCATGTAGTGTATGTGGACACCTGCTTGTCGAACATCTCATTCCAAAATCATGCGCATTTATATGGAGTTAGTCCACCCCTTTGCTGCTATAACAGCTTCCACTCTTCCGGGAAGGCTTTCCTCTAGATATTGCTGTGGGGACTTGCTTCCATTCAGCCACAAGCATTAGTGAGGTTGGGCGATTAGGTCTGGCTCGCAGTTGGTGTTCCAATTCATCTCAAAGGTCTTCGATGGGGTTGAGGTCAGGGCTATGTGGATGCCAGTCAAGTTCTTCCACACCTATCTCGACAAACTATTTCTGTATGGACTTCGCTTTGTGCTTGGGGGCATTGTCATGCTGAAACAGGAAAGAGCCTTCCACAAAGTTGGAAGCAAAGAATCGTCTAGAATGTCATTGTATTCTGTAGCGTTAAGATTTCCCTTCACTGGAACTAAAGGGCCTAGCCCGAAACATGAAAAACAGCTCCAGACATTAATCCTCCTCTGCCAAATTTTACATTTGGCACTATGCATTTGGACAGGTAGCGTTCTCACTCCAGAGAACGCATTTCCACTGCTCCAGAGTCTGATGATGGCGAGCATGAAGCTCCCGATGAACAGTTTTTGTGCTGACGTTGTTTTTTAGCACTCGGCAGTACTGTTCTGTGAGCTTGTGTGGTCTACCATTTTGTGGCTGAGCTGTTGTTACTCCTAGACGTTTCCACTTCACAATAACAGCACTTACAGCAGCTCTAGCAGGGCAGAAATTTGATGAACTGACTTGTGCCACGTTGAAAGTTACTGAGCTCTTCAGTAAGGCCATTTTGCTGCCAATGTTTGTCTATGGAGATTGCATGACTCCCCCTTGCACACCTTTCCTAAAAACAGCAGTCTGATTGCATCATGTGTGCCAAGCCAGGACCAGAGAATGTAGCACTGGGCTGTGTTCAGCATGAAACAACGTTTAGGGTCGTTGAGAATCAGATGTAGGCATAAATATTATTTAGTGAGTAACACACATGCCTCTTACCTGTAGTGTGTGAATCATGTCAGCTCTACAGGTGACATTTCTATCTGCCATGTACGTTGCACCTTCCTGAATGCGACCCAGATTTGTCTAGACCCTAGGGTGTTTGTGTGTGCGTCATGTTTGAGAGTTTGCTTCCCTCTCTCTCGCTGGTGTTCTCATGGACTGTCTTCTCTGTCCTCTTCCCAGGTGTGCTCCCCTTTTCCTCATCAGCAGTGTGCTCTGTGATCTATTAGCTGGGCTTGGGCCAGCGTCTCTAAGGGGACTCTTCTCTGGATCAGGTGACGGGCTGGGCCACGCGGCACCTCTTTGCTGATTGAGGCCGGAGAGGAAATGCACTCTCGAATAAGGACCTCCACGCAGAGATACACATGTAAGTTTATCATCTAGCGTACTAGTATATTTTCCTCTGGAACCCTGACTGAGGGAAGAGTATAGCTTCCCTGGCCAAGTGTGTAATGTGTACCTGATCGTGTTCAGCCGGGAGAAAGCGTTTCGAATTGAAGTGAAACAGGGAGGCACTAGGCTAATACCTGCATTTGTCCAATAAAACCACTGATTGTAGTTAGTGACCCACTGAACAAGACCTAGCTCTGCAGTGGGGAGTTTCAGTGACATATAACCATCTAATAACATGGCAGCCTGTGTATGTCTGCTAATGTGACCCTGAGACAGGTGTGTGTGCGTTCCAGTGTTTTGTTTTGTTCTGTTTTGAGTTTCAAAATGTTCTTGTGTTATGAGATGAGTGCCTGGCACAAGGATTTGAAAGGGCTTTGTTTTCCTGGTTTTGTCCCACAGTGTACTATTCTATTTCTGCATCCCCTATCCATCACCTGCCTTATACCCCTCGCCCATGCCCTTACACATGACCAAAAGAGGTGCCCTTACACCTCGCCCATGCCCTTAATTGCATGTAAAAACACACACACCCAGAGCCAGCAGCTTGGCTGGCTGTCCCTTCTCTCTCCTCGACCGGGGTCCCTGTTGGTTTTGGCTGCTCTGTTGCCCACATGATTAATGGCCTCTGAAGTCTGAAGGCACTTCCTCCTGGCCCACTCATCTCGTGTGTGTGTGTGTGTGTGTGTGTGTGTGTGTGTGTGCGAGAGACAGTGTTTAATTCTTCTTGCGTGACTTTAAAAAAAAAAATTTTTTCTCTGCGTTGTTGGTAAGTGCTCGTAGCAAGCATTTCACTATAAAGTCTACCGTTGTATTCGACACATCTGACAAATAACATTTGAATTGTGTGTGACCAAGTGTGTGTGCCTCTCCTGCCTTCTGACCCAACCCCCCATCCCATCCTCCCTAGTAATGCAGGAAGCCAGACCCATACAGCCCCCTTCTCCCCTCTCCCATCCATGACTGAATGTTGCAGTAAGTGCTCAGTAAGGTAGGGCGATGTCAACATTAGTCCTGTGTGTCTGTTTGTGTGGCGTGTACATGATTGAGCAGTGACCGTCTGAGCAATAGGCCGACATCATGGGTTGAATAGAAGCGGCCTACCGTCTGCAGAACTGGATAATAATTGCTTTATTTGCCACATAAAACAGTCAAAAGGTATATTGGCTGGTCTGTCTCATAAAGCTGTGATTGAAAGTAAGTAGCCTATGCTTAGGCTATGGAATTTAATTATTGTTATTTTTGAAAGCCGCAGGGACTTTAACACCGTAGGTTCGAATACTTTGGAAATAAGCTACTGTTCATAACTTTAACTTGTCTTAAAGCTTTTATGATGGGCCTAGTGGGAGGATAGGTTGTTGGCCATTTTGGTTTTCAACTCCTCCTGCAAGGTTTTTCCCGGCTCGCATTTAATCATTTCTTAACCCCTAGAGTCAATGTCTAATTAGTGTAAAAAAAAAAAACTTCAAAATCAGTCTGTTTTAAGCAAGAGAGATCCGTTTCTTTTGTCTCATTCCGTCGACATTCTGCGGCTGCGGTGGAAGGTAGCAGAGCTACAGCAGTGTTTGTCAGACTAGGAGACATCCCGAAAATCGGTCTTCTCCCAAAAAATGTCTGTGGTGTCTGAACGGTTTGGCCTAAAAATATGTCCCCTTTATGGAAAGATGACTCATGAACACGATTGTGGTCTGTTTTGCTCTACGACCCCCACAAGCGCCACTCGACTTGTCTGAAGTCGGTACCACCGATCTGCCAACTTCTGTCTGTCGCGACCAAATATTTTTGGCTACACACTATTGTGACCCCTCTATGGAAAGGGGAGACTCCCACAAACATGTACATGCTCTAGGATGTCCACAAGACTCGTCTGAAGGTAGCACAGTTCCATTTGAAAAAAATAAGTAGTTGAATACAGGGATTAAATATGGGTAATGATAAATTATTTTTGATCTTCTCACTCAGATATAGGACAGACACTTAAAACCAAACTTCCCTTTTTATTTTATTTTTTCACTGTCTGTTTTTCCATGTATGAATCGGGTATTCAATGCGTTTCTATGGGCAAATAGCAGTACGGCCAAATTCAAGTCTTAGACTCTAGGGGGTTAATAAGCTTAAACTTGTAAAAAATAAAAAATCTATATTAGGTGTGCTCCCCTTATATTTTTGCAAAAAATTCTTGCCCTGTTTTTGCTTTGTCAATATGGGGTATTGTTTGTAGATTGCTGAGTATTTTTTATTTATAACATTTTTTTTTTTGAATAAGGCTGTAACTTAACAAAATATGGGAAAAGTCAAGGAGTCTGAATACTTTCCGAAGGCACTACTTTTGCCCAGGTCCGAAAGCAATATTGTGCCGTTCGGGACGTAGACCCAGCCTCTATGAATCGGTGAAGTTGGCGCTTTGTCACTCTGGCAGCTGCTGTATTGTCCCTGTGTAGGGGTGCTTATGGCACGTGGACAGTCTGGGAGGAGGGGGTGAGGGCGTGCTGCTAGGAAGACAGTGTCTGTAATACAGAAGGGGTCCTAGAAATTGCACAATCTTATAACAATCTTTGGCAATTTAATGGATTTTCTAATCAATTCAATACATTTAGTTGATTTTCCCACTAAGTTCATACAATATTGCTGAGCACTGATTTCTATACTGTTGTCTAGCCTTGACCAGTGACAGATATGTCAGATCTGATTTCACACATACAGCCAGTGTATGTATGGGTGTTTGAAATGGCACCCTAATCTCTAAAGTGCGTTACTTTGGACCAGTGTATACTTTTGTTCAGAGCCCTATGTTACCATAATCCCTGTGTAGTGCACTACTTTTGACCAGAACTCTATGGGTCCTGGTCAATGTAGTACACTATATAGGAAATATAGGGTGCCATTTGAGACACCCATACATACACTGGCTGTATGTGTGGAATCAGATCTGACATATCTGTCACTGGTCAAGGCTAGACAACAGTATAGAATTCAGTGCTCAGCAATATTGTATGAACTTAGTGGGAAAATCAACTAAATGTATTGAATTGATTAGAAAATCCATTAATTTGCCAAAGATTGTTATAAGACATGAACAAAATGCGTAAGTGATACATATTTTCCTTCAACTTGCTGAAGTGGCAAAAGCACAGGAATGCCCCTGTCTGTGTGTGCGCGTGTTTGTCTACCACTTTGTGCAGCCTAGGCTAAATCTAAGCCATCCGCAACCACATAAAAAGTTTAACCTGCTTTTTTTTGTTGCAATAATCACTGATCTGGCTTTCAAGTCTGTTAATGAAAATGCCCTTTTTGTTATAAAGTTAAGCAGAACCATGCATAATGCACATTCACTAATAATGGCTAACTTGTTGTAGCACAGGCATTATAGAACATTAACACAGGTCTCATAATCAATCTCTCAAGCACAAGCCAGCTAATCTTTTTATTTCAAGTTTAGCCAACTTGGATCTATTTGCTAACTGACAAGGTAGAACAGTTGAATTGTTATGAACACACCATTCTGTCCGTCCTCAACTGTTTGAACAGCATACTAGCCCGTCCACTTTGTTCAGATGTTGAAATCAAGTGGCCTACCTTATTTCTCAGATTGAGAACCAGTTGCCAATTCCTTATATAATTGTGCTTTATGCTTATTGCAGATTTTGTGTGTTTGTGTGTATAAATGGGATGGAGCACATGGCACAGGTGGAGATGTGACCAAAAAGACATCCCTAGCTTGATTCTTGCGATACAGGCATTTGGAATATCACGCTAAACATATATTTGAATTAATCTAATTAATTTGATGTATCGCCCAGCGCTTCCCGATTTTCCTTTGACCCTTGAAATCCGCAGTCTAATTGTGTAGGTGTCAGAAACAAATATGAAGATATTTATATACACAGCCCTGATTGGCTGATAGGATGGTCTAGAGCCCATCCCCTTACTCAGATGAACAGTCATTGGTCTATTATAATCAGATCACATTGTGATGTAATGATGTGGAACAAAAGTTCCATCCCACACGAGCAGGCTGAAATTCCAGGCTTTTTTTTCTCCAAACATCTTACACAAAAAGGGCATATCATAATTTTCACAATTTCAGACTGTTATTTCAACCTCGGTGTAGAAATATAAATAAAAAAACAAGAAACAACCATTTTTTTTAAACTGCACTGCCCCTTTTGAAGTGTGTGTTTTTAGTGCGGTGGGTGTGATTGATCTGCGCATGTGCCATCACCAGTAGCGAAAGCTTTATATGTCCAAACTCAGAATCAAATAGTATTTGCAAAAATAACATGGTCACTAACTGTGGTAAAACAACAATTGGGTTGCCGATTTTCTGCATTGATCACAAGTCCCATCAGGTAGCCTGATTTCAGATGTAATATATACAGGATTATTAGAGAGATTGTTCTTCTTGCAAAGTATGTACATGTTTTAATTGAACTAATATATGAATTTGATTCTCCACAATCGTATTATTGTGTGCATGTAACCGTGCTCTCTTTCTCTCCCTTCCTCTCTATCTCGCTTTCCATCTCTTTCTTTGCCTCTCGCTCTCTTTCCCTCTCTCGCTCTCTTTCTCTCTGTCTCGCTTGCTCTTGCATAACACACATTAATCACGTGACTTAGGTCAATTGAACAATGAACAAATGGTCTGACAGACAACGATATCTGTTCCACACAATACATTTCTACCTAAACATTTGTTCTGTGATGTTGCACCCCCTGAACAGAGCCTTGATCTGTGCCTCAGAGCCATGAGGTAAATGTGACCCAGGGGTGTCGTTCAGTTGGTTGAGCTCAGTCTACTACTCAGGGTTTTCGTTAGCTGTTAATAGTCGGCTTTTGTCCATTTAAAAATAATGGATAAGACGATAAATAAAATTGGCACAGGCCACTTGTCAGGGAGAAGAAGAAAAAAATATGAATTGCTTTTTAATTTTTATGAAGCTTAGACCTACTGATTGTATGAATTTGGGATCTATCGTACCAGAGTCTGTTTAGGCTATTTCTTTCTCGACAAGCTGACCGATAGAATGTCAACTTTTCTACTATGGTGAATAGTAGGTTGACATAGGCTCATAGGCGGCGCATCCATAAGGCTAGGGGAAGCTAAGCTTTCCCTAAGTAAATTGAATTAAATTGCCTAAATTATATTGCCTTATTAGCCTACTCTTGTCTATACCAAAATAAATACAATTATTCAAAATAGGCTAATAAAACATGATTTGGCCACAGAGGATCATTAGCTTCCCCTAGCCTTCAAAATAAATAAATGTTTTGCCTACAGTCACATTGCTTACAATCGGAAGGAAAGGCAGCGCACGCAATTGGTGCAGCACATGCTGCAATAGCAAGTATATTATTGAGTTGCGCCTGTCAGTGAAAAGTATAGGCCCAGCCAGGCATATCGCAATATTTCCAAATTAAATTGCGGGATAACATAGTTTGGAATACATTCTATCTAACATAAAGAGAAGACAAAGAAAATACACGAAACAAAACAATCGACATATCAAATAACTTAATTGAGCGAACAACACTAGGCCAGCGGAGTGCATCGGCCATGCGCACAGCGCATCTTCACTCTCATTGTTGGGCCAGTGCCACTGTTTGTTTTTGGACAATAATTTCCTCTAGTTTAGATGGATGTCATTCTATTTGTCTCCCTTTCTCGTAGGCCTATTGTATGGACAACGTCGTTTTTACTGATCTGTTGGTCAGTGTCAGCACCGTAGGCTACCCTGTAATTTGTCATATTCTAAAAGATTCTGCTAGTGTTTCCAGTCACAAGTTTAGTAGAATTGCATGAAATGTGTTTTTTTTCGGTGCAAAGAAAGATGAGACGTTTCTGATATAGCCCAGGCCTCTACGCTATCCTCGCTCAGCCATGCATTGAACAGTCTTTTTTGCGAACAGTGATTGTGTTATATTAGCCTAAATTATGACTATCTAATCTACTCATCACATTACGACTAGTAGGCTATATTACATCAGTCTGCAAATGCGATGATTCGTGGAATGCTTTATTATAAAGGTGCATTTTTATGGGGAACATTTGCTTCACCAAACAACTCAGGCTTTGCCTATGCATAGGCTAGTGATTTTTCTGTTCCTTTCAAGTCTTGTTGGCTGAGGAAAAGTAAATGTGGTCAGTTATTCTAACATCTTCAAGGTGAAAGGAAAGGACACGCATCCAAATGCATATGGGTCCGGTAAATTTCTCAAATGTCCTGTAAATTAAAATCCTGCTGTCAAGTGTCTGGTGCCCCATTTTCATAACTGAAACCCAGGTACTATTGTACCCTCAGACACCCCGGTCTTAATTACAGCACAGCAGGCTTCATTCTCTCTCTCTCCTGCAATCTATCTCTCTGGACATGGGTGATCTCTCCCTTCTGCTCTGTCACTCTTTCTGTCATGCCCTCAATTTTCTCTCTTGCTCTCTCTCTCCAGTTGTATGTGAAGTGGTCTCTTGTCATCATCATGTTATTTGGTAGACAGTAGGTACGAGGTACGCTCCACACACTTGATTGGTGTCATTTTAATGGGTCATGATGAGGTGAATCACTGTTTCTGGAGACAGATGGCTGGCTGATTTACGGGGGGGATTAACTGTCTTCTGGGGAACGCTGTAGCTGTGTGTGTCACACTCTCTCCCTCAAACACACACAGCCTTGAATGAAATGACTACTTGCTTACAAGTGTTTTATTACGCTCGTAAAGCAAGGGATGCCTTTCTGTTAACTTGTGTGGGAATTCCATTATTCCCCAGTATATTGTTGGGCTGTATGTTTGAACAGCCTGTCTCGTGCCAAATGTCTCCCCCGTGTCTGTGTTGATATTAGTTTGTGGGAGATGAATATCCACTGTTTCAAGCGGGATTTATTTCAGCCAACGGTGCCGTCTCTGACCAATGTTTTTATAGGCCTTCCTATTGGCCGCGGAGACAAAATGTTGGTTGTTTTAAAGTTAATTTGATGCAATTCTACACATTTTGCCGTGGTTTACACTGTGTTCTTATGCTATCCGGATGACTCAAACATAACAAATTCAAAGGAGGCCCCATGTCGTTTTGAGAGTTTTAGATTCTCCCTCACTGTCTAGTTTTTATTTTGGTGATTGTTAGTTTTCGAAGGTTACCTTATTGAAATAATGTATAGCTCCATTATTTTCTACATACTTTATCTCGCTTAAGTTTACTCTGAAAATGTTACCATCCCAAATGTGTTATTTACAATTTAGCAGCGGCGGCCCACTGGCCTTGTGAAGGAGGAATGGATAGCTCGTTCCTTCCCCTCTTATAGCAGTCTTACATATCTCTCTCTCGTATTTTCTCTTCTTTCTCTCTCTGCATTGACAAAAGCCTGGCCGGCGTGGATGCTTTTGTTTTGGCCTAGTCTAGACGTGCTGCGTGAGTGTGTACGCGTGCAGCAGCAGTGTGGCGGTGAGGGAGGGATGTAGGGAGAAGTAGCGAGAGCACTAGATAAGGTAGCCCTTGGTTTGGTGGGTGTAAGCAGGCTTTGATTCACAAGATCAGCCCGAAAGGAGAACAGCAAGTGGGGGAGGGGCAGGGTGTTATGGAAGGAGGGAGGGAGGGAAGAAGGGTGGTGTGCCAAAGGTGTGGAGGGAGGGAGAGAGAGGGGGAGGGACCTCAAGCTATTGATGGGGGGGGGGGGTGGAGGGAGAGGGAGGGGTAACAAGCTGTGGGCTGAGACTAGCGCTCAATGAGGAAGCGAAACAGTCGAGCCATTTTCAGCGTTGAATAACCACCGCACGCCGCTTGCTGTGTGTGTGTTTGAGAGAGAGAAGAGCTACGAGAGAAAGGAAAGAAGCAAACTCTCCTCCTGGAAAATTTTTTTTACCGGAGCTCTCTCCTTCCTTTCTCACTCTTACTGCTTGTGAGGGGGGAGGCCCGGGGTGGACACACAATGGGGCGAGGAGCCTGTGGCTACTGGGCCGTTGTATTGCTGCTGAGAGGGGGAGGGGGTCGAGCGAAGGAGACCGGCACACACAGCTAACTCAGCCAGCCGGCTCCAGCCAGGCCTCAACAGGCTCAATCTTACCCCGCTCCCTGGCCCTTTTCTGTTTTGTTTTGTTTTTTTGTTTTTTTCAAGGAATACCCCTCACTTAAACCTGGATCTTTGGATTATTCGTGTGTGGATTATTGTTAATGGATTTTGTGAAACGGATTTATATTGGAACCTTGAAAAGAACCGATTTCTCTCTTCCTGTATTTGTGAGAAAGGGAGCCAAACTTCTCCTGTTTTCTTTTTTTGCTTTGTGTTGAGGGAAGCTTCTAGATGGATTACAAGATGCATGCTAAATCTAACGATCTGCTGGATTTTCAGACTCTGGATGCCCTCTTGGAAAAAATTTCACATTATTCTTCTGTCTCTGTGAAAAGGTAACGTTTGGCCGATAGAGATTTAAAAAATAATATTCCTTCATGTTTCCCATTCAAGATTTTACTGAGTTACAGTTGATAGGAGGAAATCAGTCAATTTAAATAAATTCATTAGGCCCTAAACTTATGGATTTCACGTAACTGGGAACACACATGCATCTGCTGGTCATAGATACCTTTAAAAAAAATGGGTCTCATGATCTCATTCACGGTATTTCTGTCCATTAAAATTGCCATCGACAACATGCAATTGTGTTTTTTGTACTTAGCTTATACCTGCTTATAACCCCACTGCTACCATGGGGCACTCTGTTCACAACGTTGACATCAGCAAACCGGTTGCCAACCCGACGCCATACAAGTGGTCTGCGGTTGTGAGGCCGGTTGGACGTGCTAACAAATTCTCTACCATAAGAGAAATGAACATAAATTTATCTGGCAACAGCTCTGGTGGACATTCCTGCAGTCAGCATGCCAATTCCACGCTCACAAATGTCAACATTTGACATTTGTGGCATTGTGTTGTGACCTTTTAGTTGCCTTTTATTGTCCCCACCACAAGGTGCACCTGTGTAATGATCATGCTGTTTAATCAGCTTCTTGATATGCCACCCCTGTCAGGTGGATAGATTATCGTATCTTGACAAAGTAAAAAATGCTAACAGGGATGTAAGCAAATTTGTGCACAAAATTTGAGAGAAATACGCTTTTTGTGCATATGCAACATTTCTAGGATCTTTAATTTCAGCTCATGAAACATGGGACCAACACTTCACATATTGCGTTTTTTTATTTTATTCAGTGTACATAAACTAAGCCTACAGCTTACATTTGTACTGTATTAAGGCCACCTAATCTAAAACGTGGAACTGAAATGGAAAGCTCCAGTTTATAGAGAGAGGTCTTTGTTTGTGGACATCAAATATGACCTATTAATGTGTCATTTTCTCTGAAGTAGCCTATTAGTTGAAAGACAGTGGAAATCATTGGTTCAGAGGATTGCATTGTTAGCCACCATTCTGCCAGTAACTCTCCTGAAGGGCGATAGGTGTTGGGGGGGAAGGGTGGGTTACAGAGAGAGTGGGTTGTATTTGTGGCAGCAGGGCTAGTTTTTGGGGGTAATGTATCCTGATTCCTGGAAATGCCTTGGTGAATGAACTGGCCCTGTGAGTTCAGCCTGTGAGGAAGGAAGGGAGAAAGAGAGCAAGGGGGTTCCTTTATCTCCAGTTCTCTGTGTTTTGTTTACAAAGTGACTCAGTGACTCGTACGTGAGTGTTATCACTCTCTCCTCTCCAGTCTTGGTGTGTGTTCTACTCACCTCTTCGTCCTGGCTTTTTGTCCACTATAAACAGATTATTTTGTGTATTGAAACGTTTCGCTCCTGTTGAGCACCACCCTGTGTGTTTGGTGCACCTAGATGCTCAGTCCGAGATGGAGATTGTCACTGGGAATGTTTCACCACAGTGTTCTGTGACTTCGACCAAACACAACCAACCTGGTTAATGTAGGCTTGTCACCAGCAGCAGTGTGTGTCTGTGTGTTAGGGTTGGCTGATAGACTATATGATAATATTGAGTATTGGGGATATTTGAACCTGACAAATCAGAACTGTGCAGTTTTATCAGAACATATGTTCAATATGAATAAAGCCTTTATTTATTTTTGTCATACGTGTATCTTCTTCCCGAGAAGGCATCCTGGCCATACTATCATAAATAAGCACAGTGGAAATATTTTGTCATCAACAATGCTGATGATAATGATAATAATGATAATAATATAATATCTGCAATATTTGGAGGAGCATATCATGGAATAGGTTTCCCCAAATATCGCCCAACCCTAGTGTGTGCATGCGTGTGTGTGGTGTTGTCACTCAGAGGAAGCCTGCTTGCCTCTACAGAGCCCCACAGCACACACAGCCAGTAGAGAGAAGGACTTTGAACAGTCAGACATGACGCATGCTTCTGACTCAGTTGGGCCCCCTCAAAAAAGTGGGTTTGTGTTCCATGAATGGCATGCCAGATGTGTGCATGAGCCTGCATGCACATAGGTGAGACCAGTGCTCAGCTGAAGTGAGAGTTGAGGTAATTTGCGTCCCTGGTCCACAGTAGTTCCATATGTAAGGCAGAATTCCCCAACTGGTGGCCTGCGAGTGGCTTTATTTGGCCCCCCAAGTTTCCAAATATTTTTGTTGCATTTTCATTGTTGGAAATAAAAACACCAGGAAATCACCTCCAATTGATTTTAATTTAGCAATTAACAAGGTTTGAAATAATTGTTTTAGTCAAATATTATATATGTTTGGGCTTCTTGTGGTCAATTTGCAGTATACTAACTGTTTGTGATTATGTTCTGGCCCCTCAACCATCCGCTCAATAAAAAAATGGTCCCCCGGCTGAATCTAGTTGACGATCCCTGATGTAGGGAATGGGCTGTTATTTGGGACAAAGACGTAGCCTAAATCCTGGCCAGGCTGACCGAAAGCATGCTGTGCCCATTGCGGACCCCCACTGGGTGAAGATGTGACGGTTTACTCCACTGTCTGACGCACAACATACTGTAGATTCAACGTCTTGGACTGACGGAAAGAGTTCAAATGAAGTAGGCTAGACCCATTAGTCTATAGGCTGTGTATTTCTCGCAACATCATCAAACCAATAGTTTATTTATCCAATGTTTCGGAATGATAAAATTCAGATTTTGTGGCATGACTAACGTTCACTACAGTTTGTGTCCAAATCTGAAATTCCAGAATGAAGAGTACTTTTGATTGCCGACTGCTGGGTCTAGCGCACGGTTCTGACTGTCTGCCTGGTAGCTGACCTGCCTATACTGTGCCCCTCCCCTCTCTCCGTCCCTCGCTAGCTTGCTATGAAAGATGCGAGTGTTCTCTGAAATACGGCAACTAATCAGTCTCCTCCGTTCCAAAAGTAAAGAATCTTAGGAGTCGATTGAATGTTAAGAGGCAGAAATGGTGGTTGACATTGGGAGTTGACGTGCAAGGAGTCGTGGAATCAATTATTTTTGGAGTCTACTCTCCACCACTGTCATCACTGTTTTAAGTTGGAAAAATGGCAGAGGAAGGCAAGTGACAGCAGTGAAGTCCTGTTTGGCAATACTGTGAAGTTAAATGAGAAGGAAATGCGAACTTTGCGAGGTGGAATTGAGGTAAAGTTATAGCAGTACAGGTGCAATGCTTAACCATCTGAAACGGATGCACCGTGAGACCCAAA
This sequence comes from Salvelinus fontinalis, assembly GCF_029448725.1. NCBI lineage: Eukaryota > Metazoa > Chordata > Actinopteri > Salmoniformes > Salmonidae > Salvelinus > Salvelinus fontinalis. Next base: position 1,819,691 of record NC_074698.1, read on the forward strand.
CCAATGGTTTTGAATTCACACATGGAATTTTTACGGAAAAACTATCTAAAAATGTGTTTTGCAGTTTAGTCACAAGTAGTCCACTTTTTTAGCCATTTGGGACCAACTTGTAGCTGCATGTCTCTTACTGCACTGTTGTGTAGATCGGGATCCTCTGGCCTACTTTCCTACTGGCTGCAGCTACCTCCCCTCCCCAGGTGCTTTTAAATGTTTTATTTTAAATCAGTTAAGAACAAATTCTTATTTACTATGACGACCTACACCGGCCAAACCTGGACGACGCTGGGCCAATTGTGTGCAGCCCTATGGGACTCCCAATCGCGGCCGGTTGTGGTACAGCCTGGATTTGAACTAGAGTGTCTGTAGTGATGCCTCTAGCACTGAGATTCAGTGCCTTAGATCGCTGCGCAACTCGGGAGGAAAACGTGAATGATTATTTACTTTCTAGATGGAATAGATTAGCCTAGTAGATACAGTACATCTATTTTGTAACCTGTCATGAGGTGTATGTGTCCCAAATGGCACCCTATTCCCTGTGATGCTAGTCAAAAAGTAGTGCACTATATAGGGAATAGGGTGCCATTTAGGACAAGATTTCCCTTTTCAAGTGACAGTCACTGACAGATCCTGATTTCCTGGCTACGACTAGGCCCCTGATAACCAGAGCCACCTCCTCCCCTCTCTCCCAACATTCCTCGGCAGTCTGTGGTGATCTATGTCCAGGTCAAAGGTCAACTGTTCGAGAGCAGTGGGGGTGTGTGGTAAGACGCGCACACACACCGGTAGGCAGGAAGTCAGCCAGCGGCAGCATTTATAGTCAACTCTTGTTGGAATCTGCATCTGCTGAGTCATATTTACAAAGTGCATCAGAGTAGGAGACAGTGCTGATCTTGGATAAGGTCCCCATCCATATAATAGACTACCAGTGTGAAAAGGTTCCTCTTGCCAATTGAAACCAAACGTGTTTCTGTCACTAATGTGAAGTAGGAAGGTGAGAATGGAGCCAAGTAGACCTGATTAGGGAACACGTCTCAAATGACACCCTATTCCCTATAGGAATGTGTGGCCTCTTTGCCTGAGCTAATTGTGTTTATCTGGTCAAATAGGTTCAGTCAGCAGTTAGCTGAGGGTTTAAGTAATCACACTAAACTAGACCCAATAGTGGAGCAATAGCACACAGTGGGGAGAAATTGTGTACTTTGTACTGTGTGTGTGTCCCGGGATTCCCTGGTCGTTGTTGCCTGGCTGTTGTGAACCATCTGGTGGTGCTGTTTGTGTGTGCTGGTATACGTCGGCAGATTCCTAGTCCCAGAAAACACTGCATCCCGGCCCAGCTGGAGCATCAGCCTGGTGTTGTGGCTAGCTAGAAGCTACCTAACGAACACATTGCTACACTCTGTCCCTGTAGAGGGAGCCCTCCCGTCTGTCCCTAAACTGTCAGCATGTACCTGCCACAGACACCTCCCCAATATCGGTCCTCCTCCTGTGTCTAGGAGCTGGGTGGTGTTCTTCTGTTTAAAACAGGGAGGGAACTTTGTCCATTATGTCCAATGAGGAGATGCTAATTTTCATTACAAACACAAACACATTTTAAAATGTTTTCTGTTGCGTGCCCCAATGAACACGACCCTGTTCTTTGCGGAGGGCCTGTCAGTTCCTTCCTTATGTCTGCTGCTACTGCTGCTTGGTCCTATTGTCTGTCCCTGTCAACCTCTTTTGTACTGCCACCTCAGTCGAGCGCACACATTGTACAACACAGACTGTCTGTACCACCCAAATGTATTGCCAGAGGAGCCCCAGCTTCTCACTCCTTTAAAGTTGCATGGTACCAAAGCCAGCACTGTTCCCAATCTGCTTTCCACTAGGAAGTTATGTGGATCTTTGTCTCTGAATGCAGGCTGCTAATTTGGTCATCAGGAGGAGCAGCTCTGTCCTGTAACATGTCTAGCATTATATTCAGGAAGTTTGTACTCTGTTATAAGAAACGTTCAATTAACTGTTTTGGGCAGTGCTTTGACCTGAGTGGGAAGGCAAGTAGCAGACAAGTTAACATTCCTCTCTGCTGTTGTCATCCCATACAGAGGTCAGTCAGTGTGTGGGTGTGTTTCCTCCAGGGAGGCCTAGGCAGTGATCATGTGCTTGGTTAACTGCTAACTTCTCAGAAAGGTGACTCATCAGGAATGTGTTTAGTTCGAGGGAGATCCATACACTGGTGTGTGTGACTGGCCAGAGTTTTAAACTAAAACCCCTCATGATCAATACTTTATGGTTGGGCACATTCCTACACTTTGCTGTGTCTTTGTACTCTGTCTCCAACACACTGGCCTTGTGACATAGTAGCCTGGGAGGGGAAAGGAAAAGAAGGGGAGAGGCAAGAGGAGGCATGGGAACACTGGGTTCCACCAGCAGCCAGATGATGCCAAACGTACCACACACAACCTCCCACATCCTGAAACACTCCAGAGACCAGAGACTTCCAAGGAATGGGATAGTCTGTGTCTTACCAGGGACCCGCATAAACTATTACAGCAACACACACAGGCCCTGCTAAAACCCCAGCGATGGCTAACCACTAACCCACCTCTGATCTCTCTCACACACACAGGGTTGGGGTCAATTTCAGTTCTAGTCCATTCAGAAAGTAAACCAGAACTGGAACTAGAGTTTCAGTATAGTCCTTGAATTGACAGGAATTTAAATAGAATTAACCCCAACCCTGACACACAAACTGACAGATACAGACAAAGCCTTTTTTTTTTCTTTTTTTTTTATGAAGGGCTGGAGGGAGGACCTAAGGGCTGTGCCCCCCTTTTGGACATTTTTGTACACCTGTAACTGCCATTTCCTCCAATCCAGAGCAAAAATAATCCTTATATCTATATATATATATTTTTTTTTATTGTTTATTATTATTTTTTATACAAAGTAGAGCAACGCCTCTCTTGCATTCTTTAGGGAGAACCCTTAAACCTGTAAGATCAGAGCTCAGAACAGGGATGGTTGATCTTCCTGCAACGCACCCACTCACAGAACACATCTAGTTTAGGTGCGGTAATTGAATGTGGGATCATGCTGATGATGACGCAGGGTTTTTTTGTGGTTAGGTTTTGGGGCATGATGGTAGCGCTGGGATGATAAACCGAAAATTACAGACACACATTGCCTTCCTCTTACCGAAGCATTTAGCATACGTTTGTACTTTTATGTGTTTTTAGTTTCCCAACGTTCCTGTAGATGGTTTGAAAACCATTATTTGGTCAACAGTAATGGCCTGTGCATTATGTTCATTCCTGCCATGAAAGTGTCTGCCTGTTCTTGTTTCGCTGTCGGCTGCTGTATGAGCGAGCCACTCACACCCCTTCCCCGGCTGCGCACGGAGAAGGGAGATGCATCGTGAGAAGCACACCCATATAACCGTTGCTCAAAAATGCAATTGCGGAGAAAAATACCGTTTTCAAAGCAACTACTGTATTAGTTATAGTGAGGTGTCATAGCTTTCTGTGAGTATATATTTTTAGTTCTCCCCTTTAATATTGCGTTCATGGCACAATTTTACAACCGGAGTAGGGTGTGGTAGCCTATGGTTTTGATGTGCCCGCAGAGCACGCCATTCGCAGTGAATAAGCCTATCAAGTAGGCTAGGCTTTGGAGGACAGTAGCCTACATTTACTGATAGATTAATCAATTAGCCCACATGGCTATATAGCAACATTATCATAGTTAGAGTTAGCAATCTAGCTCAGTGTTTTTTTGAGTTCGTACTTGCTCAGGTTGTGAATAATATAGTCAATATGCACAAAGATTCTGCAAGTTCTCCGAAGAGGCAAAAGTACACCTGATATTTCTGGATCCTAGTTTGACAGGTTGCACATCAAAATAGAAATTATGCATTTCCTGGATATGTTAGATGAAATAGCTTACTTTTTGAATCATAGGCTATGATCTCAGTTGTCTTATATGCTCTAACTGTTGTGTTCCTATGGAAAACCAGGTTTTTGTTATATCTCTGTTGTCTTGTGGTTAAAATGTCACACGCTGAGTAGAATGGGGAAATCCCTAAACATTTAGGAAACTACAGTACTCTACCCGCAAACTGTGCATACTGAACTGATGGCCTCTACAGAATTGAACTAACATTTGTTGCATAAACGCATACATTTTCCATTCTAAAGTCAAATCTGCTGCTGATGGAGCTCATGAGCTGGGCCTCTGAGCTGATGTTTGTGTGTGTGTGAATGTCTGTGCTGTATGCACTATATAAGCTCCTGAGCTGAGCCATAAGGAAGACATTTGAATGCTGAATGTGCCATGCAGAGGTGCAAGAACAGGCCGCCTGCCTCGCGTTAGTCAGCTGTGCACAGAACCCGGTTTGACTAGGCTACTGATATTGCATGGGGTTATTCGACATGCAAAATTACTGTTGGGTCAATGGCTGTCAACGCACTTACATGCAGTTCGAAACTGGAGAGGACTCATCAGTTGTTACAATAGATTAGATTTTGAGAAGGTAGAAAATGTAATACAACGTGAACCGGCCATTTGTATCTTAAACATTTTGAATCGGGGACCGATGCATATTGGTGAATCGTTACATCCCTTGCCTTTAGGAGTTTAGCAGCTGTAGCCATGTCACCCACAGAGTCACCCACAGAGTTGGGAAGGGTATATTACTGGAAGCATTCAAAGTTTACCAGTAAACTACCATTAATTTAGTTAGTTCAAGGAATATATGCAATTTTATCAGGTGACATCTTGTGGCCTTTTTGGGTACTACAGGTAATCACAGCTGTCTGTAATTATCTCTGGCCCTCTGGCTTTATCGCGTCTTAAAAATTTAAATAAATTAAGCTGTATAACATTATCCTAAGTATGTAAACCATCAACTTATTGAATACCATTGAGGGTTTCAGCATTCTTTTATTTTTTTACACACCTTTTATTTATTTTTACTATGTCTGTCTTTGTTGTACATGTTTTAGGGCCAAATTGACGGCAGTTGTGAAAAAAAGACAGTTGGAAGAGCTATTTTCTCTTGAACCTGACAGTATCCACTAGAAGCTCATGGACAATATGGGCACAGATAGAAAAATGTATACAATATATGAAAAAGTTATTAAAGTATAAATTATCAAAGTTGCCATAGATTACCTGTTACTTACCAAAATTACTGAGGATTCCGTTAACTGGTAAATTAGAGGGAGCTTTTCAACCCTATATGTCTGACAGAGATGCTAATGACTGTCTCTGTCTGTCCCACCTTCTTCTCCTAGAGAGCCTAGTGAGGAGTGCAATGGAATCATCGGTGCTCTCTCAGTGGAGTCGTCCGCGCCGGCGTCGAGACTAAACAACTGGTGTTCCGCGGCCACCGCCGCCCCTACCCCTGCTCCGGCCACTGTGCCCGCGCCCCTAGTCACCTCTGCAAGAATGGGGGACGGCCTGGACGCAACCACAGTGCAGATGTCTTCGTCGGGCAGCAGTAGTAGCAGCCAGGGGGGGCAGCCCCAGCCATCCACCTACGTACCAACCGTGCCAGAGTTTAACCCGCCGCCCCCGGAGTACATCAACCCGTCGCAGCCCAAGCGGCAGACCAACCAGCTGCAGTACCTGCTGAAGGTGGTGCTGAAGACCCTGTGGAAGCACCACTTCTCCTGGCCCTTCCAGGCACCCGTCGACGCCGTCAAACTCAACCTGCCGGTGAGTGTTGTGTTTCTGCCTGGCTGGCTGTTGTGTCTCGCTATATGGACTAGAAAAGGAGAAACGTACGACCTGAAAATAGTCTTTGAAGGTTTATTTAATTTCAAAGTTGAATTCACTAAATAGTCTTCAGAGCAGGTTTGGGTTGGAGTGTAGCCTGCTTTAGACCTCTATCCTGATTACCCATCCACATCGCTCTGACCAAACGCCACACTCACTAGTGTTGCTTCTCCACCATGAGTTTGGGTTTGCTTTTCTCCCTGGCATTTTATAAAATGACTGTTCTGATTGGTCCCAGATACGGAAGGGTTGGGCCAGAGCCGTTATTGGCTTTGATACTCTGATTGGTTAGCGACGTTGATGAATTTGTATTGTACAACTTCATCATTTTGATGTCAGCACAATTTTTTGGGGATGGCAGTTTCAGACTAAATGTATGCAGTGGAATTAATTTCAGGATGAATTATCAGGCAAATTAATTACATTTCTATTTATCAAATCAGTTGTAGACCAACAGTGAAATGCTTACTCAACGGTCCTTGCCCCCATTTTAATGTTACAGGACCTTTTCTAACAGAGTTAAGATAAAGAACAAATGAAGTTTTTTTGGGGGGGGGGGGGGGGTGGTAGTGACACGAGGAATAAATACACAATGGATAACGAGAAACAATGAGTCCAAGTTACATGGCTATATACAGGGAGTACCAGTACCAAGTCGATGTACAAGGTAATTAAGGTTGCGATGTACATATACATTCAGTGACCAGTTTATTAGGGACACCATCTAGTACCGGTTCGAACCCCTGTTTACCTCCAGAACCGCCTGAATTATTTGGGGCGTGGAATCGTTGCTCAATTGGTATCAAGGGGCCTAACGTGTGCCAGCAATATATTACACCACTGCCACCACCCTGTACTGTTGACATCATGCAGGATGGGGCCATGGATTCATGCTGCTTACACTAAATTCTGACTCTTCCATCAGCATGACGCAACAGGAACCGGGATTCGTCAGACCAGGCTATGTTTTTCCACTTCGGTTGTCCAGTGTTGGTGATTGCGTGCCCATTGGTGCCGCTACTTCCTGTTTTTAGCTGAAAGGAGTGGAACACTGTGTGGTTGTTTGCTGCAACAGCCCATCCGATGAGTTGTGCGTTCCGAGATGCTGTTCTGCCCACCACTGTTGTGCTGCGCTGTTAATTATCTGTTTGTGTCCCGCCTGTTAGCTTGCACGATTCTTGCCATTCTCCTATGACCTCTCGTCAACGAGCTGCTTTCGCACACAGGACTGCCGCTGACTGGATTATATATATATTTTTGTCGCAGTATTCTCTGTGAACCCTAGACACTGTCGCGCTTGAAAAGCCCGGGAGGCCGGCCGTTTCTGAGGTTTCTGGAACCGGCGCGCCTGGCACCGATGATCATGCCACGCTCCAAGTTGCTTAGGTCACTTGTTTTGACCATTCTAACATTCAATCAAACAGTAACTGGATGCCTGTCTTCGTGATTTATATAGCAAGCCACGGCCACGTGACTCACTGTCTGCAGAAGCGAACCATTTTCATGAATGGGGTGGTATACCTAATAAACAGGCCAGAGTGTAGGTAGGAGTGAAGTGACTGTGCAACGGGATAGATAATAGACAGTAGCAGAAGTGTGTGTGTGGCGTCAATATGCATGTGTACGCATGCTGTGTGTGTTATGTCTGTGGGTAGAGTCCAGTGTATGTCCATAGTCAGTGCATGACAGTTGGTGCAAAAAAGGGTAAATGCAGGTAGTCTGAGTAGCCATTTGATTAGCTATTTAGCAGTCTTGTTTAGTTGTCTTATGGCTTGGGGTAGAAGCTGTTAAGGGTCCTGTTGGTTCCAGACTTTGTGCACTGGTACCTCTTTCTTTGCGGTAGCAGAGAAAACAGTCTATAATATTTCCAGGGATTGCTAGTTTTCCCTTTTCTAGGTCCCGCCCTTACAACTCTGCACCCCAAAGTTTGATTCTACTAGTGTTTCTCTGTGTGGCTGTGCCACCCAAGCACCCAACATTCACACTTGGCAGATTCCTCTGTCTGACTGTGACTGTGTTGTTTTAATTGAATTGTACTTAAAAAAATATATGTTTTTCAGGACTACTACAAGATTATTAAAGTTCCTATGGATATGGGAACAATCAAGAAGCGACTTGAGAACAGCTACTACTGGAACGCCCAAGAATGTATTCAAGATTTCAACACCATGTTCACAAACTGCTACATTTACAACAAGGTAACGATGCAGTAATGCACTGTAGCTGTTGTCAACCACCACCATAGAAATAGAATCTATAGAAAGGGCTTGGGACTGCTAACCCTGACAATTTGAATGAGGTGGTTCATTTTATGACCACCACACCCCATATAGTTGGTATCAGAGACATATATTTAGAGTTTGGCTAACTTTTAGAATGGAAACTGTTTTAGAATGGATGCTTTTTCCTAGGTAGTGTTAGATCTGTGTACGTCTAGGTCCTAGGTATGTCTAGGCTTTAGTTTCTGGTACTGTATTAACATGGAGTGTCTGTCTCCCCATGACTGAAGCCTGGAGATGACATAGTGTTAATGGCTGAGCAGCTGGAGAAGATGTTTCTCCAGAAGATTACTGAGATGCCCCAGGACGAGACGGAGATTGCTGTCATGACCGGCAAGGGACGAGGCCGGGGCCGACGGGAAGGAGGTAGAGTACAGCACACAAACACACAGACACACTGAAACGCATACACACTCCTGGCCTGGGGTTTCCAATATCCTACTGAACTGTGCTGTGCTGGCCAGGTTACGCGTCCACCATAGTTGCTGGAACTTTCCTCGAAAGGACAATGTGAAAGGGAAATACCTGAGCCAGCACAGTAGGTTTCAGGTTGGTTTTTGTCATATCTTGTGACTTTTTTGGGGGGTTTCATGTTGTTTCGAGTGAGTAACCTCCACTTTTCATAGTAAATAAAAGGAAGAATTATCACTGTGAATCATCATAATGTTTGTTTCAATTAATCCCTTAAGGGATGGGTTGCCAACTGGCACCAAAATAGATTTAAGTTAATTCAATTTTGGGTTTGGGGTATCCACATTTTTATACCGTTTTTGTATCATTCCGTGTATACGGTGTTACCGCAAGGGGCGCAATTAAAAATGTGTGTTTTTACGCTCAACAATTTGGCAACAGGGATAGCGGAAGAGAAGTGTTTCCAATTACATTAGTAGACAATTAGTATGCAATGCCTACTCATAATAGGTTGAAATCACACGAGGCAACAACAATGTAATTGGAAACACTTATGTTCCTCTGCCTTTTTACTGCAAAACATAGAAATGCACAATTTTCACATGTTGATTTTGGGGTGTTGCTGAAGATTATGAATATTAAGTAAAAAAATAAATGTAACCACATCAAGAGACCTTGAGGTCTGGGGAAAAATTGGAGAAAGTAACATTTTGGGGTTTACTTACCCCTTTAATTACAGTGCACACCAGCGAGAGGCTGTTTTTAGCTGTGTTGTTATGGCACGTGATGGTAGAGTTTGCTAAACAAATACCCACTGGATTGGTGCAAATAATCATGATTTCATCCTGCCAGGTTAGCATAGGCTACTTTGTAGTTAACGTTTAATTGAGAAGGTTTTTGGGGAGCCTTTCCATCTACCAGAAAACTTTTCATTAGCGTCATGCTAACGGCTGCACAAAGTGGTAGTGGCATCGTACATACACAGACAGGGAATTCTCCTTGCCTCTTCAGAAAGTTGCAAGAAATGCGAATCAATGATGCACTCTGTTATGGTAAACTTGGACTAATTGCTACGTTTTCAATACATTTAGTTGATTCCTTACTAAGTTCAATGCATTTTAGAATTTTGTTGAATTCCGTTTTAATGTCTGGATTCTGTGATTTCTGTCCATTCTGCGGATTTTATAGAGCCCTAGATCTTTCTCCAGGAGGGGATTGAATCTCTACTGTAACCAAGAAGCTTGATCTTGACATCTAGCCACTTATCTAGCAAGTTAGAAAACCAAATGCATAGCTGGAGCCCTGAGCTGGATATCATTTAATTGGCATCTTAGATTTCTTGTAGTTGTACTTATTCAATTTCATTCATGCATTGTTCTGTCTCTCTGTGTGTCTCACACCCTCCCAGGTCTGAACTTGAAGCCAGGCCCGACTATGGATTCTCCGTCCACCACCCCCCAGACACGGGGCTTCTCCAGCCACTCCCCAGGGCCCCAGACCAGAGGACCACCAGTGCAGCAACAGACCCAGGACCAGGGACCCCCATCTCTACCTCCTCAGCCCCTCATGCCAGCCCTGCCCTCCCGCGTGCCCCCAACGCTACCTGTCCACACCCATGCCCATGCGCCACAGCTGGGGGCCCCCTACTCACTGGGCCCGTCGGACCTACCTCTCCAGGCCCCCCCTAAGCTCCCTATTATGACCTCCGTGCCTCCTCCCCCCACCCAGACCACCCTGCCCCCCACCTCCATCCAGAGCACTGCCCCCATACTGCAGAACCCCGTGCCCATGGCCAAAGTGAGTAAGATGGAGGGTTTGGCATGCACAGGTAGGGTGCGGGGTATATCGCTTGCAGAACTGGGTTGTGTTCATTATAGTGGAAAATGAGAATGAATGAGAGTTTCGAGGCGGTCACTCCCTGTTTGTCTGTTTGTTTTCTTCCATTTGATGCATAATGTACGACTCTTCAAATAGTATTTGCGTTCCTTTAAATACTTTGAGCATTTAATTGAACATCTCTGGAGTGCTAAATGGGCATGGTTTGCACTTTTAGGGATACTCCATTGGTTCCATTGCGCCAAGCAAGCTCAATCAATCGCAGTTCAGAATGCTTTTGACAAAAGTACAATGTGTTACTTTGCATCTGATCTAAAACAATCACATTCACCTCTCATTCTCTGCCTCTTCTCCTTCCCCTTTCTGTCCCTCTCCCTGTGCCCCTAATTTTTCTATCCCCCTCTTCCCTTCCCCCCTTCTAGCAGAGAAAGAGCCAGAAGAGGAAAGCAGACACGACCACCCCCACGGCCAACGACCAGCTGAGTGAGTCTTCTCCAGCCGAGTCCAAGTCGGGGAAGACGCTGCCACGGCGTGAAAGCGCCAGGCCCACCAAGCTAATCAAGAAGGAGGCTCCAGACTCCCAGCACCACCTGGGCCTCGGGATAGGTCTCGGTCTAGGGGGACCCGGAGGACCAGGGGTAGGGGCTCATAGCCCCAAGCAGCAGGAGCAGCTACGGAACTGCTCCAGCTTGGTCCGAGACATGTTACATAAGAAGCACGCTGCCTACGCCTGGCCCTTCTACAAGCCAGTAAACGTGGACATGCTGGGGCTGCACGACTACCACGACATCATCAAACACCCCATGGACCTCGCCACCGTCAAGGTGGGTTTGAATGGAACACAATTATGGGTATGTCCCAAATTGCACCCTTTTCCCGATTTATATAGTACACTACTTTTGACCAGGGCCCATATTGTAGTACATTCGACCAGAGCCCTATGTTGGATTAGGGTTGGAAGGAAAGCCTGAAGAAGTGTAGCTCTCTAAGGGATGCCCTTGTCCTCTAAAAGGATTCCAACATTGTGACGTGGTTTTATTGACATGTTGTGATGTGTTTGTAGTTGAAGCTGGACAACAGGCAGTACAGAGACGCCCAGGAGTTTGCTGCCGACGTGCGGTTAATGTTCTCCAACTGCTACAAGTACAACCCACCCGACCACGAGGTGGTGGCTATGGCACGCAGACTACAGGTAATAACACTTCTAACACAGTAAATAAGACCCTCATAATTATATTTAATTACTTACATTTTCCAGAAGGAACTTAAGTTTTGGCAAGTCTGAGATAAAGATTCATTGTAAATATATAAATGGCAACATTCACGTGTGACAGATAAACAGTTAAGGTATATACGAGATAAATGTAAGTCACAAAAATCTATTTCATAACAAATGCCCACATGAGCTTACGCCTTTTCATGTACCTGTTTGTAACTTTTTCATGTACCTGTTTGCTGAACTATTTTCTGTGTTTTACTGGTGCAGCAGATGTCTTTGAAATCTGGGTTCTTCAGTAGGGAGAATAAGTTTTGAAACCGAGTGAAATTCATAGGTTCCTGAACTTTTCCAAAATCAGAACGCCGATGTTTGCTTTTCCATTGCAACTAGTTTTGCTACGGGTGCCCGATTGAACACCACCCAGTTCTGTTCTCTATCCAGACTCTGACACTAAGTATGTCCTCTCCCTCCCTCCCTCTCTCTCTCCAACAGGACGTGTTTGAGATGCGCTTCGCCAAGATGCCAGATGAGCCCGAGGAGATGTTAGCTTCGGCTCCTGCCCCTGCGATGCTCCAGTCCTCCGCCCCCATCATCAAGGCCCAGCCGCCGCCCATCCTAAACCCTGCCTCTTCCATCCTAGGTCCTGCCTCCTTGGTCAAACACTCCGCTTCCTCCTCGGACAGCTCCAGTGATTCGTCTTCTGAGTCGGAATCCTCCACGAACGACTTGGAGGAGGAGAGAGCCCAGAGACTGGCCGAGCTACAGGAACAGGTGAGGAAAGACCGAAACAACAACATGGAATGCAAGTAGGATTGGATTTTCCCCCCCTGATTGAGGGATTCCAGCTTCTCTGGTGACATCTATCTTAATCATACATTATTGAAATGAACCATAACCCCCTCATAACTATCTTCTTCCTGACTTTTCTATGTTGGCACTAATAACATCCATTTGTGATACATTTGATGGATAAATAAAGTTGTTTAAAATCTAATTGAATCCCTGAAGATGGATGAAGTGTGTTGTGTCTTTTCTGACCCCTGGAATATTTGGTGAATGACTATCCATTGTTTTTTGACCGTTGGTTTCCTGTCTGTCTGTTACAGCTCAAAGCTGTCCACGAACAGCTGGCGGCCCTCTCGCAGCCACAGGCCAGCAAACCAAAGAGAAAAGAGAAGGAGAAGAAGAAAGACAAGCACAAAAGGAAAGGAGCGGTAGAGGAGATCCCGGAGCCGGCCATTCAGTTCCCCAAGAAGACCAAGAACAACAGCAGCAGCAACAACAACAAGGAGCTCCTGCCCAAGAAGACCAAGAAACCCAGGTAGGAACAATAATAGCTTTTTCACACTACTGAACCAAGCTGAGAAGAGGGGTATGCTACAAAGCAGGACCAAGGAGTTAGCCAGATAACTTGCCACACATTTTGATGTTATTTGTTATATTATGTTATTTTTTTTAAGAGGAGCTTGAAATGGGCAAATTGATAATAAAAAAAACGGGTGAAAATATTTAAATGTAGCTTTTTTAATTAAACAGAAAATCACAAGTTATTTACGGTTGCTTATTGAAGTTAGCTGGCTAACTCAGTGGTCCTGGTTTGTCGTATACCCCTCTGTACTGCACTGGCCTGGTTCTCCCACACAGCTATGGGAATTTCTGTCTTAGGTGTGGCATTGGGGTGGCAGGTAGCCTAGTGGTTAGAACGTTGGACTAGTAACCGAAAGGTTGCAAGATCGAATCCCGAGCTGCCAAGGCAGTCATTGAAAATAAGAATTTGTTATTCACTGACTTGCCTAGTTAAATAAAGGTAAAAGAAAAAATGTGTACAGAAGTCAGGACCTGTGACATTTTCAAGGGGACACATAATTTTCTGAGCGCATGGATTGTATTGGCACATTATAAACGTTGCTGATTTTAAAGCACTGATTGCCTTTGTCAAATTACTTCATGAAGCTGTTTTGTTGTTAATCCTCTAAGCCATTTATAAGCTTCTGTCTCATTTCCACGGCAAGTGTGGTAACATGATTTGTATTCTCCCTCTGCCTCTGATCTTTCTGCATTTCACAGAGATATTATGTTACTGTGACTACATTACAATGTCCATCTTCTGGCATACTATTTAGAATTCACTACTTCATTCTAAGTAGTATGCTTGTATGGACATTGGAATAGAGACAAAGGTTATTCTTTTCCAGTTGAAATTGTACTGATAGTTTATATATTCTGCTCTGATCTTGCAGTAAGAAGGAGGGAGGTGCGGTGAAGAACAACCACTCTGCAGCCCTGGGCCCCCTGGCAGTGCTGCAGCCCCCAGCTCTGCAGCCCGTGTCGGGCTTGGGGGAGGGCCTGGAGGACGACCCGGCTGCAGCCGGAGCCCCCGGGGAGAAGGGTAAGCCCATGTCGTATGAGGAGAAGAGGCAGCTGAGTCTGGACATCAACAAGCTGCCCGGTGACAAGCTGGGTCGTGTGGTCCACATCATCCAGTCCAGAGAGCCCTCGCTGAAGAACTCCAACCCCGACGAGATCGAGATAGACTTTGAGACGCTCAAGCCGTCCACGCTGAGAGAGCTGGAGAGATACGTGTCGTCGTGCCTCCGCAAGAACAAGAAGAAGGTTCCTGGTGAGTCTCAACATGCGTATCTTTGCCTCCCCCTGTGGCCAAACAGAAACTCCCTGACCCCCTACAAATAGTTTGAAATGTAATGATGTTGCATAATTCATTCAAATCAATCCCAAAATTACGGTTACAAAACATGAATAACGAGGTATTGATAAGATAACTTTTCCACAGCTTTCCTTTAGCTCCTAGGTCACTTTTTATCGTTTTGCCAAGCGGTTTCCTTTAAATTTGTCTCAGCAATGTAGTTTTATGTTGACCAAACATGTTTGTGGAAGATAGTGTGTCTTGAGAAGATGTCGAGTCATGTGCCGCCCTCTCCTATAGTGGCAGAGAAGACCATGGAGGCCATGACGGCCGCCAAGATCAAGGCCAGCTCCTCCTCTGACTCCGACAGCAGCGACTCCAGCTCCTCAGACAGTGATGAGGAGAAGGGTAGGGACACGCACCAAGCCCTTTTCATTTCACTCCTCAAATGTTGTTTTTAAGCCTTTATTATCTTCTTTGGTTTGAAGCTTAACATTGAGGTATTTCACATGTGCCCCATATTATTTACCTCATGCTTATATCATGGTCAATACTTGAATATTTAACAATCTCACATTGTGGCTGTGGTCAACAAAGTATTTTTGTCACGTATTCAGAATTGATAGACGAAAGCTTCATTCAGTAGTCAGGATCTCCTCTGCCTTCTCTTGTCAGGAATCCCTCCTAAACAGAAACAGAAGAAAGGCCACGGGACCAACGAAGGGAAGAAGCCCCATCTCCACCATACCATGTCTGGAGCTGGTCCCCTCCCCCAGGGCCACCCTCACCCCCAGGGCCACCCTCACCCCCAGGGCCACCCTCACCCCCAGGGCCACCCTTACCCCCAGGGCCACCCTCACCCCCAGGGTCCTGTCCTGCAGCCCAGCATCCACCTGAAGCAACAACAGCACCATAACCCCTCCCCCGCCACCTACATGGCCCCTCCCCCGGTAAGATTGATTGATTGAATTTATGAGATAACTAAAAGTAGTAGGCTGCTCCAGCCGGAGACATATTTAACAATTTGGTTATTTAGATAACCACATATCGCAGTCGTAAGTACATGTTCCCTCAGAACAGTCAGTGCTAGTAGGAAAATACACAAGTAAAGGATTTATTAAAGATACTTAACATTGCATACATGATCAATTATCCAGAATAAAAACACAAAGCTTGAATGATTATTTCCTATGTGGTTTTAAAGATAATACATGATAGAATTTTATTGTCTGTTTTCATAAAAGCTTATTACAGGACTTGAATACAGCAGTAAGACGATATAGAAACCGTGTAGTGGGGCATTTCGCTACACACGCAATAACATCTGCTAGTTATGTGTATGCGACCAATACGATTGGATAGGGATGGGGACTTTACAGCTGACAAAAAAAGCATTTGGAAAAGTGCAGCAGTGAAGTTCATTGTATGATGATGGTGCGTGCGTGTGTGTAATGTCTAGGTAACGGTCACGGCGTTGGAGTCCTCCCAGCTGCTGGAGAACACATTTGATTTACTGCCTCACTTCGGCCAGCAGCCCCTCATGCACCTGTCCCAGCACCACCACTCCTCATCGCCTGCCGTGCCCCCCCACCTCAATGTTCACTCGGCAGTGGGGCCTGTGTCCCCGGAGACGCACCCCTTTCTCAACCAGCACCCCATCCACCCCAACCCTAACCCAGGTAAGTCCCGGCCTCTTCAAGCAAGACCTGCCTGAGGTCAGATAGTCTTTCGTATTTTGTTCTAATACAAAGTATAGTTCTATGGTTGATTTGAGCTTGCCTGGCGTAATGGGACCAATGGAAAAGTCCATAATTTGCCAAACCCACCCATCTGGTGCACTGGGCAGGATCGATCGAATGCAAGATAAGTATTCGAAAGAACACTATTTGAACCCAGTTCTGCAATAAGCTGGTCTTGGGTTATCTGAAGGCTTCCTAAAATTTTATTCTAAGAATTTGTTGACCTATCATTAGATTAACTAGGCAGTCCTTTGACTTTTTTCATCGTGATGTTTCCATCCTGACTCTCCTAACCACCTTTTCTCATTGTTTCCCTTCCTCCTCTTCACATGTAGCCTTGCACAACGCCTTGCCCCAGCAGCCGTCTCGACCCAGCCACAGGGCAGCAGCTCTACCTCCCAAACCCCTCCAGCAGCAGCAACCAGCGACCCAGCCAACCCTACTACTACAACAGCTCCAGCCACAAGCCCCTCCACCCCAGCACCACCTCCAGCC
This sequence comes from Salvelinus fontinalis, assembly GCF_029448725.1. Lineage (NCBI taxonomy): Eukaryota > Metazoa > Chordata > Actinopteri > Salmoniformes > Salmonidae > Salvelinus > Salvelinus fontinalis. The sequence goes on from NC_074698.1 coordinate 1,836,068, forward strand.
CCACATCCTCCACCCCGCCCCACCTCAGTCCCTGCAGCAGCGGCCCCTTTCCCCCCCCACCCTCACCCCTCAGGGCCTGATGTCCTCCCTGCCCCCCCAGATGCTCCTGGAGGACGATGAGGAGGTGATTCCGCCCTTACCCCTCAGCCAGGTGCATCTCTACCTGCAACAGCTCCAGCAGGGACAGAGCCAGGGAAGACCTGGCCAACAACCACACAATCCCCAGCAGATCATGCAGTCTCTCCAGGTTCGCCAACAACAACAGAACCAGGCTCCCCTCCTGCAGTCTGTACAGGTCTGTATTGTGTAATATATTTTAGGGCTGTCCCGACTAAAAAATAATGTTGGTCGAATGACTCATCCTGTTCTTTCGACCAATCCATTTGTTGAAATGTTTAAACTTTTCCATATATAGGCAAACACAACATATGTGTTTAAGTAAAACCAACTACGTACGCACTGAGCTTGTCTGATGCACACTGTTTGATGAGTATAGGTGACTGGCGCACGTTGTTGCGGATGACGTGAAAAATAAACTTGAAACGGGAGAATGTTTACTGGTTGCTCAGGGGGGAAAGGGGAAGTCAGATGTGTGGAAGACATGTGACTTAGTTGTGGAAACTACTGGAGATCCAGACAAAAGGAGGGTATAGGAGCAAGCGTTGCGTGAGTATTGTGTGCCAAACAGCTGCTGTTAGATTACAATATAATTTTTTCTGACCAATTGGGACAGTGTAAACAACACTAAATAAGTGTGCCAGAGACTCTCTTCTAACGAATAATATATAAAGCCTTTATTACAGCGGACTAAAAACAGTTGCATGTATTTGTGAATTGCGGTTTATTTCTTGTTTAGGCTAGTTATTCGAAGCTCCCTTTATTTAATTTTAAAACAAAACTGCTTGATTTCATTTCAAAGCATGAATGTCTCGTATGCTGTGTGATGGCATGAGCGAATAAATGATTGATTGATACATTAGACTATATATTAAAATATAGGCCTAAGTAATTTACCGTATTAAGACTAAACAGGACGCGCTCTTAGTCCTGTAGGCTACTCGACAAAGCCTACTAAGGATAACGACATTACTTATTATTATAATGATGATCATAATAATTGTAATAATAAGGAGAAGGAGATAAATAAAAGGAGGGTATAGGAGCGAGAACTGCGTGCATATTATCCGTGACAAACAGGTGCTGTTAGATTACAATATAATTTTTCTGCCGGTTTGTGACAGCGTAAACACTAAATAATAAGTAATACCAGTCTGTTCTAACTCAAGAAAAGTGTTACGCCTTTATTATAGCAAACATTAAAAAAGCAATTTCACAGATTTGGCTTTTATCTGACATTTTGCCATTTCATGAGGCTTGGTGCTCTTGAAATCAGTAGGCTATTAAACACTCAGCAGAAGCAAGATTTGTCTTAGTTATTTAGATACAGTACCAGTCAAAAGTTTAGACACACCTACTCATTCAAGGGTTTTTCTTTATTTTTTACTATTTTCTACATTGTAAAAAAACTATGAAATAACACATGGTAACATATAGTAACCAAAAAAGTGTTAAACAAATCAAAATATATTTTAGATTCTTCAAAGTAGCCACCCTTTGCCTTGACAGCTTTTCTCTCAACCAGCTTCACCTGGAATGCTTTTCCAACCGTCTTGAAGGAGTTCCCACATATGCTGAGCACTTGTTGGCTGCTTTTCCGTCATCCTGAGGTTCAACTCATCCCAAACTCATCTCAAACCATCAATTGAGGTTGGGTGATTGTGGAGGCCAGGTCATCTGATGCAGCACTCCATCACTCTCCTTCTTCGTCAAACAGCCCTTACACAGCCTGGAGGTGTGTTGGGTCATTGTCCCGTTGAAAAACAAATGATAGTCACACTAAGAGCAAACCAGATGGGATGGCATATCGCTGCAGAATGCTGTGGTAGCCATGCTGGTTAAGTGTGCCTTGAATTCTAAATAAATAACTAATGGTGTCACTAGCAAAGCACCCTACACCTCCTCCATGCTTCACGGTGGGAACCACACATGCAGAGATCATCCGGTAACCTACTCTGCGTCTCTCAAAGATGGTGGTTGGAACCAAAAATCTCAAATTTGAACTCATCAGACCAAAGGACAGATTTCCACTGGTCTAATGTCCATTGCTCGTGTTTCTTGGCTCAAGAAACATTATTGGTGTCCTTTAGTAGTGGTTTCTTTGCAGGAATTTGACCATGAAGGCCTGATTCACGCACTCTGAACAGTTGATGTTGAGATGTCTCTTACTTGAACTCTGAATCATTTATTTGGGCTGCAATCTGAGGTGCAGTTACTCTAATGAACTTATCCTCTGCAGCAGAGTTAACTCTGGGTCTTCCTTTCCTGTGGCTGTCAGTTTAATCATAGCGCTTGATGGTTTTTGCGACTGCACTTGAAGAAACTTTGAAAGTTCTTGATATTTTCCGGATTGACTGACCTTCATGTCTTAAAGTAGTGATGGACTGTCGTTTTTCTTTGCTTATGTAAGCTGTTCTTGCCTTAATATGGACTTGGTCTTTTACCAAATAGGGCTACCTTCTGTATACCACCCCTACCTTGTCACAGCACAACTGATTAGTGCAAACGCATTAAGAATACATTAAAAAAATAAATGTCACAAATTAACTGTAAACAAGGCACTGTAAACAAACTGTAAACAAGTGCATTCCAGGTGACTACCTTATGAAGCTGGTTGAGAGAATGCCAATAGTGTGCAAAGTTGTCATCAAGTCAAAGGGTGGTTACTTTGAAGAATCTCAAAAATGAAATATATTTTGATTTGATTAACACTTTTCTGGTTACTACATGAGTCCATATGTGTTATTTCATAGTTTGGATGTCAAGTGAAAAATAAAGAAAAACCCTTGAATGAGTAGGTGTGTCTAAATTTTTGACTGGTATTGTATATATGGATGATTTATAAAGCCAGGCACATTTAACAGTTAGGCTATTGATTTATAGACCTAATTAAGTTTGTTTGCTATCTCCTCAATTTTCTTAAACATTAGGCTAAGCCCTATTCGCACGGGACTTGTATTACTAGACGATATTGGTTATGTAATTATTACTCCAGAATGTCCGTTATTCCAGAGGACGATTCGGGCGGGATTAATTTTTCCAAACTGCCCTGTAATATATATATTTTTAAACTTTTTATAGATTGACAGTTATAACTGAAGCTTGGAGGTTGTTATTTTTAGGCACGAAGGCGATAACAGGACTACACTGATAACTCGAACTTGATTCCAAACCATCTTTGGTATAGTGTCGTCGTCATATTTCAATTTAGGAAGTGTGATCATAATCATTTGGATATTTTCGCAATACGCAGTAGATGTCCTAAATGCCCCCCGGCCTTCAGATGTGAGCTAAACAGTGCACTTGGGTGCGAACGTGAACTTATCATTTCCAAAGGTTTAGGTCAGTTGTATGCTGCTTTGCAATCTATTAATGGAAAGGGTTACATTAAATAGGCAAATAATTTTTTGCTGATGCATTTGGCAATATTCAATCCATTCCTACAAAACATATGAACAAAAGCATTCACTGTGAAAGTTGATACATTTAGGCCCTTCGTATATAGGCTATGCGCAGCACTTCGTTCAATTAATCGAATCAGTTGTTTTCTTCCTCAATCCGTGAGCAACACCTGTCAAACAGACATTTTTCTCAAAACACAGGGATGTCGATTCGCAAGGGACTAGTATTATCAGAGGACCGTGGAGTTCGTCAAAAAACAGTAGGTTATTCTGTCAGGAATTGTATAAAAATATATATTTTTTAAATACATTCTGCCTGCAGTCAACATTTACATGACCTTCAGTCATCTAACCATCTCCCGTCCAGAGCGACCAACAGGAGGGGTCAAGCACCCCGCCCAAGGGCACGTCAACAGATCTCCCACCAAGTTAAAACGCGGACCCGAACCAGTGACCCACTGGCCCAAGACCCCAACCTCCAGGCCACCAACCATCCAAGAGCTGCCCCTCAACCAACCGAGCCACCCCCCCCGGGAAAAAACTAGGGCTTAAGGCCAGGGCTGTTTCCTCATCTATTCTGCTGCTGCCTTTGCTGCATTGTTCTCAATCCCAATATGCTGGTTCATTTTTCCATCATGTACATGGCAATTCTACGGTGCACTGAAGATTATTTCAAAAACCGCGGACAGCGACCATATCCAACACACAAGAGAGCTTCTTATAAAATTATTCATATAAAATAATATTACATTTAGATTTTTTACATATTTAAACCATATACATATAACTTAGTGATGGACTGTGCCATCCCCGTGGTTGCCGCAATGGATTAGTCCACCGAGACGGGCGCAAATCAGACAGGTGTCTTGTGCACTTTGAAAATAAACGGTTAGACAAAAAAAATCTTGCAACCAACAGCCTGTTGACTAAATGGGGTCAGCCCTGGTTTATTTGGATCTTTTGGAGCTACTCTTCTTTGGGTCTACATAATGCTTTTATAATATTTGGATTGTGTACGTTGAGTGTGTAATGTACATTGTTTATGTCTTATACAGAGTCACTGTGTGTCTTAGTAAAATTTGCCCTCTGGGACATTAAACTGATACTATCCTCCTATCCTAGGTCCAGCCATCCCAACCCTCTCTACAGCCACCCCAGCTTTCAGTCCAGCTTCCCCAGCCCCAGTCCAAACCCACACCCCCCTCGCGCCAGCCCCAGCAGATCCAACTCCCACACCAGGTGGCCCGCCACCTGCAGCAGCATGCACAGATGGGTTACCCCTCCCAGGGGCCGGTGGCGCAGCAGACGGGTCAGTCAGACAGGCATGCCGCTGCTGGGCAACACAAGGGGTCCATGCAGTCCTCCGCCAAAGCACAGCACATCATCCAGCAACACCTCTCCCCTCGACAGATCAAGGCTGATTCATACAACAGCGGTGAGACTCAAGTGTTGATTGAGTGATTAAATTGGTTGATTGATCAATTTATTAGAAGACCTCAGATCTCACCAAACCTGGAAGTGTGTAGTGTCTCAGGAACTACATTATTATAAAATAGCAATCAATACAGCGTGACTGCAAAAGAGACAATTTAGAATGTTGTGTGTTTCGGTATGTTTGGACACTGCTGTAGGATTTGAATCAGACTAAATGGTGTTTCTAATCATTCCCTTTCTGTTCTGCCTACAGGGCACCTAAGGGAGAACCCCTCCCCCATCATGATGCATTCCCCCCACCTCCCCCAGTATCCCCCCATAACGCACCAGTCTCCGCCACACAACCTGCAGCCCAAGAAAGTGAGTATTGTGTGTGTGTCGGTTTCTATTTCTGTCAGTCTGCATCTGGATCTGTTTAGAAAACGTGCATTCGGGCCTCCCGGGTGGCGCAGTGGTCTAGAGCACTGCATCGCAGTGCTAGCTGCGCCACCAGAGTCTCTGGGTTCGCGCCCAGGCTCTGTCGCAGCCGGCCGCGACCGGGAGGTCCGTGGGGCGACGCACAATTGGCTTAGCGTCGTCCGGGTTAGGGAGAGTTTGGACGGTAGGGATATCCTTGTCTCATCGCGCTCCAGCGACTCCTGTGGCGGGCCGGGCGCAGTGCGCGCTAACCGAGGGGGGCAGGTGCACGGTGTTTCCTCCGACACATTGGTGCGGCTGGCTTCCGGGTTGGAGGCGCGCTGTGTTAAGAAGCAGTGCGGCTTGGTTGGGTTGTGCTTCGGAGGACGCATGGCGTTCGACCTCTCCCGAGCCCGTACGGGAGTTGTAGCGATGAGACAAGATAGTAATTACTAGCGATTGGATACCACGAAAATTGGGGATAAAAGGGGATAAACATTTTTTTTTTAAATTGTGCATTCAAATAATATTTGTTTTCTCTCAAATACTGTAGCTTCGCTCGATTGTTGGCGCTTGCCTGGAACAATGGAGTTAATAGACTAGTCCTAAAAAAATGTGCGCTCCAGGCCTGCGCAATCAAAAGCTGAACATATTTAAGTGAAAACAAATACTATTACTACAAATACTATTTGAATCCCTGGTCTTGACTTTTTTGTGCTGTGTGAAGTTCGATAGAGCCTCTGTGTGGGGAATGTACGCGTTAACCTATTTCTATATGCTTGTTGAAGGGACAGCAAGCATTTAAGCCACAATCTTAAGTCTGTTTTTTAATGGGTGAATATCATTCATAGAAACGACCACTGAACAGCAGAACATCTTCCAGAATGTGCCTTTAACCCTATCCGGCTTTGTGCTGTGTGTTGAAGGAGCAGCGTGCGCCCCCGGCCCTGGTAGGCTTGAAAGAAGAGAAGTTTCCTCCCTCTCCAGTGATGAGAGGAGGAGAGCCCTTCAGCCCAGCCATGAGACAAGACCCTCACAAACACCCAGATTGCCACAGCAAGCCCTCTCTACCAGGTCATGCACAGCAGAGTGAGTACGCCTGTGGGGACCCTTGCTGACACAAGGGAAAACATATATTTTGGGGTTTAGGGTTAGTATTATGGTTAGGTTCAGGGTTAGATTTAGGGTTAGGGAAAATAGGATAGGAATCAAGTGTGGTGTGTGTGTGTGTGTGTGTGTGTGTGTGTGTGTGTGTGTGTGTGTGTGTGTGTGTGTGTGTGTGTGTGTGTGTGTGTGTGTGTGTGTGTGTGTGTGTGTTAGTGCTCGGCGTTATACTGTATTTTACTATATACCGGTATTTATGCACTGACCGGTTTGGGTTTTTACTTTAACTTCTTTAATGGTATTTCAATGTTTGGTTTGTTAAATGTGATACGCCACTCCGCCGTGTGTAACGTCCTCTTTTATAGTTCACTCCGCTACTTGAGTCGTTGCTCTCACTCTCTCACCAAGCTCGCCCCCTGTCAATCAAGTAGCGCAGTTAACTTCTTATGGCTGGGGGCAGTATTGAGTAGCTTGGATGAATAAGGTGCCCAGAGTAAACTGCCTGCTACTCAGGCCCAGAAGCTAAGATATGCATATTATTAGTAGATTTGGATAGAAAACACTCTGAAGTTTCTGAAACTGTTTGAATCATGTCTGACTATAACAGAACTTATTTGTCAGGCAAAACCCAGAGGACAAACCATTCAGATTTTTTTTTTTAGGTCACTCTTTTCAATGGGATTTCATTGGTAATCCAGATTTCTAAGGGACCTTCCTGCAGTTCCTATCGCTTCCACTGGATGTCAACAGTCTTTAGAAATTGGTTGAGGTTTTTCCTTTGAGAAATGAAGAAGTAGCCATGTTCAGAATGAGGCTCCAGTGAAGTGTACTGTTTGTTAGAGGCCCGTGACCAGAAAGCATGCTACACATTGTTTTCCTCCGGTATTGAACACAGATCATCCCGTCTTCAATTTTATCTATTATTTACGTAAAAAAATACCAAAAGTTGTATTACAAAAGTAGTTTGAAATGTTTGGACAAAGCTTACAGGTAACTTTTGAGATATTTTGTAGTCACGTTGTGCAAGTTGGAACCGGTGTTTTTCTGGATCAAAAGCGCCAAATAAATGGACATTTTGGAAATATATCGACGGAATTAATCGAACAAAAGGACCATTTGTGATGTTTATGGGACATATTGGAGTGCCAACAGATGAAGCTCGTCAAAGGTAAGGCATGAATTATATCTTTATTTCTGCGTTTTGTGTCGCGCCGGGAGGGTTGAAATATGATGGTCTGTGATTGTTATCTGGGGAGCTATCCTCAGATAATAGCATTGTTTGCTTTCGCCGTAAAGCATTTTTTAAATCTGACACGTTCGCTGGATTCACAACAAGTGTAGCTTTAATTTGGTATATTGTATGTGTGATTATGAAAGTTAAATTTTTATAGTAATTTATTTGAATTTGGTGCTCTGCATTTTCACTGGATGTTGGCCAGGTGGGACGCTACCGTCCCACATATCCCAGAGAGGTTAACGGGATCGACTTGACAACAGCCAGTGAAAGTGCAGGGTGCCAAATTCAAGCAACAGAAATCTCGGAATTAAAATTCCTCAAACATATACAAGTATTTCACACCATTTTTAAGATAAACTTGTTGTTAATCTGGGCACGCTTTTCATCCAAACGTGAAAATGCTGCACCCTATCCTAGAGAAGTTAACGGGATCTCAGCCGTAAGAAGTTAATGCTTCGACCACGAGATTGCATAGGCAATGCAGCAGATACAACAAAGCTCCTTTCCACTTTGCTTAGTAATATAAATCCACGAAGGTTCTGTAATTACACTGTTAGTTTCTCTAACTGTCTGCAAACAGCTAGTTTGTCTTTTCTTCGCAAGTTGTGGCTAAAATGAATTGTTAGCCGCTAATGCTCATCGCTAGGCTAGCTAATAAATGTACTGCGTCAGAACATATAGCTAACTAATACAACCTGATTTCAGTGGATGAAATGGTTAGCAACATTAAGTAATAGCAAACGTTTAATGTAGCCAAAGATTAAAGGGTCCCCTGGAAAACACTGACCAACACTTTGGTTTCTACTCTGTCACAAATAACTCCTTGGCAGTTTAATTCGTTATCATGTCAAACACTGTATTCAAAGTGCCTACTATTATATTCAAACTATAGAATTATAATAATCATTATATTTCCATGAGTACAACAGTTCAAAGTGTTTTGATCTAAATCGCAAGTTAACATTTGGTTAAAAACAAGGCCTAGATGTATTGCCCATATCGTGCAGCCCTATGTGGCAGTGTTGAAATTATCTCAAATGAGAGCAGGAAATACACGCAAAAAGTTTGATTTAAACAGTATTAAGCAATCAGAATGGAGAAAAACACTTAGAATATATGTGTTGCCACCCTAGGGTCATGCACTACTCATAAAGCAAATGTAGAACTTTTATGATTCAAAAACATAAAATAGTGTTAAATAACTTGGCCATATTGCCCAGCCCTAGTGTGTATGTTTTTATATGGGGGGTGTATTGTCTATAGAAGAACAATATTGGGGTAGTGCTCATCTGCAGAGAAACAAACGTTCCGTAAGAATAAACGTGGTTGTGTGTGGTGCACAGCAAATGAGTGCATATGTCTTTCTTTTTGACCATGTTCTGTATTCCTTGTATGTGTTTATGTGCATCAGATGTAAAGTCGATGGACAGCTCTCGGCCGGTCATCCGTTCCTCAGAGCCCAGCGCTCCTCCCTCCTCCTCCCTGCCAGACAAGGACAAGTTCAAACAGGAGCCCAAAACGCCCGTCGCGCCCAAAAAGGTACAGGTGGGTGGAAGGCCAAGCAGCACGTTGCCATACACACATACACCTTATTATAAACATATAGGGCGGCAGGTAGCCTAGCCGTTAAGAGTGTTGGGCCAGTATCCGAAAGGTCACTGGTTCGATTCCCAGAGCTGACTAGGTGAAAAATCTGCCGTCGTGCCCTTGAGCAAGGTACTTAACCCTAATTGCTCATGTAAGTCGCTCATGGTAAGAGTGTCTGCTAAATGACTTAAATATAATACACAGAGTATACAAAACATGAAGCTCTTTCCACGAGAGACTGATCAGGTGAATCCAGGTGAAAGCTCTGATATTGGTCTCACTTGTTAAAGTGAGAGAGAAAGGAGTCCACTTCAATCAGTGTAGATGAAGGGGAGGAAACAGGTTGAAGAAGGATTTTTAAGCCTTGAGACAATTGAGGCCTGGATTGTATAGGTGTGTCATTTAGATGGTGAATGGGCAAGACAAAATATTTAAGTGCCTCTGAACAGAGTATGGTAGTAGGTGCCAGGCGCACCGTTTTTTGTCAAGAACTACACTGCTGCTGGGTTTTTCACGCACAACAGTTTCCCGTGTGTATCAAGCTGTTCCTAATGTTTGGTATACTCTGTATATTATCTCTTATAATGAGAATACCGTCATAGCCAAACTATTGCCATGAGTGACTGTGATGAGTTGACCCCTTGTTCAGTCATGATCAAATACTAACGTATCTGCTCTTCCTCAATCCCCTCCCTCGCGCTCATCTGTCTATCTGTGTCTGTCTCACTCTCCGTCTATCTTTCCATCTATCCATCGGTCAGGATGTGAAACTGAAGAACATGGGTTCGTGGGCCAGCCTGGCCCAGAAGCCCACATCAGCGCCCTTGTCTGCAGTGAAGTCGTCTAGCGACAGCTTCGAGCAGTTCCGCCGGGCCGCCCGGGAGAAAGAGGAGAGAGAAAAGGCTCTTAAGGCCCAGGCAGAGCAGGCTGAGAGGGACAAACTGCGCCGGGAGCAGGAGAAACTACGGTGAGGATTACAGTTGGGTTGTCTTCAAAAACTCCGAAGTTTTTCAACCCTGCATTCAATTTTTCTCTGTGAATTTCAACATTGATGTTTGACAATACATTTTCTGTGTGTGTGTGAGCGAACCAAATTTGTCAAATGAAGTTTCACTTTGCTGTTCTATGAGTCTTGCGGGTCTGGGATTGTCGACAAAAAAGAACATACCATGTTAGCTACCAAACTTTGCGAAACTCATTGCTTTTTTCTCTATGAATGAACAAAATGTCAAATTGAAGCACTTTGCTGTTCTATGAGTAAGTCTTGGTCATCAAGAGAACGTTTGCTACAAAGCCTTTGGGTAAACTCACTCCTTTCTCTCTCTCTCAGTGGTCGTGACAGGGATGATGAGGATATCGTGGAGCCTCAGCAGCAGTCGAGGAGGGTTCATGAGGAGCCTCGAAGCAGACGTCTGGAGCAGCAGCAACACATCCAGGCCCCCCAACCCCAACAGCAACCCCAGGCACCAGCCCCCCAGGCCCAGCCCGCTGCCCTCCCCCAGCCCCCACAGGCCCCCACACCGCCCCAGCCCTCAGCCCAGGACCAGCAGAGGGAGCTAGCGCGACGCCGTGAGCAGGAGAGGAGGAGGAGAGAAGCGGTGAGACTAGTTTTCCACATAGTTGGTAGGGCTGGGAAGTGCCAGGGTCCTCACGATATGTTATCACGATACTTATTAGTGCGATTCCATGGTCCAAACATATTGCTCACCATATATCTGCTGTAGATAGACGAGAGAGCCATGAAAAAAAAAAAGTTTTGATGATTCATGGAAACAAGTACTGAAAACATTGGTTCCGTAATTTATAATAAGATGGAGAAAAAACTGGTGCAGATAACTAGTGCAAAAATAATATTGCGACATTGTCAAAACGATACGGTATATCGTCAAATCCCGATATGTAACTGGATCAAATTTTTACCCCCCCACTAATAGTTGGTGGATTGCATTATTTGTTTGTTATTGTAGGGTTATTGTCATGTGTATTGTCCTCAGTGTTTCATAGTTGTATTGCATTTTGTAAAACATATATATTTTACATATATCCATGCTTTTCTCTTTGGGAATTGACAGGAGGGGAGAAGCACAAGCAATGTCAAAGAGTTTATGTTATGATCAGTCTCCATTCCATGTTCAATCTCTCAGCTCTTCTGACACCTCAATCTCTATCTCCTCTCCCATCTACAGATGGCGGCGACCATTGACATGAATTTCCAAAGCGACCTGATGGCTATCTTTGAGGAGAACTTGTTCTGATGACGAGGGAACCCCCAGAAACTTAAAACTGCACAAATAACACAACGGAATAATGAAAATGGAATGGAACATTTCTTCTGAAATGGAATCTTCTGTATGACATCACAGATGGTGGGGGGGGGGGGGGGGGGGGGTGTAATGAACCAAGATACAGGACGTGAATTAAACAATCCCCCCGCAGAGCAGAGAGGGTGATCTTCAGCTGGACTGGCCCAGACTGGCAAGATGCTACTGGGCTGTTACCTGCTCTGCTATGCAGCCTCTTTGGAAGTAAGACGCCACATTGAAGGAGCAACATGAACAGGATATTTTCAACCATGTTTGGTGTTGTTTCTCTGGGGAATTGACCCTTGTTGTTGCCCCTGGCAACAAGACATGAGGGAAAGGACTCCTGGTGGTCATGTAATGTCACACCTGTTTGATACTTTCACACGGGACAGAGCGAAGGAGAACAATGTTGTAAATGGAAGTTAAAGATGATAACGGATAAACACAGTAACGGTGACATGCTCTGAGAAACAAAGTACTGATGCGTATTTACAGACCGAGACCGAGGCGCTCATATAGACTGCCAGACAGACGTCTTTCTGATAAGAGGAGAGGCAGAATAAGTATTTTTATGTGATCTGCTTTTTGTTTTGTTACAGAAAGAACACATGAAAGGAAATGGTGGGGACAGGTGTGTGTGTATAGAGGGGGGGGGGGGGAATTAAACTTCTGACATGTATTTTTTTGTCAGTAGTAAGGTACAGTACAGCTTTGCCTTCTGCCTCACTCCTGTCCATTGTCGAAACAGACACAGACAGTACATAGGCCTATCTCTCCCTTGCCTGGGCATACGAACAAATCAGTAACAACAAAGTATGGGACAGTCCGCCGGCAGCGGGAGGGAGAAAGCAGATCTCTTTTTTCATTATGTAGGATCTACTGTAAAGAGGTATTTTCTTATTCTATGATTACTGTTTATTTGTTTTTTTTATATATATTTTTTTTTTTACCTCTCCCTCCCCAACACACTTCCCCCACCGTCTATGCCAAACAACCATTACCTTTTTAATGCTGAACTCCTCCCACTTCTCCTTTTTTTTAAATGCTTCTTTGTTCATATAAAGTTTTTTTGTTTTTTTTAATATATAAATAGATTTTTCCCCCTTGTCCTCTTCACCCCTCTTTAAACAAAGCATTTAGTTTGTTTTTTTTAAAGAGGATAAAACCTAATATATGCATTATTCCAACAAGTGTTAATTAATTAAAGAACCATTTGAAGTTGTCATATTTCATGTTTTCTTCCTCATCTGAAGCTGGAGCAAAACATTCTGATCAGTACTAGAGGCAGAGGCTCAGTCCCAAATGGCACCCGATTCCCTACATAGTGCACTAGTTTAGTAGTGCACTAAAAAGAGAATAGGCTCCCATTTGGGATGAAGTCAGACTCCAGCTGTTTCTAGAGCTATGTCTTGGTTGGTTTGACTCGGAGTTCACCATCACTGTAACACCTTATTGTGTATTATTGCGCTTAGAGACAGCTAGGAAAGTAGTCATTAATTAATGGCGTTTTCCTCTTTGTAGCTGATTCACAAACTATTGAACCAGAGACTCCAATAACTATTACTGAACTGTTTGATTTATGAACTGTGTTGATTCCTCCCTATTCCTTGCTCGTATTTTGTCCTGAAATTTGCATAGTTAAAATGAAAATGTTACTTTATCCACACTAGCATACTACTTTAAAAAAAAAAAAACAGCAATGTATTGGACATGCAATATAAGTGGTGTGCTGGTATGGTTATTAGAACATATCCAAAGGGTTCTAATCTGGTAGTGAGCCTGAAACTCTACTTTGTCATTTGGGGACAACAGCAACTTTATTGGGCTTTTATAAGAACAGATGAGACACTTCTTATTGATTTAGTTCCAGGATGCAGCATTACTTTTGACCAGGGCACATGGGGTACTGTAGTGTACTAAATAGGAAATAGGGTGCCATTTGGGATGTACATCCACCCTCCAGACTTTACTAATGCAGAGACTAAAAAAGAGCTCCACCTCCTGGCTAGTCTGTGCATGAGTCTTGCTGTTAATATTATGACTACAATTAATAGGGAAACTTTTAGCTGTACAAAATTGAGAAATAAGGAAATTGCATATAAAATTTGACAAAAATATGTTATAGAAAACCCTACAAAAACAGCTCTGATTTCTATATTTTTTCATGTTCGATTCTAGTGGATACATGTGAGTTCTAATTCTGTTGGCGTCACAGGTCGAGGGTCACGACGAGTTGACCTCTGACCCGGTCCTCTGAGCTTTCGCTTATGGTGTAATTCTCCAGTGCCTGTATTGTTCTATGATTCTAGTTGGCATGTATTACACTTGGGGTGGATACGGAAGGGGAGGTGTAATTTTTGATGGGGAGGGAGGGAGTTTTAGGATAAGCTTGTGTAAAAAGTCAAAGGAAAAGTCAGCATTTTATATTTTACCCATTTAACGATATTCAGGTTTAAATCTAGTTTTAGCTGGTCTTCTGTGGTATGAGTGTACACTTCACTCAACTACTTTCTAATTTTCAATCAGTACAGTTTTAAGTAGACATGTCTCTGTGCCGCGCCACTTTAGCATTTGTGTGTCAGAATGTTTGTGTGGATGATTGTGTATGTATGATTTTAGTATGTGGCGCAGGGACGCATGTGTCCCATTGTAGAAAAGCGTTTTAAACGGGGATGAAGATTAATATACAAAATGCTACAAGAGAACGAGTTTCTTGGCTAAAGTCAGTCATCATTTTGATGAATTCCACCATATATGAATAGCCTATATATCATTTTGTTTTGTTAGACAAGTTATGAAAAGGTCATACTTTTTCATTCCTTCAAAGCCTTTTATTAATTCCTTAATTTTATCCCCATGGTAACTGATGGAAGTTATGTGCCATAGATATGGATTCTTCAGAATGTGCTCAGCAGAGAGTTTGCTTTATTCAGGTATTTTATTTTGTGTTACATTTTTGGTCTTTTGTTTTTTTGGGGGGGGGTTGTGTAACATTTTCCTTGATTTATTGTTTGGTATGTGAGTGGTCGGTCAATGATTAAATCTGTTATGATCATGGAGTAAACTCATCTCTTTTATAGAAAATAAAAAATAAACAAAATGTTGGTCTTTTTTTCATTACATTGGATTATGGTAACAAGGGCTCTGGACTGGTTTCCTTAGTGAAGTCCTACATTTGGGTCTGTGATGTTGGGAATGGACTATTTATGGACTAGAGTACAATGTAGTACAGTACTGGTGCAATCTATCTGTAAAACTAGCCCATGCTGTCTTAGGGATACTAACTTTTGAGGGATAGAGATTGGAGGAATAGTGAAGCTTCCCATTTGTAGCATGTACAGTGCCTTCAGAAAGTATAAATACCAGGACAACATTTTTTATGCTTTGACATATTTTTTGCTGTATTTTACTTCAGTGCCTTGTTGCAAACAGGATACATGTTTTTGAATATTTTTATTCTGTACAGGCTTCCTCCTTTTCACCCTGTCATTTAGGTTAGTATTGTGGAGTAACTACAATGTTGATCCATCCTCAGTTTTCTATCACAGCCATTAAAGTCACCATTGGCCTCATTGGTGAGATTTCTGAGTGGTTTCCTTCTTCGGCAACTGAGTTAGGAAAGATGGCTGTATCTTTGTAGTGATACCCGTCTGAAGTGTAATAACTTCACCATGCTCAAAGGGATATTTAATGTCTGCTTTTTTTTCACCATCTACCAATAGGTGGCCTTCTTTGCGAGGCTTTGGAAAACCTCCCTGGTCTTTGTGGTTGAATCGGTTTCAAATTCAATGATGATAATTGTATGTGTGGTGTACAGAGATGAGGTAGTCATTAAAAAAATAATGTAAAACACTTGCACACAGTGAGTCCATGCAACTTATGTGACTGGTTAAGCAAAATTTTAGTCCTGAACTTATTTAGGCTTACTATCAGAAAGTGGTTGAATACTTATTGACTAGAGATATTTCAGCTTTTCGTTTTTAATTTGTGTACATTTCTAAAAACATAATTCCACTTTGACATTATGGGGTATTGTGTGTAGGCCAGTGACACACAATCTCAATTTAATCAATTTTAAATTCAGTAACAAAATGTGGAAAAAGTCATGGGTATGAATAATTGTTTTATGCATTCAGAAAATACTCAGACCCCTTAACTCTATGCACATTTTGTTAAGTTACAGCCTCATTCTAAAATGTATTAAATAAAACATTTTCCTCATCAATCTACACAATACCTCAAAATGGCGACGCAAAAACAGGTTATTAAAAGCAGAAATAACTTATTTACGTAAGTATTCAGACCCTTTGCTATGAGACTTGAAATTGAGCTCAGGTGGATCTTGTTTCCATTGATGATCCTTGATGTTTTTCAACTTGATCGGCGTCCACCTGTGGTAAATTCAATTGATTGGACATGATTTGGAAAGGCACATAGTGGGGCAAAAAAGTATTGTCAGCCACCAATTGTGAAAGTTCTCCCACTTAAAAAGATGAGAGAGGCCTGTAATTTTCATCATAGGTACACTTCAACTATGACAGACAAAATGAGAGAAAAAAATCCAGAAAATCACATTGTAGGATTTTTAATGAATTTATTTGCAAATTATGGTGGAAAATAAGTATTTGGTCACCTACAAACAAGCAAGATTTCTGGCTCTCACAGACCTGTAACTTATTCTTTAAGAGGCTCCTCTGTCCTCCACTCGTTACCTGTATTAATGGCACCTGTTTGAACTTGTTATCAGTATAAAAGACACCTGTCCACAACCTCAAACAGTCACACTCCAAACTCCACTATGGTCAAGACCAAAGAGCTGTCAAACGACACCAGAAACAAAATTGTAGACCTGCACCAGGCTGGGAAGACTGAATCTGCAATAGGTAAGCAGCTTGGTTTGAAGAAATCAACTGTGGGAGCAATTATTAGGAAATGGAAGACATACAAGACCACTGATAATCTCCCTCGATCTGGGGCTCCACGCAAGATCTCACCCCGTGGGGTCAAAATGATCACAAGAACGGTGAGCAAAAATCGCAGAACCACACAGGGGGGGCTAGTGAATGACCTGCAGAGAGCTGGGACCAAAGTAACAAAGCCTACCATCAGTAACACACTACGCCGCCAGGGACTCAAATCCTGCAGTGTCAGACGTGTCCCCCTGCTTAAGCCAGTACATGTCCAGGCCCGTCTGAAGTTTGCTAGAGCGCATTTGGATGATCCAGAAGAAGATTGGGAGAATGTCATATGGTCAGATGAAACCAAAATAGAACTTTTTGGTAAAAACTCAACTCGCCGTGTTTGGAGGACAAAGAATGCTGAGTTGCATCCAAAGAACACCATACCTACTGTGAAGCATGGGGGTGGAAACATCATGCTTTGGGGCTGTTTTTCTGCAAAGAGACCAGGACAAATGATCTGTGTAAAGGAAAGAATGAATGGGGCCATGTATTAAAAACCTCCTTCCATCAGCAAGGGCATTGAAGATGAAACGTGGCTGGGTCTTTCAGCATGACAATGATCCCAAACACACCGCCCGGGCAACGAAGGAGTGGCTTCGTAAGAAGCATTTCAAGGTCCTGGAGTGGCCTAGCCAGTCTCCAGATCTCAACCACATAGAAAATCTTTGGAGGGAGTTGAAAGTCCGTGTTGCCCAGCAACAGCCCCAAAACATCACTGCTCTAGAGGAGATCTGCATGGAGGAATGGGCCAAAATGCCAGCAACAGTGTGTGAAAACCTTGTGAAGACTTACAGAAAACGTTCGACCTCTGTCATTGCCAACAAAGGGTATATAACAAAGTATCGAGATAAACTTTTGTTATTGACCAAATACTTATTTTCCACCATAATTTGCAAATAAATTCATAAAAAATCCTACAATGTGATTTGCTGGGGGGGGGGTTCTCATTTTGTCTGTCATAGTTGAAGTGTACCTATGATGAAAATTACAGGCCTCTCTCATCTTTTTAAGTGGGAGAACTTGCACAATTGGTGGCTGACTAAATACTTTTTTGCCCCACTGTACCTGTCTATGTAAGATCCAACAGCTGAGAGTGCATGTCTGAGCAAAATCCAAGCCATGAGGTCGAAGGAACTGTTCGAAGAGCTCCGAGACAGGATTGTGTCAAGGCACAGATCTGGGGAAGCGTATTCAGTGCTGCACAATTGTTTTAAGGTCCCCAAGAACACCGTTGACTCCATTTTTAAAAGGAAGAGGTTTGGAACCACCAAGAATCTTCCTAGAGTAATTGGGCGGAAAGGGCCTTGGTCACTCTGACAGAGCTCCAGAGTTCCTCTGTGTAGTTGGGAGAACCTTCCAGAAGGACAACCATCTCTGCAGCACTCCATCAATCAGGCCTTTATGGTAAAGTGGCCAGACGGAAGCCACTCTTAAGTAAAAGGCTTTTGACAGCCCGCTTGGAGTTTGCCAAAACGCACATAAAGACTCTGACCATAAGAAAATATTATCTGGTCTGATGAAACCAGGACTGAACTCTTTGGCATGAATGCCAAGCGTCACGTCTGGAGGAAACCTTCCACCCTACAGTGAAGCATGATGGTAGCATCATGCTGTGAGGATAAAGAATGGCGCCGGAGAGAATGGCTGCCGCTTTAGTCTCATAACCAATTGTGCAATTGTGTTTTTTTGCGTTATTTGTATTTGCCTCACGGTGGGAACCAGACAAGCGGAGATCATCCGTTCACCTACGCTGCGTCTCAGACACAGCGGTTGGAACCAAAAATCTCAAATTTGGACTCATCAGACTGAAGGACAGATTTCCATCGGTCTAATGTCCATTGCTCGTGTTTCTTGGCCCAAGCTAGTCTCTTCTTCTTATTGGTGTCCTTTAGTAGTGGGTTCTTTGCAGCAATTTCCCTATGAAGGTCTGATTGATGGCAGGTAGCCTAGTGGTTAGAGCGTTGGACTAGTAACATGAAATGTTGCAAGATTGAATCCCCGAGCTGACAAGGTAAAAATATGTTCAGCCCCTAAACAACGCAGTTAGCCCAATGTTCCTAGGCCGTCATTGAAAATAAGAATTTGTTATTAACTGAATTGCCTAGTTAAAGGTAAAATAAAATTCATGCAGTCTCCTCTGAACAGTTGATGTTGAGATGTGCCTTGACTGGTACCGTATCTATATCATATTACCTTATGATTCATGGCCACAGATGTGATGGGTGACTCCAGACTTCTCCCCTTCATGAAGGGTGGAAGGCTTCACTGCTTGGAGCTGGATCTCCTTCATATCATTGATCACTGGAGGGACAAGTGGAGTACCCAGGGTACACTGGCGGTTGGTCATCACTAGCGCATCAATGTGGAGGGCTCAGGCGAGCCACCCTTGGAGCGATGGGCAGCTCTGCCATAAACTGTGGGGGATGGCGCCACTGGGAGGAGCTGTGCCTCCATATCATTCATCACTGGAGGAACCAATGGAGCAGCGAGGCGACACTGAAGTTTGATCATCACTGGTTCAACCTTAACGGGAGTGGAGGCGACCAGTGGAGAACTCGGGCTACACTGGAGGTTGGTCATCACTGGTGTCGGTGGAAGAGTGTGTTTTAATCTGTTTTGTTTATTTTTTACAATGTGAAAAATCCTTTGATTGCAGTTAAAGTAGGACCATGGCAGTGCTAGCGCAACAGGCACCACTGATGCCGTGGGCGGCTCCGCCACCCTTACTGGTGCCGTGGGCGGCTCCGCCACCCCTACTGGTGCCGTGGGCGGCTCCGCCACCACTGGAGTGACGTAGCTGGGTGGCGATGGCTCCACTGGGTTCGTTGGCAGCACTAGGAAGAGCTCTGTGATGTCTTTGCTGTCCACTGTTGGAGCGATGTTGATTAGAATCTGTGACATCCTCCAGACTTCCCACGAGCTCTACTGGGCTGGGTAGCACCAATGGGAGGAGCTGTATACGAAACAACACTCACAATCAGTTTAAGTTCTTACTCTGATAATTAGAACCTGACGGACACTATGAAAGCTTAAACTAAGTTTATTCTTCCCAAAGGAACGAACAGCTGAATCGGCAGACATGGTTACAATAGTGGTGGTGTATGTACCCCACTTTTCGGTGGAGTCTCCTTCTTCTCGCTAAACATTGCATATTTATTGATAGGTAAGAAACTAAGTGATACGGGCAATAAACGGTTCCTTTTCCCTTAACATGACCTCACCTCGACCCCCTTCATCCCCAATCCATGGCTCTCTCCCCTTATCAATGCTGCCACGTGATCGTTTTCCCTGCACTCAGCACATTCCAAGCTTAATTGCACCCACCTTCCTGCTACGGATAACCATTAACTTCTGGTGTAGACCCTCTAAACCTAAGCACTCAATATTTCAATAGGATGCCTGATAATTAACCCTATCCCAAGTTTAGGAGTTAGAACCCAGAATGCAACCCAGAACCCAGAATGTTACAACGAAGATGGTTTAGAATGAAGAAACTGGTTCCCCAATAGAAATCACCTACCACGCTTGTAGGCGATGTCATGGCGTAGTTGGCTAGCAAGCTCAGAAACACGTAATCATGTCATGCCGAACCGCACGTGTAGGCCAACAAATCAAAGGCACTCCTTCGATATGCATTTGAAGTCGAAGTTTACATACACCTTAGCCCAATACATTTAAACTCAGTTTTTCACAATTCCTGACATTTAATCCTTGTAAAAATGCCCTGTCTTAGGTCAGGTAGGATCACCACCTTATTTTAAGAATGTCAGAATAATAGTAGAGTGATTTATTTCAGCTTTTATTCCTTTCATCACATTCCCAGTGGGTCAGAAGTTTACATGCACTCAATTAGTATTTGTTAGCGTTGCCTTTAAATTGTTTAACTTGGGTCAAACATTTCGGGTAGCCGTCCACAAGCTTCCCACAATAAGTTGGGTGAGTTTTGGCCCATTCCTCCTACAGAGCTGGTGTAATGGAGTCAGGTTTGTAGGCCTCCTTGCTCGCACATGCTTTTTCAGTTCTGCCCACAAATGGTCCATAGGATTGAGGTCAGGGCTTTGTGATGGCCAATACAATACGTTGACTTTGCTGTCCTTAAGCCATTTTGCCACAACTTTGGAAGAATGCTTGGGGTCATTGTCCATTTGGAAGACCCATTTGTGACCAAACATTAACTTCCTGACTGATGTCTTGAGATGTTGCTTCAATATATCCACATAATTTTCCTCCCTCATGAAGCCATCTATTTTGTGAAGTGCACCAGTCCCTCCTGCAGCAAAGCACCCCCACATGATGCTGCCTGTTCCCTGTTCTTCACGGTTGGGATGGTGTTCTTCGGCTTGCAAGACTCACCATTTTTCCTCCAAATGATTGTCATTATGGCCAAACAGTTCTATTTCTGTTTCATCAGACCAGAGGACATTTCACCAAAAAGTACGATCTTTGTCCCCATGTGCAGTTGCAAACCGTAGTCTGGCTTTTTTTATGGCGGTTTTGGAGCAGTGGCTTCTTCCTTGCTGAGCGGCCTTTCAGGTTATGTCGATATAGGACTCGTTTTACTGAGGATATAGATACTTTTGTACCCTTTTCCTCCAGCATCTTCATAAGGTCCTTTGCTGTTGTTCTGGGATTGATTTGCCCTTTTCGCACCAAAGTACGTTCATTTCTAGGAGACAGAACGCGTCTCCTTACTGAGTGGTATGATGGCTGCGTGGTCCCATGGTGTTTGTTTATACTTGCGTACTATTGTTTGTACAGATGAACGTGGTACCTTCATGCATTTGGAATTGCTCCCAAGGATGAACCAGACTTGTGGAGGTCTACAATTATTTTTCTGAGGTCTTGGCTGGTTTCTTTTGATTTGCCCATGATGTCAAGCAAAGATGCACTGAGTTTGAAGGTAGGCTTTGAAATACATCCACAGGTACACCTCCAATTGACTCAAATGATGTCAATTAGCCTATCAGAAGCTTCTAAAGCCATTACATACTTTTATGGAATTTTCCAAGCTGTTTAAAGGCACAGTCAACTTAGTGTATGTAAACTTCTGACCCACTGGAATTGTGAGTTATAAGTGAAATAATCTGTCTGTAAACAATTGTTGGAAAAATTACTTGTGTCATGCACAAAGTAGATGTCCTAACCGACTTGCCAAAACTACAGTTTGTTAACAAGAAATTTGTGGAGTGGTTGAAAAATGAGTTTTAATGACTCCAACCTAAGTGTATGTAAACTTCCGACTTCAGCTGTACATATTCAGGCATAACCATTACTAAGGATCAGAAGTCTAGAAGCTTAATACATTTTAACCCTCTTGTTAAAAAAACAGAAGAAGCTAAATCAATGGCTACAGGGGGACTTATCTTTTAAAGGAAGAGTCCTAATAACCAAGGCTGAAGGTATCTCTAGACTAACATATGTCGCTCTATCTTTATATCTTGATGGTAAAATAAGCAAGGAGATGAACCAGATGCTTTTCAACTTTCTGTGGAGAAACTGTACCCATTACATTTGGATAACTGTTGTAATCAACACTTATGATTATGGTGGGCTGAATTTTCTGGACTTTACTACCTTAAATAATAATTTTAAGATCAATTGGATAAAACAATTCATAAGAAGACCCACTTCTATGTGGTATTTTATTCCTCGTGTTTTCTCTACTTTTTGTGGCCTTAACTTCATGTTGGTTTGCAATTATAATATTGACAAAGTTCCAGTGAAACTCTGCTTTTCATCGGGAGGTTTTCTTGTCATGGTCCTTAATTTATAAGCGTAATTTTTCTCCACACAGATATTATATATGGAATAATCAAGATATATTGTATAAAAATACCTCTTTTGTTTTTAGAATATTGGTTCCAAAATGTTATCCTATTGGTGAGCCAACTTGTAAATGCAGAGGGTTTTTTACTTAGTTATAAGGAATTCTTATCACTTTACAAGATCCCTGTAACACTTAAACATTTTGCAGTTGTTTTAGATGCCATTCCCTCAGGTTTTGCTTTATTATTCAGGACTTGTCAAGACCTGACCCTCAGAACCTACCTTCCATTAACCTACTGAGTCATCAGTAGGATAGATTTGCTTCTCTTTTGGTCCATTCAACAGAGCGATATGAAATACACTGCTCAAAAAAATAAAGGGAACACTTAAACAACACAATGTAACTCCAAGTCAATCACACTTCTGTGAAATCAAACTGTCCACAAGGGGTCTGAGGATCTCATCTCGGGACCTAATGGCAGTCAGCCTACCTCTGGCGAGCACATGGAGGGCTGTGCGGCCCCACAAAAAAATGCTACCCCACACCATGACTGACCCACCGCCAAACCGGTCATGCTGGAGGATGTTGCAGGCAGCAGAACGCTCTCCACGGCGTCTCCAGACTCTGTCACGTCTGTCACATGTGCTCATGTGCTCAGTGAACCTGCTTTCATCAGTGAAGAGCACAGGGCACCAGTGGCGAATTTGCCAATCTTGGTGTTCCCTGGCAAATGCCAAACATCCTGCACAGTGTTGCACAACCCCCACCTGTGGACGTCGGGCCCTCATACCACCCTCATGGAGTCTGTTTCTGACCGTTTGAGCAGACACGTGCACATTTGTGGCCTGCTGGAGGTCATTTTGCAGGGCCCTGGTAGCGGTCCTGCTGCTGGGTTGTTGCCCTCCTACGGCCTCCTCCACGTCTCCTGATGTACTGGCCTGTCTCCTGGTAGCGCCTCCATGCTCTGGACACTACGCTGACAGACACAGCAAACCTTCTTGCCACAGCTCGCATTGATGTGCCATCCTGGATGAACTGCACTACCTGAGCCACTTGTGTGGGTTGTAGACTCCGTCTCATGCTACCACTAGAGTGAAAGCACTGCCAGCATTCAAAAGTGACCAAAACATCAGCCAGGAAGCATAGGAACTGAGAAGTGGTCTGCGGTCACCACCTGCAGAACCACTCCTTTATTGGTGGTGTCTTGCTAATTGCCTATAATTTCCACCTTTTGTCTATTCCATTTGCACAACAGCATGTGAAATGTATTGTCAATCAGTGTTGCTTCCTAAGTGGACAGTTTGATTTCACAGAAGTGTGATTGACTTGGAGTTACATTGTGTTGTTTAAGTGTTCCTTTTATTTTTTTGAGCAGCGTACTTGTGTTCCCGCATGTACTATCTGTATTGATTTGTTGTTTTAATAAAAAAATATATATATATTTTAAAAAGACTGGATGAATATAACATTTCAAAGATGCAGAAATCGCTCTGCCATTTCCTGGTTGCAAAACTTATAAAAGTTCGCCTAATTTCAGTTTGTGACAAAACAAGCAGTGTATAGAATCATTGTACCATCTAAACCTCTGTGAAATATATTTTCAATAACTAACATTTATTGTATAGGTTTTTGAAGCCGGTGTACAAAATCGAAAGTAAATGACGCAAACATGAACCTTAATGGGAAGCATAGAAATAGCGCACATAGAACAGATCTGGCGTTTTTTAGACTTGCTTTCAACGAGTGACAGATCTATAACTCACATTTCAATGTACATTTGGTCAGGCGCCCAAAAACGTACTTATTGCAGCTTTAATAACTCTGGCTGTAGGTGATGTCTTATTAGGAATTTGTCTTGTGTATGGAAATTGTCTTTCTGGGCCGGGCGTCAGTTAATCTGCAGTACCGAAGCAAAACTATAGGAGCAGTCAACTGTGCTTCTACACCGGAACCCTGGCCTCTTGGGGTGAAAAGGTACATTTACCTGTTGGAAGTGTTCCAAATATAAGTTACATTTGGGGTTATAGTGGAGGGAAACGTTGGATAAACTTTGTTCTAAAACAGCGATAAGCAACCGAATGTTTTATTATGGGCCTACACATGATTATTATTGGTTGTATTAATGTGGGTTTCGCTAATTCAATTAAACTCACGTCAGGTCCACCGCTGATCAAGATATGACTACACACAATATGACGTTTAATCCCTGTATTTATTCAGGAAAAGTCAGCACTTGTTTTGTCATGCCAGTTAAAACAACTAAAACAAAGATGAAACTTCTACTTTGACTAGGCTCATACCGTCAACCTTTCCGATTTTGTTCTAGTTCTACTGTAGCTTCAGTCTTTTTTTACTGTACTTTGTACCTTTGTTTACACCTGATTTAACAATGTCACGTAGACCTTTTTTGTTTGTTCAAGAAAATGTAAATTTGAACTATGAGGTTTGGTGTCTTGCACAATGCTCTAAATTTAATTTGAAAAACTGGATAGCTGTCAAATTTTTATTTTACAACAGTGCGCAGCGCGATCAGATAGTTGTTTGCTTATTAGCACACAAGATATTATAGTACAGTTCAGCAACTTAGTGTCAGAGCACTTCGTATTATTCTGTATGTAAATCTGAGTACTCCATTTTTAGTATGTTATATTTCTTATGGTATGAATTAATTTGTGGATTGTAATAAATACCATTTAAAATAACACAAGCATATTGCTATTACGTTGTTATAACTAACTTCTTTCAAAACAGGGTTTCTCACAAACTCATAAGCAGATACTGAGACCCACACACACCCAAAGACAGAGGGCTGGCACAGACCTTTCATAAACACTGATAAGAAAAGGGTGCTTGGGTCTGCATTTCACGAAATACTGAGACACACACATACCCAAGGACAGAGGGCTGACGTAAACCTTTCATAAACACTGATTAAAACAGGAATATCTACGCACACACAAAATCTCCTGCTTAGCTGAACATTTGGTAACAAAGAACTTTTGCTGCAAGACTCAGAAGGATGACGCCCAGCTCATCAGGACCAATCTGAGAAGACAACAACCTGTCCAGAACCAACCAGAGGACCAGAACTTCCAGACTCAACCTACTTTCTGTGCTGTATAAAATGTCTATGCACTCTGTTATCTGGGCTTTTTCTGGAGGTTCCTTATGAGCTAAATGAACGAGTCCGTATACGCTTGTACCAGATATCTTTACTCTTAAATTAAACTGTCGCTTGTCATACAATTTACCACCTTGTCTGAATCGATCCTTGACCGGCTCACCCTTCTCCATATCCCATTATCAACAGAAACTTGTTAAGCAGAGGATGGTTGTCTAGATACCCGGTCCAGAGTGGTTGATGTGGATGTGAGGGGGCGAGTTGGTGAAAGGACGGTTCACGGAGGACAGGTGAAATCCTTTGGGGGAGGACAACAATTCTGCTCAACTCGGGAAACTGATCTCCTGGTCGACCATAAACAAGGTAAGCAAGACCTGTTAAATCAAACTTTGCATATTGTCGTATAGTCTATCCAAATTTCGATCAGTATTACCGAGTGTGGGTAAGAATTCCTGTTTAAATTTATGTGCATAGATGACATAAGAATGACAGTGAGGTAAACATATGTGGTCATAATTTGATTCCGATAGTCCGGCAGAGACCGGTCCGGCAGAGCCCGGTAAGGAATAGTTTGATTGATAAAGACTTATCCGATAGTCCGGCAGCGACCGGTCCGGCAGAGACCGGTAAGGAAGTCTTAAAGTATAAAAAGCCTCATCCAAAAGTCTGAATATTCATTCGGTGAAGGATGTACTTAAGGTGAACAGTGTCAAATGATAAGTGGTAACTATTCTAAGTCCGGCTGAGACCGGTCCGACTGAGGTCGGTAAGGAATAGAGATAATTGTGAAAAGTGATAATTATTCTAAGTCCGGCTGAGACCGGTCCGACTGAGGTCGGTAAGGAATAGAGATAATTGTGAAAAGTGATAACTATTCTAAGTCCGGCTGAGACCGGTCCGACTGAGGTCGGTAAGGAATAGAGGTAATTGTATTTATTCTAAGTCCGGCTGAGACCGGTCCGACTGAGGTCGGTAAGGGATAGACTTAATTTGTGTTGTGGTAACTGACCTATTCAATAAGTCCGGCTGAGACCGGTCCGACAGAGATCGGTAAGGAATAGGTTCAGAGTGTTCGAGAGATCTCTAATGTAATGTGTAAGTGTTGAATGTATACTGATTAATGTGAAGTATTTTAAGTGATAAATATTGACTATATTGAATGAATGTTTAAATGATGTGTTTAAATGTGCTGATATAATCTGTTGGTTGCGCATTCCACAACGCCGTATAAATTAAATAATACATATAAAATTCTGAGTATACGAGGGAGGAGCTCTGAGATAAGACAGAGTACGTGTCTCCAAGAATTCATCACGGGTATTTACCAGTGACGGGCTAAGTGTATTCAGATAGTCTAAATATAGTGATGAAATTTAATCAGATGATTTAAAATATAGAGATAAAAGTTAAAATATAAAATACATGACAATACGACGACCCCCAAATACTCCAAAGCTAAAATTTAACGATTTTCTAGATCAGAAGATACAAGACAGGTCAGGGGGGAAAGAACAGTGGAAGTCTATAAAGAATGTTTGGGAAGGGGTGAAGTTGAAATGGACACAGGCAGGTTACCTAGGAGGGGGCCCGCCAAGCAGGGCCCAGCTGGCGACAATGGAAGGCGGACTGAGAGAGGCAGTGCAGGAAGCTAGAGACAGGGGGGTAGAAAAGAATAAAAGTCATCTGTTTAAGAAGGAAAGGACCACCAAGAGAGGGAGGTCATATGCCCGCTCTTGATGTACACCAGATAGGTATGACTGATTATGTGAAAAAACTGACGGAACTTTCTGCAGCTCTCTCCAAACAGATTCACAAGGTCCGAGAGGGGGAGCTGCCAGGAGGCACGCCACCACTGAATGTAAAATGGTGACTGGGTGGGGGTTAAAGTCCACAAGAGAAAGTGGCTAGAACCCAGGTGGACTGAACTGAACGAAGTGAAGGAGGTTACTTCACACTCAGTTCAGGTCAAAGGTAAATCAGGCGTACCTTGGCACCACCTCACACATTGCACTCTAGCTCCAATTCCTTACAGAAGTCAGAGCCGATTTGAGCGGCCTAAATTCGATTCCAAATTAAGACACTCCTGACTCAGGTGATGCGGCATCAAACTCCGCCTCCCCATAAAAAGGAACCTCACCCAGTTAGAGGGACATTTCTCCCTCCCTGGGCAAGACTAGGGATATCTGGCCCCTTATTTGTGATATTCCTTCACACACTCATAACTCTTAGAATAGTGTGGGGGTGGAGAGCTGTACAGAGAATGGACAGAAGATGGCAGTATTGCAGCACTCAACGGTCTCCCAGCAAACGGGGAGCCTGTTTGAATGCTGGTGACAGAAAAAAACTTAGAACCAATTCGGAGTAGAGAGAATACATTTAATAACTTATTTAGGTTAAATTTACAGACTAATGATATTATTGTTATGGATTGGCTGACATGCAATATAAATTTAGCGAAGTATATGGTAAGTTTACACTTTGGAATGGAGAAAGTTGAGAAGTTGATTTTACTTATACGATAGTTTTGCTGCTAAACTTAGTTGGAGTAACTAGATGTTTTGCCTAGAGGCATGAATAAGACAGTCATTTTTGGTATTATATTGGCTAGTTGCTGTGTTCTGAACACAGGTTGAGCGCTGGTAAACGCATATCTTTATTTGAACTATACTAATCTATTTGATAAAAGTACTAAACCTGTATATTTAACATTTGATTGGCAAATCCATATATTTGGATATATCCATATATTTAACCACAACTTTGAATTTAGCATTGAGTATTATAGGAGGAACGGGATACAATTTGTACTTTCCCCACCGGGTGTGGCCGTATTAAATTATGCTAGAGAAAATTGGTTGTGTAATTTAGAGGGAAAATGTGTGCATTATAGCTTTGAGTTACTTTTCAAAAGTTGCTAAAAGTGATTGGTTTTTGTTTAGGTAACACCAGAGAATTCAATCTGTCTGGGAGTTTTTAAAGGGACAGTACACGTTTATCACAGTTGTGTGAATAAGTTACATGAAACATCGGGGAAATTTAAAACGAATGATTTGAGGGTATTATCATAATTATTAGGTTTTGTTTTTGTTATAAACGTTTGGGTTAAGGGGTTTCCGTGTTCCCGAGAGACAAGATAATATTAGGAGTTTTATTTTCGGAGTTTTATTTAGACAAGGGACTTTTTAAGATAAAGGGTTCTTTTGGTATGTCTAGACATGGGATGGAACACGAATGTAGGTGTAACCTTTTTGACCTATTTTCATTGCATTTTCCTGTGATTTGATCACTCACGGGGGGATGTAGTGAGAATAATGAATTTGTGGTCATTTGGAATACTAATTTTGAGGTAAATCATATAATGGAGTTTATAGCTCTTGAACATAATTGCAGTTTGAACCACTGAGGAGTCAGGATTCTGTTTTTAAACATTGGCTATGAAGGTTTTGAATTGGCTATTATTGATTTGGTATTACAACAGAAAAAATCCCATTTGTCATCGATAATAAATATGGGATGATATGATACATTGAGGTTTGAACAGGAGATATTTTAAGCCAATAGGGCAGGAAAGTAATAGGTTTCAGTTCTTAGAGGACTGTTCCTGGGGGGAGAGAGCTTATTTAAATAGTATTAAAATTATTGATAGGATAGGGATAGGGTTATTAAGGTTATGTAAGGACTTTAGAGATTGACACTATAAGACATGTTGTTGTTAATTTTAAATCCATTTGGGATAGATAAAGTCAAAACAGTGAGACACTTAGTTAATATTGCAAAAGAACACATAGTTGTTATTGACTATTATTAGAAAAAGGCAGACAGATGGGTCTACCCCGCACTGTTGAGACCTTGAAGGTTTGAGAGTAGAGTGGGGAGGGTGGACCAGGAAATGAGCAAGGTAAGCTGTGAAATAAGATAGGAGAGAAATGGGTTAACATATATAAGCAGCACAGATACATTTTAAAGTAGATAAGTCACTTGACAGAGAATTGGAAAAGAATAGATATGAATGTACGCCCAAGGGAGAATTGGATTTCTATATTATAATGTACTAAGTCATGAGTAGGTAAGGTTGATACCTGGCCAGAGCCAGGTATCAAACGGGGGAAGGGTACATTGTGGTGTAGAATAGGATGGGGCCTATTGGATAATAAACTAATTTAAAATTAAAAACTTCTAGCTAAAAAATAGGCATAGAAGTTAAATATATAATCAGATAGAACAAATGAGAAACTGTTTGTTAAACAAACCTCTATGTCCAAGATTTTATGCATTGCAGGTGAATTAAAGGAGAAGGTGATTCACTCGGCCTGGGGGCATATCGCACTTGGAGGGTGAGACACACTGACACTGTCGAATGATCACAGAGTTAAGGAGAAGAACCGTTGCTAATAGAGCTCGGGGATCAACTCCTTAATGAAGAATTCCCTGCCCCCGACCTTTCCTCACTGTGTACGTTCATAGAAGTGAAAGTGTTGCTTGGTCTCTGGCTGATGATGTGTTCTCTGGGAGAGGAGGGGGCTTTACAGGACTGCTTGTGGTCCTGAGTTGTCTGTTTAGGATACGATGGGGATGTTACCATCACAGTGCTGCCAGAACCACCACCAGTTCCAACAGACCAGGTTCAGCCAGCCTCCTCCACCACTTCAAGACCAAGTCCCACGCCATCACCTAAACTCTACAATCTGGTATAGGTAATAAATGTAAAAGACATCTTAGATAGTGACCAATTGGGGACTGAAACTGGTTATGAGGGAAGGGAGAATATGTGGTTGGCCTACAAAAACACTTAATAGAAAGGACTGTGTCGTATGTGGACATGCCAGACCTATTCTGGCTGCTCACCCATTTGCCCTAAGTAAGGGGGAAGGTTGGATGTGCATATTGGAAAGTTTAAGCCAAATTCAACCCTGTGTAAAACTCTGAGTCTTGTGTTCCCAGAAGTCCGTCCCCAGAAGACACCATGGGGGGTTAAGGCATATGGGGGATATTACAACTGTAACACTGGTATAGGTAGAGGTATAGACTATGGGAGGCTCCCTACTGCTGCCTGCATCACTAATGTCACTATTAACTAGAGGTGTTGCTGATGTATGGTGGATGTGTGGACCTGCCAGGCGGTTGACCCCATTTTGAAAGGAGATTATCAGGGAACATGTGTTTTGGCCAGTCTGATAAACACCATTGACTATTATTGAGGTTACAGCTGACCAACTTTTGGGAGCTGCACATGACAGAGGCTTGGGACCAACCCAGGAGACGGCAGAAACGTGACGCTCCTTGGTCCGAGAGTACAGATAACATCCACACCAACCTGTTGGGGGTCCCAATAGGGGTCCCCCACGAATTCCAGACATTAAACAGGAATGATGGCCTGTGGCATCTGATGCCCATCATTGGCCCAGCTATTGTTGATGCTAAACAAAATGCCTGGATCAATTATATCTACTATAATTAATAATGATTTGTTAAATACACCCACACAGTACTTACGGGGGTGGCTGAATAATTGGATGCTACCTCTCAAACCAGTAGACAAAATAGACTAGCACTGGACATGATTCTGGCCGACCAGGGAGGTGTATGTAACAATACTAGTCCGGGTGGGAGCATTTCAAAAGCTCTGAGTGGGTTGGCAAGGTTATCGGTGGAGGTGAGGGGTCTTGCAGGTGTGGAGGAGAGTGGACTGTTCCACTGGCTGGGTGGTTGGTTTGGTAAGTACACTGCAATGATGATTACTGGATTTCTGACCCTAAGTTGTTGTTTTTCGTATGCTCATGTTCCGTAATGCCTGTATCATACCTTGTTTGAAGAAGTCTGTTACAGATGTGGAAAGGGCCTATGGTATGATGCCGCTGCTTGATGCTCCAGTTGGAGAGGCTGATACGAAATCAAGCTTTCGCAGGAGAGTGGGCCTGACAGAGGAGGACCCTTGGTTCGCTGTAGTTGATGTTGTCGAATGAATAAAAAGTGATGTTTGTCCTCCCTGTTGTGAAGGTTTGAAGTTCCCGGGTGGCGACGAGCCCACCTGATACAGGTTGTATAGAGGGATGGACCTGAGGGTTTAACATATTCTCGTTTTTT
This sequence comes from Salvelinus fontinalis, assembly GCF_029448725.1. Lineage (NCBI taxonomy): Eukaryota > Metazoa > Chordata > Actinopteri > Salmoniformes > Salmonidae > Salvelinus > Salvelinus fontinalis. Next base: position 1,867,580 of record NC_074698.1, read on the forward strand.
GGTTACTAATGTGTCCAGGGGTAGTTCTTGGAGTGGTCTCCTTTTGGTCCTTGCTCATCCTTATCGTGGGCAAACTTGGTATGTGAGACTAATTATGACTGGTCCAGTTACACCTCTACTACATTAAGAAAACAATGGAGGAAACTCATGACTTTGACAAAAAACTCTGTAGGACTGACATTTACTATCCATCCTGGTATTGCGCCAGGCTGCCAGGACTTTACACTTGCTCCTTATGTGAGCTGTATCACTGCACCAGTCTCTTGGGAGGTTCGAGTTTGTTATATTGATGACACAAAAGCACAGGCTGTAACTGAAAATGGTAATAAGAATAATTCTATTATTTTACTTGCAGCACCGCCTGCTCTTGACGGTGCTATCCTTACAGCTACAGGGGTCTCGGGACTTACAAATAACTGGCTACTATTGGCTGAGGAAGCTGGAAAGGCCACCCACCAGAGCTGTGTGGTATGTATGGGAGCCCGTCCACTCCTACGCATTGTACCGGCTACCCTACCTGATGTACGTCTGCTTCCTGTTATGAAGCATGACAACCCAACTGCCAACTGCTCTATGTGGGACAAGGTTTATCCTATTGTTAAAAGTATCAGATGGGCCCCGATGTTTTCTTCTCGGGTTGCCAGGGCTAATTTTACTTGTATAAATATGTCCCTTGGCCCTCCAATGCTGGGAGCATTACCTTATGAATGGTGTAATAACACCCATAATCCTAATGCCCCTTTCCAACCTGTGTCTAGAGCTGATGTCTGGTGGTGGTGTGGAGGAAATCATCTATATGACTGCCTGCCAGGGAATGCCACTGGTCTTTGTGCTCTTGTCTCTCTGCTTCTTCCTGTTTCAGTGTATCCTATGGAAGTAAAGGACCTGATGGCCCGTGTAGAGAGGGACGGGGATTTATCCCGGTCCAAAAGATCAACAGGAGTGGATCCTGGAGACCCCACCTATATTGACGCCATAGGAGTCCCTAGGGGGGTGCCAGATAAGTATAAACTAGTAGACCAGGTTGCAGCCGGTTTTGAATCATCAGTGTGCTGGTGGTGCACCATTAATAAAAATGTTGACAGGATCAACTATATCCATTTCAATGTCCAAAAACTAGGCAATTGGACCCAGCAAGACTTTGAGGCGGTACATGGCCAATTGGCGGCTACCAGCTTGATGGCCTTCCAAAACCGCATTGCAGTAGACATGCTACTCTCTGAGAAGGGAGGTGTATGCTCTATGTTTGGTGAACAGTGTTGCACCTTTATACCTAACAACACCGCCACTGATGGTAGCCTGACCATTGCCTTAGAAGGCTTGAGGACTCTTAATGGTAAAATGAAATCCCATTCTGGTGTAGATACCTCCATGTGGGATTCCTGGATGGATGCTTTTGGGAAATATAAAACCCTGGTGTCCTCAATTTTGGTTTCTATCTCAGTGTTTGCAGCCATTTTGGTTTTGTGTGGTTGCTGTTGCATACCATGCATTCGTTCACTCACCACTAGGGTCATATCTAAAGCCATTGACCCAACAAGCCCTTCCCAGATGTTTCCTCTTTTAGGGGATGAAGGCCCTCCATCTTTTGAGGACAACAACATGCCTGCTGCTTTTACCTTTTTCTAGTTTATGTCACGTCTCTTAGGAGACGTGAAGAGAGGGCATATGAAACTTTCTCTTCAAGAAAGTTTCTGCATATACTACTCCTGCTTGATCCCATGTTTATGTCACGTCTCTTGTGAGACGTGAAGAGAGGGAATCAAAACTTTTTCTTCTGGAAAAAGTTTCCCTTCTTGTGCCTGGATTCGCTTAAAGTTTATGTCACGTCTCTTGTGAGACGTGAAGAGGGGGAATCAAAACTTTATCTTCTGATAAAGTTTACTCTAATTTTGCCATTTATAGCTTTTGTCCTAGCTTTTGTCACGTCTCTTATGAGACGTGAAGAGGGGGATTTGTAATAAATACCATTTAAAATAACACAAGCATATTGCTATTACGTTGTTATAACTAACTTCTTTCAAAACAGGGTTTCTCACAAACTCATAAGCAGATACTGAGACCCACACACACCCAAGGACAGAGGGCTGGCACAGACCTTTCATAAACACTGATAAGAAAAGGGTGCTTGGGTCTGCATTTCACGAAATACTGAGACACACACATACCCAAGGACAGAGGGCTGACGTAAACCTTTCATAAACACTGATTAAAACAGGAATATCTACGCACACACAAAATCTTCTGCTTAGCTGAACATTTGGTAACAAAGAACTTTTGCTGCAAGACTCAGAAGGATGACGCCCAGCTCATCAGGACCAATCTGAGAAGACAACAACCTGTCCAGAACCAACCAGGGGACCAGAACTTCCAGACTCAACCTACTTTCTGTGCTGTATAAAATGTCTATGCACTCTGTTATCTGAGCTTTTTCTGGAGGTTCCTTATGAGCTAAATGAACGAGTCCGTATACGCTTGTACCAGATATCTTTACTCTTAAATTAAACTGTCGCTTGTCATACAATTTACCACCTTGTCTGAATCGATCCTTGACCGGCTCACCCTTCTCCATATCCCATTATCAACAGGATGCCCATCACCCATTTCGTACGATTAGTTACAAATTACAATTCATATATGTTATGAATTTGGTAACGTACAATATGTTACGAATTTGCAAAACTCATATGTTACAAATTCTAGGTAGGTGACTAGGTGGCTAACATTGGCTAGCTTGCTATTGTTAGCTAGGCTAGGGGTTAGGGTTATGGATAAGTTTTGGAGTTAGGGTAAATGTTAGGGTTAGAGGAAGGGTTAGCTAAAAGAGTTAAGGTTAGGGGAAGGATTAGCTAACATAAGGTTACGGTTAGGTGAAGGGTTAGCTCTGTATAGGGGTTTTCAGTGGTTAGCTTTGCCCATGGCTGGGTCCGTGTGAACTACAATTACGAGGCTATGTTTTAACGTTTAGAAACTTCCATAATCATCGCTTCGAAATGGTTTTCAAAATATGTGGCCCTTAACTTTCAAATCAGCGTGAATTAATCTTTTAAATAAAAAAGTGGTTAATGTAGAAGATTTGCACAGATCCATACACCGTGTGGTAATTTCCATGTAAAATATATATATTTTTTTTATTAAGGCATGCATACATGTTTCAACCATATTCCATTCAAAAATAAATCAAATAAGCAAAGGCTTTGATTTATTGTCAGATTGAAAAGGGGTCTTAGAAAACATTTACCAGAAAAAGTCTTAAAAGTTATTAGAAAGTTATCAACACTTATATTTAGTTCAGGATATTTTTTTCTGCCTCCTGTAAGTTTTTGAAATACCATTAACAAAAACCCACATCTTTAAGACATTTTCTATGCTCTTTACCTCATGAGGGAGGATAATGAAAGTTCACAGAAGTAACAAGTAAAGGTAGACCTATCAATTAGTTATAGTGTTTTTACAGATATTATGTTCATTAATTATTACCAAATCGGTAATAGAAGTTCTGCAATTGAATTGGCAATAATATGAAATCATAGTAGTCACAAACCACAGTTGGGTAACTTGCTACTGTCCTCCTTTCCACTGGCATACTCTTATGTTCAGCTGATAACTGTTTTCTTTCTGTTGTCTTGTGGACAAAGCAAGAGTGAAAAATCTGGACAAGCCCTTCCATCTCCCCACCCGCCTCTTTCGCTCTCGCTCGCTCTCTCCAATGGCAAAGGTGCATAAAGATGGCGGCCCCCATGTACTTACCAGAAACACCTCATTTGCTAAGTTCGCAGTATTGTACAATGCTCTCCATTACTAATTTTCTGTATCGGCATTAGCACAGTATACATGATTCCAATTCTAGCTGCAAGTAGATTGTGCTGATTTTATAGGCACATTTAAACCATGTCGTACGCTGTAGTTTAAAAACTCTGGGGATAGTGCTTAAACGATGACATATCTGAATTCCTCCATCGTTATGCACCTTCACCATTGTCACCTTTCTCTGCTCTTTCTGACACCTACCCACGAGCCCGTTCTCTTTCCATTTACTGTAAACACCATCCTCACCCACTGATCACCGACCGACACTGGAAGTCCGGTTACTACATGATTCCATATGTGTTATTTCATAGTTTTGATGTCTTCACTATTATTCTACAATGTAGAAAATAGTAAAAATAAAGAAAAACCCTTGAATGAGTAGGTGTGTCCAAACTTTTGACTGGTACTGTGCATACCTTTTGAAGTGTATGCAAATAGATTATACAAGTCGTTAGGCATTTTCAACACATTTTTCTTAAAAAGGCTAGAAGAGAAGTAGTCCATTTCTCCTCAACCATGAAAGACTATCATGAATGTTGTTGATGTTAGTTCTGTGTGTGCAGTTAAAGGCAAGGCGAGCTGCTTTATGTTATACGTTATTGTGTTATACGTTTATTTTTATTATGATTATGTAGCTGCACAGCAAGATGACCAACCGGCGTGTGGTGCTGCTGATCGTGTGTATCTGGGCAGGGGCTATCATCATGGGGCTGGTCCCCTCCATAGGGTGGAACTGTGAGTGCCAGTGTCAACGATTGTGTGCAGAGATGTAGCGGAGTCAGGCGCAGGACACAGGTTTTGAGCAACACAACGGAGTTTACTCAAAAATCAAGCAAAATTCCAAATAGGAATAATAAAAACACACTAGCACATACAACAACCACTAACGACACAAACAATCACGGACAGAACAGAAATGTATGCCAGAGGGGTAAATAGGGAACATGATAGGGGGATTGAAACCAGGTGTGTGTAATACAGACAAAACAAAACGAAACTGAAACATGGATCGGTGGTGACTAGAAAGCCGGTGACGTCGACCGCCGAACACCACCCGAACAAGGAGAAGGGCCGACTTCGGCGGAAGTCGTGACAGCCAGTTTAGCAACTGCTCAATCATCGCCCCGCTCTACAGCCACAGGTAATCAGCTAGGTCTAGGATTAGGTCCCCCTTGTCCATATAATGTTATTTATTAGGCAAAGCTGATCCTAAGTCAGCAGTCCTACTCTGAGATGCTTGATACATATGACCCCTGGTCAAGAGTGAGCAGGCAAATGGACTGGAGGGTTGTTGGCGTCCAAGTATCCTAGTTGCCATCTCTTGCCGTTGTGCCCTAGCCTAGATCAAGGCACTTATCTTGCCTAAATCTGCTCCAAGGGCGCTTCTGCACTGTGGCTGGCTGACCTTGGCTTTTAACGTGTCTGTGTCTCAGGATGTTGAGTTAAAATAAAAAGACAAATGATCATAATCTACAAAGAAAAAGGGCAAAATATTTTTTTGCTCCAGGTATATGATCTTCTGGGCGTCTCTCAACCTGCTCACCTTTTCTGTCATGGTGGCTGTGTACGCACGCATCTATGTCTACGTGAGACGTCAGGGTAAACGGATGTCTCAGCACACCTCCCACCATCTGAGGCACAATGAGACTGTCGTCAATCTCATGAAGACTATCTCTATTGTACTGGGTGAGGGAGTGTGATCTGGAACTGGCCTGGAAGGTACACTTCCAAGAGGATGTGATGCTAATGAAACGAATACTGTTTAACACTCGTGCCATTTTATTTGACTGTTTCTATTCTCAAAAAATGTCCATTCCATGCACAAACCTACTTACAACTTACTCATTGCTGAAAGGTACCTAACCTTTTTCCAGAACTTTGCAATTCTCTAAAACAAACATACTATTTTAATGTAAGGTAGTGGGTGAACATAATCGTTTGTTTTAATTGACAAGTGAATGGCATGGTTATGGCATATCCTTTCATGTTTTCCTCCTTGGCTTCTCTCCTCTCCCTAGGAGTGTTTGTCATATGTTGGACGCCGGGCCTGATGACTCTGTTGCTAGATGGGATCATGGGTAAAGACAGCCATGCCATGACCTATGAGAAGTACTGTCTGACCCTGGCTGAGTGTAACTCCTTGGTTAACCCTATTATCTACTCCTTCCTGGACGAGGAAATGAGAAGGACCTTTAAGTGTATCCTGTGCTGCCTGTGTAGGAGGAGCTCTGACCACCAGGGGGAGCAGTCACCTGTGGAGTTCAACACACTGCAACCAGAGGTAGGTTACCAGAGAAAGATTAAGGGTCAGCTCTTTCAACCAAAACAATCCTGTATTTCCCAGCATCCTATCTCCCTACCTCCTTCTCAACTGTAATGAAGTAGTAGGTCCAAGGTACCTCTCTATGGACCTTCTTGTCTAATGGGTTTTGAGAACGAGGTGAAAGGGTGCAAGAATCAAGTAAAGATTGAGATTGAACCCCATTACGATGCTATGGGCTCTAACTTTTTACACAGTGTATGGGTTCTAATCATGCTTGTCAATTATGCTTTTTGTTGTGTCCGACATCTAAAAATGTGTTATTCTTGCTTTTACTTCGCAATGGTTTAACATGACACATTTTCTCTAATGTTTCTGTCCTTCAGTGTGTCTTAACCTAGATTTTAATTTCTTACAATGATTCAAAAGCTGGAGCTTTATTTTTGCAACAACAAAAAAACAATTGACGAGGGGTGACCAAGAATGTTTTTCTTTACCTGTTATGGGATTTTTATGAATAAATGACTCAAATATGTATACATTTGACTTAGAATTATAACTAAACAGAATACTACTATGTTACTGTATGGATGAATAAATCTATGAATCATAATGCTGAATATAATGTGTTCCTTGTTAGAAAGAATGGAGTTATCTTCAGACAGGCTGGAATGATGTGTTCTTACAGGAAATTCTGTCTCTACCCAGGGAGGGGTGAGACCTTGGGCTGGTTGCAGATTGTTTAACAGGTGGCAGACAAAATAAGAACGCTAACTGTACTGCCATTGTATCCGAGAGGAGGAAGGACATTTTAAAACCTACGACGTCAGTTTTATTATATAACCTGATGTAAATTGTACTATGATCAGTACTCTCGAGAATAAACGCTATTGATTGATTGATTTTGAGACTGGTTTCTGTCCATTTTATGTTAATAAGTATCTTACAAATTCTTATGTATGGGCAGAGTGTTTTAATTGAATTGGTTGATAACATATAGGAATTAAATTCCTTTAACATTACCCCAAGCTGCTCTGGCTTGAACTTTGACTGACACTTATTCCAACTCCTTATTACAATGGATTATTCGATGCTTGTCATCGCTCTCTCTGCTTGGTCCTCTTCTGTGACTTTATTTCCACAATCAACATTTGAATACCTTTCCTTTTCCTGAGGGAGAACAAACTTTAGACTGAGAGGCTACATACAGAGACACCATTGTGTAATATTTTCTCCAGAATGTGTTGGTTTGGGTTGTATAAGGGGCTCTGTTGTGGCAAAATAGATTTGTCTGCCATCATTACATGATTTCTGAAAGATGAGAGCTTTGTATTCCAAATGTTTGTTTTTTTGGTATAGACTATCAATAATTTTAATATAAAGACGAAATGGTAACGCTATAGACTTTAACCGAGCACTTTCTGCTGTCACAGCGTGCCACTAACTTTGTGAACAATTACTATTCATGATATTGAGCAATATTGTGTGTCTGCCTCTACACAGAGATACAGTGCCTTCAGAAAGTATCAACAACAAAAATATGTACAGTATATATTTGATTTATAAATTATTCATAGCCCTTGACTTATTCCACATTTTGTTGTTAAAGTCTGAATTCAAAATGTATTAAATGTTTTTTCTCACCCATCTACACAGAATACCCCATAATGACAAAGTGAAAACATTTTTGTAGAAATGTTGCAATTGTATTGAAAATTAAAAACATAAATATTTTATTTACCCGTCAGAAGTTTGGACACACCTAGTCATTCCAGGGTTTTTCTTTATTTTTACTATTTTCTACATTGTAGAATAATAGTGAAGACATCAAAACTATGAAATAACTTGGGGTGAAACGGTTCACAAAACTCACTGTTCGGTACGTTAGTGGTGTCATGGTTTCGATACATCAACAAAATAAATGCCTGAGAAATATGTAATTTGTATTTAGATTTTCCATTTATCATAATAGTAAACATGGGCAGCTTGAATTCCCAGGAGCATATGGAAACAAAGGGACAACAAAAAACAGCAGTGCCTTCCTTATAACATTAAATAAAATAGTCATTTCAAACAGAACTTCAACAAGAGTGCATAGTCCAGCAGCATATATCAAAATTAAGTCACATAGCAGTGCCTTAAACAAATAGGACCACTTGAGAATGGTTACTTGAAGAAAATAAAAACATTTTTATCAGATTTTCAAGTTTTTCTTTCAGAAGATTAGTCTATTCACATGATCTGCAGTGAGCACAGATCGGCTTGCTGTGACAATGTCAGCCGCTGTGGAGAATACCCTCTTGCTAGGGACAGAGGTCCCAGGCACAGCCAGGTAGCGCCTTGCTAACATGGCAACATGATGGTTTATTAACTCTTTGGTCTTCCACCATGTAAGTGGATCAACATCCAGGGGATGCAGTCCACTTCCCTCTATGAAGTCACCTCCTCCTCTATGACCTTGACCTTTGGCTTGGTTCCCTGCTTCTGGGTCGTGGACAACTCCCCAAAAAGCTCAGCCATGGCAGACTTTTTTTCTGGAGGAGAACCCCTGTCGTCTGCCGTCTCTGGAGAGGGGTTGGCTCCTGTGGTATCTGTGGCTTGACCCTGCAGAATTAAATTAGATGAAAATTACTATCGCTGAAGTTGCTTTAAAAATATGATTTGTTGTTAGAAATATATATCAGACGCTATTATGACAATTACAATTATTACTTTATAATTCATTGTTAAATCACTAATTAATAAAAAAAAATATATATATTTTTTATTTATTTCACCTTTATTTAACCAGGTAGGCTAGTTGAGAACAAGTTCTCATTTGCAACTGCGACCTGGCCAAGATAAAGCATAGCAGTGTGAACAGACAACAACACAGAGTTACACATGGAGTAAACAATAAACAAGTCAATAACATGGTAGGAAAAAGAGAATCTATATACAATGTGTGCAAAAGGCATGAGGTAGGCAATAAATCGAATAATTACAATTTAGCAGATTAACACTGGAGTGATAAATCATCAGATGATCATGTGCAAAAAGAGATACTGGTGTGCAAAAGAGCAGAAAAGTAAATAAATAAAAGCAGCATGGGGGTGAGGTAGGTAAATTGGGTGGGTAGTTTACAGATGGACTATGTACAGCTGCAGGGATCGGTTAGCTGCTCGGATAGCAGATTTTTAAAGTTGTTGAGGGAGATAAAAGTCTCCAACTTCAGAGATTTTTGCAATTCGTTCCAGTCGCAGGCAGCAGAGAACTGGAAGGAAAGGCGTCCAAATGAGGTTTTGGCTTTAGGGATGATCAGTGAGATACACCTGCTGGAGCGCGTGCTACGGGTGGGTGTAGCCATCGTGACCAGTGAACTGAGATAAGGCGGCACTTTACCTAGCATAGCCTTGTAGATGACCTGGAGCCAGTGGGTCTGACGACGAACATGTAGCGAGGGCCAGCCGACTAGGGCATACAGGTCGCAGTGGTGGGTCGTATAAGGTGCTTTAGTAACAAAACGGATGGCACTGTGATAAACTGCATCCAGTTTGCTGAGTAGAGTATTGGAAGCTATTTTGTAGATGACATCGCCGAAGTCGAGGATCGGTAGGATAGTCAGTTTTACTAGGGTAAGTTTGGCGGCGTGAGTGAAGGAGGCTTTGTTCCGGAATAGAAAGCCGACTCTCGATTTGATTTTGGATTGGAGATGTTTGATATGAGTCTGGAAGGAGAGTTTGCAGTCTATGTCACATTTAACTAAATAAATACAATACCTGTTGTATATTGGTCACAATCTCTGCTGTGAGTTCATTGTAGACTCTCAGACGAGCAGAAGCATCCAGGTGCAACAGGGACTTGAACCAGGGGTCCAAAGAGGTGCTCTTGTGTAAGAAGTCTTGGACACCAGGGTCAGCATATCTAGGCTCCGGGTTAACTCTGATAGCAGTCTTGACATCCCTTACTGCAGATTCATCTTCATCAGATGCCACCATTGATTTCAGGATCATTGTTTTCATAGGCAGGACCATGGAAACTGATGGAATGTTCGCAGTGCATTTCAGTGTTGTGACTGTTTTGAGAGGTTTGCACACTTTGATAACTTCCTCTGCTAGTTAAGACTGTCAAAGTCACAATATCTTTGACATTCTTCCTCACAGCTTGATCAGTCAGTGTAGAATACACCTCAACTTTCTGCTCAAGGTATCTCTCAACCATGTCATGGCTTGAATTCCATCTAGTAGGGACATCTTGGATTAGTTTGTGGTTTGGCAGCTCCAGCATCTCCTGTTTTGTCTTGACAACATGTGCAGCAGTTGTGCTTTTATGAAAGAAGGATACCACCTTCCTGATCTTTGCTAGGAGGCGAGAGATTGGATTCAATGGCGTTGCTTTTTGAGATGCTAGATTAATAACGTGAGCAAAGCATCCTATCTGTGGCCCCAGTCCAGCTAGTGCAACTGCATTTACAATATTTCTAGCGTTGTCAGTGGTCACAGGAATCGGTACGTTATCCCTCTCCAACTTCCACACTGCAACTACTTCCCTCAGCTCTTCCCCCAAGTTTACACTGGTGTGACCACTCTCAGGGGGACGTGTTTGAAGGACCTGACTTTTTATCTCCCACTCTGCCGTAAGGTAGCTCTAGACGTCCAACTGTCTGTTAGAGCAACAGACCGCATTTCTGAAAACTCGCTCTTAAATTGTTATTTTGTTGTATAAGGCAGGTATTAATGTCTGGGCAAAATGTGTACGGGAAGGAATAGTGAAGCGCGGCTCGACCACTTTAAACATGTTTCTGAACCCTGCATGCTTTTTATGAGTTTTGATGACTGCACAATTTGGCGGGTTATTGTGCAGATTATTGAATATTGTGCTTTTGCAGTAAAGCTTTTTGAAATCTGACACAGCGGTTGCATTAGGAACAAGTGTATCTTTAATTCTATGTAAAACATGTATCTTTCATCAAAGTTTATGAGTATTTATTGTATTTGACGTGGCTCTCTGCAATTTCTCCGGATATTTTGGAGGCATTTCTGAACATGGCGCCAATGTAAACTGAGGTTTTTGGATATAAATATGATCTTAATCGAACAAAACATATGTATTGTGTAACATGAAGTCCTATGAGTGTCATCTGATGAAGATCATCAAAGGTTAGTGATTCATTTTCTCTATTTCTGCTTTTTGTGACTCCTCTCTTTGGCTGGAAAAATAGCTGTGTTTTTCTGTGATTTTGCGGTGACCTAACATAATTGTTTGTAGTGCTTTCGCTGTAAAGCCTATTTGAAATCTGACACTTTGGTGGGATTATCAACAAGATTACCTTTAAAATGGTATAAGATACATGTATGTTTGAGGAATTTTAATTATGAGATTTCTGTTTGAATTTGGCGCCCTGCACTTTCACTGGCTGTTGTCATATCATCCCGTTAGCGGGATTGCAGCCATTAATGCAATATTTTTTTTTACGATGATATATACATTTATTTTTTTCCCCCTAGCTGTAATATATGATTAATATATTGTTTGGTTCGCAGTGCGTACCGAACCTGTGCACGGTGGACCCTGTACCGAACGGTTCAATACAAATACATGCACCGTTTCACCCCTAGAAATAACACATATGGAATCATGTAGTAACCAAAAAAGTGTTAAACAAAATATATTTTATATGAGATTCTTCAAAGTAGCCACCCTATGCCTTGATGACATCTTTGCACACTCTTGGTATTCTCTCAACCAGCTTCATGAGGTAGTCACCTGGAATGCATTTCAATTAACAGGTGTGCCTTGTTAAGTTAATTTGTGGATTTTCTTTCCTTGTTTAATGCGTTTGAGCCAATCAGTTGTGTTGTGACAAGGTAGGTATGCAGAAGATAGCCCTATTTGGTAAAAGACCAAGTCCATATTATGGCAAGAACAGCTCAAATATGCAAAGAGAAATGACAGTCCATCATTACTTTAAGACATGAAGGTCAGTCAATTCGGAAAATGTCAAGAACTTTCAAAGTTTCTTCAAGTGCAGTAGCAAAAACCATCAAGCGCTATAATGAAACTGGCTCTGAGGACCGCCACAGGAAAAAAAGACCCAGTGTTATCTCTGCTGCAGAGGATAAGTTTATTAGAGTTAACAGATTGCAACCGAAATAAATGCTTCACAGAGTTCAAGCAACAGACACATCTCAACATAAACTGTTCATAGGAGACTGCGTGAATCAGGACTACATGGTCGAATTGCTGCAAAGAAACCACTACTAAAGGACACCAATAAGAAGAAGAGACTTACTTGGGCCAAGAAACACGAGCAATGGACATTAGACGGGTGGAAATCTGTCTGAGTCCAAATTTGAGATTTTTGGTTCCAATCGCCATGTCTTTGTGAGACGCAGAGTAGGTGAACGGATGATCTCCACATGTGTGGTTCCCACTGTGAAGCATGGAGGAGGTGGTGTGATGGTGTGGGGGTGCTTTACTGGTGACACTGATTTATTTAGAATTCAAGGCACACTTAACCAGCATGGTTACCACAGCATTCTGCAGCAATACGCCATTCCATCTGTTTTGTGCTTAGTGGAACTATCATTTGTTTTTCAAAAGGACAATGACCCAGATCACACCTCCAGGCTGTGTAAGGGCTATTTGACCAAGAAGGAGAGTGATGGTGCTGCATCAGATGACCTGGCCTCCACAATCACCCGACCTCAACCTAATTGAGAAGGTTTGGGATGAGTTGAACCGCAGAGTGAAGGAAAAGCAGCCTACAAGTGCTCAGCACGTATGGGAACTCCTTCAAGACCGTTGGAAAAGCATTCCTCATGAAGTTAGTTGAGAGAATGCTAAGAGTGTGCAAAGCAAGGGTGGCTACTTTGAAGAATCGGAAATATAAAATATATTTATTTGTTTAACACAGTTTTGGTTACTACATGATTCCATGTGTTATTTCATAGTTTTGATGTTTAAAACGATTATTCTACAATGTAGAAAATAGTTTCAATTATAATTTTTTTAAACTTGAATGAGTAGGTGTGTCAACTTTTGACTGGTACTGTAAGTATTCACATCCCTTTGGCATGACAAATTGAGCTCAGGTGCATCCAATTTCCTTTGGTCCTCCTTGAGATGCCACTACAACTTGATTGGAGTCCACCTATCGCCAATTCAATTGTTTAAACATGATTTAGAAAGAAACACACCTGTCTGTCTACAGTGCATTTGGAAAGTGTTAATACCCCTTGACTTTTTCCACATTTTGTTTCTTTATAGCCTTATTCTAAAATGGATTAAATAGTTTTCCCCCCTCAATCTACACACAATACCCCATAATGACAAAGCAAAAACTCCAGAGTGCTGAATACTAATGTAAATGTAATCCGTTTTTTATTTGTAATAAATTTGCAAACATTTCTAAACTTTTTTGCTTTTTCATTATGGAGTATTGTGTGTAGATATTTTTTTTTTTTTATTGAATCCATTTTAGAATAAGGCTGTAACGTAACAAAATGTGGAAAAAGTCAAGGGGTCTGAATACTTTCCAAATGCACTGAATGAGGTCCCACAGCTGACAGTGCATTTCAGAGCAGAAACTATACCATGATGTCCAAGGAACTCCGTAGATCTCAAAGATATATTCCTCATCACATCCCAATTCTATCTGGGGAAGGGTATTAAACAAGTTTTAGTGTTGAAAGTTTCCAAGAGCACAGTGGTCTCCATCATTTGGGAAATGAAAAAAATATGGAACTACCCAGACTCTGCCTGGTCATCTGAGCAACCAGGCAAGTACAACCTTGGTTAGGGAGGTGACCATCAACCCAATGACCACTCTCTACAGCACTTCACCTATCTGGGATTTTTGGGAGAGTGGCCAGATGGAAGCCACTCCTGAGAACAAGGCACGTAACAGCAAGCCTGGAGTTTGCACAAAAGGCACGTGAATTACTGAGATGAGACAAATTGAACTCATTGGCCTGAATGCAAAGCGCATCACCCGTCTAACACCATCCCTACCGTGAAGCATGTTGGTGGCAGCATCATGCGATAGGGATGCTTTGCAGCTGTAGGGACTGGAAGACTGGTAAGACTGGAGGGTACAATGGAGCCAAATACAGGCAAATGCTTGATGAGAACCTGCTTCAGAAGTGCAAACGACCTTAGACTGGGTTGAAGATTTACATTCTAACAGGACTATGACCCCAAACATACAGCCAAAGCAACACTGGAATGGCTTCAGAACAAGAATGTGAAAGTCCTTTAAAAAACATTTTTTTAACTAGGCAAGTCAGTTAAGAATAAAGTCATATTTACAATGACGGCCTAGGAACAGTGGGTTAACTGCCTTGTTCAGGGGCAGAACGACACGTTTGTTAACTTGGCTTTCAAAGACCTTAGAAAGGCAGGGTAGGATAGATATAGGTCTGTAGCAGTTTGGGTCTAGAGTGTCTCCCCCTTTGACAAATTGAAGCTTTCCAATCTTTGTGGATCTCAGATGATACGAAAGAGAGGTTGAACAGGCTAGTAAATAGGGGTTGATTTTAGAAAGAGGGTCCAGATTTTCTAGCTAGGCTGATTTGTAGGGGTCCAGATTTTGCAGCTCTTTCAGAACATCAGCTATCTGGATTTGGGTGAAGGAGAAATGGGGGAAGCTTGGGCAAGTTGCTGTGGGGGGTGCAGGGCTGTTAACCGGGGTAGGGGTAGCCAGGTGGAAAGCATGGCCAGCCTTAGAGAAATGCTTATTGAAATTCTCAATTATCGTGGATTTATAGGTGGTGACAGTGTTTCCTAGCCTCAGTGCAGTGGGCAGCTGGGAAGAGGTGCTCTTATTCTCCATGGACTTTACAGTGTCCCAGAAATTTTTGGAGTTTGTGCTACAGGATGCAAATTTCTGTTTTGAAAAAGCTAGCTTTTGCTTTCCTAACTGCCTGTGTATATTGGATCCTAACTTCCCTGAAAAGTTTAATATCGCGGGGGTTATTTGATGCTAATGCAGTACGCCACAGGATTTTTTTGTGCTGGTTAAGGGCAGTCAGGTCTGGAGTGAACCAAAGGCTATATCTGTTCCTGGTTCTACATTTTTATTTAAAATGGTGAGGAAGGCACTTTTAAAGAATAACCAGGCATCCTTTACTGACGGAATGAGGTCAATATCCTTGCAGGATACCCGGGCCAGGTGGATTAGAAAGGCCTGCTCGCTGAAGTGTTTTAGGGAGCGTTTGATAGTGATGAGAGGTGGTCGTTTGACCGCAGACTCATTACGGACGCAGGCAATGAGGCAGTGATCGCTGAGATCCTGGTTGAAGACAGCAGAGGTGTATTTTGGAGGGCAGGTTGGTTAGGATGATATCTATGAGGGTGCCCGTGTTTACGGATTTAGGGTTGTACCTGGTAGGTTCATTGATAATTTGTGTGAGATTGAGGGCATCAAGCAAATATTGTACAATGGCCTAGGTGTTAAGCATGTCCCAGTTTAGGTCACCTAACAGCACAAGCTCTGAAGATAGATGGGGGGAAATCAATTCACATATGGTGTACATGGGCACAGCTGGGGGCAGAAGGTGGTCTATAGCAAGCGGCAACAGTGAGAGACTTGTTTCTGTAAAGGTTGAGTTTTAAAAGTAGAAGCTCTATTTGTTTGAGCACAGACCTGGATAGTAAAGACAGAACTCTGCAGGCTATCTCTGCAGTAGATTGCAACTCCGCCCCCTTTGGCAGTTCTATCTTGTCGGAAAATGTTAGTTAGAGATGGAGATTTCAGGGTTTTTGGTGGTCTTCCTATGCAAGGATTCAGACACGGCTAGGTCATCCGGGTTGGCAGAGTGTGCTAAAGCAGTGAATAAAACAAACTTTGGGAGGAGGCTTCTAATGTTAACAAACATGAAACCAAGGCTTTTACGGTTACAGAAGTCAACAAATGAGAGCGCCTGGGGAATGGGAGTGGAGCTAGGCCTGGATTAACCTCTACATCACCAGAGGAACAGAGGAGGAGTAGGATAAGGGTACGGACTATAAGAACTGGTCGTCTGGTACGTTCGGAACAGAGAGTTAAAGGAGCAGGTTTCTGGGCACGGTAGAATAGATTCAAGGCATAATGTACGGTAGGATGTGAATACAGTGACGATGAGAGAGATATTGTCTCTAGAAACATCATTTAAACCAGGTGAGGTCACCGCATGTGTGGGAGGTGGAACTAAAGGGTTAACTAAGGCATATTGAGCAGGGCTAGAGGCTCTACAGTGAAATAAGACAATCACTAACCAAAACAGCAATGGACAAGGCATATTGACATTAGGGAGAGGCATGCGTAGCCGAGTGATCATAGGGGTCCAGTGAGTAGCTAGGCGAGCTGGAGTCACGGCGATTCAGACAGCTAGCGGGCCGGGGATAGCAAGCTAGCAGAGGGGCCTTTGAGGTACGTCGCGACGGAAGAAGTCTGTTGTAGCCCCCTCGTGCAGTTACGTTGCCAAACAAGTCGTGATGGATCAGCAGGGCTCCGTGTAGTAAAAAGGGTCCAGGCCAATTTGCAAAATAGGTATAGTGACCCAAGAAATTGGCCGATGGGCCTCTTCAGCTAACAGTCCGAAATGCTCTAGCCAGCTAGCGAGCCGCAGCTAGCAGGCTAGCAGATGGGCATTCAGGGGACGTCGCGACGGAGGAGCCTGTTGAAAAACCTCTTCGGGCAGATTACGTCGGTAGTCTAGTCGTGATAGAACAGCGGTGCTCTGAATCGGCAGTAAAAGGGACCCAGCCAATTGGCAAAATAGGTATTGTAGCCCAAGGAGTGGCTGATGGACATCTTCAGCTAGCCGGGAGATGGGGCTAGCATAGGCTAGCGCCAGGCTAATTGGTGCTTGCTTCAGGACAGATACATTAGCCAGGAGTGGCCACTCGGATAGCAGCTAGCTAGCTGGTTACTGGCCTAACGCTCTAACCAATAGTCTACCTGCCGCCTTTAGTGGCCCCGACTTGAAAACCATTAAATCTGTGCAAAGACTTGAAAATTGCTGTTCAGGGGGCCTCCCGGGTGGCGCGCACTAGCGACTCCTGTGGCGGGCCGGGCGCAGTGCACGCTGACCAGGTCGCCAGGTGAACGGTGTTTCCTCCGACACATTGGTGCGGCTGGCTTCCGGGTTGGATGTGCGTTGTGTCAAGAAGCAGTGCGGCTAGGTTGGGTTTCGGAGAACGCATGGCTCTCGACCTTCGCCTCTCCCGAGTCCGTACGCGATGAGACAAGACTAACTACTACCAATTGGATACCACTAAAATCGGGGAGAATTTTTATTTATTTATTTGCGTTTCATCGTCGCTCCACATCTACACGGAAGAAAAATATAAACCCACCATGTAAAGTGTTGGTCCAGTGTTTCATGAGCTGAAATAAAAGATCCCAGAAATGTTCCATACTCATAAAAAGCTTATTTCTTTCAAATGTTGTGCACACATTTGTTAATGTGTTAGTGAGCATTTCTCTTTGCCAAGATAATCCCATCCACGTGGCATGTCAAGAAGCTGATTAAACAGCATGATCATGACACAGGTGCACCTTGTGCTGGGGACAATAAAAGGCCACTAAAATGTGCAATTTTGTCACACAACACAATGCCACAGATGTCTAATATTTTGAGGGAGCGTGCAATTGGCATGACTGCAGGAACGTCCACCAGAGCTGTTACCAGATAATTGAATGTTCATTTCTCTACCATGTCGTTTTAAGGATTTGGCAGACCGCGTGTGTGGTTTGCTGATGTCAAAGCTGTAAACAGTGGCAGGCAGGCAGGCCTAAGCTACGGACAACAAACACAATCGTATTTTATCGATGGCAATTTGAATGCACAGAGATAACACGATGAGATCCTGAGGCCCATTGACGTGCCATTCATCCACTGTCATCAGCTCATGTTTCAGCATGATAAAGCACGGCCCCATGTCGCAAGGATCTGTACACAATTCCTGGAAGCTAAAAATGTCCCAGTTCTTCCATGGCCTGCATACTCAACAGACATGTCACCATAGAGCACGTTTGGGATGCTCTGGATCAACGTGTATGACAGCATGTTCCAGTTCCCACAATATCCAGCAACTTCACAGACCATTGAAGTGGGACAACATCCTACAGACCACAATCAACAGCCCGATCAACTCTATGTGAAGGAGATGTCGCGCTGCATAAGACAAATGGTGATCACACCAGATACTGACTGGTTTTCTGTGACCAACAGATGAATATCTGTATTTCCTGTCATATGAAATCCATAGATTACAGCCTAATTTATTTATTTGGACTGATTTCGTTATATGAACTGTAACTCAGTAAAATCTTTGAAATTGTTGCATGTTGCATCTATAATTTTGTTCAAGAGCTTGAGAGAATCTGCAAGGAAGAATGAGAGAAAACCCCCAAATCCAGATGTGCAAAGCTGACAGACATACCCAAGTCGACTCAAAGCTGCAATTCCCGCCAAAGGTACTTCTACAAAGTATTGACTTGGGTGTGAATACTTATGTAAATGTGACTTCACTTTCAAAATAAAAATTCCAACCAGAGTTAAGCGCACGTAAATGGAACGTTATGCACTTTCTCTCGTATTCTGACCTTGAATTTAAGCATGAGAATGGCGTCCTATTCGTTTTGGGTGGAGATCAAATAAATTGTGTGGCAGAGGTGCGTCTACAGATACGCCATATGCTGACCTTGACTTAATTCCACCACCTTTACTCGTTTGGAAACTATGAATAAAGTTGAGTGAACCTACCGGTTTAAAGTAGAGAAAGCGTCTACTTAATTTTTTCCCGATAGAAATAACACCATTATCCATGCACTGTAATTTATAACTTGGTGAGAGCTAGGTAAATTAGTATTATGCAGAATTTCAATTATGGCCTTTTAACTTGCAGGGATGGGTACTCTCGAAAGTCTTGATTACAGACTTCCCAACTTTCGCTTTCCTATTTCTATATTGTTAAATATTAACCACTATCAGTAGGCCTAATAACACATTCAACTGCCAATTTACTGTTAGTTCCCTTCAGGTGGTCTAGACTACATTATCATTCCAATTAATTACAATGTTTTGATGTACACTAATCTTCCAACATTACCATAGGTTACACAGCTTAGTGTCAATTTTCAGAATGAATCAAACCACTTTTCTTGTGTGTAATGGCTCTCCAAAACCTGTTTTTATGATTCTTGAATGATTTCCTTACCCTAAGTAATCTACAAGATCAGAGTATTTTGAAATCGACCAATTGGTGCGCAAACAAAGGAAAGTTTGTAGTACAACTGAAATGTGTCTTCTACATTTAACCCAACCCCTCAGAGAGGTGCAGGGGGCTGCCTTAAATCGGACAAAATTCTAACTAGATTGGTACACCTTGTTTAAGATAAATATATTGAAAACTCAGAAATGTTGGCCAGCAAGTGGGAGGGTTTTCAGCGGTTGAATTATTTATTCAGTGTGCGCAAGGGAACCGCACCTGCAAAGCCCATTACGCACCTTCATAAGGTAAGTCTGAATACCAACAACTGAGAAGTGTATAGGAAAGGCGTGTGTAAGAAAGGCCTAATTTCCTAAATCGTAAATCGGGCCAGTTGTCATTATGGGTTAGTGTGTACTGTAGATTAGATGAGTGAAACAAAAAAAAAAGATTGAATTCAGGCTGTAACAACAAAAAGTCAGTCAAGGGGTATGAATACTTTCTGAACGCATAGGGTACTATACGATTGATGATATTGTGTGTCTGCTCCCACAGGTAGATAATGGTTGTGAAGTAAATCAGAGAAAGCCAACGTTACTGCCCTCCAGCTGATAAAGACAGAGTGGTGACAAGCCTCTTCACCCTGAAGAATCAGGAGTCCTATAGACTTTATGGACATGAGATCAACAGCCACTCATGAATTTACGGCTCTATTCAATGTCGCTAAAGCGTTAGACTGCACAATAGAAATTTAAAAGGTAATTTACGATTGACATACACGCAGCATTTACTGAGAATACAGGAACATTGCCTTTAAATTTATATCACACTGTTACGCTGAACTTCTACGATACAGATTGAATAAAGTCCTTAGTGGGGTTGAAACAGGAGGACAATGGACAAGCAATGGAAAATATGGTTATTTACGCCACCATACTTTCATGTGTACATTTTGGGATGCTTCTTTGTACGCGTACAGTACGTTTTGTTTATCTAGATGTGTTACATTAACACTGGGATACTCAGAAACATCCAAACTGTCTAGGGAAAGACTACCTCCATGTGCCACAGTTCAATTCTGTGATACATTATAAAAAGAGCCATGAGATGCTTTAAAAATACTAGCATGGGGATATAGGGAAGCCTGGAATTTAAACTGAATATCACTGTTTCACCATTTACTTCAAAGGAAACTATAGTGAAACTGCGTGATATTCGATCACGCATGCATACATTTAACGTACGGCTGGTCCCGTGAATCAAACCCACAATCCTGGCATTGCAAGTGCCATGCTCTACCTTTACCAATTTAGCTAGAGGACCACTTATCAGGTTCAAATCAAGTCCTCTTGCATGCGTTTACAGGCTATTATAAACTGGGTGGTTCAAGCCCTGAATGCTGATTGGCTGACAGCCGTAGTATATCAGACCGTATACCACAGGTATGACAAAACATTTGTCTCTAATTACGTTGGTAAACAGTTTATAATAGCAATAAGGCACCTCGGGGGTTTGTGATGTGGCCAATGTACCATGCCTAAGGGCTGTGTCCAGGATTAATTATACGTTGTGCTTAATTTGAGTGTCGAATACACACATTGCCAGAATATTGTGATTTGGTAAAATACCATTAAACGGTGTCCTTATTTTATTTGTTTAAATGTCACAAGAGCATAGATGTAGTGATAAAAATAAAACTCAACCAACCCCAAATAATGAAAAGCACAAATATTTTATTTGTTTTTTTCTTCTAATAAGGAGCACTACAACTTGTCATTCTTAATACTCGTTCTAGAACAATTCTAAAGTTGAGGTATAAAAGGAGTTCATACAGATCCACAGGTCTTGAAACAGTGGGGTTTTATATACAAGAGAAACTGAGAGACAGAGGTAGAGAGAGACAAGGTGGTATTTAAAATACAGTGGGACGAAGAGGGAGAAATATACAAAGATACTAATAAAACAAATGACACATTACATTAAACCTTTTATCGTTTGATTTGGTACTGTGGAATTCTACGGCCCCAGGTAGAATCAAAGAATTAGAATGGTAGAATATTCTGTGGTAGAATCCTACAGTAGGTTGACTCAGTAATGGCTCAACCTGTGTAGCTCGATTTCTGCATTGAACTGTACCGTTACTACAAAATACTGGAAGAACTCAAATTCACCAATGATAGGTAACCATATCAAATTGGGTCAATCCTGACTGAATGGCTGAAATTAAATGTATAAGGGAAATAGAGGGATTTCTAAAATGTGTGTGAAGGACGTTTTTTCTCAAGTTCCAATTGAAATTTACACAGCACCAAACTACAAAACCCATAACCCCCACACTGCAACCCCAACTAACAAATTAAAATATGCAAATAATCATAAAAAATAAAATAACTTGACCCCAACCTCAGGAGAACATTAATGACCAAACAACCAGGCAATTCACCCAAAAGGAAAAGCAAAAATAAAGCATTGGGTTTATAAAAAGAGAAAAACAAACATTCCACAATCTGTACAGTGACATCCATTTATGACTGGTAGAAAAAGACAGGAAGAGGGGACTAATTTGGTGTAGTAGTGGTAGCATTATTTGTGAGATATAAGCCATATGAAATGTTTATAATATGACAGTAAACAAGGACACTAATTTGGGTAATACAATATAAGAGCTCTCTGTAACGATGTCTGTATTTAACAAAACCCCAATTTGACATTTAAAATGTCTGTATATATGTTTAATATATAGAGTTTGTCCTTTCTTTATCAAAATGCCCGGGACTCTTAACAGTTGATGTATGATTGTAAAAAAATAAATGTAAAAAAAGCTGAATTAAAAACTACAAAAGGAAATGATAAACTCTGATTTGACTCTAAAGACTACCTTGTTTATCATAAAACCAGTGCTGCCTTTTTGGTAAAAGTTATTAAGAACAGTAAAGCCCTTGCTGATTGGCCATATCATAGGGCTAACCAATAGGACCCATTTTTACCAGCGGATTCTGAGATGGAGTCAAGGGAGAAAGCATGCCTTCCCATGGAACAGGTGCTCTCTACAGCAACGATACAATCAATTCTTTAGCACTGGTGTGACGGACATAACAGCCCCCCCCATATAACCCCAAACTTAAACGCCATTAGGCCTGACAAAACCTTTAAAAAAAAAATACAAATACAATTCCCTCTACCAAAACGGGAGACTTTTTATTCACCAACTTTTTGGTGTGAAATATAATCATCATAATTACATTATTGATAACTGGTATTTTTGGTACGATGCAAAGTTGTAGTGTGGCCTGTGAGCTAAACAGATTATTATGAGTAGATGCTAGTTTAAGCCCTGTCTGGACTGGGGACTTCCACCAGAGCTGTTCAGTAGGGCACAACGTAGCGAAACAGTTTGCAACCAAAAAAACATGTCCCTATTGGCTAAGTTCAGGCAGTAGCATCTCCCCATATCACTTGGTTTTAAAAGTTTTTCGCCCTACTGAACAATACCCTGCTAGTGGGGAGGCCACAGTTGTTAAATACACCAAAGAACTGATAAAAAAAAAAAGATGTAAAGGCTGAATCTACACTAGATGTACTCCACAACCGCTTTGTGACTTCACGCACTTCGGTGCACGTTGCACACCCCAGGAAAGTTCTGATCCAGAGACCGTTTGGTGGAGTATAAACCCAGGGTCCTATTCATTAGTGTACACCGTAAGCTAAATGTAGCAACGGCAAACGAAAACAAGCAATTCTTGTTGGACAAATTCAGGTAAGTCCCTCCCTGTTTCAGCCAGTTTTGTTCCTAATGAATACGGCCCAGACTTACCCCATAAGGCTGGGCCGTATTTATTAAGCCCTCCCGACTGAGACATCTGAGAACTCTGTACATACAGCATAACGCATCTACTCCTTTTTGGTCTGTGTCTTTAAGAAAACAAACGTGAAGAAGCTAAATAACTTGAATATTTAAATGAGAACCATCACTGAACACCTAAAAAAGCCTACATGCATTGGAAGACTGTCACAAATATTTAAAAAAATTTTCATGTCACCCCCCCCCCCCCACAATGACATAGCTATCTCTGCCCCAAAACATATTTAATTCCATCCATTCCACCATCCCAACAAACTTTGTTTATTTGGTGGCTGGTGCATTTCTTTGTGAAACAGCGTTAGGAGAAAAAAAAAGGGCTACAATCAACTAAAAGTAGTTGACAGACAGAGGAAAGTAACGTCTACAAAGAGTCTACAGCTTTTGATGACTAAGCGAAGGGGGACGCAATAGAAACGACCTCTGGAGGACTAAAGAGGAGCCGTTCATTTCCCCACTCCCTTCATCTTCAGTCCTGTCCTCAAGCCTACTGTATGCTCAACTCCCCAGAACTACTGTCACCAGGTAGAAGCACCTGGAAAAAGGTGCAAAAGTTTGTGCTTGACAGATCTGTGTCCATGTTCCATATGAGGGGTTGTAAAAGGTGGGTGGTGTGTGCATATCTGACCTATAAAGCACTCACTTTAAAATCGTCCCCCCCAAACTGAAAGCATCAGCAATACTAAAAGATCGAAGGTGTCTTTGTGTTACTAGTTGGTTCTCAGAGGAACAGAAGGAGGGTGACAACTATCAGGTTGGGGGAAGGAGAGAGGACATCACTTTGGTACAAGCAAGGTGAGCAGAGCTCGTCTTGTGATCCGTATCGCCACAGCGCCTGGCGTTAGAGTGTGTGACCACTATCACATGCATGAACACCAGAACCTCACAAGGGATAGGTAATGGACAGGCTGTGAACACTGTGTGGAGTTGACATGAACATATACACAGGTAATGTACAGACATCAGTGATCATCACCTGCCCTACACAGTTGGTTGGGTTAGTAGTTACCCAAAAGGTCCTGGAAGCGGCGAGGGGTTATGATGTCATGATCAGGCGCCAGTCTGTCTTCATATCGAATTTTAGGAGAGGAGACTAGAGCCTCCAGAATTTCTGTAGGATGGAAGGAAGGTAAATGTCTTCTGTTCACTTGTCCATCTTAACGGTCCACAGAAGTGTGTACAGTGCCTGGCATGAGTTGCCCAGTCCGGACCGGTAGTGGAGAGGCGGGCAGGAAGGAGGATGGGGGGGGCGGGCGGTGGTAAGTGGGTAGTGGTCAGAGCAGACACCAAAAGAAAGCTGTCTCTGGGGTGGAAGAAAAGGTGTGTGTGTCTCAGTTGGAGGTGTCAGAGTGAACGCTGCCAGGGGGGCCTGGTGGAGAGGTGACGGAGGAGGGTTGGGTGTTGTCCTGCCAGCTGTTGCTAGGCTAGAAGTAAAGAACCAGGAGAAAAAAAAACAAAGGCAGTTTTGTTAAACTTTTTAATATAGGTGTGTTGTGACCCTAGTAAAATCCACTTGTAAAACGCTCCAAATACATTTGCCTGGACTACAAATACTTTGTTGATAGGCATGCATTTCTTTCGGTCTAAATAAAAGGGATACAAAAAGAAAGACAATAAGGGAGGTTTGACTCACGTCGAGGCGGCGTGGGACGTAGAGGGAGCTAGTGGTCAGCTCCTCATAGCCTGCCGTCAGGTGTGTAGCACGGTGCAGGGTATCCACCTGGAGGGAGATGAGACAGGCGCCATCAGGCGAGATTCATGCACACACACACACTTTCCTTGTGGGGAATTTTAGGTCCCCACAAGCGTAGAAGAACCCTCCCACACAAGACATGGGTTCAAAAAGAATTTGTTTTCTTTCAAATACTTTGAGCTTGTTTGATTGAGCGTGCCACATGGGCTTGGTTCCGTTGTGCCACGCAAGCTCAATCAAAGTGTTTGGAAGATAATGTACCATTTGAACCCAGGTCTGGCACGCACACAAACGTACGTGCGCATCAATCAGGGGATAGTGTCACACAAACACAGGTGGTCACGAAAGGAACTTTAAAGCTTCCACAAACCTCTGCTGTATCTGTCAACGCAAAAGCAGCATGGCTCTTGGTTTGGACTTCTGGTTCCCTACTAGCTAACCTCTACTCGCTTGTCTGTACAACCCTCACTTTGGGTTCATACACTCTCTGCCGTCAAAGTTCTAACGTTAGATGCCAATATCTTGTTCCTGCATTAATTCATTCCAAGATTGATCAGATGAAATTATTTCCATCTAAACTATCACACAATTTGTTGTATTCTCAGTTATCACTGATGGAATGCAGAAAATGCTGCCTACCGTCCGGTTAGCCAGGGAGAATCTCAAATTGCATGTGTCCTCTCTCCTCGCCACCTTATCAAAACCTCTCTCTGGGATGAGAAAGCCAGCGGTCTCTCCCCTCTGACACTCTCCTCCAATGTGTTCTGAGAAGGATGCGAGGGGAGCGGACTCGACGACTCAAGGAAATGCAACTGAGGATTTTCCCTCAGCTTCTGACACTGATCGTCAGGCTGTTTACAGCAGAAATATGTGGCTCCTCTTCAACAACAACAGTGCACTTCCACAGGTTTACAAACAGCACAGTGACGAGGTGGAGGGTAACAACCACAGCAGAGTAATGAGGGAGTAGAGGGGGCCTTAGGCTTCCGTGGTGACAGGATGGAGAGAGATAGCCATGGGCTGCATGCGTCCAAAACGGCACCATCTCTCTCAAAAGTCGTGCACTACATAGGGAATGCCATTTGGAGAAGCAAATGTGGACATAGAGCGATGAAATGGATGGATAAATAACTGGGGGAGAACAGTAAGGTAGGCACACCAAAGGCTTAACTGAAAAAAGGTTATGTGGAGGGGGCTGGAGAGAGAGGGGAGGAGGGTCAAAATGCACCACGAGGTGCTCTACTAAGTGGAACAGGGACAGGTGCCACAGGGGGTCTTGGGTTGGGTGTTTAGGAATCAGGGGTGATGCTAGGGCAGGGGTGAGGAGAGGGAGGTTGGGGTCATCATCGCTAGTAGGTGCTAGGAGGAGCTGGTGTCCAGGAATTTTTGGGTCACTGGTTTTGGGGTGGCAAAGTCCTTGAAACCTCCCCAAAATGCCCCGTTTTTTCAGAAATCTTGTTTGAACAAATTCCAGGATTGCCTTCACTATTCACTCCTGATTCCAGAAATCCTCCAACCATGATTTCATGAAAACCAGGACATTTTGGGAACGTTACAGGAATTGTGCAACCCTATAGGGACTGGGTTGGAGGGGGTTGTGGTTGGGGCATTGAGGCAGGCTTTCCTAGAGGTCCTCAGTGCCTACCTGGGGCTGCAGAGAGGGGGCGATGTTGAGGACGGCCTCCCCAGCCCCGTTGACGTTCGAGGGGTGCAGGCCAAGGTAGGCAGCAGCTGCAGCGTCGCCTGCATGAGACAAGCTGTATGACCCCGACGACCCTGCAGGCAACACACGCTGTGTCAGCCAATCAGGCATCTCAGTGTGGCTCTGTCAGTCAGACACCTCTGTGCAGCCGTGTCAGCCAAATCAGGCACCGGAGTGTGCCAGGGGTCAGAGATCACAGTTCAACCAGGAAGTTAAAGGACACTGGCTTTTGAAAAGAGACAGTCATACCCGTGTTCACAAACCGTTTGCTAGTGTTGAAAACATGAGGATCGTGGACCACAGTCAGAGTATTTAGAATGGGTTGAGCAGTGAATTAGTCCCTCGTGACACAGCCTTCTGGGTGCCAAGATGATCCAACACATGTACAGATGGATCCTCAATTTCCACCTTCCTCACATTGTTGTGAATGAAGTATGAGACGAGCGCAGGAGAATATGAAAATGGCCAAACTATAGGCCCACTGCAACTTTCTTGTTTGAAACGGACCAAAATCAAGACGACACAAATATGTCTTACTACATGAAAAAAAACGCAGGTCAACATTTTAGTTACACTGTAACAAGCGAGCATCATAAAGTGGAAGTCAGACATTTTTAGTTGGTAAGTCTCGAGTCCTAATACTCGACAGTCCACCGGCGAGCTGTAATCTTACTGCAGGAGATGCAGGAGGCAGACCATAGAAATAGAATCCAGATAATATAATAGATTCTATTTCCATGAGGCAGGCACACAGCACAGCTCACAATGACTGAATGGTACATCACCTACCTGCTCCTGTCTGCTTCCTGAGCAAATAGGGGTAGCTGGTACATGTGGGCGCGTGTGTGTGCTTACGTGCGTGTATACTGTACACTAGTGTGTGTGTGTGTGTATACTGTACACTAATGTAAAGGTGTGCTGGCCGCTACATAAAGACAGTTTGCAGTAGGCTAAATAAATGATGACATCGAAAGAGGAAGTGGTGAAATTGAACAGAAACCATTCAGAAAAAAAAGAAAGAAAATACATTGGTTAATGATTGGAATTGGATTTATGATCAGATGGGGGATGACGGTCATTTCCTACTATGAGTTATTGCTTAGGGCAAGATATAGAGTCCAAGATATCTTTATCCCTGAAAATGACCACTTTCTACAACAATAAAGCAACTTTCAACGAGGAGATTATCAATCTGGTTCAAAGTAAGATAGTCTAAATAATCTCTCCTCTATAGAAAACCTGTGAGTGCAATAACATCACAGCATCAGACACCAAACAAGCAAAAGAACAGTAGAAAAGTCTGATGGAGAGCCAGACAGAAAGAGTCCTCGTTCCATGTATGTGGTTCTACACTTCGGCCAGTGTGTGTGGTCTACACTTCTGCCAGTGTGTATAAACTACAGTGTGTGTGTGTGTGTAATAGCATGAACATCAGCTGATTGGTGTGAGGAGGCAGGGTGATTGAGATATGGATGGAGGGGTGGGGGTCAGGGGTGGTTGGAAGGGGCACACGGTACCTGAGTTGGGCGTCGCCGGAGAGTTAGCCTGGCTAGCCTGCGCCGACACGCTGGCAGCATCCACCGCTGTTTTAACTGCGTAGAGGTTCGCTTCCTCCTGGAACTTACCAATGTTCTTCTTGTACCGTATTCTCTTGTTGCCGAACCAATTAGAAACCTGAGGGGGAAGACGGATAGACCAGTGTATTAGTCGGCGTTTCCCTTAGATTTCTTTCCAAGTTTGTATTCATCAGTGCACGCCGTAGCAAATGGTTTCCCAACGGAAAACAAGCCTTCTTACTGGAAAACGTCAGGTAGCCCATCCCCGTTTCAGTACATTCAGTCACCTGACACTTTCAATTGAAACCAAATAAAGCCAAATTATTTTAGGCAGGGGAACCGGCCCCCCACCTATACATTAGAATGGGAAAAGCTGGTTTCGGTACTGATAAGTCCAATGGCAGCAGAAGCGTGTGGTGCGGTACCTGTGAGACTGTGATGGCACACTTCTTGGCCAGCTCTTCTTTGGCCTCCTCACTGGGGTAGGGATTGGACAGGTGGGAGTAGAAGTACTCGTTCAGCACCTCTGTAGCCTGCTTGTTGAAGTTACGCCTCTTACGCCTGACAGACATTGATACGACACACACACAAAGCCAGTCAGACAATATTCATCATCTCGGAACAATTTTAAAACGCGCTGCAGATTACAAATTAAATGAATGCTAAACTCTTGAAAAGCACACACGGACCTGGCGTCGAGGAATCTGGAGCGTAGAATCATGACGGCCTCGCAGGTGCTCTGTTTGAGCTGCATCTGGATGGAGCTGAACTTGCGGTGGATGATGGCCACCATGCGCTCGATCTCCTTGGGAGAGATGGGCCGCGTGCGACTCTGCTCCCTCAGCAGGTTCATCACATGGTTGGTGAACTCACTGCATGCCTGGGGTGTAGGGCGGAGGAAGAGAAGGAGACGAGGAGGAGGGAGAGATGGGACTTTCAAATAAAATTTTAAACTTAAATTCAGTTATACAAAATACAAATTCTCAGGAACACACTAATCTTTGAAGGAGCGAGGAATGTGTGTGTGCTGTTCCTATTTCCCCAGCTAAGATTGGGAAATCTGTAAATGTGTCTCTCCCTCTCTCCTACCTGTTCATATTTCTCCAGCTCAGAGTGGTAGATCTGTCTGATCTGTGCCAGCTTGGCTCTGTAGTCTGAGTGTTCAATGCCGCCGTCGGCACCGGGCGACCCTCCTGCTGCTGCAGCGGCCGCAGCTGCTGCAGCCGAGCCCCCGCCCTTCTCCGGGCCAGACACGCCCTCGGCCAGCAGCATGTTGTCCAGACGCATGATCTGAGGGTCTGGGGGGTCCTCATCCTGAATGCCTCGGATACTCAGCACTTGAGGTGAAAAAAAAAGAGAAATTCAATATATCAAATCATTCAGGCATTATGGGATAAGGGAACACCATGTCTCAACTGCAACGTCAGACTCATTCAGATTCAGCCCATTATCCTACCCTAGACACTTAACGTGAAGTAGATCTGAGGGAGTTGGGTAGGTATAGGCAATATGGTAGCAAAACTCTCAGATAGAGAATTTGAATGTAATGAGAAAAAAAAAGTTCTCAAATAGGCAAAACTGTATTTTCTCTACTGGAGAGGATGATTATTCAGGGTTCCAGCAGGTGCAAGGGAATGGAGGACAGCAGGACACTTTATCAATGCTAAAACCTCAAGGAGATGTGCCGAGCTGTCAAAAACAACCCTGCCAACTCTCATCACTTGCCTATTCGTCCCAAATGGCACCCTAAAAGTAGTGCACTATAAAAAGGGGATAGTGTTCTAAATTAGCAGTACCTTATTCTAACACCAGGTGGCAGGCTGCCAGTACAGAGCAGAGAGGCAGGCAGGCAGCAGCAATGTGAGACATGGGCGGAGTAATGGGAGTGCATGTGCTGTCACTACAAGCTCGGCTGGCCATAAGTACAGCTTTCAGCCGCTCCGCTATTCCACTGTATTAAACCCAGGACCTCTGTCAGCCCCCAGCCATGCACTCATCTCTCTCTCTCGCTCTTACAGATACACATACAAGGAGGCACACAGTACACACTCAGACGCAAAACACAGGTGCAAAAAGACACACACTGCTCTCAATGCACAGACTCCTATACAAATACACACTTCTAACTCACAGCCTTTGTTTTAACACCATCATGCCATACTGTACATTGTATGGCATGTACTATGGTAGACGTACTGTGCTAGCCTGGTTAGGTTGCACATCTTGGCTTGGCTCAGTGGAGTGAAGGGGGTATAGGGGGCCTGTAGCGCTCCTGTATTAAAGCCAAGACCAGTTGCTCTCTGAGCCTGTTCTGTCCAACTTACTGCTCTGCTGCTAACAGTGCAGGAATGTATACTGAACAAAAATATGTAAAGTGTTGACCTCATGTTTCATGAGATGAAATAATTTGAGAGAAATAAGCTTTTTGTGCATATGGAACATTTCTGGATCTTTTGTGCGCACAAATGTCTTTACATCCCTGTTTGTGCGCATTCCTCCTTTGTCAAGATAATCCATCCACCTGACAGGTGTGGCATATCAAGAAGTTGATTAAAGAGCATGGTCAGTACACAGGTGCACCTTGTGCTGGGGACAATACAAGGCCACTAAAAATGTGCAGTTGTGTCACACAACACAGATGTCTCAAGTTGAGGGAGCATGCAATTGGCATGCTGACTGCAAGAATGTCCACCAGAGTTGCTGCCAGAAAACGTAATGTTCATTTCTCTACTATAACCCGCCTCAGTTGTTGTTGTTTTAGAAAATTTGCCAGTACGCCCAACCGGCCTCACAACCGCAGACCATGTGAAACAACGCTAGCCCAGGGTCTCCACACGAGTCTTCTTCACCTGCAGGATCATCTGAGACCAGCCACCCTTACACCCTCTGCCCTTCCAGGCCCAACCATGTGAAATTCATAGATTACGGCCTAATGAATTCATTTCAATTGACTGATTTCCTTATATGAACTGTAAGTCCGTAAAATCGTTGAAATTGTTGCATGTAATATTCCTATTTTTGTTCAGTATATAATGTGTGTGTATGTTGAAGGGGTTGGGTAAAGCTAGAGACACATTTCCCTCTTGCATGGATTAATAAAGTATCTTTGTTAAAGCCATTACTAGCAGCTGTAAATGCATCATCTGGTGTACAGCTTACAGTTCTGGAACAGAGGAAAAACAGGACAATTCTATTTCTACCAGCTTTGTTCTCTCTGGGTTACCACAGCCATGGGAGAGAGTTATGCTGAACAGTAAATGCATCATCTGGGATATTTCCTGCAGTTCAATGTTAATGATATAGGCCTATCCATTGATTCTTGAAAATTATACACAACAAAGTGGCAGGGTTGCTGTTGGACTACAACACAAACTCTGGATTGTGGCTTTAACATGTAGTTACTGGACACTTGAGATATAAGGATGTTTGCACAATAAAGTCAGTATCCCTTCTTTTAGTGTACTACTTTAAAGTGCATCCTAACAATTCTGCCCACTCTCTCACCCATCTCCACATCCCCTAAACAATGCTCTCTCCTCTTAACTTCTATCCAACTTTCCCTCCTTTTCTATAAACTTTTTTCCTCCCCTGCAGTTGCCCTCTTTCTTTCTTGTTCCCTGTTTTCTCCATCTAGATCCGCTTTCTCTGTTCTCTCCGAGACACATTCCTTCTCTCTGTTGCTCCCCCTCTCATGGCTCAGGAATGTAGCAGACCCAGCGGACTGAACGAACGGCACCGATTGGCCCATCCCTCTCGCCCTCCTTTTCTCTCCCTCTCCACTAACAAAGCTGTACTTTAGTACTTATAGGCTAGTTAGAGAGAAAGTGCTTTTACGATGTGTATGCAAAACATGCACCTACTAGCTACGTTGTCTAAAGTTTGGGGAAGGGCTTGAGAGTAGATTGCTTTAATAGTGTTAGAGGATTAGCCTATCCTGCTATCCTGTGTATGTTGTGCATCTGAGCTCTCCAGTAAGTTTGTAGCTTCCAGAGTGTTTGTGTGTGTGTTCGTGTTGAAGTCAGTGTGAGCTGTCCGGTCCCAGACACTGTTCCAGACTAACCATTTCCCGATCCAGCAGAGGCAGCAGAGAGTGCAATACACTAGAAGCTCAGAATATTCAGACAATGGCTCGAAAAACTTGAAATATTTGTTACCTACCAAATACTTTAGCTGCGCTTGACTGAGCTTGTGTAGACCAACAACGCCAATGGAATAGTCCCAAAAGGTACAAACACCACCCATCTAGCACTCCAGGCAAAACACACTTTATTAAATAATTTTATTTTGTTCAGTTAGTGTTATACATGGATGCAGTGGTCATAGAAGGAGTCTCTGCTGAGATACACACACACACACACACACACACACACACACACACACACACACACACACCCCCCCCCCAGTTCGGCATTATTATAGCCCCCAGCTGTAGCCCCTAATGACCTCATATTCCGCTAATTACTACAATTATTAAGCTGTGATTTCTGACAATCACACACACATCTATTAGGGCCGACGCACTCAGTAATGAGCAGTCGTAATGCATTTCCCAATAAAGCAATAAGGAGCTGGTGTTTGCAGCCACAATACAATTCTATAGTTAAAACCACACAATAGCACCCTAGGGTTAGGCAGGTTGTGTGGCATTGAGAGACTGGCAGGGAGACGAGAAGAGGCACAAGGCGAGAAATAGAGGAGAGCTACAGCCATACTATGAAATATTCAGGCTCTCCAGCTGGGGTTTCCACTGCATACATAATCCTGAAGCTCATTTCTGCCTCACAGCCAATATCGCTACGCTGTGTAGCAGACACACCTGGTTTCTGCACACAGGCTAGAACGCAAACTGTGCGTAGTAGGCCTAGTAGGTAGGTACACACCCACTCGCTAGGCCCCTCAAACTCAACTCTGGACTTCAAAGCCAGTTCCACTGCATTTTTTACATGGTTTTTATTGTTCCCCTCTATTCAGGGAGTGATTTAGACCCGGGACACCAGGTGTGTAATTAATGATCAGGTAGAACAATAAAGCAGCAGGCTCCGGGACCTCGTTGGGTCAGAGTTGAGAAGCCCTGGCTCTCGGCCTACATGTGTGGCAGGGTGAGGTTGAAGGCCACCCTAACAGAGCAGCAGTGTCTTCAGTACATTAGGGGGAGAGGCATGTACCCCGAACACATTCAGGCCATCATCCATCCCTCAGCTCATGGCACACACACACACTTTCTACCCCACGTTTGTCTTCTCCTGCTCTGTCCTGCATCCCCCTTTCACACTGACACCCCCCCACACACACTCTTGTATCCCCCTTTCTCTCCCGGCGCCTCCCTCCCTCTGTTCTCCATTTCAGTCGAGTTCTCCATGTGAGCAGCAATCCCTCATGCTGTCAGCCCCCACCTCTCCTACTCCCTCCCGCCGTCCCCTCCTCCTCTCCCTGTAGACAGACAGGATTAGCATTTTAATTGCATCAGCTCCCTTGGGTATTCTCAGCCTTTCACTGAGGGAGAAAACCAGGGAGAGAGGGAGGGGTAGAGGGAGAAGGAAAAAATAAAAAAAGGTAAGGATAGGGTAGCCTAGAAGGAGAACCAAGGAGAATTGGAAAAACAAGGGAGTCACAGGAGGAGACATAAAAGCAGAAAAAAAAATGGCAAGAGGGAACAGCAGAATGATGAGAATGGAAATGCTCTTACTACTATTCCATAACTGGCCATAAATAAATCCAGAAGAAAAGAATGGTTGAACAGAAAGAAGGTTAAAAGCTACATATAACCTTCACACAAGAAAAAAACAACATACGAGTCAAGGCTTGACATTCAGGCGAATTCGCTGCCAGTACCAAGTGAAAGTCACCCCCCCCCCCCACCCTAAGAAAATAACTGTCTTAATGCCAATTCACAGAGAAGAGAAGGATGTGCAGTAAACTTTGTGAAATAAATTCACTATGAGCAAAGTTCCGTCTATGACGAGGTCGAAAATATGATAGAAAAATATCTAAATATATAAAACAAAATATCAAATATTTTCAACTTAGGTCTATGACACCCATAGAATTCTATAATGAGTACTCTGTCATTTGAAATTTGATGATGAAAGCAACCTAGTGAGCGTTCTGTGGCATCAGGAAGGAAGGAGTGTAAAGTGACTCTGGGCCCCGGGAAGCAATTGAAGACTGTTACTGAACCCACAGGTTGAATTAGGATCCCTATGCTACAGCGGGAGTCATCCGAGTGCAGTCTGGAGTACTAGTCCTATTCCAGGGGTATCCTCTCCTCCTCCCTCTAACCCAAATAATAACATAGCCCTGGTGTAACAGAGGTGGTGAACCATGCTCAGAACTAACCTTGCCTGAGACCTGAAGACTTCAAGGCTTTAGCTCAACAGGCTAACACAGTCTTGAGACCCTGGTTTGAAACCCAGTCGGTCACGTGCACTGGCAAATATACTGTACAAAAAGGTAAGGCTAGCGGTTCATAAGTAGGGAGCTGAGGGCATCTAACATCTTTAGGTACACAAGGTGTCAATTTGGACTACATTCTCGGGCTCCCGAGTGGCACAGCGGTCTAAGTGCTGGAGGCGTCAGTACAGACACCCTGGTTCGAATCTGTATCACAACCCGGCCGTGATTGCGAGTCCCATAGGGCGGCGCAGAATTGGACCAGCGACTTCTGGGTTTGGCCGGAGTAGGCCGTCATTGTATATAAGAATGTGTTCTTAACTGACTTGCCTAGTTGAATAAAGATTAAATAAAACATTTAAGTTATTCATTCCACTAAACGTTTTAGTTTTGAGGGGCAGTAGTGTGGAAGGATGTGTCAAGTCCTGCTTTAACCTTTTCTCAATAGGGGGTGCTGTTTTCACTTTGTAAAAATTTAATTCACAAATTAAACTGCCTCGTACTCAATTCTTGCTCGTACAATATGCATATTATTATTACTATTGGATAGAAAACACTAGTTTCAAAAACCGTTACAATTATATCTGTGAGTAAAACAGAACTCAAGTTGGAGCAAACTTCCTGTGAGGAAGTGAGAAATCTGAAATCAGGCAGGCTGTTCTGGGGTCAGTTTATTAATTTGCATGTCTTCTATTGGTCGAGATGCACTGCATACGCCTTCCCCTAGATGTCAGCAAATAGTGAGAATTGGAATGGAGTTGCTAGGCAGATCTGAGGCCATATAAATGGTCTTGGTACGTGGGGTGCAGTCTTTTCAACATTCGCCATGACGCAAGACAGACCTCAGGATTGCGTTCTGGAAAGCTCCCGTTATAGGCCTTAGATATATCCGGCTCTGATTTTATTCGATATAGGTGTTAAAGACATCATAATGTTGTTATTTTAAACCGAGTTATATCAGTTTATATCAGTATATTGCGATTTTCGGATATTTCTTTGTGCTGCGTTAGTGAGTTGGGCACGTCTGGGCCACATGGCTAATGTTTACTGCTAATTCCAAAGTTGAAGGCGACAATCTACAACCGAGCAATGATTCTTTTGGACAAAGGACAACTTTCCCAAGATTCTGATGAAAGCTCATCAAAAATAACTATTTATGATGTTAATTCGTTGTTCTGTTGAAAAATGTAAAACTCATATTCCGCCATTAATTTCGGTGCGGTCTCGCTTTAACGCACGCTGTATGTCGTAGTAACGTTAATTTTAAAAATCTAACACAGCGGTTGGATTAAGAACTAATGTATCTTTCATTTGCTGTCCAACCTGTATTTTTTAGTCAAGTTTATGATTAGTTAATGATTAGATTAGGTGCCTCTCCCAAGATTTCACCCGACATTTTGTTGGCAGCTTGGCTACTATTCTCATTGTATAACCACGATTTGTGCCGCTAAATATGCACATTTTCGAACAAACTCTATATGTATTGTGTAATATGATGTTATAGGACTGTCATCTGAAGAAGTTTGAGAAGGTTAGTGAAAAAATTTATATATTTTGCTGGTTTATTCGTAATCGCTATTGTTGGCTTGAATCAATGCGGTTGTGTGGTTGGCTATTGTAGTAAGCTAATATAATGCTATATTGTGTTTGCTGTAAAACACTTAAAAAATCTGAAATATTGGCTGGATTCACAAGATCTTTGTCTTTCATTTGCTGTACGCTGTGTATTTTTCATAAATGTTTTATGATGAGTATTTAGGTAATTCACGTTGGTCTCTGTAGTTATTCTAGTTGCTTTGGTGAGAGTTGTGATGGTGGCTGCAATGTAAAACTATGATTTATACCTGAAATACGCACATTTTTCTAACAAAACATATGCTATACAATAAATATGTCATCTGATGAAGTTGTTTCTTGGTTAGTGACTATTTATATCTTTATTTGGTCGAAATTGTGATAGCTACCTACGCAGGAAAAAAATGGTGGGGAAAAAAAGGTGTGTCTTTTGCTATCGTGGTTAGCTAATAGAAATACATAGTGTCTTCCCTGTAAAACATTTTAAAAAAATCAGAAATGATGGCTGGATTCACAAGATGTGTATCTTTCATCTGGTGTCTTGGACTTGTGATTTAATGATATTTAGATGCTAGTATTTATTTGTGACGCTATGCTAGGCTATGCTAGTCAGCTTTTTTACTGATGGGGGTGCTCCCGGATCCGGGATTGTGATGAAGTAGAAGTTAAGCAGCGTCTGTGGTTGCGTTGGTCCTCTTTACTGAACCCCTGTGGCACACACCCAGGTACACACATGAACACACACACACAAAAACAAACAAACGGTCAGTGTACTTCCTGAGTAAGGGAGTGGTGAGCAGTCAATGTCAACACAGTGTGATGAGGGGTGTGAATGGAAGATGTCCCACCCTGGGCAAACACACACACACACACCGAACACCATTAAGCTTTAAATCAACCCTTCATTAACTAGAGATGACAACTATGGAGACCAGAGCAAAAATCAGGGACAAAAGGCTTCAATCAGATCTAGGCCTATATGGCTCAACACACACCATGTTCTCAGGTGCTCTATATGAGCCTATAGCATCCAACAGATTCTCCATAATAAGCATCCACTAGACGAGTGGATGGTAGAGGAGCAGCAGGCATGAGATGAAGAGAGGGGTGAGCAGCAGGAGGGTATTTAGGTATTTTTACCTTTTTTTAACTAGGCAAGTCAGTGAAGAACAAATTCTTATTTACAATGACGGCCTACACCGGACGACGCTGGGCCAATTGTGCGCCGCCCTATGAGACTCCCAATCACGGCCGGTTGTGATACAGCCTGGAATCGAACCAGGGTCTGTAGTGACGCCTCTAACACTGAGATGCAGTGCCTTAGACCGCTGCGCCACTCGGGATACTTTATGTATCCCTTAAAGTGGCCGTTGTCCCTCTATTCCTCCTTAACTTTCCCAGTCTATACTCCCTCTCCTAGTGTTGTCATGACACCAGAATTTTGACGATACCACACCCCAAAAAAAGCTTATTAGCCAAAATCACAGAATGGCACTTGGCTACTGCTCTGTTCAATCGTTGGGCATCATTTGAGTTAAATCTCATTACATTTTAAAAGTTGATGTCAATTTCAAACACAGCCAAGTACGTATTCATGAGTCCATTATACAAATCATACAACTACTTTGACTAAGTTTTTATAATCTAACTATATAAATGGTAACAATTTATTTGAATAGTAAATCTATTGATACACTGGGTAAATCAAGATGTAGGCTAGGAGGCCTATTCACAATACAGGTGAATGCATTGAGTTATTGAGCTTGTTTTACCTGATTTCATGTGGCTGTAGATGAAACAAATCGGTTTCCCTTCCATTTGGGACTTATTTTATTGTACTGATCAACAACTTTTGCATAGACGTGGCAATCTCTTCTTTTATAAAAGTTTGTGCTGTCTCTTTAAACCCAGTAATGATGTCATTCATGACGAGGCACACGCCCACTCGTCAGTTGAGGTCTTGAAAAAAGAGACATGACAGGTGATGGGAGAAAGTAGTGTTGGACATGGAGACGATTAAGTGAATTAGTTTTTGGTGACAAATGCTTGTATTTTAGCACAAAAAGTAATAGGGTAGTGAATTGATGTTAGCTTCAGCAGTAAGCTAGAAAGGAAAGTTAGCCTACAAGGCTGGAAGCTACCGGTATCTTCTTGCATTGGAATGTGTTCTAGCCTATATGGACAGTTTTGCAAACAGTAATTAACAGTTAAGACATTTCTACATGCTGTGTCGCATTATTCAAGTGTGTTAACGTCTGTGCAGCATGAGTGGGGCGCTAACATGATGGACTCCAGACTCCAGCGAATGAGTAAGCGGAGCAGACAAGCAGGAATGATGCGCTCGAGCTATAAGGAGACATCGGTTGCGCTGATAAGAGACTTGATCCTCTCAATCAGTATACAACGTGAGACACGTAGAAGTACCGAAAGTAACAAATTCTAGTACCGAACCGTTTTTCATGTTCTAGTATCAAAAAGGTATGACGAATTCAGTATACCGTACAACACTACAGCTCTCCCTTTCCCCCTCCGTCTCTATCCTTCCTTATGTCTTCCA
Organism: Salvelinus fontinalis; assembly: GCF_029448725.1. Lineage (NCBI taxonomy): Eukaryota > Metazoa > Chordata > Actinopteri > Salmoniformes > Salmonidae > Salvelinus > Salvelinus fontinalis. The sequence goes on from NC_074698.1 coordinate 1,906,158, forward strand.
TCCCTCTCCATCCTTCTCCCTCAAATAAAATGTTATGCCACATGAGCCTAACAGGTGTTATCGTGAAATGCTTACTTACAGGCCCTTAAAATATATATAATAACTGCGTTGTTGGTTAAGTAAAATATTTTAATATCATACAATAAAACAAGGCTATATAAAAGGAGTGTGGGGGGGTACAAGTTAGTCAAGGTGATATGTACATGTAGGCACCTCATCTTCCCTCTCTCCTGTCTCATCAGCCCAGCTGCCTGCTTTCCCGTGCTCGTTAAGAGTCGCCTCTGAAGGAGCTGCTAAAGACTTTGAAAAATGAACTCTCATTTGAGAGGTTGTTAATTTGCACCGTTATGCAAATGAGGTGCCAATTAAGCAATAGATCAGAGGAGCAGCGGCCATTTATAACAAACCAACGAGTACCATGACAGTCAGATGTTACCGGAGAGAGAGCTGGAGAGAGAGCTGGAGAGAGAGCTGGAGAGAGAGCTGGAGAGAGAGCTGGAGAGAGAGCTGGAGAGAGAGCTGGAGAGAGAGCTGGAGAGAGAGCTGGAGAGAGAGCTGGAGAGAGAGCTGGAGAGAGAGCTGGAGAGAGAGCTGGAGAGAGAGCTGGAGAGAGAGCTGGAGAGAGAGCTGGAGAGAGAGCTGGAGAGAGAGCTGGAGAGAGAGCTGGAGAGAGAGCTGGAGAGAGAGCTGGAGAGAGAGCTGGAGAGAGAGCTGGAGAGAGAGCTGGAGAGAGAGCTGGAGAGAGAGCTGGAGAGAGAGCTGGAGAGAGAGCTGGAGAGAGAGCTGGAGAGAGAGCTGGAGAGAGAGCTGGAGAGAGAGCTGGAGAGAGAGCTGGAGAGAGAGCTGGAGAGAGAGCTGGAGAGAGAGCTGGAGAGAGAGCTGGAGAGAGAGCTGGAGAGAGAGCTGGAGAGAGAGCTGGAGAGAGAGCTGGAGAGAGAGCTGGAGAGAGAGCTGGAGAGAGAGCTGGAGAGAGAGCTGGAGAGAGAGCTGGAGAGAGAGCTGGAGAGAGAGCTGGAGAAGCTAAGCCTGCATGGTGGTTGTCTGATTACACTAGCACTCACTCTAATCAAACACAGATTCAGTGGTTATATTAAAATAGTATTATAGCACAGATCTAGGGAACTGGTAAGTAGGTACTACAATGTACTCTAATTAGTTAAGCTACACACATAGCCTGCTTGAAAAAATTATACAGCCTGTAGAGCAGGGTTCCCCAAGTGGTTTTATTTGGCCCTCCAAGTTGTGTGAGCAAAAAATTATTTGATGAATTGTTAGACAGAAGACTGTAAAACACCAGGAAATCAGCTCCAAGTGATTTTAATTTAGGAAATCTGTTCCAAAAGTACTCCCATGCATAAGAAAGAGACACGTGATTGTATACAAAATGTAAGCAAGGTTTGAAATTGTGTTTAGTCCAATTATATCGGTTTGGGCTTCTTGCGATGAATTTGCGGTCCTCAAATAATTTGTAATTATGTTCCGGCCTCCCGACCATCCACCCGTGGCTGAATCTAGTTGATGATCCCTGCTGCCGAGCGAGTTTTGTTTATGTCTATTATTGTATGAGTGGTGTGTTTACACCTTTGTGGGAGACTGACAGATTAGAGTAGATTAACCAACAGGCTGTATCCAATGCCTAAATCCAAGGTGTCACCAATCTAAACTCCCTCTCCGGAGAACAACACAGCAGCTCCACAGGTTAACCAGGAGAAGTCCTTAATACTGCAAATAACCCACTAACTAATCCTGGGCAGTCTCACACACACAAGGAAAGTGCAAGCCACAACATATGCCAGTGTGTGGTCTATTAAAACAAGTTGCTATGAGTTAGAGAGAATAGAATTCTATCCAAGTGAGTGAAGGTCTTTTTCCTTTTTTTTAATGTCTAACTGATAAAAAGTAACGCACTTTAAAAGGCATGGGGTGTCATTTGAGACAGTCATGGTGTGCGTGTGTAAAATATACAAAAACATACTCTATGGGACTCCGGTTGGTGTGGAGGAGTCCTACAAGCGCTTAGTCTGGACCCAGATCTGCTTGTGTGTCATCTTGCCAGCTCTTATGATCATTGTCTGCAAGACACCACCAACATATCTGGAACCAGGCTAGAAGGCTCCCTCCCATCAATTGTAATTAATCCTTCAATTAGTGGGGATTAGGGCACTGGGAGCTCTGACACTCCAACTGCCCGCCACTGCCACCATTAATGCAATCCAGCAGAGGCCACATTTACATGTCTTTAATTAAGAGGACTGACAGTGACTGCCTTTACAACAAGCTTCCCACTGAGAGGGAGAGGAGAAACAAGCTGAGGGGTATTGGAGCACTGGATCACAGGCATGGCTCTCCATGTAGGATAGATCTGACCTCATACACTGTCATCCCTTGCATCTATGAATTTGAGAGTAGGTAGGCCTACATTTCTCCAGCGGTATCACTCAGCTTTATAGCAAACCAAGGGACGAGGCTGCCTCGTTTCAAAATGAAGACTTTTAAAGCATGAAACAGAGAATCTCACTGCCAATAGGTACTCTTTTGTTTTTGCTAGAACAATAGCGGTATCTGCTGCATGCTGAACCAGTAGTGACGAACCTACTGATTCTACTTGCAGAAGCATAATGCTCAGCAGTGGCCAACAAGTTAACTTTGGGCCAATCCAAAAGCACAACCCCCCCCCAAAAAGTGGCCATTTTCTCCATACAGACGTGCCAGTCACACTTCACATGCAATTAGGCTATGGGATGGTAGCTAGCTAAGTGCACAGATGCAATGCACACAACACGAAATACTTCCTCCAAACTAGCTAACCAATGTAGCAAGTATTGACATAATTAAATGACAATGGATTAGCTAGCTTCTGTGTAACAGCTGCCTGTGTTAGCTGCCGAGTTAGCTAGCTAGCTAAGGACACTGCACTATGTTAAGCTAGCTATCGAATATGCTCACTTTAGCTAGCTAGCTAAACATTTGGCTATGGGCTGGCACTGGCAGTATGGGATTATGGAGACTGAATGTAATTGTTTCACCATGCTCAGAGCCAGTCCTGACCTCTCTGGGGCCCTAAGCAAAATTTTGCTATGGGGTCCTCCTACCTGACCCGTGAGCCATGTAAACCATTTGCCATTGCCACAGTCACACCCCAGTGCTCCCACTACAATCCTCCCTCCTTAAAAAAAAGTTTGCTCCATCTGTCAGTCTAGGAATAAGTAGACCTATGCAGAACAGAACTGAATATTTTCTATAGAATCTTAAGATAATATTCACTTAACATTAACAAGAAATTGTAGAAAATACAAGATGTAAAAATATAACACTGAGCTTTGGCTCTGCTGCCTGGTAATTAGTCCAGTCCTCACAATATTATACAATTAGCTTTGGCTATACAATGTATATAGGCTATGGCTGCAGCTATAGGTCTTAAAATAGTCAAATAAAACCTATACAGCTATGTGATTAAGTTAGGTTCCCTCTACAACCTAGGCATTTTCAGCATCAGCTGATGTAATAAGGGCTTTATAAATACATTTGATTGATAGACTGGTGCCCATGCTGATCAATCTGGACTGTATGGAAGAAATTGAGAAAGTATGTCACAGTTAAGCAGTCATTTACACAAACGCACTTCTGCCATAGTAAAATTTTAAGATTGTAAGTGTAAACATTTGAATTAAAATCATACCATCAAAATATTCCTCTTCTGCACTTTGAGGCAAAATCATCAATGTCGTCATCATAGGACAGGTTTCCCTACGTCATGATTTATACTCATGATGGCCAGACCACTCAAACGTTCCTGTGACATGGAAGACCTCCGGTAGCTTTTTGATGAGCTCACTGCCGATGCTACTGTTAATGGTAGGATGACTGCAACTCTTAGGGCTATCCAAAAAGGTTAGGATAGAATTCCTCCAGGTTTTTCCCCACAGAGAAAGGAAAGCAGCACAAAAGGCAGTCATCATATCTGAATCTTGTGTGCCAGATCCATTCCACTGATGTCACAGTCATCTCTGAATGCTAGAGAGTTTTAAACTTCCATGCAGAGAGCCTTTAAAGAGTCACTGGACATCTGAGAGGCAGCGCTGAAGTTCAGCAACACTCCATATTTGGTTGAGTGTTTCAATTCTCTCATCCATGGATGTGACAGGAGAGTCGACTACAATGTTGAAGTAGTTGACGTCAAGGTTTTTCAGTGCATCAGTCACTGGTTCATCAGGAGCCTCATAGCTGAAATGCCCCTTGCTGTTTCTCAGTCTCTTCTCTTTCAGAACAGCCTCCACATTCATTTCTTCACAAATGCTTTTTGTTGTCTGGGCCTCAGAGAATCCAGTTTCCCAGTATGTAGTGAGGGAGGCCTTTGCATTTGTGATGAAATTCACTGCGATATCAAACTGCATTTAGGCGGATTGGAGGAGCCTGTTCACCTTGTTTGTCATTGTCTCACATCATACGACACAGCAAATCAAGAAGCAGTAGGACCCAACTTCCTCTGCAAGTGCTTGTGCCTCCACTTTGGCCACAGGATCGTTGATCGTCTGTCTGGCTTCCAGTAATGCCTCCCGAACCTCAGAAGCCCGATACCTGAATGCATGAACACTTTGGAGCCTACTCTCCCATCTTGTGTCACTCCATGTCTTCACAGTTGTGTTCACTTTTCTTGAAAACACTCCATATTTGTGCACCATCTTAAAAGACAGTGAAGAGCTTTTGCAAATGCCCCAAAAAACCTGTATGTGCTCCACATGGGACAAACACAGCTCTGGGATTTTTTTTTGAGTAGTCTGGCTTGTACTCCTTGGTGCTTGCCCTTCATGTTGGCTCCATTATCATAAGCTTGCCCTCTGCAATCTTCAAATGGACTCTTCAGCTTGTTCAGCTTATCTAAGATGACAGTGGACAGATTCAAGCCTGCTGTAACCTCAACATTCACAAAGCCGAGGATGTGCTCCTTGATCTCTGGCTTTCCCTTTAAAGCCACGCTTCTCAGAATAATGGACATTTGCTCCTGTGACTAATGTCAGGTGTACAGTCCAAGATAAATGGCGAAGTACTTTGAGTCTCTTACTAGAGTCACTATTGCTTCCAGAATCTTGTCACTCACAATCTGTATCAGATCAATCTGTGTGCTTTTCAAGGTAATGAGCATGTGTCTCTCAATCTTTAATTTTGCTAAGATGTTCCATAACGGGGTCAAATTTTGCCAGTAATTCAACCTCTTTTAGGAAGTTACCATTATCTGGTTGAAAGAGTTTAATGAACCCCTGATTGCTAGATTTCTTTCAGTAAGAGACTGGGTGATTCTTATTAAAACGTGTAAGGACATCGCTTTCTTTCAGCCTCCAAAATTGTATCTGGTCAAGAGTCTGTCCCCGACTTAAGTGCAGATCAATTGACCAGTCATTCACGCATTCCTTTATTATTTTGTAGTCTTTTGTAGAAAAGAGCTTACAACAAAAAAACGATACACAGCGTTGTTTTTGATTGAGTATGAAAGCCAGCACCTGGTAATATTTTCCCATTTGACAGCAGTCTCTGTAATAAGCCTGAATGGAAACCTCTTCTAGACTTGTCTTTAGGGTAAGAAAAATCCAGTCCTGTTTAAATGGACCTCTGCGCACTAACTCAGTCCTTATAAAGTCTGTTAAGACTGGGGGCCAATCTGCTGGGTCATTTGGTGGAGCAGCAACTGTTCTATTTGGGTCGGCGCTGCTTGTATCTGATGCTGGCTAGTACATGCTGACGCTGCCAGCACCGGACCTGTGTTGGTAAATGCTGACGCTGCCAGCACCGGACCTGTGTTGGTACATGCTGACGCTGCCAGTACCGGGCCTGTGTTGGTACATGCTGAAGCTGGCTGTACCGGGTCTGTGTTGGTACATGCTGAAGCTGGCTGTACCGGGTCTGTGTTGGTACTTGCTGAAGCTGGCTGTACCGGGTCTGTGTTGGTACTGGCTGAAGCTGGCTGTACCGGGTCTGTGTTGGTACTGGCTGAAGCTGGCTGTACTGGGTCTGTGTTGGTACTGGCTGACGCTGCCAGTACCGGGCCTGTGTTGGTACATGCTGAAGCTGGCTGTACCGGGTCTGTGTTGGTACTTGCTGAAGCTGGCTGTACCGGGTCTGTGTTGGTACTGGCTGAAGCTGGCTGTACTGGGTCTGTGTTGGTACTGGCTGAGGATCAACTGAGTCTGTGCTTGTACTGGCTGATGATCCAGCATCTCCTCTACTGACAAACTTAAGCACAGCACCTGTAAATTATAGATATTATTATTATTATTATTTTATTTTTTAATTATTATTCTTTTAAAATCGGCTGCATCAGGCCCATTCAACCTGGATCCCCCAGATTTCCTTTTATACATTTAAAAATATAAATTCCATTTATACTATGGCTTGGCTGAATACTTGGTTATTATTTACTGAGAGATGTGCATCCATATTGCTCAGTATGCCCAGCTAATCAACAATTCAATAATATTAAGATTTCCATCTTGCATTAGTCCAGAGTTGTAACTAAACCTTGACTGAGAGACTAGATAATAATGGTCTTGCGTGGGTTTGTCAAGTGCTATAGGCTATGGCACTGCAGTAAACATTTTTTTGGGGGGGGGGATGTGTGGACTTTCTTTCACACATTGCACGTTGTCATTGCTTGCTAGTAAATGAATAAAAGTGGTCTTTAAAAAGAAGGTTGGATGTGTCTGACTATTCATTAATTCAACAGCAGTTGACTTTGTTCTGGCTCTGAGGCCTATAATGTGTTAAAGGGACAACGCACTAATCCTCTCCGACCTGGTATTATTTGATAGAGTCTTTACTTAATTTAGACTGATCAAAGCTGATCAGGCCTGGTCCTGGCCGATATGCGGCCCTAGGCGACACCCCCCAAAAAAGGTTGACTTGCCAGGTGAAAGCTATGATCCCTGATGTCACTTTTTAAATCTACTTCAGAGTAGATGAAGGAGAGGAGACAGGTAAATGGATTTTTAAGCCTCAAGACAATTGAGACACAGATTGTGTGTCATTCAGAGGGTGAATGGGCAACACAAAAAATGTAAAGCTTCAATTACACACAGTGTCATTGCATTTTGGTACACCACAATTACATTCATTTCCAATGAAACGCTGTGTTTACTTTGAAGAATTGCGTTGTAGAGGCAGTTGCAGTGCGTTCTGTGTGGTGCATACGTTGGATTGCATTTATCGAACGTATGCGTCAAACTGTATGCGTAGACAGCTTGACAGAAATGGTAGCAGAAGGTGAATGCTGAACTTTTGTTGCATGCATATCCAGATGATGCTGCATACTATTTTGTGCAATGACGCTGTCGGTGTGCTCAAAGCGTAAGTGCCTTTGAACTGGGTATGGTAGTAGGTGCCAGGCGCACCAGTTTGGGTCAAGAACTGCAACGCTGCTGGGTTTTTCATGCTCAACAGTTTCCTGTGTGTATCAAGAATGGTCCACCACCCAAAGGACATCCAGCCAACTTGACAACTACGGGAAGCATTGGAGTCAACATGGGCCAGCATCCCTGTGGAACGCTGACACCTTGTAGATGTAGAGTCCATGCCCCGATGAATTGAGGCTGTACTGGGAGCTAAAGTGGGGGTTGCAACTCAATATTAAGGAGGTGTGCCCAACGTTTGGGACACTCAGTGTATATAAAAACACAGGAAATCCCGTTTTTGACTGCACTTTAACGAACGACAGCAGTAGGGTCCAATCCAAAGCCTTCACAAATCTGTTTCCCGTTTGATTTAATAGGCTGACTGTCTATGAAGCAGCTCCATGCTCATTGTAAAGCAACTGCAGTGACAAGTTGACTATATCCCAAATAGCGCCCCATTACCTATATAGTGCACTATTTTTGACCAGGGCCCATTTTGGAGACAGCCATTGTCTTTTGAGTCACAAGAGCATCGAGACGAGAGCCTTTAATTCCTGGAAGAATAAAACAAGGGGGTTCGGTAACCATGCCACAAACCAGTCAGCCCACCTACCATTAGGCCCAACCAAGCCTGGGGTTGATCTTCCCTCCCCAGTCAGGGGGCTTGTATTGGGGGCCGGGGGGGGGATATTGGGTGTCTGTCAGGTCCAGGGGTCTGTGTGATATTAGCCGTCTGCCAATCTGGCGTGGGGGAATGGACACAGTAATTACTACTGCTCTTACTGCCTCATCAATCTCTATATCGCTCCTTCTCTCCCCCACCCTTCTCCCTTTTTCATTCCGTGAAGGAACAAACAGATTGAGTGACAGAGACAAACAGAATGAAATCTAGTGTGTGTGTGAGCGACTATATACCAGCGTGAACGTAAATGCATCAACACAATAAAATAAAAATGTCCTTAGTCAGTAGAGAGTATGAACAGTCAAGGAGCTGTGTATACGAGTATCAGACTGGGTTATCGCCATTTGTCTATGTAGTTGGTAGCATTGTCACTAGGGATGCACTATATATCAGTATCAGACGATATTAGCCAAAAATGCGATATCGGCTGATGTCTAGTTCAACTTCTTTGTGATAGGGGGCAGCATTTTCACTTTTGGATGAATTGCATGCCCATAGTGAACTGCCTCCTCTGTCCCAGATGCTAATATATGCATATTATTATTACTGTTGGATATAAAACACTGAAGTTTCTAAAACTGTTTGAATGATGTCGGAGTATAACAGAACTCATATGGCAGGCAAAAACCTGAGAAAAATCCAAACAGGAAGTGAGAATTCTGAGGCTGGTCGATTTAACTCATCGCCTATTCAAATCCCAGTAAGATATGGATCCATTTGCACTTCTTACGCCTTCCACTAGACGTCAACAGTCTGTAGAACGTTGAATGAAGCCTATATTGTGATGTGGGACCGGATGGGAGGTGTTTCAGTCAGTGGTCTGGCAGAGTGCCAGTTCTTGGTCACGCGGATTCCAAATGATATCGCCTTGCATTCCATTATTTCTGTAGACACAAAGGAATTCTCTGGTTGGAACGTTATGTAATATTTATGACAACATCCTGAAGATTGATTCTCTACTTAGTTTGACAAGTTTATTCGACCTGTAATATAACTTCTTGAAGTTTTCATCCAACGTTCGCCTGGATCTGCGCGAGCGTTTGGACATGTGTACTAAACATGCTAGCAAAAGTAGCTACTTGGACATAAGTAACGTGGACATTATCGAACAAAACAACGATTTGTGGAACCAGGATTCCTGGGAGTGCATTCTGATGAAGATCAAAAGGTAAGGGAATATTTATGATGTAATTTCTTATTTCTGTTGACTCCAACATGGCGGGGAAATGTTGTTATATCTTAGCGCCATCTCAGATTATTGCATGTGTGCTTTTTCCATAAAGTTTTTTATTTTTTATGTTTTTTATTTTTTTTATCTGACACAGCGGTTGCATTAAGAACAAGTGTATCTTTAATTCTATGTAAAACATGTATCTTTCGTCAAAGTTTATGATGAGTATCTGTTATTTGACGTGGCTCTCTGCAATTCTTCTGGATATTTTGGAGGCATTTCTGAACATGGCGCCAATGTAAACCGAGATATATGGATATAAATATGAACATTACCGAACAAAACATACATGTATTGTGTAACATGAGTGTCATCTGATGAAGATCAAAGGTTAGTGATTAATTAATTTGTCTCTTTCTGCTTTTTGTGACTCCCATCTTTGGCTGGGAAAATGGCTGTGTTTTTCTTTGGCTATGTACTGAGCTAAGCTTCACTGTTATAAGAATCAAGACATACATACTATGGAACGCCATTTGGGTCTTTGCATGTCAAAAAAGATACAGTAGCACTGTCAAAGCTGTACAAAGGAGTCTGCAAACAAACAAACACCGGCGACGAATGATGCGTTTACAATAACGAGTTGGTAATAAATCATCATATGTTCGACCGCAACTTCTGGGGTAACTAGCTATCACCAATACAACCAGCCTGAAAACAATGACCAGTAGAAACTGCAGTCATTTTCATTATTCTTAGCAATGATTTAGGAATCCTTGTGAGTAAGTATTAGCTAGCTTGCCACTTGTTGTTCGCCTATTGAAATTGAACTTCACATGAAAATAAATAGCTAGCCAGCTACTTAACCCTGTTGGCCCAAAGCTAACGTTATAAGCAGCCAGCTAGCTTTATGTGGCTAGTGAGGCTCGACCGGACTTGGTTGTGTTGTGAAGCTAGCCACAATAAGAATTAGGCACAATAGTGGAATTTACGGTTTGCTTTTAAAATAAAAGTAATTGAAAGTGATGCAAATGAAAACAAATTAGAATGCCATACTTTTATTTTGAAGGCTAACCGCAAAGTCCGCTTGTGGCTAGCCTCACATAGATGGGTCCAACCACCATTAATAAAATATAAAACGGTCCTATAAATTAGGGTTATTTTAGCTAACTATAGCTACTGAAACAGATTGTTGTTTTGCCATGTTTTTGGGGAAGAACATTGTTTGCATCCATGAGCTAGCTAGTGTTTTTTTTATGACCAGCATAAGGTGCACGAGACAACTTGACCAGCATCATAGCATACGTCTCTATGAATCAGTGACAAAGTGTGTGATTGTGTAATAACTATGTAAAAAAATTTAACTTCTTTGGGATAGGGGGTGGTATTTTGACGTCCGGATGAAAAGCGTGTCCAAAGTAAACTGCCTGCTACTCAGGCCCAGAAGCTAGGATATGCATATAATTGGTAGATTTAGATAAAAAGCACTAAAGTTTCTAAAACTGTTAAAATAATGTCTGAGTATAACAGAACTAAAATGTCAGGCGAAACCCAGAGGACAAACCATAAAAATAAAAATATTCAGCATACCACTGATTTCAATGGCTTTTATAATAGGGCGAAATCATCCCCGATAGCAGTTCCTAGGGCTTCCACTAGATGTCAACAGTATTTAGAAAGAGTTTCAGGCTGGCTTTTTTGAAAAATTAGGGAGAAGTTAGAAAAACTAAGTGGCTCCCATTTTGGCTGTAGTGTTTCCAAGCGCATGGCCGAGAGCGCGTTCTTTTTGTTTATCTCCGGTAAAGAAAATAACGATTCTCCATCTTAAATATTGTTTATTTGCGTATTAGGGTATCTAATGTTATATTATAAACGTTGATTAAACTTGTTTGGATAAGTTTATTGGTAACGTTTGCGATTCATTTTGGAGGAGGGAAAACGAGTGGATTATTGACTGAAGCGTGCCAGCTAAACTGAGTTATGGATATAAAGAACATTATCGAACAAAAGGACCATTTGTAATGTAACTGGGACCTTTTGGAGTGCCAACAGAAATCTTCAAAAAGGTAAGGCATATATTATATTGCCATTTCTGACTTTCGTGTCGCAACTCCCTGGTTGAAAATGATTTGTTATGCATGTGTGTGCTAGGCGCTGTCCTCAGATAATCGCATGGTTTGCTTTCGCCGTAAAGCCTTTTTGAAATCTGGCACCTTGGCTGGATTAGCAAGTTACGCTTTATGTTGATGTATGCACTTGTGATTTCATGAAAGTTTAAATTACTATAAATATTCATTTGAATTTGGCGCTCTGCCATGTCGCCGGACGTTAGCCAGGTGGGATGCTACCTTCCCATCTATCCCAAAGTTAAATTGTGACGTGCAGTCATAATTCAGGCCCTGATTGGTCAACAAGCTTATGACACATCATAGTGTTATCAACTGCTATTTGCTTACTTTGACGCGAAGACCCAAACGGCGTTCCATAGCAAAGACCCAAACGGCGTTCCATAGCAAAGACCCAAACGGCGTTCCATAGCAAAGACCCAAACGGCGTTCCATAGCAAAGACCCAAACGGCGTTCCATAGCAAAGACCCAAACGGCGTTCCATAGCAAAGACCCAAACGGCGTTCCATAGCAAAGACCCAAACGGCGTTCCATAGCAAAGACCCAAACGGCGTTCCATAGCAAAGACCCAAACGGCGTTCCATAGCAAAGACCCAAACGGCGTTCCATAGCAAAGACCCAAACGGCGTTCCATAGCAAAGACCCAAACGGCGTTCCATAGCAAAGACCCAAACGGCGTTCCATAGCAAAGACCCAAACGGCGTTCCATAGAAATCCTGGTTAGGAATGAAACGACTGAACAAATGAACAGAAATAAATAGGTTTTGATTATGTTTTACTGGTGATGGGGACATAGGTAAATGCCAACAAAATATTTTTGGGGTCAGTGTGGTGTGTAACATTTAATTAACTAGACAAGTCAGTTAACAAATTCTTATTTACAATGACGACCTACCACGGCAAAACCCGGACGACGCTGGGCCAATTGTGCGCCGACCTATAGGACTCCCAATCACGGCAGAGTGTGATACAGCCTGGATTCGAACCAGGGACTGTAGTGACGCCTCTTGTACTGAGATGCTGTGCCTTAAACACACATGGACGCAGCGGTCTAACTATTTAACTGTACGAGAATGCTTAAAAAGCAGCAAAAATTTGAAATATCGGCATTGTTTTTTTGGGCAAAGAAATTATTGGATATCGTATCGGCCAAAAATGTAATATCGGTGCATCACTAATTGTCACCATAGCAGAATGTTGACTTCGATACCAGGTTTAATATCACGATACTCAATACTGAAAGGACACCATGGCAAAAAGAATGTGTATTAGCTTAAGTCACAGAATAACTACTGGGCGTTATTTTTCAAAACATTGAACAATATGTTGATAACTGGTAAAACAAATAGAATATCTTCTATATTAAATAAACAGAAGAATACATTTAAATGTTCCTTCTGCAGAACCATTAGACTCAGCGCATACAAATAATTGTATTACATCTAAAACTGTTTTAACATTTTAATTTGATACATACAAATCGGGGTTAATTTGCTCATCTATGGCCATACTATTGGGTAAAATTACATTAGACCTGAATCTGGCTGGCTAGTGGCTACTGCAAGCAAGCCCAGACAAAACGCAAAGTAGTCTTAATATATTGCTATTATAGCTAAGTTATGAGTGCATTTCACGTTACTTTTGGGTTGTAATCATAGTATAATGCTCACATGAATGTCATGCTGAATACACTATGTTCATGTCACCAACTAGGTTTCCATCCAATTGGCAACAGATATGACAATATTCTAGAATCAGCATAAAGAAAATATGCATATTTTCCCACCAGTGGTGTTTCCACCAAACAGACTTGAGGATAAAAATCTGTGCTTGATGACATGCACACAAAAGGTATTATTTCGCTCGAGTTTATTTACCGAATAAAAAGCTAACATTCAATGTGTTTCCATTGCATTTCCAATTCCACCAATAGTTTTGTTACAAAAACTGTTGAGTTAAATAGCCCATTCTGGTCTGGGCACTTGTGCTCTAGCCAACAGCTTGCAGATACTGCGCAGGTAGGCTAGTCTACATGATGAGATTATTATGGATAAGAGCGAGAACGTTTATTATTTGACAAAACGGCAGTCAAACATCAAATCATTATGTCACCAGAATAAGAGCCTGGATATTTATTGGAAAGGGCATCAAGATCACTGTGTACTTTCATCACTGAAGTTCATAACTTATTTCATCTTGTAGCCTAATAAACTGCATGTTTCCCCAAGTCGACGTGGGAGGACAACACACCATTTCACGTGATTCCAAGTTTACTTCGATATGGTTATTAGATCAATATTGGTGCATAAAAGGAGTTTCCACCACCCGCTCTCGCATAATTAATTGTACAGCCCACCATGTCAAACAAACACGATCTGTTGACATTTATAAAAAGTTACCGAAACTTCCTGTTACCATTAGAGCTGTTGATTCATTTTTTACGTTATGACCTTACTCGCAAAAAAAAACTGGATGGAAACGTGGTCACTCACTCAAACCTTATTCAAATGTTGTTGCTCGTAGAATAACGTTACAATGCAAATGTCATGTGTAAAATTGTTTGTTGTTTTGCAACAAAACCTCCCTTGTCCTGTACTGCTTTGTAACTCCTTTCACATAGTTGTATTGATGGTCTGGCCCTCATCTGCTCTGAAAGCAAAGTATTCCCATAGTTCGCTTCTGGAGCTAGTTTTGTCAAGTTGCGGGCGTGGAGGTACAATGTTTGTTATAAGAAGCCATGCCGTCAGTATTTTCTCTCTCCTCTCGCTTCTCAAAAGTGGCTTGCGCTGTGTCAACTGCATGCGCAAGTGCAAGTAGCCTGGCTAGTTTACTACAGCCCCTTTGAGAAGATTCGGGAAAATTACTAGACAGTCTCGATCCTCTCATTCCGTATATGACATGAGACACATTTGACAGAAGAACCAAAAGTACCAAATTCTAGTACCAAACCATATTTCATGTTCTAGTATAGAAAAAGTACAGAAGTTTCAGTATACCGTGCAGCACTAGTAGTTGGCCTGCTTAGGTTCAAGTTGTAAAGGGCTTCATTTACAAACCAAGTTGAAAACAATTCTGTTCTTAATTCAGTTAACCACCTTCAACCCAGTTGTGCTAATGTGTTGTAAATGGTATGCGTTTCTCTTTTGTCCCAAATGGCATTCTGTACAAGGCCTTTATGAATTTCCCTTCACCCAAACCTTGGGCTCGGCCTGCTCTTCATCCAACAGACGCCTAAAGCTTCAAACCTCGTAAAAAACACATTAAAAGTCTGGAGGTTACTCCAACAACTCATTAAGTTTTACAGCTAGGTTCAAATTAAGCTCTTTGAAAAATAATAATAATAATTAAAAAAGGGCTTAATTAGTCCTGTGATTCACTGGACGGCAGGGCTGATGGCTCTAGTCTGGTCGGTATTAAAGCAGAGCCAAGACCAATGCTATAGGTCTACAGCTCTGTGTGTATGAAATTGTACACATTTTGACCTAGTGCACTACTTTTGACCAGGGTAGGTCAAAATGGTGCCTTTTCGGACACAGCCATAGACGAGTGTTTCAACCTTTTTTGTACTTGACAGGGTAAGATAGGTGTTTTGCTACTTGGAGAACGTTTTACAATAAATCTAGGCCTAAATTCTGAAAGCTGTCTACATAAGTGTCAGAACTAATCTCAAGCAGCGATCAGCATCATCCCAGGTAACAGTAGCAGTCCACAGACTGGAGGTTGACAAACACTGATCTAGAACAGTCAAGGATGTCTGCGGTTAGAGACATTCAATATTTAACTGTGTTGTCCTTTATGGTTCAGTTGGTAGGTCATGGCGCTTGCAACGCCAGGATTGTGGATTCAATTCCAGAACCACCCATACGTAAAACATTTGCACACATTAAGTCGCTTTATATAAAAAAATCAGCTGCTAAACGGCATACATTATATTATCGATTTTCATTGCCTAGTTCTAGACAACAACTAGGCTCACTTCAGGAAAGAATTACAGCTTATTGCCTTTCTTTTCAATAAACCAATAAAAGAAAAACAGCTTCATCTGGAGGCTGAAGAACAACATGGCTGTTGCTTTTAAGTGGGTTGAAGTCGATTTCAAAAACCCTGGCTTGCACCTCGGCATAAATATTTCAATAAATAGGCGTGCTTGAGGTAGTCATGTTCCGCCATTCGTTTTTACGGCTTAGATCTCGAAAACATTCTACAACACTGGTTCAGTCAGACCTCTATGCTGGCTCATTCAGTAGAGCATGGCGCATGCAACTCCAAGGGACGTGGGTTTGTTTCCAGCTGACCCATACGTAAAAATGTACACATGCATGTATGTCGCTTTGGATGAAAGCCTCTGCTAAAATGGCAAATGATTAACCAGGAAAAACAGTGCAGAGAGGATGGAGGAATTAAAATGTGTAGTGTCATGTCGAGAGAGAACTTAGCTGCAGAAAAAGGCAGGAGAACACACAAGCAAACTAGGATTAAAAAGTAATAGCAGTGGCCTTTGACAAAACTTTCCCCACTGCACCAGCAGCCATTTTCACTGCCAATGCCCAAGAGAGAGAGAAGGAACAGTACAAGCCGTCAACCCAGAATGGAAGCAAAGGAATTGTTTCAGAGTGAATCTTCAAAAGATTTTAACAAGATGAAATGGTCACACGTATGAAGGTAATGTTTAATGTGCGAGAAAGAGGGATAGAGAGAGAAGAGGCAGGAAGAGAAAAATAAAAAAAGAGCGAGAGACTGATGGATAAGTGAAGGGGGAGAGGGGGGGTCCTGGTATTTTGAGCAGAACATTTCCTTAACAATGAAAACAATCTACCCAACTGCAGCACTCAGAGGAATTCAACTCCCTTCCCCCACTATTACCATATCAAAGCCCTGGGTTCAGAGCAAGTCTTCTCTTTCAAGAATGGGAGTGAGGGGAAGCGAGAGAAGGAGGGGTAGAGGACAAGACCGAAGCAGCAGGAGTAGACCAGAGCACTGACTTAGCTTTTATCCCTGCTGTTCAGTGTGTGTGTGTGTGTGTGTGTGTGTGTGTGTGTGTGTGTGTGTGTGTGTGTGTGTGTGTGTGTGAAGACTGCAGAAAATCTAGTAGAGATACTAGAGGACTACTGATTGGGGCCTTCCATAGGCTGCAGGAGAGAGAGGCCTACGCCTTCACTATATTGAAACAAACAGTAAAGAAATATGCTAAGGAAAAAGAAACAGGTCAGAAATCAGCTCAATGTAATTTAGGCTTTGGTGGTATACCGGGGTATTTGGAAATAGGGCTTACACTGCTTCAAAAGCCTTCTTTAAAAACTTTTGGGATAGTCCCCTTTTTTTCTCCTCTTCAATTTTTGCCTAAATGACGTACCCAAATCTAACTGCCTGTAGCTCAGGCCATAAAGCTAGGATATGCATATTCTTGGTACCATTTAAAAGGAAACACTTTGAAGTTGGTGGAAATGTGAATTGAATGTAGGAGAATATAACACAAGAGCTGGTAGAAGAAAATACAAAAAAAAGAAAACGGTCTTTTTCTACCACCATCTTTGAAATGCAAGAGAAAGGTCATCATTCTAGCCATCACTCTGGTTGTAATGTCGATCGTTTCCACAAGATGGCAGCAGTGTATGTGCAAAGTTTCAGATGGATAACTTGAAGTATGAGTGAACTACAAGACTTTTATTGTGAAGTCCCCAGGTACATTTGGGCAAATCGTGAAGGAGACATTCACATTCATATTCCATTTTTCTGCAAGAATATCATCAAATCTGTATACTTGGACTTTGATTTAGCTTTCCAAGTATTAGTAGCCATATTATAAGTTGAACATTTGCAAAACAACCAGTTTTCAAAACTCTGAATATCCTTATAATTTTTGTCCAAAATTAAAAGACATGCTGTCGTACAAGGTTAGTTGCATTTTATGACATATACATGGTTTACTGGAAAGCCCAGCTCATTGGCTATCTAGCTAGCTTTGTTTGACCCCGATTGGTGCTCATTTGACAAAGTTAGTCGTTCAAGTGATGGCCGCCCGCGTCATCGGCGTGCCATGAAGGCGTCACTCTGACCAAATATGATGTCCTATAGGATATACTACACCCCTAATGAAATAGTGAAGTCTTGTTACCTTCTATGATCTCTGAGGAATAGATACGAACGTGATTTGACTTGTTGAAACAACGTTTAGGGTGAGATTTTCAGATTCCTTTCTTTGCAAATTGAACGAGTGGAAATACAAAATCAATCGTGCATGCTATATGGACCTTTTTAGGATATGAAAAAGGATTTTATCTAACAAAACGACACTATGTTCATGTTATGGGACCCTTTGGATGATACATTCTGAAATCTGGCTCTAATTTAAGTACACATTTCACCTTCATAGGTGAATTTATCAAACCTATAGTGGTGGGGAAAAAAGTGTTTTGTTGTTAGCTCTCAAACAATAGCATGGCATTTTTTAGCAATAATACATACTGTAAATTGGACAGTGCAGTTATATTAACAAGAATTTAAGCTTTCAGCCGAAATGAGTTGTTTCTCTAAAAT
Organism: Salvelinus fontinalis; assembly: GCF_029448725.1. Classification (NCBI taxonomy): domain Eukaryota; kingdom Metazoa; phylum Chordata; class Actinopteri; order Salmoniformes; family Salmonidae; genus Salvelinus; species Salvelinus fontinalis. The sequence goes on from NC_074698.1 coordinate 1,924,054, forward strand.
CTGCGATCTTGACATAACGAGCTGCATGATTTACAACTGCCTTGTTGACGGAATGCCGATCCTTAAGTTAACCAGTTTCCTCTCCTTCATCTACCCTGATTGAAGGCTGAACAGCCTGATGATATTTTTTAATACCGTCAAAACTATTTACCTGACTTTTTTCTAGCTACTCTAAGTAAATAACTGCAGTCAACTTGTGCTATACGTTAGGAGATAAAGATTGTGTTCTTCATTACATACATATTTCATTTTGTAACTTACTGGTAGTACCCAGTACAGCCCGCCCGCTCATAAAGTGGCCGCCAATGGTGGCAGATTGACGAGGGAGACATTTTCCGAGTTAAACTGACCAAGACGCACCTCCAACAACACATAAAACCTCACATAATTCTGCCCCAAAACAATCTCAACCAGCGGCATAAGGGCTTCTTAGGCGAGTGTTGATACACAGGGGCGCAAAATATTTTGCTTGTCCATTCCCAGCGCACCTCTCCAGGGTGCTGTTGGAGACATCACCGCGCCGCTCCACCAACATTCCGTAAAACCCCCAAAATCTAAGGGCCTACTGAGTAGTGCAGCGGTCTAAGGAACTGCATCGCAGTGCTTGAGGCGTCACTACAGATCCGGGTTCAATCCCGGGCTGTGTCGCAGCAGGCCGTGACCGGGAGACCCATTAGGTGGTGCACAATTGGCCCCGCGTCATCCGGTTAGGGGAGGATTTGGCCGGCTGGGAAGTCTGTCCCATCGCGCTCTAGCGACTCCTTGTGGCGGCCGGCGCGTGCACGTCGACGTCGGTCAACAGCTGTACGGCGTTTGACTAATTACCAATTAAATATCACGAAATTTGGGAAAGTGGGGTAAGAAGTACAATACAAATGATCTAGCATAAATCATATGTGCTAGATGTGGCCTTTTCTGTAGCCTACAGGCTGGAGATAAAATGTATGACAATGTAATGAGACGGACACTTTTTTACATCATGCAGGTTTCTCCGATCAAATAGCCTAACCAATCAACAATTTTTTTAAACAACATATCCTAAAAACAGGTCAGGTATAAGTAAAATGTACAATATGGAATGGACAATTAGTGTTTTCCAGGAGTTTCACCCCATTGTCATGATTAGTAGTTTCAAGTTTGTATATGTCAATTTGACAAGCTGATCATAGCAAAAAATAAAAATCTGCATTTCCCGCTGTGTAGACATTGCAAACAGGCTCACGATAACTCCTGATAAATTTGTGTAGCTGATATTCAGAGCTTAAAATAGACAAATCAATGTCACAGGAATCAGGACTAATAAAGCCAATGCAACTGACTGTTTTACAAAATGGTGGGCCTGCCACATGGATGGGCATTCATAAAATTCCACTGCTGGCCGACATGGTACGCTACACCCCAGTAAATACGAGCCAACGACTTTTGAACTTTTTTTGGTCTTGTCCAGATGTTTTTTTTCTTGTGTTTTACAAAATGGTAGGCTTACCACATATCAACTTCAGGCAACAGTGTAGGCTACACCTCAGTAAGCACAGACCAACACATAGTCAAAGCTTTCCTTAACCTCTCTAGGGTACGTGAGACATTAGTGTCCCACCTCTCCAACAACCAGTGAAACTGCAGGGCGCCAAATTCAAAACAGAAATCCCATAATTAAAATTCCTCAAACATACATGTATTTTACACCATTTTAAAGATACACTTGTTCTAAATCCAGCCACAGTGTCCGATTTCAAAAAGGCTTTACGACGAAAGCACACCAAACGATTATGTTAGGTCAGAGCCAAGGCACAGAAAAACACAGCCATTTTTCCAGCCAGAGAGGAGTAACAAAAAGCAGAAATAGATCAAATGAATCACTAACCTTTGATGATCTTCATCAGATGACACTCATAGGACTTCATGTTACACAATACATGCATGTTTTGTTCGGTAAAGTTCATATTTATATCCAAAAAACAGTTTACATTGGCGCCTTACGTTCAGAAGTTCCAAAACATCCTTTGATTTTGCAGAGAGCCACATCAATTTACAGGAATACTCATAATAAACATTGCTAAAAGATACAACTGCTATGCATGGAATTTTAGATCCACTTCTCCTTAATGCAACCGCTGTGTCAGAATTCAAAAAAGCTTTACGGAAAAAGCAAAAACTATGCAATAATCTGAGGTCGGCTCTCAGAGCCCAATCAAGACAATTATAGCCGCCATATTATGCAGTCAACAAAAGTCATAAAAGCATTATAAATCTTCACTTACCTTTGTTGATCTTCGTCGGAATGCACTCCCAGGACTCCCACAAGAAATTTCCATTTTGTTCGGTAATGTTCATCATTTATGTCCAAATAGTTACTTTTGTTAGCGCGTTTGGTAAACAAATCCAAAGTCACAAAGCGCGTTCACTAAAAGCAGACGAAATGTCAAAAAGTTCTGTAACAGTCAGTAGAATCATGTCAAACGATGTATTGAATTAATCTTTAGGATGTTAACATAATTCTTCAATAATGTTCCAACCGGAGAATTCCTTTGTCTTCAGAAAAGCAAATGGAACGGGAGCAAACTCATGTGAACGCACATGGTCAGCTCGTGGCTGCTGGCAGACCTCTGACTCTTTCCTCTCTGCTTCGGCCCCAATTCACAGTAGAGGCATCAGACAAGGTTCAAAAGAGTGTTGACATCTAGTGGAAGCCTTAGGAAGTGCAACATTACCAATATCCCACTGTATCTTCAATAGGAGCAGAGTTGAAAATCGACCAACCTCAGATTTCCCACTTCCTGGTTGGATTTTTTTCTCAGGTTTTTGCCTGCCATGTGAGTTCTGTTATACTCGCAGACATCATTCAAACAGTTGGACACTTCAGAGTGTTTTCTATCCAAATCTACTAATAATATGCATTTTCTAGCATTTATGGCTTTGTAGCAGGCCGTTTACTCTGGGCATGTGTTTTATCCGGATGTGAAAATACTGCCCACTACCCCAAAGAAGTTAAACAGCATAATTACAGGTGCAACCTTGTGCAGGGGACAATAAAAGGCCACTCTAAAATGTGCCCTTGTTGTCACTAGAGGTCAACTGATTAAAATTGGCATGGCCGATTAATTAGGGCCGATTTCAAGTTTTCATAACAATCGGTATTCTGCATTTTTGGATGCCGATTATGGCCGATTACATTGCACTCCACGAGGAGACTTCGTGGCAGGCTGACCACCTGTTACGGGAGTGCAGCAAGGAGTCAAGGTAAGTTGCTAGCTAGCATTAAACTTATAAAAAACAATTAACTACACATGGTTGATGATATTACTAGGTTGTCCTGCGTTGCAAAGCAATGCCTGTTAATTTATCCTCGAATCACAGCCTACTTCGCCAAACGGGTGATGATTTAACATGCGCATTCGTGAAAAAAAAGCACTGTAGTTACTCCAATGTCCCTAACCATAAACATCAATGCCTTAAAATCAATACACAAGTATATATATTTTTTTACTTCTCACGGATCATTTTCCTTGGCCAGGTCGCAGTTGTAAATGAGAAATTCTCAACTTGCCTACCTGGTTACACAAAGGTAAAATAAAAATAAAAAATTGGGACGCTACCGTCCCACCTGGCCAACATCCGGTGAAATTGCAGAGAACCAAATTCAAATTACAGAAATCGTAATAAACATTCATGAAAATACAAGTGTCATACATCATTTAAAAGCTTAACTTCTTGTTAATCCAGCTGTGTTGTCAGATTTCAAAAAGGCTTTACGGCGAAAGCACACCATGCAATTATCTGAGGACAGCGCCCCGCACACAAAAGCATTACATAGGTTTTCCAACCAAGCAGATGTGTCACGAAAGTCAGAAATAGCAATAAAATAAAATCACTTACCTTTGAAGATCTTCATCTGGTTGCAATCACAAGGGTCCCAGCTACATAACAAATGGTCCTTTTGTTCGATAAAGCCCTTCTTTATGTCCAAATAACCTCTTGACGCTAGGGGTCAGATATTTTTTTTAATAAATAACATTCAAGGTAAACAGACTATTTCTCAGGTCCATATCATAGAATATGCATATAATTTACAGATTAGGATAGAAAACTCAAGTTTCCAAAACTGTCAAAATATTGTCTGAGTATAACAAAACTGATTCTGCTGACGAAAACCTGAGAAAATCGAACCCGAAAGTGATATTTTTTAAATTGTGTTTCCTGGCCCGTCTTTCTTCCATTTAAAAGGGGCATCAACCAGATTCCTTTTCCAATGGCTTCCTCAGGCTGTGACCAGGCTTTAGACATAGTTTCAGGCTTTTATTTTGAAAAATGAGCAAGATTTTTCAAAACTAGTCAGGTGTCCTCTGATTAGTTCCTCCTCTCATTTATTGAATATGTTACGGTCTGATGAAATATTATCGATTATGTTTGTTAAAAAACAACCTGAGGATTGATTATAAAAAACATTTGACATGTTTCCACGAACATTACGGATACTTTTTGGAATTAGTCAAAACGGAACGAGGCTGTGGTTCTGAACATAACGCGCAACCCAAATGGCGTTTTTTTGGTTATAAAAGTAATATTTATCGAACAAAAAGAACATTTGTTGTGTAACTGGGAGACTCGTGAGTGCAAACATCCGAAGGTAAGCGATTCATTTTATTGCTTTTATGACTATCGTGACCAAGCTAACCAAGCTAATAAGGCTAACTGTTCTAGCATTGATTGATACACTCACAAAAGCTTGGATTGCTTTCGCTGCAAAGCATATTTTCAAAATCTGACACGATAGGTGGATTAACAACAAGCTAAACTGTGTTTTGGTATATTTCACTTGTGATTGCATGATTATAAATATTGTTAGTAATATTTTGCGCCCTGCAATTCAGCGGTTGTTTAGGAAAATGATCCCGCTAAAGGGATCCGTAGCGCATAGAAGTTAATTCTGTGAATAACACTTGTATCTTTTATCGATGTTTATCACGAGTATTTCTGAGATTTCTGTGACTATCTGCAAAAACACCGGATGTTTTGGAATCAAAACATTACTGCACGTAACGCGCCAATGTAAACAGATTTTTTTTATATAAATATGCACATTATCGAACAAAACATACATGTATTGTGTAACATTGTCTTATGAGTGTCATCTGATGATCAAAGGTTAGTGATTAATTTTATCTATGTTTCTGCGACTCCCATCTTTGTCTGAAAAAATGGCTGTGTGTCTTTTTGACTTGGCTCTGAACTAACATAATCATATGTTGTGCTGTCGCTGTAAAGCCCTTTTGAAATCAGACACGATGGGTAGATTAACCTCTGGGGTAGGTGGGACGCAATTGTATATAGCCAATAGCCAGGGAAAATACAGAGCGCCATATTCAAATAAAATGATATAAAAATCAAAAACTTTCATTAAATCACACATGTAAGATACCAAATTAAAGCTACACTCGTTGTGAATCCAGCCAACATGTCAGATTTCGGCGAAAGCATAAGATTCTATTATCTGATGATAGCACAACAGTAAACAAAAAGAGTAGCATATTTCAACACTGCAGGCACGACACAAAAAATGCAGAAATAAAAATAATTCATGCCTTACCTTTGACAAACTTCTTTTGTTGGCACTCCAATATGTCCCATAAACATCACAAATGGTCCTTTTGTTCTATTAATTCCGTCGATATATATCCAAAATGTCAATTTGGCGCGTTTCATCCAGAAAAACACAGCTTCCAACTTGCGCAACGTCACTACAAAATATATCAAAAGTTACATGTAAACTTTACCAAAACATTTCAAACTACTTTTGTAATACAACGTTAGGTATTTTTAAACGTTAATAATCGATCAAATTGAAGACGGGATGATCTGTGTTCAATACAAAAAGAAAACAAACTGACGCAACTTTTCTGGTAATGTGCCTCTCAAACAATTTACTTCAAGTGACCCTCATTTAAGAAGGCTGTACTTCTTCATTACAACAAAGGAAAAACCTCAACCGATTTCCAAAGACTGGTGACATCCAGTGGAAGCGGTAGGAACTGCAAACAAGTCCCTTAGAAGTCTGGTGTCCCAATGAAAGCTCATTGAAAAGACAGTGACCTAAAGAAATTAGAATTCGGAATAGTTTGTCCTCTGGGTTTTGCCTGCAACATAAGTTCTGTTATACTGAGACATGATTCAAACCGTTTTAGAAACGTCAGAGTGTTTTCTATCCAAATATACTAATAATATGCATATCTTATATTCTGGGGATGAGTAGCAGGCAGCTGAATTTGGACATGCTATTTTTCCAAAAGTGAAAATGCTGCCCCCTACCCCGAAGAAGTTAACAAGAAGTTTCTTTAATTTGCTGTATTGGACTTGTTAATGTGTGAAAGGTACATATTTCAACAAAAAAAAACATTTGAATTTCCTGCGCTGCCTTTTCAGCGGAATGTTGTCGAGGGGTTCCGCTAGAAAGGTTAAAATAAATTAATGTTAGCAGGCAATATTAAATAGGGATTTAATTATCTTGCGTTCTATGCAAGCAGAGTCAGGGTATATGCAGCAGTTGGGCCGCCTGGCTCGTTGCGAACGTTGTGACCATTTCTTCCTAACAAAGACAGTAATTAATTTGCCAGAATTTTACATAAAATTGAAGGTTGTGCAATGTAACAGCAATATTTAGACATATGGATGACACCCGTTTGATAAAATACAGAACGGTTCCATATTTCACTGAAAGAATAAACGTTTTGTTTTCGAAATGATAGTTTACGGATTTGACCATATTAATGACCCAAGGCTCGTATTTCTGTGTGTTTATTATATTATAATTAAGTCTGATTTGATAGAGCAGTCTTAGCAATGGTAGGCAGCAGCAGGCTCGCAAGCATTCATTAAAACAGCACTTTCCTGCATTTGCCAGCAGCTCTTAGCAATGCCTGAATACAGCGATGTTTATGACTTCAAGCCCATCAACTCCCGAGATTAGGCTGGCAATGCTATAGTGCCTATAAGACCATCCAATAGTCAAAGGTAAATGAAATACAAAATGGTATAGAGCAAAATAGTCTATGATACATATAATAAACTACAACCTAAAACATCTTACCTGGGAATATTGAACCACAAGCTTTCATATGTTCTCATGTACTGAGCAAAGAACTTAAACGTTAGCTTTTTTTAACATGGCACATATTGCACTTTTACTTTCTTCTCCAACACTGTTTTTGCATTATTTAAACCAAATTGAACATGTTTCATTATTTATTTGAGAGTAAATGTATTTTGATTTATGTATTATATTAAAACTTCTTATGTCTGCAAGGCAAAGTGTTGAGTAGCCAGTGAAATCGTGCCCATTTCAAACGGCCTCCTACTCAATTCTTGCTCGTACAATATGGATATTATTATTAATATTGGATAGAAAACACTCTAGTTTCTAAAAACGTTTGAATTATTTCTCTGAGTGAAACAGAAATCCTTCTGCAGCACTTTTCCTGACCAGGAAGTGAAGGGTCAGAAATCTATCCTCTGTTCAACCTCATGCCTATACATGGGCGTGTGACGTAGGAGTCTACAAACACTTCCTACGCCTTCCCCTGGTTGTCTAGATGCGGTGAGAGAAGAAATTTCGTGTCTACCTTGGTCTGAGGTGGAATAAAAGATCTTTGTTTGACGTGACCGTCCATATCCTGTTTCTGGAGCGCGCGAAAGAGGACACGGAAATGGCTTATGTTTAGCTGTGGTTATGAAAGACGAACATCTCCGTCTTAGATTTGATACATGTCACCATATCATCGTAAATTATGTTTTTTCAATATAGTTTAATCAGATTATTGAAACTTTTTCGGGAGTTTTGCCGTGTTCCGTTTTCTAACTTTGACTTGAGTAATCCGTGTCACTTGGCAAGTGCCAATGCTAAGTGAAGAGGGAAATTTGCCATTCTGAATCCAAACAACAACTCATCTGGACAGAGGACACCTTGTTCAACATTCTGATGAAAGATCAGCAAAAGTAAGAGCCAATTTATGATGTTATTTCATATATCTGTCGTGCATGTTGACTGGTCGTGGGCGCCCAAGTTTTTCTTGCTATTGCTGCTATGCTAATATCACGCTACATTTTGTTTGCGCTGTAAAACATTTAATAAATCGGAAATATTGTCTAGAATCACAAGATGCCTGTCTTTCAATTGCTGTACACTATGTATTTTTCAGAAATGTTTTATGATGAGTAATTAGGTATTTGACGTTGGTGTCTGTAAATATTATGGCTGCTTTCGGTGCAATTTCTGATTGTAGCTGAAATGTAAACTATGAATTATACCTGAAATATGCAAAAATTTTGAAAAAAACATATGCTATACAATAAATATGTTATCAGATTGTCATCTGATGAGGTTGTTTCTTGGTTAGTGGCTATTTTTATCTTTATTTGGCCGAATTTGTGATAGCTACTGATGGAGTCATAAACTGATGGAGTAAGAATATTGGTGTCTTTTGCAAACGTGATTAGCTAATAGATTTACATATTGTGTCTTCCCTGTAAAACATTTTAAAAATCGGACATGTTGGCTTGATTCACAAGATGTGCACCTTTCATCTGGTGTCTTCGACTTGTTAATGTGTGAAAGTTAAATATTTAAAAAAAAAATCTTTTGAATTTCGCGCCCTGCACTTTGAGCTGGATGTTGTCATAAGTGTACCGGTGTCGGGCTGCACCCCTAACAGGTTAAGTTAAAATAAGTGTTCATTCAGTATTGTTGTAATTGTCATATATACACTGCTCAAAAAAATAAAGGGAACACTTAAACAACACAATGTAACTCCAAGTCAATCACACTTCTGTGAAATCAAACTGTCCAATTAGGAAGCAACACTGATTGACAATAAATTTCACATGCTGTTGTGCAAATGGAATAGACAAAAGGTGGAAATTATAGGCAATTAGCAAGACACCCCCAAAAAAGGAGTGATTTCTGCAGGTGGTGACCACAGACCACTTCTCAGTTCCTATGCTTCCTGGCTGATGTTTTGGTCACTTTTGAATGCTGGCGGTGCTCTCACTCTAGTGGTAGCATGAGACGGAGTCTACAACCCACACAAGTGGCTCAGGTAGTGCAGTTCATCCAGGATGGCACATCAATGCGAGCTGTGGCAAAAAGGTTTGCTGTGTGTCAGCGTAGTGTCCAGAGCATGGAGGCGCTACCAGGAGACAGGCCAGTACATCAGGAGACGTGGAGGAGGCCGTAGGAGGGCAACAACCCAGCAGCAGGACCGCTACCTCCGCCTTTGTGCAAGGAGGAGCACTGCCAGAGCCCTGCAAAATGACCTCCGGCAGGCCACAAATGTTTTCTGATCCACACCTCTACTTACAAAAAAAAAGGTATCTGTGACCAATAGATGCTTAACTGTATTCCCAGTCATGGGAAATCAATGGATTAGGGCCAAAATAATTAATTTAATATTGACTGTTTTCCTTAAAATGAACTGTAACTCAGTAAAATCTTTGAAATTGTTGCATGTGGCCTCCCGGGTGGCGCAGTGGTCTAGGGCACTGCATCGCAGTGCTAACTGCACCACCAGAGTCTCTGGGTTCGCGCCCAGGCTCTGTCGCAGACGGCCGCGACCGGGAGGTCCGTGGGGCGACGCACAATTGGCATATCGTCGTCCGGGGTAGCGATGTTGTAAGGTAGCGATGAGACAAGGTAGTAATTACTAGCGATTAGATACCACGAAAATTGGGGAGAAAATGGGATAAAAAAAAAGAAAAAAAAAGAAAAGAAATTGTTGCATGTTGCGTTTATATATTTTGTTTAGTGTATTTAATGTAATAACCATGGCAAAGCTAAAAGGTGACATTCAAACCAACTGATTTAACCTATAACCATTGGTGCTCTATGCCTCCATTCCATCCAGCCACACATTTCAGGCCTCTCTCCACCAGAAAGCTCATGTGAAAAATCAAAGGCATTAGGGTAAACAAGGCCGCTGGTTGCCTGGGCAATAGGCTATCCTACCCCGTCCAGCCTATCCTTTCCTCATAGGACCAGAGTAGAGAGCAATAATGCACTACTGACAGGTTGCTTAACAGGCAGCAGTGCAGCAGCACTTTCAAACTGTATTACAAAAGAAGAGCGATAAAGGGGAGAGGAGAGAGGGCAAGAGTAGAGGAGGATGGGGAGGTAATTAAGGCAGGAAAAAGAGAGAATCCATGAAAAGGAGAGGTAAGACTGGAGAAAGAAGGAGGGCAGGTAGCTCTAAAGCCCAGCCTCTCTCCTCCCACGCTAGCCACCATAACCATCAATCTGCCATCCATCCATCCCTCCACTCCTGAGCCGGCCTCCTCCTTTGAACCATGCCAGAGAGAGCTAGCTGACTAGAATAGCTAATAAGATAGGAACTAAGAACTTTTTAAATGAGAGCCATGGCTGGTCTGGAAAAGCTGCACTACATGACCAAAAGTATGTGGACACCTGCTCGTCAAACATCTCATTCCAAAATCATGGGCATTAATATGGAGTTGGTCCCCTCCTTTGCTGCTATAACAGAGTCTACTCTTCTGGGAAAGTATTCCACTAGATGTTTGAACATTCCTGCGGGGACTTGCTTCCATTCAGCCACAAGATCAATAGGGAGGTCGGGCACTGATGTTGGGCGATTAGGCCTGGCTCGCAGTCAGAGTTCCAATTCATCTCCAAAGGTGTTCGATCGGGTTGAGGTCAGGGCTCTGTGCAAGCCAGTCAAGTTCTTCCACGCTGAACAAACCATTTCTGTATGGACCTCGCTTTGTGCACGGGGGCATTGTTATACTAAAACAGGAAAGGGCCTTCCCTGAACTGTTGCCATAAAGTTGGAAGCACAGAATCGTCAAAAATGTAATTGTATGCTGTAGCATTAAGATTTCCCTTCACTGGAACTAAGGGGCCTAACCCGAACCCCCCCCCCCCCAAAAAAAGCCCCAGACCATTATTACTCCACCAAACTTTATCGTTGGCACTATGCATTGGGTAGTTAGCGTTTTTCTGGCATCTGCCAAACCCAGATTTGTCTGTCAGACTGCCAGATTGTGAGGCGAAATTCATCAATACATAGAACGCGTCTCCACTGCTCCAGAGTCCAATGGCAGTTACACCACTCCAGCCAACTCTTGGCATTGCGCATGGTGATCTTAGGCTTGTGTGCGACTGCTCGGACATGAAAACCCATTTCATGAACCTCCCAATGAACCGTTCTTGTACTGACGTTGCTTCCAGAGGCAGTTTGGATCTCGCTAGTGAATGTTGCAAACAAGGACAAATTATTTTTACACACTATGCGCTTCAGTGGTCCCGTTCTGTGAGATTTGTGAGGCCTACCCCTCCGCGACTGAGCAGTTGTTGCTCCTAGACATTTCGACTTCACAATAACAGCACTTACAGTTGACCGGGACAGAAATTTGACGAACTGACTTGTTGGAAAGGTGGCATCCTATGACGGTGCCATGTTGAAAGTCACTAAGATCTTCAGAAAGGCCATTCTACTGACAAAGTGTGTCTATGGAGATTGCATGGCTGTGTGCTCAACTGTATACACCCTTACGGGTGTGGCTGAAATAGCCGAATCCACTAATTCAAAGGGATTTCCACATACTTTTGTATATATAGCGTACTGTCGCAGATTCTTTCCCTGCCCTTTTAAATTGCTCACAGACACAGAAAATGGAGTTCAAATTGATGATATTAGCTCGATTGCTTCCAGGAGGTTAAGATCAGCTCAGCATAACAAAAACAACCACCTACTTTCCTTTCAAACCTTAGTTACCAAATCAACCAATATCCAGTCAATAGTGTTAGCTGAGGTATCAACAGGTAATGAACCCAGTGCCAAGGTTGCCATTAACGAACCAATAGAAGCACCCATAAGGCCTATATGTCTGAAACAACCTGAAAATATTGGTGCAGAGTACTGGTCCGCAACCCAAATGGCACCTTCTTCCCTATATAGAGCACTTCTTTTGACCAGGGCCTATAGGACCCAGTGAACGAGTGCTCGTTCAAGTTCTGCACTTCCCTTCCTCGATTTAAAAAGGAAAGCACTGGTATAAGAGATATTGTGGAAACTCCCCAGCTCATGCTTACACCAATCCAATGCTTTGAAATGTGTGGGGAGGAATAAGGTAACTGACAATAAAATGTAATCTTTTCACAGAAATGTGGGTTTGCGTTATAAAACAATTCCTATTGAGTGCACATTTCAGTAGAAAGGTAGCGAACTGAGATTCAGGCAGACTGGGATGAGAGCTGAGAACAAAAAAAGTGGAGACTCACCGGTCTTCTCTTTGATCTCACAGAGAACGCTGAAGAGGGCAGGCTTCATTCTGTGACAGTTCAGGGCGTGTTTCCTGCCAGCAAGAAAGGAGAGAGAGAGGGAGAAGAAAGAGCGAGGAAGAGAGGGAGTTGGAGGTAAGATTAGAATATATGCCTGCTTGTCCTAGTCATTTCGTAGCATATGCCGCACTATGGAAAAGCGAGCTAAATTAGATTCGATGAGGTTCGTCCATCCAGCATTGATCTAATAGTGCAAGGTTCTGTATTAATGGGTTTATAAAAGCTAATTTAAAAAAAAAGTAGTTGTATTATCACACACTCAGTTTCACATTGAGCTTAATATCTTGGTCCCCCAAAGCACCGTTAACAAGTTACCTCCAAAGCCATGTTACTTTTGTACACACAGCAATTTTGGGGTGAAAGCATACTCTGAACACCCACTCAGCAACACTTGACTTTTAATTATATTATAAACTCTCAATTAGAAAATTAAATTATGCAAACACAAACTAATGGGCCAGGCGCCATCACTGGTAGCCCAGGGCCTTATCACTAACGAGCACGCAGGGCATGCGCCCTGGGGCCCCGACCTCCATGGGTACCGAACCAAATTATTAATATTTCCGGCGGCAGGCCCCCAAACAAAACTTAGTTAGGTACCCAATACTGCTCAGATGGCTTATGCCGTGTTCATATGCTATGGCAAAATGTGTAGAATAGCAGGAAATTTGCTATAAAACTGCTAAATTCTCTCTCAAACTCATGGCAAAATGTGTAGGATTGCCACTGGTAGTCATTGCAAAGATTGCCAGCTGCATGCGACTCAGGAATTTTAATGGCAGCGCGTGAAAATTCCATTTTAGTAGGGGGTCCTTGCCCACGGGCTCATAATATTTAGGAGGACTTGACATTAAAGTTTGAAAATCCCTGACACAACACACACACACAGAAACATGACTCACATATTCCTCATTGCTCTGATCTGTGCAGCTTCAGTGAAGAGCTTAATATTGAGCCCTTCCAGAGTGTCATGATAACTCCCTAGAGCTGTGATCCTCAACTGAAGGGAACCTTTATGAATTTTTTTGAATCTATGCCTATTTATAAACCACAAAAGATCTCATTCAAACTCTTGAAATACATTGGGGAATCGTGTGCTGAAACACGCAACAGCTAAAACATACAGTCATGGATTTGATGGATAAAATAAATTGACCAAACAATACAGGTAAAAATAATACTACCCAAAAGGGGAGCTTGACAAAGGTAAAAAGGTGTTCAACTGATAAGCTGTTTTGAAACATTCCCGACACAGGCATCAGAGAGAAAAGGAAACCACCATGATACAACATATGAATGAGTAGGCAACGCCTAACCTCAACACCAACTCCAGTTGTGTCCATGTAGGAGGCCTAACCTCTTCTATACCATATTGGGAAATGCGTGAGTATTTATATGCTGAGAAGAAGTGTATATTGATGTGTCTGCCGATAACGAGGATATCGCTCGTTACATTACTTGTTCGAGCGAGTGCATAATTGTGTCCACCTGTGTATTCAGTCTTAATTATATTTTTATTTAACCTTTAAATTACACAGGTTTGCCTCACTGAGCAACATTTGCAAGTGAGAGGAGTTCAGGCAAAAACATTTTTTTTTAAATCACTGCTGGATTTGAGTGGGAGAGGGGCCATGGAGGGAGATGGGGTCAGGGGGGGTATGAGCAGGAGCAGGTGTGGTACTCGTGCTCTCATGGGGCATGCGGTCGGTCCTGTGGGTCCTGTACACTACTGACCTGTGCTGGAAGTTGAGTGGCAGGCCACCCCCTGCCGTGCCCCCCCCAGCTCCCCCTCCCTCTGTGGGGTCATCTGATCCGCCCCAGTGCGCCGGCGACTCCTCTGGCCAGCATCTGGATATGGGGTAACAGGGGGAGAGGGTGAGGTTGAGGGGTGGGCAGGACAGGTTGGGTGGTAGTGCACTAGTAAGGCACTGTTGTTGTCGTCGTCGTCTCCTCATTTGTTATCTCCGATGCCACCCCAGATAGTAAAACAGCCATCCTACCACACTGGGTCAGACCCGGTATAGTGCACTAGCAGGGCACTGTGCTGTCCAGCCATCTCATCTGTTCTCTCCTGCTATCCAGCCCAGACAGTTATCCCCCCCAAGTCAGTATAAGGGCTATGTATGTACGCATGCATGCAAGGGGCCCCACAGGTGACATGCATGGCCTACGCAGGCTACATTTGATGGCGTGTGTCTGTGTGCAGAGATATGCCAATAAAAGTGGAAGTCCCCTCTTTAACCCTCTTGTTTAAAGTTTGAGTGCAAATTCAAAGGCTAAATTCAAAAGGCTAAAATGTAAATCCTAGAATTGAATAAGCCTTTATCAGACCATCTAAATCATGGACTAGGGCTAATCCATGATGGGCTATATCATGTCCAAGTCGAAAATCAAAAGTCCATTGACTTTCTCCATCTTGCTGCTGTATTGAAATATGTAATTGACTTTCATCCCTGGCAAGTTTTCAAATGTATACTGTGTATATGTATTTTGTTAAACTTTCAAATAAATCAATCTAGCCTACCTCTGCTGAGAGAAACTACTAGTGAGTAATTTCACTGATCTAGAGCATCTCAGGTCTTCAGACCTGCATATACAACTAATTAGGGTTGTCACAATACTCAGAGGTATCGTGGCAAAATAACAAAACATGAAGCGGACTACATTTTCTAAAGAAAACAGTCCTAATGCTGAAAACAAACAGCCTTACGTTGTCACCCAGAATCACGTTTATTTCCCAAGCTATAGCACACAATATTTTACATGCAGTAGATTTTGTTTTAAAGGACCCAAGAGTTCAGTCTGCTTTGTGTTTCCTTTTTGCCAAGGAAAATCTGGTATCGTTGCGTCGCGCTACTGATATCGTGACAACCCTACACCTCAGAATAGGCTTTAGCTGCTGCCTAAGAGTTTCTGACTCCATCCTCAGATGAGAAGGCCAGACACATGTAAACAACAGGAGGAGTGGTGGTAGAAGTCCTTTAGAAGTGCCAGAGACACATGCTCGGTCTATCCTGGGGCAAACATTAAGCGCCTTCTTGACAGACTCATTGAATCCCTTCTCAGAAAAATGTTGCCTATGTTTAATTGTTCCAAAAATGCTATCCAAGTTAGAGTAGTGGTGGTGCGGTGCAACTCTTTAATTAGTATCAGAGTTGCCCTGATATGGATTGGCATGCTGTAGTCTGGTAGGGGGTGGGAATCATAAGTATCCTCGATGGACTAATCCAATCCCACACTCAAAAAATATATATGCTAGGCCTACCTAATCATGCACCGAAAAATGCTAGGCAAGTAAAATATATATATATTTTTAAAGAATGAACTAACTGCTCAACTCTGAACATCTCTCAGACACAGAGTATAAATCTATAGCACAGCCATCTAAACTCAACCACATCATGCACACACCATAGACATTGTAAATAAGAACTTGTTCTCAACTTGCTTACCTGGTTAAATAAAATTTAAAAAACATTGAGAGAAAAAAAAAAAAGAGGTCTTCAACATTGTAAACACACAAACATTATTTTGGACCACCCCAAAAAATATTGAACACGTATTCCAGTTAGTTACGTCTTCAAAGTTATACCCTTAACAGTAAAGGCAATATCCTTGAGTTCATCAGAATCATCATAAGCTGAGTGTAGCGTCCAGCACCCCCCCCCCCCATCTCATTAATAGAAACTAGATTTTCGGACAGCTGCACTCCCGTACACGTTTCAGGAGAATTGATTGCACCCTGTGCAAAATGAAAAGGATGCACACCACCAGGACGGGAGGGAGTGAATTAATTAAGAGAACCAGGTGGTCAAATGTGGGGTGGAAAATCACTAGCAAATCACATCACACACACTGGTCTCGTATTGGGGCAGCCGCATCTTTTGTTCACAATTCTGACCCCCCCCCCCGACTTCAGCTGACCTACAGCTCCTCAAAGCCACATGGCATGGGAGTATGGGCAATTTGCTTATTGTCATGCACACACACACCAAGAGTCATGATATGCAAACATATATTATGCATGCATTAACATGTGAATATGAAAAACCTAAAATATTAATGATTGCTCTGTCAAAACAAGTGACTGATTAACATGTCCTATAACTACATCGTGCTATTATATTTCCATAGCCATGTTGACGTGTCATATCAGATCTGGCGATGCAAATAACTTTTACAAGCCCACACAAGTGAAGTCCCTCCAACATTTTAACTAACGACCATTTGAATTTCAAAAGATCATCACCGACAGCGACGGCTCAATTAAAGGCGGCCTGATTATCTATGCTAATGACAATGTATGAGATTAATCAAGTGTATTTATGTGTCCAAACTTGCACCCTATATAGTGCACTTGTTAAAAAAAATTTTTTTTTTAAATAGTGCACTATACAGGGAATACGGTGCCATTTGGGACACATCTTTAATGGTCCTTGCTATCTAGGTTCTTTGGGACATACTTACCCCCATGGAAGTTAAAATTTACAATGGCTAAGGTAAGAGTTAAGGTTCGGTAAGGGTTATGGGATCCCGGATAGCACTAACACACCACTTATCTAGCAGGGCTAACAATTTGGCAGGCCTGTGATGGGAACAAATGGTTTGATTGAGCTTGCATGTGTTCAGTGACGTAGACATAAAAAGAATAATTACCAAAAAAACAAAAAAAAAGTAAATGAATGCTAATGTAATTGAAAGAGGAAAAGTGACATTTCACAATGTTCATCCACTTTTTTTTTTTTTTTTAAAGACGGTGGTCTGACACAATGTGCCGAGATTAAATACTAACCCGTAGCAAAGTTAAATACTAACCCTTAGCAAAGTTAAACATGTGTCTTTAAAAGTGTAAACTGCAAATGTATTTATATTACACAAACTACTGTCACGTGGCATGGTCATTTGACGACAGCCAAAAACTTAACACTTTGGGGGAAACTTCAGCTTTCATGTAGTTGTGCCCAACACTCCACAAATTTCTTGTTAACAAACTACAGTTTTGGCAAGTCGGTCAGGACATCTACTGTGTGCATGACACAAGTAATTTTTACAACAATTGTTTACAGACAGATTATTTCACTTATTCACTATCACAATTCCAGTGGGTCAGAAGTTCACATACACTAAGTTGACTATGCCTTTAACCAGCTTGGAAAATTCCAGAAAATTATGTCATGGCTTTAGAAGCTTCTGATAGGCTAATTGACATCATTTGAGTCAATTGGAGGTGTACCTGTGGATGTATTTCAAGGCCTACCTTCAAACTCAGTGCCTCTTTCCTTGACATCATGGGAAAATCAAAAGAAATCAGCCAAGACCTCAGAAAATAAAAAAACATTGTACCACGTTCATCTGTACAACAATAGAACGCAAGTATAAACACCATGGGACCACACAGCCGTCATACCGCTCAGAAAGGAGACGTGTTCTGTCTCCTAGAAATGAACATACTTTGGTGCGAAAAGTGAAAATCAATCCCAGAACAACAGCAAAGGACCTTGTGAAGATGCTGGAGGAAACAGGTACAAAAGTATCTATATCCAGAGTAAAACAAGTCCTATATCGACATAACCTGAAAGGCCGCTCAGCAAGGAAGAAGCCACTGCTCCAAAACCGCCATAAAAAAGCCAGACTACGGTTTGCAACTGCACATGGGGACAAAGATCGTACTTTTTGGAGAAATGTCCTCTGGTCTGATGAAACAAAAATGGAACTGTTTGGACATAATGCCCATTGTTATGTTTGGAGGAAAAAGGGGGAGGCTTGCAAGCCAAAGAACACCATCCGAATTGTGAAGCACAGGGGTGGCAGCATCATGTTGTGGGGGTGTTTTGCTGCAGGAGGGACTATATTATATTGAAGCAACATCTCAAGACATCAATCAGGAAGTTAACGCTTGGTCACAAATGGGTCTTCCAAATGGACAATGATCCCAAACATACTTCCAAAGTTGTGGCAAAATGACTTAAGGACAACAAAGTCAATGTATTAGAGTAGCCATCAAAGCCATGACTTCAATCCTATAGAAATTTTGTGGGCAGAACTGAAAAAGCGTGTGTGAGCAAGGAGGCCTAAAACCTGACTCAGTTACACCATCTCTGTCAGGAGAAATGGGACAAAATTCCTCCAACTTATTGTGGGAAGCTCGTGGAAGGCTACCCGAAACATTTGACCCAAGTTAAACAGTTTAAAGGCAATGCTACCAAATACTAATTGAGTGAATGTAAACTTCTGACCCACTGGGAATGTGAAGAAATAAAAGCTGAAATAAATCTCTACTATTATTCTGACATTTCACATTCTTAAATTAAAGTGGTGATCCTCATTGACCTAAAACAGGGATTATTTACTAGGATTAAATGTCAGGAATTGTGAAAAACTGTGTTTAAATGTATTTGGCTAAGGCATATGTAAACTTCGACTTCAACTGTAACTGTACAACAAAACATGAAATCAGGCAAAGATGCCACGATGTGTGAAAACCACAATGCAATGAGATGTTCTAATCTTGAGCAGTAAAATAGGAGCCTAAAGTTAACTCTTTATAGTCCAAAGATCTTGCCTCTGCCAGCCAAATACTCCATCTAAACTTGAATAGATTCACAATTGCGGTACGGTTCTAGAAACAAAGCCGTCTTTCATATCACATCAAAAGATTTTCACAAATGCTAAATTTACACTTACTGTACACTGCTTTAACAGGTTGTAACAGTTGCAGCCGAAAGTATTTTTCAGTGACAACACGTTTGTGTGGCGTCAGTCTTCTGTTTACACACAGGTGTTTGGAGACGCTGATAGCCAATTAGCACAGGTAGTCAACTGACTTCCGTAAAAACAAGTGCTTTAACTTGGAAATGTGGGAACCCTAAAGTACAGCAAAAAAAAGTGGTAATTTAACCTTTTGTTTTTTGAAAATTATTTCTTGCTGCTATAAAAGATACAATCATTATGTTTCCAAAACTGTACCACAAGCTATGCATGTTACCGTTAAACATATGCGTGGGGCTTTTAACACAACTCCCCTGGCCAGAAGATACTATTGGCACTAGGTGTTAAAGGTGGTTAGCGTCTATGAATGGGATAAGCCAGGGGTGTCAAACTAATTTTGTCCCAGGGCCGCATTCTGTCTTCAACGAGGTCTTGAGAGCTGCACTGAAAATGTGTTATATTTCCTTGCCTTCAAAATCGGCAAAAAAATCCATAATTTTGGGGATTTGATGCTTTAGCTTTCATTTGTGATTTTTTTGTGTGAGCTCGACAGTCAAGAAACTGTATGAATGTAGCTCCATTATCATTTATACACAGTTAAGATTTTGTTTTAGTAATTTAAAGTATTTTGACTGTTATCCTCCACACAAAAATAAAAATGATTTTACTCAAACCACCTGCATGATTGGACCCCTCGCGGGCCGGATATGGCACCTGGGCCGTATGTTTGACACCAATGGGCTAGGCTATATACATATTCTGTGTGTATGTGTGAGGAGCCTGCTTCCTTTATTCGTGTAGCCCACCATTAAATTATTAGTCAGATAATAGAATCTTCTGTTGTTGACAAATCACAAGTGACTGAATAAAGCAGCGTCCACCACATCAAATATTCATAATTGTACTGTACCAGGCAACAAGAGAGTAACAGAACACAAGACGAAAGCATTAACAAAAACAGATAGTCTCATCTTCGCTCCATATTTCCCTCGCAGCACCTTTCTTACCTGGCCTGCGCCTCGTCCAGGCTTTCGTCTGTGATGGCCATAATCTGTTGTAGAATATCCCCAATGTCTTGTTGAGGTTGACCGAGCTGTTTCCTAACCGAGTCTTGGTCGCCAACGTCGCCTTGAGATAACCCGCCGAGTCCGGCGAGACCCGCCAGCATTCGCGTCTGATCATCCATAGCTACTTAAAAAAAACCTAGGTCCTTTCCTCACAATCGAATTCACACAATTAGCCAGATAGCTAGCTAACAATGAAACCCCCAGCGCAAATCATACGCCACTGGCTGATAGTAATTAATTACAGCCAGCTAACGTTAGTTAACCTAAAAAAAAAATATTCCAAAGCAGTTCCACATGCATAAACGATTTGTGCTGCTCGCCGATGTCAATAACCACGGCAAGCTACTATAGCGAATAAATGCTGCTAGCTAAGCAACTGACAAGCTAGCTGTGTAGCCCTAAGAAACATACAGAAAAAAAGCAACGGACACATGCACTAAGTAGGGAGCTGGCAGACAGCGCCTCACGCTAAAACAAGAAAATCGTTCTGTCCGGCGAATAAAATATGCATTCAAAATAATGCAAAAATAAAGACGAAACAAAATGTGGCAACACCTTGCTAGCTAGATACATACATCAATAATCACACTCGCGGTGGTTCAAAGGGGCTAATCAAAACAGAGTATTGTTTTCGCAGACTGGAAAAAGCTGCGCGAGGACCAGTGTGCGTCGTTCACATAACACCAGCTCGCGCTAGCTGGTGTAGCCAATTACCAAATTAGCTGGCTAAGTAGCCAGTTAGCTAGATACTTCAAGTGCAGAAAACAAACTCGTATGGCATCGGTAAAGAAAATAACTGAATGACTATAATTTAGATAACTATGCTGGCGCAAGTAAATAACGCTAGCTAAGTTAATAAAAAAAAAAAAAAGTGGCTAACGATGTTATCGAGGACCACAATGCTAAAGCTCAAAACATAGCTAGCTAATTGATGTGATAAAATAGAATCACATCATCAGCATCGCAACTGATTGATCAATTCCAAACAAAATGTAGCAAGTGGGCAATGCTAGTTAATAAGGAAACGACGCTGGCATACTAAATAGTTAGCTAACAAGATGATCACCAGTGTATTTTCACGGGTCCTCAGCTGGGACAGTCACTCTCTTCCCACATAAAAATCACGTTTGGGGAAAAAAATGTTTGCTGAAAGTTATAATGGCATTTTCCACCGGCCAGCCACGGCAAATTGAATTCCATTACACTCTCGGCTGCAGTAGAGTGTGTGTTTTCTCTGATCCTTTTATTTTTGCAGGACAAAGGTTGGCGTTTCCTCCCTTCTGCTCACGAAGCCACAACAAACTGACCATACAATATCGTGCATTCAATTCATAATGCTACTGCGTCACCGCCCCTAGGCTGTCAGATCGTATTGATGAGATATTTACCTTCCATTTTATTGAGATATTTTCCTGTTTCATATAAACTAATCCAGGGCCACATGAAAAACTTCAGTCGGCTTTTTTAGACTTTGTTTTGAACCACTTCCCTGACATGCAGATGACCCATGTAATCTGTATGACCATGAACAGTGTTAGCCCACTGAGCTAAGGCTGGCAATTAAGCATTCAGGTTACAGGCATGGTTCCTATTTATGCAAAAAGATTTCACGGAAGCACTTCTGCTACAATAGTATACTGCCAAGAGGTCTTGACCTCAGTGGCACAGGTGGTACACTACATTCGCAGGGGGCAGATCAAGGGGTTGAGTTTAAATAAGGGGGTACTTATTGGACTTGGCTAAGTGTCAGTCTGACACAATTGTAATTAGTTGTGTAAGCTTTCTTTTCTGTCAAGATCACCTCAACCCTGAACTGTCAATCGATTGAATTACCACCACGCTCAACCCATTGACCAAATCAATGACTGAATCATACAGTAAACTGGGACCAATATTGAAGCATCTCATAATTAATCTACAAAAAATGTTTAAAATTGGAACAAATCACACCATCAAATAGGCCACTATTAAACAGGATGTGTTCAGAAACATCCAATGAATGAAACTTCCTATGTCTTTTAGTGTGAGAAATATGGACAGCACAGATTCAATACAAGTGTCTTCATTTTTTTTTCTGCAAACGTGGACAATTTTGCTGTCATTTATCACTCAGATGAGAGAGCAGCTCCACTAGATGAATTGGGAGACTGAACAGACATGGAGGAGAGAAGGCTGACTGCTGTGCTGGAATGATGGGTGTGCACACCACGAAAGGGAGTGCACAGGACAAAACTGTCTGTGGATTATGCTGACGCTCGGCACATCCCTCGTCTACAGTCTATGCCTAATCAATCTGAAGTTAGAGAAGGGAGAGGGGTTAGATTTTATAAAGACCTGGCCTAACAGGAAGAAAATAATTTTTACCGCACCAACAGGCATTTACACATCAGAAGTAGGCCCAGGCCTGTAATGGGTCACAAGAAACCATCACGTTTAACCTTGTTTATTTGAATACATTTTTGGTACATTTGCAAACTCTATATTGTAAGAGTAATGTTAAGCAGTGATGTCAACAAATCTAAATATGATACATGATCAATAACTAATAAGCTAATCCATATTTTGTATCTAGTTCTGTATTTTCCTATTTATATCCTGTTTGTTCTGTGAATGTTGTTTTCTTCAGTGCCTGAATATGTGACTTGACTTCTTTCAATTTGTAAGCAGGAGAAGCCCTCTCTCTTTCTCATCCCACAAGCATCCAGCCTTATTTTAATCTAAATAAGAATCAATCTCTTGCCGTGCACCACCCTCCCTCCGTGATTCCCCAGCGCTCACGGTCACAACCTCACTTTTCTCCCACTCCTCCTGTCCTTTCTCTCATTCTTACCATGCACCCCACCCCCCAATGCAAGAACAGCCCACAGAAAATGCATATGTTTGTAACACAGCAATAAATAAGATGAAATATCATGTTGGTTTAAGTCAGTAGGTGCAGGGCACCTTTCCTATTTGGTGGTCAGAACTTGAGCCTATCTGATTCCTTTTACACAATTTCTTAAAAAACAGACATCACACTGTTCATGCAAGTGTAACCCTATTGACTGTTAAACTTCTCTAAGGAAATATTCCTCATCGGGGCCACATTGTTGTTCATCATGTTTCTCCTGGTAAGAGGAAGGCTCAAGGCTCAACCTTATAACATGAAAGATGGTGAGAGAAAACTTAAGATGTGATAGTGAGAGTGAATGAGATTGAAAAAGGAAGAAAGGGGGGGTTATGAAACACTAGGCATAATGTCAGGCCTTCGTTCTGCGCCAGTGACCCGGTGAAAGGAGAGGGAGGGAGTCAAGATGAGGTGGGGGAGGGGCTTCCTTCCTGATGGACAGGAGAAGGGACAGAGGAAGACATAGCAGTGCTGGAGGAGAGAAAAGAGGACTGGACCTCTGGACAAAACAGAAAAGATTGAGGGATAAGAAAGGGACAAGGAGTAAAGTATTATACATATGATACAAGGGTGTGTTGAGAGAACTAACAAGTTGTGTGTACAGAGAATTCTTCCCCTTGTTACACACTGAAACCAAGAGATGTTTCAAAGGAGTTGGGATGGAATAATGTTTCACATTTCCTTGTTTATGAAGGGTTAAAAACAAATACAGGATTGGACCTGGTTTTAAAACAACTGATTCAATGGTCAGAAAATACAAGACAAATTCAGATAATTACTGTTTAATAATAATAATATATATTTTTTAAAACCATACATTTTTTTTTTACAAGAAAAACAGACACGAATGTACAGGAAAATAAAGGAAAGCAGGTATCTTACAAATTAACCCCAAAATGCATCCACTGCAAGTGAATATTTTCTACACCTTTTACTGTAGGCAAATATTAATTGGCTATTTAAATAAAGGGTGAGATCGCCCTCTGGTGGCCAACAGCATACGTTTTGTAGGGAGACTGGGCTCCGTCCCAAATGGCACCCTATAACCTATACAGAGTAATACTTTTGACCAGGACTCATAGCACGCTGGTCAAAAGTAGTGCACTATATAAGGAATAGGGTGCCATTTGGGAGGACACAAATAGTATAGTGGTGGAATAGAATTAGAATGGATAGAAAGTTATAGCCGAAATAATCCACATTCATCCCATGAAGAAAGATACCATAGAGACTTATTTACAAACACAACCAAACAAGGCATCACAGAGAACAGCTAAGTTAGGCAGCCATGGGTACAGAGTTAAGACATGACATAAATACCGGAAATACAGAAAAAGCCAGAATGATCTTTCTCATAGGTCATTCATTGAGTGAACCTGGACGAGACCAAAGGTCACAATAGAGTATGTGCTGCTATTAAAGGTGTGCTTTGTCCTGCTTGTACAAAGCAAGAATTCAGTTTGCTTAGTTTTCTTTTTTTCCCATGAAAAATCTAGTTTGGTTGTACCATGATACTGTATTGTGATAACCCTGAAACAGACGTACTAGAATGATACGGTGGATGATGTGTTGGTTGATACAGAGGATATGGGTCCTGCCAGTAGATCCCTGACTGGGTCAGAGGAGAGATCCTGGAATCCCACATCAGCGTCTGATGGGAACAGATGTACACACTTAATACATGACTTCTTTCAATTTGATCACAACAAATACATTTAATAAACACAACAAAGAGAATATACTCACTAGGCGGCAGGTAGCCTAGTGGTTAGAGCGTTGGACTAGTAACTGGAAGGTTGCTAGATCAAATCCCCAAGCTGACAAGGTAAAAACATCTGTTGTTCTGCCCCTGAACAAGGCAGTTAACCTACTGTTCCCCAGTAGACCATCACTGAAAATAAGAATTTGTTCTTAACTGACTAGCCTAGTTAAATAAAAACAGAAATAAACTCAAAACAATTCATGGGGCAGCGCAGTTAAAAATGTGATTTTCCAATTTTTTTAATTCTTCCACACAGAGGTCGAAATAACACTGAAATTGTTAAAATTATGATAATGCCCTTTTTGTAAGAGCTGTTTGATAAAAAAAAAAATGCCTGGAATTTCAGCCCATTCAGGTGGGATGGAACTTTTGGCCCACATCATGACTTCACAAGGTGATCTGCTTATAATTGACCAATGACTGTTCATCTGGGTAACGGGGTAGGCTCTAGACCATCCTATCAGGGATGTGTATGCAAATATCTTCAAATTTGCTTCCTAACAGCCACAAGATCAGACTGAACATTTCAACAGCCAAAGGAGACTCAGGGAATAAAATGATCAAAATATATTAGTTATTTTTCATTAAATAAACAGTGATATATTAGACATAGTGATGATATAAAAATCTAAATAAAGACTGCACGAGGTCTTTAATAAGTCAAGAAGTGTTCAGCAGGTAGAAAACTTTTTGAAACAGACTGAAAGGGGAAGGTACTACCTAAATTGAAACAGATTTGAATTTTCTGTTGCAAAGGTTCTGCTCTACTGAACACAACCCTGAGAACCACTACACCCATCCATCCAGACATGCCCTTACCCAATCTGCTGCTTGTCTCCTTCACCAGTAGCTGAGACTGTTCCTGTATGGACAGCAGCTCCCTGACCATCTTACACTGGGTGTCCATCTATGGAGGAACATAGATGTTTTTTTTTTAAATTACGTGTATAGCTAGCAAACCACGTTTTAAGAGGGTGATATAAGCTTTTCACAACTTGAACAGTAATAAACACCGGCCTTCGATATGCACCCATCGACAACAAAAGCCAGGGCAGCACCGTAGTTGAGGCAAATAAACGCTCGGGCTAGGCAATATGGCCAAAATATGTCAAAATACTTTATTGTATATATATATAAAAAAAATGTATACAATTTCTAAATATGCTTTATGAGTAGTGCATGACTCTAGCGTGGCAACAGGTTGTGGTCCATCTTGGTTTAGTTGTAAAAATCTTTGGTTTCAGGCTGTATTGCCAGCTAAGTAGCAATTAGCGGCTAACACAATTTGTTTGAGGCATAAATCTAAAAAAAAAAGACAAACTGTTTGCAGACACTAAGATACAAACTAATAGTGTAATTGTAGAATGTTTGTGGATTTACATAAAGCAAAGTGGAAAGCAGCATCGTTGTCAACAATATCTTGTTGCATCTGCAGCGTTGACCATGCAGACTGTCACTGCGAGTGAACGGCTAGTATTTTAACTTGTGACTCGTGGTAGAACAAAAACAGGTCTCCTTGAGTGACAATTGGCTGGGTGTGTGTGGAAGGAGAGAGAAGACTCAAATAGCAAACGGAGTAAACTATAAAAACTGACATTACACACGGAGGAGTGGAGTAACATTTAAACAAATCAAACATTAAAAATACTGGTATACAAAGATAAACTAAAGACCCAAACTCGTCTGACGTTTTATGTTAGATTCATTAACACACACAAGGCTGTGATAAAAATGGAGAAAAAAAAAAAAGATGAAGATTGCATTGGAGCTATAATGTGTGCACTGCAGCTACCATCTTTTACTTTCTGAGCATGGGACATGGAACACTGAGGGGTGAAATCTAACTTCCACTTCAGTCAAATGTATAATTATTCGTAGTCTATCATTGTAGTCCTTCAACTTTAAGCATCAGCTGTCAGAGCAGCTTACCGATCATTGCACCTGTACACAGCCCATCTGTAAATAGCCCACCCAACTACCTCATCCCAATATAATTGTTTTGCTCCTTTGCACCCCATTATCTCTACTTGCACATTCATCTTCTGCACATCTATCACTCCGGTGTTTAATTGCTAAATTGTAATTATTTCGCCACTATGGCATATTTATTGCCTTACCTCCCTAATCTTACTACATTTGCAAACACTGTATATAGACTTTTCTATTGTGTTATTGACTGTACGTTTGTTTATCCCATGTGTAACTCTGTGTTGTTTGTGTCGCACTGCTTTGCTTTATCTTGGCCAGGTCGCAGTTGTAAACGAGAACTTGTTCTCATCTGGTCTACCTATTTAAATAAAGTTGAAATAAAAAATGACATCAATGCATGACTAAGTGAAAATCTGACTTAAATGCAAGATTTGCCCAATAGAACATTTAAATAAATAAAAAACTCCAAAAGGCTTTTTTCCTGGACATAAAGCCAAATACTGGACAACAAAACTATTGCGACAGAGATTCTCCATTGAGCTTGCTTTTAGTCTAGGACTAATCTGTGTCCAAGAAACCATCCCCAAGTGGTATAATACTAGTTTGTCCGTATTACCACCATGTCCATAGTGGACAGTACAGGCTGCTGTCTGCAGAGCAGGCTGTGGTAATCAGGTTTGTTCTGGATGAGCTGGCTCTGTGAGGACTGGGCCAGGCAGCTAGGGTCTAACGTCACCCCCTTCTCCTTGCACTGCTCCACTTGCCTGCAAAGGGAAAGAAGATGAGATATACCGACACATTTACACTAGGCAAAAACCATGGTCCTAAAATGGGCTGTAGCCAACTCTTGTATCGTTATCATGCCATTCTGAACAATGAACAATCATTGGGGGAAGATCAGCTTTAATATTACAGATAGATGGTAGCTTCCATCAATGTAATTGTCTGCATAACTTCCGATCCTCCATCCATATCTATTTTATATACACTGCTCAAAAAAATAAAGGGAACACTTAAACAACACAATGTAACTCCAAGTCAATCACACTTCTGTGAAATCAAACTGTCCAATTAGGAAGCAACACTGATTGACAATAAATTTCACATGCTGTTGTGCAAATGGAATAGACAAAAGGTGGAAATTATAGGCAATTAGCAAGACACCCCCAAAAAAGGAGTGATTTCTGCAGGTGGTGACCACAGACCACTTCTCAGTTCCTATGCTTCCTGGCTGATGTTTTGGTCACTTTTGAATGCTGGCGGTGCTCTCACTCTAGTGGTAGCATGAGACGGAGTCTACAACCCACACAAGTGGCTCAGGTAGTGCAGTTCATCCAGGATGGCACATCAATGCGAGCTGTGGCAAAAAGGTTTGCTGTGTCTGTCAGCGTAGTGTCCAGAGCATGCAGGCGCTACCAGGAGACGTGGAGGAGGCCGTAGGAGGGCAACAACCCAGCAGCAGGACCGCTATCTCCGCCTTTGTGCAAGGAGGTGCACTGCCAGCGCCCTGCAAAATGACCTCAAGCAGTACAACCCCCACCTGTGGACGTCGGGCCCTCACACCACCCTCATGGAGTCTGTTTCTGACCGTTTGAGCAGACACATGCACATTTGTGGCCTGCTGGAGGTCATTTTGCAGGGCTCTGGCAGTGCACCTCCTTGCACTAAGGCGGAGGTAGCGGTCCTGCTGCTGGGTTGTTGCCCTCCTACGGCCTCCTCCACGTCTCCTGATGTACTGGCCTGTCTCCTGGTAGCACCTACATGCTCTGGACATAGGAACTGAGAAGTGGTCTGTGGTCACCACCTGCAGAATCACTCCTGTTTTGGGGGGTGTCTTGCTAATTGCCTATAATTTCCACCTTTTCTCTATTCCATTTGCACAACAGCATGTGAAATTTATTGTCAATCAGTGTTGCTTCCTAAGTGGACAGTTTGATTTCACAGAAGTGTGATTGACTTGGAGTTACATTGTGTTGTTTAAGTGTTCCCTTTATTTTTTTGAGCAGTGTATAAACTCCAGTCATACTTTATCAACGCCTTTTCAAAGTCAGCTATGAATACCAGGCCTGGTTATTGATAGCGGACTTTGGCTAATGCCCAAATTGGACTGAAGCACCAGGCACATGAGAAGAAAAATCACTTTGACAACCTGAAACTTGGAGCATGGTGAGTGCAGAACAAGAGTGAACAAGTGCATGTAATTTGTATCCGTGTGTGTGAGAGAATGTAGTCACCTGGCCAATTCTTCAGCTTTACTCCGGTGCTTGTCTAACAGGGACTTCCAAGATGCACTCTCAGCCTGCAGCCTGAAATCACACAGATGGAATAAAAACAGACAATATTTATTCATTACAGGCACGCACACACACAGTGACGAGGAAGTCAGTTACCTGTGTATAGCCTTCCTGGTCTGCTCCATGGTGTTCTGCATTGCAGTGTCACTAGCGAGAAAGAGACAGTCAAAAGGGAGCCATAACAGATGACTGAATGAATACAGAAAGGGCTGAACTAGAAATAAAGGACAATACAGAAGAATGACAGCCCTTTTTCTCTTGGGCTGTGCCGATACCAGTATCGCAATATTTTTTCCATGCCAAAAACACAAAGCCTTCCTTTAAAAACCTGCTGTATGTAAAATATTGTGTTCTATAGCTTGGGGGGGGGCTCTGGATGACATGACGCTGCTTGTTTCCAACATTAGGGTTGTTTTCCTAAAGAAGTTAAATCTGTTTCGTGTTTTGTTTCCTTGCCACGATACTGACTAGTATCGCAATACTCGGATCATCCTGGCCCCATTTGTCTCATGTTAAAGGATTAGAAAAAATAAAAATCAGTGCTGGAATAATAAGCATAAAATAGAATGCTCAGGAAAAAGGTAAGTATGTGGGCTAGGGGGCAGTATTTTCGTTTTTGGCTAAAAAACGTACCCATTTGAAACTGCCTATTTCTCAGCCCCCGAAACTAGAATATGCATATAATTGTCAGATTAGGATAGAAAACTCTAAAGTTTCCACAACAGTCAAAATTTTGTCTGTGAGTTTAACAGAACTTATATTGCAGGCTAAAACCTGAGGAAAATCCAATCAGGAAGTGCCTCTGTTTTTGAAACCTCTCTGTTCTTATGCTTCCCTATTAGCCATTTAAAGGGATATCAACCAGATTCCTTTTTCTATGGCTTCCCTAAGGTGTCAACTGCCTTTAGACATAGTTTCAGGCTTTTATTTAGAAAAATGAGCGAGAATGACCACATTGTGTAAGTGGATAGGTGGGGGCTCTCAGAGTGAGTTATGCGCAACAGAGAAAGGCGGTCATTGTTACTCCCGGTCCTATTGAAACACCAACACTTCCGGTTGATATACACTGCTCAAAAAAATAAAGGGAACACTTAAACAACACAATGTAACTCCAAGTCAATCACACTTCTGTGAAATCAAACTGTCCACTTAGGAAGCAACACTGATTGACAATAAATTTCACATGCTGTTGTGCAAATGGAATAGACAAAAGGTGGAAATTATAGGCAATTAGCAAGACACCCCCAATAAAGGAGTGATTCTGCAGGTGGTGACCACAGACCACTTCTCAGTTCCTATGCTTCCTGGCTGATGTTTTGGTCACTTTTGAATGCTAGCGGTGCTCTCACTCTAGTGGTAGCATGAGATGGAGTCTACAACCCACACAATTTGTGGCCTGCTGGAGGTCATTTTGCAGGGCTCTGGCAGTGCTCCTCTTTGCACAAAGGTGGAGGTAGCGGTCCTGCTGCTGGGTTGTTGCCCTCCTACGGCCTCCTCCACGTCTCCTGATGTACTGGCCTGTCTCCTGGTAGCGCCTCCATGCTCTGGACACTACGCTGACAGACACAGCAAACCTTTTTGCCACAGCTCGCATTGATGTGCCATCCTGGATGAGCTGCACTACCTGAGCCACTTGTGTGGGTTGTAGACTCCGTCTCAAGCACCGCCAGCATTCAAAAGTGACCAAAACATCAGTCAGGAAGCATAGGAACTGAGAAGTGGTCTGTGGTCATCACCTGCAGAATCACTCCTTTATTGGGGGTGTCTTGCTAATTGCCTATAATTTCCAACTTTTGTCTATTCCATTTGCACAACAGCATGTGAAATTTATTGTCAATCAGTGTTGCTTCCTAAGTGGACAGTTTGATTTCACAGAAGTGTGATTGACTTGGAGTTACATTGTGTTGTTTAAGTGTTCCCTTTATTTTTTTGAGCAGTGTATTATCGAATAGATATTTGAAAAACAACCTGAGGATTGATTATAAAAAACGTTTTGTCTGCGTTGTCGTGAACGCTTTTTCCTGTGGATTTCTTAGCACAACGCGCGAAACGAACAAAGGTATTTGGATATAAAAATATCTTTATGGAACAAAAGGAACATTTGTTGTCTAACTGGGAGTCTCGTGAGTGAAAACATCCGAAGATCATCAAAGGTAGACGATTAATTTGATTGCTTTTCTGATTTGTGACCAAATTACCTGATGCTAAGTGTACTTAATGATTTGTTAAGCGATCGATAAACTTACACAAACGCTTGTATTGCTTTTGCTGTAAAGCATAATTTCCAAATCTGAGACGACAGGTGGATTAACAACAGGCTAAGCTGTGTTTTGCAATATTGCACTTGTGATGTCATGAATATGAATATTTTCTAGTAATATTACTTGACTGTGGCGCTATGCTATGCTATGCAGCGTTGCTGATGACAATTATCCCGGATCCGGGATGGGTTGTTCAGAAAGGTTAAGGACGTTAAGTCAGTGAACAAAATGAGGTTGAGGGCTGTGACGAGACAGCCTTACCTGGCTGTGCTAGTGGGAGGTTGCTGACACTGCAGCTCACTGCGTAGATCTTTGGCCAGGCAAGACCACCCCTTCTGTACAGCCTCCACTGAAACAGGGAAGAAAATGGTAGTAACGAATTGTGTTAACATTATTAGACAAAGTGAATTCGGAAAGTATTTAGACCTTAACTTTTTCAACATTTTCTTCCGTTACAGCCTTATTTTAAAATTAATTGTCCCCCCCAATCAATCTATACACAAACAGAGCAAAAACAAGTTTGTAGAATTGTTTGCAATTTTTTTTTATCACATTAATATAAGTATTCAGGCCCTTTGCTCAGTACTTTGTTGAAGCACCTTTGGCAGCGATTAGAGCCTAGAGTCTTCTTGGGTATGACGCTACAAGCTTGGCACACCTGTATTGGGGAGTTTCTCTCATTCTTCTCCACAGATCCTCTCAAGCTCCGTCAGGCTGGATGGTGAGTGTCGCTGCACAGCTATTTTCAGGTCTCTCTAGAGATGTGCTATTGGGTTCAAGTCAATAGCTATTCAGAGATTTGTCCAAAAGCCACAGTGTCTTGGCTGTGTGCTTAGGGTCCTTGGCTGTGTGCTTAGGGTCCTGTGGGAAGGTGAACCTTCACCCCAGTCGGAGGTGCTGAGCACTCTGGAGCAGGTTTCCATCAAGGATCTCTCTGTACTTTGCTCCATTCATTATTCCCTCGATCCTGACTAGTCTCCCAGTCCTTGCGGCTGAAAAACATCCCCACAGCATGATGCTGCCACCACGCTTCATAGGGATGGTGCCAGGTGGAATCCAGAAGTTAACACTTCGCATTCAGGCCAAATAGTTCAGTATTGGTTTCATCGGACCAGAGAATCTTGTTTCTCATGCGCTGAAAGTCCTTAGGTGCCTTTTGGCAAACTCCAAGCGCGCTGTCATGGACCTTTTACTGATGAGTGGCTTCCGTCTGGCCACTCTACCATAAAGGACTGATTGGTGGAGTGCTGCAGAGATGGTTGTCCTTCTGGAAGGTTCTCCCATCTCCACAAAGGAACTCTGGAGCTCTGTCAGTGACCATCGGGTTCTTGGTCACCTCCCTGACTAAGGCCCTTCTCCCCCAATTGCTCAGTTTGGCCGGCCGGCCAGCTCTAGGAAGAGTCCTGATGGTTCCAAACTTCTTCCATTTAAGAATGGAGGCCACTGTGTTCTTGGGGACCTTCAATGTTGCAGACAATTTTTGGTACCCTTCCCCAGATCTTTGCCTCGACACAATCCTGTCTCAAAGCTCTACGGACAACTCCTTCAACCTCATGGCTTGGTTTTTGATCTGACATACACTGTCAACTGTGGGATCTTATATAAACAGGTGTGTGCCTTTCCAAATAATTTCCAATCAATTGAATTTACTCCAATAAAGTTAAACATTTCAAGGATGATCAATGGAAACAGGATGCACCTAAGCTCACTTTTGAGTCTCATAGCAAAGGGTCTGAATACTTATGTAAATAAGCGATATGTTATTTTATAAATTTGCGGAAAAAAATCTAAAAACCAGGTTTCACTTTGTCATTATGGGGTTGTGTGTAGATTGAAAATTTAAATAAATATTTAATACATTTTAGAATAAGGTTGTAACGTAACAAAATGTGGAAAAATGGAAGGGTCTGCATACTTTCCAAATGGACTGTATGCCTACTGCAAGGCACACAACTTAAGCTCCATTCAAAATACTGCACCGAACCAGTAGGGGGCAGAAGTAAACATTGGATGTTTTTTTTGCTGGATGTCACTATCCAAAACCACTACTTATTTGAAAGACGTACAAGGATCCTACCAACCTTGTGTCTGAAGTGACTCTAAACTGCCGTTGGGTGTCATGCTCAGTGAGTCTTGTAACTTCTTGACTGCCAGCTGGAGACAAAGAGGAGAGAGATGGGACACAAACTCAGATAAATTGTCAGCCAGGATCACATAGACATTGAAATAACCTCTAGGTTGAAGTTAGCCTGACTTTCAAAACACACACACAGACACTAGCAAATTGCAATCACTTAAACATACCCTCATAGAAGCCTCCATCAGTTTCTCTAGCCTCTCCTCCTCTGGTAGGGATTGGCTGATTGACCTGCATATAGCTGGATACGAGGCATTTAGACAGAAGCTTAGCATTTACAGGTTACAAGAGAGCATTTTGTAAATCACTTAGCCCCAATTGTGCCTCCTTCCCATACTGCCATTCATTGTTGTTAAGGGTTAACCTGGGATAGGTGGTTGACTCTAGCCATAACTTGGAAAGAGTATATGTTTTATGGCTCTAGAAGACGTAAACAATACTCTCTATCCTACCAGACGCTCTGGCTAGTGTCACTCATCCCAGACACCACAACCAATGTTGTCAATATTTAAAAATACGGGTTTCGGGTCTCACTCTGGGAGGTGTTGGGGAGGGAAGGGAGAGAGCGTCGGTCCCTGGCCGACCTCCTCCAGGATTTCCTTTGCGTGCTGCTCGGGCTCAACGATCGACCCTCTGTTACAACACCCTCCTCAGGATCCCTTCCATGCCCCTCTTCTCCAGAACACGGCTTCATCTGTATGTCTGTTGTTTGTGACATCTGGATGTTGGTGGTGGTGGAGGCAGGAGTGTGTCTGCAGGGAGATTTGGGGTGAGGAGCTGCTGGGCTTGGACTCCCAGGGCAAACTCTTTTGAGTCCCTGCTGAGGCTTTTCTTCATCGTGGACCTTGATCAACAGACAAAGTGGGCTTTTAGATCATTCGTATGTTATCGTCAGTGCTATGCTAATTTCATCAGCTAGCTACCATTTTAGTAAGGTTATATTATGTATATTGGCTCTTATGTGCAACCAAAACCACATAGACCACAACACAATCAGCTGTTGATTGTCTTACCTTCTGGTGTTCAGCAGAGCTGTCGCAGTTGCTGATGACATCAATGAAAAAGAGAGAGGAAGATTAACATAACCACATGAGCATAGTTTATGTTGAAATGGCTAGTTAGCTGTCTATAGACGTGGCTACCACTAGGACTACTTTAAAATAGGGGTTGTTGCCGGTGTTAGCTAGTAGCTAACGTTACCCGGGCAGTGAGGTCGGAAGTTAACGTTAGCAAGCTCCTCCTTTGATGTAAAACACAATACGACCCTCTGAGATAGCGCGTTAATTCCACCCAATTCTTCACAGCAAAGTGAATTTCAGGAAAACTTTCAGTATCATTATTAACTAAAAAAAATACAAACCTTTCTGATTGCTTTCCAGAATTAATATCCGCCATACTTATTTTTTTAAATCTACCCGCGCACAAACAAAATCGTCCCCTCCCATTTACAGATATGCATGTCGGGAAATTTTAGTGTTGAACGACGTGGCCCACTAGGAGCACCTTTGCACTACTTAGGCTCTAGCTGCCATATCTCTGCATGAACCGTCCCTTAAGCAGTTTTTTGGGGGGGACGAGTTGCGTTCTACTCCTCTCAAGATAACAACCAAAGTGTTACCATAATTCAGCTTTTTAAACAACCCATAGTTTTTAGCACGGTTTGACACCAAATGGAATCTGAGGTGGCCCCGTTATTATCCTGAACAAAAAATATAAAGGCAACAAGATTTTACTAAGTTACGGTTCATATAAGGAAATCATTCAATTGAAATAAATTCATGGATTTCACATGATTGGGAATACAGATATGCATCTGTTGTTCACAAAAAAATGTTTTAAAGTAACATGGCACCAACAGACATGGAAGCTCTGCTTCTAGCTCCTAAGCAACTTTGCAGACAAGCATTTCGCTACACCCGCAATAACATCTGCTAAATATGTGTATGCGACCAATAAAATGTGATTTGATACCTTTAAAATAAAATTGCCTCAGAATCTCGTCACGGTATCTCTGTGCATTACAATTTCCAAAAATAAAATGCAACTGTGTTCATTGTCCATAGCTTATGCCTGTCCATACCATAACCCGACCGCCAACATGGGGCACTCTGTTCACAACGGTGACATCAGCAATCCGCTCGCCCACATGACGCCATACGTGGTCTGGGAGGCCAGTTGGACGTACTGCTAAATTCTCTAAAACGACGTTGGAGGCGGCTTATGGTGGAGAAATGAACATTCAATTATTTGGCAACAGCTCTGGTGGACATTCCTAGTCACCATGCCAATTGCATACTCCCTCAAAACATGAGACATCTGTGCTATTGTGTTGTGTGACAAAACTGCACATTTTAGAGTGGCCTTTTATTGTTCCCAGCACAAGGTGCACCTGTGTAATGATCATACTGTTTAATGAGGTTCTTGCTATGCCACACCCGTCAGGTGGATGGATAATTTTGGCAAAGGAGAAATGCTTACTAACAGGGATGATTATCAAATTTGTGCACAACATTTTAGAGAAATAAGCTTTTTGTGCAACATTTCAGGGATCTTTTATTTCAGCTCATGAAACCAACACTTTACGATTATATTTTTGGTCTATGGGTGGCCCGTACCACAGTCATCATGACATCATCCCACCTCTGTTGTCAGTGTAGTAATCTCATCACCAAAATCAAATGCTAGATTTTAATCTGTCACAATAGATTGCCAGTGTAGCAAGCAAGAGCACACCAGACATTTTTACATTTTAGTCATTTAGCAGACGCTCTTATCCAGAGCGACTTACAGTAAGTAGTTAGTGCATACATTTTTCATACTGGTCCCTCACTGGAATCGAATCCACAAACCTGGCATTGCAAGTGCCATGCTCTATCAAGCGAGCCACACGGGACTTTTGGTCCTCTCAAACATAAAGCAAAAGGATCTGAAGGATTTTCTTGTGGCCTCTCAACTTGACTTCCAGTTAAAATGTATGCAGCTCACTCATCACTTAAAAAATATATGTCCAACCCCTATGTAGGTATAGTAGGCAGTGCACTGCATAGGTAAATGGAACATGACAAAGTAGCACTTGACAAAAAAAGCACCACTTGTATTTTTTGGTATTTTATAAGTCTGTAAGTTTTATCTTTTTACAAAATGAAGAAGAAAAAACAAAATGGAAAAAAATCAAACACTTCGCAATTCTCTTGGAGAACGCCCTGTTGTGTGTGTGTGTGCGCGTTTCACATGGGCCGGCACACAATCTCAAACGCCACACAATACTGCTGTCTTCTTGGCCTTCAGTGATAGAGGGAGGGATGGAGAGGGGGAACGGGAAGGCAAGAGGGGGCGTCTAACTAGACCTGGGTATCCAATAGTATTTATTTTCTTTCAAAAACTTTAGCTGCACTTGTTTTAGCTTGCCTGGCGCAACGGAACAGTCCCAAAGGTGCAAACCCTGCTTATCTGGAGCTCTTGGCAGGATCAACCAAAACGCTCAAAGTATTCGAAAGAAAGCAAATACCATTTGAGCCCAAGATTTTCTCTAGCATAAAATAAATATAATTTTAAATTTTAGTTTTAATTTTAAAACATTAGTGAAGAGGAGGAACAGAGGGACAAAGCAGGACAGTAGAGAGATGGGGTAACATTTAGGGGTGTGGTGCAGCAGTACTGCGCATCTGCCTGACACGCCTAG
Organism: Salvelinus fontinalis; assembly: GCF_029448725.1. Classification (NCBI taxonomy): domain Eukaryota; kingdom Metazoa; phylum Chordata; class Actinopteri; order Salmoniformes; family Salmonidae; genus Salvelinus; species Salvelinus fontinalis. The sequence goes on from NC_074698.1 coordinate 1,961,124, forward strand.
TCCATCTCCTCTGCTGTCTTGTGCGTCACATCAGCCTTCAATCTTTTCCTCCCTCCACAAGTCTCCTCAATCCTCTCCCTTTATAGTTTGGTTGCTGAGGGCAGTGGGTTGCTCAAGGCAGCTGTTGGCATTGCGATTCAGGAAGGCAGCCTCAGGGTTCCTTTGCCCAGCAGGAACTGCAGAATGCGGTCGACCAGCAGGGCAGCGACAAAGTCAACCACCAGGACGCGGGCAATGACTAGCTTGAACTGCAGGGGAGAAAACACATAGATTATAATCATTTATGCATCCTTTTGCACCGGTTTCCCAGACAGATTAAGCCTAGTCCTGGACTAAAAAGCAGTTAAACAGAGAACTTCCAAACATATTACTATAAACTTAGTTAATTCATTATAAAAAAGGTTCATACATGCTTATAAAGCAACACATCAAAGCAATCACACAAAATGTGTGTGAAAGTACAAATGTTGGATCTTAACTTGACCCGTTTCATTGCAGGAGGAAAATAATCAAGCAGGAGTTGAATGTTTGAAGAAATATTTAGAATCACAGCCAGGGGGCAGCTGGAAGCGGTGTTTATGTACAATGCAATAGCGTACCTACAATGTACCTTAGCCTGCAGGTCCACTGTGTGCCAGTTCAAATAGCCTATGCAGGCTCTATGCAGGCTACAGCGCATCTCGTGTGAATTCTTATGTGGATTATAAAACATTTACATATTTGTAGGGGGTATATTTATTTTTCCTTAGGGAAAATCCTTTTTTTTTTTAGCAATTGTTTTATTATATGTTCAAGGCAAGCAATAGGCAGAATCAATTATTGGTGGCCTCAGTGGCTGTGTGATCCAGCGTCTACAGCCGCTGACCCCGGGACATATATGCCTGTCCATCCCACTGCCTCAAATCCATCCCACTGCCTCCTCAATAAAAACAAAACAATTACGAAAGGAGTGGGAATGCCCCACTCTTTAAAAAATACCTTTAAGAAATAAAAAAATCTGACAAATAACAATTAGATTGTGAGCGCACATCCAACATAAAACATAATTATAAATAATACAAGGTATGCTAAATTGATTAAAAGAAAATGCACAGACCTAGCAAGCAACAATAGACTGTGAAACAAACAGTAGCCTATTATCGGTTTTCACACCTTTCATTATGTGACAATGGATAGGCTAATGGTTAGCCTACAGAATATGAACAAATACAGCTCCACTGGTCTGAAAAACTCGACTGCTCCCGCAAGGAGAAAGAGAACTGCTGCTTTTCAGTTAACATAACTACTATAAATCACGATGCTCAGTTGAATTTCTTAATGAGCAGGACATTTTTGTGATCAAATTAAGATCCGACATCTGTATAATATATGCTGACCTCTGTTGGTATATCCACAAGAGCAAACTGCTCGTTGAATTCAGGCGAGGATCCTGAAAGAAGGCCCACGATTGCCAGACCTGAAAGGGCGATACTCCATAGCAGCGGTCTGTTCTCACTCAGAGACTCCATGAAAGGATGACCCTAGAAAAACACACAGTATTAGTGGAATACATGTGTTATTCAATGATGGCTAGGATAAGTACTGCATAGTCTATCCATTGTATAGAAAATGGGCCACATTTTTTTATTAGGTATCCCTTATGTAGGCTTAATGAAGACTTCATAAGCCCTACATAGAATCCTCAAATATTTTATATGCAAAGAAAGGCCTTATAAGGGATCATGAAGGCTACATTAAACCTAAGACGTGGAGGAGGAAGAGCAGTACCTTGTAGTTAATGGCAAAGGTAGCCATCTGCATGGCCATAGACATTATGTACACTGTGCTGTTGATGAGACTGGGCTCAAACTCTTTGTACAGGTCCGCAAACCGCTCCGCCCTAAAAGATAAAGGACAACGGACAGAGGATTATGAGAGGGGATACTTGGACTGGTTGGAAACAAGACAATGTCAATAATTGTAAGGTGAACATGTACGGTTAGTACAGTGGGGGCGCAAATAACAGTATCAACAAGTCTGTAGGTATCTATAGTGTGTGTGTGTGTGATAGAGAATGTGTGTTTGCGCGCTTGCATGTGTGTATGCATGTATGTGTACCTTGGAGGACTTCTGGTCTGCGCTCCTTTGTACAGGTATACCAGACTACAGAAGTGAACAGCAAACTGCAGCAGTACTGTCAGAACAGTGTACAGGTTGAAGATGTTAGGTAAGGGCCGCTCTTTAGACAGAGTCTTCAGGGGCTGGACAGAACAAGAGAAAATAGGATGAAAACCTAAAAGGGCGCTTTTTCACATCTCCCCTGTATGATCCATTCCCTGGAGCGTTTGGTGCCCTGAGCCGCACTATAAAGCATGTGTGAAACACAAATTAATCCTGGCTAAAACGAATCCTGGACCTGCGTTTGTAGCGGGTCCAAGATGCAGGACCAGAGTATCAGGAGTCGCATGGAACTTTTTTGTAAACAAGCTAGCTCGCTAACGTCACGTAGAATGTGTGTCTTGCTAATCGCACCCTGAAATTGTTATTTTCAGGTCTTGTGAAAGCAAAACTTATTTTGTAGAATTCTCACACTCTCCAGGAAAACGGACCAGGGCACCGAATTTAATGTGAAAACCCCCTAAGTTGAGTTAAAGGCTTAACTTGAAACTACACTTGTTAGCACTAGGGCTACATAATATGGTTTCCTACCAATCACAACTACAGTACAAGCATTACATGGATGTCACAGGTTCTTTCTCAATACTCTTTCCTCGATTCCTTATGTCCTTTCCTCCTAAAAAATGTCTTTCGGGAACTGATGAAAGGATTCAAGGAAAATAAACGCTTCCCTCTGACGTTTTGAGGAGGCAGGGAGGAGGCAGGGAGGAGAGGACACAAGAAACCGAAGGAGGAAAAACTATCAAGAGAAAGCACTAGTGTTTTTCCCTCCATGTGACCTTTCACCTTTGACCTGGAGATGAAGAGAAAGCAGCCGGCCAATAGCAGGCCCTGTAGGGTGGCCTGGAAGTCACTGAACTTGACCCCCTCCAGGTAGAGGACAGACTGGCTGTAGGCCAGCACCAGCGCGTTCAGCGCCAGGATCTTAAACATCTGTAGTGTGGTCACCAGCGTACAGCGGCCCTGCTTTATCACGTGGCAGACTAGGCAGGAGGAGATGATAAAGAGGGAGAGGGAGACAGTGTGTGAGTGAGAGAGACAGTGAGTGAGTGAGTGAGTGTTTGTATACAGTGTGGGTGTAAACAAAACACACATTTTTTTTTTTTAAGTACTGATTATGTGTGTATGTTCCTCACTGCACTGTATGGAGGACAATTTGGAGGTGAAGGGGGCAGCAATGGAGGCATCTCCCAGTTTCACTACTTGTATCTGATCTTCTTCCAGCTCCTTTAAGACTTGACTAATCCTCTCCTACAACAGAATAAACACCAAATGGTTAACAACACACACAATCACCTCTCCCTCCCTCTTTCCCTACCCCAACACACACCACCTTCTGTGCGGCTAGCTGCTCCTCTCTCTGGGCCATGACCCTTTGCCTGGCTGCCCTGGAGGTCAGTTTGACCCCTGAGCTGGTGACCGGAGGTAGGGAGGGTCTGGAGTCGGCTGCTGGAGTCTCCTTCTCTCTGCCCCTCTTCCTCCTCTCAGGCATACGCTCTGGAGCGTTGGCCAACAGAGCCACACCTGATGGGGGGAAAGGAAGGAGAGAGGGTGGGGGGAGGGAGGGAGAGGGTGGAGAGAGAGAGAGAGAGAGAGAGAGAGAGAATGGTTACAAAATGACTCACATATAGCGACATTGTTTATAATAATAAGAGGATGGCATAAATTTCCCTACTGAGACAATAAAGGTTGAATTGAAGGTATCATGGTCTAAGACAGGTGTGTCGTCCGTTAACGTTGCTGAATATTGTGCACAGCTTTGAGTGACATGTCGAATGACCTCACCGATATGAGAGTGTTTGAGTGCTCCGACGTCATTGGTCCCGTCTCCACACATCAATGTTGTATAGCCCAATCCTTTAAGACTAGTGATTACAAACTCCTGTAACACAATAACAATACACACAGTTAGCACAAAACTAGCCTCAAAATGTACCGCTAGTTCTTGAGTGTGTTGGTTGTACACCGTGTACAAAACCCCCATTCTTGATACACACAGGAAACTGTTGAGCATGAAAAACCACAAACCAGTGCATCTGGCACCTACTAACATACCCCGTTCAAAGGCACTTAAATATTGTGTCATGCCCGTTCACCCTCTGAATGGCACACATACACAATCCATGTCTCAATTGTCTCAAGGCTGAAAAATCCTTATTTAACCTGTCTCCTCCCCTTCATCGACACTCCCCAATAAGGGATCATAGCTTTCAGCTGGATTCACCTTGTCAGTCTGTCATGAAAAGAGCATGCGTTCATAATGTTTTGTACACTCAAGAATATATGTAGTGTATTTTTTATTATCTAATAAATTCATTACATCAACAAAAATTGAGTAAAATAACAACAATTGGAATTGAAAGGTAATCAAATCGAACAAAGCTTTTTTGACACAAAAATAGAATTCAGTGGTAGTGTCCAAAATTGAACCCTATACTGTATAGTGCACTACTTTTGACTAGAGCCCTATGAGCATAGCTAATGTCTATATGGAGGCAAGAAGACTGACCTTCTGTTTAGGGCTGACCCGTGCGAACACCCGGACATGCGGCAGGAGGGCATGGAGCAACCGGGTGTCACTGGTCAGTCTGGTTAGCCCCTCCCCCGTCACACACAGATCATACTGATCGACCAACGAGGGGACGGATGGCGGGGGCAGCGGAACACACACACTGCCGTCTATAGACTCCCACTGCCACTCACCTGGAAGGAACAACGGCACAAGTTACCGTATTATAGTGCATTCTTAAAAAAGCGACACACTTCACCCTGGGCTAAAAACATACATATTATGTCAAATAGTCTCAAGTACTTAAGGTGCGCTTGATTTGGTTTGCATATTATTCCATTGAACTGGGGCGAAGTAGATCAAGTGCAGCTCAAGTATAATATATATGCATTTGACCCAGGTCTACAACACATGCACTGTCCACTATAGATCCCCTCATTACAACAATCATATGGTTATATCATCAGTGCATTAGTCTGTAGATTAGTCCAACCATGTTCGTGGAGAGCTACCGTCCTGTCTGTTTTCTGTCCAACCCCAGTTGTAACTAACCTGATTCAGCTTATCAACCCGCTATTAGAATCAGGTGCACTAGATTAGGGTTGGAGTGAAAACCGACAGGACGGTTTTCAGATCAAGCATAAATTGGCTCTTTAGTGTGCCCTACCCTGGTTGGGTCTGGCCTGCAGTATTAGTGTGTGTTCCTTCTGGATGAAGTTGAGCTCTCTGGCCACGTGGCACGCTGTTAGAGGGTTGTCGCCTGTTATCATCACCACCTGAGGGAGAGACGGAGGAGAGGAGGGTTATGTGTATGTGTGGTGTGTAGTGTGTGTGCGCCTGACTGAGTGACTGCGTGCATGGATGTGCCTGATATTATTGTAATAATTGTAATCTGTGTGAATGTGTGTGAGCGTGCGTGTGTATTTTTAGACAGCCTTCTCACATGATGCGATGCCTCCTGGATCTCTTTAATGACAGCCTTGCTGTCGGTCTTCAGGGGACACGAGACGACCATGAAGCCGGCAAACTGCAGGTCACACTCCAGAGCATCACGAGTCACCTCCCGCACCTGTACAGACAGCCACAAAGCACCCAGTCACACAAACAACCAACCCCTGCTGTAAAAGAGAGACACCCTCAACTAACCGCTTGGCTGAGTTTCACGAAAGCCTTGTAGCTAACGTGGTACTTTATTTATCTCGAAGACCCAGAACTACCCCACCCTCTCTCTCAGCTGAGCAGCTGGGTTGTTGAGAGTATTGACATTTCGGGAAACTCATCCCCTCACACAGAGCAGGACAGGACCGATAGGTGAGTTAGACGGGACAAGTAGGTGAGATAGGTGAGTTAGAGAGGACAGGGCAAGACGGGTGAGTTAGACAGGACAGGGCAGTTTATTAGGTACACTCATCTAGTACCGAGTCAAAACCCCATTCGCCTCCAGAACACCCCAAATTCTTCGGGGAATGGACATGTTGCTCAATTAGTATCAAGGGACCTAACGTGTGCCAGCAAAACATTCCCCACACCATTACACCACGCCACCAGCCTGTACCGTTGACACTAGGCAGAATGGGGCCATAGATTCATGCTGCTTACACCAAATCCTGACTCTGTCATCAGAATGACACAACAGGAACCGGGATTCGTCAGACCAGGCAATGTTTTTCCACTCCTCAATTGTCCAGTGTTGGTGATTGCGTGCCCACTGGACCTGCTTCCTCTTGTTTTTAGCTGATAGAAGTGGTCACCTGGGTGGTCATCTGCTGCAAAAGCCCATCCGTGACAAGGATTAACGAGTTGTGCGTTCTGAGATGCCGTTCTACACACCACTGTTGCACTGCGCCGTTATTTGACTGTTTGTGTCCCGCCTGATAGCTGGCACGATTATTGCCTTTCTCCTTCGACCTCTCTCATCAACGAGCTCTTTTCGACCACAGGACTGCCGCTAACTGGATGTTTGTTTGTCGCACCATTCTCGGTAAACCATATACACTGTCGTGCATGAAAAGGCCAGGAAGGCGGTCGTGTCTGAGATAATGGATCAGCGCACTTGGCACCGCCGATCAGACCACGCTTAAAGTCGTTTAGGTCACTCGTTTTGCCCATTCTAACGATCAATCGAACAGTAACTAAATGCCTCGAAGCCCGTCTACCTGCTTTATATAGCGATCTATTTTCGTGAACATATTACTAACAACAACAAAATTTAACAATTTTTGACCAAGGGATCCGTGGAATAAGTCTCTGCCACATGACAAAATGTGTAGAATTGCAGGAAATTTACTTGAAAACGAACGTTTTCTCTCCGATGCTAAGAGGCAGGTCTTCCAGGGCCCAAGATTTGGTTCGTCCAGCCATGCACTACCGAAGTCATAGTAAAACTCATTGTATGCTCTTTTTTATCTCACGTGAGTTGTGTTCTGATTATGAGGGGGTCCCTGATGAATTTGCTATCACAAAAGGGGTCCCCGGCCGCAAAAAGTTTGAGAAACCCTGAGTTAGATAGGACAGGACAGGTAGAGTTACCTGTTGGTGGCTGAGGTGTCCGATCTCTCTGTATCCCAAGGCCAGAACCCTGGCCCCTTCTCGGGACATCTCCCTGTGCACCTGGTCATAGCTGGCTGGGCACTCTGAGAACTACAGAAACAAACAAATGGTTAGAACAATGATAATGACACAAAGAAAGTGTAATAAGCAGGTTGTAACTGCAGCAATGACGTATCTACTCAACACTGAGATGATGTACTTGTATGTGAAGTGTAGTACAGTAGACATGTATTATATTGACCATAAAGATACAGTTGAAGTCAGGAAATGTACATACACTTAGGTTGGAGTCATTAAAACAAATTTTTCAACCACTCCACAAATTTCTTGTTAACAAACTATAGTTTTGGCAAGTCGATTGGGACATCTACTGTGTGCATGGACACAAGTACTTTGTCCAACAATTGTTTACAGACAGATTATTTCACTGTGTCACAATTCCAGTGGGTCAGAAGTTTACATACACTAAGTTGACTGTTCCTTTAAACAGCTTGGAAAATTCCAGAAAATTATGTCATGGCTTTAGAAGCTTCTGATAGGCTAATTGACATCATTTGAGTCAACTGGAGGTGTACCTGTGGATGTATTTCAAGGCCTACCTTCAAACTCAGTGCCTCTTTGCTTGACATCATGGGAAAATCTAAAGATTTTCAGCCAAGACCTCAGAAAAAAAAATTGTAGACCTCCACAAGTCTGGTTCATCCTTGGGAGCAATTTCCAAATGCCTGAAGGTACCACGTTCATTTGTACAAACAATAGTACGCAAATATAAACACCATGGGACCACGCAGCCGTCATACCGCTCAGGAAGGAGACGCGTTCTGTCTCCAAGAGATGAACGTACTTTGGTGCAAAAAGTACAAATCAATCCCAGAACAGCAGCAAAGGACCTTGTGAAGATGCTGGAGGAAACAGGTACAAAAGTATATATATCCACAGTAAAACAAGTCCTATATCGACATAACCTGAAAGGCCATTCAGCAAGGAAGAAGCCACTGCTCCAAAACCGCCATAAAAAAGCAACTGCACATGGGGACAAAGAAATGTCCTCTGGTCTAATGAAACAAAAATGGAACTGTTTGGCCATAATGATCATCTTTATGTTTGGAGGAAAAATGGGGAGACAAGCCGAGGAAACACCATCCCAACCGTGAAGCACAGGGGTGGCAGCATCATGTTGTGGGGATGCTTTGCTGCAGGAGGGACTGGTGCATTTCACAAAATAGATGGCATCACGAAGCAGGAAAATTATGTGGATATATTGAAGCAACATCTCATGACATCAGTCAGGAAGTTAAAGCTTGGTCACAAATGGATCTTCCAAATGGACAATGACTCCAAGCATACTTCTAAAGTTGTGGCAAAATGGCTTAAGGACAACAAAGTCAAGGTATTGGAGTGGCCATCACAAAGCCCTAACCTCAATCCTATAGAACATTTGTGGGCAGAAATCAAAAAGCCTGTGCAAGCAAGGATGCCTACAAACCTGACTCAGTTACACCAGCTCTGTCAGGAGGAATGGGCCAAAATTCTCCCAACTTATTGTGGGAAGCTTGTGGAAGGCTACCCAAAAAGTTTGACCCAAGTTAAACAATGTAAAGGCAATGCTACTAAATACTAATTGATTGTATGTGAACTTCTGACCCACTGGGAATGTGATGAAATAAACCATTCTCTCTACTATTACTCTACTATTATTCTGACAAGTGGTGATCCTAACTGACCTAAGACAGGGAATTTTTACTAGCATTAAATGTCAGGAATTGTGAAAAACTGAGTTTAAATGAATTTGGGTAAGGTGTATGTAAACATCTAACTTCAACTGTATATTCAATTATACATTAAATGTTAGTATTCTATTTAAAACAATGATTTTTACCATGTCCCTGAGTGTCTCTGGAGCTCCTTTGACAGTGGAGACATAGCAGAGGTCAGTGGAGCCCAGTTTCTCATAGGAGGCGAGTACGGACATCCTCTTCAGAGCACTGGCAAAGTGGAACCGCTGGTGGATCTTCAGGCCTGGGGTCTTTATACCGCGAGCAAACACCTTTTCATCTACACCACAGAGAGAAGAACATAAGGGTAGATATGATGCAAACATATGGAGACACACACAGACACTTTCACTTCTGGTGTACGAAGAGGAGACAGAGTAAAAATCCTGAGGTACACACACGCGTGCGCACACACACACACACACACACACACACACACACACACACACACACACACACTACCTTTAGTGAGGGTCCAGTCAGCAGCAGTGAGCATGGCCTTCTCCAGGGGGTCGCCTACCAGCTGTCCGTCGTCAAGAGTAACTAGTGAGTGACAAGTAGCAACCACCCGATGTGTTTCCACTGGGATCTCTGACACAGGCATCACTTCTTTCCCTTCTCTGGAGGAGTTTGGAAAAGGTTTACAAACAAATGTAAAAACGTACTTCATATTCTTCCAAAGGTTTTAATACGATTAAATAATGCTAAAAACGTGTCAGTTGCTCTTTAAATGTCACTCCTCAATATGACAATACTCACAGTATGACACCAGCGCATAAGGGCATTGGTAGACACTTTACTTAACCCAGACCGTTACATTGCATTATGATGCCATTATGAAGCCTTTAAAATGTCTTAATATCATCAGGTCCAGTCAGTCTTTGGAACAATTTGCAACAAAGAAATGTATCATACTGAAAAATCTAAAAAAGAGAGTGTACCGGAGCCCTGCGACCCCCCGCACAACCAGATGGTCGCTGGTCAAGGTGCCCGTCTTGTCAAAGCAGCACACCTCCACCTTGCCTGCAAATGGGATCCTGAAGGGCTCAGTGCAGAACACATCTATGAAAGGAAGAAGAAAGACAGGGGTGAGTCAAATAGCAGAACAGCAAGGTGGACTGGCATCATTAAGTACCACAAACATTACTATGCCCGTTTCAGAACCACTTTCAAAACACATACATCAACATACCACCCCACCCGCCACACACACACTGTTGACTCACAGAGCTTGGTCAGAGCGATGAGGGATGTGTTGACTGCCAGAGACAATTCTATAGGGAGCTCAGGTGGAACCACGGAGGTCAGGATGAGAGTACACTCCAGGAACAACTTATACCGGTTCCTGCTAGGGTCCTTAGTTCCTGCAGGGGAGAGCACACAGAGACAGTTACACAACTATACTCAGCAAAAAAAAGAAACGTCCTCTCAATGTCAACTGCGTTTATTTTCAGCAAACTTAACATGTGTAAATATTGTATGAACATAAGATTCAACAACTGAGACATAAACTGAACAAGTTCCACAGACATGGGACTAACAGAAATGGAATAATGTGTCCCTAAACAAAGGGGGGTTCAAAAACAAAAGCAACAGTCAGTATCTGTGGCCACCAGCTGCATTAAGTACTGCAGTGCATCTCCTCCTCATGGACTGCCCCAGATTTACCAGTTCTTGCTGTGAGATGTTACCCCACTCTTCCACCAAGGCACCTGCAAGCTCTCAGACATTTCTGGGGGGAATGGCCCTAGCCCTCACCCTCCGATCCATCAGGTCCCAGACGTGCTCAATGGGATTGAGATCCGGGCTCTACGCTGGCCATGGCAGAACACTGACATTCCTGTCTTGCAGGAAATCACGCACAGAATGAGCAGTATGGCATTGTCATGCTGGAGGGTCATGTCAGGATGAGCCTGCAGGAAGGGTACCACATGAGGGAGGAGGATGTCTTCCCTGTAACGCACAGCATTGAGATTGCCTGCAATGACAACAAGCTCAGTACGATAATACTAAGACACAACGTCCCAGACCCATGACGGACCCTCCATCTCCAAATCGATCCCGCTCCAGAGTACAGGCCTCGATGTAACACTCATTCCTTCGACGATAAATGCGAATGCGTCCATCACCCCCGGTGAGACAAAACAGCGACTCGTCAGTGAAGAGCACTTTTTGCCAGTCCTGTCTGGTCCAGCGACGGTGGGTTTGTGCCCATAGGCGACGTTGTTGCCGGTGATGTCTGGTGAGGACCTGCCTTACAACAGGCCTACAAGCCCGCAGTCCAGCCTCTCTCGGCCTATTGTGGACAGTCTGAGCACTGATGGAGGGATTGTGCGTTCCTGGTGTAACTCGGGCAGTTGTTGTTGACATCCTGTACCTGTCCCGCAGGTGTGATGTTCGGATGTACCGATCCTGTGCAGGTGTTGTTACACGTGGTCTGCCACTGCGAGGACGATCAGCTGTCCGTCCTGTCTCCCTGTAGCGCTGTCTTAGGCGTCTCACAGTACGGACATTGCAATTTATTGCCCTGGCCACATCTGCAGTCCTCATGCCTCCTTGCAGCATGACTAAGGCACGTTCACGCAGATGAGCAGGAACCCTGGGTATCTTTCTTTTGGTGTTTTTCAGAGTCAGTAGAAATGCCTCTTTAGTGTCCTAAGTTTTCATAACTGTGACCTTAATTGCCTACCGTCTGTAAACTGTTAGTATTTTAACGACTGTTCCACAGGTGCATGTTCATTAATTGTTTATGGTTCATTGAACAAGCATGGGAAACAGTTGTTTAAACCCTTTACAATGAAGATCCGTGAAGAGAAAGCTATGCAGTATGTTTGCACACATGCCTGTAAGTTGCTTTGGATAAAAGCATCTGCTAAATGGCATATATTGTTATTATTAATAATAATAAAAAAATACAGTTATACTGCATGTAGTCAGGAAAAACCTGCTGCTCTCTCCTGACCTTAGGGCCTATTTCAAAAACTTGTTTCATAACATTTTATAAAGGAGGAATTTGTGTTTAATAAGTCATGTTTTTTTTAGAATGAATAGGGCCCTTCGGCAAGACTGTCAATGTTCAGTAAAAATGTTTAGTGAGTAGAATAATATCTCCTTAAATTGTCTCTTGGCTAATAAACTACCGCCAAGATATAAACAAACTGTATAATGGAGAAATGCTCTAAGTAGGACCACCTGCGCTTCTGCCTCTGCATTGCTTGTTCCATGGGGTTTTAGAATGGGTATCTGTGAAGAACCTTTTGACAACTGCTGACGTAAAAAGAGCTTTATAAAACACATTTGATTGATTGATTGCGTTGCTCACTGCATCCCTCACCTTCCACCCACACATAGCCAGCAGCAGCGATGGCGAACACCAGGAGGAAGAGGATGAAGATGAATGTTTCCAAGTTGTTGGCTGTCACCCTCTTCACTCCAAACAAGATGGTCCTCAGCAGTTTACCCTGTAGACAGGCGTGGTTAACAACACCAGGGTTGTATTCATTACTGAACACCAGAGCAAAAACATTTTGCAACAGAAAATGAAAACAAGCGGTTCTTATTGGACAAGTTCGGTAGTCAAGGGCAGCAGCCCCTCACCTGAGAGGTATAGAATCCGGTTCTCAACACATAAGCCACACAGCCATTGTCCACAGCTACAGAAAAATGAAAAATAAGAAAAACAAACTATTATGATTTGCTCTTAGTGAGACAAGATAGATACAAGGGCAGATTCAATCTATTCTGAGGCTGAGGGAGATGACAGTTGAAACATAATTGATCTAAAATATAGATTTGTTTTTATATTGATAAGTGATAACAAAATATAGATTTAAAGTGCTTTATTTTTTATAATTGTTAATCTCAAAGTGCAAATAATGCAGGACATTTCTGCCTTATAAGTGAATAATATACTGCACAGTAGGTAGGAACTGACGTTTGAGTCCTACAGTGGCACGGAGCGGGGGGCTGTGCTGCACCACCTTAGTCCCACCCGAGATAATGTGGAGGCGGGCATCACCCTGAAGGTCCAATACCCTCTTTGTATCCAGATCCTCCACCGGCTCCTAAACACACAACATGGTAGAACTTCAAATTAAAAACTACTTTTAAGGATTAATGGAGCCTATGATTTATAAGCATATGATTTTGCTAAATCATTTGTGGAGCATCTTTGATATTCTATGCTTATGAACTCTTTATGAATGATCTATAGTAACATTCCCATTGTTTTGACAATCTACAGTGATCATCCTTGAGAAGTTTCTACTTGATTGGAGTCCACCAAATTCAATTGATTGGACATGATTTGGAAAGGCACACACCTGTCTATACAAGGTCCCACAACTGACGGTGCATGTCAGAGCAAAAACCAAGCCATGAGGTCGAAGCAATTGTTCGTAGAGCTCTGAGACAGGATTGTGTCGAGGCACAGATCTGGGGAAGTGTACCAAAACATTTCTGCAGCATTGAAGGTCCCCAAGAACACAGTGGCCTCCATCATTCTTAAATAGAAGAAGTTTGGAACCACCAGGACTCTTCCAAGAGCTGACAGGCCAGCCAAACTGAGCAATAGAGGGAGAAGGGCGTTAGTCAGGGAGGTGACCAAGAACCGGATGGTCACTGACAGAGCTCTAAAGTTCCTCTGTGTAGATGGGAGAACCTTCCAGAAGGACAATCATCTCTGCAGCACTCCATCAATCAGGCCTTTATGGTAGAGTGGCCAAACAGAAGCCACTCCTCAGTAAAAGGCACAGGACAGCACGCTTGGAGTATGCTAAAAGACACCTTAAGACTCTCAGACAATGAGAAACAAGATTCTCTGGTCTGATGAAACCAAGATTGAACTCTTCGGCCTGAATGCCAAATGTCACGTCTGGAGGAAACCATGCACCATCCCTAAGGTGAAGCATGGTGGTGGCAGCATCATGCTGAGGGGATGTTTTTCAGCAGCAGGGACTGGGAGACTAGTCAGGATCGAGGCAAAGATGAACAGTGCAAAGTACAGAGAGGTCCTTGACGAAGAGCGCTCTGGAGCGCTCAAGACCTCAGACTGGGGCGAAGGTTCACCATCCAACAGGACAACGACCCTAAGCACACTGCCAAGACAATTCAGGAGTGGCTTCGGGACAAGTCTCTGAATGTCGTTGAGTGGCCCAGCAAGAGCCCGGACTTGAACCCAATCGGACATCTCTGGAGAGACCTGAAAATAGCTGTGCAGCAACGCTGCCTATTCAACCTGACAGAGCTTGAGCGGATCAGTAAAGAAGAATGGGAAAAACTCCCCAAATACTGGTGTGCCAAGCTTGTAGCATCATACCCAAGAAGACTTGATGCTGAAATCGCTGCCAAAGGTGCTTCAAAGTACTGAGTAAAGGGTCTGAATACTTATGTAAATGTGATATTTCAGTTTTTGTATTTTTTTTTTTAAATTTGAAAAAATTTCTAAAAGCCTGTTTTTGCATTGTCATTATGGGGTATTGTGTGTAGATTGATGAGGAAGAAACAATTTACATCAATTTTAGAATAAGGCTGTGTAACGCAACAAAATGTGGAAAAAGTCTGAATACTTTCCGACGGCACTGTATATTGTCCAGATAGACTATATTGTTTTACATGGTTGTTATCTTGTCTAGTATAGGACAGGCTTCCCGTCTGTCTGACCTTCATCTGAGGAACTGACTCTCCCGTCAGCATGGCCTCGTCCACGATGCAGCGCCCTCTCAGCAGCAGCACGTCACATGGAACCAAGTTCTCCTGGGGAGAGCGGCCTGGGGGGGGAGAGAAAGACAGATATATACTGTGTCAAACCAACGTGAGAATACTGTTCATTGACTACCGCTCAGCATTCAGCACCATAGTATCCTCAAAGCTCATCACTAAGCTAAGGTCCCTGGGACTGAACACCTCCCTCTGCAACTGGATCCTGGACTTCCTGATGGGCCCCCGCCAGGTGGTGAGGGTAGGCGACAACACATCCGCCATGCTGACCCTCAACATAGGGGCCCCTCAGGGGTGCATGCTTTTACCCCTCATGTACTGACTGTTCACACATTAAGTTTTCCAGACAACACGACGGTGGTATGCCTGATCACAGACGACGATGAGACAGCCTATAGAGAGGAGGTCAGAGACCTGGCAGTGTGGTGCCAGGACAACAACCTCTCCCTCAAAGTCGGTAAGACAAAGGAGCTGAACGTGGACTACAGGAAACGGAGGACCAAGCACACACCCGTTCACATCGACAGGGCTGTAGTAGAGCGGGTCGAGAGTTCCTCGGTGTCCACATCACTAAGGATCTATCATGGTCCAAACACACCAACACAGTCATGAAGAGGGCACAACGACGTCTCCTCCCCCTCAGGAGCTGAAAAGATTTGGTATGGGCCTTCAGATCCTCAAAGAGTTATACAGCTAAACCATCGAGAGCATCTTGACTGGCTGCATTACTGCTTGGTATGGCAACTGCTTGGCATCAGACCGCAAGGCGCTAGAGGTAGTGCGTATGCCCCATTACATCACTGGGGCCGGGCTCCCTGCCATCCAAGACCTCTTTACTAGGCTGTGCCAGAGGAAGGCCCAAAACTGTCATAGAATCAAGCCATAGACTGTGCGGTAGTAGAGAGAACAGTCTATAACCAACAGGGTCCTGAAAAGCTTCTACTTACTCTCAAACCATAAGACTTCTAAAAAAGACTGTTAAATAGCTAATCAAAATGGCTAGCCGGACTACCTAAATTGACCCTTTTTTGCACTGACTATGCACATACACTGGACTCTACCCACACACTCACACATACTTACACCAACACAACATATGCCCAAACACACATTACACACACTTTCAAACTCACCACATACACTACCGGTCAGAAGTTTTAGAACACTTACTCATTCAAGGGTTTTTCTTTATTTTGACTATTTTCTACATTGTAGAATAATAGTGAAGACGTCAAAACTATGAAATAACACATATGGAATCATGTAGTAACCAAAAAAGTGTTATATAAAATATATTTGATTTGTTTTTGAGATTCTTCAAATAGCCACCCTTTGCATTGATCACAGCTTTCACACTCTTGGTATTCTCTCAACCAGCTTCACCTGGAATGCTTTTCCAACAGTTTTGGAGTTCCCACATATGCTGAGCACTTGTTGGCTGCTTTTTCTATTATCTATCTTGTCGCCTAGTCACTTTACCCCTACTTACAATGCATTCGGAAGGTATTCAGACCCCTTACCCTTTTCCACATTTTGTTACGTTAGACTTCTTCTAAATGTACTAAATAAATAAATATCCTCATCAATACCACTGACGAGTTCTGACTATAAACTGCAATATTGTTAATTATCAGGTATCCTATTGAAATATTGAGCACCATAGTCTAGTTTCCACACCAGCAATGAATGGTTATCTGTAAGATTGGAATGTATTGAGTAAAGGAAGGGCAATCACGTGGCAGGCACTTATAAGGATGGAGAGATGTGGTTTAGTGGAAGGGGGCAGAGGTCAGATCAGGTCACATTAAGGGAGAAGGAACAGTTTATGGCCCGCATCACTTACTTTCCTGCCTAGCAATAAAGATGTCATATTTCGAGAAAAGGATGACGTCACCCGAATTGGGGTATTAATACTACCACTGGTGGAACCATGTCTTTGTCTTATGCAGTTGAATGAACTTGGTTTAAGCTTTACTAATCATCCGTGAGTTTTACTAGGTTTACTACAGAAATAGCTTATTTACAATAGTATTCAGACGCTTTGCTATGAGACTCGAAATTGAGTTCAGGTCTGAATACTTTCCAAATGCACTGTATATGTACAGTACATGGCTACCTCAATTACCTAGTACCCCTGCACATCGACTGGATACTGATACTCCCTGTCTATATACACATTTTATTTTCTACTCCCTATATAAAGCCCTGTTATTTTTACTCGTCATTCGCTGTGTATTTCTTCCTCTTGTCACAATTTATATTTTACCATTTTGTACCTTATCTTGAACTCTGCATTGTTGGGGCCTCCCGAGTGGCGCAGTTGGCTAAGGCAATGCATCGCAGTGCTTGAGACGTCACTACAGACCCGGGTTCGATCACAGGCTTTGTCACAGCCTGCCGTGACCGGGAGACCCATGAGCTGGCACACAATTGGCCCAGGTCCGAGTTAGGGGGGAGTTTGGCCGGCCGGGATTTCCTTGTCCCATTGCGCAATAGAGACTCCTTGTGGTGGGCCGGGCACCTGCAAGCTGACTTCGGTCGCCAGCTGGATGGTGTTTCCTCCGACACATTGGTGCGGCTGGCTTCCGGGTTAAGCGAGCAGTGTGTCAAGAAGCAGTGCGGCTTGGCAGGGTCGTGTTTTTGGAGGACGCATGGCTCTCAATCTTCGCCTCTCCCGAGTCCGTAGGGCAGTTGCAGCGATGGGACAAGACTGTAACTACCAATCGGACTGTTACGGCGTTCCTCTCTCTCTTCATAAGAAGAGGTGGAGTAGTGATCGAGCCAAGGCGCAGCGGGTTGTGAATACATGATGATTTATTAAATAAACAAAACAGACAAAGACGAAAACGAACTATACTTGATATAACTAACAAAATAACAAAACGATGTAGACAGACCTGAACAAACGAACTTACAAATACACGAAGCACGCTGACACAGGAACAGACTACATAAACGCACGAACAAACCGAAACATTCCCGTATGGTGTAACATCGACACAGACACAGGAGACAATCACCCACAAACAAACAGTGAGAACACCCTACCTAAATATGACTCTTAATTAGAGGAGAACGCAAAACACCTGCCTCTAATTAAGAGCCATACCAGGCAACCAAAACCAACATAGAAACAGATAACATAGACTGCCCACCCAAAACACATGCCCTGACCTAAACACATACAAAAACAACATAAAACAGGTCAGGACCGTTACAGAACCCCCCCCTCAAGGTGCGAACGCCGGGCGCACCAGCACAAAGTCCAGGGGAGGGTCTGGGTGGGCAGTTGACCACGGTGGTGGCTCCGGCTCTGGACGCTGTCCCCACACCACCATAGTCACTCCCCGTTTCTGTCTTCCCCTCCCAATGACCACCCTAAAACTCACATCCCCTAAATAAACGGCCAGCACCAGGAGAAGGGGCAGCACCGGGACAAAGGGCAGCACCGGGACAAGGGGCAGCACCGGGACAAGGGGCAGCACCGGGACAAGGGGCAGCACCGGGACAAGGGGCAGCACCGGGACAAGGGGCAGCACCGGGATAAGGGGCAGCACCAGGATAAAGACCAGCACCGGGATAAGGGGCAGCACCGGGACAAGGGGCAGCACCGGGATAAGGGGCAGCACCGGGACAAGGGGCAGCACCGGGACAAGGGGCAGCACCGGGACAAGGGGCAGCACCGGGACAAGGGGCAGGTCCCGGCTGATATACTCTGGCAGATCCTGGCTGAGGGACTCTGGCAGGTCTATGCAGGCTGACGGCTCTCGACGCTCATGGCGGGCTGACGGCTCTCGACGCTCATGGCGGGCTGACGGCTCTCGACGCTCATGGCGGGCTGACGGCTCTCGACGCTCATGGCGGGCTGACGGCTCTCGACGCTCATGGCGGGCTGACGGCTCTCGACGCTCATGGCTCTCTGACGGCTCTCGACGCTCATGGCTCTCTGACGGCTCTGGCTGCTCATGGCTCGCTGGCGGCTCTGGCTGCTCATGGCTCG
Source organism: Salvelinus fontinalis (assembly GCF_029448725.1). Lineage (NCBI taxonomy): Eukaryota > Metazoa > Chordata > Actinopteri > Salmoniformes > Salmonidae > Salvelinus > Salvelinus fontinalis. The sequence goes on from NC_074698.1 coordinate 1,979,833, forward strand.
CTGGCGGCTCTGGCAGATCCTGTCTGGTTGGCGGCTCTGGCAGATCCTGTCTGGTTGGCGGCTCTGGCAGATCCTGTCTGGTTGGCGGCTCTGGCAGATCCTGTCTGGTTGGCGGCTCTGGCAGATCCTGTCTGGTTGGCGGCTCTGGCAGATCCTGTCTGGTTGGCGGCTCTGGCAGATCCTGTCTGGTTGGCGGCTCTGGCAGATCCTGTCTGGTTGGCGGCTCTGGCAGATCCTGTCTGGTTGGCGGCTCTGGCAGATCCTGTCTGGTTGGCGGCTCTGGCAGATCCTGTCTGGCGGACGGCTCTAGCAGATCCTGTCTGGCGGACGGCTCTAGCGGCTCCTGTCTGGCGGACGGCTCTAGCGGCTCATGGCAGACGGGCGGCTCTGTAGGCTCATGGCAGACGGGCGGCTTTGCAGGCTCATGGCAGACGGGCGGCTTTGCAGGCTCATGGCAGACGGGCGGCTTTGCAGGCTCATGGCAGACGGGCGGCTTTGCAGGCTCATGGCAGACGGGCGGCTTTGCAGGCTCATGGCAGACGGATGGCTCAGACGGCGCTGGGGAGACGGATGGCTCAGATGGCGCTGGGGAGACGGATGGCTCAGATGGCGCTGGGGAGACGGATGGCTCAGATGGCGCTGGGGAGACGGATGGCTCTGGCCGGATACGGCGCACTGTAGACCTGGTGCGTGGTGCCGGAACTGGAGGCACCGGGCTAAGGATAAGCACCTTCCTACTAGTGCGGGGAGCAGGGACAGGGCACACTGTATTCTCAAAGCCCACTCTATACCTGATGCGAGGTACCGGCACTGGTGACACCGGGCTGAGGACAAGCACATCAGGATTAGTAGGGGGAGAAGATACAGTGTGTTCAGGGCTCTGGAGACGCACAGGAGGCTTTGTGCGTGGTGCCGGAACTGGAGGCACCGAACTGGATACACGCACTACAGAGAGAGTGCGTGGAGGAGGAACTGGGCTCAGGAGACGCACTGGTAGCCTAGTGCGTAGTGTAGGCACTGTAGGTACTAGGCTGGGGCGGGGAGGTGGCGCCGGAAATACCGGACCGTGGAGGCGTACTGGCACTCTTGAGCATTGAGCCTGCCCAACCTTACCTGGTTGAATGCTCCCGGTCGCCCGACCAGTGCGGGGAGGTGGAATAACCCGCACCGGCCTATGTAGGCGAACCGGGGAAACCATGCGTAAGGCCGGTGCCATGTATGCCGGCCCGAGGAGACGCACTGGAGACCAGACGCGTTGAGCCGGCCTCATGACACCTGGCTCAATACCCAATCTAGCCCTACCAGTGCGGGGAGGTGGAATAACCCGCACTGGGCTATGCACTCGTACAGGAGACACCGTGCGCTCTACTGCGTAACACGGCGCCTGCCCGTACTCCCGCTCTCCACGGTAAGCCTGGGAAGTGGGCGCAGGTCTCCTACCTGCCCTTGGCCCACTACCTCTTAGCCCCCCCCAAGAAATTTTTGGGAATTACTTACGGGCTTTTTGGGCTTCCGTGCCAGACGCGTTCCCTCATAGCTCCGGTTCCTGGTAGCCTCTGCTCTCCTCAGTGCCTCCAGCTGCTCCCATGGCTTTTCGGGCTTCCAGCCACGTCTCCTTGCTGCCTCCTCAAACCACCGCTCCTGGGCTTTAGCTGCCTCCCTCTCTTCCTGAGAGCGACGATTCTCTCCTGCCTTAGCCCAGGGACCTTCTCCATTCAATATCTGCTCCCAAGTCCAGAACTCCTTGTTGCCCTGTCCTTTACTCCATTTACTCCGCTGCTTGGCTCTGGAATGGTGAGTGATTCTGTTACCGCGTTCCTCTCTCTCTTCATAAGAAGAGGTGGAGTAGTGATCGAGCCAAGGCGCAGCGGGTTGTGAATACATGATGATTTATTAAATAAACAAAACAGACAAAGACGAAAACGAACTATACTTGATATAACTAACAAAATAACAAAACGATGTAGACAGACCTGAACAAACGAACTTACAAATACACGAAGCACGCTGACACAGGAACAGACTACATAAACGCACGAACAAACCGAAACATTCCCGTATGGTGTAACATCGACACAGACACAGGAGACAATCACCCACAAACAAACAGTGAGAACACCCTACCTAAATATGACTCTTAATTAGAGGAGAACGCAAAACACCTGCCTCTAATTAAGAGCCATACCAGGCAACCAAAACCAACATAGAAACAGATAACATAGACTGCCCACCCAAAACACATGCCCTGACCTAAACACATACAAAAACAACATAAAACAGGTCAGGACCGTTACACGGACATCACAAAATTGGGGACAAAAAGGGGTAAAAAAAAATATGTATGTATAAAATAATAAAAAAATATACACTACTGTTCAAAAGTTTGGGGTCACTTGGAAATGTTCTTGTTTTTTAAAGAAAATCACATTTTTTGTCCATTAAAATAACACCAAATTGATCAGAAATACAGTGTAGACATTGTTAATGTTGTAAATGACTATTGTAGCTGGAAACGGCTGATTTTTTTATGGAATATCTACATAGGCGTACAGAGACCATTATCAGCAACTGTCACTCCTGTGGTCCAATGGCACGTTGTGTTAGCTAATCGAAGTTTAATTTTAAAAGGCTAATTGATCATTAGAAAACCGTTCTGCAATTATGTTAGCACACTGAAAACTTTTGTTCTGATTAAAGAAGCAATAAAACTGGCCTTCTTTAGACTAGTTGAGTATCTGGAGCATCAGCATTTGTGGGTTCGTTTACAGGCTCAAAATGTCCAGAAACAAAGACCTTTATTCTGAAACTCGTCAGTCTGTTCTTGTTCTGAAAAATGAAGGCTATTCCAGAGGAGGTACGGAACTAAATTGTCCTGGTGTGAGCATCCTGGGGGGGAAGACAAAGTCATACTCACACTGTGTCAAACTGGCTGGGGCTCGATCTCAATTAGTCTCTCCACGATTCCTCGCATCTCATCTCCTCACCTCCTTTTCAACAGTATTCGAGGACAAAGTCCAAGGTCCCTCCCCTTTTTCTCCAATGCATTTTTTAAAGGAGGCGAGGACATAAGATGTGTGAAATTAAGGAAAGATGATTTGAGATAGAGTCCGGTTCTAGTTTGAGAAAATACTCTGGAAGGGGAAGGGTTAACAGACTTAAAAAAAAAAAACATATACACACACATATATACAGTATATACATATACATATATTTAACCTTTAACTAGGCAAGTCAGTTAAGAACAAATTCTTATTTACAATGACGGCCTACCAAAAGGCCTCCTGCGGGGATGGGAGTAAAAATAAAAATAAATTAAATACAGGACAAAACACACATCATGACAAGAGAGACAACACTACATAAAGAGAGACCTAAGACAACAACATAGCATGGCAGCAGCACATGACAACACAACATGTTAGTAACACAACATGACAACAACATGGTAGCAGCACAACATGGCTGCAGCACAAAACATGGTACAAACATTATTGGGCACAGACAACAGCACAAAGGGCGAGAAGGTAGAGACAACAATACATCACCCAAAGCAATTAAGTAATTAAGAGTGTCCATGATTGAGTCTTTGAATGAAGAGATGAAACTGTCCAGTTTGAGTGTTTGTTGCAGCTCATTCCAAATGCTAGCTGCAGCGAACTGAAAAGACGAGCGACCCAGGGATGTGTGTGCTTTGGGGACCTTTAACAGAATGTGACTGGCAGAATGGGTGTTGTATGTGGAGGATGACGGCTGCAGTAGATATCTCAGATAGGAGGGAGTGAGGCCTAAGAGGATTTTATAAATAAGCCTCAACCAGTGGGTCTTGCGACGGGTATAAAGAGATGCCCAGTTTACATAGGAGTATAGAGCGCAGTGATGTGTCCTATAAGGAGCATTGGTAGCAAATCTGGTGGCTGAATGGTAAAGAACATCTAGCCGCTCGAGAGCAACCTTACCTGCCGATCTATAAATTACGTCTCCGTAATCTAGCATGGGTAGGATGGTCATCTGAATCAGGGTTAGTTTGGCAGCTGGGGTGAAAGAGGAGCGATTACGATAGAGGAAACCAAGTCTAGATTTAACTTTAGCCTGCAGCTTTGATATGAGCTGAGAGAAGAACAGTGTACCGTCTAGCCATACTCCCAAGTACTTGTATTAGGTGACTACCTCAAGCTCTAAACCCTCAGACGTAGTAATCACACCTGTAGAGAGAGGGGCATTCTTCTTACCAAACCATATGACCATTGTTTTGGAGGTGTTCAGAACAAGGTTAAGGGCAGAGAAAGCTTGATGTGGAGCGTTTAACACAAAATCCGGGGAGGGGCCAGCTGAATAGAAGACTGTATCATCTGCATATAAATGGATAAATCAAATCAAGTTTATTTTATATGGCCCTTCGTACATCAGCTAATATCTCGAAGTGCTGTACAGAAACCCAGCCTAAAACCCCAAACAGCAAGCAATGCAGGTGTAGAAGCACATAAGAGAGCTTCCTACTGCCTGAGCTATTTTGTTGATGTAAATTGACAAGAGCGTGGGGCCTAGAATCGAGCCTTGGGGTACATCCTTGGTGACAGGCAGTGGCTGAGACAGCAGATGTTCTGAAATTGTATACTGCACTCTTTGAGCGAGGTAGTTAGCAAACCAGGCCAAAGACCACGCAGAGTAGGGCTGGGCAATATAGAGTTTTTTTCCCGATATATTCGAGTTTATGTTTTAGCGGATGTGGAAAATGCCTGTATCCAAGAATCAAGGTTCTGTTATAATGTTGTAATGTTTTACAAATGCAGCATCTCACTGTCTCTTCTCTGTCAGCCCAATGGCGAATTGCGTGACAACACGTGCACAGAGGATATCCATCAATCCCAACCCAAGACAGCCTTTCACAAATTGCAACCACCCCGAAGAAGTGTAGCGGCGGTAAGCGTTCCACCAAAATAGAAAGTGAGGAAGTGAGCTTAGCCTCTCATGAGGATGAAATCATCCCCAAAAAGGGCAGCAATGTTTTTTCCGTAATGTAGAAGTGGTTCGGGTTCAAGAGGTCTGATGTTGAGCAAAACGAATGTCCTGTGCAAAATGTGTCGAAAGACAATTGCTACGAAAAGCAGCAGCACAACCAACCCCTTCCATCACCTGCAACTGAAACACACGGTGGAATGGAAGGAATGCGTGAGACTACGCAATACCGATTCCAGTCGCCCGATTCCCAAAACGTCTGCTAAAAGACAAACTACCATAGCCGCATCCTTTTCAAACGTAATCCCGTATGACCAGAAAAGTTTGAGGTGGAAGGAGATCACGGATGCAGTGACGTATTAAATAGCTATGGTTAAATAGACGTATTAAATAGATATGGTTCCAATCTTTACAGTAGAAAAGCCAGGCTTTAAAAATCTACTAGGTACAGTTGGCCACAAATATCTTCTGCCAAGACGCAAGTATTTCACGGAAGAAGCCCTGCCGCGACTATACACTGCTACCCGCGAAAGAGTCGCAGAGAAGCTGGCTAGAGTTTCTTATTTTTCCACCACAGCCGATCTATGATCAGACAGAACGCCAGAGCCAAATCTAAGTTTGACAGTCCACTACATAAATGAAGACTGGAAATTGCACAATGTCTGCCTCCAGATGTCTTACTTCCCCGATGATCATACGGGTGAAGTCTCAAAGACTCTCTGGAAGATGAGCGAAGACCGGCACGTGAGCATGACAACTGACAGCAGGAGCAACATGATAAAAGCATTGCGATTGAGCAACTGGAACCGCCTGCAGTGCTTTGGGCACAGGCTTCACCTCGCCATCGGTAAGTGTGACATTGGATAATTAAAGTGCATTCAAAAAAGTTATGTTCAGGCCAGCTGTAGGCTAATGTGTTAGTAGTTGTGTCATTCTGCCAATCGAATAGGAAATAACCACAGGTTGTTTTAATTATAACAAATTAACTAAATTAATACATTTCAATCAAAATGATTATATAAATTACATATTCAAACAGCTAGTGGTCAAACATTCCTAAACAATAGAATAGAAGTGTGGGTGTGTGTTGTTCATTTGTTTTGCACAAATAGGCCTTGAGGCCTTGTATATTTTTTATTTTAATAAAGAAAATTCAGTTAAGAATTATGTCTTGGCCTTTTTAAATTTGTTTAGAGAAAAACAAGAAATCGAGATATATATCGTATATCATCCACACCTCTAAAAAAATAGAGATATTACTTCAGGCCATATCACCCATCCCTACCTCAGAGACACAAATACTCCTTAGCCGGCCCACAAGAATGGAATGGTATACCGTATCAAAAGCTTTGGCCAAGTCAATAAAAAAAGCAGCACAACATTGCTTAGAATCAAGGGCAATGGTGACATCATTGAGGACCTTTAAGGTTGCAGTGACACATCTATAACCTGAGCAGAAACCAGATTGCATACCCGAGAGAATACTATAGAAATCAAGAAAGCCAGTCAGTTGATTATTGACGAGTTTTTCCAACACTTTTGATATACAGGGCAAAATAGAAATAGGCCTATAACAATTAGGATCAGCTTGATCTCCCCCTTTAAATAAAGGACGAATCGTGGCTGCCTTCCAAGCAATGGAATCTTACCTATTGAGACGATGTCCCCGGGGACTAGTTCATCACTGGACACAGGTCTCCACTTCCTGTTGCGATAAACCTATTGGGAAACATGGGCACAAATGTGTAAATATCAGGGGCCTGTTCAGTAGGGAGAAAATGTTTTGACACAGAGTAAAACAGGGAGGTACTAGCTACACTTGTTCAATAATAAGAACACACAAATACGTTCGTTTCCGTTTCAAAACATTTTACACGGTGTGCCCTACTGAACACGACACGGACAAATCTATATAAATCCAGATCAAATCGATAATTTGGTTAATGCAGCATTTCCCAAACTAGGGGTCGCAAAACTCCTACATGGGTGGCAGGTAGCCTGGCGGGTAGGAGCGTTGGGCCAATAACCGAAAGGCTGAAACTGAAAGGTTGCTGGATCGAATCCCAGAGCTGACAAGGTAAAAATCTGTCGTTCTACCCCTGATCAAGGCAGTTAACCCACTGTTCCCCGACCGCCAATGACATGGATGTCGATTTAGGCAGCCCCCCACACCTCTCGGATTCAGAGGGGTTGGGTTAAATACAGAAGACACATTTCAGTTGAATGCATTCAGTTGTACAACTGACTAGGTATCCCCCTTTCCCGTAATTGTGGCTCTAACTTGTGAACGATATGAGCTATACACTATTATGACCCTATTCCTGCAAGCTAAGACTCTCAGGAACAAGTATGTGTCTTCTGTTTCCCTCTACCACGCACAAAAGCATGACTCGTTAGAACCGAGTGGACAGAACCAGCCACCAAATCAGACTGGGAGGGATATTCTGGGGGAAAAGATTATCATAATTGAAAGCAATGATGGTGTTCTTTTCTACACAGAAAATCATACACAATTATTGGCTGATGATTCTCTGATGCATTTCAATCACTTCAAACCATACTTCTCTCAGATTGAAGTACTGCCAGACTGATTTGCCATAGACCCAAATAAAAAGAGTAAACATTAGCTGTTGATTACATCATTACTTCACGCAAAAAAAGTTTACCAAAATGGGGTCTCAGCCCAAAAAAGCTTAGGAAGCCCTGGGTAAATGAGTCTGATGCTAGTATATAATGGAAGTCAGGGCCTTCGTTTTACAACTCAAGAATAACAAGGCTCTGGTGAGAACTTGTTGATCTGCACTGGAGCAAGAAGAACAGGCACCTGTGCATGTATCATATCATCAAATATCAAACGACATGATCATTTACAATAAAGATACAGTTGTTCACCTGGATCATGTAGGGTTTGTTCCCCATGCGTCGTATCTCAGACATGTTCCTCATTTGCTGTTGTACCAGAGAGGCTTCGAAGGCTACCAGCATGAAGAGAGTGAACACGCTGTAGTACCAGTACTCATCCAGACACCACAGACCAACACAGAACACCTGAGGAGAGAGAGAGCATCCATCTGTACACTTGTTGAGCGGTACTGCGCTGGCCTGGTTGACGCATCGGCATCCACCATAGTTGCTAGAACTGTACTGGAAAGGACCATGTGAAAAGAAAATATCTGAAAATAGCTCGTGTAGTACGGTTCAGGTTAGCACGATAGTACTGAAAGGGTATTATTGAGTCAATACTATCCCATATGCCCTTAAAGAGATCAATATAGAAAGTGAAAGAGAATTGAGAGTGATTTTACTACGTGTCATATTCCTAGACAAAACAACACGCAAATATGCAAGCGCGCACACACACACACACCTGGAAGACGAAGAAGGGTGCGGTGGCTCTCTCCCTGAAGAGTTCCAGGAAGTCCGGCACCACCATCTCAGCGCGGTTGGTCCCATAGCGCTTCTCGGCGGAATGCAGGTCTGTCTCCTCCTGGTAGCCTCGCCAGGCCTGGAAGAAGCCCATTGGCTGTCTGATGGGGAACGACACGGGGAGGAAACACTTCCTCTCCTTGCTGTCGAAGATGTAGCAGATCTTCTGGAACTCAAAGGAAAGGATTCCCTCATCGTTCTCATCCTGAGGAGAGAGCAGGAGAGAGAGATAGAGAAAGAGAGCAAGCGTGAAACATGAGTTAAAACACACACACACAAAAATGTGCCATCCAAAAAGCAGTATAACTGACTAGCATAGAGATGTTAAGAGGACCATTCTGACGCCATGCATTGCCCACAAGTTTCAACCAGTGGACCAGGGTCATGTTCAGCACAGCACACCGTAGCAAAACGTTTTGCAACAGTTACAAACGTTTCATCCCCATTGAACACAACCATGGGTTAAGTAAACAGGGTGTAGGCCAGGGGAACAAGGCAAACTCACCCTGTCTCTCTGCAGTTGTACCAGCTCAGCAGAACCATTGTTGGGGGTGGGTATAACCTTAGCCAGGGTGGCCTTGTGTGGGTCTGGCTCCTGTTTATACACATCGATTCACAGCATGTGAGCAATTCACATACTCTGACAGACACAGCCTTATAATCAGGTCAAAACTTTCTGGACAAGGGCACAACTCTATTACACATAATTTCAAAATGTCCTTGTGTAGTGTAGAGCATAAAATAATGCTAACTAGAGTGATCCCCAGTTACGTTGGGCAGTGTTAGTTCAATCTCCAACACCTAATTCCAAAACAACTGCAGATGATCCATCCACTTTACCTTGGAGCAGGTGAGCCAACAGTGCGCGTGCACGGACCAATAACCGGAGAGCGCTGTGAGGACGTGCGCGATCCCGATGGCGGCGAGAGCTAGTAGGCCTGCTTCTGGGTACTCGGAAGTACCGTACACTCCGAGCCACACGTACAACCAGCCAGGGTACAGTACAGCTAAAAAAGGTAGAACCGTGCCGTGGAAAAGCCGGGGCCTGCGCCGATACAGCGATACTGAGCTAACGTTCTCGTCGTCAGTCTCAGCGCTGTCATGCTGGCTGTTCATTGAGGGGGCCTTTTGCTGGTTCTCCGGCCCCTGATTCCCGTCCTCCGCAACCATATTCCTGTTTCTTAGTCGCGTTCGTTTTTGTCCCTCTCTCTCCGGGCCCCCTCTACCCTCCACCTCCCCCTCTACCCTCCACCTCCCCCTAGCTATTAGTGTCGGTTGTAAGACAGTTTCACACAATCCAGTTGTTTTAGTCCGGTGTCAGGTCTGGTTTTCTGAATCGGCTCGTTCTCACACAGCTGCTTCCGTGTACGCAACCACGTAAGGAAACGTGTCCTTTTTGCTGTCGTGTGGTTACTTCCTGCCGATTTGAACACATTTGTTTGACAACAAATATCCTCAATCAAGTGCATATTAGGAGCATTTTAAAAGCAGGGATTAACAAAATAAAGGTTAAAATATCACAGGACAATCGGTTGTTTCTCCTTTAAGAAATCGATGGTTTTGGACTCGAGCAGGAAATGTCAAATCTGTGATTGACAACAACCCAGGACCAATGGTATAGAACAATGGCAGTATCCAACGTGTTTCGACCAGTGGAAATAGAGAAGGGTGTATGCGGTAGACATGTGTATGGCTGTGAACATTTTATAACCTTGATTCTGTCTTTACTTTCTTTCTAAACAAGCCTTCAAATTACCCCCACCACAAACATGTAAGTGTCTTCAACGTTATGCATTTAATTCAATTTCATAGCTATCTATTTGAGTAAATAATCTACGTTGTAAACTGTACTCATTTACACCAATAAAATACAGTTGTGCGTTAGATAATTTCCACCTTTTGTCTATTCCATTTGCACAACAGCATGTGAAATGTATTGTCAATCGGTGTTGCTTCCAAAGTGGACAGTTTGATTTCACAGAAGTATGATTGACTTGGAGTTACATTGTGTTTAAGTGTTCCCTTTATTTTTTTGAGCAGTGTACAATCATTGGAGCTAATTACAGGATCTTTCTATATAGAACATTTTTAAGCAAGAAGTGGTCATTTTCTGGATGTAAAAGTGTTTTCAGTGTCAACTTAAATGACCAAACCAAGATAGAAAGCATGCAGAAAAAATATTGAACTATATATATATATATATATATATAATTGTTTTATATAATACCATCTTTGAAAACCAACAATCAAATAAAAGCTAGACAATCAGGAGGAATCCCCAAAAAAAAGGCATTCCCGGCAAATGCCCATAGATTTTTTTATAATGTTTGAGCAGAGGGCTCCCGAGTGGCACTGTGGTCTAAGACACTGGGTTTGGCCAGGGTAGGCCGTCATTGTAAATAAGAATTTGTTCTTAACTGACTTGCCTAGTTAAATAAAGGTTAATAGAAAAAAAGAAAAGAGGAACACAGCATTAGCCATGGCATAGAATTGCAGAAAATTAGCTTTACAACAGCAACATTTTCTCTTCACCGCCAAGATACCTTTCTAGCTAATAGACTATGTTAGAGTTTACACCTTCTCTTCCAATGAACTGTGGGGAGGTCAAAATAATTAAACTGCCTACCAAATCTATTAATTTTAAAATGTTGGTTACTTCTACTTGCTATTATCATTCACATTATAAAAAGACAAGACCCTGAATAAGTTTTCTTTGCTAACATGATGGGGTTCTGACAGGGTGACCTGTCGTTTTTGCTTGCCCCTGTACATCGATACGGTCTGCATCTGGGTCTTTTCTGAAATGTAATAGTCTATAATTGGTTCAGATTTGGTCCATGATTGGGCCAAATATAGGCCGGTCTGGACCAGCCTTGGTTCCAACGTCCACAGACGTCCAGACCGGCCTATATTTGGCCCTATCATGGACCAAATCTGAACCAAACATAGGTATCTAAAACAAGGCCGGTCCGGACAATAAACAAAGGCTTAGTGGGCAATTTTGTTTTTCATTCCTTCCACAATTGCCATTGTTACAGAAGGGGACACACAGTCCATGATTGGACTTCACTGTAATTGTCTAAGCATATCACACAAACTGTTCTGCATGTCTGTGTCATCCTTCAGGCAGGTTGCCATGGATATCACCACCAAATATTGCCATAAGGAGATGGAGAGCTATGGGCAGTGTGTGGCCGCTCACCCGTCAACATGGCAACAACACTGTCAAGACCTAAAGATGAAGGTGGCACAGTGTACCTCTTCACAGTAAGGAATAAGCCGTTGTCCCTGACTATCAGTTGCGCATGTATAACTGTCTTAACTAAATAGGTTATGGATTTTAGACTAACTTTCAACTCCTTGTACTCTGTGTCATTGTTTTGCATGTTAAGGAGTAGAATGATCGAAGCAACAGACTGGTAGTACCCAGGCTATAACTGACTGGCCGTGATGGTCATATGTAAACCCGATACAGAGCAGAGTGGGCCCCCTCTCTGAGTCTGGTTCCTCTCTAGGTTTACTCCTATTTTGACAGTTGGAAACGGGGGGAAAACAGGCAAGTAGGAGAACAGTAAGAAGGTGGACGTGAACCCTCGTCTCCAGTGGGGAACAGTGTATGTGACTAGCCAGGAGCGTTAACGCTAGACCACAGGCTTTGCACAGGTTCTCCTTCTAGGCCTAGGCCCTATTCCTTCCACTGTGCTGCTGCTTGTTCTTTGAGGGCCTAGGTTGGGTTGCTGTAAAGAACTGTTGATGTGACAATAATTCAGATGCAAGAAGTCAAACCATAGAGTACTGTACAGTGCCGATGTGAAGTGTAGGATTGTGTTTTAAGTTTTCTTCAAGATCTTATTGCTCAATGTTTCTGCAGCCCTGTGATCCAGAAGATCCGGACAGACTGTTCAAAAGAGTTTGCAGAGTTTGAACGCTGCTTACTAGAGAACCAGAACTCACCTACCTCCTGTTCAGCACACGTAGCACGCTTCCTCGGCTGTGCAGAGACAGTGGACCTTGCCGGAGTGGGTGAGTGTTCACTGATTGTAGATCAGTCTCCGGCTCGTTCACAGCCCTCACTTGTCTTGTGATTGTACTAACTTTTGACTGATGCCCCTTGGCCTTGAGAGAGTGCTTTACATCAGCGTCTTTCATATTCGATCTTCAAGTACCCCCAAAAGTAAACATTAAAGGACTATCTTACTACGTGGTATAAACTGGGTCTTTCTGTCCTTTGTATTCATACCTGTCCAGTGTCCGTACGCCACAATGTATTTGTTAATCTCGGTTAACCCAAAACAAACATCTTGCGTCATTTTGTCATTTGTTTAGGTATTCTGTTTCTGAGAGATTACCTTTTTGAATACTTGGTGTAGTAGTTAAAGTGAATATATCTTCTCTTTCAGCAGTGAACCCGGTTCCTCAGCCCTCTTAGGACCCAGCATGGACCATCATCCATCCCTCTCGGGGAAGATATCTCCTTCCTGCAATACTGACGCTGGACTGCTCTATCAATCATGGATAAATCAATGCCCATGTCATATTGATAACATAACATCCTGAATTTGTACATGAAGAAAGGGGAATCTTGTCCATGGCTACTTTAGGATTTGTCAAGAGAACTCGGAATATTAGACATTTACTGGGACTGATTTCTGCCTGAGACTGTCAAGATTCAAGACGGGTTATTTCTTGAAGTTATTTAATAACTCTTCGATGCTACAGCTCTCTGAAATTTACTGGGACAATGGTATTCAGAGGTGTCCTCTTTTCTATATAATCACTGTGCAGCAGGTTTTAGTGTGTGTAATACATATTTATAGTAGTAACCTCGGGTAGTAACCTCGGGTAGCAGCATAAATGGTTATTTTTCTCTCCAACTTATATTGAGAATGAATGTGTGTAATGGAGTTAGCTTTGCAACCTCACTCCGCAGCATATCTGTGCACAACTGCGTGTTATCCAAGTATCCCTGGTTTGCGGTGTAGTGGTCTCTTGTAAATTTTATTTTGGGTGAAGTTTATCATTAAACTCCTATATTTCAGTCCTATTACTCATCCAGTTTGGATACATACTCTGATGTTATGGTGCTACTCAAGGGTGCCGCTCCCACGCTCCTTTTCTTCAGGTTGGAATGAGTCATTGTGGAATGTATGATATCTCTCCCACACTACTCTCCTTGGCTACTCACTTGTTGAGGGAAAGGTGGCTGGAAAGTTTGAATTTGAAGGAGCTAAGGAAAGGTGGAAGGAAGGAGGAGTAGGGGGGATGAAACAAGAGGCTTTCCACTGGCGGAGGGAACAGAGCCCAGGAAAATGGAGAAGGTGGAGGCTGAGGAGTTATAATCTGTGTGACCATAGAGAGACAGACGAGAGGGAGGATGTTGAGTTATGTGCCGTTTGACTACTAACCGGAACAGGCCACCTTTTCTGCTTCTGAGGTAGACGCAATCAAGTGGAGAGATTCTTCCTTAGAATTGTCAGTCTTCAAAAAGGTCAAAACTTTGACACAAACATGCAGAGGCTCTTTTCTACAATTACATTATAGCTCCCTATTATACCACTGAGTGACAAAACATTAAGAACACCTTCCTAATATTGAGTTGTACCTCCCCCTTTTGCCCTCAGAACAGCCTCAATTCGTCGGGGCATGGACTCTACAAGGTGTCGAAAGCGTTCCACAGAGATGCTGGCTCATGTTGACTCCAATGCTTCCCACAGTTGTCAAGTTGGCTGGATGCCCTTTGAGTGGTGGACCATTGTTGGGAAACTTAAGCATGAAAAACCAAGCAGTGTTGCAGTTCTTGACACAAACCAGTGCATCTGGCACCTACTACCATACCTCGTTCAAAGGCATTTAAACCTTCTGTCTTGCCCATTCACCCTCTGAATGGCACACCTACACAATCCTTGTCTCAAGGCTTAAAAATCCTTCTTTAACCTGTCTCCTCCCCTTCATTTTAACAAGTGACATCAATAAGGGATCATAGTTCAACTGGATTCACCTCTTCAGTCTGTGTCATGGAAAGAGCCGGTGTTCATAATGTTTTGTACACTCAGTGTAGCAGAAGAAGCCTTGCATCATCAGCAACACACACACACTCAGAATAATGTAGGCATATTTAGTCTGACTCTGAATTGACAGGTTATATTGAAGAAATGCGACGTTACACTCAAAAAGCACATACACTGGAATTGGTCACAGAACAAAAACTTGGAACAATTTCTTTCAGACAATCTAAGAACAAGAATTTCTTATACCTTCCAGAGAAATGTATCCCACAATAAATTATGTCCACGTAAATACTGTACTGTAAAAAATATATATCATCAGTCAATTATGAGAAATCATATAGGAAGTGGACTCCACAAGATGGTCCCAGTGTGGGTATAAGCCAGGGGTGTCAAACTCATTCCACGGAGGGCCTTGTGTCTGCAGGTTTTTGGTCTTTCCTTTCAATAAAGCCCTAGACAACCAGGTGTGGGGAGTTCCTAACTAATTAGTGATGTTAATTCATCAATCAAGTACAAGGGTGGAGCGAAAACCCGCAGACACTCGGCCCTCCATGGAATGAGTTTGACACCTGTGGTATAAGCTATAGGAAAATACTGTCATTAGTGCTATGTTCATGGTAATACTTATTTACATTTTGAAAGTGTGGCACACAGCTCATGCTACAACATAAATACTTAACCATAAGAGTACAAAATATTGAACAACGTCTATTGTAAGGTGTGTTTTCGATCAAAGATAAATAATTACAGTGATTATACCTATAGTAGTACTGTATTATTCATTGTAACAACAATAATATTAACACAATTATTTTACATTGGAACACATACTTGTTTATCGTAGCTAGGGCCAGTAGTATTCCTGACCACATGACCTGACCAGGAAAGACTCCTGGTCCTAATCATACTGAAGTGTTACACACCAATTAGAATTCAACTTCTACATTTCAGTTAGGGCCTAGAGTTTTTCCAGCCCAGGACAAACTCCTGCACCTTTATTAGTGAATACTTCACAGTATCAAAAAAATAATTACACGAAAGCTAGCTCTGGTCCAGGGTGTTACGTATGGCTTGCTGATGCTGAGCATTCCCAAGCAAGCCCCACATAAACCCCTGAACCAGAGCTACATGAAAGTGTTACACTTTCCTTTACACAACCCTGTTTCCTTTATAACGTTCTCTGAATGACCCTGTTAGCCTACTCTATAGTGGTGTTTCTCAATCCTGGTCCTGGGGACCCAAAGGGGTGCACATTTTAGTTTTTTCCTTTCGCACCTGACAACGCACCATCTTGACCACACAGCAGCGCAGAGCTTTCAAGGCCTCCTTCGAGGTGTCCTCCAAACCATGCAGACCAGGCATAACATTGCTCATTTTTTCTTTCGCTCTCTTTTCAATGTGCACCCCTTTGGGTCCCCAGGACCAAGATTGAGAAGCGCTGCTCTATAGGACCCTGTTAGCCTACTCTATAGGACCCTGATTGTATCTATGGTCTAAATATCTCCTTTCACTATGTTGACTAATGTGAACTAATCAGGGGTTAGAGTGATTTGTAAATAATTTCCTGTATAATGTTGCTAAAAATTCTAACACACTAACCTGAGAGCAAACTCTAGACCTAAGTTACCTAACCCACATATTTCACTCATTCACATATAAATCGAGCGTGCCACTCTGTATCTTTCAACTCAGCTCAACCTATAATGAAATCTATCCCTCCAATGTTCCTCCAGATCCACCTGTACCTTTATTCCAGTCATTCATTTAGGCTTAACTTCCATTCACTTTCTGATTTGGCTGAATTGACCCCATCCGTGCTATGAACCACTGGCCATCTCCAATACAACGGTTTTTGGGTTGAATCATGTTCTGGTGGCAGCTCTGCCCCTAGCCTGCTGTAACCTCTCTGGTATGTGTCTTCACTCTGCTCCTAAACCCTGCTGCCAAGAAGACTCCCTAACCATGTGGACACCATAAGCAGGTCAGATCATGAGCTAAATGAATGAAACACTCCCCATTCATTTGCAACCTAATAAGCAACATAGGTTTCTGACTCACAAACACATAGACCTGGATTCAAATAGTATTTCTTTACTTTGAAATACTTTAACTGCTCTTGATTTAAGCTTTCCTGGGCAATCCTCCCCTCGCCTTATATGAAACAAATGAGAGAGTATCAGATAAAGTATGTTGTCATAGGATTTCACATCTGTCTGCTACAGGTAGGACGTTGGGATCAAGCAAAAGAGTGGCCGTGTCCGAATACCCATACTTGCGTCCTAAATAGTAGGCCGTTTGAGTATGTGAAAGAAAGTTTTATAGTATGTGAAATCTTGAAGAGCTAGTATACTTTAAATGCCCAGATGTCATAGTCATTTTGGCTTTCAATCTAGTAAAATTCGCTAGGCACTATTGAGGAAGATAACCGTCTTTTCACACACACGTGTTCGACAACAACTGATAATCAGATTAGGGGACAAAAGCGATTGCGCATTCGATGATGCCTTCTCAGTATGGATGAGTAGCATTTTGATATTTGTTGCTTACGTTTGTACTAAACAGAATGTTCTAAATAGTATGTAATATGATTAGTACACAGTATGCAGTTTAAGTAAGTAACGAGCAAGCCAGATTTCGAACAGGCCCTAAGTCATAGTTGAGACCTTAAATGGCTACCTGGGTCGTGTTTGGTATGGAAAAACGTGTTCTTAGTGGATAAGTCAAGGTATTACATTCCTGTTTCACTCCTAAGGTTTCCTCCCTACTGAACATGACCCAGGTGTTTCCTATTATGCTTTTACTTGGTAATGTACAATAAACCTGGTCAGACATGGATATGGACCCAGCTCAAGCATGGTTGATGTGATGACCTTGTGGGCCTAGTAGGATAACCGGCCATTAGCTGCTTCTCTGAGTGGTGATTGGTGGAGAGAGTCAGGGGTCAAGGGTAAGGGGTCAGGATGTGAAGTAGGAGTTCTGCATGGAGTAGAGGCGGTCGATGGGGTTTCCCACCCGCCCCGCCAGGAGCCCACCGTCCGCCACTGCCAGGAGACAGTCGCCGAGGTGACTGAGGCTCCCGTCGCTGTCCAGATCGTGGAACACAGTCTCTGAATCTAAAGGGAGAAATAGAGTTAGTATGTCTGTCTGTTTAGTCCGTCTGTCCATCTCTCTCTTTTTATATTTCTCTCTTTTTATATTTCTCTCCCTCTCTCTCACCGTAGGAGTGAAGATGTTCAGAGCCCAGCTGAGGGGGTGTGAGTCCATGGCGGAACGGCTCTCCTCCGTAGATGTTGGGGTCCAGAGCCAGTAGCTGCTGTCGTGGCAACGAAGGGTACGACAACAGACCGTCCAATCCGTGACCACTAGAACCGTCTGGGAAGAGAGAGACAGAACATGAATCAATCCCTGCATCTCTTCCTCTCGTCCTGCCCCTTTACCTCCAGAGACATTGTTTCACCTGCCTTGAGGTGAGTTTCCTGAAACTTAGCTACTTTGGCAAGCCACTCTTTTAATTGTTACTTTTGTAGCGAAAGACTAATCTTTCTGTGCATGAATGAACAAAAGTGGTGAAATTAAGCACTTCTATATCTACGATTCCGCGAGTTAAGTGCCAGTTAGCGACAAAGCTTTTGAGAAACCCCTGCTCTGTTCTCCTTTCTCTTACCCTCACTGTCATCGTTGCTCTGTCGCCCACCCCTGCTCGGCCCTCTCCTGGACCCTCCCAGCTGCTCCTGCTCCTGCTGCTGCTGCTGTTGCTGCTGCCTGCGAGCTATCTTCTTCATCTGCAACGCACAGGACCAACACACACTGGCACACTGATAATGGACCCAATGGCGCTATTGCTCTGTCTTTCGTTAAAAGGATAGTTCACCAAAATTGCATTGTTATTTGGGTGAAATATCCTTTTAACTGTGCTTTAGCCATTAAAATAAAATGTTAGCATGCGGTTTCAGAGCAATTGAGCTATTAGATTCATGATTAGTGTTATTGGTTATATTAGTGTCATGGGCGGGGGGGAGTGGGGATTCAGGACAGGTCAAATATCTCACCTTTGCTCTCTGGTTTTGGAACCACACCTGCACGACTCGAACCGTCAACCCGGTCTCAGCTGCCAGTGTCTCTCTCACCTGAAGATAAGAGAAATTAAGCCAGGACACTAAACGGGACAGTGTGTGTATATGTCTGTGTGTGAAAGAAAAAAAGAGAGAAGGAACAAAATAAATAAACCGTGTTACGCCTGGTCTGCTCACCTTTCTGCAAGGTTTGGAGGACACCTCGAAGGAGGCCTTGAAAGCTCTGCGCTGCTGTGTGGTCAAGATGGTGCGTGGTCGCTTTGACCGTTTGTGGTCCTTCCCTTCGCCGCCCTTCCCCCCTACAGAACCGCCCCCACCATCCTCATCCTCACTCTTCACTGAGGGGTGTGGAGAGACACAATAGGATCTTCAATTGACAGACAAACTGGTATCAAATGGTGCCTAGTAGTGAATCCCAATGAAAAAACAAGTCATTAGGTTATCTCCTGTACTTTCTGTACCATAACAAAGTGCCATCCAGTGATTTTATTGGTTGGTTGATTTGTTGGTTGCCCTGTCTTTTCCTGTTACCTGACTCAGTGGGTGTGGGGCTGATGGCAGCCAGCATCTCTCTCTCCTTCTCGTAGTCTCCCCTGCAGAGCAACTGTCCCTCCTTCAGGACAAACTCGTCTCCGCGCTGCAGCCGGCGCTCACACTCACAGCAGCTGAAACAGCCCAGGTGGTACACCTGCCCCAGCACACGCATGATCAGCTCTGAGCGCCCAATCACCTGCAGGCACGCACTGCACTTCCTGACAAACAGCCTATAGGGACAGAGGGGAGAAAGGGTGCGTTCCAGTGTGTAATAGATAAGTTGTCTTTATTGCAGTCGGGTGTGTTCCAGGTTGTCTTTTTTGCAGTCCTGAAGAAGTTTAACGTCTCTAGAATCACAGTAGGAATATGATCAAGTAATATTCTGAGATGTGCAGAAGACACCGTCTTGACCACACAGCAGCACAGAGCTTTTAAGGCCTCATTTGAGGTGTCCTTCCAAACCGTCTTTTTTTGTAGTTGGACTGCAGATGATCAGGTCTCACATCGCTTGCAGGAGTTGTTGTAATTTCTCACTAACATGATATTAGCAGTCCTCTGAGATGTGCCGAGTGACTGAATTAAAGACAACATGGAACGCACCCAAAGGCAGGGACAGATTGCCTGAAAGATTAGACCTCATTTGCACCTGTGAAGATTCTCAATCAAACCTGTGTACGGTATCTAATTAAAATGTCACATCAGCATTTCCCATAACTTAAAGCTTGAACATGTAACATAGCTAACATCTGTTTACTGCAATAACGGTACGTGGTAATGCTTTAGAATGTCGTTCTTCACTGATGACACTTGGGGGCAGTAGTCAACTGATGTGTAGGGAGCCTGCACTGAAGTGTTGGTGGATTCTAGTTTTTTTTACGAATTCTTTACATCAATCTATTGAACGAGCTGGTACAGCCCATCATTACCTACTATTCACAATTAGTAGGATTTAGAAGAGAACATGTGAAACATGTATCGTGCTCGGACAGCTTTTTTTTTAACAGTTCACACACTCATTCACGGGGCTTCGTTGTCTACTTTCCTTTTGTCCATTCACCACTACTCTCGTGTGTCCCACCCCTTTCATTTTCTCCCACTCTTCATTCTCTTCTCATCAACATATCAATTCAATTTAAAGGCCCCAAAACTCATGCCTTTAAATTCCTCTTGAATCCCAGTTGTTTTATCCCTCTATCCCCCCTTCTTCTATCGCTCTCCAGTATTTTCTGACAGGATTCCCAATTCTCCCCCCTCCCTCCATTCTCCTTCGCTCCCTCCCTCCACAGTTCAGTGAAACTAATAAAGACAGGATTAATTAGATTGTTGTTTAAACAGTGCGATGCCCAGACAGACGCTGTAAACTCATAACCAGGGATTGGCCATAGCATGGGGTTAATCTCTCTCTCTCTCCTCTCTCTTTTACACACCAAAACACGCACGCACACACACACACTCTTTCCTCTTTCTTTATCGGTCTCTCTAGCCTAACCCACAAACTCTCACATATATTTACAGGAAACCAAGGTTACTCATCAATATACGGTGAGTACTTCCATATACATTTCTACAATATTTATATGCATATTTAAAAACACACACCTGCACACGCCTAATCATATGATGACATATTGACACAGGAAATCCTGGGTCATTAAACAAGACTGCAAACAATAGGTCTGCTGTGCAGAGACTTAGCTCATAGAAAGAGAGAGACCATAGAGAGAAAAATATGTCTGTTGAGCAAGGGATGACTGGATGAGATGAGAAAGTGACAGGATGACTAGGGACAGAGAGATAGAGGGAGGAAGTTAGAGGGAAGGAGGGAAAGAAGGAGAGAAGTGTTAAGGCTCCCTGACTGGGTGAGAGGAAGGTGTTAGTACCCCAAATCTGAAGGGCGGAGAGGGGAAGAGGTGAGAAGAGGAAAGGAGGAGAGGAGAGTGAGCCAGGTCGGCACATTAGAGCTCCTAATCTGTGATCTTGTCCTGTCCGAACCACAGCTGCCACGGATAATCTCTCTCAATCCATCTGTCTGCCAAACTAGCTAACACTCCCGAAAATTACCCCAATCACAGCCCACCGCTGTCACACATACTTACTTAACCAAACACACTCACTTGCCAAACACACTTACACACACACACGCATGCGCATACTCACACACACACAGACGCACACGCCGATCGAGGAGGACCACTTCAACACTAATCCAGGCAACACCACCACCACGACTATCAATTCACACTCCATTATACCGAGCTGTCTCTGTCTACAACACACAGAAAGTTCTCTCAAGTGCCTCCTCTTAATTGCCTACAGCAATTTTAAGTAAAATATCTCATCCAATAGCCCCAAAAATGGCAAACCAGAATTTTTCATTTTAAAAGGGGAAATCTGCTATTTTTTTTACTTTAACATTCACAACATATACACATTAATTATTGAAGAATATAACTTATGCCGCATGAGCTTAGTTCAATTCTCGTCCTTACGCAAAATATAAGATTGTTTTACTGCTTTGTTTGTAAACAAAGTAATTGTAAACAGACACTGGATAGCCTCAAAATATTGGTTAAAACTATACATTTGATCTCATGGATGGTATACATTTGAGAGTAGTTACATTTCTCCATCCCTCAGCTATTTACAAAATCAATGGCAGGGTGCCGGCTTTGTTATTTGAACTGCAGATTTCCCCTTTAAATCCCAGTTGGTTTTTTAATCCCATTTTATACTGCCAGAATTTACTCAACATAAAGGCGACATGGGACAACGGTCACCATACCACAATTCCTCTGCAGTGTTTAAGTCCTGATTTTAGGTTATTAATCCCATTTCATAGTGCCACATATTGTAGAATTTAATAAACTTGGAAACTGAGGGCAATGGTCACCGAGGGAGGTCTCTAAGTAGATCAGTCTAATCCCCCTAATAGAAGTGTAATTCACAATAGACCCACCCACCTCTGTCCCGAATGGCACCATATTCCCTTTATAGTGCACTACTTTTGACCAAGGCCCAAAGGGGTCTGGTCAAAAGTAGTGCACTATATAAGGGAATATGGTGCCATTTGGGACGCATCCCCAATAACCCAGGGAGAGGAGAAATGGCTCATGGCTGCTATCAAGAACGGTCCCACTTTGGACGAAACATAACGAAGCCTTCATAAACCCTTTATAAAGCTTATATAGGTGTCTCCGAAATGATCACAAGCATTCGTAAGCAAACTGAGTTACATTTTACCCTGCTTGGCACTTTGACCTCCCCAATTCACGGCACCAATGAGATTGACTGGGTTCGAACCCCAGTGGGTTACGACTGTTAATCCACTGCTTGCTCCTATGTGCGTAAGCATGCATGTTCGGTATGTGTCCATCCATGTGAATGGATTAGTGAAAATGTGTATTGGGTTTTGTATTGTCAGCTATCAGTGAATGTTTGTTTTTAGCATATTGGAAATGTAAACTTGGGTGAGGTTGTGGGTATGCTATCTTTACAGTGAATCTGGATGTTACAATCTAGTATAGCTTTAGTATAATTTTGGAGTGTGAGCATGTGTGTGTGATTGTGTACGTGCGCATGCATGTGTGTGTGCACGTTCAAGTGTGTGTGAGCGGATATTGCACTGTGAAGCAGGATGGCTCAGAGCCAGGGTTCAGTAATCACATCATCTCCTTTTATTAAATCTCCCTGCACTGCTTCTGTGTTATTAAAATTTCCCAGCATTCCCCACGATAACGCTCCCACCGCCGCCACCACACACACACACACGCTTGTGACTCACACACACACACTAAGATGCACGCATACAAAAACAGACACATACACAAAAGAAAATGCTGGGTTGTTTGGTTGACCCAACTGCTGTGTTGCAGGCGTTTGGTCACTTGGTCGGGTTGTTTTCTTTAAAAACTGCTGGGTCTTTGGTGCTGGGTTATTGATCCAGCAGGTCAGATCATTAGACTGGAGGCCTAGTTTAGTAGGGTTGTTGCTTTCAGATAGTCATTTTTAGCCACCCATGAGAGTAAACGTCATTCCTGTTAATCTGTTCTGCCGTATAGTTATCACGTGTTTAGATCCATGAAGCTTACAGAAGTGTATGAGGTCCCCTAAAAGCTTAAGATAAATCCCACTGTTGCGATACAATAAGGTGGTATACCTTATTATATTTAAGCAATAAGGCCCGAGGTGGTGTGTGGTAAATGGCCAATATGCCACAGCTAAGGGTTGTTCTTACACACGACGCAACGCAGAATGCCTGGACATAGCTCTTAGCCGTGGTACAAAAGTGTGTGGACACCCCTTCAAATTAGTTTGGCTATTTCAGCCACACGCGTTGCTGACAGGTGTATAAAATCGAGCACACAAGCCATGCAATCTCCATAGACAAACATTGGCAGTAGAATGACCTTACTGAAGAGCTCAGTGACTTTTAACATGGCACCATCATAGGATGCCACCTTTCCAACAACTCAGTTCATCGAATTTCTGCCCTGCTAGAGCTGCCCCGGTCAACTGTAAGTGCTGTTATTGGGAAGTGTAAACGTGTAGGAGCAACAATGGCTCAGCCGTGACGTGGTAAGCCACACAAGCTCACAGAACGGACCGCCAAGTGCTGAAGCACATAGCGTGCAAAAATTGTCTATCCTCATTTGCAACACTCACTACCGAGTTCCAAACGGCCTCTGGAAGCAACGTCAGCACAAGAACTGTTCGTCTGGAGCGTTATGAAATGGGTTTCCATGGCCGAGCAGCCTCACACAAGCCTAAGATCACCATGCGCAATGTCAAGAGTCGGCTGGAGTGGTGTAAAGCTTGCCGCTATTGGACTCAGGAGCAGTGGAAATGCATTCTCTGGAGTGATGAATCACACTTCACCATCTGGCAGTCCGACGAACGAATCTGGGTTTGGCCAGGAGAATGCTACCTGCCCGAATGCATAGTGCCAACTGTAAAGTTTGGTGGAGGAGGAATAATGGTCTGGGGATGTTTTTCATGGTTCGTGCTAGGCCCCTTAGTTCCAGTGGAGGGGAATCGTAATGCTACAGCATACAATGACATTCTAGACGATCCTGTGCTTCCAACTTTGTGGTAGCAGTTTTGGGAAGGCCCTTTCCTGTTTCAGAATGGCAATGCCCCCGTGCACAAAGCGAGGTCCATACAGAAATGGTTTGTCAAGATCGGTGTGGAAGAACTTGATTAGCCTGCACAGAGCCCTGACCTCAACCCCATCTAATACCTTTGGGATGAATTGGAACGCCGACTGCGAGCCAGGCCTAATCGCCCAACATCAGTGCCCGACCTCACTAATGCTCTTGTGGCTGAATAGAACCAAGCCCCTGCAGCAGTGATCCAACATCTAGTGGAAAGCCTTCCCAGAAGAGTAGACGCTGTTATAGCAGCAAAGGAGGGGACCAACTCCATATTAATGCCCATGATTTTAGAATGAGCTGTTCGACGAGCAGGTGTCCACACACCTTTGGTCATGTAGTGTATATTGCCCATATATCACAAACCCCCGAGCAGTGGTGGAAAAAGTACCCAATTATCATACTTGAGTAAAAGTAGAGATACCTTAATATAAAGTTACCCAAGTAAAAGTCACCCAGTAAAAGTATTTGGTTCTAAATATACTTAAGTATCAAAAGTACATGTTATTGCTAAAATATACTTAAGTATCAAAAGTAAAAGTAAAAGTATAAATAATTTCAAATTCCTTATATTAAGCAAAGGGCACCATTTTCATGTTTTTAAAATTTACAGATAGTCAGGGCTACACTCCAATACTCAGACATAATTTAAAAACAATACATTTATATTTAGTGAGTCTGCCAGATCAGAGGCAGTAGGGATGACCACGTGTTCTCTTGATAAGTGCGTGAATTGGACCATTTACCTGTCCTGCTAAGCATTCATCATGTAACAAGTACTTTTAGGTGTCAGGGAAAATGTATGGAGTAAAAAGTACATAATTTTTTAAAGGAATGTAGTGAAGTAAAAGTTGTCAAAAATATAAATAGCAAAGTAAAGATACCCCCAAAAACGACTTAAGTAGTACTTTAAAGTACTTTTACTTAAGTACTTTACACCACTGCCCCCGAGGTACCTTAATGCTATTATAACCTGGTGACCAACGTACCTAGAGCAGAAAAAATAACTTCTGTCATACCCGTCGTACACAGTCTTTTATAAACTGGGTGGTTTGAGCCCTGGATGCTGATTGGCTGACAGCCCTTAGCCGTGGTATATTGGTCATATACCACACCGCCTTGGGCCTTATTTCTTAAACATACCACGGCTGTCAGCCAATCAGCACTCAGGGCTCAAACCACCCAGTTTATAATACAGCATGTAATAAATGATCTTCACATTATAGAAGAATGTGTCAAAATAACAGGTGGCCAATAAAATCTAGCTGAAAATAATTTAAGGATTACATTAAAACAGACCTAGCTGCTAGGTCAACTCAGCATGAGAGTAAAAACTACCCAATTGATGGTTAAATTAACCCATGTTTGGGTAGTCCCCAACAACTCAACTTGTTGGGTTATTCACGCAACCCAACTAGCTGGGTCAAAATAACCCAGCGTGTGTTCTGTCCAATATTTAGCTAGCGTTGGGTTACCAAATAATCCAAAATTGGGTTGTTTTTAACACAGCATTCTTTTGAGCGTATGGGTCACAGACACGGTACATCACAGAACAGTGATATACAAACAGAAACAACTTGCAATCACACACACATATGCAGATGGAAGGCATTTCCTTCAAAGCCTATATGTACTTATAGACAACGTGCATCAGACAGTCTTATTTGATTTCCAAACATTTTGAGGTATACAGTATGAATGACTCTCTGATTAGCATAAAATACAATATCAAGGTCTATTACTAATGACTGGCAGACCAATCTCTCCATAGACTCCTAGCTTTTCTCAGTGCAACTATTATACTGTTCCTAATAATACTTTAGATATTCCATATTCTGATCTCGACTGAAAGACTACCCTTTAATGACAGTTCAGATATGGCATAACATGACCAAATGTAATATACCTGCAAAGAGTAACGTCTGAAAACTGTGCAGAACACTGTGCTTGATGCTTGGGAGAGTGTGAGAGGAATGTGATATGTGTGAGGACATGGATGAGTCTCTGTGTGTGTGTGTGTGTGTGTGTGTTTAGATAAAAGCTAATCCCCAGGCCACCAGAACGCAATATCCTGTCTGGCGGTTTCTCATTTCCTGTCTCTCTCTGGTGGAGCGGGATGCAAGGGGGAGGGTGAAGGAAGACTGGGGAGGGGACTCGTTGCCCCAGAAACAGGAGATACAGCCCCCCGATTTGAGAATGTTGACACCGCTCTCTCTCTCTCTGCCTCTGTCTCTCTCCCTCCCTCTCTCTTTATCTCCCTCCCTCTCTCAGGTCCACCCCCCATCTTTTCTTTTCTCTTTTTTTCTCTCTCGCTCTTCTTCTTTTATTATCTCAGATTTAATAACGGCGAGGCGAGTAGCTTGTTCTTCCATGAAACATTTATTAGCTGTCTGTAATGAAATTGTTGTGGGGGAGGCCAGATGATGGGGACTCATCGGGCATTATGCAAAAACTGTGGCAATATTACTGGGGGGTGACACAGACACACCTCAGCTCACACCTCACCTTCCTCCTCTTCTGTCTTCTCCTCCCTGGCTTTCTTCTTCTCCTAAATCTCTCTCTTTTGCTTTTATCCCATTCTCACTCCCCATCTGCAATGTATCTTCTCTATCAACTTTCTCCAACTTCTTCTCGTTTTCAGTCACATCTCTGTTCTCTTTATGTCCTTTCACTCTGCATTGCTTTGGCACAACGCATGCCTTCATATCACTGTAAGGTTCTGATTCTCCATCTATATTCTCTTCCTACCTCTTCTCTCTTTCACACCCGTTTCATCACCTGTTGACCTGAGCTGCGAGGTGACGTAAGAACCCCTACTGTGTGTCTGGTGGAAGAGAAGGAGTGTGTCTGAAATAGCACAATTTTACTTATATAGAGGCACTACTTTTGACCAGACTGGTAACCTATTCCCTATATGGTGCACTATAGTGAAATACTTTAATACCATTTAGTGTCATTTCAGATGGAGACAAGACATTGTGTTAAAATCCACAGTACTACTCCTCAGTCTGGATATGGAGTACTAAAATTGTCTGTCTGTCTGTCTGTCTGCCTGCCCATACCCCCTGTGGACGACCGTGTATGAGCCAGGACCAACAACATATCCCTAACGCACTCCTACACTCCCCCAGACTGAACTTTTGTGAGTGCAAACACATGGGATGAATTCCAAACAATTCTACAAAAAAAGTGAGTATTCTTCAGAATGGATATCATTGGCTGCAATAGGCTATGCTTCAGTTCTGACTGTGTACTCCATTGTACAGTGGGCTTGCTGCAGTTATGTTGATCAATCAGCTTTGTGGGTTTTGGCATATATGTTTTAGCGGTATATGTTTTAGCAGTATGGGGTAGAATGTCTTGATTTAACCCATTGTGCATACTAACTAATTATCCATCTCCTAGCACAGTTATACTGTATATTACAGTATATACAGAATATAACTATATACCTGTACTGTGCATATATAGTTATTCTCTTAGGCTTGCCATCACTGGAGTGGCTGAGTACATTTGGTAATTAGCGCAGTGTCCAATCAACCCCCTCCCTCCATCACACCCTCCCTCTCCTCCCGTCCTGAGACACAAAGAGGCGCTGAGCGGAGAGGCGATTAAGAGAAAACGAGGGATAAACAGAGAGATAAACTGATTGGTGTCATCACTGCTATCAATCTCAACGAGAGGGAAATGAGGTTTGGAATCGAGAAAACATTATTACAAACCAGACAGTGATGAACGAGGTAATGGAGAGAGGAGGAGCGAGAGAGGGAGGCGGGAGGAGGATAAGGGGGATGGGTGGGAGAGATACTGTATCTGTGTGGAAGACATGATTTCTCTGTTCTCAATCTCAGCATAGGACAACAGTGATTCCACATATAACCATGTAAGATGAGAAGGTGGGCTTCTGGCCTGGCAGTTTGAGAGATTGTTTGGTCAGTGAACGTTGGTCTTGGCTGTGACTCTTGGGGTCTCCGCTCCCGTGTGACTGTGGGAGTCTCCCCTCTCCCCTGCTCCAGACAGGGTCTCCATGTCTCCCACCCCACATAGTGATCTATTAGAGCCAGCATTGAGGGGCCAGAGGGTTGTGTCTAGCAGTTACCTGCGCTACCACCTTGCGTGCAGATGCCCGAGTGAGTGTGGAATCGAATCCCAGTCCCGCCGTACTTTCCACACAAACCTCTAACTTTCGTTTCCTGTCTCTCTCCACTGTCTCTACTACTAAAAACGTCAATGGTGTTTTTACCAACAATACCACCACCTATCGTGATACAGTGATATCCACGTTGTGTTCTACATGTTGATATCCAACCCATATATGTGTGCAGTAGGAGCGAGCTGTGTTGCCTGGTGAGCGGGGGGTGTAGGTAGGCCTCAGAGCCCCCCACTTTAGACTGATATTGAACCTGGGCTCCAGGCTCCTCCAGGCTCTAGTAACCCGCCGGGCCCCAGGGGCGCAGGGCCTTTATTGGTCTGAGACCTGGGTCAGCCCGGAGACTCTGCTCTCTGTTGCTCTGTGGCAAGTGTGTATCAGAGTGTAATTGGGAGATACTGGAGAGTCTGTATGGGCAGCAGTCTGTGTCTCTTTGCCGGTCTTGGAAATTGTGTGTAATAAAAACACACACACAACTCTCGCCTAAGAAAAAGGACTAATATGAAAATATTTGAAAATAATGGCTAGACGGAGATACTGTAGCGGGAGGAGGCAAACAGCAGGGCTTAGCAGAGTGGAACCATGCTCCTCACGTAATGAGTAACCCTAACCCTAGCTTCAACCACTACCCTTAGCTCTAGCTTCAACCACTGCCCTTAGCTCTAGCTTCAACCACTGCCCTTAGCTCTAGCTTCAACCACTGCCCTTAGCTCTAGCTTCAACCACTGCCCTTAGCTCTAGCTTCAACCACTGCCCTTAGCTCTAGCTTCAACCACTGCCCTTAGCTCTAGCTTCAACCACTACCCTTAGCTCTAGCTTCAACCACTACCCTTAGCTCTAGCTTCAACCACTACCCTTACCTCTAGCTTCAAGTCCACATCCCGGTTCAACAATAACCCTGTTGTTGAACTAGGACTAACACAGGAGATCTGGGTTCAGGAGACCCAGTCGGTCATTACAAGGTCACTATGAGAGTGCTATGGGAATGATACAGTAAGTACTTGATTCAATCAGATCCGCTTTAGCCCGCGATAACCGACAACTGCATAGCAGTATTACTGTTTTATTTAGGCGATGTCGGAGGTGGAACTACGTTGGAATTGTCAAATCGGCAAGCGGCTCCCCATGTTATACCTGTCGCGGACATTGCCATTGGATGCACCCAGTCGCATTTGTATGAACTGATTGAATCTACACCTAAGCACACACACAACTCCAGACCGCAAAGGGTTACAGCAAAACAAAAAACCTCCCTCCAATATTAAGCTTTCCACTATTTCTAGTAAATTCTTATACACACAGACACTCACTCCCTTCAAATTATCATACAGTGTGTGTGTGTGTGTGTGGTGCTGATGGAATGACTGCAGGGAACACAAGGAGACATTGTTACGGATCTTCTGAAGGTCATAAGTAAAGACGTGTGCCAAGTCTCTCACAGAGACAGACATACACTGTACACACACTATATAGAAAGAGAGAGACTCATCACATGTACACTATATAGAGAGAGAGATTCAACATGTACAGTTGAAGTCGGAAGTTTACATACACTTAGGTTGGAGTCATTAAAACTCGTTTTTCAACCACTCCACAAATTTCTTGTTAACAAACTATAGTTTTGGCAAGTCGGTTAGGACATCTACTTTGTGCATGACAAGTAATTTTTACAACAATTGTTTACAGACAGATTATTTCACTTATAATTCACTGTATTACAATTCCAGTGGGTTAGAAGTTTACATACGCTAAATTGACTGTGCCTTTAAACAGCTTGGAAAATTCCAGAAAATTATGCCATGGCTTTAGAAGCTTCTGATAGGCTAATTGACATAATTTGAGTCACTTGGAGGTGTACCTGTGGATGTATTTCAAGGCCTACCTTCAAACTCAGTGCCTCTTTGCTTGACATCATGGGAAAATCTAAAGAAATCGGTCAAGACCTCCACAAGTCTGGTTCATCCTTGGGAGCAATTTCCAAATGCCTGAAGGTCACACGTTCATCTGTACAAAAAATAATACGCAAATATAAACACCATGGGATCACACAGCCGTCATACCGCTCAGAAAGGAGACGTGTTCTGTCTCCTAGAAATGAACGTACTTTGGTGCGAAAAGTGCAAATCAATCCCAGAACAACAGCAAAGGACCTTGTGAAGATGCTGGAGGAAACAGGTACAAAAGTATCTATATCCACAGTAAAACAAGTCCTATATCAACATAACCTGAAAGGCCGCTCAGCAAGGAAGAAGCCACTGCTCCAAAACCGCCATAAAAAAGACAGACTATGGTTTGCAACTGCAGATGAGGACAAAGATCGTACTTTTTGGAGAAATGTCCTCTGGTCTGATGAAACAAAAATGGAACTGTTTGGCCATAATGACCATCGTTATGTTTGGAGGAAAAATGGGGACGCTTGCTAGCCGAAGAACACCATCCCAACCGTGATGCACGGGGGGTGGCAGCATCATGTTGTGGGGGTGCCTTGCTGCAGGAGGGCCTGGTGCACTTCACAAAATAGATGGCATCATGAGGCAGGAAAATTATGTGGATGTATTGAAGCAACATCTCAAGACATCAGTCAGGAAGTTAAAACTTGGTCGCAAATGGGTCTTCCAAATGGACAATGACCCCAAGCATACTTCCAAAGTTGTGGCAAAATGGCTTAAGGACAACAAAGTCAAGGTATTGGAGTGGCCATCACAAAGCCCTGACCTCAATCCTATAGAAAATGTGTGGGCAGAACTGAAAAAGCGTTTGCGAGCAAGGAGGCCTACAAACCTGACTTAGTTACACCAGCTCTGTCAGGAGGAATGGGCCAAAATTCCCTCAACTTATTGTGGGAAGCTTGTGGAAGGCTACCCGAAACGTTTGACCCAAGTTAAACAATTTAAAGGCAATGTTACCAAATACTAATGGAGTGTATGTAAACTTCTGACCCACTGGGAATGTGATGAAAGAAATAAAAGCTGAAATAAATCATTCTCTCTACTATTATTCTGACATTTCACAGTCTTAAAATAAAGTGGTGATCTAACCGACCTAAGACAGGGAATTTTTACTAGGATTAAATGTGAGGAATTGGGAAAAACAGAGTTTATTTGGCTAAGGTGTATGTAAACTTCCAACTTCAAATGTACACACTATATAGAGAGAGACTCAACACATATACACACACACAAATCTATCTCTATATGAGAGACTCAAGATGGGGCACTCATTCTATAGCCTACTTACAACATGGGAGCAAGTCTACTCTGTATAGGTTAAGTCTTTGATCTAGGTTAGGCAATACAACATGGTCATTCATTCTATACTTTCAATAATTATATGGATGTACCAATATCGAATGCGATAAGCAAGATTTTCTTAAACACCTGAACTCATGGGTAACACCTAAACTGTAAGTGTCAAAGTATTCACACCCCTTGAAATTTTGTTGTGTTACAGTCTGAATTTCAAATGGATTAAATTGAGATTTTATGTCCCTGGCCTACACACAATACTCCATAATGTCAAAGGGAATTATGTTTTTATACATTTGTACAAATTAATAAAAAATGAAAAGCTGAAATGTCTTTAGTCTAAGTATTCAACCCCTTTGTTATGACAAGCCAAAATAAGTTCAGGAGTAAAAATGTGCTGAACAAGTCACATAATAAGTTGCATGGACTCACTCTGTGTGGAATAATAGTGTTTAACATGATTTTTGAATGTCTACCTCATCTCTGTACCACACACACAATTATCTGTAAAGTCCCTCAGCCAAGCAATGAATTTCAAACACAGATTCAACCACAAAGACCAGTGAGGTTTTCCAATGCCTCGCAAAGAAGGGCACCTATTGGTAGGTGATTTTTTTTTAAAGCAGACATTGAATATCCCTTTGAGCATGGTGAAGTTATTAACTACACTTTGAATAGTATACACCCAGTCACTACAAAGATACAGTGTCCTTCATAACTCAGTTGCCGGAGAGAAAGGAAACCGCTCAGGGATTTCACCATGAGGCTAATGGTAACTTTAAAACAGATACAGAGTATAATGGCTGTGATAGGCAAAAACTGAGGACGGATCAACAATGTTGTAGTTACTCCACAATACTAACCTAATTGACAGAGTCAAAAGAAGGAAGCTTGTACAGAATAAAAATATTCTAAAACATGCATCCTGTTTGCAACAAGGTACTAAAGTAATACTACAAAAAATGTGGCAAAGAAATTTACTTCATGTCCTGAATACAAAGCGTTATGTTTGTGGAAAATACAACGCAACACATCACTGAGTACCACTCTTCACGTTTTCAAGCATGGTGATGGCTGCATCATGTTATGGTATGCTCGTCATCGGCAAGGATTAGGGAGTTTTTTAGGATAAAAAGAAACGGAATAGAGCTAAGCAGAAGCAAAATCTTAGAGGAAAACCTGGTTCAGTCTGCTTTCCAACAGACACCAGGATATAAATGCACCTTTCAACACGGCAATAACCTAAAACACAATGCCAAATATACACTGGAGTTGCTTACCAAGACGACATTGAATGTTCCTGAGTGGCATAGTTACAATTTTTACTTAAAATTGTCTTGAAAATATATGGCAACACTTGGCTGTCTAGCAATGATCAACAAACAATTTGACAGAGCTTGAAGAATTTCAAAAATTCTATTTTGTACAGTACAGGTGTGCAAAGAGACTTACCCAGAAAGACTCATTGCTGTAATCGCTGCCAAAGGTGATTCTAACATGTATTGACTCAGGGGGTTGAATACTTATGTAATCAAGATAGTGTTTTTTTCATGAATGTTTTACAAATATTATAATTGTTCTTCCACTTTGACATTAGAGTATTTTGTGTAGATCGTTGACAATTAAATCAATTTTAATCCCACCTTGTAACACAACAAAATGTGGGGAAAGTAATGGAGTATGATTACTTACTGAAGGCACTGTAGTATCAGAGACTTTTAGAGGGACTGAGACAGTGAACTCATTAACTCAATACTATTTCATATCTGTCGCACTCCAATTCCCCCTACTAACACCTCACCCAAATGACCCCGTAACGAAACACACTCATCTTAGTTGTCTATTATTAACATGCTAAGAATGTCCAAAGAACCTGTAACTGAAACCTTCTCTACTACTCTCTCTACTCTATAGCCCCTTCACCTATTTATCTGTCTGTCTCTCTCTCTCTCCCTCTTCTCTCATTTCCTCCCTCTCTCATCCAGATGTATGCTACAGTGGGAGAGTCTGTGCGCCTGGACGTCTTCTGACACTTTTCACAACAATGATAACGACCTGCAGGCTACGTCCTTCAGCCATCCATCCCTGGGGATCTCACACACACCACCAACAAACAAACGCACAAGTCGAATGCACACACGACCACACACATGCATACGCACACGTTGAACGCATGCATGCATGCACGCGCACACACACCCACACATAGACCGACCAACAGACCCCCAGACTGATAGAAACTCCACACCAAGTCACATTTATCAGAGAGGAAAGTGGAGCTAGCTTACTGCCTCACTAATAGCAATCAAGCGTGTCATGTATATACCCACCAAACATTCAGGGACTAGTGTCTGCAGGTTTTTGTTTTTACCTTTCAAATTAGACCTAGACAACCAGGTGAGGGGAGTTCTTTACTAATGTGACCGTAATTCATCAATCAAGTTCAAGGGAGGAGCGGAAACTCGCAGACACTCGGCCCTCCATGGAATTCGTTTGACACGTTTTACATATGTTCTGTCATATATTCCATAAATACCAGTTCCTATAAGCCCCTGAGCCATTTCACAAGTTTGTTCTATCCCGAAACCAGCACACCTGATTCAGGAGGGGCACAAGGACTAGGTGACAAAACAGATTGATTAAGACAACGCAAACTCTAACGTTTGTGTGTCTTTTGGGATTTTAGTAGTATTGACGTTCTCTTACTTTTCGTAGTCATGCTTGCAGTAGAGCAGACGGTCTCTGCAGTAGCATGTCCCATTAAGCGCGCTCAGACACACCGCACACTTGACGCAGGTCTCGTGCCACGAGCGCTCGTTGACACGCAGTAGGAAGCGATCCGCAATGGGCGACTCACACCCCGCGCACACCTCGCCCCCTCCGCCCATATGTTCTGAACCTGAGGGGAGAGGAGGGCAAAGGGGGATACCTAGTCAGTTGCACAACTGAATGCATTCAACCGAAATATGTCTTCCGCATTGAACCCAAACCATCTGAATCCGAGAGATGCGGGGGCTGCCTTAATCGAAGTCCACGTCATCGGAGCTTATAGTGTGTGTGTGTGTGTGTGGTCAAATCTGTAAATGTCAAGCAGAACTTGATTTTTTTTGGTTAATTCGATATTACTTCCAGCAAGGTCCAGAATTATTTTATGACAAAAATAGTAATACAAATGTATCGCATATCAAATGTATTACATATTTATCATATATTTCTCACATTTATAACATATAAAGTTCAGAATTTAAAACGTTCTGTCACTGTAACCTTTGAAATGTCAATGGATATTCATTTCATTATTGGACTATAATGTTAAAATCATTATGTGCCAGTCAGGCCCAAGATGTCAGTCCCATTTCACTCCTCACCGAATGGCGTGGAGGCTGGAGGCTGCTGAAGACATGATTGGGTCTCCTCTGTTTTCATCCCGACCCTCCTTCCTTCGTCGTGTTCGCTGGACGAGAAGGAGAAGAGAGAAAAGGGACAGTTACCCTCTAAATACAAGCCTGTAGTCAACAAGTGTGTAGAAAGAAAAAATTGAGGAGAGATTGTCGTCGCCGAAAAGTGAGAAAGAGGATATACTGCAAGGCGGAAATAAAACCCCTTAAAATAAAAAAGTCAATGAAAGACACGTAGGCTAAGGCCTAAACATGACCGTGGATATTATATTTCGGTGTCCTCTTGAAAACATATTTAATATAGAATGTATGAATTCATTACATAAACAGTCGACCTGCAATGTGCACATATTGCAAAAGGAATAACATCGTATAGAACTATTGCCTTGGATTGGATAAATGCATAGGATATAAAATAAATGTGCTAGGCTTAATAGGCTACTCAATTCGGTCTACTCAACAGAGTTTTAAACACCTGACACACTGAGATTTAACGTTGGAGCCGAAGGTGGTGTGTGGTCCTACTCATGTTTATTTATTTGCATATATGATATCCGATGTCAGATTGGGGGTCGAACCGGATATCTGGTTTTGCCCTAATATTGACCAAAAACAGGTCGGGATTAAACCCCGTGACCTGCTGACGCCACACCACTACACAAACCCATAAACGGCCCAAATCCATCCCAGTCCGTTGTTGGAGAGGGAAAATGCAATACCTGATATTTCAAATAAATAAAGATAATTTTGTCGAATAGGATTCATAGAAATGTATGAAATCAAAATTCCAAATAAAGCATGGGGATTCATTAATATACTTTGAATAATAATACCAATATGAATAATAATACGCTAATAACTGTTAATAGAATAATAATAATATGATAATACATTTACTAACGGTGTTAATGGTGTGGTAGGCTATAGAATTACTCCATCCCGATACTTAGTAATGGACTTCTCAGACCTATTCCATGAACACAAACGTAATCTACATAAATCGTGACATTTCAATAATGCACTATATTCAATAGGCCTATTGCAACATAGCGTGGACATGTTTATCTATTAATCGACAATATTCTAAATCAAAGTGACATTAAGTTTGGTTTTTATGAATATTTATAATTAAGAACGCCTAAATCTAATTCCAGCCGATACCCTACATTTCGAAAGGAACTAATTGTTCTGAATGACCGATTTAATTGAAATACATTATTTATTTTTTAAATTGATCTAGGCTTGAAATGATACATTCTCAATTATTGGGTTAAAAGATAACAATTCTTCATCGAATATGAAGCTTACATGTTTATGAAATGAACTGATAAAGACTTTCAAGACACATTTGCTCTCATTGGAGGAATGAGGGTGTCACGGCTTCGAATAAAAATAAAAGGAATAATAAAAAAATGAAACCTGAAAAATCATCAAGAAATGTGAATCATAATTGATTTAGGCTAATATGAATACATAGGCAAAATTTTAATTTACACCGTCATTACAAATCGAAATAATTATTAGGCCTCGTATAAAATAGCCTACTAAATCAAATAATTTAGGCCTATTAACGTGCATAGACTACAGAACTGTATCCACTAACTTCAAAAATATGTATTTCAATTGATTATTATTCCAAATGATCGCAACAGTGATTCCAACATAGGTTATAACATAATATTAGAAAACCACATAAACCAATAAAATCACTTGAAAAACAAATATGGAATATTTTTGTTTTCGACAAAACTGCTATAATGGACACTATATGTCATAGAATTTGAGCCTTGTTGTTGCCTTGCTTGCCAAAGCGGGCGCGTCTCTATTCGCCTATTTCTGAGAGCTCATAACTAATTGCAATTGCATGTCTATTATTCATAACTGTGTAAGGGTCATGCAGACTAATACTGTGGACCAGAACGGTATATCCTTAAACTACTATCATATAAGCTTTATGTTATACCAATACTATATTGGACAAAACTGAAGGGGCACCTGGTTTAGTCTCACCCCCCCCCCCCCCCCCCACCCCCCCACCCCCTCTAAATAAAAAGCATAGGCCTATATAAATCTTTAGGCCCTGTGTGGTGATAGGGCTATCAAAGCTTTACACATTGGTTAACGTTGAGAAACTTTATAGGTGAAGAACAATATGTTCTGTGAACACCAACGTCTGGGGAATGTGCTCGGAAGTTGTAAGTTAAGGTTAGGGTCAGGGAAGGGTTATGGTTAAGGTTAGGGTGAGGGTAGGGTTTAAGATGAGGGTTTAGGGTAGGGATGTCCCATGGATCGCAGATAGCACTAACAATGAAAGATCGCCTATATGCACCGTATTTGCTGGTAATGCCGTCAATTTTCTTGGAGCTATGTTATTACTGCATCATTATCACACGTTCACAATACGGCTAATCAACATTTGATATCATATTTTCCCTTACATTTCCCCCATTATATTCACATAACTAGGCTACCACTGCCCTTTTCAATTTGCGTCACCCTGTTGCCTATATTATCCACAACATGATATAAACTGTTCGACAAAATATTTTTGTTTGGGATAAATAGGCTATTTCTTTATGGGCTAATACCACCCCACATTTCAACAACTCATTGGAAAGACATAGACCTTTCAGACCAAATAAAATCTAACTTTATTTGTCACATGCGCCGAATTACAAGTGTAGACCTTACCGTGAAATGCTTACTTACAAGCCCTTAACCAACAGTGCAGGTTAGTTGAGTTAATTTGTACATGTAGGTAGGGGTGAAGTGACTATGCATAGATAATAAATAGTGAGTAGCAGCAGTGTACAAACAAATGGAGGGGGGGTCAATGTAATAGTCCGGTGGCCATTTGATTAATTGTTCAGCAGTCTTATGGCTTGGGGGTAGAAGCTGTTAAGGAGCCTTTTGGTCCTAGACTTGGCGCTCCGGTACCGCTTGCCGTGCGGTAGCAGCGAAAACAGTCTATGACTATTGGCTACAGCCGAGGTTGTGGCTATTATCAAATTATATTCTCTGTAACAAACTCGATGAGGAGCGAGACTCCATCATCATCAATATCATACAGGTAGACATGAGATAGGCCAGTGCTTTTCATACCCATCAACGGGGACCCCCAGACGTTCCACAACGTCTGGAGGTCAGGTGAATCAGGTGTGCTAGCTCTTGCATAGTTGACATTTTGGAACGGGCTGGGGTCTCGGGGTTCCTGATGAGAGCTCTGAATACCCCTGAGATAGGCTATAATATTTTCAAAAAGATCGATAAGGACTAAAGGTTTACTATGGACCGCAAGCCTAAAATAAGACAGAACATGTATCGCGACAACCTTATTATTCAACAAAATATTGATGTCAAATATGACAAACTATTTGAGTATTTAAAAGTATGCTATGTTAAAGTTGATAGGCCTACACATATGAATTTAAGTAGGCTAGTCAAATAGCAGATTAGGCTACAGGCAATATGCAACACATAACCTACACTTGGATAAAAGTCAAACCTTTGTAGGAATTCCCATCAGCCTCTGAAATAATAACATCGAGAAACCGATGTAGGATCGCTCCTATTTCCAAGGAAGAATAAGACACGTAAAGGGTTTGGCCTGGTTAAATGTGCTGAAAACTGGAACTATATCTG
Organism: Salvelinus fontinalis; assembly: GCF_029448725.1. Classification (NCBI taxonomy): domain Eukaryota; kingdom Metazoa; phylum Chordata; class Actinopteri; order Salmoniformes; family Salmonidae; genus Salvelinus; species Salvelinus fontinalis. The sequence goes on from NC_074698.1 coordinate 2,018,412, forward strand.
CAACATATCTGCGAATTGAGGTTGGCAACGCACCGACAACCTGTCGACGCGTTCTGGATGTTGGCGGCAGACGCACATACCTTGAGGTGAAACACACTCCTTCCGAAACCTCTATCGGTAGCATTAAAATAGCATAAGACTAGTCGGTCCGTGAATGTGCACGCGTCGTATAGTCCTATTTCAAACTCCAGAAGGCGAATAGCAGCAAATTAGCATGTTATGTTTCAGGCAAACTATTCTATTGTGCTCTCTTTTCTCCCCGTCGCTCTAAAGCGGACTGTGCGCCCGGAGTTCGGTGAGCATGAAACGACTGAGAGGAGGAGGAGCAGGAGAAACGGCGACGGTTCTTACGAGTGAGGGGGGTGTCTTGACGTAGTGATAACGTGCTGTAATGGTAAAATGGATAATATGGAATCACCATCGGGTGATCAATGTTGTTCTTTTTGGTTTATTGGATTGTTTTAACAAAACCACAAAGCATTAGCATTGACATTAACATTACTTTCAATCAAATTCAGTGTAGAAAAAAATCATCAATTGACCATCAATGCGTAGTTTATAGATACTCTTTTGAAATAGTGCTGCTGCATTATAGGAGCAATTACAGTGAATTACTTTTATGAGATTTTGTTATTTCAAAACGTATCTTATGCTTGGCTATACCCCATATTCTCAACTGTTGAGATGACATCGAAATATTTTGATAGTTAGGCCTATTGAGGTTAAAAAGGCCTATAAAGGTTAAATGGTTTTTGCCCTAGCACTACACAGCTAATTCAAATACTCAACTAATCTTCAAACTTTTTTTAAGGCAAAAAACAAAACGTGCACCCCTTGGGGTCCCGAGGACCGAGTTTGGGAAACGCTGGACTAGGCCCTATACATGGTGTGACCAACCTACATGTGTAAAGAGAAAGGGTTTGATGAGTTATGTGTGGATGAGACAAAACATACACCTAGCATACACCTAAACAAATGTTTTCCTACGTGCTAGAAACAATAAGTATAAGGTTTATCGTTTGGCCCCTTTTGTAAAAAAAAAACTATAAAAAAAATGATTGCACTTTTCATGCAGTGAATTCTACTGCCACCGTGTGGCAAGAGAGGTGGATGCGCGTTGCTTATAGCCATCCTACTGTTCTTCCATGATGATAAAGTGAATCACCCCAGGAATTCTATGGAATGCTTTTGTACAAAGTCCATACAGGAATTAATCTGACTGGAATTCATATCAAATGGATCCAATTGTGGAAATAGTTGTTATTAGTTAATACGGAAAATATTATAAAAGGGAAGCTCAATGTAAGTACATCTTTATATTTGTTTATTAATGGAAATATTACAGCATTCCAATGAGCTGCCTATAAAACATAGACAAATCCCACATCTATCAACCGTTTGTGTGCAGTAGAAGCCTGGCATTCACGTTTTTAAGGGAATAACAAACAGTGCACGAAACACATGTCAGAGCTGGAGGGGGGATCAACTTTTTTCAGAATTCATCAAGAGGATGAGGTTATAGACAGAGATTTATTGTCCAGCCCTATGACCGTAAGAGGACAGACTATCTAGCCTATGTATTTGTGTGTGCTATGCTGCATAGAGCATACTTCTCCCCACAACTCTCACACTCTATTGAAATATTTTCCTTAGCAGTCCCGAGTTACAGTTACGAATATTTCAGAGCAGTCCAGATTATCTTTACAAAAAAAAAATGCACATATTTGTCTCGTCCAAGTTTTACTGAAGAGAGAGAGACTGTCAACAAACCCCCCCCCCCTAAAAACCTTGAGAGAGTAGTCTGTCTGCAGTCTGTAACTATGCCAGGGTTGGACTCCAGAAAGAGAGAGAGTGCTTCCTCATTATCGGGATGAATGTGTCCCAAATGGAACCCTATTCCGAATCCTTACATAGGGCGCTGGTCAACAGTAATGTACTATTGGGAATAGAGTGCCATTTGGGGCAGAGACACATGGACTTCTCTTTAAAAGGGGTTATTACAGTGATTCTCCTGCTATATTTAGGTTCTGGAGTCACTTCTTCACCAGAGCTGGCTGTTGGTTGCTGGCCCAATCCTGGCTTGTTAGAGATACAGTGTGTATTCATATGTGCACACCATGGCAAATCGTTTCACAATGAAAACAAGTTTCGGCATCACTTTGTAATAACTCCATGTAATAAAGCATTTATAATGGATCAGTAAATAGTTTATTCATCACTTATTCATCATTACTCATTCATAAAATGTTTAATATAAAGTCAGCAAAAAAAGAAACGGCCCCTTTTCAGTACCTTGTCTTTCAAAGGTAATTCAAAAAAGTCCACATAACTTCACAGATCTTCATTGTAAAGGGTTTAAACATGTTTCCCATGCTTGTTCAATGAAGCATAAACAATTAATGAACATGGACCTGTGGAACAGTCGTTAAGACCCGAACAGCTTACAGACGGTAGGCAATTAAGGTCACAGTTATGAAAACTTAGGACACATAAAGAGGCCTTTCTACAGACTCTGAAAAACACCAAAAGAATAAAGACAGGGCTACAGGGAGGCAGGACGGACAGCTGATTGTCCTCGCAGTGGCAGACCACGTGTAACAACACCTGCACAGGATCAGTACATCCGAACATCACACCTGCGGGACAGGTACAGGATGGCAACAACAACTGCCCGAGTTACACCAGGAACGCACAATCCCTCCATCAGTGCTCAGACTATCTGCAAAAGGCTGAGAGAGGATGGACTGAGGGCTTGTAGGCCTGTTGTAAGGTAGGTCCTCACCAGACATCACCAGCAAAAACGTTGCCTATGTGCACAAACCCACCGCCGCTGGACCAGACAGGACTGTCAAAAAGTGCTCTTCACTGACGAGTCGCGGTTTTGTCTCACCAAGGGTGATGGTCGGATTCGCGTTTATCGTTGAAGGAATGAGCGTTACACCGAAGCCTGTACTCTGGAGCGGGATCGATTTGGAGGTGGAGGGTCCGTCATGGTCTGGGGTGGTGTGTCACAGTATCATCGGACTGATCTTGTTGTCATTGCAGGCAATCTCAACGCTGTGCGTTACAGGAAAGACATCCTCCTCCCTCATGTGGTACCCTTCCTGCAGGCTCATCCTGACATGACCCTCCAGCATGACAATGCCACCAGCCATACTGCTCGTTCTGTGCGTGATTTCCTGCAAGACAGGAATGTCAGTGTTCTGCCATGGCCAGCGAAGAGCCCGGATATCAATCCCATTGAGCACGTCTGAGACCTGTTTGATCGGAGGGTGAGGGCTAGGGCCATTCCCCCCAGAAATGTCCGGGAACTTGCAGGTGGCTTGGTAGAAGAGTGGGGTAACATCTCACAGCAAGAACTGGCAAATCTGGCACAGTCCATGAGGAGATGCACTACAGTACTTAATGCAGCTGGTGGCCACACCAGATACTGACTGTTGCTTTTGACCCCCCCCCCCCCCCCCCCTCCTTTTGTTCAGGGACACATTATTCAATTTCTGTTAGTCACATGTCTGTGGAACTTGTTCAGTTTATGTCTCAGTTGTTGAATCTTGTTATGTTCATACAAATATTTACACATGTTAAGTTTGCTGAAAATTAACACAGTTGACAGTGAGAGGACGTTTCTTTTTTTGTTGAGTTTAGGTCTGTTTAAACCATTTTCTAATCATTAGTTAAGTATTTTTGCAAGGCCTGATCTAAAGTGTGGGCTATTTATACTTAAAAAAATGCTTTGAGTTACCAGTGTAATTTCTCACAAAAAGCTGGACATGTCATTCATTGGTAGACATTCTAGAAGTACCTCCTACGCCTGAAGGTTTCAAAATGCCCCCTAGAACATACCAACAGTTAAACAATAAGCACACAATACAGACGATGTTAAAATATCTTGAACATTTTATTCCAAAACAGTCACACTGTTGTAATAGTGTGATGTGTGACATCAGACTCACTCTATGTTGAGTCATTTTTTTTTTTTATTGTCTGAAAATGCTAACATTAGCGTTTCTTGACAGTGACATTTCTACCAAAACCAAAGTGTGGATTGCAGTCACTCGTTTGAACAGTCTACAGACTGCGTGCGAGGTAGGGAAACAAATATCTGAATTCATAACTTCGCTGAATTATCCCATTATGTTTAAAGAGTTACTACCTTCAAAGGCCCAGTGAAAGTGCCGCCAAACAAAGCCGTGTGAAAATAGTCTGTGGTTAAAAAAACTGAAGCACTGGAAGCATTTTAAGGTTATACATGTAACATTTATATCTGCAAATCATACATGGAACATATCTATCTCAATCACATAGGCCTATTGGTAGTAATGGAGGAATAGAGAGAACCACCGAGGTTGACAACATTAGCAAAACATTCACATTACAATAGAGGACTGCATTCCCGTGGGAGACAGGGTGGAGTGAGCTGCTTCACATAAGCCTAAAAGAACATTGCGGGACTGCAGTTGGGTTTGGGATCAGTTCTTGCAGTAGCAGGTGGGAGTCGGAGAGAAAGCCAGCAGTGAAAAGCTGCGGGTGAGGGCGGGAGAGGGTGCAGGCAGGAGCGGGATGAATAAATCAGTCTGGTGCAGACCTCTACATTACAACTTTTCCTCATGTCCTTGCAACAGTTGTTTTACAACAGTTTTCGTGAATAAAATGTTTGATATATTTCCTTAAAGGCCCAGCGCAGTCAAACACGAGATTTTCCTGTGTTTTATATATATTTCCACAATATGAGGTTGGAATAATACTGTGAAATTGTGGAAATTATGATAATGCCCTTTTAGTGTAAGACTTTCTACTTAATTTTTTGTTGTTGCCTGTTTTGGTGGTAAATTAGTTAATAGACCATTAAGAAAGTGTTCCAAACCTCTGTCAATAACAGCTACTGTAGTTTTTTAGGTTTCCCCTCCCACCCAGACCACTCCCAGACAGTCCTAGCAAAATTCTTTCTTGAGAAATTTCTCATTGCTAAAAAGCAATTTTTTGTTTCTTTTTGACCATTTTAAGGTTACCCAGAAATGATTTGATATTGAGATAAAAACGTCTGCATTGGATCTTTAAACATCCTGTGTTGTGTCCTTGTTCTTTTACCATTGATACTGTATATTCTAGGCTATTTTCAGACCTTAAGGAGCATCAGGTACAGCTGGACTGTCTACCAATGGCATGTCCATTTTTTTGTGAAAAATTACACTGGTCACTCAAAACATTTATAAAGTACCTATAAAGTGTAAATAGCACACACTTTAGATGAGGCCACTTTAGATATGGACAGTGTGCGAGTAGGCCCTTTGATGAGCGTTTCATTTATGTGTATGTGCATCACCGTGATGAGTTACAGTACCAGTCAAAAGTTTGGACACACCTACTCATTCAAGTTTTTTTTTTTTTTTCTTTTTTTTTTTTCTACATTGTAGAATAATAGTGTAGTCATCAAAGCTATGAAATGACACATATGGAATCATGTAGTAACCAAAAAAGTGTTAAACAAATCTAAATATATTTTATATCTTCAAAGTATCCACCCTTTGCCTTGATGACAGCTTTGCACACTCTTGGTATTCTCTCAACCAGCTTCATGAGGAATACTTTTCCAACAGTCGAAAGAGTTCCCACATATTCTGAGCACTTGTTGTCTGCTTTCCTTCACTCTATGATCCAACTCAACCCAACCCCCCCCCCCCCAAAAAAATGATAGTACCACTAAGCGCAAACCAGATGGGATGGCGTATCACTGCAGAATGCTGCTTGTGTGTGTTTAAAAAAAAATGTGGCTTGAATTCCGCGTCCGGGAGACCCATGGGGCGGCGCACAATTGGCCCAGCCTCGTCCGGCTTAGGGGAGGGTTTGGCCGGCAGGGATGTCCTTGTCCCATCATGCAGTAGCGACTCCTGTGGTGGGCACGCTGACACGGTCGCCAGTTGCACAGTGTTTTCTCCGACACATTGGTGCGGCTAGCTTCCGGGTTAAGTGAGCATTGTGTCAAGAAGCAGTGTGGCTTGGTTGAGTTGTGTTTCGGAGGACGCACGGCTCTCGACCGTCGCCTCTCCCGAGTCCGTACGGGAGTTGCAGCGATGAGACAAGACTGTAACTACCAATTGGATACCACAAAATTAGGGAGAAAACGGGGTAAAAAAAAGTGTGCCTTGATTTTGAAATAAATCACTGACAGTGTCACCAGCAAAGCACCATCACACCTCCTCCTCCATGCTTCATGGTGGGAACCACACATGCAGAGATCATCCGTTCACCTACTCTGCTTCTTACAAAGACACGGCGGTTGGAACAAAATAATCAAAAATTTGGACTCATCAGACCAAAGGACAGATTTCCACTGGTCTAATGTCCATTACTCGTGTTTCTTGGCCCAAGCAAGTCTCTTCTTATTATTGGTGTCCTTTAGTAGAAGTTTCTTTGCAGTAATTCAACCATGAAGGCCTGATTCACACAGTCTCCTCTGAACAGTTGATGTTGAGATGTGTCTGTTACTTGAACTCTGTGAAGCATTTATTTGTGCTGCAGACGGAGGTGCAGTTAACTCTAATGAATTTATCCTCGGCAGCAGAGGTAACTCTGGGTCTTCCTTTCCTGTGTCGGTCCACATTGTTTATGTGACTGCACTTGAAGAAACTTCAAAAATTCTTGACATTTTCCGGGTTGACTGACCATGTCTTAAAGTAATGATGGACTGTTGTTTCTTTTTGCTTATTTGAGCTGTTTTTGCCATAATATGGACTTTGTCTTTTACCAAATAGGGCTATCTTCTGTATACCACCACTACCTTGTCACAACACGATTGGCTCAACCAAATTAAGAAGGTGTCACGATCGTTCTCCTCCTCTTCGTCTGAAGAGGAGAAGCATGGGTCGGACCAATACGCGTCAAGGTATGCAGTCATAATGAATTTATTTAAATGAAAGACGAACACTTAATACACACTATACAAAATAACAAAACAACAAAACGACCGTGAAGCTACAAACGTTGTGCACATACAAACAGGCTACAAACGTTCTTACATAGACAATTACCCACAATTATTGAGAGCCTATGGCTACCCTAAATAAGGCTCCCAATCAGAGACAACCGAAATCAGCTGTCTCTAATTGGGAACTCATTCAGGTAACCATAGACTCTTCTAGATCACTCACCAACATAGACAACGCTAGACATCTACACTAAACATTTACATTACATTTAAGTCATTTAGCAGACGCTCTTATCCAGAGCGACTTACAAATTGGTGCATTCACCTAATGACATCCATCCTAAACACAAAACCATATTTTACACCCCATAACCCCTTTACCAAATAAACATCCAAAACCAACAAAACATAAACATTACCCATGTCACACCCTGACCTAACTAAAATAATCAAGAAAACAAAGAATAATAAGGCCAGGGCGTGACATAACCCCCCCCTTGAGGCGCGAACTCCGGGCGCACCATACACAGTCTAGGGGAGGGTCTGGGTGGGCTCCCCTCCACGGTGGCGGCTCCGGCTCTGGTCGTAGTCCCCACGTCACCACAGTACCTAACCACCTCCTAGGCCTCCTCCAAACGACCCCCCTCCACATTAACCCCATTGCATTAAGGGGGAGTTCCGGACTAAGGGACAGCTCCGGACTAAGGACCAGTACCAGGGTAAGAGGCAGTACCAGGGTCAGGGGCAGTACCAGGATAAGGGGCAGTACCAGGGTAAGGGGCAGCACCAGGGTAAGGGGCAGCACCAGGGTAAGGGGCAGCACCAGGGGAAGGGGCAGCTCCAGGGTAAGGGGCAGCTCCGGACTGAGGAATGGCAGCTCCGGACTGAGGGACTGCAGCTCCGGACTGAGGGACTGCAGCTCCGGACTGAGGGACGGCCCATGGCTGGCTGACAGATCTGGCTGCTCATGGCTGGCTAACGGATCTGGCTGCTCATGGCTGGCTAACTGATCTGGCTGCTCATGGCTGGCTGACGGATCTGGCTGCTCATGGCTGGCTGATGGATCTGGCTGCTCATGGCTAGCTGACGGATCTGGCTGCTCATGGCTAGCTGACGGATCTGGCTGCTCATGGCTAGCTGACGGATCTGGCTGCTCATGGCTAGCTGACGGATCTGGCTGCTCATGGCTAGCTGACGGATCTGGCTGCTCATGGCTAGCTGACGGATCTGGCTGCTCATGGCTAGCTGACGGATCTGGCTGCTCATGGCTAGCTGACGGATCTGGCTGCTCATGGCTAGCTGACGGATCTGGCTGCTCATGGCTAGCTGACGGATCTGGCTGCTCATGGCTAGCTGACGGATCTGGCTGCTCATGGCTAGCTGACGGATCTGGCTGCTCATGGCTAGCTGACGGATCTGGCTGCTCATGGCTGGCTGACTGATCTGGCTGTTCCTGTCTGGTTGGCGGCTCTGGCAGATCCTGTCTGGTTGGCGGCTCTGGCAGATCCTGTCTGGTTGGCGGCTCTGGCAGATCCTGTCTGACGGACGGCTCTAGCGGCTCCTGTCTGGCTGGCGGCTCTAGCGGCTCCTGTCTGGCGGACGGCTCAGTGGGCTCATGGCAAACGGGCGGCTTTGCAGGCTCATGGCAGACGGGCGGCTTTGCAGGCTCATTGCAGACGGATGGCTCAGATGGCGCTGGGGAGACGGATGGCTCAGATGGCGCTGGGGAGACGGATGGCTCAGATGGCGCTGGGGAGACGGATGGCTCAGATGGCGCTGGGGAGACGAGCAGTTCAGTCAACGCTGTGCAGACGGCAGACTCCTGCCGGCTGAGGCGCACTGTAGGCCTGGTGCGTGGTGCCGGGACTGGTGGCACCGGGCTGGGGACACGCATCTCAGGGCTAGTGCGGGGAGCAGCAACAGGACGCACAGGACTCTGGGGACACACAGGAGGCTTGGTGCGTGGTTTAGACACTGGTGGTAAAGGGCTGGAGACACGCACCATATAGCTAGTGCGTGGAGGAGGCACTGGTGGTACTGGGTTGGGGCGGGGAGGTGGCGCCGGAAATACCGGACCGTGCAGGCGTACTGGCTCCCTTGAACGCCGAGCCTGCCCAACCTTACCTGGTTCTATGCTCCCCGTCGCCTGACCAGTGCGGGGAGGTGGAATAACCCGCACCAGCCTATGTAGGCGAACCGGGGACACCATGCGTAAGGCTGGTGCCATGTACGCCGGCCCGAGGAGACGCACTGGTGACCAGATGCGTTGGGCCGGCTTCATGACATACGGCTCAACGCTCAGTCTAGCCCGGCCGATACGTGGAGCTGAAATGTACCGCACCGGGCTATGCACGCGTACAGGAGACACCGTGCGCTCTACTGCGTAACACGGTGTCTGCCCGTACTCTCGCTCTCCACGGTAAGTACAAGGAGTAGGCGCAGGTTTCCTACCTGACTTCGCCACACTCCCTTTAAGGCCCCCCCCAAGAAATTTTTGGGTTGTACTCACGGGTTTCCAGCCTTGTCTCCGTGCTGCCTCCTCATATCGCCTCCTCTCGGCTTTCGCTGCCTCCAGCTCTTCACGAGAGAGGCGATATTCTCCAGGTTGAGCCCAAGGTCCATCTTCTTCCAATTCCTCCTCCAAACTCCAGAAATCCTGTGTAGGTAGGTCCTGTTGCCGCCTTCCATGCCGCTTGGTCCTATGGTGGGTAATTCTGTCACGATCGTTCTCCTCCTCTTCGTCTGAAGAGGAGAAGCATGGGTCGGACCAATACGCGTCAAGGTATGCAGTCATAATGAATTTATTTAAATGAAAGACGAACACTTAATACACACTATACAAAATAACAAAACAACAAAACGACCGTGAAGCTACAAACGTTGTGCACATACAAACAGGCTACAAACGTTCTTACATAGACAATTACCCACAATTAATGAGAGCCTATGGCTACCCTAAATAAGGCTCCCAATCAGAGACAACCGAAATCAGCTGTCTCTAATTGGGAACTCATTCAGGTAACCATAGACTCTTCTAGATCACTCACCAACATAGACAACGCTAGACATCTACACTAAACACAAAACCATATTTTACACCCCATAACCCCTTTACCAAATAAACATCCAAAACCAACAAAACATAAACATTACCCATGTCACACCCTGACCTAACTAAAATAATCAAGAAAACAAAGAATAATAAGGCCAGGGCGTGACAGAAGGAAAGAAATTCCACAAATTAACTTTTAACAAGGCACACCTGTTAATTGAAATGCATTCCAGGTCACTATCTCATGAAGCTGGTTGGGAGAATGCCAAGCGTGTGCAAAGCTGTCATCAAGGCAAAGGATGGCTACTTTGAAAATATCAAATATATTTTGTTCAACACATTTTTGGTTACTACATGGTTCCATATGTGTTATTTCATAGTTTTGATGTCTTCACTATTACTCTACAATGTTGAAAATAGTAAAAATAAAGAAAAACCCTTGAGTAGGTGTGTCCAAACTTTCTGGAGTAATCATGAGCGGATGTAATTTTTCACTGTATTTGTAAAAAACATTTGAAGTTACATAGTACAATTCATCCCTTTTATGGGTTTAACCATAGAAATAGAATCCTGCCAGTCACAAAACGTTGATTTGAATGAGGAATGTCCATTCTCGAATGTGATTCCAATTCTATGGTTTAAAGTTTCATCCTTCCTCAGACAAAGTGTTGCTGCAGTCCTGAGTGGCTGCGTCTGAGCTTCAGTCCTGACAGGATCCTCTGGGCCGGGCCACTCAGACCCTCCTCTCGGCCCTGTCTCCGCCTCTCACCCACCCACCCCTGACTGTTATTGGACTGGTTCACGTTCAGCTGAGACAATGTGGCTAACCGACTTCTATGCCACGCCTCCTGAGCACCGGTGCTCGGTGTCGGATTGGCTCCTGCCGCTACTGCTGTTTCAGCTATTGAGGGTTCTACTACCACTGTCCCCGCCCGCAGCCTGCCCTGTGGAACCTCATATGGGCGTGTCTTCTCTCTTTCTGTCTGGTTCTCTGGTGAGCGGCCTCCAGCCTGGCTGAGCAGGTGGTAGGCGGTGGTCTCGGGGGGGAGCTCCAATCGAAGGCTTCTCCTTCTCTGGTTACCAGGGTCAGGGGAGGGGCTACGACTGCTGTCTTCGCTCCTCGACTGGTTTCTCCTCCTCTCCTCCTCTTCATCCTCCTCTTCTTCATCCTCCTCTTCCCCGAGCTGCCCGGCCCTGGTAGTGCCCGCGGAGCGGCGGAGACCCGGGGTGGGCTGGCGCTGGTATTTGACAGGCTGCCTACTGAAGTGGCTCTGTGGCTGGGTCCCCACAGAGGGAGAGTCCCCTGGCTCTGGACCCCCCACCAGATCACCCAGAGCAGCAGCCTCTGCTGATGCCCCCCTCACAGCCACGACTGTGGAAGCAAACGGGAGGAGAGAGGGGAGGAGAGGCGACAATAAGACAAACCAGAGAAACACAGAAAAACCACTGTATTTCACTTTTAGCTTGGCAAAGTAAATACTCTGTCTCTTTCTATCATAACATGTGTGAGTTTAGCCTTGCTTTTGAGAGGCTGTTGAATTTTGGCAAAAGAAAGTAGAAAATGCCTACAGTCAAGTCAGCAGAGGGCGCTATAACATGACATAAACAGTGAGCAGCGAGCAGACAAAATATCTGATGGTAGCAGAGAAAGGTTATGTAAAGAAATGACAGATCAGATAAGAACAGCAAAGTCCTCTAGCCCACTTGTTTACCAACGAAACCCATTAATCCAATCATTCCTCTGATACTAAAGTACATCCCGCCTACCTGCTCTCTCATTGGCTTCAGGGCTGAGCTGGTCCACTGCCTCATTGGACGACGACTTGTCAGATATATAACCCTCACTCAAGTCTCTCTTGATTGTGCGAGTCTGTTGAAATGACAAAAACTCTAAGTTTTGGGGAATAGACACCAGATATTTGGGGTTGGAAGTGTGGGAATGGAATGCTGTAGCGATACATACTATAGCTCTAGGTCTAGAAAGTGACCCCCTGTGGGTTAAAGAGATATTGGCAGGTAAATTGTGGATGTTGAGTAGCCTATACATTAAAAAGGGATTTTTATTCTTATTGGATAAAATCAAGTTGCCTGGTCACTTGTTCTCCTAGTTCAATTTTTCAGGCAAAAAAATTGATAAATTCCTTGTGTTCCTAAACAACTCCAAAGTCACATGTAGAGGGCAGGGCACTAACCTTCTCTTCCACCCCCACACCTCCCAGTATTTACCAGTGGTCAGTGTTGTGTATTTAGTGGCCAAGAACACCAATGCTAGGGCTGTGTCTCAATAGCTTTAACTTGCTTCCTCTCCTCATGTCCTTTCCTACCCATGAAACCTACAGTTTCCACAGTACCCAGTCCTTTGGCCTATCAGTGGTAATGAAGCAGAGGAGAAAGGAAACAAAGTAATTGTACAATAGAGGAGGAAGAACAGGAAGAATTTGACAATCATTTGGCTATATTTCACAGAGGATGCCATTTGATCAGTATTGAAACCCAGCCAGGGTAGATCTGGTCAGGAAAGGGTCAGATCAGAGTCCAGTCAGAAGTAGCGTACATACACACACATCCCAATGTTGCACTGTGTTAAGCCTCACAAAAAAAGCATGTAATCCCTTCCGGGTTGGCAACAGCAGAGTCACAGCATGGCGAGCCAGGAGCATTAAAGGGGCAATCTGGGATTGGTACATCTGTTTTGGGACTTTTAATTTGAATAAATGATATAGCCATTGACTCTTGAAGAATATTAGTTATAAATGCCTTATTAGTTACATTTCTTCAGCCCCATCCCTCAGCTGTTTGCCCAAAAAAGTGACTGGAGTGACCTCTTTCTTGTTGTTTGAATCCCAGATTACCCCTTTGAGACAACGACAGGTAACAGAAGCAACAGGAAGGAAAGCAGCTCAAGGCAGCAGGCTGAGGCTGAACTCCATGAACCCTGGCTGTGAGGCAGACTTGGAAATCTGTCAAATACTTTGAGTAGTTGCTCTAGCCTTCCTGGGTGGGCAGATGGGCTGTGGCTATTATATTGGCACTATTGCGGCAGGCAAGCTCAATGAAGCCTGGCGAAGGTATTTGAAAACATTTCTAATTGTATCTGAACCCAGGTCTGACTGTAGGGCATCATGAGCCGTCCCAATGTTACTTAGACTTCGAGGACCAATCACTGGCTGACAAACCTACAGCTGCCAGGCGTGTGATCACGAGGCCTCAGATTCAAAATGAAGTGTTTGATTGAGGTTAACATTGCCCTCCTATTCAAACCCTTGAAAAACATTCAGTATAGTATATGAAAAGTATTTGAAAAGTATATATTTGTCTATCAGCCCAGGGTTAACCCATTTGTTAACCAGACCTGGGCTCAAATGTCATGGTGGAATTCAAATACTTAAGGTGCACTTGATTGAGCTTGTCTGACCCAATGTAATCCACCCTCAGTGTGTCCCTTACCTCTAGAGAGCGGGGGCGTTCTCTGGACGAGGCTCCTCCAGCGGGGGGGTCCTGAGAGCCAGGGTCAGCCCCTGCAACAGTCTTCTGGGCCCCTCCTGAACACGTCACCCGGGAAGGGGTGTCAGGGAGGGGGGTGGTGGGGACGGGAGGTGGAGCGTCGAAGATGTGTTGGTGGTGTGTGATGAGGAACTCCACCAGTAGGGCCTGGTAGGTGGTCTCCAGTAGGGCCACCATGGACACGTCTACAGACACCAGCGGGCGCAGCAAGGTCGGACCAAATACGATGCCCAGGTTACTGGGAGACATCTTGTTCTCCTCGTAGTTCTCTGATACTCTGTGGAGAGGGAGAGAGAGAGAATGTGAAATGAGTGAAGAAAAGAGAGGATAGAGTATGGTCCAAAAAAAAACATCTGGAGGAGGGCCCAGCACCCCTCTTATGACCATGTGACCCACCGTTCTGCTGCACAGCCACAATAATCTGTTTACCCAGTGAGCTGAAGCCAAGGAATAACTTTGGGGAGCTAACACAAGTCTATGAGCATGGTTCACTGAGACATCTCGACAACAACCAGGTTTGCTAATTGTGTAGGTGACGCATCAAGTGCTGCATTGTGCAGTAGTATCTGTGTAGGTGACCACATCATGTGCTGCAGTGTGTAGTAGTATCTGTGTAGGTTGACGCATCATGTGCTGCAGTGCGTAGTAGTATCTGTGTAGGTGACACATCATGTGCTGCAGTGTGTAGTAGTATCTGTGTAGGTTGACGCATCATGTGCTGCAGTGTGTAGTAGTATCTGTGTAGGTGACACATCATGTGCTGCAGTGTGTAGTAGTATCTGTGTAGGTGACGCATCATGTGCTGCAGTGCGTAGTAGTATCTGTGTAGGTTGACGCATCATGTGCTGCAGTGCGTAATAGTATCTGTGTAGGTTGACGCATCATGTGCTGCAGTGTGTAGTAGTATCTGTGTAGGTGACACATCATGTGCTGCAGTGTGTAGTAGTATCTGTGTAGGTGACGCATCATGTGCTGCAGTGCGTAGTAGTATCTGTGTAGGTGACGCATCATGTGCTGCAGTGCGTAGTAGTATCTGTGTAGGTGACACATCATGTGCTGCAGTGTGTAGTAGTATCTGTGTAGGTGACGCATCATGTGCTGCAGTGTGTAGTAGTATCTGTGTAGGTGACACATCATGTGCTGCAGTGTGTAGTAGTATCGGTGTAGGTGACACATCATGTGCTGCAGTGTGTAGTAGTATCTGTGTAGGTGACACATCATGTGCTGCAGTGTGTAGTAGTATCTGTGTAGGTGACGCATCATGTGCTGCAGTGCGTAGTAGTATCTGTGTAGGTGACACATCATGTGCTGCAGTGTGTAGTAGTATCTGTGTAGGTGACCACATCATGTGCTGCAGTGTGTAGTAGTATCTGTGTAGGTTGACACATCATGTGCTGCAGTGTGTAGTAGTATCTGTGTAGGTTGACGCATCATGTGCTGCAGTGCGTAGTAGTATCTGTGTAGGTGACGCATCATGTGCTGCAGTGCGTAGTAGTATCTGTGTAGGTGATGCATCATGTGCTGCAGTGTGTAGTAGTATCTGTGTAGGTGACCACATCATGTGCTGCAGTGTGTAGTAGTATCTGTGTAGGTTGACGCATCATGTGCTGCAGTGCGTAGTAGTATCTGTGTAGGTGACGCACCAGGTGCTGCAGTGTGTAGTGGTATCTGTGTAGGTGACGCACCAGGTGCTGCAGTGTGTAGTGGTATCTGTGTAGGTGACCGCATCATGTGCTGCAGTGTGTAGTAGTATCTGTGTAGGTGACACATCATGTGCTGCAGTGTGTAGTAGTATCTGTGTAGGTGACACATGTGCTGCAGTGTGTAGTAGTATCTGTGTAGGTGACACATCATGTGCTGCAGTGTGTAGTTGACGCATCATCTGCTGCAGTGTGTAGGTGACGTGAAGGTGACGCATCATATGCTGCACTGTGTAGTAGTGTAGTACCTGTGAAGGTGACGCACCATATGCTGCACTGTGTAGTAGTGTAGTACCTGTGAAGGTGACGCATCATATGCTGCACTGTGTAGTAGTGTAGTACCTGTGGAGGTGACACATCATATGGTGCACTGTGTAGTAGTGTAGTACCTGTGGAGGTGACGCATCATATGATGCACTGTGTAGTAGTGTAGTACCTGTGAAGGTGAGGCATCATATGGTGCACTGTGTAGTAGTGTAGTACCTGTGAAGGTGAGGCATCATATGGTGCACTGTGTAGTAGTGTAGTACCTGTGAAGGTGACGCACCATATGGTGCACTGTGTAGTAGTGTAGTACCTGTGAAGTTGAGGCATCATATGCTGCACTGTGTAGTAGTGTAGTACCTGTGGAGGTGAGGCATCATATGCTGCAGTGTGTAGTAGTGTAGTACCTGTGAAGGTGACGCATCATATGCTGCAGTGTGTAGTAGTGTAGTACCTGTGAAGTTGAGGCATCATATGCTGCACTGTGTAGTAGTGTAGTACCTGTGGAGGTGAGGCATCATATGGTGCACTGTGTAGTAGTGTAGTACCTGTGGAGGTGACGCATAATATGGTGCCCTGTGTAGTAGCGTAGTACCTGTGGAGGTGACGCATCATATGCTGCAGTGTGTAGTAGTGTAGTACCTGTGAAGGTGAGGCATCATATGCTGCACTGTGTAGTAGTGTAGTACCTGTGAAGTTGAGGCATCATATGGTGCACTGTGTAGTAGTGTAGTACCTGTGGAGGTGACACATCATATGCTGCACTGTGTAGTAGTGTAGTACCTGTGGAGGTGAGGCATCATATGCTGCAGTGTGTAGTAGTGTAGTACCTGTGGAGGTGACGCATAATATGGTGCCCTGTGTAGTAATGTAGTACCTGTGAAAGTGACGCATCATATGCTGCAGTGTGTAGTGGTGTAGTACCTGTGGAGGTGAGGCATCATATGGTGCACTGTGTAGTAATGTAGTACCTGTGAAGGTGAGGCATCATATGGTGCACTGTGTAGTAGTGTAGTACCTGTGGAGGTGACGCATCATATGCTGCACTGTGTAGTAGTGTAGTACCTGTGGAGGTGACGCATCATATGCTGCACTGTGTAGTAGTGTAGTACCTGTGAAGGTGACGCATCATATGCTGCACTGTGTAGTAGTGTAGTACCTGTGAAGGTGACGCATCATATGCTGCACTGTGTAGTAATGTAGTACCTGTGAAGGTGAGGCATCATATGCTGCACTGTGTAGTAATGTAGTACCTGTGAAGGTGAGGCATCATATGGTGCACTGTGTAGTAGTGTAGTACCTGTGGAGGTGACGCATCATATGCTGCACTGTGTAGTAGTGTAGTACCTGTGGAGGTGACGCATCATATGCTGCACTGTGTAGTAGTGTAGTACCTGTGAAGGTGACGCATCATATGCTGCAGTGTGTAGTAGCGGTATGGGGGCAGTCTCCCCAGCAGGTCTCTCAGGCTATATGTGAGGTCCTCCACTATCTCAGCTGTCGCCTCCCTCCCACTGAGACGCTGGATCTCCTTGCCCACCGAGATGAAGTCATTGTACAGGTCAAAGGTCAACAGCGGCTCTGGAAGCTGAGGATGAAGATGGTTTCATTTCTAATAAATAATAACAATAGATTGTTATTAACACATAATAATAATAAATACTTATTAGCTTCGATGCATCGACTGACAAGTGTACCACATGATGTTCACTAAAAGGGAAATCCTGAGTTAAGATATGTCCATATTACTCATATGTTGGCATAATCATGAAGGGGAGCTTTGTGTGAGAGTTTAAATAACAGTGTATGTCCATTCGACTCTTAATTGTCTTTATTAACTGTGTCGTTGGCTCTACAGTATATTGTCTGTATTAACTGTATCATTGCCTCTACAGTATACTGTCTGTATTAACTATATTGTTGGCTCTACACTATATTGTCTGTATTAACTATATTGTTGGCTCTACAGTATACTGTCTCTATTAACTATATTGATGGCTCTACAGTATACTGTCTGTATTAACTAATTAACTATATTGTTGGCTCTACAGTATACTGTCTGTATTAACTATATTGTTGGCTCTACACTATATTGTCTGTATTAACTATATTGTTGGCTCTACAGTATACTGTCTCTATTAACTAATTAACTATATTGTTGGCTCTACAGTATACTGTCTGTATTAACTATATTGTTGGCTCTACAGTATACTGTCTGTATTAACTAATTAACTATATTGTTGGCTCTACAGTATACTGTCTGTATTAACTATATTGTTGGCTCTACAGCATACTGTCTGTATTAACTATATTGTCTGTATTAACTTTATCATTGGCTCTACAGTATACTGTCTGTAACTATATTGTTGGCTCTACAGTATACTGTCTGTATTAACTATATTGTTGGCTCTACAGTATATTGTCTGTATTAACTGTATCGTTGGCTCTACAGTATATTGTCTGTAATATCAGTGTTCTTTGTTGTCTGTGAAGTACCTCCTTGAAGAAGTGTTTGAGGACTGAGGTGACGTCATGAGGTGAAAGGTCAGAGAGGTCGACCTGGTCCTTCTGGGTCTCGAAGACCTGACACAGCTTCTGGATGCGAGGCTTCGACCCACTGATACGATACACCCCCTGGGTGGGAGGGATGGATGGAGGGGGGAGGGAGGGAAAGAGAAAACAAGAAGGATTGAGATAAGGGCACTGTACTGTCGCCTCTGCAAAACAGTTTTACTGTTTGCTTCAGTACTTACTCTAAGCCATATTACATCCAGGTTAATACAGTACCTGTAGAGTGAGGGCCCTGCTCTCTATCTCGGCCGTGCAGCGCTGGACCACGAAGGGCACCTCGTCAGGCCGGTCCCGGGGCAACAGGGAGAAACCCACCCCAAACAGAACGCCCTTCCTGTTCTCACACTCATGCTGTAACACCTCCAGACACTTCCTATGAACCGCCACGCCACACTACAGAGACGGCAGGCGGGACAGAGGACATGGATTAGCAAACCACAGGGTGAGCTCAAATCACACCCTATATACCTGGTTCAACCTGAGCCATACTGTGCTGGTGCCACCATGGAGGATAGCGAACCAAACCAGCCCAGTACAGCTCAGTTCAGCTTGGCATCGGTCAGGCTCTATGGTGTGACTGTGAATCAGGCAATAATGTTATACTTTAGTCATTAAAGAGGCTGCCACATAAATGTCTGTCAGTTGTTCCTCTCTCCTTCTATTCCTCCTCTTTCTCACCTCCTCACACTCAATGCCGTTGACCACGATGTAATTGTCACACTGTTTGCACTTCACCATCTTGCTCTTCATCTTCCTGAGTCGGTGTGTCAGTGCGGCTCGGGACGTAGTCCGTACCTTCCCCGCCGTACCGTTCCCCTCTGGAGTGGAGTCCCCACAATCTACGAGGAACCACAGGACAGGACTCAGTCATACTCAGTCACGGTGGGAAACACTACCCACCAAATTTACCCCTAGTTTCAAACAAACCCTAGCAACTCCTGTAGACCTGAGAGGATTGGACAAGTGGAAGAATATGGAAACATTTCCACCTAGCCAATCAGTAGACAAGAAGCAATTGCCACAATGATTATATCTATTTAATCTCTCTGAGATCTACAGGGGTGGCTAGGGTGTAGGGGTTAGGGCAGCGTTCCCCAAACTCGGTCCTGGGGACCCCAAGGTGTGTACGTTTCTTTTTGTCCTAGCACTACACAGCTGATTAAAATAATCAAAGCTTGATGATGAGTTGGTTGGTTATCTGAATCAGCTGTGTAGTTCTAGGGCAAAAACCAAAATATGCACCCCTTTGGGGTGCCGAGGACCGAGTTTGGGGAACACTGGGTTAAGGGTAGATTCGGGATTCAGCAGGAGAATTTACGTATAGAGAGCCATTAGTTGGTGTCTGTTGTGTGAGCTAGGTGATGACGGTGACGTTCACCTCCTTCCAGGATGGTGCCTATGTCCCTCTCATCCAGGTCGTCTGATGACATTGTCCCTGTGGAGGGGGCTTTAGGAAGCCTCCTGTTGCCATGGGCTACAGGGTTCAGGGTTCAATGTGGGTAAGAGACACAAAGAAGGAGGAGAGACCAGACAAACAGGACAAGGTGAGTTTCCCGTAAGCTTCCTAGCGAAGACATTATTTCTCTCCACTACCAATTATGACATCGATGTTTGATGATCGGTCAATCTTCTGAGCATGATTAAATGAAATGTGTCAAATGAAGCACACAGGCTTACCTGGGCTGGACAGAGACTCCAGACTGCCTCCAATGCTCTCACTGTCACTGTAGCCCTTACGATTAACCAGACTTTCTTCAGGCAGGGAGAAGGAGTCCTGTAGAGAGCTGGGGTTGCTGGTCTTACGACGGCCACTTGGTGGTGCCACACACAGATTCGGACACACGCATGCACGCACGCACACACACACACACGCAGGCAAGCACACACACACGCAGGCAAACACACACACACGCAGGCAAGCACACGCACACGCAGGCAAGCACGCGCACACGCAGGCAAGCACGCGCACACACAGGCAAGCACGCGCACACACAGGCAAGCACACACACACACACACACACACACACACACACACACACACACACACACACACACACACACACACACACACACACACAATTAACATTTACAAATAAAATCTTGACAGCAACTCTAAATATAAGACAATAGGCACTAATGGGACAAACAGCATCATCCATTAGAGCCGTAGCCTATCAAGAACAGGACAAATCATCCATCCGTCCGTACCTCTTGTTCTGAGGGACAAACTCCTGGAAGGTGAAGGTTTGCAGGGGCTGTTCTTGGCTTCTCTTCCTAAAGATGTAGAGCAGGTAGGGCTCCCCGGGTTCACACGGCCTGCAGGTCAACTCCAGGTTGTGGTAGCCCAGGGGAACCGGCTCCGCCTGCTGACGCTGGAAGTAGAACATGTTCACTGTGGCCTAGGGGTGGTAGAGGTACATGATAAAATGAATTATTAGAAAATTATTCATCCCATTGAGCTCAAGATACCTCTGTAGCTCAGTTGGTAGAGCATGGCAACGCCAGCATATTCGGTTAAATTCCAGTACCACCTGTATGTAAAATGTATGCACGCATGACTAAGTTGCTTTGGATAAAATGATCTGCTATATGGGATTTATTATATTAATTAGAAAAGGAGACCTGGACCATATTTGAATATGTTTTTTGTTGTTGTATGGGGCGATTGTTTAAATCAAAAGCATTGACACAGTCTTAAAAGACTAATTGAAACGGCTGCTGACTGCTTGCCTTGAGTCTATTTACTCTTATGCCCACCCTTATGCTATCACTATCCCTATTATGCACTCCACTTGTTGCATCCAGCACAGGGAATATCTCTATCTCCAATAGGCTTTGACACCCACCTCCTTGAGCACAGTGTCCCCCTGGCAGATGAGTTTGCGGGTGTGAACTATGATTTTCTCCTTCAAGCTCTCCAGCTTGTCCTGGTGGTCCTGGGCCTCACACACACACTGTCTGTACTGCATCTCTGCCTCCATCACCTGGTTGTAGGGGTGGGGGGTGGGGGGGGGGGGGGGGGTGAATGAGAGAGGGAGAGAGAGAAAGAGTGAGATAGGCACAGTGAGTCACATGATGACAAAAAATATAACAATCCTAATTTTCCACCAAAAAAAAATGTACACCTAAAAAGTGGGATATGTTTCCGTGAACCCCATATGACGGTTGGACCCGCTGTACCACACCTTTGATTGTGCGTCATCACGTGACTTCCTCCTCTTGTCCAGGGTCTTGTGTCCCGCTGTGAGCTCGTCCCCGGCCTTGGCCGTCACAACCTTGGTCTTCTCCATGTCCTCGCTGCGCTGCAGGTACTGCTGACGAGCCTTTTTCAGAGCCGCCACCGCCTCATTCTGACCAGTGAGAGAAGCTGTTACCACATTGTTCTGACCAATTAGAGAAGCGGTTACCGCATTGTTCTGACCAATGGGAGAAGCTGTTACCACATTGTTCTGACCAATGAGAGACGTTGTTAGTTAACGCAATGTTCTGATCAATGGGAGAAGCTGTTAAAACACACACGCACGTGAGTGCACATACACAGTAGCGTCTTAAAAAAAAACAGCACGTACCATCCTCCTCTGTTCTCTGGACCACTGCTCCTTTAACTCCCTGCGCCACTTATCAATCTCATTCTTCTTGCATGCCAGGGCCTTCAGGATTAAGATGTAGGATTAACCACATCATACTAAAAACTTTACATATTATTCCACATTTTCTTGCATACAGGAATGTTTGACACATTGAATAGGCTTGCTAATTGTGTCTGTCTGTCAGTGTACCTGGCAGCAGTTCTCCTGCCGGTCGGTCGGTCGGTCGGTCAGTCAGTCGGTCGGTTGGTCGGTCTCTGTCTGTCTGTCTGTCTGTCTGTCTGTCGGTCTGTCTGTCGGTCGGTCGGTTGTACCTGGTAGCAGCGTTGCTGCAGCAGTTCTGATGTCTGTTTAGTAGACTGGCTGGTCTTCACATCGTGCTCCAGGGCCATGGTGTAGATGTACTGCAGAGGCATCATGTCCTGTAACAACAGCACAGCAAGAACCAGGTCATAGATATAATTTCAAAACGTTATTTATAGATATATTTCAGTTATATTAGAGATATTAGATATACAGTATTTCAGAGAATATGTTAGAGAGAGTGGGGAAATTAAGGAAATAATATGTTTCTATGCAATTCTGTACATGTGCCTTCAGAAAGTATTCATACCCCTTGACCTATTCAACATTTTGTTGTGTTGCCTGAAAACAAGTTTGTAGATTTTTTTGATTTTGGGGGGGAAAATGAAATACAGAAATATCTCATTTACATAAGTATTCACACCCCTGAGTCAATACTTTGTAGAAGCACCTTACAGCTGTGAGTCTTTCTGGGATCTTTCCACACCTGCATTATAATTTTTTTAATTCTTCAAGCTCTGTCAAATTGGTTGTTGATCGTTGCTAGACAACCATTTCAGGTCTTGCTATAGATTTTCAAGTAGATTTAAGTCAAAACTGTTACTCGGCCACTCAGGAACATTTACTGTCTTCTTGGAAAGCAACTCCAGTGTAGATTTGGCCTTGTGTTTTGTCCTGCTGAAAGGTACATTCATCTTCCAGTGTCTGGTGGAAAGCAGACTGAACCAGGTTTTCCTCTAGGATTTTGCCTGTGCTTAGCTCCATTCTGTTTCTATTTTATCCTGGAAAACTCCCCAGTCCTGAACGATTATAAGCATACCCATAAAATGATGCAGCTTCCACTTTGCTCGAAAATATGGAGAGTTGTACTCAGTAATGTGTTGGATTTGCCCCAAACATAACACTTTGTATTCAGTACAAAAAGTGAATTGCTTTGCCACATTTTTTGCAGTATTACTTTAGTGCCTAGTTGCATACAGGATGCATGTCTTGTAATATTTGTATTCTGTACAAGCTTCCTTCTTTTCACTCTGTCAATTAGGTTAGAATTGTTGAGTAACTACAATGATGTTGATCCATCCTCAGTTTTCTCCTATCACAGCCATTACACTCTAACTGTTTTGATGGTGAAATCCCTGAGTGGTTTCCTTCCTCTCCGGCAACTTTATCTTTGTAGTACACCACCCAAAGTGTCATTAATGACTTCACCATGCTCAAAGGGATATTCAATGTCTGTTTGTTTTTTTACCCATCTACCAATAGGTGCCCTTCTTTGCGAGGCATTGGAAAACCTCCCTGGTCTTTCTGGTTGAATCTTGGTTGAAATTCACTGCTCGATTGAGGGACCTTACAGATAATTGTGTGGGGTACAGAGATGAGGTAGTCATTCAAAAATCATGTTAAACACTATTGTTGCACACAGAGTGAGTCTATGCAACTTATTATGTGACTTGTTGAGCACATTTTTACTCCTGAACTTATTTACGCTTTGCTCAAAACATTCCAGCTTTTCATTTTAAATTAATTATTTCTAAAAACATAATTCCACTTTGACATTATGGGATATTGTGTGTAGGCCAGAGACATTTAATCAATTTTAAATTCAGGCTGTAACACAACAAAATGTGCAAAAAGTCAAGGCACTGCAAAACATTTTATGTTGGTAATTTAGCAGATGCTTTTATGCACAGCGACTTCCAGTGCATTCCACTAAGGTAGCTGATAATAAGCCTAAAAAGTAATCTGATATGGACTTAATACGTTTCTATGCAATATTGTACACATCATCACATGTACAACCTATACAGCCCCATGCACACGAGAGACAACAAAAGCATCCATACCTGCTGAGCCACACAGGACTTAGCCGTTTCTGCTGCCTTTATGATGTTCTTGGCAAACTCTTGCTCTGCAAACAGACCAGAATAAATCAGTATGATGGATTATGTGATTGATTTTAGTAAAAAGGATGTATTAGCATTACAATATTGTCAGGCAGTCTTATCAAAAGCTTTTATCCAGCCAAATATCAGTATGACTTTTGGAGCTGTTGCATGTTCAATTTAGGTCTTTCAATGGTGATATAACAACCAATATGTAACATATCAGATCCCATATCAGGCCATCAGACCTCATAGAGAGGAGAGGTCAGTTCAGATTGTTAGCTTACATCACCAAATATCAAAATCAATGCTCTGCTTTGGCTGCCTAAGTGCTGCCCTACTTCAAGTACACTAATCTGCTGATCCATACTGATGCTGTGGTGTCAGCGTTGCAACCATTCAACCAGTGGAGACTGGTGGAAGGAGCTATAGGAGGATTAGCTCATTGTAATGGCTGGAATGGAATAAATGGAACTGTCACGGCCGTTAAAAGAAGAGGACCAAGGTACAGCGTGGTCAGCGTACATTTTCCTTTTATTGATAAAAATGACGCCGAACAAAACAAGAAACACTACAAAAACAAACCGTAAAGCTAAAGGCCATGTGCCCTAAACAAAGTTAACTTCCCACAAAGACAGGTGGAAAAAAGGGCTATCTAAGTATGGTTCTCAATCAGAGACAAAGATAGACAGCTGTCCCTGATTGAGAACCCTACCCGGCCAAAACATAGAAATACAAATAATAGAATATAGAATACCCACCCCAACTCACACCCTGACCAAACCCAAATAGAGACATAAGCAGGATCTCTAAGGTCAGGGCGTGACAGGAACAGAATCAAACATGTGGTTTCTATAGGTTTGGCGTGTGATACCTGCCAGTTTATGGGGCGGCAGGGTAGCCTAGTGGTTAGAGCGTTGGGCTAGTAACCGAAAGGTTGCAAGTTTAAATCCCCAGACAAGGTACAAATCTGTCGTTCTGCCCCTAACCACTGTTCCTAGGCCGTCATTGAAAATAAGAATTTGTTCTTAACTGACTTGCCTAGTAAAATATGTATATATTTTTTTTTATTCCAGCCCAATGAGCCCTTCCTCCTATAGCTCCTTCCACCAGCCTCCACTGCATTCAACTGTCCACAGTGGCTCAGAGCTCTGGTGAGGAATAAACACACATTGTCTATTGGTAGGGTAGGCCTACTTTAGACTCGGCTGTCTTTTCCAGGAATAGAGTGACTGACTCCTAGTCTTTCTTAGGAGAAGAGCTTTGGTTGCTGTAGTTACTGCAGTTCCATACCAGAAAAACAATTTTTTACAGAGGGATAAGAGAGCCTTTCGTGTTGTCCTAAAATGATTCTTGTTTATCTTATGTCTTGAGAAGGCTACCTGTCTATGAATGCCAGAACCATGGTATATACTTCACATTTGGTATGTGAACTATTTCATTTGTTTACATGTAAACATACAAGACCATATTTACAAATATATGTGTTTGTGAATATGTTATACTTGTGTAGTTGAATGAGTCTGTACCACATTGCAGTGACACACTATGGGCCATGCCCTCATTTGAGATAGGTGCACTTAACTTTAATTAAATAATGTGTTTATGTCAATGTAAGATTTGCAAATATGAATGAGAGACAGACTGACTAGCAGGCAGACAGACACAGAAACACCCACACCCACGTCTCTACTCACCCAGACTGATTCTCTTTTCCATCCAGGCCAGCAGGTCCTTGGCGTAGCGGCACCACATCTTGGCATACTGCAGGGCCAGCTCCACGCCTCCCTCACAGCGACACAGGGCCAGGTCTGCTTTCTGGGCTGAGAGTGAGTACATCAGCATCACTGCATATCTTCTCTACCTCACCCTGATAGCCCAGTCAGGAGGTTTTTAACCCCAAAACACACACAACTGGGCAGTCTGGACCCCCACAGGGCATCCAAGACCCCTCTCCCCCCCGATTCCCAAGGAAAAAGCTGGGCTCACAGGTATGCTTTGTGTTCCATACTACCAATAATGTGTAATCCAAATAATTTGTCATCCAAGAAACGACCACAAAGGAATAAAAGAGAACAGACAAAAAAGGGTCACTCCTATTTCTCAAATACGTGAGTTCACCAGAAACATAGCTCTGTTTCCACAACAGGTTTGTGGTTTAGCCAAACAAACTCCATGGAGAAGAGAGACTGAAAACGACTGGTCATCAGGGCTAGTCCTCAGAGTCCTCGAGGTCCAAGTGCTGCTGTTGTCCACAGGGTCTCTGTCTCAGTGGTCACTACTACACCAACACCGGTGGAGGTCTGGTCATCTCAAAGCATGCACAGCAAGCGGTCATCACGTGGGAAATCTAAATGTCCCAAGGAAATTCTCCTGTCCAGTCTAGATTAGCCCTGGAAGCAGCTGGACAGACAGTACTTTAGCAGTCAGGAGTGAAGAAAGGAAAAGAGAGAGAAAAGGATTGCCTGAGAGTCCCAAACAGGCTTTTTAGGTGTACCTCCTCTCCCCGCTCTACCTCTCTCCTCTCCCTGGCTCCTCCCCCCCCCCCCCCTCCCTCCAGCACCTGTTCTACCGCTCCCCTCCTCAGTCAGAGAGAGAGAGAGAGAGAAAATGTGACGGTCTGAGAAGATTACCGTGGCAACTCCTTGGTGCCAGAGTGCTGTAATCGACGTGGCAACATCAGAGCGGGTGTGTTGTGGTTGTTATGGAAGTCAGGGTGTTGGTGTGACTGACAGCAGTCTGAAGTCAGTCAGCTGCTCTCTCTCTCTCTCTCCCTCTCGCTCTGTTGTCTTCTTCTCTGACTCACAGTGACAGCGGATGACGATGTGCAACAATCCTGCAACGCATGTCACGTGCTTCCTTCCTTCCTTCCTTCCTTCCTTCCTCCCTCCCTCCCTCCCTCCCTCCCTCTCCTTTTTAATCTGTATTTCCCCCTGTCTCTGTCCTCTTTTTCCCCTCACTCGTTCTCTTGCAACGTCACTATCAGCACCGCTGTCCTTTCACTTCTTTGACCTGTCCACAGTCGACCTGCATGCAAAGATTTAGATCATTGGATCTAGCAATACTGCTGTCTTCTGACAAGTCGAATTCCTGTTGTTTCACTTCTTCTCCAACACAGATATATAGTCCTACACTCCAATTCTGAGCTCAAGTCCTCTCTGTGTGTTGTCACAGACGTTCCTACAGAGCATAGAACAGGCTTCTCTCTTGAAACAAGTAACTCCATGTCTGAGAAAAATCCACGAAAACGGTGAAGACTTTCTGTCTGAGTGTTGTTCTGCGTTGACCTCTCTCTCTCTTGCTCCCCGTCTCGCTCTCTTGTGGGCACACCTTCATACTTCGGCAACGAGTGTCCCTGTGCCACCTGTGTGTGTGCATGTGTGCGCGCGTCCCCCTTCCCTCCGCTCTGCCGTTGCTGGCTTCTGGGACTATGGATTATCCAGAGAGGGCAGGTCCAGATTGTGGAGTGACAGGCTTTAGATCACAACCAGGTTTAACCTCCTGGTGTGTGTGTGTGTGTGTGTGTGTGTGTGTGTGTGTGTGTGTGTGCGCGACTGACAGACCCTGTCAGGAGGACTATAAGGGTGGATGGGGTGAGGAACTGGTTAGAGCTCAGAACAAACTGTTTATTGGTGCTCCTTCTTACAGCGTTTTTTCTGTACATGATCTCTCCCCCCATCCTTCTCTTTCTCACCCTCTCCCAATCTCTCTCTCTCCCTTTCTGTCTCTCTGTCTCAGTTGAGAGAACGTCACAGCTGTAGGTTAGTGGAGTTACAGTGTATCAGGAATATTGATATGACTGTCAGAATGTCAACTTGTGTTACACAAGTGCCAAAACTAGTCAGTTACAAAAGCTCAGAACCTGGTCCATGCTGTTATTTGCCCTTGACCCTCATTAACACACATAAACAACACAGTTGACACGCGCACATATACAGTGCAAGGATCAATCAATGTCAACCCGACGGGACTGACAACAGGCATTACAGAAAGCAGGCCACGGCATGGACCACTCAACTCATCAGCCCTACCACCCTACCCCCACCGCTCGCTCCTCTCCGCAGCCCCACCCCTCCCCCCTCCATTTGGCTTATTACAGATAATCTCCAAACTGGTGGGGGGTAGCTGGGAGAATTTGGGATTGGGAAGAGTGGATTGGGTTAGGGTGAGGGCAGAAAACTGGATTAGATGTAACTGAATGAAGAGAGAGGAGGAGGGCACTCAGAGGGAAGGTATAGCTATATGCTTTATAACATGACAAATAAGAGGTTCTCCGGGGGGAAGTTTCTCCAAGCTGCAGATCTAGGATCAGCTTCCCCTCCCCCAATCCTAGCCTTTAATCATTTGTGGGGAAAATGTCAAACTGACCAAATACATGCAACTTAATAGTTACCTATTACGATTTGACATCTTTTGGACATCAGAGCAACCTTGAGGGAATCTTATTTGAGTCAGAAAAGGATGTTCATATGATAGGGAAGACATAAACTCAGCAAAAAAAGAAACTTCACCTCACTGTCAACTGCGTTTATTTTCAGAAAACTTAACATTTGTAAATATGTGAATGAACAAGATTCAACAACTGAGACAAACTGAACAAGTTCCACAGACATGTGACGAACAGAAATGGAATAATGTGTTCCTGAACAAGGGGGGGGGGGGGGGGTCAAAATCAGAAGTAACAGTCAGTATCTGGTGTGGCAACCAGCTGCATTAAGTATGGCAGTGCATCTCCTCCTCATGGACTGCACCAGATTTGGCAGTTCTTGCTGTGAGATGTTACCCCACTCTTCCACCAAGGCACCAACAGGTCCCAGATGTGCTCAATGGGATTGAGATCCTGGATCTTCGCTGGCCATGGCAGAACACTGACATTCCTGTCTAGCAGGAAATCACACACAGAACGAGCAGTATGGCTGGTGGCATTGTCATGTTGGAGGGTCATGTCAGGATGAGCCTGCAGTACCACATGAGGGAGGAGGGTGTCTTCCCTGTAACGCATAGCGTTGAGATTGCCTGCAATGACAGCAATCTCAGTCCAATGATGCTGTGACACACCGCTTCAGACCATGACGGACCCTCCACCTCCAAATCGATCCCGCTCCAGAGTACAGGCCTTGGTGTAATGCTCCTTCCATCAATGATAAACGCGAATCCGACCATCACCCCTGGTGAGACAAAACCGAGCACTTTACAACAGGCCTACAAGCCCTCAGTCCAGCCTTTCTCAGCCTATTACGGACAGTCTGAGCACTGATGGAGGGATTGTGCGTTCCTGGTGTAACTCGGACAGTTGTTGTTGTCATTCCTGTACCTGTCCCGCAGGTGTGATGTTCGGATGTACTGATCCTGTGCAGGTGTTGTTACACGTGGTCTGCCACTGCGAGGACGATCAGCTGTCCGTCCTGTCTCCCTGTAGCGCTGTCTTAGGCGTCTCACAGTGTGGACATCGCAATTTATTGCCCTGGCAACACCTGCAGTCCTCATGCCTCCTTGCAGCATGCCTAAGGCATGTTCACACAGTTGAGCAGGGACCTGGGCATCTTTCTTTTGGTGTTTTTCAGAGTCAGTAGAAAGGCCTCTTTAGTGTCCAAAGTTTTCATAACTGTGACCTTAATTGCCCACCGTCTGTAAGCTGTTAGTGTCTTAATAACCTGTTGGGGATGGGGGCGCTGTTTAGACTATTTATGCTAATTGGGTAATTTTTGAAACGGCTTCCCACAAAATCCTTGATCGTACAATATGCATATTATTATTATTATTGGATAGAAAACAGTCTATAGTTTCTATAGGAGTTGAAATTTTGTCTCTAAGTGGAACAGAGCCTATTCTACAGCAATTTCCCTGACATGGAGTCAGATTTCAGAAATGTTGGCCACTGTTCTGAAGTCAGTTAAAAGGGCACTGTTATTGCTATGACTATACGGACACTTCTTACGTCTTCCCCTGGATGCCTTTACGTGATGACGATTCCAATGGGGTCGATTGCGCGTTCACAGGCCCTATAAATTAAAAAACCCTGTAGCTAGCAAGTCTTTCCTTGGTGCGTAACGCGCGTGCTGGACACCGACCCGCTCCTGTTCCAAGCGTTAGTTTAGCCTGTTATATTTCTCCGGTCATCTTTTCACTCGTTATAGGAGTTAAAAACATCATAAGGTAGTTAATTTAAAGCGTTTTATAGCAATTTATATCCGTTTAGTGCGATTTTGGGACATTTATTTTTGAAACGATGTGAATAGCCGGGCACGCTTTTCAGTTCATCCCGAACGCAGTTGGCATTTCCACATGGCAAGAGGACAGCTTTCCACCAAAAGACGATTACTCCCAAGAAAGGATCCTTTGCCCAAGATACTGATGGAAGAACAGCTCAAGGTAGGACATTTTTATTATGATAAATCGTGTTTCTGTCGAAACATTTTAGTGGCTTAGGACGCCATGTTTTTTGACGTAGCTTCGCTTGGCGCAAACTGTATTGAAAAGTAAGGATAAATTAAAAAATGTAATTCCGCAATTGTATTAAGAATTAAATTGTCTATCAATCCCTGTCCACCCTATATTTTTTAGTCACGTTTATGAGTATTTATGTATAAGAGTAGATCACTGTCTAAGTGGCGCAAGGACATTTTTCTGACCAGCTTGTCTACATTTCACATTGTCTAACCATGATTTTGGTGGCTAAATATAAACATTTGCGATCAAACTCTATATGGATTGTGTAATATGATGTTACAGGAGTGTCATCGGAAGAATTCTGAGAAGGTTAGTGAAAAAATTAATATCTTTTGGCGATGTTGACTTTTATCGCTCACTTTGGCTAGAATCAATGCTGGGCTGCTATGTGCTATGTGCTATGCTAATATAACGATTTATTGTGTTTTCGCTGTAAGACACTTAGAAAATCTGAAATATTGTCTGTATTCACAGGATCTGTGTCTTTCGATTCGTGTATGCTGTGTATTTTTACGAAATGTTTGATGATTAGTAAGTAGGTAAACACGTTGCTCTAAGTAGTTTTTCTATTCCATTTGTGACGGTGGGTGCAATTGTAACCTATGCCATCTACCTGAAATATGCACTTTTTTCTAACAAAACCTATCCCATACCATAAATATGTTATCAGACTGTCATCTGATGAGTTTTTTTGTTGGTTAGGGGCTATAAATATCTTAGTTTAGCCGAATTGGTGATGGCTACTGGTGTTGGTGGACAAATAAAAGATGGTGGATTATGCTAATGTGTTTTTAGGTAATAGATGTACATCTTTACATATTGTGTCTTCCCTGTAAAACATTTTAAAAATCGGACATGTTGACTGGATTCACAAGATCTGTGTCTTTCATTAGCTGTATTGGACTTTTATGTGTGAAAGTTAAATATTTTAAAAAAATATTTTTTTTGAATTTCGCGGCACTGGTTTTTCAGTGGGGGGGGGGGGGGGGGGGTGTGCCGCTAGCGGCACGCTGATCCTAGACAGGTTTTAACGACCGTTCAACAGGTGCATGTTCATTAATTGTTCATGGTTCATTGAAAAAGCATGGGAAACATGTTTAAACCCTTTACAATGAAGATCTGTGAAGTTATTTGAATTTTTAGAATTATCTTTGAAAGACAGGGTACTGAAAAAGGGACGTTTCTTTTTTTGTGGAGTTTACTAAACCTTGTAGAGAGCATACCCAGCTGACAATCTCTTAGAAAAAACTATAAACTATTGGAACCAAGACTTAAAAATAACTGATGTTGGCACAAGATGGAAAGTTCGGTCATAACCATGTCATAATATGTCGAAACAGCTGACATAACCTGTCATAATATGGTCATAACACTGTCATGACACATA
Organism: Salvelinus fontinalis; assembly: GCF_029448725.1. NCBI lineage: Eukaryota > Metazoa > Chordata > Actinopteri > Salmoniformes > Salmonidae > Salvelinus > Salvelinus fontinalis. The sequence continues at coordinate 2,050,038 of NC_074698.1, forward strand.
TATTTAAACCTGTTGTGACATATAAGACACCTACATAAGAGAGTCAAAACCCACAAAACCTACCATACAAGGCAAAACATTCCATTACACCATAGCCTACAGGTCAACAGTATGTTTATGTTATATACCATTTTCTGATATTCGACCATATTAAACTTCCTGTTAATCTGTTAGTCTGCATTATTTGAAGACATGCCATATGGGGGTGTCGTGAGATACCCGATGGATTGGACAATTCTCTTTTCATCACTCATCTTGAAAAAAAACTTTACTAAAACTTGGAAATCAATCAATCCGCCATCATTAACACAATGGAAAAATGATTTATTATTAAAATATCGAAAGTGTGTGGGCTACAAAATTATGACGTTTCAGGTCATGTGGCGGAAAGTGATGCGGGCGCTGGAGATTGGGGTGTGTGCTAGTGGGTCTGGGTAGGTGTGATGTAGTTGTTGTTTGTATGAGGTTGTAATTTGTATGTGTATATTTTGTATTGTTTATAAAAGATAAAATAAAATCTTACAAAAAATAAAAAAGGATCAGCATCTAGGGGCAACTTCACCCTACACCAAGAAGAGGTACCTGTCTGGTACACTGGAGTAGGTGACGTGAGGCCTTCCGTGTCGTGCAGCACAGTGACTAGGCACGGCTCCAGGATGTTTCCATTCTAGTCTTATTTAAACACTGCTCTACGTGGTCCTGTAATCCTTAATCTCCATTGGGCGACGTATGTCTGTGCCCATGGAATTGGGGTTTAATGGGGTCAAAGCACATCCCTACATACATACACAGTTCCTGGAGAAACAAGTGGGCTGTGTTCAGTAGAGGGAAAAATTTCAAAGCGTTAAAAAAACTGTTTTTCAGTTTCCATTGCAAAATGTTTTGCTACGTTGTGTCCTACTGAACACAACCCTGGTCTAACATGTCCCCCTCTCATCCCTATTTCCCCATTATCTCACTAGTCTTCCTTTATGTCTCCTTTGTAGTTGTTTTTGTCTCTCAGGCTGAACAATGCTCTTTTCAATCCTCACTCTGTGCTCACTCTTCCCTTCTGTCTGTTTCTCTCTTTCCCCTCCCATCCCTTTACGGAAAAACCACATGTTTTCCCATGTGGAAAACCACATGATGTTTGCACATGTAAAATTACATTTCACATGTGAAATGTCACATGTAAAACCATGTGGCTTTGGAACACTTCACATGTGATGATATTTCACATGATCACATAACCTTTCACGTGTGGATTAACAGTTTCACATGATGCCCTGCAGACAAAAATGAATTGTTAGGATGTCATCAGAACATCACCAAATAGCTGCAATGTTTTCAACTTACACACTTTGACATACATGATTACATTGTGTTTGTTTATTTATACAGTAATAATTATTCAACATGTCCTCACGTGGGGTTTGAACTCACAACCTCTTGGTTCACAGCATTCCAATCTTCCTGCTACGCCACCATGTCTGTGTCAGTGACTGATTACTATTTTAGTTGATCAGCGTATCAGTTAACTTAAAACCCCTATACCATTTCATTACTTCCCTTAACTGTTTTCACATGTTGAGCTGAAATTTTCACGTGTGAAAACAAAAAAGACACATACGAGGTCAGTTGTTCACACGTGAAACTATATGTTCACACGTGTTCACCACCTTTTCATGAGGAAGAAAACATGTTCTCACCTCACATGTGGAATTTGCAGTTTCACATGAGTGAAAATCAAACGTGCACTTTCACGTGAAAAACTTGTTGTCACGTGTATTTTCATGGTATCACATGTTGAAATTTTGCATCCCCATGTCACATTTACTCCACGAGATCACGTTCTCACTTGTGCTTAAATGTTTTGACGTGTAGTTACATGTTATCACATGTTTCTTTAACATGTTATCATATTAACTTCACATAAGATCACGTGAAATTAATGTCGTTTTTCCATAAGGGATCTCTCCCCCTCTCTTTTTCCCATCCCTCTCTACCTCCCCTATCCCTCCCTTTTTCCCTCTATCTCCTTCTCTCTCATCCCTTCCTTCCCCCCTCCCTCTCCTGTTTGATGGATAGGGGTAAACTAGAGAGCATCTGTCCGCAGCTCTAATCCTCTCTCTCCCCCCACCCTCTCCAGTCTTCTCCTAATCTCGTTAACACAGAGGCAATTAGCGCCACCGGCTAATTACACCTCAACAAGAGAGGTTGAATAGGTGGAGATTAACCACCGTGACTGGCTGTCCCCCCCACTAGTCCCGCCCACACCACTCATCACATCCCACCTGGATTGGCTGTCTATTAGTGTCAGTCACCGGGCAGTGTTTCCAGAAGAGAATGGCTTGGACTCTTGCATCCCTTTCACATAAAGACCAAAACTCCACTAATTTACCATGCCTGCATTTTTATACCAGCTTTTTTGTATATCTGAAAAGCATAGGGGGTAGAAAAACATGGAAAAATAAAAGCCACCTAAAGACCTAGTCATGATTCCTGCATTTTCACAGACCCTGTAACCAAAATACAGGCATCGGGTCTGCGCGAATGGTTCTCTGATTATTTGAAGGTAAATTCATTAACACTTCCATTGTTTAACACATCCCTAATTTGAAATGCAAACTGCCCCCATGGTTTAACAACACACCCCACCCCCCCGAATTTGGCAGTTACCCACTGATAGGTATAAAATGGGTATACCTGCAAACAAGTGGTAAATAAGGGTCTGTTTGACATTGCCTAAATGTTTTTCTATCGTTATTGAGGGAAGTAATTACCTCGATAAATACTGATATTGATTTATCGGCCAGCCCTACTCTTAGCCCACTGAGCTATAGCCTAAGTACGTTTTAGCTGTGGGAGCTAATGCAAGTCTTCATGTCTCTGGCAAGGTTACTCAAACCACATCCGTTACTCACACCAGGGTCGGGGGTCAATTCGAGTCAGTCAAATCCAACTGATTCGATTTTTTGTTGTTGTTGAAAAACACACGCATACAACACACCACGTTCTGCGTAAGCACTTAGTGACATCTGCTGATGTAAAAAAAAAAAGGCTTTATAAATGAATTTGATTTCATTACAAACATACCTGATAGACCTCCATCTTTGTCATCGTCATCTGGGGGGTAGACATCCTCACACTGCAGGGCAGAATACAGACCATTACACCGAGAAATGGATTTGGAGACAAGACGATACACACTGTACTTCATATCAGTAGAATATGAGCAGAACCTACGTTCAAATGATTCCCCTGTTGGCTAGTACAAACGGTACCAAAAGTATCAACACAATGGAGCACCAGGCTAGAATTTTTTTTGATTGATTGACAGAGAGAACATAGTAACGATTGATTGATTGTTTGTTTTTAGGCTGGGTATCTGTAAAGCACTTTGTGACAACTCTGCTGGTGTAAAAATGGCTTTCCAAAATAATTTTGATTAGTTGCTTGATTGACTGATAGTACTGCTCCCCTACCGTCACATGATCCAGCTCAGTGTTGTCTGTGGTTTCCGTAGAGACGGTCTCAGCAATCGACTGGGAATCAGGGTCTGGAAACATCTCCTCTACAGTGCTGATGGATCAGAGGGCCGATACATGTTATAATGGCCTTATGAAGCCTTCGTAAACCCTTCATAATGCCTAGATGCTTCACTCATTATTTATGTGCAAATTCATACTATACTTAACAAAAATATAAATGCAACATGCCACAATTTCAACGATTTTACTGAGTTGCAGTTCATTTAAGGAACTCAGTCAATTGAAGTAAATTCATTAGGCCCTAATCTATGGATTTCACATGACTGGGCAGGGGTGCAGCCATGAGTGGGCCTGGGAGGGCATCGGCCCACCCACTTGGGAACTAGGCCTGACCACTGGGGAGCCAGGCCCAGCCAATCAGAATTCGTTTTTCCCCACAAAATGGTTTTATTAAAGACAGGTATTACTTTCAGATCCTGCATCTGGTGCATTGCCAAATGCTAGGGTTTTTATTTATTGTTGCTATTTTCTACATTGTAGAATAATAGTGAAGACATCAAAACTATGAAGTAACGCATATGGAATCATGTAGTAACCAAAGAAAGTGTTATATCTGGAGTATTTCTCCTGTCTTATCCGGTGTCCTGTGTGAATGTAAGTATGCTCTCTCTAATTCTTTCTTTCTTTCTCTCTATGGAACCCTGACCTGTTCACCGGACGTGCTACCTGTCCCAGACATGCTGTTTTCAACTCTCTAGAGACAGCAGGAGCGGTAGAGATACTCTCAATGATCGGCTATGAAAAGCCAACTGACATTTACTCCTGAGGTGCTGACCTGTTGCACCCTCGACAACTACTGTGATTATTATTATTTGACCATGCTGGTCATTTATGAACATCTTGGCCATGTTCTGTTATAATCTCCACCTGGCACAGCCAGAAGAGGACTGGCCACCCCTCATCCCTGGTTCCTCTCTAGGTTTTTTCCTAGGTTTTGGCCTTTCTAGGGAGTTTTTCGTAGCCACCGTGCTTCTACACCTGCATTGCTTGCTGTTTGGGGTTTTAGGCTGGGTTTCTGTACAGTACTTTGAGATATCAGCTGATGTAAGAAGGGCTATATAAATAAATTTGATATGATTGGATTTGAACAAATCAAAATATATTTTATATTTGATATTGTTCAAAGTAGCCACCCTTTGCATTGATGACAGCTTTGCACACTCTTGTCATTCTCTCAACCAGCTTCACCTGGAATGCTTTTCCAACAGTATTGAAGGAGTTTCCACATATGCTGAGCACTTGTTGGCTGCTTTTCCTTCCCTCCGCGGTCCAACTCATCCCAAACCATCTCAATTGGGTTGAGGTCGGGTGATTGTGGAGGCCAGGTCATCTGATGCAGCACTCCATCACTCTCCTTCTTGGTCAAATAGCCCTTACACAGCCTGGAGGTGTGTTGGGTCATTGTCTTGTTGAAAAACAAATGACAGTCCCACTACGCACAAACCAGATGGGATGGTGTATCACTGCAGAATGCTGTGGTAGCCATGCTGGTTAAATGTGCCTTGAATTCTAAAGAAATCACTGACAGTGTCACCAGCAAAGAACCCCCACACCTCCATGCTTCATGTTGGGAACCACACTTGCGGAGATCATCTGTTCACCTACTCTGTCTCAAAAAGACACGGCTTTTGGAACCAAAACTCTCAAATCTGTACTCATCAGACCAAAGGACAGTTTTCCACCGGTCTAATGTCCATTGTTCGTGTTTCTTGGCCCAAGCAAGTCTCTTCTTCTTATTGGTGTCCTTTAGTTGTGGTTTCTTTCACAGAAATTCGACCATGAAGGCCTGATTCACTCAGTCTCCTCTGAATAGTTGATGTTAAGATGTGTCTGTTACTTGATCTCTGTGAAGCATTTATATGGGCTGCAATTTCTGAGGCTGGTAATTCTAATGAACTTATCCTCTGCAGCAGAGGTAACTCTGGGTCTTCCTTTCCTGTGCCGGTCCTCATGAGAGCCAGTTTCAGCATAGCGCTTGATGGTTTTTGCGACTGCACTTGAAGAAACATTCAATGTTCTTAAAATGTTCCGCATTGACTGACCTTCATGTCTTAAAGTAATGATGGACTGTCATTTCTCTTTGCTTATTTGAGCTGTTCTTGCCATAATATGGACTTGGTATTTTACCAAATAGGGCTATCTTCTGTATACCACCGCTACCTTGTCACAACACAACTGATTCACAACTGGCTCAAACGCATTAAGGAAAGAAATTCCACAAATTAACTTTTAACAAGAGTGTGCAAAGCTATCTTCAAGGCAAAGGGTGGCTATTTTGAAGAATCTAAAATCTAAAATATATTTTGATTTGTTTAACACTTTTTGGTTACTACATCATTCCACGTGTTATTTCATAGTTTTGATTTCTTCAATATTATTTTACAATTTAGAAAATAGTAAAAAATAAAATAAAAACTTGAATGAGTAGGTGGGTCCAAACTTTTGACTGGTACTGCATGTACACAGATGTAAGCGGAAGAATATACTTGGTTTACAATCTCACGTAGGTGTACACTTCCTCTCTGGCAACTAGTAGCAGACAACCCACCCCCAACAATGAAAAAATATGTACTTTTCTTGCACTAACAGTCACACTTGTCTTTTCTTACTAGCACTGACTTGGCTGATAATTGCTGAATTGAGGAAAGGTTTTACTTACTATGACTGTGATAGTGCATTCATCTTTAAGTAGCTAGGTGAGACTAACTGTAAGTCACTCTGCATGAGAGAGTCTGCTAAATAACTCAAATGTAAAACATGTCAAGGTGTTCTGAATGATGGACTGATTGTAATGTGGAGGGCGACAATGGTAATACATGTACATGATGAGTGAATCTAAAAGTCAGACTTACGAGTTGACCAAAGAGAGTTCAAAATTATCGAAGTCCCGGAAGATCTCGCTGTAGCGCTTCGTCTTTGATTTGTTGGGGACCTTCACATCTGGGGTAAAAGATGGATGACAAACATGTGAGCAAGAGGCCAAATGATCACTCTTTCTTTTTCATAAAATAAATATTACACACAAGTTGAAATTGCTTTTTGCAGCTCCCAAAAAGTGATCTGTAAAAAAAAAAAAAAACGTGCAAAATATCTTCTATTTTTAGAATAACAAATAAAGGGGTAAACCAACAGCCAACACCCAGTCGTAAAACAATGTGCGAGGAAATAAAGACGTTTGTGGATCTGAAGGCTGCTGCTGCTGGTGCTGGTGGTGGTGGTGGTGGTGGTGGTGGTGGTTGAGGCCTCAGATGTGTGATTGTATGTTTGTGTATAAGGCATTTGTTGTAACACTGTTGTCTTTCAATTCTCCAGCCTCTGGTGAAAACACATCTCACTGTTGGTCACCCATTAAAACACACTGAGTACTGCTGAGATGGCTCAGGATGGTTGTAAAAACCTATGTGTGAATGACAGATAAGCATATTTACTTTTTATATAACATCTAATATGGGAAGGACTGCAACTAAACTGAGAAAAAGAGAAATGCAACTCCAACAAAGGGCTTCTATTCATTTCCTAGCCTGGTTAGGCCAGACTGAATGCTGTGCTCAGCACTGAGAGCAGCATTCAGTCTGGTTTAACCAGGCTTTGCATTTACAGTACACGACTAGGCTGGGGAAAATACAGGTTGATGACACCCAAAACAGAATGATGGTATATTAACCCTGCGTGAACTACAACCTAATGCTGTAGTCTCTCTCAACATACTTTGTGGGCTAGCATCATGTGCTGAGACTGCATGAGGCTAAAAACCTATAGGAATCTGTTACAGTTGAAGCTGACTATGTTTCACTTTAAGGGCAGTTAATATGCAAAAATACTCTACTCCCAGTGTTAACAGATGAAAAAAATATACATCTCTCCTCCCTCTCTTTCGCTCTCTGTCTCCATTTAGGTCAACCACATCCTGCTTGTGATGTGTGTTATGTTTTGCTCAGAAGACACAAAGTCCTTGTTTTTCACCTTAGCAGAGTTCTGTTCATATGGCAGTCGAAGACAGGAACGGATAGTAGAACTGTACACAACCAAGCTCTGCCGAAGTTCAGCTCTATAGCGCAAATGACCTTTTAAAAGCAATGTTCCTGCGTTTCCACGGAGACTGCATTCACAGTAAATGCTGCATATGTCAGCTCAATCAGAAATGAACTTCAAATGTTAAGCGAGCTATAGTGCTGTACTTTGTGATATGGATTGAATCAAGCCCTTAGTCTAACAGAAAGCAGGGCCCTATAGCCTACTGTGCATGTCAGAGTTCTAGAGGGAGCTTGAGAGTGGGTTCAAATAGTATTTGTTTTCCTTCCAACCATTTTCTCTTACATCATGAGGACTGATGTCCCTGATTTGATGGTTTCAAGAGCTTAATTTAAAAAAAAATGTTTCACGAATGGCACACACCAATATGCAAAATGGAGGATGAGTTCAGGAGGTTCACTGATCCTGCACTGACTGGGAGGATGTAGCATGCCACCACACACGCACGCTCACACGTTTGTTTTATTATCATTGTGGGGACCAAACAATTGATTCCCATTAAAAATCCTATTTTCCCTAACCCCTAACCTAACCCCCTATCTCTAACTTCTAACCCTAAACCTAACCCCTAAGCCTAAAATAGCATTTTTCCTTGTGAGGACCGGCAAAACTTGTTCGAAGTATCCTTGTGAGAACTTCTGGTCCCCACAAGGACAGTATAACCAAAAACACACACACCTACACACAGCTTCCCTGAAACATTTTCTCACCTCCCTTTCTACCTAAATGGATGGTTTCCCAGACTCAGATGGAGAATATTCTCCATTGAGCATGCTTTAGTCCAGGAGTAGGCTTAATCTGAGCACTGGAAACTGGCCCAAATGATAACAATCTTCTGTTTCCTCTTGTTATTACTCACCTGGGGTTTTGGAGTGCTCCTTCTCTTTAACTTGGGGTTCTTCTTCGCTCTCCATCTCTATTTGAGACTAAATATCACAAGTACACCTAGCCCCAAACCAGCATCTACCACAGCAACCCCATCAATCTTCCCAGCTCCACCAGCAACGTTCCATCAACCTTCTATCAATCAATCTATCAATTCCGTCAACGTTAGCAATGCCTACTCGTACACAAGACAAACAGCAGCTACAGAGCAGGAAATGAACTCGATTTCCTCTAGTTGCACTCAAATCACACTAACGTTTGACTAGAACACTGCTGCTGTCTGGTAAAGTGCTTGGGTTTGACCCTTCTCTTCAAGCTCTCTCAGAGTTATCTTCCTCCAGTGCAGAGAGAGGTTGGCCAATACGGTTTCACCATCATGATAAGAGGAAGTGTGATTCTGTACAATCTAGGTCACACCTACGTTGTCACACTGAACGTAGCTAGATATGTGTGAGAGTGTGCGGGAGGAAAAAGAGAGAGTAAAAGTGATTCTGCGTTTGCAGAAAGTGTTAGTGCACTTGCTATACTGTTTGTGTTGTGCAGATGTTCAGAGATCAAACTTTTGACTTCTAAAATGATCTCTCTCATGGGTGTTGAAAGCTGAATGATATTATGCACATCTCTGCAATTCAAACTCAACAGCAACCTCTTGAGATTGCAATCTCATAGTCCTCACCAGTGTCGTAGTAGGCAGTAAACATTTTGAAACTGAGTGAAATGGGAATACTAATTGTACCTTTACTAACTGTAACTATATACAATAACAACATAGGTTTCCTTTTTCTGTTGCAAATGTTTTGCTACAGTGTGACCTTACACAACCCATGATATTGAGGTAAAAATGTCCAGGAGATGGATTCTAGGGTGCTGAGACTGACTGACCTGTGATGGAGCGACACAGTATGGTGGGGGCGTGGCTGACTGGAGGTTGACCCATGGATGGGTAGCATTCCGCCAGGGGCTGGAGAGACTGCTGTAGGGCCTGGAGCCCCATGGACACATTCAGCTGGTTAGGACCACCCATCTCTGGGAGGGAAGGTGGGAGGGAAAGAGAGAAAGATAAAATATTTAGATTGAGAGATTACGCACTGTAAAAAAAAGAAAAAAGAAAAGTTGTCTGTGTGTGTGTGTGTGTGTGTGTAGTAATTTGTAAACTAAAACACTATATACGTTTCTATAGTCAATTGGCACAGTGGTGACCCGTCATTCAGGGCAGGTGGGGCAGAGCAGCAATTGCAGCCTCGAGTCTTCTTGGGTATGACTCTACAAGCCTGGCACACCTGTATTTGGGGAGTTTCTCCCATTCTTCTCTGCAGATCCTCTCAAGTGCTGTCAGGTTGGATGGGGAGCGTCGCTGCACAGCTATTTTCAGGACTCTCCAGAGATGTTCGATCAGGTTCAAGTCCGGGCTCTGGCTGGGCCAATCAAGGACATTCAGAGACTTGATCAGAAGCCACTCCTGTGTTGTCTCGGCTGTGTGCTTAGGGTTGTTGTCTTGTTGAAAGGTGAACCTTCGCCCTAGGCTGAGGTCCTGAGTGCTCTGGAGCAGGTTGTCATCAAGGATCTCCCTGTACTTTGCTCCATTCATCTCTGCCTCGATCGTGACTAGTCTCCCAGTCCCTGCCGCTGAAAAACACCATGTACCTCTCTCTAATGTATATGGCTCTATCAGGATTCGCTTTTGACCATTTGACATCTTTTATTTACTGTTGTTTAGGCTGGTTGAATGAGTTGCCTATGGAAGCTACATCTGCAAGAAAACAGGCGGCTGCACCAGTGACTGTAAGTTATGTGATTTCCTCATATGAAATTAAAAGTATGTTTGTAGCCTACGCAGTTACAAAATGGCTGTTGAAACTGTGGCACATATTTCTCTGTAACATTAAATACATGTAGGAAAGATGGGCAGACTCTCGTACTGTAGGTCTAGGCTACCTACAAACTATTTTAAGGTTAGGTCGACGTCAGACATTCAATAGTCAGAGTAGGTTTGAGCTATGATCACTTATCATGCTGACAAACCTGATGGTCTCTGTCAACTGATCTGAACAGGTTTAGGCTGGTCATCTATGATATGTAGGCTATAGCCGAGGTATAGACCTTGATCTGCATATCACTAACAAACTGCTACTATACATTATAACCTAGCCTACTTTACATAATATAACATCTACATATCACTAACAACCCACTATTATACATTATAACCTAGTCTACTTTACATAATATAACATCTACATATCACTAACAAACTGTTATTATACATTATAACCTAGTCTACTTTACATAATATAACATCTACATATCACTAACAACCCACTACTATACATTATAGCCTAGTCTGCTTTACATAATATAACACCTACATATCACTAACAACCCACTACTATACATTATAACCTAGTCTACTTTACATAATATAACATCTACATATCACTAACAACCCACTACTATACATTATAACCTAGTCTGCTTTACATAATATAACATCTACATATCACTAACAACCCACTACTATACATTATAACCTAGTCTGCTTTACATAATATAACATCTACATATCACTAACAACCCACTACTATACATTATAACCTAGTCTGCTTTACATAATATAACACCTACATATCACTAACAACCCACTACTATACATTATAACCTAGTCTGCTTTACATAATATAACACCTACATATCACTAACAACCCACTACTATACATTATAACCTAGCCTACATTACATAATATAACATCTACATATCACTAACAAACCACTACTATACATTATAACCTAGTCTGCTTTACATAATATAACATCTACATATCACTAACAACCCACTACTATACATTATAACCTAGTCTGCTTTACATAATATAACATCTACATATCACTAACAACCCACTACTATACATTATAACCTAGTCTGCTTTACATAATATAACACCTACATATCACTAACAACCCACTACTATACATTATAACCTAGTCTACTTTACATAATATAACATCTACATATCACTAACAACCCACTACTATACATTATAACCTAGTCTGCTTTACATAATATAACATCTACATATCACTAACAACCCACTACTATACATTATAACCTAGTCTGCTTTACATAATATAACATCTACATATCACTAACAACCCACTACTATACATTATAACCTAGTCTGCTTTACATAATATAACACCTACATATCACTAACAACCCACTACTATACATTATAACCTAGCCTACATTACATAATATAACATCTACATATCACTAACAAACCACTACTATACCTAGTCTACTTTACATAATATAACATCTACATATCACTAACAACTCACTATTATACATTATAACCTAGCCTACTTTACATAATATAACATCTCTTACTTGTTGCAAATAAACTTTCTGAATGGATCAATGATTTCCCACTCAGATCATTCATGCCCGTTTTAGCCCTTCTGTCTGTATTCTCAGATACATTTAGAAAATAACAGATCGAAAGACAATAATTAGCCTGCTTTTAATTAATACAAATAATTGTGAGACATGGCCATGTGTTGCTGTACTGTTTATAACTACCTTAACAAACAGTGACTTATTATTATTATTCATATTTTGACAGTTACCATGGAGATGTCATTTCACAACTACATATTCATGTGATTGCATTAAATCACCTGACTGTTTCGATATGTCTGTTAGTAAATGTTTCATAAGAGATAATTAATAAATGATAACCATTGACATTAAAGAATTACTGTGTTAACCACAACCAACATGTTGGATCTCTGTTTAGGGGTCAGTGCTCTAAAATGAGTCTCTCTGCGGAGAGAGAGGAGGGACCTGCCTCTAAAATGAGTCTCTCTGGGGAAAGAGAGGAAGGGGGACCTGCCTCTAAAAGGCGTCTCTCTGGGCAACATGACACCAAAGCTAAGAGGTGAGATGACAATTTTTTTATTTTATTTTTGAAATAATTATTAAGAGTTTATTTCCAAAATGCATCACATTTGTTTTTTTAATCAGAAATGGTTGCTTATGGTTACCTTCAATATTACTGTTCTCAGATTTACAGTTAATCGATTTTAGATGGGTATATCTTTATTAAATTACTATTATTATTATTAAAGCATGTCCTCTTTTTCAAGATGTGGCCGATTTAAACAGCCAGTATACATTTTCTAATTAAGATTATTTTTATTTTTCACAATTTGTTTTTTCTGAATTTTTCTGAATTTTTCTGGGTAATTTGATATGCATCGAAATCTTCATTCGTAGGCATCGAATTGAGCGAATGCTGCACAGGTTCACTGAGTTACAAACCAAGTGGACAGGTCTAGCTCATTGATTTGTAGATCTGACACAGCTGCTACCTCAGATTATGAGCCTAGCAGGTGTCGTGAATAAGTTATGTAGTACCCACAGAAGGCCACAGGGAGGAGCAAGAGAGCTATAAACCCATACTAAACCTAACAATCAATCAAATGTATTTATAAAGCCCTTTTTACATCAGTAGATGTCACAAAGTGCTATACAGAAACTCTAACCCTACCTTTTACCTATTTTAGCCTTAACCCTAATTATAGGGTAGGGTAGGGTAGCCTAGAAGACTTTTAGAAACTATTTTAGTAATCATATTATGTTAGTAAATACAATTATAGTACTAAATAGCATCTTGATTATTTTGTTAATCAAAACCTGTCTGTGAGCTAAACTGGGACACCCCGGCCAACCTACAATCTAAGCTTGATGCACCCAATCTCACACAATTTATCAATGAACCTACCAGATATAACCCCAAATCCGTAGACACGGGCACCCTCATAGATATCATCCTAACTAACTCACCCTCCAAATACACCTCTGCTGTCTTCAACCAAGATCTCAGGGATCCCTGCCTTATTGCCTGCATCCGTAATGGGTCTGCGAGCAAACGACCACCCCTTATCACTGTCAAACGCTCCCTAAAACGCTTCTGCGAGCAGGCCTTTCTAATCGACCTGGCCGGGGTATCCTGGAATGACATTGACCTCATCCCGACAGTAGAGGATGCCTGGTTATTCTTTAAAAGTGCATTCCTCACCATCTTAAATAGGCATGCCCCATTCAAAAAATGTAGAGCCAGGAATAGCTATAGCCCTTGGTTCACTCCAGACCTGTCTGCCCTTGACCAGCACAAAAACATCCTGTGGCGTTCTGTATTAGCATCGAATAGCCCCCGTGATATGCAACTTTTCAGGGAAGTTTGGAACCAATATACACAGTCAGTTAGGAAAGCTAAGGATAGCTTTTTCAAACAGAAATTTGCATCCTGCAGTACTAACTCAAAAAAGTTCTGGGACACTGTAAAGTCCATGGAGAATAAGAGCACCTCCTCCCAGCTACCCACTGCTCTGAGGCTAGGAAACACTGTTACAACCGACAAATCCACTATAATTGAGAATTTCAATAAGCATTTCTCTACGGCTGGCCATGCTTTCCACCTGGCTACCCCTACCCCTGTCAACTGCCCGGCACCCTCCACAGCAACCCGCCCAAGCCTCCACCATTTCTCCTTCACCCAAATCCAGATAGCTGATGTTCTGAAAGAGCTGCAAAATCTGGACCCCTACAAATCAGCCGGGCTAGACAATCTGGACCCTCTCTTTCTAAAATTATCTGCCAAAATTGTTTCAACCCCTATTACCAGCTTGTTCAACCTCTCTTTCGTATCGTCTGAGATTCCCAAAGATTGGATCGCTGCCGCGGTCATCCCCCTCTTCAAAGGGGGAGACACTCTAGACCCAAACTGCTACAGACCTATATCTATCCTACCCTGCATCTCTAAGGTCTTTGAAAGCCAAGTTAACAAACAGATTCAAAAAGAAAGGAGGACCAAGGCACTCTTCATATAATTGATTAAAATGCCTTTATTAGTATGGCATGTTCAATAGAAACAAAGTTTTTAAAAAACAGACGCGTTTCAGCTGCATGGCCTTCGTCAGGGAGTACAAAAAAAGAGGAATACAAGGTCCTCTTTTAAACAGCTTATCAATTAGCCCTAATTGGAAGAGGGAGTGGTTACACAATTGATTGGACACACCTAGTAAGCAATTCTATACACCAGGGGTGTCAAACTCATTCCACGGAGGGCCTTGTGTCTGCAGGTTTTTGGTTTTTCCTTTCAATAAAGCACTAGACAACCAGGTGTGGGGAGTTCCTAACTAATTAGTGATGTTAATTCATCAATCAAGTACAAGGGAGGAGCGAAAACCCGCGGACACTCGGCCCCCCGTGGAATGAGTTTGACACCTGTGCTATACACATTAAAATAGTGTAGCTATGTTATCATAAAAATACAACTCCAAACTAGAAGTATCAGAACACTAAAAGGTAGTTCTAATGTTAAATATGACTGGGAGAAGTGTCAAGAATAATGTGTTGGGACGTCACAGAGTCAACCTCAGTGGATGTTCTGCTGACAAATCTCATCAAGGGAAATCTGCTTCCCTCTGCTCTCCTCTGGATAACTACCCGACCTGCAGCAGCCAATAAGATCCCTTCAGGGTGTGTTGACCAGGTGACAGAGGTACGAGGGTTCAATGACCCACAGAAGGAGGAGTACTTCAGGAAGAGATTCAGTGATGAGGACCTGTCCAACAGAATCATCTCACACATAAAGACATCAAGGAGCCTCCACATCATGTGCCACATTCCAGTCTTCTGTTGGATTTCTGCAACAGTCCTTGAACACATGCTGAAACATAAGAGAGAAGAGATGCCCAAGACTCTGACTGAGATGTACACACACCTTGTGGTGTTTCATACCAAACAGAAGAATGAAAAGTATCTTGGGAGAGAAGAGACAGGTCCACACTGGAATAAAGAGAGCATTCTGTCACTGGGAAAACTGGCTTTTCAGCAGCTTGTGAATGGCAATCTGATTTTCTATGAAGAAGACCTGAAAGAGGCTGGCATTGATGTCAATGAAGCCTCAGTGTACTTGGGATTGTGCACACAGCTCTTTAAAGAGGAATGTGGGCTGTACCAGGACAAGGTGTACTGCTTTGTTCATCTGAGCATTCAGGAGTTTCTGGCTGCTGTATATGTGTTCCTCTCATTCATCAACAACAATGAGAATCTAATGGATGAACCTCAATCAATGTTCATCTACTTGAATGAATTGCAAACAAACGACGAGCCTGAAGTTACTTTCTACAAGAGTGCTGTGGATAAAGCCTTACAAAGTGAGACAGGAAACCTGGACCTGTTCCTTCGCTTCCTTCTGGGCCTCTCACTGGAGTCCAATCAGAAGCACTTACGAGGTCTAATGACAAAGTCAAGAAGCAGCTCACAGAGCCATGAAGAAACAGTCAAGTACATCAAGAAGAATATCAAGGAGAATCCCTCTCCAGAGAGGTGCATCAATCTGTTCCACTGTCTGAATGAACTGAATGACCATTCTCTAGTGGAGGAGATCCAAAGCTACCTGAGATCAGGAATTCTCTCCAGAGCCAACCTGTCACCTGCACAGTGGTCAGCTCTGGTCTTTGTGTTGCTGACTTCAGAAAAGGAGCTGGATGTGTTTGACCTGAAGAAATACTCCAGATCAGAGGAAGGTCTTCTGAGGCTGCTGCCAGTGGTCAAAGCATCCAGAGCTGTTTTGTGAGTAAATAAAATGACATTTAAGAACTAATCATCAGGAAGAAATATTCAGTTTAGAGAAAAATATGTATTATAATATGTATATAATATTATATTGAATAACATACTTAATCAATGCATTGATGTTCACATTAGTATAACAATATGACCATACAATTCTAGGAGACGGAAGATTATGTTGTTTGGGAGAATAAACCAAATTCATCTGCCATTGTCCTTCTACATTACTCGTTAAATTAACAGTGTGTTTGTGAAGTCATGATGATCTCTTTGTCAGGCTGTCAGGCTGTGGAGTCACAGAGGAAGGCTGTGCTTCTCTGGTCTCAGCTCTGAAGTCAAACCCCTCACACCTGAGAGAGCTGGATCTGTGTAACAATGACCTGAAGGATTCAGGAGTGAAGCTGCTCTCTGCTGGACTGGGGAATCCCCACTGTAAACTGGAGACTGAGGTCAGTATTCCTGTAGTTGGTCAACAAGTGATAACTGTTCACCAGATCCACATGTGTTTACCAGGCACACAGTCCTCACCATATGTGTTTGGACAGTGAAGCTTACAGTTTTAAATTTGGTGCTATGCTCCAGCATTTTGGATTTGAGATAGAATGTTAATTGTTAGGTGACAGTACAGAATGTCACCTTTTATTTGAGGGTATTTTCATACATATATATTTTACCGTTTAGAATTGACAGCACTTTATGTATGTAGTTCTCCCATTTGAAAAAGTCTATATTATTTTGGACAAATTCATTTATATTGTATGAAAGTAGTCGTATGTTTAGTATTTGGTCCCATATTCCATGCCTGCAGTGATTCCATCAAGCGTGTGATTCTACAAACTTGTTGAATACATTTGCAGTTAGTCTTGGTTGTGTTTTGGATGATGTTTTTCCTAATAGAAACTGAATGGCGAATAATGTCCTGTCATTTTGGAGTCACTTCACTTGTATTGTCAGTAAGAATAGAAGATGTTTCTGAACACTTCTACATTCATGTGGATGCTACCAATAATGACGAATAACAAAGTTACAGAGGCACAAAGATCAGAAAAAAGACTAACCTCTCCTGTTATTGGTAATGGTGAGAGGTTAGCATGTTTTGTTGTAGCCTCTGTTATTGGTAATGGTGAGAGGTTAGCATGTTTTGTTGTAGTCTCTGTTATTGGTAATGGTGAGAGGTTAGCATGTTTTGTTGTAGTCTCTGTTATAGGTAATGGTGAGAGGTTAGCATGTTTTGTTGTATCCTCTGTTATTGGTAATGGTGAGAGGTTAGTATGTTTTGTTGTAGCCTCTGTTATTGGTAATGGTGAGAGGTTAGCATGTTTTGTTGTAGTCTCTGTTATTGGTAATGGTGAGAGGTTAGCATGTTTTGTTGTAGCCTCTGTTATTGGTAATGGTGAGAGGTTAGCATGTTTTGTTGTAGTCTCTGTTATAGGTAATGGTGAGAGGTTAGCATGTTTTGTTGTATCCTCTGTTATTGGTAATGGTGAGAGGTTAGTATGTTTTGTTGTAGCCTCTGTTATTGGTAATGGTGAGAGGTTAGCATGTTTTGTTGTAGTCTCTGTTATTGGTAATGGTGAGAGGTTAGCATGTTTTGTTGTAGCCTCTGTTATTGGTAATGGTGAGAGGTTAGCATGTTTTGTTGTAGCCTCTGTAACTTTCTCACTCATTATTTTTCACGATTCATTCATGATCTTTCTAATCATGGCATCATCAGGATTAATTTATTATTGTTTAGAAACATGTTATCTACTCACTTAGAAAGAAAATGTATCCAATCTTCATCCACCATTCAGTTACAATCGGGCAAAAAACCTTACCCAAAACACAACCAAAACAAACTGCAAATGCAACCAACGAGTTTACAACCAAATACTACACTTTTTACCACTTTAATACACTATAAGTGAATTTGTCAGAATACTTATGACTTCTTCAAATGGGGTGACTAGATACATAAAGTGCTTTTATTTCTAAATGGTGAAACAGAAATGTATTAAAATATCCTCAAATAAAAGGTAACATTATATACTGTCACCTCATATGAAACATTTGATCTGAAATCCAAAATATTGGAGTATAGAGACACATTTAAAATGTTAGCTTCACTGTCAAAATAGATATGGTGTGGACTGTATACTCAATACAATCTAAATCTGATACCTCACTGTCTGTCTTTTGACTGATACTGCTTTTTAAACTGGTCTGGTCAGTCAACTCAAATATTTTTACTTTACATGTTTCTATCTAAAAACAATACTTTGATCATTTGTAATTTCTAATAATGATAAATTAATGTATGAATAGATATGGCAGTTTTCAGCACACTGATGTATCTGAAAATTTTGAAAAAATATCCATATGATCAACTCTATGTGAAGGTGATGTGTCGTGCTGCATGAGGCAAATGGTGGTCACACCAGATACTGACTAGTTTTCTCATCCACACTCCTACTTTTTATCAAGGTATCTGACAAACAGATGTATATCTGTATTCCCAGTCATGTGAAATCCGTAGATTAGGGCCTAATGAATGTATTTCAACTGACTGATGTTCTTATATGAACTGTGACTCAGTAAGATCTTGTTGGGTTTATTTTATTGTTCAGTGTTAATAAAAAGAGCAGTTGTAAATGTTTTATGTTTGATATGATGCTAGCAACACTCTGAAGTCATTCCATCCTTTCACTAAATGGTAGTAACAATAAGTCATTCCATCCTTTCACTAAATGTTAGTAACACTCTGAAGTCATTCCATCCTTTCACTAAATGGTAGTAACACGCTGAAGTCATTCCATCCTTTCACTAAATGGTAGTAACAATAAGTCATTCCATCCTTTCACAAAATGTTAGTATCTCTGAAGTCATTCCATCCTTTCACTAAATGGTAGTAACACTAAGTCATTCCATCCTTTCACTAAATGGTAGTAACACTCTGAAGTCATTCCATCCTTTCACTAAATGGTAGTAACACTCTGATGTCATTCAATCCTTTCACTAAATGCTAGTAACACTCTGAAGTCATTCCATCCTTTCACTAAATGTTAGTAACACTAAGTCATTCCATCCTTTCACTAAATGGTAGTAACACTAAGTCATTCCATCATTTCACTAAATGGCAGTAACACTCTGATGTCATTCAATCCTTTCACTAAATGGTAGTAACACTCTGAAATCATTCCATCCTTTCACTAAATGGTAGTAACACTCTGAAGTCATTCCATCCTTTCACTAAATGGTAGTAACACTAAGTCATTCCATCCTTTCACTAAATGGTAGTAACACTAAGTCATTCCATCCTTTCACTAAATGGTAGTAACACTGTCATTCCATCCTTTCACTAAATGGTAGTAACACTGTCATTCCATCCTTTCACTAAATGGTAGTAACACTAAGTCATTCCATCCTTTAACTAAATGGCAGTAACACTCTGATGTCATTCAATCCTTTCACTAAATGGTAGTAACACTCTGAAATCATTCCATCCTTTCACTAAATGGTAGTAACACTCTGAAGTCATTCCATCCTTTCACTAAATGGTAGTAACACTAAGTCATTCCATCCTTTCACTAAATGGTAGTAACACTAAGTCATTCCATCCTTTCACTAAATGGTAGTAACACTCTGAAGTCATTCAATCCTTTCACTAAATGGTAGTAACACTAAGTCATTCCATCCTTTCACTAAATGGTAGTAACACTAAGTCATTCCATCCTTTCACTAAATGGTAGTAACACTAAGTCATTCCATCCTTTCACTAAATGGTAGTAACACTCTGAAGTCATTCCATCATTTCACTAAATGGTAGTAACACTAAGTCATTCCATCCTTTCACTAAATGTTAGTAACACTCTGAAGTCATTCCATCATTTCACTAAATGGTAGTAACACTCTGAAGTCATTCCATCCTTTCACTAAATGGTAGTAACACTAAGTCATTCCATCCTTTCACTAAATGGCAGTAACACTAAGTCATTCAATCCTTTCACTAAATGGTAGTAACACTCTGAAATCATTCCATCCTTTCACTAAATGGTAGTAACACTAAGTCATTCCATCCTTTAACTAAATGGTAGTAACACTGTCATTCCATCATTTCACTAAATGGTAGTAACACTAAGTCATTCCATCCTTTCACTAAATGGTAGTAACACTAAGTCATTCCATCCTTTCACTAAATGGTAGTAACACTAAGTCATTCCATCCTTTAACTAAATGGCAGTAACACTCTGATGTCATTCAATCCTTTCACTAAATGGTAGTAACACTCTGAAATCATTCCATCCTTTCACTAAATGGTAGTAACACTCTGAAGCCATTCCATCCTTTCACTAAATGGTAGTAACACTAAGTCATTCCATCCTTTCACTAAATGGTAGTAACACTAAGTCATTCCATCCTTTCACTAAATGGTAGTAACACTAAGTCATTCCATCCTTTCACTAAATGGTAGTAACACTAAGTCATTCCATCCTTTCACTAAATGGTAGTAACACTAAGTCATTCCATCCTTTCACTAAATGGTAGTAACACTAAGTCATTCCATCCTTTCACTAAATGGTAGTAACACTCTGAAGTCATTCCATCATTTCACTAAATGGTAGTAACACTAAGTCATTCCATCCTTTCACTAAATGTTAGTAACACTCTGAAGTCATTCCATCATTTCACTAAATGGTAGTAACACTCTGAAGTCATTCCATCCTTTCACTAAATGGCAGTAACACTCTGATGTCATTCAATCCTTTCACTAAATGGTAGTAACACTCTGAAATCATTCCATCCTTTCACTAAATGGTAGTAACACTCTGAAGCCATTCCATCCTTTCACTAAATGGTAGTAACACTAAGTCATTCCATCCTTTCACTAAATGGTAGTAACACTAAGTCATTCCATCCTTTCACTAAATGGTAGTAACACTCTGAAGTCATTCAATCCTTTCACTAAATGGTAGTAACACTAAGTCATTCCATCCTTTCACTAAATGGTAGTAACACTAAGTCATTCCATCCTTTCACTAAATGGTAGTAACACTAAGTCATTCCATCCTTTCACTAAATGGTAGTAACACTAAGTCATTCCATCCTTTCACTAAATGGTAGTAACACTCTGAAGTCATTCCATCATTTCACTAAATGGTAGTAACACTAAGTCATTCCATCCTTTCACTAAATGTTAGTAACACTCTGAAGTCATTCCATCATTTCACTAAATGGTAGTAACACTCTGAAGTCATTCCATCCTTTCACTAAATGGCAGTAACACTCTGATGTCATTCAATCCTTTCACTAAATGGTAGTAACACTCTGAAATCATTCCATCCTTTCACTAAATGGTAGTAACACTCTGAAGTCATTCAATCCTTTCACTAAATAGTAGTAACACTAAGTCATTCCATCCTTACACTAAATGGTAGTAACACTAAGTCATTCCATCCTTTCACTAAATGGTAGTAACACTAAGTCATTCCATCCTTTCACTAAATGGTAGTATCACTCTGAAGTCATTCCATCCTTTCACTAAATGGTAGTAACACTAAGTCATTCCATCCTTTCACTAAATGGTAGTATCACTCTGAAGTCATTCCATCCTTTCACTAAATGGTAGTAACACTCTGAAGTCATTCCATCATTTCACTAAATGGTAGTAACACTCTGAAGTCATTCCATCCTTTCACTAAATGGTAGTAACACTAAGTCATTCCATCCTTTAACTAAATGGTAGTAACACTAAGTCGTTCCATCCTTTCACTAAATAGTAGTAACACTAAGTCATTCCATCCTTTCACTAAATGGTAGTAACACTCTGAAGTCATTCCATCCTTTCACTAAATGTTAGTAACACTGAAGTCATTCCATCCTTTCACTAAATGGTAGTAACACTAAGTCATTCCATCCTCTCACTAAAGCTCTAAAGTAACTTTTTATTGACAGATGCCTCATGTAAATGTTTTGGATGTTGATGAAAGGAAATCCCATATAGCCTACTGGCCAGGACTTTGTTATGGCATCTTCTGATTGGGTGTCTCAGATCAGGACTTTGTTTTGACATCTTCTGATTGGGTGTCTCAGGTCAGGACTTTGTTATGACATCTTCTGATTGGGTGTCTCAGGTCAGGTCTGAGCCATGATCAGAATGTGTCTCTGTCCATTTCCAGCCCTGCCATTTCTACCTGTCCTGATCTAGTGTTTCACCCCTGACCTCCTCTCACCGTCTCACTGTCCATGTCTGCTTATAGCTCCCACCTCTACTTCACTGTGTTATAATGGACCTTATGCTTGTTATGTCACCTCTGTAACCAGCTATCAAACATACTGACCTTTCTGACCCTATCCCATGGCCCTACTTTCCAGAAATAAACATTTAAAGTCCTCTGAGTTTTGCTTACTGTCCATTTACTTATGTATTATGTAATTGCTGTATATTGGAATTGTGCCTCAGAGCATCATGGGGGTTTGTATGTGTTGAGATGATCACGTTCCAGGTAAATGGTTGAACTGATTTCTGTCTCCCGTCTCATCATTACTGAATTGTTATACAGGCGTGATTATGAAACCTACAAAACATAACAAAAGATTGGCGATGAGTAAGTCTGAATCTACAGGAACTATTCTTTCTGGAAGAAGTTGGTTTTTACCACTGTTTAAAACGGTTATTTTCTGTGGTACAGTCTAGGCTAATGTTAGAGCACAGTGTATTGCTAGCAGAGGCAAGTGCAGAGTTGAGCTAGCTAAGAGAGAGAGAGAGTTAGCATTGTCATGGATGGCAGAAAAGGACTCGAGACGGATGTCGGAGCAGGGAAACATCTTGATTAAAAAGGTGGGAATATACATTGATTAAAGGAAAGGACATTTATTCAACTGTGAAGACAAACTTTGGAATTAAAAACTGCTAAATGAGCGAAGTGAATGAAGATCACGTGACTGAGGAAACTATTGCTGTGGTTGAGGACAATACTGAAGTGAATGACGATCACGTGACTGAGGAATATTGCTGTGGTTGAGGACAATACTGTAGTGAATGAAGATCACATGACTGAGGAACATATTGCTGTGGTTGAGCAATGAAAAATGTCTGGAATTGTTGGAACCATTGGACAGTTTGATAAAAATATTGAGCAGTGGAGCTCATATACAGAACGGTTTGAATATTTTGTTCTTGCAAGTTACATTGATGAGGACAACATTGTGCTTACAGTATTTAGTGTAATGGGGCCAAAGACATTTAATTTACTAGTCAGCCTGCTACAGCCAGACAGAACAGGTAATAAGACGTATGGGGATATTGTGGAGATACTTAAAGGACATTTTTCAACGACTAGTTAATGCTGAAAGGTGCAGGCTCCACAGGAGACATCAGGAAGAGGGAAGTTCAGTACCAATGTTTGCTGCTGCATTAAAACCTCTTATGGCTGCAGTCCCGATATCGGGACCAATATGACAACAGCCAGTCCAAGTGCAGGGCGCCAAATTCAAAAACCAGAAATCTCATAATTAAAATTCGTCAAACATACATGTGTCTTATATCATTTTAAAGGTAATCTTGTTGTTAATCCCACCAAAGTGTCCGATTTCAAATAGGTTTTTCGGCGAAAGCACTACAAACGATTATATTAGGTCACCACAAAACCAAAAATAATCACAGCCATTTTTCCCAGCTAATGATAGCTTCACAAAAACCAGAATAGAGATAAAATGAATCACTAACCTTCGATTATTTTCATCAGATGACACTCATAGGACTTCATATTACACAATACATGCGTGTTTTGTTTGATTAAATTCATATTTATATCAAAAAATCTGAGTTTACATTGAGACTACAAGATGCACTAAATGCAAAAACATCAAGTGACTTTGCATAGCCCATCGTTTCAACATGAATACTCATCATAAATATAGATGATAATACAAGTTATACACATTGAATTATAGATATACCTCTCCTTAATGCAACCGCTATGTCAGATTTCAAAAAAACTTTACGGAAAAATAATTGCACGCTATAATCTGAGACGGCGCTCAAACTAGCATACCACAGCTGCAAAGATAGCGTCACTATAAACAATAAAATATATGATAAATATTTCATTACCTTTGTTGGTCTCGATCAGAAAGCACAGCAGGAATCCCAGGTCCACAATAAACGTTTGTTTTGTTCGAAAAAATCTGTTATTTATGTCCAATTGTTAGCGCGTTTGGTAAACATGTCCAAACGCTAATTCTGGTCAGCTTCATATCGGACAAAAACTTCAAAATGTGATATTACCGGTCGAAGAAACATTTCAAACTAAGTACTGAATCAATCATTAGGATTTTTTTAACACATAGCTTCAATAAAGTTCCAACCGGAGTATTCCTTCTTGTCTGCGTGATCAATGGAACGTCAGTGGCTTGCATGAGGAAAAGGCATGATCAGCGCATGGCTGCTTGATGGACACCTGACTGATTCTGCTCTCATTCTCTCCCACAACATCATAGAAGTCTCATTGGAATTTCTATTGATTGCTGACATCTAGTGCAACCTCTGTCATAACACAATTGGATTTCTTAAAGGAAATCCATAAACTTTACATAAAAATACTTGTTGTATGGCAAATGAAAGATACACTGGTTCTTAATGCAACCGCTGTGTTAGATTTTTAAAAATAACTTTACCATAAAGTACAGCTTGCGTTATTGTGAGACAGCACTCACCAAAACGGCGGAGAATAGGACTCAAGAATTTACACAGAAATACGAAATAACATCATAAATGTTTTCTTACTTTTGTTGAGCTTCCATCAGAATGTTGTACAAGGAGTCCTTGGTCCAGAATAAATCGTTGTTTGGTTTTAGAATGTCCATTTCTTCTGTCGAATTAGCAACCTTAGCTAGCCATGTGGCGCGAACATGCCCATCTTCACTTGGCGCAAAGAACGGAAAATTCCAAAAGTCCCAATAAACGTTGAATAAACTGATAAAACGCGTTTGAAAAAACCTACTTTATGATGTTATTATCACATGTATCAAATAAAATCAGAGCCGGAGATATTCGCCGTGTATACCGAACGCTTATCAGAAGACAATGTCGAGGTACTTCGCGCGCCTTGGTAGACAAAGAAAATTCCTGACCTGCCACTCCAAAAGCTCTTGTTCGGCCTCAGATCAAGCTAGCCACCCCATTCCACCTTCCACTGCCTGTTGACATCTAGTGGAAGGCGTATGAAGTGCATGCATGCCGATAAATATAAGGCAATTGAATAGGCAGGCCCTGAAACAGAGCCTCGTTTTCAGATTTTTCACTTCCTGCATGGAAGTTTTCTGCAAAATGAGTTCTGTTTTACTCACAGACATAATTCAAACAGTTTTAGAAACCTCTGAGTGTTTTCTATCCAATAGTAATAATAATATGCATATTGTATGATCCAGAAAAGAGTACGAGGCCGTTTCATTTGGGCACGATTTTTTCCAAAGTGAAAACAGCGCCCCCCTATTGACAAGAAGTTTTTAACACTAGAACCACCTGGTCTTTCAGCCTATCAGAACACCCATCTACCAGTCCTTAACACTATAACCACCTGGTCTTTCAGCATATAAATCCCCGCTAGAGAAAGTTGCCAGGCGTCCACTTTATAATATGCATCAGATGCATATCAACCAGCAAGGTGCAAAAATAAACACTTGATAAATAGTGTATAAACTATTGTGAAGGATTATTTACAAGAAGAAATAATAGGGGAAATATATCAATAAATTAACAACAATTGTTAATTCTACAAAGTAGAAAATAAATCGTCCTACAGCAGGACCTGCTGCCTGCTTGGAGCTGTGGTGCTTGGGGAAGAGGGAGAGCAGGACCTGCTGCCTGCTTGGAGCTGTGGTGCTTGGGGCAGAGGGAGAGCAGGACCTGCTGCCTGCTTGGAGCTGTGGTGCTTGGGGAAGAGGGAGAGCAGGACCTGCTGCCTGCTTGGAGCTGTGGTGCTTGGGGAAGAGGGAGAGCAGGACCTGCTGCCTGCTTGGAGCTATGGTGCTTGGGGAAGAGGGAGAGCAGGACCTGCTGCCTGCTTGGAGCTGTGGTGCTTGGGGAAGAGGGAGAGCAGGACCTGCTGCCTGCTTGGAGCTGTGGTGCTTGGGGAAGAGGGAGAGCAGGACCTGCTGCCTGCTTGGAGCTGTGGTGCTGGGGAAGAGGGAGAGCAGGACCTGCTGCCTGCTTGGAGCTGTGGTGCTTGGGGAAGAGGGAGAGCAGGACCTGCTGCCTGCTTGGAGCTGTGGTGCTTGGGGAAGAGGGAGAGCAGGACCTACTGCCTGCTTGGAGCTGTGTTGCTTGGGGAAGAGGGAGAGCAGGACCTGCTGCCTGCTTGGAGCTGTGGTGCTTGGGGAAGAGGGAGAGCAGGACCTGCCGCTTGCTGCCTGCATGGAGCTGTGGTGCATGAGGAAGAGGGAGAGAAGGACCTGCTGCCTGCTTGGTGACTGTAGCTTCTTTCTCTGCGTTCATGTGGTTCCTACAAACCTCACATGCCAGATCCATCATGAAATCTCTCCTGCTGACTGTCTTGTCAAGGCATTGCTTGTACAACACGTGTTGATAGCAGCCATGTCGAGCACATTGTAGAACACCGCAACAGGCCAGAGGCAAATACCTCATTTTACATAGTCTAATATGACATCTAATATGAATATAATATAATAAAAGGGGATACTAGTTGGTGTCTGGCAGATGGAAGGCTGTTTGTATATGGTAGAGATACTGTATATACTGTAATGACCTGGCTAGATCATAAAGGGGATACTAGTTGGTGTCTGTATATGGTAGAGATACTGTATATACTGTAATGACCTGGCTAGATCATAAAGGGGATACTAGTTGGTGTCTGTATATGGTAGAGATACTGTATATACTGTAATGACCTGGCTAGATCATAAAGGGGATACTAGTTGGTGTCTGTATATGGTAGAGATACTGTATATACTGTAATGACCTGGTTAGATCATAAAGGGATACTAGTTGGTGTCTGTATATGGTAGAGATACTGTATATACTGTAATGACCTGGCTAGATCATAAAGGGGATACTAGTTGGTGTCTGTATATGGTAGAGATACTGTATATACTGTAATGACCTGGCTAGATCATAAAGGGGATACTAGTTGGTGTCTGTATATGGTAGAGATACTGTATATACTGTAATGACCTGGCTAGATCATAAAGGGGATACTAGTTGGTGTCTGTATATGGTAGAGATACTGTATATACTGTAATGACCTGGCTAGATCATAAAGGGGATACTAGTTGGTGTTTGTATATGGTAGAGATACTGTATATACTGTAATGACCTGGTTAGATCATAAAGGGATACTAGTTGGTGTCTGTATATGGTAGAGATACTGTATATACTGTAATGACCTGGCTAGATCATAAAGGGGATACTAGTTGGTGTCTGTATATGGTAGAGATACTGTATATACTGTAATGACCTGGCTAGATCATAAATGGGATACTAGTTGGTGTCTGTATATGGTAGAGATACTGTTTAAACCTTTGTGTGATTGTAGTCTGTCACTGTCTCTGGTTTCTTCTTCTGGTCACTGCCTGTGGCAACAGTGGGGTGCATGGTGCTGAGGAAGCAAAGACTTATTTATTTTACATTTGTACACCGTTGCTTTACCACTCTCCGCAGATATGTTGTTTTGCTCTTCCGCCTTTGTGTGTTCACTGTTCCTAGCAGGCTAGTCTTCTCAGTGTGTTCACTGTTCCTAGCAGGCTAGTCTTCTTTGTTTGTTCACTGTTCCTAGCAGGCTAGTCTTCTTTGTTTGTTCACTGTTCATAGCAGGCTAGTCTTTGTTTATTTCACTGTTCATAGCAGGCTAGTCTTCTTTGTTTGTTCACTGTTCATAGCAGGCTAGTCTTCTTTGTTTGTTCACTGTTCCTAGCAGGCTAGTCTTCTTTGTTTGTTCACTGTTCCTAGCAGGCTAGTCTTCTTTGTTTGTTCACTGTTCCTAGCAGGCTAGTCTTCTTTGTGTGTTCACTGTTCCTAGCAGGCTAGTCTTCTTTGTGTGTTCACTGTTCATAGCAGGCTAGTCTTCTTTGTTTATTCACTGTTCCTAGCAGGCTAGTCTTCTTTGCTTGTTCACTGTTCATAGCAGGCTAGTCTTCTTTGCAATCAACTTGTCTGACAGGGAAATTGATGTGAAGAAGCTGTCCATGGTCACATTTCTGCCTTTGCCCATGTAAGACTCCACATGACTCAAAACCACAGTCCCAGACAGTCACCCGCTGGCCTGGTTTCATCTTTCCCCAGACATGGAAAGACATTGAGCAAGTTGGTATCGACATCTAACCAAACCTAAGTCACATGCACCTATTATCAGTTTCTATCTGGTTTCTATTGTCCGTTCATCCATTGATGACAGAATAGCAGATTTTAATTTGATTGTTGTTACTAGTTGTTGCTTAGTTGCCAGATCAATGCTGCTGCTGGAGTGGTCCTGTGATAAATACATGGACAACACGGATACTGTTGAAGAAAAAGTGAACTTTGGAAATAGAGCTGCACCTCCTGAATGTTGAGAGTTATTTGATAAAGGTACGTGTCAAGGAACCTGCAGAATCTGCTCTTTCAGATACGGTATTATTTAGAAATCACAATGTTTTACCTGCAGAATCTGCTCTTTCAGATACAGTACTATATAGAAATCACAATGTTTTACCTGCAGAATCTGCTCTTTCAGATACAGTACTATATAGAAATCACAATGTTTTACCTGCAGAATCTGCTCTTTCAGATACAGTACTATATAGAAATCACAATGTTTTACCTGCAGAATCTGCTCTTTCAGATACAGTATTATATAGAAACACAATGTTTTACATGCAGAATCTGCTCTTTCAGATACAGTACTATATAGAAATCACAATGTTTTACCTGCATGTGACTCTGAAGGAGGATTTGATAAAGAGATGCTCCTTTCTCTGCATCTGTCAATTACAAGATGCTCCCATCACTTCATGTACAATATGACAACTGATAGACCTAATATTGTCACTCATCAGATTATTGTAAATGTAATCTTGTCTACAGGCTAACTCTCGTTCATCAACTTGGACAGAGTCAAGGACATGTTTTACATCATTCTAAAGGCCTACTGCAACTCATAGTATGTTTTCATTTCCCTTTACAATACTTTGTATTAGTATTAGAGTTATAGTCAATAGAACAGTCCCATAACAGTTTATTTGTAGAAAGTAAAACATAAAAGAGAATAGTATCAACCCACAAGGCGTGTGGTCAAATGATTTACTGCTGATAAACAGGCATAACACAACCTCATCATCACACTATTGTTCTACATTAAATCAACCTCTTCACCTTCCTTATCATTCAGTTAGGCCTAATTTAAATTAAATTGTGAAGCAAGGTGCACAATTATTGCCCGTTCATCTATTTGTAATTTATTCAGTGAGAAAAGAGAGACTCATTAGTGGCTGGCTGGACATCAACGTCCTACAGCACATTGTCTTGGTGGGTTATTATAGTAGTTAATAGGTAACATTGTCTTGGTGGGTTATAGTAGTTAATAGGTAACATTGTCTTGGTGGATTATTATAGTAGTTAATAGGTAACATTGTCTTGGTGGGTTATAGTAGTTAATAGGTAACATTGTCTTGGTGGGTTATAGTAGTTAATAGGTAACATTGTCTTGGTGGGTTATAGTAGTTAATAGGTAACATTGTCTTGGTGGGTTATAGTAGTTAATAGGTAGAATTGTCATGGTGGGTTATAGTTAATAGGCAACATTGTCTTGGAGGGTTATAGTTAATAGGTAACATTGTCTTGGTGGGTTATAGTAGTTAATAGGTAACATTGTCTTGGTGGGTTATAGTTAATAGGTAACATTGTCTTGATGGGTTATAGTTAATAGGTAACATTGTCTTGGTGGGTTATAGTAGTTAATAGGTAACATTGTCTTGGTGGGTTATAGTTAATAGGTAACATTGTCTTGGTGGGTTATAGTTAATAGGTAACATTGTCTTGTTGGGTTATAGTTAATAGGTAACATTGTCTTGGTGGGTTATAGTAGTTAATAGGTAACATTGTCTTGGTGGGTTATAGTTAATAGGTAACATTGTCTTGGTGGATTATAGTTAATAGGTAACATTGTCTTGGTGGGTTATAGTTAATAGGTAACATTGTCTTGGTGGGTTATAGTTAATAGGTAACATTGTCTTGGTGTGTTATAGTTAATAGGTAACATTGTCTTGGTGGGTTATAGTTAATAGGTAACATTGTATTGGTGTGTTATAGTTAATAGGTAACATTGTCTTGGTGGGTTATAGTTAATAGGTACCATTGTCTTGGTGGGTTATAGTTAATAGGTAACATTGTCATGGTGGGTTATAGTTAATAGGTAACATTGTCATGGTGGGTTATAGTTAATAGGTAACATTGTCTTGGTGGGTTATAGTAGTTAATAGGTAACATTGTCATGGTGGGTTATAGTAGTTAATAGGTAACATTGTCTTGATGGGTTATAGTTAATAGGTAACATTGTCTTGGTGGGTTATAGTAGTTAATAGGTAACATTGTCTTGGTGGGTTATAGTAGTTAATAGGTAACATTGTCTTGGTGGGTTATAGTAGTTAATAGGTAACATTGTCTTGGTGGGTTATAGTTACTAGGTAACATTGTCTTGGTGGGTTATAGTTAATAGGTAACATTGTCTTGGAGGGTTATAGTTAATAGTTAACATTGTCTTGGTGGGTTATAGTTAATAGGTAACATTGTCTTGGTGGGTTATAGTTAATAGGTAACATTGTCTTGGTGTGTTATAGTTAATAGGTAACATTGTCTTGGTGTGTTATAGTTAATAGGTAACATTGTCTTGGTGGGTTATAGTTAATAGGTAACATTGTCTTGATGGGTTATAGTTAATAAGTAGCATTGTCTTGGTGGGTTATAGTTAATAGGTAACATTGTATTGGTGGGTTATAGTAGTTAATAGTTAACATTGTCTTGGTGGGTTGTAGTAATTAATATGTAACATTGTCTTGGTGTGTTATAGTTAATAGGTAACATTGTCTTGATGGGTTATAGTTAATAAGTAGCATTGTCTTGGTGGGTTATAGTTAATAGGTAACATTATATTGGTGGGTTATAGTTAATAGGTAACATTGTCTTGATGGGTTATAGTTAATAGGTAACATTGTATTGGTGTGTTATAGTTAATAGGTAACATTGTCTTGGTGGGTTATAGTTAATAGGTAACATTGTATTGGTGTGTTATAGTTAATATGTAACATTGTCTTGGTGGGTTATAGTTAATAGTTAACATTCTCTTGGTGAGTTATAGTTAATAGGTAACATTGTCTTGATGGGTTATAGTTAATAGTTAACATTCTCTTGGTGGGTTATAGTTAATAGGTAACATTCTCTTGGTGGATTATAGTTAATAGGTAACATTGTCTTGGAGGGTTATAGTTAATAGGTAACATTGTCTTGTTGGGTTATAGTTAATAGGTAACATTGTCTTGGTGGGTTATAGTAGTTAATAGGTAACATTGTCTTGGTGGGTTGTAGTAGTTAATAGGTAACATTGTCTTGGTGGGTTATAGTTAATAGGTAACATTGTCTTGGTGGGTTATAGTTAATAGGTAACATTGTCTTGGTGGGTTATAGTTAATAGGTAACATTGTATTGGTGGGTTATAATTAATAGGTAACATTGTCTTGGTGGGTTATAGTTAATAGGTAACATTGTCTTGGTGTGTTATAGTTAATAGGTAAAATTGTCTTGGTGGGTTATAGTTAATAGGTAACATTGTCATGGTGGGTTATAGTAGTTAATAGGTAACATTGTCTTGGTGTGTTATAGTTAATAGGTAACATTGTCTTGGTGGGTTATAGTAGTTAATAGGTAACATTGTCTTGGTGGGTTATAGTTAATAGGTAACATTCTCTTGGTGGGTTATAGTTAATAGGTAACATTGTCTTGGTGGGTTATAGTTAATAGGTAACATTGTCTTGGTGTGTTATAGTTAATAGGTAACATTGTCTTGGTGGGTTATAGTTAATAGGTAACATTGTCTTGGTGGATTATAGTTAATAGGTAACATTGTATTGGTGTGTTATAGTTAATAGGTAACATTGTCTTGGTGGGTTATAGTTAATAGGTAACATTGTCATGGTGGGTTATAGTTAATAGGTAACATTGTCTTGGTGGGTTATAGTTAATAGGTAACATTGTCTTGGTGGGTTATAGTTAATAGGTAACATTGTCTTGGTGGGTTATAGTTAATAGGTAACATTGTCTTGGTGGGTTATAGTTAATAGGTAACATTGTCTTGGTGTGTTATGGTTAACAGGTAACATTGTCTTGGTGGGTTATAGTTAATAGGTAACATTGTCTTGGTGTGTTATAGTTAACAGGTAACATTGTCTTGGTGGGTTATAGTTAATAGGTAACATTGTCTTGGTGGGTTATAGTTAATAGGTAACATTATCTTGGTGGGTTATAGTTAATAGGTAACATTGTATTGGTGGGTTATAGTAGTTAATAGGTAACATTGTCTTGGTGGGTTATAGTTAATAGGTAACATTGTCTTGGTGGGTTATAGTTAATAGGTAACATTATCTTGGTGGGTTATAGTAGTTAATAGGTAACATTGTCTTGGTGGGTTATAGTAGTTAATAGGTAACATTGTCTTGGTGGGTTATAGTTAATAGGTAACATTGTCTTGGTGTGTTATAGTTAATAGGTAACATTGTCTTGGTGGGTTATAGTTAATAGGTAACATTGTCTTGGTGGATTATAGTTAATAGGTAACATTGTATTGGTGTGTTATAGTTAATAGGTAACATTGTCTTGGTGGGTTATAGTTAATAGGTAACATTGTCATGGTGGGTTATAGTTAATAGGTAACATTGTCTTGGTGGGTTATAGTTAATAGGTAACATTGTATTGGTGTGTTATAGTTAATAGGTAACATTGTCTTGGTGGGTTATAGTTAATAGGTACCATTGTCTTGGTGGGTTATAGTTAATAGGTAACATTGTCATGGTGGGTTATAGTTAATAGGTAACATTGTCATGGTGGGTTATAGTTAATAGGTAACATTGTCTTGGTGGGTTATAGTAGTTAATAGGTAACATTGTCATGGTGGGTTATAGTAGTTAATAGGTAACATTGTCTTGATGGGTTATAGTTAATAGGTAACATTGTCTTGGTGGGTTATAGTAGTTAATAGGTAACATTGTCTTGGTGGGTTATAGTAGTTAATAGGTAACATTGTCTTGGTGGGTTATAGTAGTTAATAGGTAACATTGTCTTGGTGGGTTATAGTTAATAGGTAACATTGTCTTGGTGGGTTATAGTTAATAGGTAACATTGTCTTGGAGGGTTATAGTTAATAGTTAACATTGTCTTGGTGGGTTATAGTTAATAGGTAACATTGTCTTGGTGGGTTATAGTTAATAGGTAACATTGTCTTGGTGTGTTATAGTTAATAGGTAACATTGTCTTGGTGTGTTATAGTTAATAGGTAACATTGTCTTGGTGGGTTATAGTTAATAGGTAACATTGTCTTGATGGGTTATAGTTAATAAGTAGCATTGTCTTGGTGGGTTATAGTTAATAGGTAACATTGTATTGGTGGGTTATAGTAGTTAATAGTTAACATTGTCTTGGTGGGTTGTAGTAATTAATATGTAACATTGTCTTGGTGTGTTATAGTTAATAGGTAACATTGTCTTGATGGGTTATAGTTAATAAGTAGCATTGTCTTGGTGGGTTATAGTTAATAGGTAACATTATATTGGTGGGTTATAGTTAATAGGTAACATTGTCTTGATGGGTTATAGTTAATAGGTAACATTGTATTGGTGTGTTATAGTTAATAGGTAACATTGTCTTGGTGGGTTATAGTTAATAGGTAACATTGTATTGGTGTGTTATAGTTAATATGTAACATTGTCTTGGTGGGTTATAGTTAATAGTTAACATTCTCTTGGTGAGTTATAGTTAATAGGTAACATTGTCTTGATGGGTTATAGTTAATAGTTAACATTCTCTTGGTGGGTTATAGTTAATAGGTAACATTGTCTTGGTGTGTTATAGTTAATAGGTAACATTCTCTTGGTGGATTATAGTTAATAGGTAACATTGTCTTGGAGGGTTATAGTTAATAGGTAACATTGTCTTGTTGGGTTATAGTAGTTAATAGGTAACATTGTCTTGGTGGGTTGTAGTAGTTAATAGGTAACATTGTCTTGGTGGGTTATAGTTAATAGGTAACATTGTCTTGGTGGGTTATAGTTAATAGGTAACATTGTATTGGTGGGTTATAATTAATAGGTAACATTGTCTTGGTGGGTTATAGTTAATAGGTAACATTGTCTTGGTGTGTTATAGTTAATAGGTAACATTGTCTTGGTGGGTTATAGTTAATAGGTAACATTGTCATGGTGGGTTATAGTAGTTAATAGGTAACATTGTCTTGGTGTGTTATAGTTAATAGGTAACATTGTCTTGGTGGGTTATAGTAGTTAATAGGTAACATTGTCTTGGTGGGTTATAGTTAATAGGTAACATTCTCTTGGTGGGTTATAGTTAATAGGTAACATTGTCTTGGTGGGTTATAGTTAATAGGTAACATTGTCTTGGTGTGTTATAGTTAATAGGTAACATTGTCTTGGTGGGTTATAGTTAATAGGTAACATTGTCTTGGTGGATTATAGTTAATAGGTAACATTGTATTGGTGTGTTATAGTTAATAGGTAACATTGTCTTGGTGGGTTATAGTTAATAGGTAACATTGTCATGGTGGGTTATAGTTAATAGGTAACATTGTCTTGGTGGGTTATAGTTAATAGGTAACATTGTCTTGGTGGGTTATAGTTAATAGGTAACATTGTCTTGGTGGGTTATAGTTAATAGGTAACATTGTCTTGGTGGGTTATAGTTAATAGGTAACATTGTCTTGGTGTGTTATGGTTAACAGGTAACATTGTCTTGGTGGGTTATAGTTAATAGGTAACATTGTCTTGGTGTGTTATAGTTAACAGGTAACATTGTCTTGGTGGGTTATAGTTAATAGGTAACATTGTCTTGGTGGGTTATAGTTAATAGGTAACATTATCTTGGTGGGTTATAGTTAATAGGTAACATTGTATTGGTGGGTTATAGTAGTTAATAGGTAACATTGTCTTGGTGGGTTATAGTTAATAGGTAACATTGTCTTGGTGGGTTATAGTTAATAGGTAACATTATCTTGGTGGGTTATAGTAGTTAATAGGTAACATTGTCTTGGTGGTTTATAGTAGTTAATAGGTAACATTGTCTTGGTGGGTTATAGTAGTTAATAGGTAACATTGTCTTGGTGTGTTATAGTTAATAAGTAACATTGTCTTGGTGGGTTATAGTTAATAGGTAACATTGTCTTGGTGGGTTATAGTTAATAGGTAACATTGTCTTGGTGTGTTATAGTTAATAGGTAACATTGTCTTGGTGGGTTATAGTTAATAGGTAACATTGTCTTGGTGGATTATAGTTAATAGGTAACATTGTATTGGTGTGTTATAGTTAATAGGTAACATTGTCTTGGTGGGTTATAGTTAATAGGTAACATTGTCATGGTGGGTTATAGTTAATAGGTAACATTGTCTTGGTGGGTTATAGTTAATAGGTAACATTGTCTTGGTGGGTTATAGTTAATAGGTAACATTGTCTTGGTGGGTTATAGTTAATAGGTAACATTGTCTTGATGGGTTATAGTTAATAAGTAGCATTGTCTTGGTGGGTTATAGTTAATAGGTAACATTATATTGGTGGGTTATAGTTAATAGGTAACATTGTCTTGATGGGTTATAGTTAATAGGTAACATTGTATTGGTGTGTTATAGTTAATAGGTAACATTGTCTTGGTGGGTTATAGTTAATAGGTAACATTGTATTGGTGTGTTATAGTTAATATGTAACATTGTCTTGGTGGGTTATAGTTAATAGTTAACATTCTCTTGGTGAGTTATAGTTAATAGGTAACATTGTCTTGATGGGTTATAGTTAATAGTTAACATTCTCTTGGTGGGTTATAGTTAATAGGTAACATTCTCTTGGTGGATTATAGTTAATAGGTAACATTGTCTTGGAGGGTTATAGTTAATAGGTAACATTGTCTTGTTGGGTTATAGTAGTTAATAGGTAACATTGTCTTGGTGGGTTGTAGTAGTTAATAGGTAACATTGTCTTGGTGGGTTATAGTTAATAGGTAACATTGTCTTGGTGGGTTATAGTTAATAGGTAACATTGTATTGGTGGGTTATAATTAATAGGTAACATTGTCTTGGTGGGTTATAGTTAATAGGTAACATTGTCTTGGTGTGTTATAGTTAATAGGTAACATTGTCTTGGTGGGTTATAGTTAATAGGTAACATTGTCATGGTGGGTTATAGTAGTTAATAGGTAACATTGTCTTGGTGTGTTATAGTTAATAGGTAACATTGTCTTGGTGGGTTATAGTAGTTAATAGGTAACATTGTCTTGGTGGGTTATAGTTAATAGGTAACATTCTCTTGGTGGGTTATAGTTAATAGGTAACATTGTCTTGGTGGGTTATAGTTAATAGGTAACATTGTCTTGGTGTGTTATAGTTAATAGGTAACATTGTCTTGGTGGGTTATAGTTAATAGGTAACATTGTCTTGGTGGATTATAGTTAATAGGTAACATTGTATTGGTGTGTTATAGTTAATAGGTAACATTGTCTTGGTGGGTTATAGTTAATAGGTAACATTGTCATGGTGGGTTATAGTTAATAGGTAACATTGTCTTGGTGGGTTATAGTTAATAGGTAACATTGTCTTGGTGGGTTATAGTTAATAGGTAACATTGTCTTGGTGGGTTATAGTTAATAGGTAACATTGTCTTGGTGGGTTATAGTTAATAGGTAACATTGTCTTGGTGTGTTATGGTTAACAGGTAACATTGTCTTGGTGGGTTATAGTTAATAGGTAACATTGTCTTGGTGTGTTATAGTTAACAGGTAACATTGTCTTGGTGGGTTATAGTTAATAGGTAACATTGTCTTGGTGGGTTATAGTTAATAGGTAACATTATCTTGGTGGGTTATAGTTAATAGGTAACATTGTATTGGTGGGTTATAGTAGTTAATAGGTAACATTGTCTTGGTGGGTTATAGTTAATAGGTAACATTGTCTTGGTGGGTTATAGTTAATAGGTAACATTATCTTGGTGGGTTATAGTAGTTAATAGGTAACATTGTCTTGGTGGTTTATAGTAGTTAATAGGTAACATTGTCTTGGTGGGTTATAGTAGTTAATAGGTAACATTGTCTTGGTGTGTTATAGTTAATAAGTAACATTGTCTTGGTGGGTTATAGTTAATAGGTAACATTGTCTTGGTGGGTTATAGTTAATAGGTAACATTGTCTTGGTGTGTTATAGTTAATAGGTAACATTGTCTTGGTGGGTTATAGTTAATAGGTAACATTGTCTTGGTGGATTATAGTTAATAGGTAACATTGTATTGGTGTGTTATAGTTAATAGGTAACATTGTCTTGGTGGGTTATAGTTAATAGGTAACATTGTCATGGTGGGTTATAGTTAATAGGTAACATTGTCTTGGTGGGTTATAGTTAATAGGTAACATTGTCTTGGTGGGTTATAGTTAATAGGTAACATTGTCTTGGTGGGTTATAGTTAATAGGTAACATTGTCTTGGTGGGTTATAGTTAATAGGTAACATTGTCTTGGTGTGTTATAGTTAACAGGCAACATTGTCTTGGTGGGTTATAGTTAATAGGTAACATTGTCTTGGTGGGTTATAGTTAATAGGTAACATTTACTTGGTGGGTTATAGTTAATAGGTAACATTGTATTGGTGGGTTATAGTAGTTAATAGGTAACATTGTCTTGGTGGGTTATAGTTAATAGGTAACATTGTCTTGGTGGGTTATAGTTAATAGGTAACATTATCTTGGTGGGTTATAGTAGTTAATAGGTAACATTGTCTTGGTGGGTTATAGTAGTTAATAGGTAACATTGTCTTGGTGGGTTATAGTAGTTAATAGGTAACATTGTCTTGGTGTGTTATAGTTAATAAGTAACATTGTCTTGGTGGGTTATAGTTAATAGGTAACATTGTATTGGTGTGTTATAGTTAATATGTAACATTGTCTTGGTGGGTTATAGTTAATAAGTAACATTGTCTTGGTGGGTTATAGTTAATAGGTAACATTGTCTTGGAGGGTTATAGTTAATAGGTAACATTATCTTGGTGGGTTATAGTAGTTAATAGGTAACATTGTCTTGGTGGGTTATAGTAGTTAATAGGTAACATTGTCTTGGTGTGTTATAGTTAATAAGTAACATTGTCTTGGTGGGTTATAGTTAATAGGTAACATTGTATTGGTGTGTTATAGTTAATATGTAACATTGTCTTGGTGGGTTATAGTTAATAAGTAACATTGTCTTGGTGGGTTATAGTTAATAGGTAACATTGTCTTGGAGGGTTATAGTAGTTAAAAGGTAATATTGTAATGGTGTGTTATAGTTAATAGGTAACATTATCATGGTGTGTTATAGTTAATAGGGAACATTGTCATGATGGGTTATAGTCAATAGGTAACACTGTCTTGGTGGGTTATAGTAGTTAATAGGTAACATTGTCTTGGTGGGTTGTAGTAGTTAATAGGTAACATTGTCTTGGTGGGTTATAGTTAATAGGTAACATTGTCTTGGTGGGTTAAAAGTCAGGGAACAGGACTGATTTTAGGGTTAAAAGTCAGGGAGCAGGACTGATTCTAGTGTTAAAAGTCAGGGAGAACGACTGATTCTAGTGTTAAAAATCAGGGAGCAGGACTGATTCTAGTGTTAAAAGTCAGGGAGCAGGACTGATTCTAGGGTTAAAAGTCAGGGAGCAGGACTGATTCTAGTGTTAAAAGTCAGGGAACAGGACTGATTCTAGTGTTAAAAGTCAGGGAGCAGGACTGATTCTAGTGTTAAAAGTCAGGGAGCAGGACTGATTCTAGTGTTAAAAATCAGGGAGCAGGACTGATTCTAGTGTTAAAAATCAGGGAGCAGGACTGATTCTAGTGTTAAAAATCAGGGAGCAGGACTGATTCTAGTGTTAAAAATCAGGGAGCAGGACTGATTCTAGTGTTAAAAGTCAGGGAGCAGGACTGATTCTAGTGTTAAAAGTCAGGGAGCAGGACTGATTCTAGTGTTAAAAGTCAGGGAGCAGGACTGATTCTAGTGTTAAAAGTCAGGGAGCAGGACTGATTCTAGTGTTAAAAGTCAGGGAGCAGGACTGATTCTAGTGTTAAAAGTCAGGGAGCAGGACTGATTCTAGTGTTAAAAATCAGGGAGCAGGACTGATTCTAGTGTTAAAAATCAGGGAGCAGGACTGATTCTAGTGTTAAAAATCAGGGAGCAGGACTGATTCTAGTGTTAAAAATCAGGGAGCAGGACTGATTCTAGTGTTAAAAGTCAGGGAGCAGGACTGATTCTAGTGTTAAAAGTCAGGG
The DNA here is from genome assembly GCF_029448725.1 of Salvelinus fontinalis. NCBI lineage: Eukaryota > Metazoa > Chordata > Actinopteri > Salmoniformes > Salmonidae > Salvelinus > Salvelinus fontinalis. The sequence continues at coordinate 2,089,638 of NC_074698.1, forward strand.
AGCAGGACTGATTCTAGTGTTAAAAGTCAGAGAGCAGGACTGATTGTCAGGGAGCAGGACTGATTCTAGTGTTAAAAGTCAGGGAACAGGACTGATTCTAGTGTTAAAAGTCAGGGAACAGGACTGATTCTAGTGTTAAAAGTCAGGGAGCAGGACTGATTCTAGTGTTAAAAGTCAGGGGGCAGGACTGATTCTAGTGTTAAAAGTCAGGGAGCAGGACTGATTCTAGTGTTAAAAGTCAGGGAGCAGGACTGATTCTAGTGTTAAAAGTCAGGGAGCATGACTAATTCTAGGGTTAAAAGTCAGGGAGCAGGACTGATTCTAGGGTTAAAAGTTAGGGAGCAGGACTGATTCTAGGGTTAAAAGTCAGGGAGCAGGACTGATTCTAGGGTTAAAAGTCAGGGGGCAGGACTGATTCTAGTCTTAAAAGTCAGGGAGCAGGACTGATTCTAGGGTTAAAAGTCAGGGAGCAGGACTGATTCTAGGGTTAAAAGTCAGGGGGCAGGACTGATTCTAGTCTTAAAAGTCAGGGAGCAGGACTGATTCTAGGGTTAAAAGTCAGGGAGCAGGACTGATTCTAGGGTTAAAAGTCAGGGGGCAGGACTGATTCTAGTGTTAAAAGGTAATTCCTCCACTTTTCAACCTCGTATTCATCCTCTCCAGAACCAAAATAGAATCTATACTTGTGGAAACAGGACGTTTCTATGATCTGTAGTTAAAAAGATAAGAAAAAAGTCTTTAAAAATTGTTCTCTGTGACATAAAAGTAAAAAACTGTGATTTTCAAAACCTGCACTAGGTTTCTGGCCCCATGGAGGGTATTTTATTGCTCCCAACACCACTGACAATCTAATTGTGTTTGAAAACCACTGCTTTTAAAATGTTTAAACTTTTGAAGATGTCATCGGGTAGAACTTTGTAACTTTATACTTTTTTCTACAAAACTTAGAAATGCACCATTTTCACATTTTATTTAATTACGTTTTTACGGCTGAATTGGACATTTAAAGGTAATTTTTTTAATATAATTTTTCCTCCACAGCAACATGAACACCTGAATACTTTCACATACACACCAGAGGAGGCTGGTGGAGGAGCTATAGGAGGACAGGCTCAGTGTAAAGACTGGAATGGAATAAATGGAACGGGATCAAACACTTCATTTATTTATTCAATTTCAGCCATAAAAATGAACCCGTCTTCCTATAACTCTTCCCACCAGCCTTTCCTAAGAAATTTCTCCGTTCTGTTAAAAGGGAAGTTGAGAACACCACATGTTGTTTCTGTTGTATTGACATGGATCTACATTAAACCACAGGTTCTGTTCTTGAGACTGATGAGGAAGAGTGGGGTGGTAAGGATTTTGCAACACTACTGTAGTTGGCACAAACTTGTGACTAAGTTAACTTCCTGTTTGCAATACTTGGGGGGAATTCAATGTTATCTTTCAGCCTTCCCAAAACCAAAGACAATCTCTGTACAGGATCTGAATGTATAACCTTTTGCATTAGAACTTTTCTGCAATGTAGAGAATTTAAAACTTGTAGTGTATTTGAGATTAATATGAAAAGGTTTTTGAAGTTTGTAATATAGACTACTTCCTCTGCAATAGCGTCAGAAAATATGGTATTTCCTCATATGAAATTGTAAATAAGTTTGTAGCCTACGCAGTTACAAAATGGCTGTAGAAACTGTGGCACAGATTTCTCTGTACAATTAGAAGATAAATGTGTTAATTTGAAGGAAAGACTGGCAGACTCTGGTAAGTCTAGGCTAATTATTATGAAGTTAGTTCGTCAGACATTCAATAGACAGAGTAGGCTGAGATATGATCCTTTATACTGATGAACAACCTGATGGTCTCTTTAGGAAATGTTTTTAAATATCCTTTATATTGATAAACAACCTGATGGTCTCTGTAGGAAATGTATTTAAATATCCTTTATATTGATGAACAACCTGATGGTCTCTGTAGGAAATGTATTTAAATATCCTTTATATTGCTGAACAACCTGATGGTCTCTGTAGGAAATGTTTTTAAATATCCTTTATATTGATGAACAACGTGATGGTCTCCGTAGGAAATGTTTTTAAATATCCTTTATATTGCTGAACGACCTGATGGTCTCCGTAGGAAATGTTTTTAAATATCCTTTATTTTGATGAACGACCTGATGGTCTCTGTAGGAAATGTTTTTAAATATCCTTATTGTTGCTGAACGACATCATGGTCTCTGTAGGAAATGTTTTTAAATATCCTTTATATTGATGAACGACCTGATGGTCTCCGTAGGAAATGTTTTTAAATATCCTTTATATTGATGAACGACCTGATGGTCTCTGTAGGAAATGTTTTTAAATATCCTTTATATTGATGAACAACCTGATGGTCTCTGTAGGAAATGTTTTTAAATATCCTTTATATTGATGAACGACCTGATGGTCTCTGTAGGAAATGTTTAGGAAATATCGCTACATGCTCAGTTATTTAGAATGAAACTGATTTGAAGGTGATGAGTCCTGCTACTGGTAGTCTATCTTTACTCTGTCAGGACCACTTGTGGATCGCGGCAGGGGTCCAGGTGGGTCGGGGGATGACATTGCCCCCCAAAAAATCAGTATAAAATTAAACGACTAAAACTAAATAGAAAGTATGTATAAAAGATTATGGAAAATGTTCAATCAACTAAATAAAAGCTAGATTTTGTTATAATGTTTGAGCATAAGAAAACAGGATTAGCCAGGATTATGTCAACAACAACAACAAAATTGTTCACCGTTCATCCCAACTCAAAAAACACCTCAGTTGGTGGGTCACAAAGCACGTTTGGGAACCCCTGCCTTAACAAACAGTGACAAATATAACAAACAAACAGTGTTATTATTATTGTTATTATTATTGACACTAAACATGGAGATGAGGTGACAAATATCAGTCACAACTACATGTTCATGTGATGCATTAAATCCCCCGACTGTTTGGATGTGTCTGTTAGTAAATGTTTTATTTCTAAGAGATAATGAATAAATAAGAACAATTGACATTCAATAATTAGTTGTCACTGTGTTAACCACAACCAACATGTTGGATCTCTGTTTAGTTGTCACTGTGTTAACCAACATGCTGGATCTCTGTTTAGTTGTCACTGTGTTAACCACAACCAACATGCTGGATCTCTGTTTAGTTGTCACTGTGTTAACCACAACCAACATGTTGGATCTCTGTTTAGGGGTCAGTGCTCAAATGAGTCTCTCTGGGGAGAGAGGAGGGGGACCTGCCTCTAAAATGAGTCTCTCTGGGAAGAGAGAGGAGGGGGGCCCTGCCTCTAAGACGAGTCTCTCTGTGGAACATGACTCTAAAACTAAGAGGTGAGATGACAATTTTGTTGAATAATTATTATGTTTATTTCCAAAAATCACATTTGTTTTTTCATCAGATTGCTTATGTGTGTATGTAAAAGTATAACTTTAAACCGTCCCCTCGCCCCGACACGGGCGCGAACCAGGGACCCTCTGCACACATCGACAACAGTCACCCACGAAGCAGCGTTACCCATCGCTCCACAAAAGCCACGGCCCTTGCAAAGCAAGGGGCAACACTACTTAAGTCTCAGAGCAAGTGACGTAACTGATTGAAATGCTACTAGCGCGTACCCGCTAACTAGCTAGCCATTTCACATCCGTTACACTCACCCCCCTTTCAACCTCCTCTTTTTCCGCAGCAACCAGTGATCCGGGTCAACAGCATCAATGTAACAGTATAACTTTAAACCGTCCCCTCGCCCCGACACGGGCGCGAACCAGGGACCCTCTGCACACATCGACAACAGTCACCCACGAAGCAGCGTTACCCATCGCTCCACAAAAGCCACGGCCCTTGCAAAGCAAGGGGCAACACTACTTAAGTCTCAGAGCAAGTGACGTAACTGATTACATTTACATTTACATTTAAGTCATTTAGCAGACGCTCTTATCCAGAGCGACTTACAAATTGGTGCATTCACCTTATGACATCCAGTGGAACAGCCACTTTACAATAGTGCATCTAGATCATCTAGATCAATAGTGCATCTAGATCAACTGATTGAAATGCTACTAGCGCGTACCCGCTAACTAGCTAGCCATTTCACATCCGTTACATGTACACCTTCAATATTAATTACATTTACATTTTAGTCATTTAGCAGACGCTCTTATCCAGAGCGACTTACAGTAGAGTGCATACATTTTATTACATTTTACATACTGAGACAAGGATACCCCTACCGGCCAAACCCTCCCTAACCCGGACGATGCTATGCCAATTGTGCGTCGCCCCACGGACCTTAATGTTATCAGATTGTTTATTAATAGATTTGAGATGTGTATAAAACTGTTATTTCTTAGCAAAACTCAATATATCCATTGTTTATCAGGAATGGATTGTTGGTATCCTGTATATTTGACTGTGATATGTGGTTGTCTCACCTAGATATCTATATATCCATTGTTTATCAGGAATGGAATGTTGGTATCCTGTATATTTGACTGTGATATGTGGTTGTCTCACCTAGATATCTATATATCCATTGTTTATCAGGAATGGAATGTTGGTATCCTGTATATTTGACTGTGATATGTGGTTGTCTCACCTAGATATCTAAAGATGAACGCACTTACAGATGCCATAAATTTATTAATTTGACTCAGTTTCTCAGAGCAAGAAAAGAATCCTGCAGCAACAGGAAATATGAATTATTATGTGGATTATAATTGTCACAGGCCGGCTCATAGCCTGTGACAAAAATGAGAGGACACGAACAACAGGTATAGGCCAATTAAAAAGGTTCTTTATAATAAACCAAAAACTATTAACTTTAAACTAAGAAAAAGGAATGAGGTGTGGAAGTATCATAATGTAAGGTGTATGTAAAGTGCATGGATGCATGAATCTGTGTGTGTGAATATGACTGAGTGAAAACTATGCAAAACTACAAACGAACAAACAAAATAGGATCATACCTGGAGGAGCAGAGAGAGAGAGAAAAGTGATTAGTGAAGCAGTTTAAATACCCTGAGCCCAGGTGGCTCCATTCACTAACGACCCTCCTCTGCCTGCAGGAGGAACCGCCCCTGCAATGCAGAGGGGCCGTGACATAATTAATTAAATGTTTTTTTTTAGGGCAAATCAAGTTTGACATTTTTAAAGTGGAAATTCCAAACTATGTATAGAACCATTTTAAAGGCTGAAATACACTACAATACAGCATTTGTATTGTAAGTCACTCTGGTGCCTGGTTTCCTCGATAGCGATGGAATTTAGGTTTACAAGTGTTTTAAGTGTATCTTTCCTACAACAGCTGAAGATGTAACATGCATTTCCCATGCACCACGCAGAGAGAATGGTCACTATGACGACTGAAAACACAACCGTGGGACGAACGAGTGACACATTTCTGGGCATGGGCGGTCCATTTAAAATGTATTCATTTGCCTTGCACGTATAACTCATCATATGTCATGAAACGTCATCAGAAGTGTCCACCTAATTTGAGGGCTGAGGGGAGAGGGTGTCTTTAAGTCTTTGAAACGCAGCCATGGATAGTTTCTAAGTAACATTACCACGTGATCAATGACGTCCAAAGCTTTGTCTGATCTCATGCTTTTCTGACCCATTGTTGTTTAAATTGTTGTTTAAATAATGTGTGTTATTTAGTGTAGCCTACAATAATATTCTGTATTTGGTATTCTAAATAATACCACAGATGCATAGATTCTGAAAACAGTGAACCTGGAGGCTAAAAGAGAACCCCACATTCTAACTAAATGTTGTTTATTAGTACTCAAATCCTTCAATGGCATTTTCGGTACAATTTGGTGAAATCCCCAAAAAGTTCAGAAATCCTCGGTTTCCCATCACCACGTGATATGTCTTTTAGTAAATGTTTTTTTTTCTAGGAGGGACTAGAGACTTCATGCATAGCTTTAATTTATACTCATGAGTGTAAATGTCTTTATTCTCAGCACTTATACGACCAGTTTTCTACTCTGAGACGCTTTGTGGATATGGGCCCAGATCTCAACATATTGTTATTAAAAACGTAGAATGTTTGTTTAACATAATAATAAAACATGAATATTACTAATGTAACCCACTGTAAAGACTGGGTTTAGTTGATTGTGTTGCACTGCTCATGTCCACGTACAGAACTGTCCACGTCCCCGTACAGAACTGTCCGTGTCCCCGTACAGAACTGTCCGTGTCCACGTACGGTGTGGCGCCAAGCATATTGTCCAGTTACACGCAGAGTTGGCTGAGGTGATCTTGGGGAATAACGATGGAGTTTGTTACAGTGTTGAGACACCGAAGTTAAGTGTTCAATTATTTTAATCGAATAGAATCTACAGATTGCGTGTTGAAGATAAATACTTTTACTAAGACTATTAGTATATTAGTAATTGACTGACCCGGTTTCTCCAGATCTCCCAACAGTACTATTTCTAGGGTCAATTTTAGATCAATGCTGTGCATTTTCAGCCATTCCTGAACCTGAGACCAGAAACAGGCTACCTGAGGGCAATACCAAAATAAATGGTCTATTGATTCTGTATCCTCACAACAAAATCTGCAGAGCTTCGATGATTTTATGCCCCAAATATTCAACATTTTGTTGTTGGCAAGAATTCTATATAATAATTTTAGCCTAAAAGCACGAAGTCTTGAATCTTGCTTTGTTTTATATATTAACTCATACACCCTTTACCATGGAATCGGTACATCAAAAATCTCTTCCCAACTATTTTGCAATCTGTATGGCACAGTTGTCAACATCCTGGTCCTCAAATGAAACTAGTATACTTTCCTATTTATGACATTGTTATTCCTCTGCCAGTTTTGATCCTTTATATTTGGCAGACAGACCAGTTCGATACCTCCTCCATTTTTGGGGTAATGCTGTAATCAATTGGTTGTACTCTTGGATTGAACAGACCTTCCCGTACAATTCTGATAACTCCATGAAGAACATAACTCTACCATTACAATTTACAATATCATTTAAGAACAAAATACTCTTTTCAAACATCTTTCCCATAAATACAGGTATTTTATCAACCAGCACATTTGAGTTCAGCCATAATATTTGTTGTAATATTTGTTCTATCTTTTCAGGGGGGTGAAATTAAAATTGTAGCCAGCTCTGGAATGCTGGTTTTAAAAAGAAAGATACTTTGAAAAAAGTATAATTCTCAATTAATCTAAAATGAGACATGGAAATCTGCACAAAGGCACAAAGGCCATTTTTAAACAATGGATGAGCTTTTCTTTTTAATCTACTGGAGAACCATTTAGGGTTCAAGTAAAACTGTTGAATCGGTGAAGCTTTTAGAGAGAGGTTTAGGGCTGTTATATTTAATAACCTCAACCCACCCAATTCATATTCATTATACAGATAGTCACTCTTTATTTTGTCTGGTTTAGCGTCCCAGATAAAGCGAGATATTTGTTGCTCATATGATTTGAAAAACAAGTCATCAGGAGCAGCAGCATCATAAACTGAGAGAAGATTAAGGGGTTAATCAGGGCAGTTTTCCATAAATAGACAGGTATTTACCTCTCCACAGATCAGGGCAGTTTTCCATAAATAGACAGGTATTTACCTCTCTGCAGTTGCAGGATCTTATCCATTTTTTTTGTACTTGTTTCTGGTCATGTGACATTGCCCTTGTTTATCATATCAAATCAAATCACATTTTATTGGTCACATACACATGGTTAGCAGATGTTAATGCGAGTGTAGCGAAATGCTTGTGCTTCTAGTTCCGACCGTGCAGTAATATTGTCACACTCTGGCCTTTGTTATATTGATTTTCTTTATTAGTTTAGTTAGGTCAGGGTGTGACATGGGATGTTTGTGTGTTTTTGTCTAGTTTAGGGTGTGTGTATTGTTTAGGGGGTTTTGTAGTATGTATGGGGTTGTGTTCAGTGTAGGTGTTTAGGAAAGTCTATGGTGGCCTGATTTGGTTCTCAATCAGAGACAGCTGTTTATTGTTGTCTTTGATTGGGAGCCATATTTAAGGCAGCCATAACCTTTAGGTGTTTGTGGGTAATTGTCTATGTTGAACGTTTGTAGCTTGTGTGTGCACTAACGTTTGTAGCTTCACGGTTGTTTTGTTTTGTTAAAGTGTTCGTTTTGTGTTTCGTCATCTCTAATAAAAGAAGATGTTCTCATATCCCGCTGCGCCTTGGTCCGCTTATTATGACGATCGTGACAAATATCTAACAAGTAATCTAACAATTTCACAACAACTACCTTATACACACAAGTGTAAGGGAATGATTAAAAATATGTACATAAAAATATATAGATGAGCGATGGCCGAACGACATAGGCAAGATGCAGTAGATGGTATAGAGTACACTATATACATATGAGATGAGTAATGTAGGGTATGTAAACATTATATAAAGTGGCATTGTTTAAGTGACTAGTGATACATTTATTACATCCAATTATTAATTATTAAAGTGGCTAGAGATTGAGTCTGTATGTTGCCAGCAGCCACTCAATGTTAATAATGGCTGTTTAGTCTGATGGCCTTGAGATAGAAGCTGCTTTTCAGTCTCTCGGTCCCTGCTTTGATGCACCTGTACTGACCTCGCCTTCTGGATGATAGCGGGGTGAACAGGCAGTGGCTCGGGTGGTTGTTGTCCATGATGATCTTTTTGGCCTTCCTGTGACATCGGGTGGTGTAGGTGTCCTGGAGGGCAGGAGGGCAGGAACTCAGTCTGCCTCCTCAAATTGCACCCTATAGTGCATTACTATTGGCTCTGGTCAAGTAGTGCACTATATAGGGAATATGGTGCCACTTGGGACAGAGTCTCAGACTTGAATCACTGGTCCTGGAGACGGCTAGTTGTTCATACGGTATTGTTTTTAATGATTAACCTTGAAATGCAGTGGACTGAATCAGGGTCACACAGTGTTTGTTGGAAGTCTTAAACAAATCTACTTTGAGACAAAGGTATACACCTCACACACATGGTTATGGGCTTAAAAACAAGAAGACACCTGTACCATGTCAGATATGGAGTTGAAATGGATTCCATATTGTTTTTTCATCCCAATATGACACTTTATATACATCACAGTTGACTGAACTATAACAAAACCATTTGGAATAGAAACACCGGCTTTTCGGCCTACATTTTTTTTATTATGTTAATTAATTATGAAATTATTAAAATGATGAATAACATTCCACCTATGAGGTCACTAGGTAATCTGACTGCAGGAAAGGACTCCAGGTAATAATGATAAAATATGAATAACATTCCACCTATGAGGTCACTAGGTAATCTGACTGCAGGAAAGGACTCCAGGTAATAATGATAAAATATGAATAACATTCCACCTATGAGGTCACTAGGTAATCTGACTGCAGGAAAGGACTCCAGGTAATAATGATAAAATATGAATAACATTCCACCATGAGGTCACTAGGTAATCTGACTGCAGGAAAGGACTCCAGGTAATAATGATAAAATATGAATAACATTCCACCATGACGTCACTAGGTAATCTGACTGCAGGAAAGGACTCCAGGTAATAATGATAAAATATGAATAACATTCCACCATGAGGTCACTAGGTAATCTGACTGCAGGAAAGGACTCCAGGTAATAATGATAAAATATGAATAACATTCCACCATGAGGTCACTAGGTAATCTGACTGCAGGAAAGGACTGTAGTGGCTGAATCAGAATTAGTTAGGTAACATAGATAGATAAGATGTTATTTTCATCATATGCTTGTGAGATACCTGTCATTGGAATGGTTCCCTTTGGACTATAGGGTTGGCAGTTGCATTTTTCCCTTCTCAGCTGGGGCTCAGTCACTTGGGGCGAGAGGTCAGGCTTGTCTTCATATGTCAATGTATCTGTTAAACCATGTGATGCTATGAAGAATATCAGAAGGGGAGGAGGAGGCTTGGAAATGTGTCTGTAACTATTGTATGTCCCCTATGAGGTTGCCCTTATCTTGACCTAGTATATGACCTAAGAGGCTTACTGTCTTTTCTGAGCTTATCCAGGAGGATGTGTATTTTAGATGGGAGTATCTAGAATTGACAATTGATATATGCCATTGGATGAGGTAATGTTTTGGTACCAAGCACGAGATTGAAACCTCGTTTTAGGAGACCAAACTGAACGATAATTTATAGCTAATGCTATCTAGCTATGGGATACTCCTCTTTCAAGTAAAAGGTTCTTTGTGAACTGTTAGTAAGAACTGTGGTTTGTCATGTAAGTTAGGAGGGGGTGTATCTTGGCTATAAATTATACTAAGAATTGTTTTGTAGATGCTCTCAGAAAATTCATTTATAAACACTGAATTGATCTGAGAGTCAATAAAAGGGCTATGGTGAAGCTCATATATAATTAAAGATGGACTTTATAATATAACTCTGACTTGTGTGTGGTTGGCTCTCATTATTGAGTAATACAGGAAATTACCACGACACTACTTCACAGGCCTCCGATAACTCTATCGGCTTTGGAAAATTGGTTGTATAATTCGAACTCTGATTATTACGATATATATGTGCAGACGATTTACTGGGGAGAGTCAGGTAGAAGCCGCTGTGTTCCATGATGCACTCCTGTGTACACGCGAATTATGTGGTATTTATCATGCATGAGGGTTTAAGTTAACCCCCGTTGCCTCCACCACATCGTGCTCTAATACCCAACTGTTGAACTTTTGGGGCCAGTTTTTCCAGTGGACCAGCACCCATTTTTTTCCCTTTTCTCTCTTTTGATCTAGAATCTCCTCCACGTGAAAGACCTTGTCTTTACCCAACTGTACCTTCTGTAATTCCTTCTCATAAAAAGATCCCTCTATAAACTCCCCGTCATAATCTTTTAACTTGTAGACAAGGGGTATGCGCGGGAGACATTCGGAAACGGTGAACACCTCATCGCTGTAACCTTGCTCATATTTTTTGTCGAAAACACCCCTCAACTTGGATATACGCACCAGGTCCCCCGCTATGATTATTTTTTTTCTTACGGCAAAGGGGGAACAAACCATACAGATTTTTAAAGACTTGAAAAGAGTTTTCAGAAGAGACCTCGGAGGGCTTCATCTGTATACTCTTATGGTAGCTGTTGTTGTACCCCTTTACTAAATCTTGAACTATATCGATATATCTATGCGTGTTGTGAGCTGTAAAATATCTCCACATCCGCTCCTTCAGAGTTCTGTTAAAGCGTTCAACAACTGAAGCTTTCAAATCCGAGCCTGTAGCAAAATGTACTATATTGTGCTTCTTCATGAGTTTCTGAAAAGTATTATTAAAAAATTATTTTCCGCCATCAGTCTGCACTTTCTTGGGGGCTCCTCCTTCCTTCAAGATAGAGTCAAAGGCCCGGGTCACCTCTGCCCCGCTCTTTTTTTTAAGCCCCTTACAAATGCTATTTTCGAGAAAATATCTATAACCGTTAGCATGTAGCAATTTCCATCATTTTTATCGGCAAGGGCCTGCATGTCACATAGATCCGCCTGAAATTGGGACAAGGGATGCGTAGAAAAACCTATATTTCTTGGAAATTGCTTTCTTACAGGTTTATGGAGAGTATATGCATCCTGCTCTGATAGCCACTCATTCACTTTAGCATCGCTTAACAGGCTACCTGTTTCTTCGACTATAGCTCTCTGGAAACGCTCTTTACCCCCATAAGACCCGGGGTTAGAGGGATTATAATAAATGTTTTTCAACAGCTTCTCCGCCATCCTTCTTGCCTCGCTGAGGTATAATAACGTTAATGAGCCACTTTCAAATAACGACAACATTTCATTTTCATTTTTAGAATTTTTATTTTATGAATGCACCAAGTATTACGTATACAGACAATTCAGGATTCGTTGCAAGATACATGTCCCAGTATTCTCGACGATCACAGCATGCAACACCCTATATTTTTGGTTAAGATTTACAGGCTTGTGTCGCTGAATTTTTAAAACACACACGTCAGATATATAAGCATATAAACAACAAATATGATACACGTTAACATTAAATGGTGTTTCAAACAAATAAAGTAAAATCTTAGACAAAGTTGTTTCTAGTTCTTCAGAATCATCCACAAGACGGGATACCAGTTGTGTCCATTGTAGACTCTCGCCCGTATGTCGTACATGATTCATGATTTGTTCCATTTTCAGCACACGCTCTACATTAACCCAAGCATTGTGTGTCGTGTAGAACGATACATTGTTCACTTTATTTTCAATAATTTGATGCATAACATTTGTAAGTTCTCTCAAAAGAAAAAATGTATTTATTCTCTCTAACATCGTAGACACATAGTTGCCCATTGCTTTACATCTAAATAACAAAATGTCACTCGGTCTCTTGGGGTTTATTGAGCCAGAAAGTCATCACATCAGCCACCACAGCTTCCCGGTATTTATTGTCGTCCACCAGGGTGTGTCGGATTTCTTTGAGTTTCTCGTGGATGTAGATTGCCTCCTTCAGTTCATGTAGGAAAGCCTCGGTTACCCCGTAAACTCTGGGAATAGACGGCACAAGACCCATAGACTCCAGGGCTCTGACCAGCGATGATATAAACCTGCAGGACCACAGTCTTTTCACCAGCTCCTCAAAATGGTTGAAGAAGTAGTATCTTGGCGGGTCGTATAGGCACGGATGACGGCGCTGGCTGGGATAATTGATCTCACAGCCGATGCATTTTTCTCTTATATATTCTCCAATCACCACGCCTAAAAGTGTCGCTACAGAGGCCTTGATGGTGTCCACAAAAATAGTACTGACTACCCCATCAAACACATCCTCAGGCTGTGTAAATGTAGGGGGTGTCGTGGGTCTTGCCAGGGGGGATTAGAATGTCGGGCTGCGAGGCATAGAGTCCTTAGGGTCTGACCCTAAGTATGGTATGAATGGTATGAATATCCATGGTATATGATGAAATGAAAAACTGGAGGCTTTTTTTATTTTATTGTTGAACCAGGCCTTTGGGTATCAGGGCGTGGTATCAGGGGTGGTATCAGGGCGTGGTATCAGGGGCGGTATCAGGGCGTGGTATCAGGGCATGGTATCAGGGCGTGGTATCAGGGGTGGTATCAGGGGTGGTATCAGGGCATGGTATCAGGGCGTGGTATCAGGGCGTGGTTTCAGGTCGTGGTTAACACAGCCGTGTACTTAGTTTTCTTCAGAGGCTGTCGCTTCTGACAATATACCTTCTTGGGGCTCCTTTGAATCGTAATCTTTAGGATTCGTATATATTATGCACTTCTTTACATGAACAATGCTCTGCCGCTGTTGGCTCTGTACAAAGAGAGCGTCCAACAGCTGCAACATGTTCAATTCCATTAGATCCCAACTTTTAAAAGGAATAAGCATGCGCAGCCTAAAATCCTCAGTCAGGACACCATCACGAAGGTTTTGGTTGCGGGTTTACTCGTTGCAGATATAGAACTCCACGCAGCCGCATGGAAGTCCGTTCTTTCTTTCTATTTTCACCCTGTGAAATATTCTTCCTGAGGAGTCAGGGGCACCTTCCCAACGGGTCTCGTAGTCCGTGAACACGCTATACCCCTTGGTGATAAGTCTCAGTTCAGGACACACAACCTTGCGAAAAACTGTCCAGTCTTCAACCCCGTAGTCCACTCCTAAAGTCTGGTCTGTATATTCTTCTCCTTCAGCTACCGTATAGAGGTTCACTCTACAGGCCAGGTAATCAAACCGATACCCCCATTGCTGTCCATTAGACATCATCACTTGATCTTTCAGTGCAGTTGCAGGCCATATTTGGGTTCTATACACATTTAGAAACCGCTTTTTTTGGCGCATTGTATATTGTGGCTTTATACTTTATACTTTATACCCCCCCCCCCCCCGGACATTCCTGTTTCATAGACCACAACCCTAAGGGCAATAAAATAGGTGGGGTGTGGGGCCATCCTCTTTGAAATGTTCAAACACATCCCCCCCCCAGTTCAACCAGGTCCCTACACATCAATCATCATGACAACTTCAGAGGAATAGATGCACTATAGATATAAAATAACACACCCTCTAACACGTGACAACAGGAACAGGATGCACTTATATGGCCATAACCACGTGACACCTTCCCGCAAGGATACTATTTATATACTATTTTTATTTACTAACACTATTTATACTGATACTAGGTAAACACTATTTATACTGATACTGGGTTAAGCCTATTTATACTGATACTGGGTTAACCCTATTTATACTGATACTGGGTTAACCTGATACTGATACTGGGTTAACACTATTGAAACTGATACTGGGTTAACCCTATTTATACTGATACTGGGTTAACCCTATTTATAATGATACTGGGTTAACCCTATTGAAACTGATACTGGGTTAATCCTGTTTATACTGATACTGGGTTAACCCTACTTATACAGATACTGGGTTAACCCTGTTTATACTGATACTGGGTTAACGCTATTGCTGCAATGCATAGTTGTCTTCTGGGTTCAGCCTTGTAGCTGCCTTTATCAACTGGGTGAAATGTAACAAATGACATGGCCTCAGAGTTGGGAGATAACCAGGCCCAGTTTAAATCACCTTGAGAACCATTTCATTATTTCTCCAGAGCAGCAAGGGAACCTAGAGACTCAACCTTTGTAGAATCACAATAACCTATATTCTCCAAGTACATTTTCACATACATACAGTTGAAGCGGAAGTTTACATACACTTAGGTTGGAGTCATTAAAACTCGTTTTTCAACCACTCCACAAATTTCTTGTTATCAAACTATAGTTTTGGCAAGTCGGTTAGGACATCTACTTTGTGCATGACACAAGTCATTTTTCCAACAATTGTTTTCAGACAGATTATTTAACTTATAATTCACTGTATCACAATTCCAGTGGGTCAGAAAGTTATATACACTAAGTTGACTGTGCCTTTAAACAGCTTGGAAAATTCCAGAAAATTATGTCATGGCTTTACAAGCTTCTGATAGGCTAATTGACATAATTTGAGTCAATTGGAGGTGTAGCTGTGGATGTATTTCAAGGCCTACCTTCAAACTCAGTGCCTCTTTGCTTGACATCATGGGGAAATCAAAAGTAATCAGCCAAGACCTCAGGAAAAAAATTGTAGACCTCCACAATTTCCAAAAGCCTGAAGGTACCACGTTCATCTGTACAAACAATAGTACGCAAGTATAAACACCATCGGACCATGCAGCTGACATACCGCTTCAGGAAGGAGACATGTTCTGTCTCCTAGAGATGAATGTACTTTGGTGCGAAAAGTGCAAATCAATCCCAGAACAACAGCAAAGGACCTTGTGAAGATGCTGGAGGAAACAGGTACAAATGTATCGATGTCCACAGTAAAACGAGTCCTATATCGACATGACCTGAAAGGCTGCTCGGCAAGGAAGAAGCCACTGCTCCAAAACCGGCGTAAACAAGCCAGACTACGGTTTGCAACTGCACATGGGGACAAAGATCGTACTTTTTGAAGAAATGTCCTCTGATCTGATGGTCTGAAAAATAGAACTGTTTGGCCACAATGACCATCGTTATGTTTGGAAGAAAAAGGGGGAGGCTTGCAAGCCTAAGAACACCATCCCAACTGTGAAGCACGGGGGCTGCAGCATCATGTTGTGGGGGTGCTTTGCTGCAGGAGGGACTGGTGCACTTCACAAAATAGATGGCTTCATGAGGGAGGAAAATTATGTGGATATATTGAAGCAACATCTCAAGACATCAGTCAGGAAGTTAAAGCTTGGTTGCAAGTGGGTCTTCCAGATGAACAATGACTCCAAGCATACTTCAAAAGTTGTGGCAAAATGGCTTAAGGACAACAAAGTCAAGGTATTGGAGTGGCCATCACAAAGCCCTGGCCTCAATCCTATAGAAAACTTGTGGGCAGAACTGAAAAAGCGTGTGTGAGCAAGGACACCTACAAACCTGACTCAGTTACACCAGCCCTGTCAGGAGGAATGGGCCAAAATTCACCCACCTTATTTTGGGAAGCTTGTGGAAGGCTACCTGAGACGTTTGACCCAAGTTAAACAATTTAAAGGCAATGTTACCAAATACTAATTGAGTGTATATGAACTTCTGACCCACTGGGAATGTGATGAAAGAAATCTACTACTACTCTACTATTATTCTGACATTTCACATTCTTAAAATAAAGTTGTGATCCGAACTGACCTGAGACTGAATTTTTACCAGGATTAAATGTCAGGAATTGTGAAAAACTGAGTTTAAATGTATTTGGCTAAGGTGTATGCAAACTTCCGACTTCAACTGAAGGTAGGATCTTAATTTGAGTCAGTTTATTACAGCAGGAAAATATTCCTGCAGCAACAGGAAATGTGAATTATGTGAATTATAATGGACTTTGTTGTAGTGGTTGATACATTTTTTGTAAATAAAACTCATGTCTGAAATCTTTAAGTTACAAACTTCAGAAGCCTTTTTAACCCTCAAATACACTACAAGTTGATATGTTGCTGCTAGTGATAGACAACATTTAGAGACAGAATACAGACAGAAGAGTTTACACAAAGTTTCCCTACAACATTATACACAACTAGGTAGAGTGAGCATAGAGCTATAAGAGAATGAACAGTGGATATACACATATACAGTACAGTTGTTAAACAGTTGATATAAAGTACAGTGGATATACAGTGGATATACAGTACAGTGACTATACAGTTTATATACAGTACAGTGGCTATATAGTTGATATACAGTACAGTGGCTATACAGTTGATATACAGTACAGTGGCTATACAGTTGATAAACAGTACAGTGGCTATACAGTTATTATACTATAGCACAAAAACATCCCGTGGCGTACTGCATTAGCATCGAATTGCCCCCACGATATGCAACTTTTCAGGGAAGTTAGGAACTGATATACACAGGCAGTTAGGAAAGCTAAGGCTAGCTTTTTCAAACAGAAATCTGCATCCTGTAGCACAAACTCCAAAAAGTTCTGGGACACTGTAAAGTCCATTGAGAATAAGAGCACCTCCTCCCAGCTGCCCACTGCACTGAGGCTAGGAAACACTGTCACCACCGATAAATCCACTATAATTGATAATTTCAATTAGCATTTTTCTATGGCTGGCCATACTTTTCACCTGGCTACCGCTACCCCGGTCAATTGCCCTGCAACCCCCACAGCAACTTGCCCAAGCCTCCCCCATTTCTCCTTCACCCAAATCCAGATAGCTGATGTTCTTAAAGAACTGCAAAACCTGGACCCCTACAAATCAGCTGGGCTAGACAGTCTGGACCCTCTCTTTCTAAAATTATCTGACACAATTGTTGCAACCCCTATCACTAGCTTGTTCAACCTCTCTTTCGTATCGTCTGAGATCCCCAAAGATTGGAAAACTGACGCGGTCATCCCGCTCTTCAAAGGGGGAGACACTCTAGACCCAAACTGTTACAGACCTATATCTATCCTACCCTGCCATTCTACAGTCTTCGAAAGTCAAGTTAACAAACAGATCCCCGACCATTTCGAATACCACCGTACCTTCTCCACTATGCAATATGGTTTCAGAGCTGGTCATGGGTGCACCTCAGCCACGCTCGATATCATAACCGCCATCAATAAAAGACAATACTGTGCAGCAGTATTCATCGACCTGGCCAAGGCTTTCGACTCGGTCAATCACCACATTCTTATTGGCAGACTTAACAGCCTTGGATTTTCAAATGACTGCCTCACCTGGTCACCAACTACTTTTTAGACAGAGTTCAGTGTGTCAAATTGGAAGAGCCTGTTGTCCGGACCTCTGGCAGTCTCTATGGGGATGTCACAGGGTTAAATTCTCGGGCCGACTCTTTTCTCTGTATACATCAATGATGTCACTCTTGCTGCTGGTGATTCTCTGATCCACCTCTATGCAGACAACACCATTCTGTATACTTCTGGCCCTTCATTGTACACTGTGTTAACTAACCTCCAGACAAGCTTCAATGCCATACAACTCTCCTTCAGGGGCCTCCAACTGCTCTTTAAATGCAAGTAAAACTAAATGCATGCTCTTCAACCGATATCTGCCGCACCTGCCCGGCCGTCTAGCATCACTACTCTGGAGGGTTCTGAAAATGTAGACAACTACAAATACCTAGGTGTCTGGTTAGACTGTAAACTCTCCTTCCAGACTCATATTAAGCATCTCCAATCCAAAATTAACTCGATTATCTATTTCGCAACAAAGCATCCTTCTCTCATGCTGCCAAACATACCCTCGTAAAACTGACTCTCCTACCGATCCTTGACTTCGGCGATGTCATTTACAAAATAGCCTCCAACACTCTACTCAGCAAATTGGATGCAGTCTATCACAGTGCAATCTGTTTTGTCACCAAAGCCCCATATACTACCCACCACTGCGACCTGTACGCTCTTGTTGGTTGGCCCTCGCTTCATACTCATCGCTAAACCCACTGGCTCTAGGGCCTCTATAAGTCTTTGCTAGGTAAAGCCCCACCTTATCTCAGCTCACTGGTCACCATAGCAGCACCCACCCGTAGCACGTGCTCCAGCAGGTATATTTCACTGGTCACCCCCAAAGCCAATTCCTCCTTTGGCCGCCATTCCTTTCAGTTCTCTGCTGCCAATGACTGGAACGAATTGTGAAAATCACTGAAGCTGGAGACTCATATCTCCCTCACTAACATTAAGCATCAGCTGTCAGAGCAGCTTACAGATCATTGCACATGTACATAGCCCATCTATAAATAGCCCACCCAACTACCTCATCCCCATATTGTTATTTATTGTTTTGCTCCTTTGCACCCCAGTATCTCTACTTGCACATTCATCTTCAGCACATCCATCACTCCAGTGATATTTGCTAAATTGTAATTACTTTGCCACTTCGGCCTATGTATTGCCTTACCTCCCTAATCTTACCTAATTTGCACACACTATATATACATTTTTTCTATTGTGTTATTGACTGTATGTTTGTTAATTCCATGTGTAACTCTGTGTTGTTATTTGTGTCACACTGCTTTGCTTTATCTTGGCCAGGTCGCAGTTGTAAATGAGAACTTGTTCTCAACTAGCCTAAATAAAGGTTAAATAAAGGTGAAATAAGGTCTCACCAACCTCCTATGGTACAAACACAAACAGCAAAATATATAATAAAAATGCAGTGGTAAGATCAGAAAATAAAATAAAAAAGTTCAGTCATGTTCTAATAGTCTGATGAAAACAGTTTAGGTTGATAATTTAACAGGCAGATAGAACTGGGATAGAAGCTGTTCTAGAACCTGTGGTCCAGAAACTGATGTAACAGGCAGATAGAACTGGGATAGAAGCTGTTCTAGAACCTGTGGTCCAGAAACTGATTTAACAGGCAGATAGAACTGGGATAGAAGCTGTTCTAGAACCTGTGGTCCAGAAACTGATGTAACAGGCAGATAGAACTGGGATAGAAGCTGTTCTAGAACCTGTGGTCCAGAAACTGATGTAACAGGCAGATAGAACTGGGATAGAAGCTGTTCTAGAACCTGTGGTCCAGAAACTGATTTAACAGGCAGATAGAACTGGGATAGAAGATGTTCTAGAACCTGTGGTCCAGAAACTGCCTAGCAACAACTGGTCCTCACTAGACTGGTGCCCTGCATTTTTCAGGTTTTGTTTTCTGTGTTTGTGGGACCACTTAGTTCTGGAATGAGGTGTTTGTTTGTTCTCAATTCCATCAGAAATCTTGGTCCTCATTTGAAGGTCCTGTGTCAAGGTCTTATCAATTATAGGAAGATGTATATGTGTGAGTGAGTGTCCAGTGTGTGTTTGTGTGTGTGTGTGTGTGTGTGTGTGTGTGTGTGTGTGTGTGTGTGTGTGTGTGTGTGTGTGTGTGTGTGTGTGTGTGTGTGTGTGTGTGTGTGTGTGTGTGTGTGTGCGTTAGGTTAGTGTGTGTGTGTGTTCTGTGTGTGTGTTTTCCTGCGTGTGTGTGTCCAGTGTGTGTGTCCAGTGTATGTGTGTGCCATGTGTGTCCTCTGTGTGTGTCAAGTGTGCTTGTGTGTGTGTCCAGTGTGTGTGTGTTTGTGAGTGTCTGTGTCCAGTGTGTGTGTTTGTCCAGTGTGTCTGTGTCTGTGTGTGTGTGTGTGTGTGTGTGTGTGTGTGTGTGTGTGTGTGTGTGTGTGTGTGTGTGTGTGTGTGTGTGTGTGTGTGTGTGTGTGTGTGTGTGTGAGAGAGTGTCTGTGTGTCCAGTGTGTGTGTGTGTGTGTGTGTGTGTGTGTCCAGTGTGTGTGTGGGGTGTATCTGAACTGTTCTCTCAGGGTTCAGGATCACAGAAAGAGACAGACAGAGTTACCATGGTTATTATTTCCAGGAATAAACTGGCCCATGACACAGGGACACCGAGTCATAAACCATAAACCCTGGATAGAGGGGCTCAGTGAATGTGGAGGTGAATGTGTCCAGTATGTGTGTGTGTGTGTCAGTGTCTCTGACACAGGGACACTGAGGAGTCATAAACCATAAACCCTGGATAGAGGGGCTCAGTGAATGTGGAGGTGAATGTGTACAGGTGGGTCAGTGTGTCAGAGGAGACTCTGTAGAAGGACAGAGTGCCGGCTGGCCAGTCCAGGTACACTCCTACTCTGTGAGAGCTGGAGGAGGGGACGTCTATGGTAGTGGGTTTATTATTGTGCTTGGCAAAGTAACTGTTGTCAGGGCAGTTCAGACTCCAGGACTTGTCATTGTATCCAAGACCACAGTCATTACCCCCTCCTTCTTTCCTGTTGATTCCTTTATATGTCATTCCTATACCAACCTGTCTCCCACTCCACTCTACCTCCCAGTAACAGCGCCCAGTCAGACCCTCTCTACACAGCACCTGTGGCCAGTCCTCAAATCTCTCTGGGTGATCAGGATACGGCTGCTCCTCTGTCCTACGTGTCACCTTTCTGTTCTCCTCAGACAGAGAGAGGAGTCTGTTTACTGTGTTTGGGTCCAGTGTGAGATCACAGACATCTGATGGATGAAACCAGACACAATATTTGAAATCATCATCATTCACATTAGAATGTTAACTCACTTTTCACTAATTCATTTAATGTAGATGTTTCTAGGTATCAAAATGAGAAGTTAAGGTAACTTGAGACTTGTTGAATGATCATATGTTATACTGTATGGTAATATAAAACACACTGATTCCCATTAATTACACACACACACACACACACACTCACACACACACACACACACACACACACACACACACACACACACACACACACACACACACACACACACACACACACACACACACACACACACACACACACACACACACACCTGTGTGCATCATGAACACAAACACACATTTCTTATGTAACATGAACGCGCCACACACACACACACATTGTCAAATCAACTCTTTGTAAACGTTGGTGTCCCTGATTTCTGCTTCTGTAGAACTACAGCTGATATTTAATATGACCAAGTAAGTAATGATGGTGGTCTTTGACTTTTACTTAACTTGAATTAAGACTTATTCTTAATCATATTCTTCACAGCAATCAACACTCACATTTTCTAAGCCCAGGTTTCATTGTGTACTCTCCACCATGTTCCACACTGTAGCGGTAAGCAGAAGAACAGACAGTCATTGAGGGATACACATGAACTCAAACACACACACACACACACACACACACACACACACACACACACACACACACACACACACACACACACACACACACACACACACACACACACACACACACACACACACACACACACACACACACACACACACACACACACACACACAGTCAGCATATACCTTTGTCCAAGTGTTGGTATGAATGTTTGTCTTAACTAGCCTGATAAGTCAAACATGTCTGATATGAACATGGACATAAACCCTCTACATACTTGAGTTTCTCCAGTCTGCAGTGTGGATCCTCCAGTCCAGCAGAGAGCAGTCTGACTCCTGAGTCTCCTGGGTGATTGTAGCTCAGGTCCAGCTCTCTCAGGTGTGAGGGGTTTGACCTCAGAACTGAGACCAGAGAAGCACAGCCTTCCTCTGTGACTAGACAGCGTGACAACCTGCAAACAGTATGTAATGTCACCTTTAATTTGAGGGTATTTTAATACATATCTGTTTCAAGTTTTGAAATGAAAGCACTTGATGTATCTAGTCCCCCTATTTGAAGAATTCATAAGTATTCTGACCAATTAACTTAAAGTGTATTGAAGTAGTCAAAAGTATAGTATTTGGTCTCATATTCTTTGAACACAATGACAACATCAAGCCTGTGACTGCCATGATTGAGAAAGATCATGAATGAATCTGGGATCCTCCTCAATTTTCACCTAAAATGACAGACCCAAATCTAATCCTGAAGCAAGGATATGCATATTATTGATACCATTTGAAAGGAAACAATTTGTAGTTTGTGGAAATGTGAAAGGAATGTAGGAGAGAATATAACTCAATAGATCTGGTAAAAGATAATACAAAGAAAAGCCAACCAATCTTTTTTGTACCGTCTTTGAAATGCAAGAGAAATGCCATAATGTATTATTCCAGCCCAGCTGCAATTTAGATATTGGCCACTAGATGGCAGCAGTGTATGTTCAAAGTTTAAGACTGATCCAATGAACCATTGCATTCCTGTTCCAAATGTTGTATCAAGACTGCCCAAATGTACCTAATTTGCTTGTTCATGTTCAAAACTGTGCACTCTCCTCAAACAAAAGCATGGTATTCTTTCACTGTAATAGCTACTGTAAATTGGACAATGCAGTCAGATTAACAAGATTTTAAGCTTTCTGACAATATCAGATACGTCTATGTCCTGGGAAATGTTCTTGTTACTTAATAAAACCTCATGCTAATCTCATTAGCCTATGTTAGCTCAACCATACTGTGATCCCAAAGCAGTTAAATGAGTGAGAGAGTTACAGAATCTACAAGAAAACATACCAACCTCTCAAAATTAACCTCAAATAAAAGGTGACATTCTGTACTGTCACCTAATAAGAAACATTCTATCTCAAATCTAAAACGCTGGAGCATAGCACCAAATTTAAAACCGTAAGCTTCACTGTCCAAGCACATATGGTGTGGACTATGTGTGCCTGGTAAACACATGTGGATCTGGTGAACAGTTATCACTTGTTGACAACCTACAGGAATACTGACCTCAGAGTCTCCAGTTTACAGTGGGGATTCCCCAGTCCAGCAGAGAGCAGCTTCACTCCTGTATCCTTCAGGTCATTGTTACTCAGATCCAGCTCTCTCAGGTGTGAGGGGTTTGACTTCAGAGCTGAGACCAGAGAAGCACAGCCTTCCTCTGTGACTCCACAGCCTGACAGCCTGACAAAGAGATCATCATGATTTCACAAACACACTGTTAATTTAATGTTATTTCAACACCTGTAGTGTAGAAGGACAATTTAACGAGTGGCAGATGGCAGATGCATTTAGTTTATTCTCCCAAACAACATATAGAATCATTTTCCGATATTTTAATACATATCTGTTTCACATTTTGAAATGAAAGCACTTTATGTATCTAGTTCCCCCATTTGAAGAAGTCATAAGTATTCTGACCAATTCACTCATAGTGTATTAAAGTAGTCAAAAGTTGAGTATTTGGTCCGATATTCCTTGAACACAATGACTACATCAAGCTTGTGACTCAAACTCGTTGGTTGCATTTGCAGTTTGTTTTTGGTTAAGTTTTGCAAAATATTAAATTGATGGATGATATCTGGGGTATTTTTCTTTGTAAGTGAGTAGATAACATGTTTCTAATTACTACTAAATTAATCCTGATGATGCCATGATTAAGAAAAATCCTAAATCAATCATGAAAAATTATGAGTGAGAAAGTGGTCCCGTGTGGCTCAGTTGGTAGAGCATGGCGCTTTCAACGCCAGGGTTGTGGGTTCAATTCCCACGGGGGGACCAGGGTTCAATTCCCACGGGGGGACCAGGATGAATATGTATGAACTTTCCAATTTGTAAGTCGCTCTGGATAAGAGCGTCTGCTAAATGACTTAAATGTAAAGTTACAGAGGCTACAACAAAACATGCTAACCTCTCACCGTTACCAATAACAGAGGCTACAACAAAACATGCTAACCTCTCACCATTACCAATAACAGAGGATACAACAAAACATGCTAACCTCTCACCAATAACAGAGGATACAACAAAACATGCTAACCTCTCACCATTACCAATAACAGAGGCTACAACAAAACATGCTAACCTCTCACCAATAACAGAGGATACAAAAAAACATGCTAACCTCTCACCATTACCAATAACAGAGGCTACAACAAAACATGCGAACCTCTCACCATTACCATAACAGAAGGGGTATGATCTTTGTGCCTCTGTAACTTTCTCATTCATCATTATTCACGATTAATTAGTAGCATCCACATGAATGTAGAAGTGTTCAGAAACATCTTCTATTCTTACTGACAATACAAGTGAAGTGACTCCAAAATGACAGGACATTATTCACCATTCAGTTTAAATTAGGAAAAACATCCAAAACGGAACCAAGACAAACTGCAAATGAATTCAACAAGTTTGTAGAATCACAAGATTGATGTAATCACTGCAGGCATGGAATTTGGGACAAAATACTAAACTTATAACTACTTAAATACAATATAAGTGAATATGTCCAAATAATGAAGACTTCTTAAAATGGTAGAACTACAGTGCCTTGCAGAGGTATTCATCCCCCTTGGTGTTGTTCCTATTTTGTTGCATTACAACCTGTAATTTAAATTAATTTTAATTTGGATTTCATGTAATGGACATACACACAATAGTAATATTGTTGAAGTGAATTGAAAAAAAATTATTGTTTCAAAAAAAGTATAAAAAACTCAAAAGGTAAAAGTAGTGAGTGCATATGTATTCACCCACTTTGCTATGAACACTTAGTGTATTAAAGTAGTTCAGAAACATATTATATTCTTACATATACATAAATACATAGATAAATAAAGTACTTTCATATCTAAACGGTAAAATATATATGTATGAATACCTTTAAATAAAAGGTGACATTCTGTACTGTCACCTAATATGAAACATTCTATCTGAAATCCAAAATGCTGGAGCATAGCACCACATTTAAAAATGTAAGCTTCACTGTCCAAACACGTATGGTGTTGACTATGTGTGCCTGGTAAACACATGTGGATCTGGTGAACAGTTATCACTTGTTGACCAACTACAGGAATACTGACCTCAGAGTCTCCAGTTTACAGTGGGGATTCCCCAGTCCAGCAGAGAGCAGCTTCACTCCTGAATCCTTCAGGTCATTGTTACTCAGATCCAGCTCTCTCAGGTGTGAGGGGTTTGACTTCAGAGCTGAGACCAGAGAAGCACAGCCTTCCTCTTTGACTAGACAGCTTGACAACCTGCAAATAGTACAATTATTTTAAAATCACACTGCTACTCTTTGGTGTTGAAAAAATATATTTTTTAAACGTGCCATATATATTCATAAATGGATGTATCATTATTAGAAATGACAAAATATCAAAGTACTTTTTGTAGAGAGAGAAATGTTTAGTACAAATATTTGAGTAGACTGACCAGACCAGTATAAAAAGCAGTATCAGTCAAAAGACAGATAGTGAGGTATCAGATTTAGATTGTATTGAGTATACAGTCCACACCATATCCATTTTGACAGTGAAGCTATCATTTTAAATGTGGCTCTGTACTCCAACATGTTGGATTTCAGATCAAATGTTTCATATGAGGTGACAGTATATAATGTCACCTTTTATTTGAGGGTATTTTAATACATATCTGTTTCACAATTAGAAATAAAAGCACTTTATGTATCTAGTCCCCCCATTTGAAGAAGTCATAAGTATTCTGACCAATTCACTTATAGTGTATTAAAGTAGTCAAAAGTTTAGTATTTGGTTGTAAACTCGTTGGTTGCATTTGCAGTTTGTTTTGGTTGTGTTTTGGGTTATGTTTTGCCCAATATTAAAATTCTGGATGATGACTGGAGTAATTTTCTTTATAAGTGAGTAGATACCATGTTTCTAGACACTACTACTACCAATAACAGAGACTACAACAAAACATGCTAACCTCTCACCATTACCAATAACAGAGGCTACAACAAAACATGCTAACCTCTCACCCTTACCAATAACAGAGGCTACAAAAAACATGTTACCCTCTCACCATTACCAATAACAGAGGCTACAACAAAACATGCTAACCCCTCACCATTAGCAATAACAGAGACTACAACAAAACATACTAACCTCTCACCATTACCAATAACAGAGACTACAACAAAACATGCTAACCTCTCAGCATTACCAATAACAGAGGCTACAACAAAACATGCTAACCTCTCACCATTACCAATAACAGAGGCTACAACAAAACATGCTAACCTCTCACCATTACCAATAACAGAGACTACAACAAAACATGCTAACCTTTCACCCTTACCAATAATAGAGACTACAACAAAACATGGTAACCTCTCACCATTACCAATAACAGAGGCTACAACAAAACATGCTAACCTCTCACCCTTACCAATAACAGAGACTACAACAAAACATGCTAACCCCTCACCATTACCAATAACAGAGGCTACAACAAAACATGCTAACCTCTCACCATTACCAATAACAGAGGCTACAACAAAACATGCTAACCTCTCACCATTACCAATAACAGAGGGGGTATGATCTTTGTGCCTCTGTAACTTTCTCATTCATCATCATTTACGATTCATTCATGATTATTCATAATCATGGTAGCATCCACATGAATGTAGAAGTGTTCAGAAACATCTTCTATTCTTACTGACAATACAAGTGAAGTGACTCCAAAATGACAGGACATTATTCACCATTCAGTTTCTATTAGGAAAAACATCATCCAAAACACAACCAAGACTAACTGCAAATGAATTCAACAAGTTTGTAGAATTATAAGCTTGATGTAATGACTGCAGGCAAATAATATGGGACCAAACACTAAACATTTGACTACTTTAATACAAAATAAGTGAATTTGTCCAAATAATTACGACTTTTTTAAATGGGAGAACAAGATACATGACGTGCTTTAATATCTAAAATATAAAACAGATATGTATGAATACCCTCAAATAAAAGGTGACATTCTGTACTGTCGCCTAATATGAAACATTACATCTGAAATCCAAAATGCTGGAGCATAGGACCAAATTTAAAACTGTAAGCTTCACTGTCCAAACACATATGTTGTGGACTGTGTGTTCCTGGTAAACACATGTGGATCTGGTGAACAGTTATCACTTGTTGACCAACTACAGGAATACTGACCTCAGAGTCTCCAGTTTACAGTGGGGATTCCCCAGTCCAGCAGAGAGCAGCTTCACTCCTGTATCCTTCAGGTCATTGTTACTCAGGTCCAGCTCTCTCAGGTGTGAGGGGTTTGACTTCAGAGCTGAGACCAGAGAAGCACAGCCTTCCTCTGTGACTCCACAGCCTGACAGCCTGACAAAGAGATCATCATGACTTCAAACACGTTGTTAATTTAACATCAAGAGTGTGGAAGGACAATGGCAGATGCATTTGGTTTATTCTCTCAAACAACATATAGATTAATCTTCCGTCTCCTAGAACTGTATGGTCATATTGTTATACTAATGTGAATATCAATGCATTTATTCAATATGTTTTTCAATATAATATTATATACATATTATAATACACATTTTTCTCTAAACTGGATAATGCTTCCTGATGATTAGTTCTTATATGTCATTTTATTTACTCACAGAACAGCTCTGGAAGCTTTGACCACTGGCAGCAGCCTCAGAAGACCTTCCTCTGATCTGGAGTATTTCTTCAGGTCAAACACATCCAGCTCCTTTTCTGAAGTCAGCAACACAAAGACCAGAGCTGACCACTGTGCAGGTGACAGTTTGTCTCTAGAGAGACTTCCTGATCTCAGGAAGCTTTGGATCTCCTCCACTAGAGAATGGTCATTCAGTTCATTCAGACAGTGGAACAGATTGATGCACCTCTCTGGAGAGGGATTCTCCTTGATATTCTTCTTGATGTACTTGACTGTTTCTTCATGGCTCTGTGAGCTGCTTCTTGAATTTGTCAGTAGACCTTGTAAGTGCTTCTGATTGGACTCCAGTGAGAGGCCCAGAAGGAAGCGGAGGAAAAGGTCCAAGTTTCCCGTCTCACTTTGTAAGGCTTTATCCACAGCACTCTTGTAGAAAGTAACTTCAGGCTCATCTTTTGTTTGCGGTTCGGCCATTAGATTCTCATTGTTGTTGATGAATGAGAGGAACACATATACAGCAGCCAGAAACTCCTGAATGCTCAGATGAACAAAGCAGTACACCTTGTCCTGGTACAGCACACATTCCTCTTTAAAGAGCTGTGTGCACAATCCTGAGTACACTGAGGCTTCATTGACATCAATACCAGCCTCTTTCAGGTCTTCTTCATAGAAAATCAAATTGCCATTCACCAGCTGTTGAAAAGCCAGTTTTCCCAGTGACAGAATGCTCTCTTTATTCCGGTGTGGACCTGTCTCTTCATTGTCAAGATACTTTTCATTCTTCTGTTTGGTATGAAACACCACAAGGTGTGTGTACATCTCAGTCAGAGTCTTGGGCATCTCTTCTCTCTTCTGTTTCAGCATGGGTTCAAGGACTGTTGCAGAAATCCAACAGAAGACTGGAATGTGGCACATGATGTGGAGGCTCCTTGATGTCTTTATGTGTGAGATGATTCTGCTGGCCAGGTCCTCATCACTGAATCTCTTCCTGAAGTACTCCTCCTTCTGTGGGTCACTGAACCCTCGTACCTCTGTCACCTGGTCAACACACCCTGAAGGGATCTTATTGGCTGCTGCAGGTCGGGTAGTTATCCAGAGGAGAGCAGAGGGAAGCAGATTTCCCTTGATGAGATTTGTCAGCAGGACATCCACTGAGGTTGACTCTGTGACGTCACAACAGATCTTGTTCTTCTGGAAGTCTAGGGGCAGTCGGCACTCATCCAGACCATCAAAGATGAACAGAACTTTGTACTTGTCGTAGTTGGAGATTCTTGATTGTTTGGTTTCCATTGAGAAGTGATTAAGAAGTTCAATCAAAGTGTGTTCATCCCCTTTCATCAAATTCAGCTCCCGGAAAGGGAATGAAAATACAAATTGGACATCCTGATTTGCTTTTCCTTCAGCCCAGTCCAGAATGAACTTCTGCACAGAGACTGTTTTTCCAATGCCAGCGACTCCCTTTGTCAGCACAGTTCTGATAAGTTTGTCTTGTCCAGTTAAGGTTTTGAAGATGTCGTTACATTTGATTGCAGTCTCTGGTCTTGCTTGTTTCCTGGTTGTTGTCTCAATCTGTCTCAGCTCATGTTCATTATTGACCTCTCCTGTTCCACCCTCTGTGATGTAGAGCTCTGTGTAGATGTTATTGAGAAGTGTTGGGTTTCCTTGTTTAGCGATCCCCTCAAATACACATTGAAACTTCTTCATTAGATTAGATTTGAGTTCACGTTGGCAAATCACAGCAGGATCATCTGAATCTAGAAATTACACAGAGGATATTAATATTACATCTGTTTTAATGCCTACAGTATTGTAAGACTGTTATAAAGTTTAAATTCTAATAATTTATTCTCTTAACTGACTGTATAAATGTGTAAATGTTTTCATAATGCATTGCAGACTGGTGTGACTGATTACATTATTATTGGTATTATTGATGGTATTATTAATGTTGTCTCTCTCTCTAAATTAATCACCACAACACATCCCTGCTGCTACTTGATGAGGTCACTAGGTGTTGTGTTAAGGCTGCTACATTATCATTGAGTTACACAGCTACTTTAGCTGTACTTTAGCTACAGCTCTAAAATGTTATAAAACAGCATTCAACATGAGGCAGACAGCTCTTACATTTCTCCAGTGTGTCAGCAAGCTCCTTCTGGTTCATTTTCCTCAGGAAGTGCAGTGCGATCTTCAGAGCCCCCTCTCTGGCACTGCTCTCCTGCTTCTCATCTTCAGTATCCACCACTTCCTTATCCTGCTTCTGACTCTCAAAGCCTTCTGGGAGTTCTGGACTAAGAATCCTCTTGAACATCTTTAGCTCGTTCTTTACAAATGTCATAATATTCTCTTCAAGCAACTGAAATAAATCAAGTAAATAAGTTAAACAAGAGATTAAATGCTTTCTCATCAACACATTAATGAATGATTGACAGATCAACTTGACTTGAGGTAAACAAAAACAAATGTACATAACAGGACCACGTACACTGAATATGGAGGCCAGGTCTGTTTGATGACTCTGGGAAGACTGACCACTGAGAATCTCTGACTCTGATCTCTCCTGTTGGTTTCTGTGGACAAAACATGAGATTACATCTCCTCATCCAGGGAGTACACACACACACACACACACACACACACACACACACACACACACACACACACACACACACACACACACACACACACACACACACACACACACACACACACACACACACACACACACACACACACACGGTATGTTGTGTTTGTTTAATATTGTTTTAGGACTATGAAAATGGACAAAAGGATTAGCCTATGGATTATGAAAACAGCAAAAATAAATGGGAAAATGGGAGAGGAGAAATGACTAGAGACAGTGTTGTTTAACTCACTGACCATGACCCATGAGTTCTTCTTACCTTTGTTCAGTAGAAAAGTCTCCGTCTCTAAACTGTATAGGTAGATTCATAGACTTGTCACTCTTCATGGACACACAGCTGGGTACAGGGGAGGCTGGTCTCTCCTGCTTGATTGGGCTTCAACACAACAGAGACAAACATTACATCTCTCATCTACTCTGAGCTCAGATGGGAAACATAACAAGAGTTTCATTCCAAAACGCTATGTATCCATTTTCATAAATGTTCATAAATGAGCTGTTATGGTTTAGTGAAATTATGAAAGAGATTGGTGTGTTTTTTCACTATCTAATCATGGCATGGGGTTGTTCAATGACAGAAATGTATTTGTTTAAAATCAATCACTTGATGGTTTCGTTTCAGAAATTGCCTCACTCTCATAGATATAAAATCTGGACTGGACAAATAACTACATGTTAATACATATACAGTACCAGTCAACTGGAATAAATAACTACATGTTATTACATATACAGTACCAGTAAAATGGAACAAATAACTACATGTTAATACATATACAGTACCAGTCAACTGGAATAAATAACTACATGTTATTACATATACAGTACCTGTCAAATGGAACAAATAACTACATGTTAATAAATATACAGTACCAGTCAAATGGAACAAATAACTACATGTTAATACATATACAGTACCAGTCAACTGGAATAAATAACTACATGTTAATACATATACAGTACCAGTCAAATGGAACAAATAACTATATGTTAATACATATACAGTACCAGTCAACTGGAATAAATAACTACATGTTAATACATATACAGTACCAGTCAAATGGAACAAATAACTACATGTTAATACATATACAGTACAGTACCAGTCAAATGGAATAAATAACTACATGTTAATAAATATACAGTACCAGTCAAATGGAACAAATAACTACATGTTAATACATATACAGTACCAGTAAAATGGAACAAATAACTACATGTTAATACATATACAGTACCAGTAAAATGGAACAAATAGCTACATGTTTAATACATATACAGTACCAGTCAAATGGAACTACATGTTAATACATATACAGTACCAGTCAAATGGAACAAATAACTACATGTTATTACATATACAGTACCAGTCAAATGGAACAAATAACTACATGTTAATACACATACAGTACAGTACCAGTCAAATGGAATAAATAACTACATGTTAATACATATACAGTACCAGTCAAATGGAACAAATAACTACATGTTATTACATATACAGTACCTGTCAACTGGAATAAATAACTACATGTTATTACATATACAGTACCAGTCAAATGGAACAAATAACTACATGTTTAATACATATACAGTACCAGTCAAATGGAACAAATAATTGTTCCATTTGACTGGTACTGTATATGTATTAACATGTAGTTATTTGTTCCATTTGACTGGTACTGTACTGTATATGTATTAAATATGTAGTTATTTGTTCCAGTTGACTGGTACTGTATATGTATCAACATGTAGTTATTTGTTCCATTTGACTGGTACTGTATATGTAATAACATGTAGTTATTTGTTCCATTTGACTGGTACTGTATATGTATTAACATGTAGTTATTTGTTCCATTTGACTGGTACTGTACTGTATATGTATTACATATGTAGTTATTTGTTCCATTTGACAGGTACTGTATATGTATTAACATGTAGTTATTTGTTCCATTTGACTGGTACTGTACTGTATGTGTATTAACATGTAGTTATTTGTTCCATTTGACAGGTACTGTATATGTATTAAATATGTAGTTATTTGTTCCATTTGACAGGTACTGTATATGTAATAACATGTAGTTATTTGTTCCATTTGACTGGTACTGTATATGTATTAACATGTAGGTATTTGTTCCATTTGACAGGTACTGTATATGTATTAACATGTAGTTATTTGTTCCATTTGACAGGTACTGTATATGTATTAACATGTAGTTATTTGTTCCATTTGACTGGTACTGTATATGTAATAACATGTAGTTATTTATTCCATTTGACAGGTACTGTATATGTATTAACATGTAGTTATTTGTTCCATTTGACTGGTACTGTATATGTAATAACATGTAGTTATTTGTTCCATTTTACTGGTACTGTATATGCATTAAATATGTAGTTATTTGTTCCATTTGACAGGTACTGTATATGTATTAACATGTAGTTATTTGTTCCATTTGACAGGTACTGTATATGTATTAAATATGTAGTTATTTGTTCCATTTGACAGGTACTGTATATGTATTAACATGTAGGTATTTGTTCCATTTGACAGGTACTGTATATGTATTAACATGTAGTTATTTGTTCCATTTGACAGGTACTGTATATGTAATAACATGTAGTTATTTGTTCCATTTTACTGGTACTGTATATGCATTAAATATGTAGTTATTTGTTCCATTTGACAGGTACTGTATATGTATTAACATGTAGTTATTTGTTCCATTTGACAGGTACTGTATATGTAATAACATGTAGTTATTTGTTCCATTTGACTGGTACTGTATATGTATCAACATGTAGTTATCTACATGTTGATACGTATACAGTACCAGTCAAATGGAATAAATAACTACATGTTAATACATATACAGTACCAGTCAACTGGAACAAATAACTACATATTTAATACATATACAGTACCTGTCAAATGGAACAAATAACTACATGTTAATACACATACAGTACAGTACCAGTCAAATGGAACAAATAACTACATGTTAATACATATACAGTACCTGTCAAATGGAACAAATAACTACATGTTATTACATATACAGTACAGTACCAGTCAAATGGAACAAATAACTACATGTTAATACATATACAGTACAGTACCAGTCAAATGGAACAAATAACTACATGTTAATACATATACAGTACAGTACCAGTCAAATGGAACAAATAGCTACATGTTTAATACATATACAGTACCAGTCAACTGGAACAAATAACTACATGTTAATACATATACAGTACCAGTCAACTGGAACAAATAACTACATGTTAATACACATACAGTACAGTACCAGTCAAATGGAATAAATAACTACATGTTAATACACATACAGTACAGTACCAGTCAAATGGAATAAATAACTACATGTTAATACATATACAGTACCAGTCAAATGGAACAAATAACTACATGTTAATACATATACAGTACCAGTCAACTGGAATAAATAACTACATGTTATTACATATACAGTACCTGTCAACTGGAACAAATAACTACATATTTAATACATATACAGTACCAGTCAAATGGAACAAATAACTACATGTTAATACATATACAGTACCAGTCAACTGGAATAAATAACTACATGTTAATACATATACAGTACCAGTCAACTGGAACAAATAACTACATGTTAATACATATACAGTACCTGTCAAATGGAACAAATAACTACATGTTAATACATATACAGTACCTGTCAAATGGAACAAATAACTACATGTTAATACACATACAGTACAGTACCAGTCAAATGGAACAAATAACTACATGTTAATACACATACAGTACAGTACCTGTCAAATGGAACAAATAACTACATGTTAATACATATACAGTACCAGTCAACTGGAACAAATAACTACATGTTAATACATATACAGTACCTGTCAAATGGAACAAATAACTACATGTTATTACATATACAGTACCAGTCAAATGGAACAAATAACTATATGTTAATACATATACAGTACCAGTCAACTGGAACAAATAACTACATGTTAATACATATACAGTACCTGTCAAATGGAACAAATAACTACATGTTATTACATATACAGTACCAGTCAAAAATTTGGACACACTTACTCATTCTCTGGAATGGGTCCACACTTTGATTGGTCTGTATGACATACATTTTTTTTTTTATATATATTTTAGAAAACATTTATATTTGACATTTTAGTAATGTAGCAGATGGTCTTTTTCTTTTTTAACCCTAAATTCCATCGCTACGGGAAACCTGGCCCAGAGTTACTTAAAATACGTTTGCCCTATTGTAGTATATTCAAGCCTTAAAAAGGCTTCTGTAGTTTGTAATTTCCACATAAAACATTTCAAACTTGATTTGCCCTGATGAAAAATGTGCCAACCCCTACAATTATTTTTTATGAATTATAATACAAGAAATAATTCACATTTCCTGTTGCTTCAGGATTATTTTCCTGCTGTAGCAAACTGGGTCAAATTAAGATATGGTATCTTAAAATAGCCAGGTGAGACAACCACATATCACAGTCAAATATACAGGATACCAACATTCCATTCCTGCTA
The DNA here is from genome assembly GCF_029448725.1 of Salvelinus fontinalis. Taxonomy (NCBI): domain Eukaryota; kingdom Metazoa; phylum Chordata; class Actinopteri; order Salmoniformes; family Salmonidae; genus Salvelinus; species Salvelinus fontinalis. The sequence continues at coordinate 2,124,721 of NC_074698.1, forward strand.
AACAATGGATATATAGATATCTAGGTGAGACAACCACACATCACAGTCAGATATACAGGATACCAACATTCCATTCCTGATAAACAATGGATATATAGATATCTAGGTGAGACAACCACATATCACAGTCAAATATACAGGATACCAACATTCCATTCCTGCTAAACAATGGATATATAGATATCTAGGTGAGACAACCACACATCACAGTCAGATATACAGGATACCAACATTCCATTCCTGTTAAACAATGGATATATAGATATCTAGGTGAGACAACCACATATCACAGTCAAATATACAGGATACTAACATTCTATTCCAGCTAAACAATGGATATATAGATATCTAGATGAGACAACCACACATCACAGTCAAATATACAGGATACCAACATTCCATTCCTGCTAAACAATGGATATACTGTATAGAGTTTTGCTAAACAAAAAATGCACATCTAAAATATATTCTTTAAAAATTGGAGAACAGTAATATAGAAAGGTACCCAATAAGCAATCATTTCTGATGAAGAAAACAAATGTGAAAAAATTGTGGATATAGCTTTTTGGAAATAAACTCTTAATAATTCTTAAACAAAGTTGTCGTCTCACCTCTTAGATTTGGTGTCATGTTCCCCAGAGCGACTCCTTTTAGAGGCAGGGCCCCCCTCCTCTCTCTCCCCAGAGAGACTCCTTTTAGAGGCAGGGCCCCCCTCCTCTCTCTCCCCAGAGAGACTCATTTTAGAGCACCGACCCCTAAACAGAGATCCAACATGTTGGTTGTGGTTAACAGAGGGACAACTAATTATTGATTGTCAATTGTTCTCCTTTATTCATTATCTCTTTGAGAAATAAAACATTTACTAACAGACATATCGAAACAGTCAGGTGATTTAATGCAATCACATGAACATGTAGTTGTGACATTTTATCTCCATGGTAACCGTCAATAATAAAAAATAAGTCACTTTGTTAAGGTAGTTATAGACAGTACAACAACAATAATAATAATAATAATAATAATAACAAACAGTGACTTATTATTATTATTATTATTAAGTCACTGTTTGTTAAGGTAGTTCTAGACAGTGCAGCAACACAAGGCCATGTCTCACAATTATTTGTATTCACTAACAGTAGGCTATTTATTGTCTTTCAATCTGTTCTTTTCTAAACGTATCTGAGAATGTAGACAGATGTGCTCAAACGGGCATGATTGATCTGAGGGGGAAATCATTGATCCATTCAGAAAGGTTTTTTGCATCAAGTAAGAGATTTTATATTATGTAAAGTAGGCTAGGTTATAATGTATAGTAGAGTTTTGTTAGTGATATGCAGATCAAGGTCTATACCTCGGCTATAGCCTACATATCCTAGATGACCAGCCTAAACCTGTTCAGATCAGTTCACATAATGTTATAGGCCTACCAGTAGCAGGACAGAGCATGTACACTATATATACAAAAGTATGTGGACACCCCTTCAAATGAGTGGATTCGGCTATTTCAAATCAAATCAAATCAAATTTTATTTGTCACATACACATGGTTAGCAGATGTTAATGCGAGTGTAGCGAAATGCTTGTGCTTCTAGTTCCGACAATGCAGTAATAACCAACAAGTAATCTAACCTAACAATTCCACAACTACTACCTTATACACACACAAGTGTAAAGGGATAAAGAATATGTACATAAAGATATATGAATGAGTGATGGTACAGAACGGCATAGGCAAGATGCAGTAGATGGTATAGAGTACAGTATATACATATGAGATGAGTAATGTAGGGTATATAAACATAAAGTGGCATAGTTTAAAGTGGCTAGTGATACATGTATTACATAAAGATGGCAAGATGCAGTAGATAGAGTACAGTATATACATATGAGATGAGTAATGTAGGGTATGTAAACATTATATTAAGTGGCATTGGCCCCGTGTGGCTCAGTTGGTAGAGCATGGCGCTTGCAACGCCAGGGTTGTGGGTTCGTTTCCCACGGGGGCCAGTACAAAAAAAAAAAAAGTATGAATGTATGTACTTGTAAGTCGCTCTGGATAAGAGCGTCTGCTAAATGACTTAAATGTAAATGTTTAAAGTGGCTAGTGATACATTTTTACATAATTTCCATCAATTCCCATTATTAAAGTGGCTGGAGTTGAGTCAGTATGTTGGCAGCGGCCACTAAATGTTAGTGGTGGCTGTTTAACAGTCTGATGGCCTTGAGATAGAAGCTGTTTTTCAGTCTCTCGGTCCCTGCTTTGATGCACCTGTACTGACCTCGCCTTCTGGATGATAGCAGGGTGAACAGGCAGTGGCTCGGGTGGTTGTTGTCCTTGATGATCTTTATGGCCTTCCTGTGACACCGGGTGGTGTAGGTGTCCTGGAGGGCAGGTAGTTTGCCCCCGGTGATGCGTTGTGCAGACCTCACTACCCTCTGGAGAGCCTTACGGTTGTGGGCGGAGCAGTTGCCGTACCAGGCGGTGATACAGCCCGACAGGATGCTCTCGATTGTGCATCTGTAGAAGTTTGTGAGTGCTTTTGGTGACAAGCCGAATTTCTTCAGCCTCCTGAGGTTGAAGAGGCGCTGCTGCGCCTTCTTCACAACGCTGTCTGTGTGGGTGGACCAATTCAGTTTGTCCGTGATGTGTACACCGAGGAACTTAAAACTTTCCACCTTCTCCACTACTGTCCCGTTGATGTGGATAGGGGGGTGCTCCCTCTGCTGTTTCCTGAAGTCCACAATCATCTCCTTTGTTTTGTTGACGTTGAGTGTGAGGTTATTTTCCTGACACCACACTCCGAGGGCCCTCACCTCCTCCCTGTAGGCAGTCTCGTCGTTGTTGGTAATCAAGCCTACCACTGTAGTGTCGTCCGCAAACTTGATGATTGAGTTGGAGGCGTGCATGGCCACGCAGTCGTGGGTGAACAGGGAGTACAGGAGAGGACTCAGAACGCACCCTTGTGGGGCCCCAGTGTTGAGGATCAGCGGGGTGGAGATGTTGTTACCTACCCTCACCACCTGGGGGCGGCCCGTCAGGAAGTCCAGGACCCAGTTGCACAGGGCGACCCAGGGTCTCGAGCTTGATGACGAGTTTGGAGGGTACTATGGTGTTAAATGCTGAGCTGTAGTCGATGAACAGCATTCTCACATAGGTATTCCTCTTGTCCAGATGGGTTAGGGCAGTGTGCAGTGTGGTTGCGATTGCGTCGTCTGTGGACCTATTGGGTCGGTAAGCAAATTGGAGTGGGTCTAGGGTGTCAGGTAGGGTGGAGGTGATATGGTCCTTGACTAGTCTCTCAAAGCACTTCATGATGACGGAAGTGAGTGCTACGGGGCGGTAGTCGTTTAGCTCAGTTACCTTAGCTTTCTTGGGAACAGGAACAATGGTGGCCCTCTTGAAGCATGTGGGAACAGCAGACTGGGATAAGGATTGATTGAATATGTCCTTAAACACACCAGCCAGCTGGTCTGCGCATGCTCTGAGGACGCGGCTGGGAATGCCGTCTGGGCCTGCAGCCTTGCGAGGGTTAACACGTTTAAATGTTTTACTCACCTCGGCTGCAGTGAAGGAGAGCCCGCATGTTTTGGTAGCGGGCCGTGTCAGTGGCACTGTATTGTCCTCAAAGCGAGCAAAAAAGTTATTTAGTCTGTCTGGGAGCAAGACATCCTGGTCCGCGACGCGGCTGGTTTTCTTTTTGTAATCCGTGATTGACTGTAGACCCTGCCACATACCTCTTGTGTCTGAGCTGTTGAATTGCGACTCTACTTTGTCTCTATACTGGCACTTAGCTTGTTTGATAGCCTTGCGGAGGGAATAGCTACACTGTTTGTATTCGGTCATGTTTCCGGTCACCTTGCCCTGGTTAAAAGCAGTGGTTTCACGCGAGTGCTGCCATCAATCCACGGTTTCTGGTTTTGGAATGTTTTAATCGTTGCTGTGGGTACGACATCGTCAATGCACTTTCTAATGAACTCGCTCACCGAATCAGCGTATTCGTCAATGTTGTTGTTGGACGCAATGCGGAACATATCCCAATCCACGTGATCGAAGCAGTCTTGAAGCGTGGAGTCAGATTGGTCGGACCAGCGTTGAACAGACCTGAGCGCGGGAGCTTGCTGTTTTAGTTTCTGTTTGTAGGCTGGAAGCAACAAAATGGAGTCGTGGTCAGCTTTTCCGAATGGAGGGCGGGGGGGGGCCTTATATGCGTCGCGGAAGTTAGTATAACAATGATCCAAGATTTTACCAGCCCTGGTAGCACAATCGATATGCTGATAGAATTTAGGGAGTTTAGTTTTCAGATTAGCCTTGTTAAAATCCCCAGCTACGATGAATGCAGCCTCAGGGTGTGTGGTTTCCAGTTTACATAAAGTCAGATAAAGTTTGTTCAGGGCCATCGATGTGTCTGCTTGGGGGGGAATATATACGGCTGTGATTATAATCGAAGAGAATTTCCTTGGTAGATAATGCGGTCGACATTTGATTGTGAGGAATTCTAAATCAGGTGAACAGAATGACTTGAGTTCCTGTATGTTGTTATGATCACACCACGTCTCGTTAATCATAAGGCATACACCCCCGCCCCTCTTCTTACCAGAAAGATGTTTGTTTCTGTCGGCGCGATGCGTGAAGAAACCAGCTGGCGGCACCGACTCCGTTAGCGTCTCTCGAGTGATCCATGTTTCCGTGAAGCAAAGAACGTTACAATCTCTGATGTCTCTCTGGAATGTTACCCTTGCTCGGATTTCATCAACCTTGTTGTCAAGAGACTGGACATTGGCGAGTAGTATGCTAGGGAGTGGAGCGCGATGTGCCCGTCTCCGAAGCCTGACCAGAAGACCGCTTCGTTTTCCCCTTTTACGGCGTCGTTGTTTAGGGTCGCCGGCGGGGATCAGATCCATTGTACTGGGTGGAAGGCAAAACACAGGATCTGCTTCAGGAGTGTCATATTCCTGGTTGTAACGATGGTGAGTTGACGTTGCTCTTATATTCAGTAGTTCCTCCCGACTGTATGTAATGAAACCTAAGATTACCTGGGGTACCAATGTAAGGAATAACATATAAAAAACAAAATACTGCATAGTTTCCTAGGAACGCGAAGCGAGGCCGCCATCTCTGTCGGCGCCGGAAGTAGTATTTCAGCCTCACCCGTTGCTGAGAGGTGTATAAAGTTGGGCAGACAGCCATGCAATCTCCATAGACAAACATTGGCAGTAGAATGACCAGTACTGAAGAGCTCAGTGACTTTCAACGTGGCACCGTCATAGGATGCCACCTTTCCAACAAAGTCAGTTCATCAAATTCCTGTCCTGCTAGAGCTGCTCCGGTCAACTGTAAGTGCTGTTATTGTGACGTGGAAACGTCTAGGAGCAACAACGGCTCAACCGTGAAGTGGTAGGCCACACAAGCTAACAGAAAGGGCCCGCCAAGCGCGGAAGAACATAAAAATGGTCTCTGCTCGGTTGCAACACTCACTACCGAGTTCCAAACTGCAACATCAGCAAAATAAGTGTTCGTCGGGAGCCTCATGAAATTAGTTTCCATGGCCAAGCAGCCGGACACAGATCACCATGTGCAATGCCAAGCATCGGCTTGAGTGGTGTAAAGCTCGCCGCCATTGGACTCTGGAGCAGTGGAGACGCGTTCTTTGGAGTTAAGAATCACGCTTCACCATCTGGCAGTGCCAACTGTAAAGTTTGGTGGAGGAATAATGGTCTGAGGCTGTTTTTCATGGTTCGGGCCCCTTAGTGAATGGAAATCTTAACGCTACAGCATACAATGACATTCTAGACTATTCTGTGCTTCTAACTTTGTGGCAACAGTTTGGGGAAGGCCCTTTCCTGTTGCAGCATGACACTGTCCTAGTGCACAAAGCGAGGTCCATACAGAAATGGCTTGTTGAGATCGGTGTGGAAGAACATGACTGGCCTTCACAGAGCCCTGACCTCAACCCCATCCAACACCTTTGGGATGAATTGGAACGCTGACTGCGAGCCAGGCCTAATCGCCCAACATCAGTGCCCGACCTCACTAATGCTCTTGTGGCTGAATGGAAGCAAGTCCCCGCAGCAATGTTCCAACATCTAGTGGAAAGCCTTCCCAGAAGAGTGGAGGCTGTTATAACAGCAAAGGGGGGTAACAACTCCATATCAATGGCTATGATTTTGGAATGAGATGTTCAACTAGCAGGTGTCCACATACCTTTGGTCATGTAGTGTATATAGCCTAATCAAAATAAAATAAAATAAAATGTTATTGGTCACAATGTCTGAGCGGCATAGACTAAGATACAGTAGAATAGTATAGAATACAGTATATACATATGAGATGAGTAATGCATAGACTAAGATACAGTAGAATAGTACAGAATACAGTATATACATATGAGATGAGTAATGCAAGATATTTATAGCCTAGGCCAGATACTTTTAAAATTAAAATAACAAGAAAAATGTGCCGTCTGGTTTGCTTAAAATAAGGAATTTAAAATTATTACTACTTTACATTTACTTTTGAAACTTAATTATATTAAAACCAAATACTTTTAGACTTTTACTGAAGTAGTATTTTACTGGGTGACTCACTTTTACTTGAGTCATGTTCTATGAAGGAATCTTTACTTTTACTCCAGTTTGAGAACTGAGTTCTGTTTCCACCGCTGTTCTAACGTTCCATATGAGACACAGTTTCAACAGACATTCTGGAACTGCGTCAGATACAAAGTTACTTTCAATTTCATATAAGGAAATAAAGTAATGGTCACTAGGTGAATTCGTTTTGCATTGCCCGGCTCCCCGGGTTGCAGAGTTTGCGCATGTTAGACAATTTCATTGGTCCTTAAAATAAATGTCCACTCACCTGTAGCACCGGGCCATGCAAAACGAACTTCCCACTGTCGCAGGGCACTGAGACACAGAGTTCTAAACCCAGACGCGTTTCTTCAAGACATCTCTCTTACATTATTTTTGAAAAACATATAATTTACTAGAAACCAAGTTAAGCTGTGTTTTTTTCCTCCAAAATGTGAGTTACTGTAGGCCTTTAATAATTGTAAGCAGTCCAACTAACCCAAAAGGTTTTAATTTGAGAATGTTCATTTGTATGCCTCAAATATTAAACTGTCTTAAAATATTTGATGATTAGTTGAATCAGGTGTGTAAGTGCTGGTAAGAACAAAAGGATTGAGAAACCCTGAGATAAACATAAAACCATATAATTGAAAAGCTCCTCCACCATCTTTACCAGACGTTTTACTGATAACATGTAGGCCTACTGATTAGTTTCCACTTTGAAAACTGCTGTCTGTCAGCAACTCAGCTCAAGTAGCAGTTCTACTAACTAGTAATATCTCATTCCAGATATTCATTCTCTTACTCGGTCCAATAGATAAAATTATTTTTCAGAAATACTTACTTTATTTTTCAATAATCTCCATGTAGTGTTTTCTGCTCCGTCGTCTCAAAATAGACCATGAACAAAATAACAACTTTACTTTCTGTTTCAATCAGCTGTCTCCCCACCTGATAATAAAGTGTTTTATTGGTGTCTTCCACTAGATGGCAGTAAACACCTGCTGTAACTAGACATTACAACTATGTGTTCTGATTCATACAGGCAAGCAGTGTCCCAGAAGAGGAGTGCTGATCTAGGATCAGGTCCACCTTCTCCATGTAATCTGATTCATTATGATCTAGGATCAGGTCCCCCTCTCCATGTAATCTGATTCATTATGATCTAGGATCAGGTCCCACTCTCCATGTAATCTGATTCATTATGATCTAGGATCAGGTCCCCCTCTCCATGTAATCTGATTCATTATGATCTAGGATCAGGTCCCACTCTCCATGTAATCTGATTCATTATGATCTAGGATCAGGTCCCCCTCTCCATGTAATCTGATTCATTATGATCTAGGATCAGGTCTCCCTCTCCATTTAATCTGATTCATTATGATCTAGGATCAGGTCCCCCTCTCCATGTAATCTGATTCATTATGATATAGGATCAGGTCCTCCTCTCCATGTAATCTGACTCATTATGATATAGGATCAGGTCCCCCCTCTCCATGTAATCTGATTCATTATGATCTAGGATCAGGTCCCTCCTCTCCATGTAATATGATTCATTATGATCTAGGATCAGGTCCCACTCTCCATGTAATCTGATTCATTATGATCTAGGATCAGGTCTACCCGTAATCTGATTCATTATGATCTAGGATCAGGTCTCCCTCTCCATGTAATCTGATTCATTATGATCTAGGATCAGGTCCCCCTCTCCATGTAATCTGATTTATTATGATCTAGGATCAGGTCTCCCCGTAATCTGATTCATTATGATCTAGGATCAGGTCCCCCCTCTCCATGTAATCTGATTCATTATGATCTAGGATCAGTTCCCCCTCTCCATGTAATCTGATTCATTATGATTGTTTTGTCTCATGTCTCTTTATAGCCTAGGGGTATTGCTTATTGTATTGCTTACATCTCAATATACTGACTTTTATATCAACCCTCTATCCCAGAAACACCCAGCTATGTTCAGGATACTGATGAATGAAGGGTTTATTATTATTGTAGTACTGACTTTTATATCAACCCTCTATCCCAGAAACACCCAGCTATGTTCAGGATACTGATGAATGAAGGGTTTATTACTATTGTAGTACTGACTTTTACATCAACCCTCTATCCCAGAAACACCCAGCTATGTTCAGGATACTGATGAATGAGGGGTTTATTACTATTGTAGTACTCTTTATATTTAACCTTGATTTAACCAGGTAGGCTAGTTGAGAACAAGTTATCATTTGCAACTGCGACCTGGCCAAGATAAAGCAAAGCAGTTCGACACATACAACAACACAGAGTTACACATGGAATAAACAAACATACAGTCAATAATACAGTAGGAGAAGTCTATATACAGTATGTGCAAATGAGGTAGGATAAGGGAGGTAAGGCAATAAATAGGCCATGGTGGCAAAGTAATTACTATATAGCAATTAACAAGTAGAAGAAACAACCGGGGAGCTCCATCAGTCCACAAGAAATGCAGGCAGCCGGTGATGATTTTGTGGTAGCTAGGATAACTACGATGCTGCTGGTATAGTAGCTAGCTAGCTTGCCTAACTGTACCGGCTAGCTAGCAGGTCGTTCGTCTGTACGTCATCTCGAGGATAATGACGAATCCGGTAAACCACAAATTGAAACAAGGATAGTGTTAGGATTTATGTTTATGCACTATAGGCTGTTAGCATATTGGTTGAAGGTGAATGATGTTTTGTTGCACACACACACACAATACAGAGGGGGTGTGTGTGTAGGTGTGTAAGGACTGACCACCACAGGCCATAAAAGCTGTGGACAGTCTGGAGAGGGGAGGGGTGCATCTCTCTAGACCAACCAGGAGTTTAGAATACTGGACAATACCATATTAGGAACTGTTTCAGTGTAGAATCGACAGACACAAGACGGATCTAATCTACCCAACAACCAGATGTGGACAAAAGGAACGCGCCAAGGGGCTTGGACAAGTTCGGGGGCCCACAAAGGAGGAGCAAGAGTATTAACCATGCTAAACCTCTACTATGATAGGCCAAATGGACAAGTTGAGAATAAAATTGTCATAGTATAAAACTACTATTTTGAGTACATTCCACAGTTCTCTGATCTACCCTGCGCGGAGATCCAGTGAACCCGTATATACGAAAATTGCATTTACCATTTATCGTTTGAGTATAATTAAAATACATTTACATTTACATTTAAGTCATTTAGCAGACGCTCTTATCCAGAGCGACTTACAAGTACATACATTCATACTTTTTTGTTTTGTTTTGTGTACTGGTCCTTATATACTTAAAATATATTCGGTGACTATGAATCACATTTTGTCCTGATGCCAGATTTGAACTGACGCAAATCTCTTTCAATAGCGAGTGAAAAGGATCTGGCTACACTCATACTGTCCCTGACCGTAAAGCAAAAAGCAAATTGAACAATAAACTTCGGCGTTTCAACACTAACAAACTCCGCCGTTATTCCCCAAGTACACCTCAGCCTAGTGATGGGTCGTTCGCCAATGAGTCGGCTCTTATAGGTGAACGTTTTGAGCCGGCTTGCATATCAGAAGAGCCAAATCTATTTATATATATATATAATAAAAAAAAATCAGATATGAATAATCAAAATATTTAAATGAATGGAATTAACTAATTCAAAGAACGAAAAAAAATTAAAGCAATATAGGCCTAAATGCTCAAGCGCACAGTCACGCACTTAGCAGCCGAGGAGAGAAAGGAAGGACAGCTGTGAAAACAACAGCTGGAAAATGAGACGGAAGCACAGAAGAATTTGGATGCATTTTAATAATGTAGACAATGTTAGATCACAGTGTAGAATTTGACAAAACAAAATATCATATTAAGCCGGTTCTATGCACAACCTACACCGGCATATGCAAACTGTGCACCCAACTGTGAAGCTATCTGTAGCGGAGCTTCGAGAAACTAGCGGGCCTGCTAGTGATAGTGGTGGAGCCAGCACCTCCACGCGTGGGTATGTATCCACTCAGTCAAGTAGGCCTACTCCACGACCTTATGTAGACAATGAAGCCATAGGCAGAACTTTACCGCAATCATGACTAGGTCGGTTGGCGGGAAATAAAAGTACAGGCTTTTTAACTTTTATTTTATCAGGAAGTCAAGGTCTCTTTTACAGATGAGCCCTGATTTACATAAATTACTGAAAATACACATCAATATAAATACAAAATGCAAGCAGAAAGAAAAAGCCATAAAAAACAACACATTCATCAGCAATAAGGTCCTCCAACCGCTTTCTGAATTGCCCTAAATTTATTTCACATTTTGAAGATTGTTCCACAAATAAGGTGCAAGAAAACGAAGTTGATTTAGGCTATCTAGAAGAGACCAAGTTAATTTCCAGAGTTAGCCATCCCTGAGACTGGGTGTGGTAACTCGTATGTCTTAAGTTTGTATGATGTCAGGTACTTTTTGTAAAAGGGCTTTATATATGAACATCTAGCAATTTATCAACCCTCGTGACATCAAATAGGGCCAACCAACTTCTCTGGTAAAAAAAAGTTGGAAAGATGCGAAAGTTGTCGGGAAAACGTATTGGTTAGCAATCCACAGATCATTGGGCAAGACTGCGAGAGGATGACGTACGGTGTACTGAAACACGTCACGATGTGTAGCCAACAGGGCATTATGCCGCGTTCAGGTGCTAGTTGGAACAAGGAAACTGACATTTCGGACTTGCTAGTTGAACGCGGGATGTGTATAACTACAACAAGTTAGCAAGTCTGACATTTCCGAGTTTCCTAGTTTCGACTAGGACATGAACAAAGCTTAGTGTCAGACTCACAGCGCGCATGAACGTCTCCCAGACAGTCCTTTTGTTTGTCCAAGCACGAATTTGGCTGTGTGGTATGCCTTGGCAGACGCGAAAATCTTCAGATAACATGACAGAACTGCATAGTCATAGGCCTATTCGTCTTGTCTGTAAATAATTAGACATACAAAAGAAAACCATGTGTGTGAAAGTCGTAAATATGTTCCATTGACTTACCGCAACAGTCCTCAAAAAGCAGTCTTAGTTGTCTCAGACATTCCGCCACTGTGCGGAGTCTTGACACTGTCCATGTTATATCGTAGTATTTAATCCCACGAATACCACTACCGTTTTGATACGGGATAAGTGTGGTGTTCATTCCCGGTAAATGAGAATAATTCTCTCCCTGTTCAGTAGGCGTATGTTTTACACCACGCCGCTGGCGCAGGTGTATATTCAACTCCAACAAAGACATTTCTAGCTGTCTGATTCCATGTAGGCACGCAACACAAAACAATTAGGCTAACACGCATTCAAATAGCCTAGCACAAAATGTGGTAGACTATACATTTCATGCAATGTAGAACAAAACACATTAAAAAAAATGATCAATTTCCCACAGAGGTGTGTAATTGTCAGTTTGAATAGGTAGTGTCCTTTGCGCATCACTGTAGCCTAGCCCAGAGTCTCATATCCTCCGACTGATTTCCTCAATCTCTTTGAGAAGTAAAACTGTGTCATAGAACAATCTTTTCAGGTCTATCAACTAGGGTTTTCCGTCCCTACTTACAGTCTTGTTCCGCTAAGCATCTTGTCCGACCGCATTCCTATGTCGTAACATTATTGGCGTCAACTGCGTCAACTCAACCATGGCTATAATTGTTTTTCAGAGGGATATAAATAACAGCAGGCGGCGTGACCGTTACGCAAGGGCATTTTTTTTAAAATCTTCAAATGTTTGATATATAAACCACTTGAAAATTACAGTTTTGGGGCACAATGCCTATCAAGGTTAAATTTTAGCGGGCCATCACACTGGGAGCAAAAGAGCTGGTTTATAAAGCACACATGAAACAGAGTAGGCCTAGCCTAGGTCTTATTCCCATTTTGCAGAATTTCCTGACTGTAGTAACTTTTAGTAACTGGTTGGTAAGTAGAAAGCATGGAGATCCCATAGTTATTTTTTAATTCTGTGTTAGAGTTTGTTCACTGAGGAGTTATGGCACATGTAAAAAGGAACTCTGCAATTTGACACCCAACAACCCTATAATCACAGACAGACATAACTTTGATAAGGTTTCAGTGGTGCAACATCTAGCCAATTTGGTCATGACATATCAATCTCAAAGTAAAATGGAGACATCTCTAATTTGACAATCTGGAGGAAAAGTGACCATAATTATCATTTTTTTAACAAAATATTTAATTATTTGGTATGAAGTTACAAAAACGCTGTTATGACAGACAATGTAATCCCTTAGACTACTATGAGTGAATCTCAACTGAATCTTAATATCTCCCACCTAACAGCTAGAACCAATGCCTTGGAAGGCAGGGCTACAGCTAGAACCAACACCTTGGGAGACACCCCTCAGACCAGGGGTGTCAAACTCATTCCAGGGCCTTTTGTGTCTGCAGTTTTTTTTTCTCCTTTCAATTAAGACCTAGACAACCAGGTGAGTGGAGTTCCTTACTAATCAGTGACCTTAATTCATCAATCAAGTACAATGTAGGAGTGAAAACCCACAGACACTCGGCCCTCCGTGGAATGAATTTGACACGTGCCCTAGACCAGGGTTTTCCAAACTCGGTCCTGGGGACCCCCCTGGGTGCACGTTTTGTTTTTTTGCAGCTGATTCAAATAATCAACTCATCTTCAAGCTTTGATTATTTGAATGTGCTGTTTAGTGGTAGGGCAAAAACCAAAATGTGCACACAGGGGGGGGGGGGGGGGCAGAGCCAAGTTTGGGAAACCATGCCCTAGGCAATTCCAGTCCCCGAGGTCCTGATTGGTGTCACAGTTTTGCCCCAGCTAACACACCTGACTCCAATAATCACCTAATCAGTTTAGAATGCAATTTGATTAATCAGCTGTGTTTGCTAGCGATGGAGAAAGAGTGTGACACCAATCAGGCCCCGAGGACTGGAGTTGCCCACCCCTGCTCTAGACGGACACCTCTTCTGACAGGTCAGCAATAAATAACTAAAAGATGAAAAGCATGACGATCCATCCAAGCTCTGTCTCTTATCTGTTAAACACAGGCTTCTATTTAACTGCTATACTACACGGTCCAAAGTGTTTCTGCTTTCCACTTTCTATCTTAATGCTGAGGAGAGAGAGGTGGAGACGCAGGCCGACCGACCAAGTTTGGATGTGGCTGGGAGGAATCACATGACTCCTCCTCGACCACAAAAGTGTGAGGCGTCTACTGCGGTCGCTCCCGCCGGTGACCCTCTGTGTGAAGGCGACAAGCCATTAGCCTGGAAACAGACCAGAGGTGGCAAGTGGGGGAAAGGAGTACTCCACTGCTATAAACAGCTCTACTGTAACTCAATGGCCATGGACTGACAGGGAAAGCGGATAGGGGTGAATCCTAACGTCCACTTAAGTCAAATTTTTACTTATAGTGATGCATTGATGTCAATTAACAGATGAGAAAGATTTGACTGAAGTGGAAGTTAGGATTCTAACCATAGAGCTGTTGGTTTTTAAGAAGATGTATTCCACAGCTATAAAGAGCACTACTGTAGCTCAACGGTTAGGGTCTGATAGGGAGGTCGGGTAGCCAAGTCATTCCTTTTGGGAGGTGTTGCTTTTTAATTACTACTGTTTTGGTATTAATCTCATTTGTCATATGATGGGACTTTGAGCTCCGTTTTGAGGTTTTCGTAAAACTATGGAACTCGTTTGCGAAGCAGCACACACAACTTTCAAGCACAAATCTCTAATCGATGCAATAGATGTTAGTTCTAGCTATAGTTTACAAATGAACAAATGAAAAAGGTCCTCTTAAAGCTATCTCCAAAAAGCATGCAGATGCTCGTCTTTTCCAGTCCTTTCAGAAAGACTGCTACAGTTCACTGTTATAGTACATGCACACACGTTAATTAATTAACAATTAATAAATGAATTATTCATTCTAGAGGTGACAAGGTCTCGGGTCAGTTGTGAGATTTGGCATGATGAACTAGGCTATAAGGCACTTGAGGCATGGTAGTGACCAATCAGAAACAAAGTTCCAGTTCACAGGCCAATCACATCACTGAAATGTAATAGACAGTCCAACCAGATCACTGTTGACATACAGAACCCACCCTGTATTTGGGTCTTGTAAATGCAGCAACAACAAAAAAGGTGAGTCCAACATATTTCTGAAATGAAAAAGGAAATGGAATAATTTTTTCTCTCCAAAAGAATGCAACTAATCCCTTTAACTTGTAATCTTTGGTTAAAAAAGTAAGCAAAAACAGGCGCCTACTATACGTCATGTTGCTGCAATGAAAGGGGGCTAAAACGTAAAAAAACGACACAAAAAAACCCCTTGGTGGTTCACATCACTCACGATGGTTCTTAATCTTCAGCATATCTCTCCATCATACTCCATCGCCAATCCCATCCCCTTCCTCTCCACCCCTTCTCCTCTCATAGTTCGTCCCGTGTGGCTGTGCTGTCCAGAGGTGACTGGAGTACGTCAGAGTTCTGGGCCTCGCTGCTGATCTCAGCCTGCTCCTGGGTCTTCCCCGAGCGGGCCCGGTCCCAGTCCGTACGCACCTTCTCGTTGTCCCACACCACGGAGGTCTCTGTGTCGCTGATGTAGCCCGAGTCTCCTGTGTAGTGAGTGGGGAACACTAGCAGGGGCTCGGCCGAGAAGGCCTTCAGGTCCCGCTCCTCAAAGTGCTCCATGTAGTCCGAGCTGGAGAGAGAGGTAAGAGAGAGGAGATAAAGATGTCACGGGATACATTGAAAAGAGGAATGGGTGAAAAGGGGTGAATCTCAAGTCTTTTCCTTGATTCCTTTTGTCTTCTCTCCTTGCAGCCTCCTTAAACCGTGAAGGGGAGCTTCGAGAAGAGAATATCTTTCTCCTCTCATGCTCCCTTAGTTTCCTGCAGACACTTTGAAAAGGAGGCGAGAAGAGAGGATTCAAGGAATCCAGGAAAATACTTTTGAGATTTACCCGGAGAGACAGGCGAAAGAAAGACAAAGAGAGAAAGCGTGCGACAGAGAGAGGTGAACTTACACAGGGTGTTTATTGAACATGACAGGAAGGAACTCATCTACGGGTAATATCCTCTTCAACGGCTCTGCCCTCAGCAGCTTCTGGGCTCCTTGTAATGACATCATATAGCCCAGCGTCCAATAGGAGTAGTCGGCCTCCACCAGGTTGTGTATATTGGGCACGGACTTCTCAGGGCGGTCCACCTGCATCCTCTTCCTGCCGATATAACTGGGAGGAGGAACAGTTGGGGAAGAGAAAGTTGAAGTTTACACCACATGGGAAGGGTAGACAGTAAGTGCGGAGTCAGCAAGCTAGAACGGGGGTTCTTAACTCTTAAAAGGACTGCTAACATTACAATTAACACTTAAGAACTAACCAAATACTGTATCATATGTCTGAGGGATCGGCCAGCGATATCCCAGGGACCAATGCCTGTCCGCGGACCAGAGGTTGAAAATCACTGACCTAGAATAGAGGATATCCCGTGTGTATAGTGGATGATATACAGTCTATGGAACAGTTACATCAGGTCCCAGTCTAGACCCTGGCTCTCCACTTCAGTCATCAGAACACAACAGTTATTGAATGTATCTCTGAGTGGAGCAGGCTAGTGGATCAGTATATGGAACACTCACATCAGGTCCCAGTCTAGCCCCTGGCTCTCCACTTCACTCATCAGGTTCATCAGGCGTCGCTTGAAGAAGACCTCGAAACGCAGATCGTCCTCGATCACCAGGGAACTCTTTAGACCCCGCTCTACGATCTGAACACACACAGAGATAAAACAGTGACCCTCACATTCAGAGGACGCAAAGAAACTTCTGTACAAAATCTATACCTGAGAGTGACAGCCAGAGGTGTGTTCCAGGGTTGGGCTCAATTTAGAATTTTGGAATTGACTCCCAGTCAACTCATGAGTTGAAATTCGAACTGAATAGGCCACACCCCACAGGATTTTGAAATTGAGTGAAGTATAATTTAATTCAAAGAAATACCACTCAGTCGTAGAACATGAGAGTTTCACTGATTCCGATAGGTCACACTTCCAGATACCAAAGACTATATCACTAGAATAGCCAATTATATTTCCACCAACCATTTTATTTCTTTGGCTTCTTTTTGAAAGCCTCAGGGTCAACTTGAGGGTTAAACTAATACTTTCTGGGAAATATTGTATTTTCCCCAAATTGAACAAAATGTAGGTGATCCATGAAATATAATAACTTATTCACATACAGGTCAATGTTATTTTTCAATGTTATTCGCATACAGGTTTTGTTTTCCTTGACCATTCATTTTAAGATTTTATCCCGTATGTTTGATGTTTTATGTGGAAGATGTACTGTAGAATAGAAGAGGCATTTGAATTTCATTGAATTCATTTCTATTTCCTTTAATTCAAATTGCAAATTTGTATCCAGTTTACTACTTCAATTCAAATTCAATTCAAATTCAGTTCAAGAATTGATTTGGATTTTGGAGCATTCTCAATAATATGATGAATTGAGCCCAACCCTAATGTATTCATTCGGAGAGAACCCTGTAGCAAAATTTAAAACAAATAATTAAAATCTGTGTTCTTATTGGACAAGTTCAGGTACTACCTCCCCTGTTTCACAGTTTCTAAAAATGTTCTCCCTACTGAACACTACCCGGGCCTGCAGCTGCAGGGCTCACCTCTTTCCAGATGTTGTAGTGTGATAGGAAGCAGCCCAGCTCTCCCTTGGTGAGGGGCCTACCGTGGTACGGGTCACTGTAGCCTGGTAGCATGTGGATCCCCAGGGCATTGATCTCACTGATGTTCATCGCTCTGAGGGGGAGCGAGGGAAGGGCAGGAGAGAGAGGGTTGAGGGAGAAAGAGACAAAGAGAGACACACAAATAGAGATGGAGAGAGAGATAACGGGGTCATTTTGAGCACTTGAAGACTTAGCGATATGACATCATAAACAGTGGGGCAACTTCTGCTGTGTGTGACGATGTCCCATCACTGAGTCTACCTTTAATGGTACAAGAAGTATATGACGTGCAGACAGGAGAGTGCCTTCAAAAATAGGTCAACTTACTTGCCGTCTACCGCTTGAATGACCTTGCAGGCAATCTCTTGCTCGTACAGAGTCCTCAGCATGCGATCCCGCCGGTCTGTCCGTTTCTTTAGGTTGATCATGAACACCTGCACACACGCAATACCTTACTTACTTACCTTACTGTACAGTAGTGAGTCAATACATGCAATACCACATGACACCCACAGAGGGAGACATTTAGAGCTGAAGGGTACAAAAGAGACATTTTGAATTCCAGTGATGAATTCATAAACGACAGCTACCCTTAGACACTCGGAAACAATTGGATAGGTGTATGAAATGTGGTGACAATTCAACCGAGCCTACCAGAAGACATGGTGAAGCAATTGCCTTATTGCTTAAACCCATTAGATCCTTACACATCTTCAGGAGTGCCTAGGGCAGGGCTGACAAACTCATTCCATAGATGGCCCGAGTGTCTGCGTTTTTTTGTAATTTCATTTCAATTGTGTCCAATTAAGACCTAGACAACCACGTGAGGGGATTTCCTAACTAATCAGTGACCTTAATTGATCAATCAAGTAGAAGGGAGGAGTGAAAACCTGCAGACACTCAGCCTCCATAGAAAGAGTTTGACATTGTGGGCATAGGGGCTCGGGGTCAATAAGGAACAGCAACCATATTCTGAGCTGGCTCATATCCCACCTCATCAAAGCCCAGTTTATCTTGTATCTTTACGGGGGCCGGGATGTACTCCGAGGGCAGCACATGAGGGTTCCGCACTGACGTGAGAAAGGAGAAAAATGATAGGAATGATAAAGAACTCTCACATGCCGACCAACAACATTTAGTTAGTGAAGAACGAAAAGCTCCAGCTTCCAGCTGTGTTCCGATATCCACACTGGCCTACTACTTAGAATTAAGCAATGAATTGAGCATCCATCCTAAGTGGTAACCCAGTGAGATGTCAAAAATACATTTTAACCAGTTTTGCCTATTCGGATGCTAGTATATGCTAGTATGGACATTAAAGCCGACTACCTTTTGACCTGTGACAATATGACATAACACTCACCATTGACCTCCAACAAGGAATGCAGGAAGCTGTCTGCTTCGTCTGTCAGGGAGTTGTGGCCTCGCAGTGGCACGGGGAAATACCCATAAGTCTCTTTGTTACATAGGAACATCTGCACATCTGAGGAAGAGTAGAGTGTAGAGGGAGAAGAGAAGTTTGTTATTAATGACAAGGTTACTACAAACATTTACGCTTTTCTATGCCTATTCACGCTACAAGTCTCACTGCAGATTAGGTTCTTTGTGTCACACCTCAAAATATCCACCTTCAAAATTAGACACTTACGTATTTATGCAAAAGTGTATGAAGATATCTTACACAAAGCATACCCTATGTCCATGAATGGAATTAGAAAAAACAGACTCTGGGAACTAACCACTGTCTGTTAAACCCCCAGGAATTTTGCAAAAAAAACACGCGCAGTGATTGGCCCCCTAGATTTGAGAAATACGTTTCCTGAGGGGCGGGACGGGGGTGGGGCAGGGGTGAAAACGAAGTAGTCGTAGCCTCAGCTTATTCACCAAGCACCTGGGGAGCCGGAGAGCTGATCTAGAATCCGGTCCTCCCTGTCCATATAATCTTATTCATTACTGTTGTGGAAAACTGAAAAGGCAGTGTGGAGATCTAAAAAGGCAGCAATCCCGAATAACCACATTACACATACCTGCCATGTGAACAGAATAACAACAGTAGTCCTACCTGCCATGTGAACAGAATAACAACAGTAGTCCTACCTGCCATGTGAACAGAATAACAACAGTAGTCCTACCTGCCATGTGAACAGAATAACAACAGTAGACATACCTGCCATGTGAACAGAATAACAACAGTAGTCCTACCTGCCATGTGAACAGAATAACAACAGTAGTCCTACCTGCCATGTAAACAAAATAACAACAGTAGACATACCTGCCATGTGAACAGAATAACAACAGTAGTCCTACCTGCCATGTGAACAGAATAACAACAGTAGTCCTACCTGCCATGTGAACAGAATAACAACAGTAGTCCTACCTGCCATGTAAACAGAATAACAACATTACACATACCTGCCATGTGAACAGAATAACAACAGTAGACCTATCTGCCATGTGAACAGAATAACAACAGTAGACCTACCTGCCATGTGAACAGAATAACAACATTACACATACCTGCCATGTGAACAGAATAACAACAGTAGACTTATCTGCCATGTGAACAGAATAACAACAGTAGGCCTACCTGCCATGTGAACAGAATAACAACAGTAGACTTATCTGCCATGTGAACAGAATAACAACAGTAGGCCTACCTGCCATGTGAACAGAATAACAACAGTAGACTTATCTGCCATGTGAACAGAATAACAACAGTAGACCTATCTGCCATGTGAACAGAATAACAACAGTAGTTCTACCTGCCATGTGAACAGAATAACAACAGTAGTCCTACCTGCCATGTGATCAGAATAACAACAGTAGACTTATCTGCCATGTGAACAGAATAACAACAGTAGTTCTACCTGCCATGTGAACAGAATAACAACAGTAGTCCTACCTGCCATGTGATCAGAATAACAACAGTAGACTTATCTGCCATGTGAACAGAATAACAACAGTAGGCCTACCTGCCATGTGAACAGAATAACAACAGTAGACTTATCTGCCATGTGAACAGAATAACAACAGTAGGCCTACCTGCCATGTGAACAGAATAACAACAGTAGACTTATCTGCCATGTGAACAGAATAACAACAGTAGACCTATCTGCCATGTGAACAGAATAACAACAGTAGTTCTACCTGCCATGTGAACAGAATAACAACAGTAGTCCTACCTGCCATGTGATCAGAATAACAACAGTAGACTTATCTGCCATGTGAACAGAATAACAACAGTAGTTCTACCTGCCATGTGAACAGAATAACAACAGTAGTCCTACCTGCCATGTGATCAGAATAACAACAGTAGACTTATCTGCCATGTGAACAGAATAACAACAGTAGGCCTACCTGCCATGTGAACAGAATAACAACAGTAGGCCTACCTGCCATGTGAACAGAATAACAACAGTAGACCTACCTGCCATGTGAACAGAATAACAACAGTAGGCCTACCTGCCATGTGAACAGAATAACAACAGTAGGCCTACCTGCCATGTGAACAGAATAACAACAGTAGACCTACCTGCCATGTGAACAGAATAACAACAGTAGTCCTATCTGCCATGTGAACAGAATAACAACAGTAGTCCTACCTGCCATGTGAACAAAATAACAACAGTAGACTTATCTGCCATGTGAACAGAATAACAACAGTAGTTCTACCTGCCATGGGAACAGAATAACAACAGTAGTCCTACCTGCCATGTGAACAGAACAACAACAGTAGTCCTATCTGCCATGTGAACAGAATAACAACAGTAGACCTACCTGCCATGTGAACAGAATAACAACAGTAGTCCTACCTGCCATGTGAACAGAATAACAACAGTAGTTCTACCTGCCATGTAAACAAAATAACAACAGTAGACCTACCTGCCATGTGAACAGAATAACAACAGTAGTTCTACCTGCCATGTAAACAAAATAACAACAGTAGACATACCTGCCATGTGAACAGAATAACAACAGTAGTCCTACCTGCCATGTGAACAGAATAACAACAGTAGTCCTACCTGCCATGTGAACAGAATAACAACAGTAGTCCTACCTGCCATGTGAACAGAATAACAACAGTAGTTCTACCTGCCATGTAAACAAAATAACAACAGTAGTCCTACCTGCCATGTGAACAGAATAACAACAGTAGTCCTACCTGCCATGTGAACAGAATAACAACAGTAGTTCTACCTGCCATGTAAACAAAATAACAACAGTAGACATACCTGCCATGTGAACAGAATAACAACAGTAGTCCTACCTGCCATGTGAACAGAATAACAACAGTAGTCCTACCTGCCATGTAAACAAAATAACAACAGTAGACATACCTGCCATGTGAACAGAATAACAACAGTAGTCCTACCTGCCATGTGAACAGAATAACAACAGTAGTCCTACCTGCCATGTAAACAAAATAACAACAGTAGACATACCTGCCATGTGAACAGAATAACAACAGTAGTCCTACCTGCCATGTGAACAGAATAACAACAGTAGTCCTACCTGCCATGTAAACAAAATAACAACAGTAGACATACCTGCTATGTGAACAGAATAACAACAGTAGTCCTACCTGCCATGTGAACAGAATAACAACAGTAGTCCTACCTGCTATGTGAACAGAATAACAACAGTAGACCTACCTGCCATGTGATCAGAATAACAACAGTAGACCTATCTGCCATGTGAACAGAATAACAACAGTAGACCTATCTGCCATGTGAACAGAATAACAACAGTAGACCTACCTGCCATGTGATCAGAATAACAACAGTAGACCTATCTGCCATGTGAACAGAATAACAACAGTAGTCCTACCTGCCATGTAAACAAAATAACAACAGTAGACATACCTGCCATGTAAACAAAATAACAACAGTAGACCTACCTGCCATGTGATCAGAATAACAACAGTAGACCTATCTGCCATGTGAACAGAATAACAACAGTAGACCTATCTGCCATGTGAACAGAATAACAACAGTAGACCTACCTGCCATGTGATCAGAATAACAACAGTAGACCTATCTGCCATGTGAACAGAATAACAACAGTAGTCCTACCTGCCATGTAAACAAAATAACAACAGTAGACATACCTGCCATGTAAACAAAATAACAACAGTAGACATACCTTCCATGTCAACAAAATAACAACAGTAGTCCTATCTGCAATGTGAACAGAATAACAACAGTAGACATACCTGCCATGTCAACAAAATAACAACAGTAGACCTACCTGCCATGTGAACAGAATAACAACAGTAGACCTACCTGCCATGTCAACAAAATAACAACAGTAGACCTACCTGCCATGTGAACAGAATAACAACAGTAGTTCTACCTGCCATGTGAACAGAATAACAACAGTAGACATACCTGCCATGTGAACAGAATAACAACAGTAGTCCTACCTGCCATGTGAACAGAATAACAACAGTAGACCTACCTGCCATGTGAACAGAATAACAACAGTAGGCCTACCTGCCATGGGAACAGAATAACAACAGTAGTCCTACCTGCCATGTAAACAGAATAACAACAGTAGTCCTACCTGCCATGTGAACAGAATAACAACAGTAGACATACCTGCCATGTGAACAGAATAACAACAGTAGTCCTACCTGCCATGTGAACAGAATAACAACAGTAGACATACCTGCCATGTGAACAGAATAACAACAGTAGACCTATCTGCCATGTGAACAGAATAACAACAGTAGTCCTACCTGCCATGTGAACAGAATAACAACAGTAGACTTATCTGCCATGTGAACAGAATAACAACAGTAGACCTATCTGCCATGTGAACAGAATAACAACAGTAGACCTATCTGCCATGTGAACAGAATAACAACAGTAGTCCTACCTGCCATGTAAACAAAATAACAACAGTAGACATACCTGCCATGTAAACAAAATAACAACAGTAGACCTACCTGCCATGTGATCAGAATAACAACAGTAGACCTATCTGCCATGTGAACAGAATAACAACAGTAGACATACCTGCCATGTGAACAGAATAACAACAGTAGTCCTACCTGCCATGTGAACAGAATAACAACAGTAGACCTACCTGCCATGTCAACAGAATAACAACAGTAGACCTACCTGCCATGTGAACAGAATAACAACAGTAGACTTATCTGCCATGTGAACAGAATAACAACAGTAGACCTACCTGCCATGTGAACAGAATAACAACAGTAGGCCTACCTGCCATGTGAACAGAATAACAACAGTAGACCTATCTGCCATGTGAACAGAATAACAACAGTAGTCCTACCTGCCCTGTGAACAGAATAACAACAGTAGTCCTACCTGCCATGTGAACAGAATAACAACAGTAGACATACCTGCCATGTGAACAGAATAACAACAGTAGTCCTACCTGCCATGTGAACAGAATAACCACATTACACATACCTGCCATGTGAACAGAATAACAACAGTAGACCTACCTGCCATGTGAACAGAATAACAACAGTAGTCCTACCTGCCATGTGAACAGAATAACAACAGTAGACATACCTGCCATGTGAACAGAATAACAACAGTAGACCTACCTGCCATGTGAACAGAATAACAACAGTAGTCCTACCTGCCATGTGAACAGAATAACAACAGTAGACATACCTGCCATGTGAACAGAATAACAACAGTAGACCTATCTGCCATGTGAACAGAATAACAACAGTAGACATACCTGCCATGTCAACAAAATAACAACAGTAGACCTACCTGCCATGTGAACAGAATAACAACAGTAGACATACCTGCCATGTCAACAAAATAACAACAGTAGACCTATCTGCCATGTGAACAGAATAACAACAGTAGACATACCTGCCATGTCAACAAAATAACAACAGTAGTCCTACCTGCCATGTGAACAGAACAACAGTAGGTCCTACCTGCCATGTGAACAGAATAACAACAGTAGTCCTACCTGCCATGTGAACAGAATAACAACAGTAGTCCTACCTGCCATGTGAACAGAATAACAACAGTAGGCCTACCTGCCATGTGAACAGAATAACAACAGTAGTCCTACCTGCCATGTGAACAGAATAACAACAGTAGTCCTACCTGCCATGTGAACAGAATAACAACAGTAGACCTATCTGCCATGTGAACAGAATAACAACAGTAGTCCTACCTGCCATGTGCACAGAATAACAACAGTAGTCCTACCTGCCATGTGAACAGAATAACAACAGTAGGCCTACCTTCCATGTCAACAAAATAACAACAGTAGTCCTACCTGCCATGTGAACAGAATAACAACAGTAGGCCTACCTGCTATGTGAACAGAATAACAACAGTAGACTTATCTGCCATGTCAACAAAATAACAACAGTAGTCCTACCTGCCATGTAAACAGATTAACAACAGTAGTCCTACCTGCCATGTGAACACAATAACAACAGTAGACCTATCTGCCATGTCAACAAAATAACAACAGTAGTCCTACCTGCCATGTGAACAGAATTACAACAGTAGACCTACCTGCCATGTGAACAGAATAACAACAGTAGACCTACCTGTCATGTCAACAAAATAACAACAGTAGGCCTACCTGCCATGTGAACAGAATAACAACAGTAGACCTACCTGCCATGTGAACAGAATAACAACAGTAGTCCTACCTGCCATGTGAACAGAATAACAACAGTAGGCCTACCTGCCATGTGAACAGAATAACAACAGTAGTCCTACCTGCCATGTGAACAGAATAACAACAGTAGACCTACCTGCCATGTCAACAAAATAACAACAGTAGGCCTACCTGCCATGTGAACAGAATAACAACAGTAGGCCTACCTGCCATGTGAACAGAATAACAACAGTAGACCTACCTGCCATGTGAACAAAATAACAACAGTAGGCCTACCTGCCATGTGAACAGAATAACAACAGTAGTCCTACCTGCCATGTGAACAGAATAACAACAGTAGTCCTACCTGCCATGTGAACAGAATAACAACAGTAGGCCTACCTGCCATGTGAACAGAATAACAACAGTAGACCTATCTGCCATGTCAACAAAATAACAACAGTAGTCCTACCTGCCATGTAAACAGAATAACAACAGTAGACCTACCTGCCATGTCAACAGAATAACAACAGTAGACCTACCTGCCATGTCAACAAAATAACAACAGTAGGCCTACCTGCCATGTCAACAAAATAACAACAGTAGACCTACCTGCCATGTCAACAGAATAACAACAGTAGACCTACCTGCCATGTCAACAAAATAACAACAGTAGGCCTACCTGCCATGTGAACAGAATAACAACAGTAGTCCTACCTGCCATGTCAACAGAATAACAACAGTAGACCTACCTGCCATGTCAACAAAATAACAACAGTAGGCCTACCTGCCATGTCAACAAAATAACAACAGTAGACCTACCTGCCATGTGAACAGAATAACAACAGTAGACCTAACTGCCATGTGAACAGAATAACAACAGTAGACCTACCTGCCATGTGAACAGAATAACAACAGTAGACCTACCTGCCATGTGATCAGAATAACAACAGTAGGCCTACCTGCCATGTAAACAAAATAACAACAGTAGACATACCTGCCATGTGAACAGAATAACAACAGTAGACCTACCTGCCATGTGAACAGAATAACAACAGTAGACCTACCTGCCATGTCAACAAAATAACAACAGTAGACCTACCTGCCATGTGAACAGAATAACAACAGTAGACCTACCTGCCATGTGAACAGAATAACAACAGTAGACCTTCAAGACTAGTCACTCAACTGAGACTGCTCTTCTCTGTATCACGGAGGCGCTCCGCACTGCTAAAGCTAACTCTCTCTCCTCTGCTCTCATCCTTCTAGACCTATCGGCTGCCTTCGATACTGTGAACCATCAGATCCTCCTCTCCACCCTCTCCGAGTTGGGCATCTCCGGCGCGGCCCACGCTTGGATTGCGTCCTACCTGACAGGTCGCTCCTACCAGGTGGCGTGGCGAGAATCTGTCTCCTCACCACGCGCTCTCACCACTGGTGTCCCCCAGGGCTCTGTTCTAGGCCCTCTCCTATTCTCGCTATACACCAAGTCACTTGGCTCTGTCATAACCTCACATGGTCTCTCCTATCATTGCTATGCAGACGACACACAATTAATCTTCTCCTTTCCCCCTTCTGATGACCAGGTGGCGAATCGCATCTCTGCATGTCTGGCAGACATATCAGTGTGGATGACGGATCACCACCTCAAGCTGAACCTCGGCAAGACGGAGCTGCTCTTCCTCCCGGGGAAGGACTGCCCGTTCCATGATCTCGCCATCACGGTTGACAACTCCATTGTGTCCTCCTCCCAGAGCGCTAAGAACCTTGGCGTGATCCTGGACAACACCCTGTCGTTCTCAACTAACATCAAGGCGGTGGCCCGTTCCTGTAGGTTCATGCTCTACAACATCCGCAGAGTACGACCCTGCCTCACACAGGAAGCGGCGCAGGTCCTAATCCAGGCACTTGTCATCTCCCGTCTGGATTACTGCAACTCGCTGTTGGCTGGGCTCCCTGCCTGTGCCATTAAACCCCTACAACTCATCCAGAACGCCGCAGCCCGTCTGGTGTTCAACCTTCCCAAGTTCTCTCACGTCACCCCGCTCCTCCGCTCTCTCCACTGGCTTCCAGTTGAAGCTCGCATCCGCTACAAGACCATGGTGCTTGCCTACGGAGCTGTGAGGGGAACGGCACCTCAGTACCTTCAGGCTCTGATCAGGCCCTACACCCAAACAAGGGCACTGCGTTCATCCACCTCTGGCCTGCTCGCCTCCCTACCACTGAGGAAGTACAGTTCCCGCTCAGCCCAGTCAAAACTGTTCCCTGCTCTGGCACCCCAATGGTGGAACAAACTCCCTCACGACGCCAGGACAGCGGAGTCAATCACCACCTTCCGGAGACACCTGAAACCCCACCTCTTCAAGGAATACCTAGGATAGGATAAAGCAATCCTTCTGCCCCCCCCCCCCCCCCTTAAAAGATTTAGATGCACTATTGTAAAGTGGCTGTTCCACTGGATGTCATAAGGTGAATGCACCAATTTGTAAGTCGCTCTGGATAAGAGCGTCTGCAAAATGACTTAAATGTTAAATGTACCTGCCATGTCAACAAAATAACAACAGTAGGCCTACCTGCCATGTGAACAGAATAACAACAGTAGGCCTACCTGCCATGTGAACAGAATAACAACAGTAGACCTACCTGCCATGTGAACAGAATAACAACAGTAGTCCTACCTGCCATGTGAACAGAATAACAACAGTAGGCCTACCTGCCATGGGAGCATAGAGGGCAAACACAATGAAGTGTACCAAATCATTATCATGCTGTATGTGAAAGCTACCAAACAGGATAAAAGAGAGAGAACACATTAACAGTACCTGCCATGCGAGCGGAGAAGGCGAAGACAATGATGTCATCGAAGGCCCAGCTGTAGTCTGGGTGAGGGGGGTGGAAGGCCAGCTGGCGTGACGCCTCCTTCCTCAAGTCAATCAGGAAGGTGGAGTGCACCATGGGAACCGCGAAGCATCCTTTACGCACCTGCTTTCTCATAGGGATGTAGGCCGGGGTGCGCTTATAGTAACCCTGGAGGAGGTAGAGGGAGAAGTGTTTGGAATACGATGAGTACTTCTGTTTCAATCAAGGTTATTGTGCTAACGCAGTGGCGTTTGGAAGTAGACCTGAGTAAAGTAGAGACAGTGAATGTGAAAGATCATATCAGGGCTCAGATGACAGTACTTCAGTGTTCACTTCAATTTGGCCTATTGTCAGAAGCCGTGGGATACTGACTCCAGCATTGAATTCCATACAAGCAAGTACACCCATACCACAGCAGCTCTAATATCCACCACCCATCCTTGCCGGTTGACTAAAAAATAGAAAATATACTAAATAAGCAAGAATGCTGGGGAAGTGAAACTTGATGGTTATTAGCTACTGAAAAGGACTGTGTGTGTGTCTTCATGATTGCACGCAAAGTATCTGGGAGGACACGACCGCACGCGCAAACACACACAACACACCACACAAATAGTAGCGTACCTGGGAGGTCATGCCACACCAGAAGTTGGAGTAGGCTGCACGGGACTCTAACATGGGAGCTACGATGGTCTTGTTCTCCTTGATGAGCTTCCACAGTACATTAGGATTGGTCAATAGGTTATCACAGTCCACCACCTAGACAGGAGAGAATGGAAAAGCGTGTGAGTGTGTGTGATGCAAGGGGGAGAGGGAACAGTGAGACACATTATCCACTTCAAGCTTTACAAATCACTCTGCAACATGCAACATCAATCCTCTCTAGTGACACTTTAAACAATGGATGTCATTGTAGCGGCAGTCTACGTCCAGCCACCAGAATCAGTGTTAGAATGAGGAGGCAGCATAGGCCACAGCCTTGGGTTCAAATAGTATTTGTTATCATTCATAAACTTTAGCAGCTCTATTTTAACCCAGTTCTAATTGCACAACATTACTGAAGACAAAAGGCACATTTCAAGAACAAAACGACCTCATCTGTGTTTTCACGCCATCATAAAAGTATACCCTTGCGAGTCCTGGACAATGTGTTCATGCTTAGGGGTGCAAGAATAGATCTCAAAGCTGTCATATTTAAGATTCTGGCAGGTTTATTCCAGAATGGTAAATAGTAACACCAAGCCAGATGGATTGGTTTACTCTAAACCAGAAGTGAGATAGGAAAGCATGACTCTCGCTGTTCTCTTATTGCGTTATTGTTCTTATAAGGAGAAGTCTTCGTCTCTGTAAAAGAGGGCGGGTCGTCATGGAGAAAGACTTGACTATTCCAAATGGCACCCTATTCCCTACATAGTGCACGGCTTTTGACCAGGGCCAATCTACGTCACAAATGGCACCCTATTCCCTACACACTATGTAGGGAATAGGGTGCCGTTGGGATTGCACCCTGTTTATCTGTAAAAGAGGGTGGGGTCGTCATGGAGACTGGAGAAAGAAGTACCATGAAGTAGTCTGCCCACATGTCTCTTGCGGAGTCCAGTGCTGCCTGCCGTAGCTTCATCACGTGTGCGTAGCGGAGGTTGGTCCACTGCTTCGGGCTGTCTGCATCCTGGTACTCTCTGAGGGACAAACATAAACAAACAGGACATTCAGTACATCCTTTCTGGGAACAATTTACAGCAAGAGACCTCTCCGTAACACTTTACATGAAGGTGCCTCTCCGTAACACTTTACATGAAGGTGCCTCTCCGTAACACTTTACATGAAGGTGCCTCTCCGTAACACTTTACATGAAGGTGCCTCTCCGTAACACTTTACATGAAGGTGCCTCTCCGTAACACTTTACATGAAGGTGCCTCTCCGTAACACTTTACATGAAGGTGCCTCTCCGTAACACTTTACATGAAGGTGCCTCTCCGTAACACTTTACATGAAGGTGCCTCTCCGTAACACTTTACATTGAGGTGCCTCTCCGTAACACTTTACATGAAGGTGTCTTTAAGGAGGATGTTAAGCGTTTATACGTAGTTTGTAGACAGTTCATTTGTAGTTTATAAATCACATATTAACCATCTAGAAATGACTTATAAATGTAATGTAAAGCGTTCCCTCTCCTGAATAAATGACACAGACAGATACAGAAACACACACAGTTTATAAAGTGAACATGAGAGGAACTCACGTGGGCTCCTCCTGCGGCCTCCACTCCACATAGTGGTAGAGTTTTTGGACCTTGACGAGCCAGTCACGCAGGATGGCTGTAGTGTTGTCCACATTGTGGTCCGTCGCTACCCTGTACAACACAGAGACAGAGGCACATTATTATTACAGGCATGATTCATTTGCTACTTTTCTGGTCAACAGTGTAAGGGGTAATAAGCACACAGACACACAGACGTTTATAGGAGCAGTGGCGTTTGGAAGTAGACCTGAGTAAAGTAGAGACAGTGAATGTGAAAGATCATATCAGGGCTCAGATGACAGTACTTCAGTGTTCACTTCAATTTGGCCTATTGTCAGAAGCCGTGGGATACTGACTCCAGCATTGAATTCCATACAAGCAAGTACACCCATACCAAAGCAGCTCTAATATCCACCACCCATCCTTGCCGGTTGACTAAAAAACAGAAAATATACTAAATAAGCAAGAATGCTGGGGAAGTGAAACTTGATGGTTATTAGCTACTGAAAAGGACTGTGTGTGTGTTTGAGAGACTTCTTGTGCCAGACTGACAGTTTGCGTGCCTGATTCCATTCTGCTGAGGTGTAACAGTCCTGACCTGTTTTATGTTGTTTTTATGTGTTTTGGTCAGGGCGTTAGTTTTGGGTGGGCAGTTTATGTTATCTGTTTCTATGTTGGTTTTGGTTTGCCTGGTATGGCTCTTGATTAGAGGCAGGTGGTTTGCGTTTTCCTCTAATCAAGAGTCATATTTAGGTAGGGCATTCTCACTGTTTGTTTGTGGGTGATTGTCTCCTGTGTCCGTATGTTATGTTCGTACCACATGGGACTGTAGCGTTTGTTTGTTTCGTTTCGATGTCGTCTGTTTCCTGTACGTAAGTTTATGTTTAGTTATGTAAGTTTATGTTCAGGTCTCGTCAACGTCGTTTTGTTATTTTGTAGTTTTGAAAGTGTTTTGTTTCGTTTCGTGTTGCCATCTTTATCTTTGTTATAATAAAGATGGCTTATTTCCCACAAGCTGCGTTTTGGTCTTCAGATCCCTCTCTCCTCACCTCATCCGAGGAAGAGGAAAGAGACAGACGTTACATGAGGTTCCAACTGAAACCACATCAGTTTGGGCCGCCTGGCTCGTTGCGAACTGTGTGAAGACCATTTCTTCCTAACAAAGACCGTAATTAATTTGCCAGAATTGTGACATAACATTGAAGGTTGGGCGATGTAACAGCAATATTTAGACTTAGGGATGCCACCCGTTAGATAAAATACGGAACGGTTCCGTATTTCACTGAAAGATTTGACCATATTATGACCCAAGGCTCGTATTTCTGTGTATTATTATGTTATAATTAAGTCTATGATTTGATATTTAATTGAGCGGTGGTAGGTAGCAGCATGCTCGTAAGCATTCATTCAAACAGCACTTTCCTGCATTTGCTAGCAGCTCTTTGCTGTGCTTCAAGCATTGAGCTGTTTATGACTTCAAGCCTATCAACTCCCGAGATTAGGCTGGTGTAACCGATGTGAAATGGCTAGCTAGTTAGCGGGGTGCGCGCTAATAGCGTTTCAATCAGTGACATCACTCGCTCTGAGACCTTGAAGTAGTTGTTCCCCTTGCTCTGCAAGGGCCACGGCTTTTGTGGAGCGATGGGTAACAATGCTTCGAGGGTGGCTGTTGTCGATGTGTCCCTCGTTCGAGCCCAGATAGGGGCGAGGAGCGGGACGGAAGCTATACTGTTACACTGGCAATAGTATAGTGCCTATAAGAACATCCAATAGTCAAAGGTTAATGAAATACAAATGGAATAGAGAGAAATAGTCCTATAATTCCTATAATAACTACAACCTAAAACTTCTTACCTGGGAATATTGAAGACTCATGTTAAAAGGAACCACCAGCTTTCAAATGGTCTCATGTTCTGAGCAAGGAACTTAAACGTTAGCTTTTTTACATGGCACATATTGCACTTTTACTTTCTTCTCCAACACTTTGTTTTTGCATTATTTAAACCAAATTGAACATGTTTCATTATTTATTTGAGGCTAAATATATTTTATGTATGTATTATATTAAGTTAAAATAAAAGTGTTCATTAAGTATTGTTGTAATTGTCATTATTACAAATAAATGAATAAATAAATATAAATCGGCCGATTAATCGGTATCGGCTTTTTTTGGTCCGCCAATAATCGGCATCGGTGTTGAAAAATCATAATCGGGCGACCTCTAGTATTGATGCCTCTAACACTGCGATGCAGTGCCTTAGACCGCTGCGCCACTCGGGAGGCAGGCCTTTTCTAGTCTATCAGCTATTGGCCCATCTCTATCGGCTTTGCTGATAGTCCCTCTGCATAGCATAACAGCAGCTATGCCAGCCGCAACTCACCGTCTGAGCCACATGCACTGCACAATGCAAATTAATGTCTAGCTGGAAAAATCAGCAGCAGGCTAGCTCATTCTCCAAAAGAAATGTGTAGTATTGAGAAATGGATGAATTGACACAGTGACAAAAATCTAATTATTTTTGTTAATTCAGTAATAATAAGGTAATCTACTCACGTTCGCATACGCCGATTGATAGACGGTCTATATCCGGGTTGCATCCGGTTTACATGGACCAACATCACGTCACTAGCACTCAGTGTGCACAGAGAGTAGCACGAGAAGCGATGACGTCAACACATCATCCAAAAACACGTCAGACGAATATAAAACGGTGAGTGATGAAAAAACAATTGGCCTCGGCAACAATTATTTGAATAATTCAATGGATGTTTTATGCACAAAGGCAATGACTAAAATGTCTTATTAGGAATTTTCGAATCTGACTTCTCTATGTGGCCGTGTACGGAAATCGTCTTTTTGGGCCGGGGCATTAGTTAAACTGTAATACCTATGCAAAACTGTAGGAGCAGTCAAAACCATGCTTCTAGATCAGAACCCTGAAATTAATACAGGTTTAGGAGATATTATACGTTGTGTACTATGAAATAATATCAGTCAGTTAAATTGACCTTTTATGAATTATAAAGCCTTTTATGCTTCATTTTAATAAAATATTTTTTTTTTAAAGTGACGTATAACAAAACGTATAAGATCTCCTAAGCCTGTGTTTACCAGAGGCCTATCAAAAAAATACAAAAACTCATTCATTTTCTCATACCCTTTGTCCAACGAACTATGGCAGAGTTAGGGTTGGGTTGGCGCCCCCCTTTGGGTTGTGCTGTGGCGGAGATCTTTGTGGGCTATACTCGGCCTTGTCTCAGGATGGTAAGTTGGTGGTTGAAGATATCCCTCTAGTGGTGTGGGGGCTGTGCTTTGGCAAAAAGGTTGGGGTTGTATCCTGCCTGTTTGGCCCTGTCCGGGAGTATCATCGGATGGGGCCACTGTGTCTCCTGACCCCTCTTGTCTCAGCCTCCAGTATTTATGCTGCAGTAGTTTATGTGATGGGGGGCTAGGGTCAGTCTGTTATATCTGGAGTACTTCTCCTGTCTTATCCGGTGTCCTATGTGAATTTAAGTATGCCCTCTCTAATTCTCTCTTTCTTTCTCTCTCTCGGAGGACCTGAGCCCTAGGACGATGCCTCAGGACTACCTGGCATGATGACTCCTTGCTGTCCCCAGTCCACCTGGGCGTGCTGCTGCTCCAGTTTCAACTGTTCTGCCTGCAGCTATGGAACCCTGACCTGTTCACCGGACGTGCTACCTGTCCCAGACCTGCTGTTTTCAACTCTCTAGAGACAGCAGGAACGGTAGAGATTCTCTCAATGATCGGCTATGAAAAGCCAACTGACATTTACTCCTGAGGTGCTGACTTGTTGCACCCTCGACAACTACTGTGATTATTATTATTTGACCATACTGGTCATTTATGAACATTTGAACATCTTGGCCATGTTCTGTTATAATCTCCACCCGGCACAGCCAGAAGAGGACTGGCCACCCCTCATAGCCTGGTTCCTCTCTAGGTTTATTCCTAGGTTTTGGCCTTTCTAGGGAGTTTTTCCTAGCCACAGTGCTTCTACACCTGCATTGCTTGCTGTTTGGGGTTTTAGGCTTGGTTTCTGTACAGCACTTTGAGATATCAGCTGATGTAAGAAGGGCTATATAAATACATTTGATTTGATTTTGATTTAGTGCCTACAAAAATACGTCTTTACTATTGCTCTCTTGCTGGCTAGATAAACATGGTGCTAAGATATCAGATAGGAGCTAGTAGCAAATGTGGCTAGCTAGCTATATGCACCATTTTCGGCAACGAGCCACCTGACTTGCTGAGTAAAGTTAGCTATTTACTGGTTTGCTGATCTGACCAGCCGCAATCGTATCCGTATATTGACGTGCATCATCGTTTCATAGTTTTTCCTACCTTCGCTCTCCTTGTAAGATATTATGCACATGTATGGCTTGGTAGCAAATGTCATCGCCATTGAGCTAGTTCTCATTGTAGCAGTAAACAGCACCAAGTGATGGCTATTTAACAGTCTGATGGCCTTGAGATAGAAGCTGTTTTTCAGTCTCTCGGTCTCAGCTTTGATGCACCTGTACTGACCTTGCCTTGTGGATGATACCTGGGTGAACAGGCAGTGGCTTGGGTGGTTGTTGTCCTTGATGATCTTTTTGGCCTACCATTCAGACCATTTCAGTTTGTCCGTGATGTGTACGCCGAGGAACCTAAAACTTTCCACTTTCTCCACTGCTGTCCCTTCGATGTGGATTGGGGGGTGCTCCCTCTGCTGTTTCCTGAAGTCCACGATCATCTCCTTTGTTTTGTTGACGTTGAGTGAGGTTATTTTCCTGACACCACACTACCAGAGCCCTCATCGTTGATGGTAATAAAGCCTACTACTGTTGTGTCATCTGCAAACTTGATGGTTGAGTTGGAGGCGTGCATGGCCACACAGCCATGGGTGAACAGGGAGTACAGGAAGGAGGCTGTGCATGCACCCTTGTGGGGCCCCAGTGTTGAGGATCTGCAAATTGGAGGTGTTGTTTCCTACCTTCACCACCTGGGGGCGGCCCGTCAGGAAGTCCAGGACCCATTTGCACAGGGCAGGGTTCGGACCCAGGGCCTCGAGCTTGGAGGGTACTATGGTGTTGAATGCTGAGCTATAGTCAATTAGCAGCATTCTTACATAGGTATTTCTCTCGTCCAGATGGGATAGGGCAGTGTGCAGTGTGATGCCGATTGCATCGTCTGTGGACCTATTGGGGCGGTAAGGAAATTGGAGTGGGTCTAGGGTGACAGGTAAGGTGGAGGTGATATGATCCTTGACTAGTCTCTCAAAGCACTTAATGATGACAGAAGTGAGTGCTACCAGGCGATAGTCATTTAGTTCTGTTACCTTTACATTCTTGGGTACAGGGACAATGGTGGCCATCTTGAAGCATGTGTGGACAGCAGACAGGGAAAGGGAGAGATTGAATGTCCGTAAACACACGAGCCAGCTGGTTTGCACATGCTCTGAGGATGTGGCTAGGGATGCCGTCTGGGCCGGGAGCCTTGCGAGGGTTAACACGTCTTAAATGTCTTAAATGTCTCATGTCGGCCACGGAGAAGGAGAGCCCACAGTCCTTGGTAGCTGGGAGCAAGGCGTCGGTGTCTGCGACGTAGCTGGTTTTCCTTTTGTAGTCCGTGATTGTCTGTAGACCCTGCCACATACGTCTCGTGTCTGAGCCGTTGAATTGCGACTCCACTTTCTCTGTACTGACGTTTTGCCTGTTTGATTGCCTTATGGAGGGAATGACCACTCTGTTTGTATTCTGCCATATTCCCAGTCCCAGTCACCTTACTTAAAAGTAATTAAAATACGTATTTCAAATACATGCAACAGCAATACTGCCCATTTCGGATCAGTTGTAGGCTAATATAAGTCCCAAATGGAAGACAAATAGATTTTGTTACCTGTAGCACCATAGCTACTCTCCACTGATAAGCCAAAACAAGCTCAATAACTCAATGCATGCACACACTCCTATTGAATATGCATTCACCTGTATTGTGAGAAGGTCTATGCCATCTTAATTTACCAAGTTTATCAAGAGATTTACCATTCAAGTAAAATAGTGTTATGTAGTTAGATTGGTCAAAATAAAGTCAAATGTATTGTGTTATTTTAAAATGTATGTATTAACGAATATACACTGCTGTCTCTGGAATATTGTCATCAAAATGTTAAAATGTAATGGATATTGAATATCAGCCTAAAATATCAGCCATCGGCCTCCTTGACCCCCAAATTGGTATTGGGCGTAAAAAAATATCCATATCTATAAGGGCACAAGGCGAGACCCAGATGCATACACAGGAGGCAGATGGTAAGAGTTTTTGAAGTTTATTAAATCCAAAAAGGGGTAGGCAAAAGAATGGTTGTATAAAGGCAAAAGCTCAAAACCAGTTCAGAGTCCAGGAGGTACCGAAGGGCAGACAGGCTCGAGGACAGGGCAGGCAGAATGGTCAGGAAGGCGGGAACGGAGTCCAGAAAACTGGCAAGGGTCAAAACCCGGGAGGACAAGCAAAAAGAGAATAGAAAAGGAGTACGGAAAACACGCTGGTTGACTTGAGAACATACAAGACCAACTGGCTCAAAGAGACAGGGATAAATACACCAGAGAAAATAAGCGACACCTGGAGGGGGTGGAGACAATCACAAGGACAGGTGAAACAGATCAGAGTGTGACAATATCGGTCGTTCTCTAGTTACAACACCTATCACTCCTCCTGAGCCCTAGGCCCCGTCAAGAGACAACCCCTATCCCCTACCTCCTTTAGGCATGTAGATCTGAGAGGATTGGCTAGGTAGGCTACTCTGTAAGCAGAGGGCAACGAGGAACTAACTATCTTCATGTTTAGTCTGCAGGCCTTACTGTCAAATTGTTCCAGATGAGTGCCTAGGGGTTAGGAGCTAGGGGCTGTTTCTAGATGGGGCCCAAGGGAGGAGCTACCTCCCATATTGCTTAGCCTTAATCTATCCAAATCATGCAGAATAGTGCATAGGGGTTGTTTCCAAATAGGCAACAGAGTCAGAGTGCTGGTCTGGCCTAAACCTCTAGGCACAACAGTGCCACTGACAGCACAGCTTGTAATTCTCCAGTCTTAAGAGCAGGCAGCCAAAGCAGGTCCTATCTTCTCAGTGTGAAGTGGATTGCTGATGTCACACTGGTCTGTGAAAACACTGCAGCTCCTTGCTAAGTTTGTTCACTCCTGTCTCCTCACTCTAGCTGTCCAAGATTTACTTACGTACACATCAAACTCCCGATTACACAAACCAAGACCTCTCCAACGCGTGTACAGTCCAAATCCACTCCTCCTCTGCTCTCCAGAAACCATATGCACGGGTAGCCTACAAATGTAATTCTGACATTGGTTGTGTAGATCCAGATAGGCCTATGCCAATAGCCTATGCCAATAATGACATTTTCCATTCATTTTGGATCTGAGGAATATACAATTGAAGCCGGAAGTTTACATACACCTTAGCCATATACATTTAAACTCATTTTTTTCACAATTCCTGACATTCAATCCTAGTAAAATTTCCAGTTTATTTTTATTATTATTATTTTTTACCTTTAAATAGGCAAGTCAGTTAGGTCAGTTAGGATCACCACTTTAAGAATGTGAAATGTCAGAATAATAGTAGAGAGAATGATTTATTTCAGCTTTTATTTCTTTCATCACATTCCCAGTGGGTCAGAAGTTTACATACACTCAATTGGTATTCGGTAGCATTGCTTTTAAATTGTTAAATTTGGGTCAAACGTAGCCTTTCACAAGCTTCCCACAATAAGTTGGGTGAATTTTGGCCCATTCCTCTTGACAGAGCTGGTGTTACTGAGTCATGTTTGTAAGCCTTCTTGCTTGCACACGCTTTTCAGTTCTGCCCACAAATTTTCTATAGGATTGAGGTCAGGGCTTTGTGATGGCCACTCCAATACCATGACTTTGTTGTCCTTAAGCCATTTTGCCACAACTTTGGAAGTATGCTTGGGGTCATTGTCCATTTGGAAGACCCATTTGCAACCAAGCTTTAACTTCCTGACTGATGTCATGAGATGTTGCATCAATATATCCACATAATTTTCCTTCCTCATGAAGCCATCTATTTTGTTAAGTGCACCAGGCCCTCCTGCAGCAAAGCACCCCCACAACATGATGCTGCCACCCCCGTGCTTCACGGTTGGGATGGTGTTCTTCGGCTTGCAAGCGTTCCCATTTTTCCTCCAAACATAACGATGGTCATTATGGCCAAACAGTTCTATTTTTGTTTCATCAGACCTGAGGACATTTCTCCAAAAAGTACGATCTTTGTCCCCATGTGCAGTTGCAAACCGTAGTCTGGCTTTTTTATGGCGGTTTTGGAGCAGTGGCTTCCTCCTTGCTGAGTGGCCTTTCAGGTTATATCGATATAGGACTCCTTTAACTGTGGATATAGATACTTTTGTACCCGTTTCCTCCAGCATCTTCACAAGGTCCTTTGCTGTTGTTCTGGGATTGATTTGCACTTTTTGCACCAAAGTACGTTCATCTCTAGGAGACAAAACACGTCTCCTTTCTGAGCGGTACGACGGCTGCGTGGTCCCATGGTGTTAATACTTGCGTACTACTGTTTGTACAGATGAACGTGTTACCTTCAGGTGTTTGGAAATTGCTCCTAAGGATGAACCAGACTTGTTTGTTTTTCTGAGGTCTTGGCTGATTTCTTTGGATTTTCCCATGATGTCAAGCAAAGAGGCACTGAGTTTGAAGGTAGGCCTTGAAATATATCCACAGGTACACCTCCAATTGACTCCAATTATGTCAATTAGCTTATCAGAAGCTTCTAAAGCCATGACATCATTTTCTGAAATTTTCCAAGCTGTTTAAAGGCATAGTCAACTTAGTGTATGTAAACTTCTGTCAATGGCCCCTTGATGTCCAGAGGGGGCGGAGGAACCTCCCGCACCTCAGACTCCTGGAGCGGGCCAGCCACCACCGGCCTAAGGAGAGACACATGGAACGAGGGGTTAATACGGTAATCGGGGGAAGCTGTAACCTGTAACTCACCTCGTTCAGTCTCCTCAGGACTTTAAATGGCCCCACAAACCGCGGACCCAGCTTCCGGCAGGGCAGGCGGAGGGGCAGGTTTCGGGTCGAGAGCCAGACCTGGTCCCCCGCACGGTCTGCGCTGGCTTTCTGGCGCAGCACTGCGCGCTGAAGGTGAACATGGGCGGCATTCCATGTCTCCTCCGCTCGCCGGAACCAGTCGTCCACCGCAGGAGCCTCGGTCTGACTCTGATGCCAAGGAGCCAGAACCGGCTGATACCCCAGTACACACTGGAAGGGGGTAGAGGTTAGTGGAGGGAGGAGTGGCAGAGCGAGTTCTGGGCCATCTCTGCCCAGGGCACGAACACCGCCCACTCCCCCAGCCGGTCCTGGCAATAAGACCTCAGAAACCTACCCACATCCTGGTTAACTCACTCCACCTGCCCGTTACTCTCGGGGTGAAAACCCAAGGTAATGCTGATCGAGGCCCCCAGACGTTACATGAACGCCCTCCAGACCCTCGAAGTGAACTGGGGACCCCGATCAGACACTATGTCCTAAGGCACCCCATTGCTGCTCAATGTCTGCGTCCAGCTTCCACACTACCGGCGCCACCAGGCAGGAGGCCGGGAGTATGGGGGTGGGATCCATGGGCCGCTCCTCTGTGTCATACAGCCGGGACAGTGCGTCTGCCTTCACGTTCTGGGAACCTGGTCTGTAAGAAAGGGTGAAAACAAAACGGGTGAAAAACATGGCCCACCTTGCCTGGCGAGGGTTCAGTCTCTTTGCCGCCCGGATGTACTCCAGATTGTGGTGGTCAGTCCAGATGAGAAATGGGTGTTTAGCCCCCTCAAGCCAATGCCTCCACGCCTTCAAAGCCTTGACGACAGCCACCAGCTCCCGGTCCCCCATGTCATATTTTCTTTGGCGTACCCGAGCGCTGAGAGAGCACGGCTCCTATCCCAGCCTCGAACGCGTCCACCTCCACTATGAATGCCAAAGAGGGATCCGGAAGGGCCAGCACGGGAGCCGAGGTAAACAGAGCCCTCAGGTGACCAAAAGCCCTGTCCGCCGACCACTGCAAACGTACCGGGCCCCCCTTCAGCAGTGAGGTAATGGGAGCCGCTACCTGACCAAAACCCCGGATAAACCTCAGCGCCCTGCGCACCAGGGACACATGCTCGGCGCGTGTAGCGGAGTAAATCAGAATGTCATCAATATACACCACTACACCCTGCCCGTGCAGGTCCCTGAAAATCTCATCTACAAAGGCTTGGAAGACTGATGGAGCATTCATCAACCCGTACGGCATGACGAGGTACTCATAATGCCCTGAGGTCGTACTGAACACTCGTCTCCCTCCCGGATATGCACTAGGTTGTAAGCACTACTGAGATCTAGCTCGGTGAAGAAGCGCAACCCGTGCATTGACTCAATCACCATGGCGATAAGAGGTAGAGGGTAACTGTACCTCACCATGATCTGATTTAGGCCTCGGTAGTCAATACACGGGCGCAGACCTCCCTCCTTCTTCTTCACAAAAAAGAAACTCGAGGAGGCTGGTGAAGTGAAAGACCGAATGTACCCGACGCAGGGATTCAGAGACATGTTTCCATAGCCGCCGTCTCCGCCTGTGACAGGGGATACAAGTGACTCCTGGGAACTGCGGCGTCTACCAGGAGATTTATCGCACAAACCCCCTGTCGATGGGGTGGTAATTGAGTCGCCTTCTTTTTGGAGAAGGCGAGAGCCAAATCGGCATATTCGGGGGGAATGTGCACGGTGGAGACCTGGTCTGGACTTTCCACCGTAGTAGCACCTACGGAAACCCCTAAACACCTCCCCGAGCACTCTCGCGACCACCCCGTGAGAGCCCTCCGTTGCCATGAAACAGTGGGGTCATGACAAGCTAACCAGGGTAGGCCTAGCACCACGGGAAACGCAGGAGAGTCAATGAGAAAGAGACTGATTCTCTCCGTGTGACCCCCTGCGTCACCATGCCCAGAGGAGCGGTGGCCTCCCTAATTAACCCTGACCCTAATGGTCGACTGTCTAAAGCATGAACTGGGAAGGGCATAGCCACACGAACGATGGGGATCCATAAACTATGTGCAAATGATCTGTCTATAAAATTCCCAGCCGCGCCCGAATCGACGAGCGCCTTATGCTGGGAATGCGGGGAAAACTCAGGAAAAGTAACAAACAAAAACATGTGTGCAACAGAGGGCTCTGGGTGAGAATGGTGCCTTCTCATCTGGGGTGACTCCAGAGTGTCCTGCCTGCTGCCTCGACCCCCAGAGGAACCATCCCGGCACCGACCGGCAGTGTGACCTCTGCGGCCACAGATGGTGCACGAGACGGAACCTCCTCCGGTCTCCCTGAGCGCAGAACCTCCCATGGGCATCAGAGCGGTGGTGCTGGGGTATGTCCGCGGGTAGCCAGCAGGTTATCCAACCGAATGGACAGGTCTACCAGCTGGTCAAAGGTGAGGGTGGTGTCCCTACAGGCCAACTCTCGACGGACGTCCTCGCGCAAACTGCAACGATAGTGGTCGATCAGGGCCCTGACGTTCCATCCCGCTCCGGCGGCCAGGGTCCGAAAGTCCAGTGTGCTCCTCGTTCCCTGCCGCAGGTGGAAAAGACATTCACCCGCCGCTCTACCCTCGGTCGGGTGGTCGAAGACTGCCCAGAAACGACGGATGATCTCTTCAAAGTGGTCCAGCACCGCATCTCCCTCCACCCACACGGCGTTGGCCCACTCCAGGGCTTTCCCCGAGAGGCAGGAGACGAGGGCGGACACCCTTTCACGGCCCGAAGGAGCCGGGTGGACGGTGGCCAGGTATAATTCCAACTGAAGCAGGAAACCCTGGCAGCGAGCAGCCATCCCATCGTACTCCCCGGGGATGGCGAGGCGAATCCCACTGGAACCGGGTGCAGGGGGAGCGGGTAGTGGAGGCCCCTGTTGTGCTGGTGGAGGCGCCGGAGGAACTCCCCGTCTCTCCCAGCGGTCCATAGCTTGGACGATGAGGTCCATGGCGCCGAGATTGTGGAGCATCACTGTGTGT
This sequence comes from Salvelinus fontinalis, assembly GCF_029448725.1. NCBI lineage: Eukaryota > Metazoa > Chordata > Actinopteri > Salmoniformes > Salmonidae > Salvelinus > Salvelinus fontinalis. The sequence continues at coordinate 2,166,825 of NC_074698.1, forward strand.
TCCTGGACGCGCTCCTCGACCCCCATACCAGGGGCACCTGCTCCTGCTGACTCCATAGATTTGGTGCGGAATTCTGTAAGGGGTGCGTAAATGGTAGCAGAGAAGTCAGACGCAGGAGAGCAGAACTGGGTAATAACCGGAGCAGTTTAATATACAAAACCACCGGCATCCAGAATAACAACGTATGGGTACAAAACCCGTCGCGCACCAGACAACAATGTGCACAAGCACTACAACAAACAATTCCACACAAAGACATGGGGGGAACAGAGTATTAAATATACAACACGTAATGAGGGAATGAAAACCAGGTGTAGGGAAAACAAGACAAAACAAATGGAAAACGAAAAAAAGGCCGATGGCTAGAAGACCAGTGACGTCGACCGCTGAACACCGCCCGAAGAAGGAGAGGAACCGACTTCGGCAGAAGTCGTGACATACTGATAGCAGCGGTGGCGCTTGGCTTGCACGTGCAAATTCAGAACACACAACATTCTAGAATTAAAAGCTTATTTAACGTATCAAATAGTGCTATTGTCAAATAGTGTTATTTGACGTGTATCTTTTTTGACACGCAAAGACCCAAACGGCGTTCCATAGTATGTCGTGAAGCTAATAGCAGTGACGCTATGAGTGTGTAACTCCGGTAGGGCAACATCTGAAAAATAGCGCATTTGGTAGTGTGTACTGGTGCTCGACCAGTCGCGAAAGCCAACATCACCCACAACAGAGAACGGTTGATTGTCAAGGGCAATGAATTCCATTATCTTGGCGTTAATGGATTTTGCCTTTGAGTTGTCTCGCTGAAATGTTCTTACTCTTTCAAATGACTGCTCGACTTGTTGACTGCTTGATCCACACAGCAAACATCGTGGCGTCATTATGTCATGTACCTACGTTATATAGGTGTGCACGTCAGCTTTGACATCGGTTTTGCACATTGGTGTTAAACTAGACATCGTGCCGATACCGATGTTGGCATTTTTAGCTAATATCGGCCGATTCCGATATGCTCACCGATATATCGTGCATCCATAGCTGTAACGTAACAAAATGTGGAAAAAGTCAAGGGTTCTGAATACTTTCTGAATGCACGGTATCTGTGGCCAACAGATTCATATCTGTATTCCCAGTCATGTGAAATCCATAGATTAGGGACTAAAAATGCATTTATTCAATTGACTGATTTCCTTATATGAACTGACTTTTTCAGTATAGCTGAAAATTCAATATAAAGGCTTGCTCTGTGCTATAGTGTGCTACGCCAGTGTGAGCAAGCCTTTATATTGTATTCTAGATCATCAGCATCAACTAATGACAGAAGCTACATGTATCTAATTATAGACATGCTGACTAATAAATAGCTTACCAAATGTTGGAAATTCAGAGTAGAAAAATATCTAAATGAGGCTATAAAACATGAATTTTTTTGCACCCCCTTAACAAAATTCTTAGGCCGTCCCTGAGTAACGTGCGCAGGTAGCCTACATGAACCTTTTGAAGTAATTGTTTGACAATCAGATGAAAACATCATGACTGGTTGTGTTTGTCACATTAAAATGAAATACATTTAAAAGTTAAATTACAAATCTTTACTATTAGGCCTATGGGATCCTATTAAATTAATAGGGATTCTATATGTAATTCTATGATTAGGCCCATGAAAATGTTTTCAACAAGTGTACACATAGGAGGTCCCCGTACCGGGAGGAAATTAAATATACTTTCACATCTGGAAGTATGTCCCTGAAAGGTTTGAGTGCACCGGGAGAGGACAGGGTGAGAGTGTTCCCACTCAGGGCACGCTGGTTGAATCAATGTTGTTTCCACATAATTTCAATGAAATTACATTGAACCGACTTGGAACAGACGTTGAATTGACATCTGTGCCCAGTGGGTTGGTACTGTAGCACACAAGACACAGGTGGACAAGCATGTTGAACCTTACTCTCCCCACCACATTTTTATTTTTTAATCGGACAGTAAACTACATTGCTACCCTTTGCACATCACACTCAAACCCTTTAAAACAACTGAATGCCATTCATTTAACTACATTATCAGAGTGTTAAAGTGTTAATCTAAACTAATGTGGTCAGCCTGTACACAACTCATTCACTAACAATATATCTATATCAGTAGTAGATGTTCCAAGTCATTGTTTATTTTATTTACCTCCAAACAACATCAGTACACTGTTTAGCAATAGGCTACACAGTATTTTATCTGACCTGGAGGTTAATACCAATAAATACTCCAATTGACCTCCATCCCACCACCCAGTCATTTAGACTGCTAAAATATAAAGATCCACAGTCCCCTCCCCGCTTTCATCATGGGGAACAATCAAGAGATTTTCTGTGGCTATATTTCCTGTAGTCATCATCTCAGTTTAATAGCTTAACTAACAGATCAGTATTTTGCCTATCCCTTAGGGCGACACATTCATAAATCTGAATAGTGAATAGTCTGCAGACTGAGGGGATATGCTCTACTTGGCCAAGGTGAGGAGAAATACAGTAGAAGACGGATAGACAGGTCTCAGCTAGTTACAAGGGGGCTCTATCCTTTCTGTGTTTCCAATGGGTGAATTATTACCACGTAGGCACCGGATAGTAGTATCTGCTACTACCTCAACAGAAATGCCAAACATATGACCAATTCAATTGAACACTATGCACCATGCAGTGCACTCTACGTAATTAATTCGAGAATATGGTGACGTTGCAGGAAAATGACTACCCCGTTTCCCCCTAAATACTTTCCCAGACAGTGCAAGACTGAAAGTCGCGCCCACCTCGACTGGATCCATCTTTCCGGAACCTTTGTGATGATAGCTGTAATTCTTATGTTGCATATGTACAATGTGGTTGGAGCTAGGAAAGTTGCTTTCGACTGTCATCTAAAAATAATCAAATTGACCAGTAACGAGGAATATGACACCCTGCCCTTGTAAATTGCAGTAACGTTAGCTATCGAACATGCTAGCCACAGCAATACCATCATAAATCAGAGACCATACCTCACATTTAAACTGAGACACTTACCAAATTGCCACGCGGTCCTTGGGATAATTCAGACGTTCGATAGTTCCAAGGAAATAAGGCAGAGAATGTTCAGAGTTGCGGCAGACAAGGGCAATGAGGACCCGGGGGGCAAGAAGAGGAGATTCGGGGCTCCAGCGTTCTTCGGGGAAGTATCCTTGAGCTGGTCCGGAGAACAGTAACGTCAGGGCGGTGGACAGAAGGAAGATGTACCGGTGCATCGCAAAGCCCAGCAAGTTATACACTAACAAAGACGTACACTATGCAGAAAGAGCAAATATTTCACTGACTTGAAGCCCTTTCGTGAAAATATGTCACCACCGACAAAAACGCAACACCTCAGTGACAACGCTGCAAATAGTCTCAGGCTCTAGTCAACCAGAGGATTAAAGGGAATGTCCCTCAATGTTTAAAGGGGATGGGCCTAAATTACACTGTGGTTGTTACAATGTAACAGCAAGTTTATAATGACATGTTGAATAATCATTGTTGCACGTGGAAACTATTGCGATTTGAGCAAATTCATTTTTTGAACCTACATTAATCGATTTGTAATGTTAATATTGATAATAATTCTGTACAAATATTCACTTTTATTTTCATCACTGTACCCTTTAGCCAAGAAGGGCATGTGCCATTTCAGTTTATCATCAACATCATAAATGTTTTGGTTGGACAGAAGTGCATGTCATACATTTTATCGCCCACTTTGATAGTCCAATGCAAAGTCGGACTTCAAAGTACAGCGGTCAACAGATTAGTAACAAAGTAAACACTGGTCTCATGTGGAGCCTTTCAGGCGGAGGCTACCATACAAGCAGCTAGTTGGAATCCCATACAATTCCACGAGATAATTTTTACATTTTTTAAATATTTTTTAAATATATAATTTTTTATTTTACCTATATTTAACCAGGTAGGCTAGTTGAGAACAAGTTCTCATTTGCAACTGCGACCTGGCCAAGATAAAGCATAGCAATTCGACACATACAACAACACAGAGTTACACATGGAATAAACAAAACATACAGTCAATAATACAGTAGAACAAAAGAAAACAAAAAGTCTATATACGGTGAGTGCAAATGAGGTAAGTTAAGGCAATAAATAGACCATGGTGGCGAAGTAATTACAATATAGCAATTAAACACTGGAATGATAGATGTGCAGAAGATGAATGTGCAAGTTGAGATACTGGGGTGCAAAGGAGCAAGATAAATAAATAAATACAGTATGGGGATGAGGTAGGTAGATAGATGGGCTGTTTACAGATGGGCTATGTACAGGTGCAGTGATCTGTGAGCTGCTCTGACAGCTGGTGCTTAAAGCTAGTGAGGGAGATATGAGTCTCCAGCTTCAGAGATTTTTGCAGTTCGTTCCAGTCATTGGCAGCAGAGAACTGGAAGGAAAGACGACCAAAGGAGGAATTGGCTTTGGGGGTGACCAGTGAGATATACCTGCTGGAGCGTGTGCTACGAGTGGGTGCTGCTATGGTGAACAGTGAGCTGAGATGAGGCGGGGCTTTACCTAGCAGAGACTTGTAGATAACCTGTAACCAGTGGGTTTGGCGACGAGTATGAAGCGAGGGCCAACCAACAAGAGCGTACAGGTCACAATGGTGGCTAGTGTATGGGGCTTTGGTGACAAATCGGATGGCACTGTGATAGACTGCATCCAGTTTGTTGAGTAGAGTGTTGGAGGCTATTTTATAGATGACATCACCGAAGTCGAGGATCGGTAGGATGGTCAGTTTTACGAGGGTATGTTTGGCAGCATGAGTGAAGGATGCTTTGTTGCGATATAGGAAGCCGATTCTAGATTTAATTTTGGATTGGAGATGCTTAACGTGAGTCTGGAAGGAGAGTTTATAGTCTAACCAGACACCCAGGTATTTGTAGTTGTCCACGTATTCTAAGTCAGAGCCGTCCAGAGTAGTGATGCTGGACGGGCGAGCAGGTGCGGGCAGTGATCGATTGAATAGCATGCATTTAGTTTTACTTGCGTTTAAGAGCAGTTGGAGGCCACGGAAGGAGAGTTGTATGGCATTGAAGCTCGTCTGGAGGTTAGTTAACACAGTGTCCAAAGAGGGGCCAGAAGTATACAGAATGGTGTCGTCTGCGTAGAGGTGGGTCAGAGAATCACCAGCAGCAAGAGCGACATCATTGATCTATACAGAGAAGAGAGTGAACTCTATCACTCTCTGAACTCTATCAGAGAAGTAGTTGGTAAACCAGGCGAGGCAATCACTTGAGAAACCAAGGCTGTTGAGTCTGCCAATAAGAATGTCGTGATTGACAGAGTCGAAAGCCTTGGCCAGGTCGATGAATACGGCTGCACAGTAATGTCTTATCGATGGCGGTTATGATGTCATTTAGAACCTTGAGCGGGGCTGAGGTGCACCCATGACTAGCTCTGAAACCAGATTACATAGTGGAGAAGGTACGGTGGGATTCGAAATGGTCGGTAATCTGTTTGTTAACTTGGCTTTTGAAGACCTTAGAAAGACAGGGTAGGATAGATATAGGTCTGTAGCAGTTCAGGTCGAGAGTGTCACCCCCTTTGAAGAGCTTTCCAATCTTTGGGAATCTCAGACGATACGAAAGAGGTTGAACAGGCTAGTAATAGGGGTTGCAACAATTTCGGCAGATAATTTTAGAAAGACAGGGTCCAGATTGTCTAGCCCGGCTGATTTGTATGGGTCCAGATTTTGCAGCTCTTTCAGAGCATCAGCTGTCTGGATTTGGGTGAAGGAGAAATGGTGGGGGCATTGGCGGGTGGCTGTGGAGGGTGCCGGGCAGTTGACCGGGGTAGGGATAGCCAGGTGGAAAGCATGGCCAGCCGTAGAGAAATGCTTATTGAAATGCTCAATTATAGTGGATTTATCGGTGGTAACAGTGTTTTCCAGCCTCAGATCAGTGGGCAGCTGGGAGGAGGTGCTCTTATTCTCCATGGACTTTATGTAACGGCTCTCTTTCGGTGAGTGAGTTGACCAAGGCGCAGCGGGTGATGAATACATAATGTTTATTGACAAGACGGAAAAACACGAAACGAAATACACTTGAAATGATTTACAAAATAACAAAACGAACAAGACAGACCTAAACTATGAACTTACATGAAATGAGGAACACATAAACAGGAATGACCGAACGAACGAGACGAGACAGTACCCTGTGGTGCAAAATACACAGACACAGCGACAATCACCCACAAACAAACAGTGAGAACAACCTACCTTAATATGACTCTCAATTAGAGGAAAACGCAAAACACCTGCCTCTAATTAAGAGCCATACCAGGCAACCCAAAACCAACATAGAAACGGAAAACATAGACTGCCCACCCAAAACTCACGCCCTGACCATCACACACATACAAAACAACAGAAAACAGGTCAGGAACGTGACACTTTACAGTGTCCCAGAACTTTTTTGAGTTAGTACTACAGGATGCAAATTTCTGTTTGAAAAAGCTAGCCTTAGCTTTCCTAACTGCCTGTGTATATTTGCTCCTAACTTCCCTGAAAAGCTGCATATCACGGGGGCTATTCGATGCTAATGCAGAACGCCACAGGATGTTTTTGTGCTGGTCAAGGGCAGACAGGTCTGGAGTGAACCAAGGACTATATCTATTCCTAGTTCTACATTTTTTGAGTGGGGCATGCTTATTTAAGATGGTGAGGAAGGCACTTTTAAAGAATAGCCAGGCATCATCTACTGACGGGATGAGGTCAATGTCATTCCAGGATACCCCGGCCAGGTCGATTTGAAAGGCCTGCTCGCTGAAGTGTTTTAGGGAGCGTTTGACAGTGATGAGGGGTGGTCGTTTGGTCGCAGACCCATTACGGATGCAGGCAATGAGGCAGTGATCACTGAGATCTTGATTGAAAACAGCAGAGGTGTATTTGGAGGGCAAGTTAGTTAGGATGACATCTAGGAGGGTGCCCGTGTTTACGGATTTGGGGTTATACCTGGTAGGTTCATTGATAATTTGTGTGAGATTGAGGGCATCAAGCTTAGATTGTAGGATGGCCGGAGTGTTAAGCATGTCCCAGTTTAGGTCACCTAGTAGCACGAGCTCAGAAGATAGATGGGGGGCAATCAATTCACATATGGTATCGAGGGCACAGCTGGGGGCAGAGGGAGGTCTATAGCAAGCAGCAACAGTGAGAGACTTGTTTCTGGAAAGGTGCATTTTTAGAAGTAGAAGCTCGAATTGTTTGGGTACAGACTTGGATAGTAATACAGAACTCTGCAGGCTATCTTTGCAGTAGATTGCAACACCGCCCCCTTTGGCAGTTCTATCTTGGCGGAAAATGTTATAGTTAGCGATGGAGATTTCAGGGTTTTTGGTGGTTTTCCTAAACCAGGATTCAGACACGGCTAAGACATCCGGGTTGGCAGAGTGTGCTAACGCAGTGAGTAAAACAAACTTAGGGAGTAGGCTTATAATGTTAACATGCATGAAACCAAGGCTTTTACGGTTACAGAAGTCAACAAATGAGAGCACCTGGGGAGTGGGAGTGGAGCTAGCCACTGCAGGACCTGGATTAACCTCTACATCACCAGAGGAACAGAGGAGAAGTAGGATAAGGGTACGGCTAAATGCTATACGAACTGGCCGTCTAGCACGTTCGGAACAGAGAGTAAAAGGAGCAGGTTTCTGGGCACGATAGCATAGAGTCAAGGCATAGTGTACAGACAAAGGTAAGGTAGGATGTGAGTACATTGGAGGTAAACCTAGGCATTGAGTAATGATGAGAGAGGTATAGTACACACTAAAGAACCCTGAAACTTTAACCGTAAAACTATTTGTATTATTATGACATTACACCGTTTCCTCTGGAATGAATCATGCAGCAACTACTTCAAATGGTTTCCCCATCATTATACATACATTCAGCACCGTTCTACAACTGTTGTGTAAACAATCCAATGTTTTTCCTATTCATTCATTAATTCCCTTAAATCCCATTTCCCTGATAGGTAGGGTTTAATCTCATGCCTAAAACATAACACTGTCAAATAGAAACAGGATTGTTCAATGATATCCTGTACATTTTTCTCTGTGGGTGTTGAGTTTTTGAGCTCCTTTTTGTCCTTCTCTTTGGTCTGTAGAGTTTTGCTGCAGAGCGTGGTCTCTCCATTTGGAGTGTCAAGGAAGCAGTGGCCGGTTCATCTGTGAGCCAGAACAGCTCACCGTGGCTGAGGACCACTCTGGCTGCAGGTAGGGCCGGGCCTTCACCACCCTCCAGCACTTGAAAGGAAAAGCTCACTTCTCGTAGTGTTAACAACAACCACAGAAATGCTCTCAATGCATTACTGTTTTACAGTGAGATCTATTTTTGTGATATATATTTTTTTAAACAGTAAATTACAGGTAAACATAAATACAAATAACCTGAATCAAGTCTTCATAGTGACATTTCTTGATGCTTAATAGGTTAGGATCAGGGTGAGATATTATTGCGTCAGAGAGGATGCCAGTTTGGAGGATAGGATACAGTACCTTTAGCACTGGTGCTTTGCTGCCCCCTGTTGACACAAAGACCACACAGTGGGCTAAGTTCACCATGGGAAATGTCATGGTCACACGTTGTGGTGGGGGCTTGGGCGAGTCACCGATTGGGGCCACAATTTTCTAGGTTTCCTAAAAGAGGAGTAAAACCAAAACACAAGAACGGTCCATACATAGCCAGTGGAGTGACTAAAACAACACATGCATGGCAGGACAGGTGTATACATGTGTGTGACGGAACACATTAAATAAACACACTACTGGTCAGAACCAGACTTGAATTAACTGAAAGGAAGAATCTAAAGACAATTTTTTTAAACCTTACACTGAGACGCCACAAAATACTGGCTATACATTCATTTATAGCCCCAAACCTCTGAATCCATATTTTAACTTACTGCATATTATCTATAAGTGTCTTTAAAAGATGTTCTAATTATGATAGACTGAAGGCTGGGTTCCCAGGGGGATTTTTAACAATGGGTGTGTGAAGTGGTGTGAGATTTTCTAACATGGTTAAAAGCCCCATATGTCGGTCTGACAGTAATTTGCAATCATGCATTCATGGCTTTGCACTACAATACATTATGTTTGTGTCAACATGAACGTCTTCCCTTACATGTGCTAAACCTAAATATTTGTATTTAACTAACTGTAGAGTGGTTATGGCTCATTTCCAGTTCAGATAACATGAAACTGGGAGAGGGCGGCTGCTTGGGACATGTATGCTGAGGGTTTTCTGATCTCCCATAACAGAAGACAGTCCTTCCTTCATGAAAGACTATCTGATGAGAATAGTACCTAACAGCTTTAATTACACCCAGACCAAGCAATGCCTTTAACGTTTTTTAACCCTCATGGAGAACAGATGTAATGTCATGATCTGATCATCACAAGACCATATGGATAAAAAAAAAAGGAGACGTATTAGTAACATTGATGTAAATAATTATCCGTTTTAGCTCCTTTGATACCAGAATTACAACCTAGTGAGTGATACAGGTGGCGTTCCAGGTCGTCTAAAGAAGATTGCTTTATCATAAAACATGCTAAACACTTCTCCAGGCGTTGTGAGATTTGATAAACAGTGCAACGCGACTGCAAAAAAAGACAACCTAGGAGTCAACAATGAGGCTACAGTGCAATAAAGACGACCTGAAACTGGGCTGTAGACTGTGCTCACCTACAGCAGGGGATGGTCTGGGAAGATGGAACAGGTGTGTCCATCAGGCCCCATGTCCAGCAGCAAAACAGATCAAACACAGAGATATCCTCCTTTCAGGACTCAGTGAAATGACGTTGCCACAAGCAGCACTGGAGGTATTGAGATGAGCGAGATGCAACACTTCGCTCCCACGCGGTCGCACAAAGTATCTGCACGGGTTCCCTGCACACTGTTCACAGCGTGGTAGACAGGGCACCGAATCAGCAGAGAAGTTGAGTCTTGCGATTCAACACTCTTAGTTGTTGCGGAAATTGACCCACTGTGCTGTTTACTTTCTGCATCTACGTCATATCGCTGAGTCTGCCTTTAATACCAAAATAGACTATAATATCTCTGTGTTTCATGTCATAACTTTACTTTGTTTCATAACCATACAAGTGATAAATGAACTGTGTGTGTGTATATGTGTGTGTGTGTGTATATGTGTGTGTGTGTGTACCTCCTTCAGTTTGCGGGCATAATCCTCAGCACACTCCTGTACAGATAAAGAGGGGTCAATCGTCAGGACCCCACTGTCTGGGATGTTGATTTAGGAGAACAACCGATTCTGTTGACAAAAACAAAACATGATTGAATATAAAGAGCTATTTAACCTGATAGATGCAGAAGAACTGTCCTTACTTAAGGTTTTAATGAGAACTAGAAAAAGGTAAATGCCCTGCCCCTGAATTAAATATGTGTGCTCGAAGAAAAATACAGACATCAGGCTGTAGATAAGAATATGCACATGCACTGACTGTACAAAACATTAGGAACACCTTCCTAACATTGAGTTACACCCCCCTTTTCCCTCAGAACAGCCTCAATTTGTCGGGGCATGGACTCTACAAGGTTTCGAAAGCGATCCACAGGGATGCTGGCCCATATTGACTCAAATGCTTCCCATAGTTGTGTCAAGTTGGCTGAATGTCCTTTGGGTGGTGGACCATTTATGATACACACAGGAAACTGTTGAGCGTGAAAAACCATGCAGTTCTTGACACACATTTGAACTGGTGCGCCTGGCATCTAGTACCATACCCCATTCAACGGCACTTAAATATTTCGTCTTGCCCATTCACCCTCTGAACGGCACACATACTGCACACAATACGTGTCTGAATTGTCCTTCTTTAACCTGTCCCCCCCCCTTCAGCTACACTGATTGAAGTGGATTTAACAACTGACATCAATAAGGGATCATAGCCTTCACCTGGTCAGTCTGTCATGGAAAAAGCAGGTGTTCCTAATATTTTGTACATTTAGTGTATATTAATTGTTATCTTTTGTGCATATCAGATTTACAGTAAACTCTGTGATTTTAATATATGCAGCTGCCGAGGCAAGGACCAGTAAACTATGAGATTCTGTTACCTTGTACAGTCCATAGGTACTCTCTCCATCGTCAAAGGGAACCAGCCTCTCATCACAGAAACCTGCTAGCCAGTGGCTGCAGTCCAGGTCTGGCAGGACGGGCAGCTCCTTGCTGAGCATGGGCACCAGGCTGCCCCCTGAGAGGCCCAGGGAGAACCGGCCATGGTCCAACAGGGCCTTGTCAGCCCGAAATGCTACCAGGTGAGCCAGAGTTGGACCAAGCTCTGCTGCTGAAGAGAACACCACTACTCTTCTGCCTGACATCCTGACTGGAATAGAAGAGGGGAAAGAAAGAAGGTTGATGTAACGGAAAACAGTTTATTTTATAATCAGTGATGCACTTATTATACCAGCAAGGAGGAAGTGTCACTGTCAATCCACATCATTGTTTTACAATTCACCATGATATTGCAGAATTTCCCCAATTGCAGAGAAGAGGGCCAGCTACCAATAAATATAGCAAAAAAAGTTAAGACTGGACTGGTCTATAATAATAATGATGGCGAGTACTCTTCAGGGGAACTTCACATCTCACTGCAGTCCGAATATGACTAGGCTTTCCATTGCCTGTACATCAGCCTACGTTCAAATGTAATTGTGTTAAACATTCTGGCTTGTACAGAAACTTTCCAAGTTTTTGCAGTGCTTAGTTTCAGGCTGTGTAACCAGAAACTGGTATAACAGTCTGATTTATTAGCAGAATCTCACTGATTCACGTTGTAATAGTGTACACTATGGTGCATGTAAAAGAGCTCTCCAGTGCCATTGATAGCTTGCAGGTAGGTGAAGCTCACCAGTTTCAGACAGGTATCAAATTCATACTATTAGCTCTAATAAAGAGTGTGGAAAAGCAACATTTTACTCAAAGTTAATCTTGTCGAATGACAACTTTTTTTTTTTGGTCGGCGAACATTTTGCCACTCGCAGCACTTCCTGAAACTATTCATCCACTGGCCAGTCAAATATCCAGGACCGCGATGTTATGTTGCATTCTGGTAATTGTAGTGATTGGGATTACCTCAAATCCTATGTGTGTTATGTGCACTGCATATGGATTTAAGCCTAAAAACTGTCTTTAGTACACTATAATCGTCTTTGATTATCTGGATCGTATACGATATTAGATGGAAATCAACCAAATGATAATTAACAGTTGATGAACTACTTATAATAATTTAACCTCCCTTTACTCGATATAGTTATGGTAGTTGTTAAATTAAAACGTTCTAAAATTATTCTCCCAAATGCTTTTTAGATACAAAGTTGCCTCTTCTCTTTGCTGTGATTTCCCCTCCGATCCTGTAGATGGAACCATGTGTCTTTGTTGTGTGCATGTTTGTACAAAGAACTCGAGGCACACATTGTTATATTTAACAAACTAAATATTTGACAGCTCGTTGAAAGTAGTACATACAGTTATCAGCATATTTGAGTTTTATATATACCTTTGCCAAAATGTCGACAGCTTTTTGTTTTCAAGCACAGCTCGTATCTGTTATGGACGCGTTATCAAAAACAGCTGTTTCAGAAATAAGCAAACTGGTCGACATCGAATCAAAGGTTTTAAAATTAGAAATAACGCGTGGTCGGAATGAAATAGCAGCACTTACAGAGAAACTGCAGTTGATGGAGAATTTGCTTTGGATCGACCGAGGGCACAGGCAGCACGCAACCACAGATACACGCACGATAACACCAACAAGAGTGAGAGATGGTTCAATGAACGATTATTGTGAAATACCTCAATCTGAGCCAAAAAGACCTGCAATCAAAAAAAGGTTTGCAAAGTTGACTCTTATTCAATATTCTATGGGCAAGTAATGACTCAGTTGTGTGTGTGTATGTGAATATATCTGGGTCAAATACGTGTGCTGTGTTTTAGTTCCCAAAGTGCACATGCCTAATTTGCTATATATTTTTTTAACCCAGGTCTGGATTATTTATACTGGCCACAAATCACAGATATTAGAATGATTCTGCATGAAACCCTGTGCTGCTTGAATCCTGTGGCTTCTGCTTGCTCTTTGGGTTTAGGCTGGGTAACTGTAAAGTAGTTCTTGATAAATGCTGATGTAAAAATAATTGTATGAAATACCTTATTTATTGAATGAACCCAACCCCTTTTATCTGGCAGAATTAAATCTATATTTTTTCTTGTATGCTTAGTGAGAGTTCCTGGGAAAACATTTGTCCTCCCCAAGAGATGCACGTCATCCATCCGGTTGAAGATAGTGCTCTTGTTTTGGAAACAGTGGTAAGTTATGAACTGTCATTCCTTCTGTCAAGTAGCTTTACTGTAATGTCGTTCAAGTTACCATTTTTTGCTGAGCTATTGTTATTTACCCTAAAGCCTACCACAGTGGTGAGAGACCAGCCTGAGTTGATTGTGATCAAGGAGGAACCTTCAGAGGTGGACATATGGGGTAGTGGGCCAAAGACCGAACTCATAAATGAAAAGGGTGAGTGTTGATGGGTTAAAAATCAGGGAGGACAGTGACTTCTGTTGGCATTGCTGAACATTTGGGTAACCTAGACGGTTGGGTAATCTAGTGCAATAATACAATAGGCAAAATGCAGAAGCATTGGCTTGTCTTGTGTAACTGAATAAAGATTGAACTGTTTAATTCTGCTCTAAAATATATACTTATACATGCCTTCCTGTGTCAAACAGGAGCAGCAACATCACTTGATACAGATGTTGCGTGTCTCGATGTGCATCAGCATCGTCCAGACGGCTCAGACAAACACCTTATGCTTACTGAGAGCCAAGTGAACCACAGCACTCCGCCCTCATCCAGAGTGCAATTGGAGGACCTGGACACGCATTGGATGCCGCCTGCGTGTTCACAGAGCCAGGATGCACAGCAGATCACACCTGCTGCACAAAGAAACTCCATAACTGGAAACAGCTCTGGTGGTATAACAAATGTGCCCTCTCAGAGATTCAGTGTGGCAAAGTCGAACATGAAGATCCACAGCCTGAGAACGTCAGGAGCTAAACGATTTGGCTGTATGCAATGTGGCAAGAACTTCAGGTGTTACAGTCAGCTGGAAATACACCAGCGAAGTCACACTGGAGAGAAACCGTACCGATGCACGCTGTGTGGAAAGAGATACGCACAGAAAGGGCATCTTTATACCCACCAACGCACCCACACTGGAGAAAAGCCATATCGCTGCCTCGACTGTGGCAAGAGCTTCATTCAAAAATGCACTCTCGATATGCACCAGCGCACCCACACTGGAGAAAAACCTTATGTTTGTGTGAAATGTGGGAAGGGATTTACTAAAAACTGTAACCTTAAGAAACACATGGGTGTACATACAGAGTTCAGCATGCATGTTTACAGTGAGTCCAGTTTTCAAGAGGACAGATGGTAAAATAGACCTCGTCAGTACTAGTACCAACCAACCAGCCTCTGCAGCGGATTTGATGGACTTCAGTCATTAAAGGTTTTCCTCATAGAATAGAAGTCTTTGCTTTTCAGAAAAATAAAGGTGTCCCTTTTTCAACATTTGTTAGGTCTCTATTTTGCTGTCTGTCATATTTTTCCTCATTTCAAATGGGTTTTGGAGGTGAAATATAGCCCTGAAAAGTAACAGCCAACTGCCAAGGTGTCTAGTTTTTTTAATTGGCTCTAAACATCACTGCATTGAATAGTGGGATATTTGACAGTAAACCATGAATTAAAGCTCAACATAAGTGTGTTCGTGAAAAAAGTGTTTTCGTGACATTTACTTCATGGTTTACGGTAAAGTATCCCACAATTCAATGCGGTAATGTTTAAATTAATGAGCGAGAGGTCTATTCAGAGATACTTTTGAGAAGATGGAAAACTCCATTGCATTATTATTAGCGCCCATTGTCTTCGTTGCTCACGCGTCGTCAATATGCCGCGCGGTGCATTCCGGGTGATTCTGGGACAAGGAGCGCTCTCAAAGAGTGAACGGGAGTCAATTTGGCGCAAGCGCAAAACTTATCATTCGTCAACAAGAAGTATAACATTACAAATATTTTCCGATATGTGAGATATTTAACGTGTTCTCTGTAATATCGTATAGTTTTTGCATCGTGACATTACGTACTGTCGAGGAAAATAGGCATACCCCGAGTTTGAGAAGGATTGCGTGACGCAGCATGACAACTTGAACGCGATTGGTCGAGAGTCTGCTGGTGATGCGTTTTATAGGTTAACCATTCTTTTCCCAATGGGATTCCTATCTCCTAATTTATCTATTATCTCTGGTCTGTTTGAGCTAGCTAGCCACCCAATCAATGTCTATTATTATTCCGTTTTATTAATCTCGCCAGCCTATCATACGCGTTGGATTTAGTTTATTTTTTAAAACAAAACCATAAATATGATGATAAATCGTGGAAGTTTTCAGACCCAGTTAGCTTCCATTATGGAAATGCTAAGCAAAGCTGCTGTGGTTGAAATCGGTAAACTTGTCGACGAGTGCTCGGCGGTTCTCCGTTCTGAAATATCCCAACAACACATGAATGAGAACGAGGCATTAAAGAAGAAATGTTACCTTCTAGAGATTGAATTAAAGACGGTAAAACTGCACGAACGTAAAAGGGTCATTGCCAGCCGCTGTCAGAATGGAGTTCAGGTCTCGGGACAAATGTTTACGCATCAAGCAACTGAGAACCGAGGTGAGTATTTTTAGACGGTAACGTTAGATAGCTTTAATCAATGATAGGTTGCTAGCTAGCAACTGCAACCGATTAAAATACATTCCACGATTTAAGAGTTAGACAAGTGTGGGCGGACTTTAAAGATACAACTAGTGATTTCAGCACCCAAAGAATAGCCCGCAATAGCTGCACATATTGTTCTGTGTAATTGCGGGCTATTCTTTGGGTGATGTAAGGTCAATCAGTACATTATGTTGGTTTTTGTTAACTTTGTGACGTCGGCCAAACACTCCATCTAAACGTGACTCAATTCTCAATTTCGGTACAGTTCCAGAAACATAAAGCCCTCTACTTTCATATCACATCAAAAACATTAAACAAACTACACAGGCCAGACGATATGATTATCAATATGTACTAATGGTAGTTAGATCTGAACCAGGGGAGACTTTAAAGGCTAGACGGATTACCAGGACGTGTACTCCAAGCATGCGCTGACCAGCTGGCAAGTGTCTTCGCTGACATTTTCAACCTATCCCTGACCTGGTTTGTAATACCAACTGGTTTCAAGCAGACCACCATAGTCCCCTTGCCCAAGAATTCCAACGTAACCTGCCTAAATTACTATCACCCTGTAACACTCACATGTATAGAAATGCTTTGAAAGGCTGGCCATTGCTCAAACAGATTAAGCAATCTCTATTGCACTCCACACTGCCCTCCGCCACTTGGCCAAACGGAATACCAATGTAAGAATGCTGTTCATTAACTACAGCTCAGCATTCAACATCATAATCCCCTCCAAGCTCAGGACCCTGGGATTGATCACCTCCCTCATCAACTGGATCTTGGGCCCGGGGCCCCTCAGGGTTGTGTGCTTAGTCAGAGACCTGGCAATGTGGTGCCAGCGCAACAACCTCTCCCTCAACGTCAGCAAGAGAAAGGAGCTGATCGTAGACTACAGGAACAGAGGGGCGAGTATGGCCCCATCCACATCAATGGGGCAATAGTGTAGAGGGTCAAGATCACTAAGGAATTAACATGGTCCACACATTTGTGAAGAGGGCATGACAGCACCTCTTCCCCCTCAGGAGGCTGAAAAGATTTGGCATGGGCCCTCGGATCCTCAAAGTTCTACAGCTGCACTATTAAGAGGATCTTGACTGGCTGCATTAATGCATTGGTATGGCAACTGCAAGGCACCTGACCGCAAGGCGCTACAGAGGGTGGTGAGTACGGCCCAGTACATCACTGAGGCCGAGCTCCCTGCCATCGAGGACCTCTACCGGGCAGTGTCAGAGGAAGAACCCAAAAATTGTCAGACTCCAGCCACCCAAGCGATATAGACTGTTTTTAGCTACCGCACGGCAAGCGGTACCAGTGCACCAAGTCTGGAACCAACAGGACCCTGAACAGCTTCTACCCCAAGCCGTAAGACTTCTAAATAGCTAATCAAATGGCTACTCGGACTACCTGCATTGACCCTTTTTTTGTACGGACTCTATACCCACACGTACTTACACTGACACCCCAACATACACACACTACATAAGCCAACACACACTTTCACACTTTCCACATACGCTGCTGCCACTGTCTATTATCTATCCCATTGCCTAGTCATTTTACCCCTACCTATATGTACATAGCTACCTTAATTACCTCGTACCCCTGCCCATCGACTCAGTACGGGTATTCACTGTATATAGCCATGTTATTTTTTACAAGATATTCATTTATTCCATGTATCACTGTTTTTATTATTATTAAAACATGTATTTTTTTATTTAACTGCATTGTTGGAAAAGGACCCGTAAGCAAGCATTTCACTGTTAGTCTACATTTGTTGTTTACGAAGCAAGTGACAAATACATTTTGATTTGATATGACAAATCTCTCTTTGGCCACAATGCTTCCGTTCATCTTCCCATTAGACAACTCTGCAAGCATGTATGTACTTACAAAAAAGGTCTAAATAAAAATGTATAAGCAACCAGAAATGTTTTCAATATGTTGTTTTTGACTGGAAGAGCTACCAAGAGGCACCTCTTCCTGTCAAAAACAATAATAATATTTTATTTTTCCGGTTGCTTGTCAATTTTTATTTAAACCTTTTTTTTGAAGTACATACCGGGTGCAACAGCAGTAAATGACGATAGTTGCCTGCATATTTGGACATTTATAACGCTTGCAGAGCTGTTTAATGGGAAGATGAATGGATGCTGGTTCAGCCACGGTCAGTATATTCATGATAGATGTTTCCATTTTCAGAGAAGCAGTCTGCCCCCGCCATAGAGGGTGTCTTTGGTAAGGACTGGTGCATGGACCTATGGAGAGATGGAGAGTCCATCCCACTGGATAAAGAGGCAATTGGATCGGCCATCTTGGGCGATGATGAGGTCACTCGGATCAGATTTATTAATATCCTTGAATAGTGCATCTCTGGTATCCAGGCTGTCCCAATTTGTTCCCTTCCCTTGACCTTAGTCCTACTCGTTCGATGTTTGCAGATCTGTAAGGTGAAAGACCAAGCAATATGGTGGAAGTGCCACACACCCCACTGGTGTTTATACCTATTCAGATCAAAGGGTTAAGGAGCGAATTGGGACTGGGAAGGGTTATACTCTTGGATCACAACAAAGGTTACAAAGGTTCTTCTGTTAGTTGGAATTAAAAAAAGAACCATGTGTTGTCTAATAACGGTCACTCACCTGTCTTGTGTAGGCAATAGACTTGGTAGACAATGAGCCTGAGTTGGTGTTTATCAAAGAGGAGCTGTTTGAAGATCAGCCAGTGGACCAGCAGAGGGGACATGCAAGCAACAGAAAAAGTATGTGTGTCGTGATCATTGAGAAATTCTGACAGCTCATTCATATGTAAAATAAACGCCCCCTTCTTTATGAAAGGATGTCAAGTTGCAATTGTAAGTCAGTCTCTGGATAAGCGCTGTATGCTACTATGACTTGTTAAGGAACTCTGGCTGTGGCGGTCATTACATTTTGTCAGCCTGTTATTGTCATGCAAACGACTGCTGGTCTCACGGTAATTGACTGTTCATCTCCAGGCTCCACTCATACAAGCCACTGATGCATGCCTTTGGAACATCTCCATTTAAAAAAAGTTGAATAAATCAATTGACTATACATCACAAAAAAATTCATTATTTTAGGCAGAGCTAAAGAAACATTATGATATGAAGAAAATGTATTTTAGACAAACAGAATATGAGTTGGACTACTGTATGTTATCTGGCTATGCGCCACGCCATAGGCTTGTTCATTTAGCAGACAAGATATGCTTATAAGATCCGTGCCATTATGATTTTATAGTAAGAAGAATATAATTGAACTTACCTGAATGATATAGAATGGACGTTGCGCATATGAAGTGGCTATGTTGAGCGTAAAATGGATCATTTGAAACAGGTCATATACACTAGATTTAGAGTTATTTGGCAACTTTAGTTGTGAACGATACAAGCCTTAGAAATCAAAAGACATATGGGCTGCTTGTGCTCTTGCCTCAGGCTGCACACGCTGTTCTCTCAAGTGATCATATTTTCACCCATCAGACTTTTCTCAATTGAATCTTGTCTTTACTGCTATGGAAATCAGTTTAGATTTATAATGCCCCATTTATCAAATGGGCAAGAACAGAGGCAAGACAAAAAAAAGACATGTCATCCATATGCACTGGAAAAGTGGAGGGGGGAGATGGAAACTCAGTGGTGAGATATTCTGTAGCTAAAGGAAATGTCAATCTATTAATACGAAGAAAAATACCTATTACTAGGCTATTCAAAAACAAATTCACTATAATTGTAGGCTAAATCTGAATTTGTTTAATTTAGGCCAGACCAATTATGTACCAATGAGATCTTAAATAATTGTTTCTGCCATGTGTAATATGTGGTAGAAATGTATAGCGGCACAATCATACATTTTTTTCCTCTGGCTTGGCCTCATATGGGTGTTTTTGAATGAATCATCACCTTAGAAAGCACTGTCCATTTCATTGTTAGGCTTTGAAACTACATCCACAATGGCCATGTTTTCCCACTCAGTTTCAACCTATTGATCAATTTGAAGAAAGTTTTAAGTATCAGTTTTAAAAGCACATACTGTTTTGATGTTTGATGTGATTTTTCGATTGCGTTTGCATTGTCAGTGGTTGGAGGCAAAGTAGAGCCCCCAGTACCAGGCCGTTAGCGACCTGATGAATTAGCGAGTTGGGTACTAGTAATGCATGTCCAGAGTGCTTAAAAGGAGATTACCATGATTCGACTGTCACATAGAATTGTACTGCCGTCGTGACTCATGACTGACGGTGTGGCAGTAATAGTCACTGCAACAGCCCTATATGGGACTGGTTATTGAATTGTTTCACAGCTGTGATGCCGTTATTGATTGTTTTCATTTGTACTGTACAGGGAGTGTAGCAGTGGAGGATGCTCAAGCAGTAGAAAGAACAGCTGCCGGTCAACTTCATCTATACCAGGGGGACTTGAACACATACCCTTCAATGCCTGACCCTGCAGGCAGCCATCAGGTACAGCCTGACACAGAGCAGCCCACATCCATTGAGAGCCTCATGGAAGACCCCACTCTGGCTGGTCTGGTTGACAACACACCAGAGCCTGGCCCTGACACAGCCAATGGGATGTACATGGACTATCCTCCCCGCAACACATACGCACCAAGAAACCGGCCAAGCCACCAGCAGGGAACTGGAAAAGACCTGAAGCAGCAGTTTGACTGTTTGTTTTGTGGGAAGAGCTTTGGTTATTTAAGCTACTTGAAAGTCCACATCAGACGCCACTCTGGAGAGAAACCGTTTGGCTGCACAGTTTGCGGGAAGCGCTTCGCTCAGAAGACGTACCTGAAGCTGCATCAGCGTACACACTCTGGAGAGAAACCCTACAGTTGCACAGAATGTGGGAAGAGTTTCTCTCAGAAGAGTTCGTTGAATGTCCACCTCCGGAGTCACACCGGGGAGAAGCCTTATAGCTGTGTCGACTGTGGGAAGAGCTACACCTATAAACACGGTTTTAACACACACCAATGTTTCAATTAAGGGATTAGGGAGTAGTCATTTTATATTGTTAATTTGTTTTAAATTTACATTTCAACCTTGTTTTGAAAACTGGCAACCGAAACATCTTTAGCTTTATTGTAATCATGGTGGTTTTCAGTAGGTCAAGTTTGTTTTTAAACTGTTGCGCTACTGTGTGTCCTAATGAACATGACCCAGCTGTTACTCTTCACTACATGGCAGAGAACTGTTCCATTCGAGTTTTCCCTCTGCTCCGTCTATAGGATTGCACACACACTGTGCTTTCTTGTCACACAATTGGAAAGAGACTATATGCCCCACTGTTAGATGAAGAGATTTGAGTGACATTTTTTAGGTATTTTTGAATAGTGGTTGTCCTGATACCAGTTGTTTGTGCTACTGTGAAGAATGCCAGTGTGGTAGACCGATCGTGTAAACGTGTGCCAAATAATTTTCTGTAATGAATTATGAAATTAAAATGACACGTACAGTAATACATTTACTTATTTGTTCACATTACATTTGTATTCCATATTATAAAAATGTAAACACGGCAAAGATTAAGTTATACCCTTAATGCTGTTTTAATTATGAAAGCAAATTAAGTTTACAGCAGATAAATATTCCAGAAAAACAACTGACAATCATGGCAGCATTATGTACAAAATAAGTATAAAATTCACTACTGGGAACAGAAATGGAAAACATCCATTTAATTATATCTTATGTCAATTGTACCAACGTATACAGAGGACAATGCAGATACAGTACCAACTGCCATCTTGCACCAAACATTGGCAGGTTCAATACATGAGCCGAAATTACGGAACATAGGATAGTGATAGGTGAACACTCCGTACTTATGCACCACGTTCTTTGCAAAATAAAACTTCATCATTTACCTTTTATTGTAGGTAAATCATACCAGATAGCCTAATACATCCTGTTAGTGTTGTAGCTAATTCAGACAAATCAAGTGTAATAAAAAATACACTTAAAGGCTACAACATACTGTAGCGTATTTTGGGGGGGGGGTTCCCAACTGGGACTCCCAGGTCCAGCGTCCAGATCCGAACCCCTTGACAAGGCCGTTAGGTGTTGGGTTAAGGTCGCTCCAATATTGTGAAGTATGACATACACTAGACAGTATTTGGTTCTCCAGTTTGAGCAAAGCAGGCACACAATCCTTTAAAGGGGCAATCAGCAGTTCAGATAAAGAGGCCTCCCCACCCGTTTCGGTAAAAAGCTGAGGGGCTGGGCCTGGAGAAATGTAGGCTAACCACTCAAATTCATAGACCTATGGATGCAAGGACTGACCATCCATACCAAAATTATAGTTTTAATTTTAAGGCTATTTAGGGTAGCATGTAGCCTAGTGGTTAAGAGCATTGGGCCAGTAACCAAAAGGTCACTGGATCAAATCCCAGAGCGGGTAAGGTGAAAAATCTGTCAATGTGCCCGTGAGCAAAGAACTTAACCCTAATTGCTCCTGTTAGTCGCTCTGGATAAGAGCGTCTGCTAAATGACTAAAATGTAAAGTGTTTATTTACAAGCTTATTTTGGGTTCTGATGGTGTACAACAATTCAACTAAGCTCATGAGGCATAAATAAGTTATATTCTAAAACAATAAATGGGTACATATCAATTTATAAGTCCAAAAATGGATGTAGCAACTGTAGATTGCCCCTTTAAGTTAAGAGTATTGCAATCAACCAAAAATACTTCATTTATTTTTATGAACAGCCATGTGTGTTTGGAGCAGTTGGTGATTGACGAAAGACAACTGACACTTAGAACATTTGTGCACTTGCGTCTTCTTTTTCTTATTTTCTTCCTTTTGACCGTGAGCTTTGGCCAAGTGCTGAGTGAGGTATACTTTCTGGGTGAAACCAATGTCACATGTGAGGCATTTGAACGGTTTCTCACCAGTGTGAAGGCGCATGTGACATTTCAGATTGCCCTTCTGTGTGAATCCTCTCCCGCAGACAGTGCATGTGTGGGGTCTCTCTCCAGTGTGCACCAGGTGGTGTATCCTCAGGCTTGACGGACAGCTGAAAGACTTGCCGCAGTAATGGCAAAAGTACTTCGAGCTGTTCGAGGCCAGATAATCGGGAGCAACACATTTGTGTTTTTTGAGCTGAGTTTTCCCAGGATAATAGTTCTTACACACACTGCAGTACAGCGACTTGTGAGATTTCATATGCATCGTCAGATGGTTCTGCCGCAAGAAAGTCTTCTTACAAATCACGCAACTTAACTTGTTTGTGTCGGATTTACTATGGGAGTGCAAGTTAAACCTGTTAAAGTAACTGAAAGTCTTAGTCTTCCCAGCTTTGCTTTTTGACTTTGCTAAAGACTTCTTTGCATACGTTGGCTTTGTGATGTGTTCATCTTGTGCTTCGTTGGGCAACAGCTCGGTATCGTCTGGTAGGAACTCATTCGTCTCATCGTCCTCAATGGGAAAGACATGTTCGCCATATTCCTCCTCCAATCCGTCGATGGATATGAAACGTAAAGTGTGTCCTGTGGAGACATCCGTAGTTGACATCTCCAGTACCTGTTTATCCCGTCTCTCTGGCCTGTCCTGGCGGAAGGAATCAAAGCATGGATACACGTTGGAGGGCCCTTCTCTTCCATTGTCCACTAAGTCATCTCCTGAAGCAACAGATAAAATACAAAAAGAATACAAATTAGAGTTGTGGTTTTGATTGCCTGTCCACCTATTCATGAAAAACAATGTCCAACCTCCACGATGACCAAATAAGAGAGTCACATTGGCTTATAACTGTGCATGGTATCAAACGCATAGAGTTAAACCTACGTGATTCAGCACTACACCAGCCAATCAAAAATCGCAGATTAAAACCTCAAAACAACTTACCATCTAAAATGATTGTTGGTCTTTCCTGTGGGTCTCTGCTGTTTATGATTTCCACCTCAACATCCTCTTCTTTAACATCAGCTTGGCCTGAAGGCACCCCTGTTGACTACGAGAATAAGATAAATATTTTTAGAGCCACTTGAAAAATGCACACTAAATAATAAAATGCATTGAAGGAATAAGACTTCTAAATGTGACAGAAAGAGTAAGTGTCCATAATGTAGGGTAGCCTCGGATTCACTCATTTCAAAGAGCTGGGCATCTGACAGCATGTCCTCTGGTAAGCCTGAGTCCTCTGTTGGTTTCCACAATCCTGCCTAGTGCTTTCTCATATCAGTGTAGATGAAGGATACCAGACGAGGCAAGGAAAACTCCTCAGTCTCCTCACTCACTTTGGCAGTGTGTTGCGGACTGTTCTCTGTGCTGTAGGAATCCCCATGGTTCCATAGATCAAGACACCATTCCTTCCCAAATATTCCTTCGATGGTGGGGGATCCGTTTAGCCCTGGAAGAGAAGGCTTGGCACTTGGGCATATTGTGTCATAAACACATTGAAAACAGTGTCCCCTATAGGATGAAGACACTATATAGACTAAAGGGGAAAGGAATGAAGACTATAAGATCCCCATTCTGCATGCACTCTTTGTCAACACAACATGCATCCTCCTCCTTGTCACGGATACATTATAAAAGGACAACATACCTCTGTCTACTCTGGTGATAGTTTCACCAGTTTGAACACCAACAGAGCGATAGTTTCCAGCCAGCTTCGGAGCTGTGCTTTTCACAATTGTAAGTTCACTTTCCAGACTATGCAATTTCTCAGTGAGAGCCTCATTTTCTAAAGATATTCCCGCGTATTCGTCGTCAACCAGTTTGCACACATGAGCCATTGCGGTTCTAGACAGTATTTCCATGATGGAGGACAGTTGTGTGTGAAAAGAAGCGCGCTTAGACATGGCTCTGCGTTATTGTCCAAACACCGTTTGAATTGATATTAAAGTTCTTTAAACTAACCAAATATCTCGCCAATTTCGAACACAAAAAGCGTACCTAACCCAGCTGCTGAACAGTATCTAACCGGGAACAAAAACAAGAGGCAATGGAAATTCAACTTCCGGCCGACGCATATGTATGACGTAACACAGATTACAATAACGTACATGTGGATAAAAATATGCTTTAACTCGACTTTTTTTTGTTAAACGGAATACATTATAATAATTTGATTAAACATAGCACCGCAGTATACACAACATTTTAAACCTTTCTTATTTTGTGGGGCTGTGACTCCATCTACTGGTCCAAAATTATATTACTGTAAAAAAAAAACGCTCCACATCTGTAGAAGGAAGTACGCAAATCAGAGCAAAAACTGATTTTTTAAATGACAATCTGAACACGACCATTGTTGAAGCATATTTAACATTGTCCCCAGGCTTGAGAGAGAGAGAGAGATTGCTGGCTGAAGGAGATGAATGCATATGGTCAAAAAAGCTCAAATGTACTTTTGAGCTTTTTATTTCTATCAACCTTTCTGAGAATCTGACATGTTGGTGAATTATCCATCCATCATACTGCACAAAAATTCATTTATAATACATCCCGTAATTATTCAACACGCTTGTCAGAGAGCCAATTAATGACACAATGAAAACATTTCCCAGTGATTTGACAAGAGCAACAATGCATCACAAAATAGCTGCTTAACTAAATCCACAAATTAATCTTAGAACATTGAAAAGTACAAAACGATGAAATCCACAAGAGTCTGAGGAACAAGTGGTGTCTACTTCCACAAAATTGGCAGTTCTAGAAAAATAAATAGACAATAAACCTGGGACAAGGAGCGCTCAGCCATGGCTAGAAGGGATCAAGTTTTTGTAAAATTAACATCAGATTTGGTTTTTCGTAGCAGGTTAGGAGAATTTACGCAGCAGATTAGAATAATTAACGTATCAGGTTAGGAAAAGGGTTAGGGTTATTCATGTTTCTGGTTTTGAGCTTGCGCCCAATTGACTGGCATTCACTCTTTGAAGGAGAGCTCCCTTTGTCCCAGAATCACCCAGAATGCACCGTGTGAGTCTACTGGGTGAAGCGTTACACATTCATTGCCCAATGGGACTCCCATCTCATCCTTTCTCTAATATCTCTGGTACAGTCTCAGCTGGTCTGTTCGATTCCTTCCCTTCTCTTTGCCCCTAACCCTTTGACGCTTGCATTTCTGTAAGGTGGAAGATTTACCCCTAACTACATTGCTTATACCGATCCAGACCCTTTATACATGCCAACATTGAGGGGTTAGGGCCAAGGGGAGACAGATAGGGCAACAATATGGGATCGGATGTCTGATGTCACAGACAGGCTAGTGGCTGGACGCAGGCCTCTTCACTCCCATGACCCTGAAGATGCTGCTGGCGATCTTCTCGTAGAGCAGGAACATGAGAGCAGCGGTCAGGACGGTCTGCAGGAGTTTAGCTTCCAGGCCTTTGAACAGGCCCAGCATGCCATACTTCCTATGGGTTGGAGAAAGCGTCAAAAAACAGAATTTGTAGGCAGTGGTGGAAAAAGTACCCAATAGTTATACTTGAGTAAAAGTAAAGATACCTTAATAGGAAATTACTCAAGTAAAAGTCACCCATTAAAATACTACTTGAGTAAAAGTATTTGGTTTTAAATATACTTAAGCATCAAAAGTAAATAATTTCTAAAATGTACTTAAGTATCTAAAGTAACAGTATAAATAATTTCAACTTCCTTATATTAAGCAAACCAGATAGCACAACTTTTATTTACGGATAGCCAGGGGCAAACTCCAACACTAAGACCTAATTTACAAATGAAGCATTTGTGTTTAGTGAGTCCGCCAGATCAGAGGCAGAGGCAGAGGACCTCTTGTCAAAATATAAACGAGTACTTTTGGGTGTCAGGGAAAATGTATGGAGTAAAAAGTACATTATTTTCTTTAGGAATGTAGTAAAGTAAAAGTTGCCTAAAATATAGTAAAGTACAGATACCCCCAAAAACGACTTAAGTAGTACTTTAAAGTAATTTTACTTAAGTACTTTACACCACTATGTAGGAGATGAAGGCATTGGCTGCGATCCAGGTAGTCTTAATTGCAATGGTGCTACATAGATGATCAGATCTCACAACACCTGGAGAAGTGTTTGACATCTCAGAAAACACATTAATATGGTATAGCAATCCTCTGAGATGCACAGCACGATGGCAATCTGGAACGCAACCACTGACTAAGTCTGGACAGTCTGGGTGTAGTACCAGTCATGGTGCTTGGTAAATAAAAACGTTGAAATAAGGTAGGCAGGTGTGTGTGCGTGTGTGGACCAACCTCACTCTATTGATCAGCAGATACATCACACTTCTCAGGCTGTTCAGCAATGGTGATCTGTCTGTGTGCTGCTTGTGTTGACCAAACTGAGAACGAGATGCAGACAACGAGCAGGGAAATTAGCACCCAGAGCTTATTCCACTGGAATAACACTAAACATTGGGATAACCCAATGTTCACAGCAGAGCACTAAAACACAACATCCACACGGGCAGGCAAACATACACACAACCCTCATGAAAAAGTACTACACAAAACCTATTTGTGCATTAGTGGCAATGTAGGGATTGTGTAGTTTACACACTACTCAAGATACACAAGTATGGTTTTGTAGTGTTCAGTATGAAAACAGTAGTGTTTCTAGTAGTAATCAGGTAGAGATTTTTAACCACTTGATGTTGGTAGCTGAGGTGTTCGCTAGCACCGTTGAAATGTAGCCCGTTTTCATTATTAATTAGCAT
The DNA here is from genome assembly GCF_029448725.1 of Salvelinus fontinalis. Taxonomy (NCBI): domain Eukaryota; kingdom Metazoa; phylum Chordata; class Actinopteri; order Salmoniformes; family Salmonidae; genus Salvelinus; species Salvelinus fontinalis. The sequence goes on from NC_074698.1 coordinate 2,194,353, forward strand.
AAGTAGGTGTTTGTATGCAAATGTACAGCATGTTCATATTGGTATGCTTACCTCTTTTGACCTGTTGCCAAGGAGGCCCTCGACATAAGACTGGAGGCCATTGTTGGTAAGGTTAATATTGTTTATCAAATATTTATTTGTTTGTCTTATGTGACTTCTGTTAGCAGTGGATTGATAACGGCTTATAATTGTTTGTTTCTTGTCTTTATACAGATAAGGCTTTAAAAAGGATTAACATAGTGTAAATATTTCATATGTCATTATTTTGCTATTACATTTGTATGATAGTATTATTTCTTGTTGTGATATAACTACAGTTAAAAACTCAAGGAAATAACATGCGCACTAGTGTGGTAGTGACACAGTAGTGAAACAAGGAGATGTCAATAGTGATTTTGAATAGGCAAACAGGAGTTAATGTGTCAGTTTTCAATAGCAATTCAAAAGGGTTTAATGTAGGAAATGAAAAGGAATCAAGAGCAAATCAGTACTGACAACACTACACACACACTGAATGTGTAGGCATTAAGTACTAAAATAGTGAACATGTAGGAATTGTGGTAGAATGTGTAGGTTTTAAGTAGTAAATACCCAAAAGCTCAGTAGCTGCACAGTAACTAGGAAATATGTAGTGTTCACAAGTCTTGAAACATCCCAATTTATCACTCATTACTACACATCTCAATAGCAATCAATTAGTAAAACCCAGTAGGCTTGTGTAGAGCTTGGGTAGTAGTGATTCAGTAATACTTTTTCATGAGGAACATTCTCACAAACACACACCCACATACTGTTCTTACCCTAAGGATGGACTGTACAGTCTGTAGTGGGTATGTGAATGTGGTGGCCACTGCTTTGGCTATGGCACCAAACAGAAATATCTCCAGAGACAACAGCTAGAGAAATAGACAGACAACAGTATCAGGATCAGTTAGTTCCAGTTTAAATAGGGTTGGGCAGGTATATGATAATACATAATACCAGGGTATTTTAATATATTGGAGGTATGATTCCCAATACAATGGAAGCGTTTGTTAATAAATGTCAATATTTGTACTTCTTAAAATCAATATTTTCAATCTAAGTGTGTACTGATGCTTATTTATTAAACCCTCTTAGGCCTCCCTCCCCCTATCTGAGAAACTGCAGCCCTCATCCTCCACCTGTTCTGCCAGTCACTCTGTTCTGCCAGTCATTCTGTTAAAAGGTCCCCAAAGCACACATCCCTGGGTTGCTCCTCTTTTCAGTTCGCTGCAGCTAGCGACTGGAACAAGCTGCAAAAAACACTCAAACTGCACCGTTTTATCTCCATCTCTTCATTCAAAGACTCAATCATGGACACTCTTACTGACAGTTGTGGCTGCTTCGTGTGCATTGTTGTCTCTGCCTTCTTGCCCTTTGTGCTGTTGTCTGTGCCCAATAACGTTTGTACCATGTTTTGTCCTGCTACCATGTTGTGCTGCTGCCATGTTGTTGTTATGTTGCTACCATGCTGTGTTGTCGTCTTAGGTCTCTTTATGTAGTGTTGTCCCTCGTCGTGATGTGTGTTTTGTATTTTATTTTTAATCCCTGCCTCCGTCCCCGCAGGAGGCCTTTAGCCTTCTGGTAGGCCGTCATTGTAAATAAGAATTTGTTCTTAACTGACTTGCCTAGTTAAATAAAGGTTAATAGAAAAAAATGTAATAAAAAGTACCGGTAGAAAGATAGAGCTAATGATTCCACTTTGCTTTTCAGTTACACCATTTTTTGTTAGTGAGGGAGGACTGCAGGGCTTTTCCCCATCAATGAGAATTTTATCTCATTGATAATTCTGCCCAGTCTCTGAAGTACACCCCCCCCCCCCCATTACCTCTCTGTGAACCAAGCTTCTCAGCTGCCTCTTCAGGCCCTCATAGATCATGAACTGGACAGCCGGGTTGAGCACCAGCAGGAGAGAGGGGAATGTCCCATTCCACAGGGCCCCTACCCCTTCGTCCTCAATGATCTGCACAAAGGCATCTGAGAGGAGAAGAGAGGGATACGGTTTACCCTAGAGACAAAGAAACCAGACTAGGAAAACAGTACTACAATGTGTGTTTTCCTGTGTGTGTGAAATAAAGAGAGAAAGACAGAGGGAGTGTTTATGTGTGCGATGCTTTAGTGAGAGAAAGAATGACATAATGACACACATCTACAACTTTGTTTCCAACACGCATACTGCTGCTGCCTTTACCCATGATGCCTGAGTAGTTAGTGGGACGGATATCTGCATTGCGGAACTTTGCCCCTTGAAGCTTGAGTCGTGTGTTGACCACCCACAGCGGAGTGGTCACAAGCACGTTCACTACACCTGCACACACAGAGACAGACAGAGAGACCGAGACAGCTCGGAATCAATCCTTGACACTAAGTATTAATCAAACTTTGTCACATGCGCCGAATACAACAATTGTAGACCTTACAGTGAAATGCTTACTTACCAAGAGGGCAGTTAAAAAAAATACAAAATAAAGAGTTAAGAAAATATTTACCAAATAAACTAAAGTAAAAAATAAAAAACACAATAAAATAACAATAACAAGGCTATATACAGGGGGTACCGGGCCAATGTGCGGGGGTACAGGTTAATCATGGTAATTTGTACATGCATGTACGGGTGAAGCGACAATGCATTGATAATGAACAGCGAGTAGCAGCAGTGTCAATGTAAAGAGTCCGGTGGCCATTTGATTAATTGTTCAGCAGCCTTATGGCTTGGAGGTAGAAGCTGTTAAGGATCTTTTTGGTCCGAGACTTGGCGCTCCGGTACTGATTGCCGTGCGGTAGCAAAGAAAAGTCTATGACTTGGGTGACTGGAGTCTGACACTTTTTGGGGCTTTCCTCTGACACCGGCTAGTATATAGGTCCTGGATGTCAGGAAGCTTGACCCCAGTGATGGACTGGGCCGTACACTACCCTCTGTAGCACCTTGCGGTCAGATGCCATACCAGGCGGTGATGCAACCGGTCAGGATGCTCTCGATGGTGCAGTTGGAGAACTTTTTGATAATCTGGGGACCCATGCAAAATCTTTTCAGTCTCCTGAGGGGGGAAAAGGTGTTGTCGTGCCCTCTTCACGACTGTCTTGTTGTATTTGGACCATGATAGTTTATTGGTGATGTAGACAATCCACTACAGCCCCGTTAATGTTAGTGGGGGCCTGTTCGGCCCACCTTTTCCTGTAGTCCATGACCAGCTCCTTTGTCTTGCTCACATTGAGGGAGAGGTTGTTGTCCTGGCAGTGTCTCTAACCTCCCTATAGGCTGTCTCATCGTTGTCGGTGATCAGGCCTACCACTGTTGTGTCGTCAGCAAACTTAATGATGGTGTTAGAGTCGTGTTTGGCCATGCAGTCATGGGTGAACAGGTAACAGGAGAGGACTAAGTACACACCCCTGAGGGGCCCCAGTGTTGAGTATCAGCGTGGCAGACGTGTTGTTGCCTACCCTTACCACCTGGGGACGGCCCGTCAGGAAGTCCAGGATCCAGTTGCAGAGGGAGGTGTTTAGGAGGTGTTTAGTCCCAGGGTCCTTAGCTTAGTGATAAGCTTTGTGGGCACTAGCGTCTCCCGGGTGGCGCAGTGGTCTAGGGCACTGCATCACAGTGCTAGCTGCGCCACCAGAGTCTCTGGGTTCGCGCCCAGACTCTGTTGCAGCCGGCCGCAACCGGGAGGTCCGTGGGGCGACGCACAATTGGCATAGCGTCGTCCGGGTTAGGGAGGGTTTGGCCGGTAGGGATATCCTTGTCTCAGTATGTAAAATGTAATGAAATGTAAAAAATGTAATAAAATGTATGCACTACTGTAAGTCGCTCTGGATAAGAGCGTCTGCTAAATGACTAAAATGTAAATGTAAATGTGTTGAACGCTGAGCTGTAGTCAATGAACAGCACTCACACATAGGTGTTCCTTTTGTCCAGGTTGGAAAGGGCAGTGTGATTGAGACTGCGTCATCTGTGGATCGGTAGGGGCGGTATGCGAATTGGAGAGGGTCTAGGGTATCCGGGAGGATATTGTTGATGTGAGCCATGACCAGCATTTCAAAGCACTCCATGGCTACAGATGTCAGTTCTACGGGGCGATGGTAACATTATTATTATAACATTATTACATTATTATTTATCGCCCTCCAGGTTCCCTTGGAGAGTTCATCAATGAGCTTGACGCCCTGATAAGTTCCTTTCCTGAGGATGGCTCACCTCACAGTTCTGGGTGACTTTAACCTCCCCATGTCTACCTTTGACTCATTCCTCTCTGCCTCCTTCTTTCCACTCCTCTCCTCTTTTGACCTCACCCTCTCACCTTCCCCCCCTACTCACAAGGCAGGCAATACGCTTGACCTCATCTTTACTAGATGCTGTTCTTCCACTGATCTCATTGCAACTCCCCTCCAAGTCTCCGACCACTACCTTGTATCCTTTTCCCTCTCGCTCTCATCCAACACTTCCCACACTGCCCCTACTCGGATGGTATCGCGCCGTTCCAACCTTCGCTCTCTCTCCCCCGCTACTCTCTCCTCTTCCATCCTATCATATCTTCCCTCTGCTCAAACCTTCTCCAACCTATCTCCTGATTCTGCCTCCTCAACCCTCCTCTCCTCCCTTTCTGCATCCTTTGACTCTCTATGTCCCCTATCCTCCAGGCCGGCTCGGTCCTCCCCTCCTGCTCCGTGGCTCGACGACTCATTGCGAGCTCACAGAACAGGGCTCCGGGCAGCCGAGCGGAAATGGAGGAAAACTCGCCTCCCTGCGGACCTGGCATCCTTTCACTCCCTCCTCTCTACATTCTCCTCTTCTGTCTCTGCTGCTAAAGCCAATTTCTACCACTCTAAATTCCAAGCATCTGCCTCTAACCCTAGGAAGCTCTTTGCCACCTTCTCCTCCCTCCTGAATCCTCCTCCCCCTCCTCCCCCCTCTCTGCTGATGACTTCGTCAACCATTTTGAAAAGAAGGTCGACGACATCCGATCCTCGTTTGCTAAGTCAAACGACACCGCTGGTTCTGCTCACACTGCCCTACCCTGTGCTTTGACCTCTTTCTCCCCTCTCTCTCCAGATGAAATCTCGCGTCTTGTGACGGCCGGCCGCCCAACAACCTGCCCGCTTGACCCTATCCCCTCCTCTCTTCTCCAGACCATTTCCGGAGACCTTCTCCCTTACCTCATCTCGCTCATCAACTCATCCTTGACCGCTGGCTACGTCCCTTCCGTCTTCAAGAGAGCGAGAGTTGCACCCCTTCTGAAAACCTACACTCGATCCCCCCGATGTCAACAACTACAGACCAGTAGCCCTTCTTTTCTCTCCAAAACTCTTGAACGTGCCGTCCTTGGCCAGCTCTCCTGCTATCTCTCTCAGAATGACCTTCTTGATCCAAATCAGTCAGGTTTCAAGACTAGTCATTCAACTGAGACTGCTCTTCTCTGTGTCACGGAGGCGCTCCGCACTGCTAAAGCTAACTCTCTCTCCTCTGCTCTCATCCTTCTAGACCTATCGGCTGCCTTTGATACTGTGAACCATCAGATCCTCCTCTCCACCCTCTCCGAGCTGGGCATCTCCGGCGCGGCCCACGCTTGGATTGCGTCCTACCTGACAGGTCGCTCCTACCAGGTGGCGTGGCGAGAATCTGTCTCCGCACCACGTGCTCTCACCACTGGTGTCCCCCAGGGCTCTGTTCTAGGCCCTCTCCTATTCTCGCTATACACCAAGTCACTTGGCTCTGTCATATCCTCACATGGTCTCTCCTATCATTGCTATGCAGACGACACACAATTAATCTTCTCCTTTCCCCCTTCTGATAACCAGGTGGTGAATCGCATCTCTGCATGTCTGGCAGACATATCAGTGTGGATGACGGATCACCACCTCAAGCTGAACCTCGGCAAGACGGAGCTGCTCTTCCTCCCGGGGAAGGACTGCCCGTTCCATGATCTCGCCATCACGGTTGACAACTCCATTGTGTCCTCCTCCCAGAGTGCTAAGAACCTTGGCGTGATCCTGGACAACACCCTGTCGTTCTCAACTAACATCAAGGCGGTGACCCGTTCCTGTAGGTTCATGCTCTACAACATTCGCAGAGTACGACCCTGCCTCACGCAGGAAGCGGCGCAGGTCCTAATCCAGGCACTTGTCATCTCCCGTCTGGATTACTGCAACTCGCTGTTGGCTGGGCTCCCTGCCTGTGCCATTAAACCCCTACAACTCATCCAGAACGCCGCAGCCCGTCTGGTGTTCAACTTTCCCAAGTTCTCTCACGTCACCCCGCTCCTCCGCTCTCTCCACTGGCTTCCAGTTGAAGCTCGCATCCGCTACAAGACCATGGTGCTTGCCTACGGAGCTGTGAGGGGAACGGCACCTCAGTACCTTCAGGCTCTGATCAGGCCCTACACCCAAACAAGGGCACTGCGTTCATCCACCTCTGGCCTGCTTGCCTCCCTACCACTGAGGAAGTACAGTTCCCGCTCAGCCCAGTCAAAACTGTTCGCTGCTCTGGCACCCCAATGGTGGAACAAACTCCCTCACGACGCCAGGTCAGCGGAGTCAATCACCACCTTCCGGAGACACCTGAAACCCCACCTCTTTAAGGAATACCTAGGATAGGATAAAGTAATCCTTCTAACCCCCCCCCCCTTAAAAGAGTTAGATGCACTATTGTAAAGTGGTTGTTCCACTGGATATCATAAGGTGAATGCACCAATTTGTAAGTCGCTCTGGATAAGAGCGTCTGCTAAATGACTTAAATGTAATGTAAATGTAACATGCCTAAATGACTTTCGCTTCCTTTGGCACAGGGACTATGGTGGTCTGCTTGAAATATGTAGGTATTACAGACTAGGTCGAGGAGAGGTTGAAAATGTCAGTGAATCCTACTACACTGCATCTGGCTTTCCCTTTGTATTCCCTAATAGTTTTCAAGCAATGCCACATCCGACGAGCGTCAGAGCTGGTGTACTACGATTCAATTTTAATCCTGTATTGACGTTTTGCTTGTTTGATGGTTAGTCTGAGGGCATAGCGGGATTTCTTATAAGCATCCGGATTAGTGTCTCGCTCCTTGAAAGCGGCAGCTCTAGCCTTTAGCTCGATGCAGATGTTGCCTGTAATCCATGGCTTCTGGTTGGGATATGTATGTACGGTCACTGTGGAGACGACGTCGCCGATGCACTTATTGATGAAGCCGAGGACTGAGGTGGTAAACTCATCAATGCCATTAGATGAATCCTGGAACATATTCAAGTCTGTGTTAGCAAAACAGTCCTGTAGCGTAGCATCCGCATCATCTGACCACCTCCGTATTGAGCGAGTCACTGGTCCGTTCCTGCTTTAGTTTTAGCTTGTAAGTGGGGAATCAGGAGGAAATAATTATCATCAGATTTGCCAAATGGAGGGCTGGGGAGAGTTTTGTATGCATCTCTGGGTGTGGAGTAAAGGGGTAAGTTAGTTAGTATTAGCGTCTGGGTCTTATGTAGGCCTACCTGCAGCAATGCCCATTAGCAGGTCTCTGCTTGGAGTTGACTTGTGTCCCCGGAGCCAGCTGGCTCTCAGGCTGTGGAAGCAGTAGAAGTAGACGAAGTTGGAACAGCAGAGACTACAGATCACTGGGAGCCAGCCCCTGTAGGGCGCCAGCCTGCAGAGGACAGGCAGGGGGACAGACACAACCTCAGGTGATTCTGTTCAAATAAAAAAAAGTTACAAGAGCAGAGAGAGAAAGTAGAGCGAGGGAAAGACAGAGCTCTTGTTTACTCACAACCCTTCTTCCTTGACAATCTCTGACAGAATGGCAGGAGTGGACCTGGCTTTCCTCTTCTCATCCACTAACAGAAAATGAGGAACAGAGAGAAGAATAGACATGAGACTTGCACAGAGATATCTTATGTCCTCTATTCAGTTTTGCACAAAGGCGTAAAGATAGAGGTAGCTAGCCTTACCTTGCAGCCGTAGTCTTGCAGTGTCAAGTGGGAAGAAAACGGTCATTGCCGTCACACTCCCCTAAAAACATATAATCCTATACTGTCAAATGTATAATCCTATACTGTCAAATGTAGAGTCTTCAAATGTGAACGTTTGCTGATATCAGGCTAACCTCATTTATAGGCGATACCGGTTTGGCAGTATTGGCCTATCAGATAGCAATTTAAAGAAAAAAATAATACTGCCCCTTGTTTTCATGTAATGCAGAGAATCTGCAATAATTTACTGTAAAAAAGGCAATGCACATAAACAAAGTTTACTTACCGCTGCTCCTGCCATTGCATGCACCAAGCTTTCGTACGAGAAAACTTCAGCAAATCGAAAGTCTTCAGTGCTCATTTTGATTGCGGTAGATACAAATGTCAACTTGACAGTTTTGTTTGCATTCCACTATGCACAATAGCTAGGGAATAGAGATACCGTTTTTTTTTTCTTCAATTCAATCCAGAAAACAACTACGCAGCTGAACTCTTGTGATTGTTTCTCATAGACATTAACCCCGAATGCGCATCTTGCTCGTTTTACATCCAGGTCGTTCGTATAGCCAATGGTAGATATAGTCCCTTTTCCCAATAAGGTGATTGGGCAACAGGTGATGCCGCTTGTTCATTTGATTGGCTTTTCCTTTTGTCATTCAAACAAATGAAACAGCAGGTTTGCGTTCAGTATGGTTTTACGTTCTGGAACGCTCAATTGAACGGAAACGGTGCTGGACTGAATGACCAGGTGAAGAATGCTGATGGGTTTGTGTCATACTGTACTGTATTTTTGCTGCGGAACGCTGTCAGCATTGTCACTGCCCTTTAAATGCACTCAATACTTCAAGCTACACCCACCAAACGTACCTCAAAGTCTGTTCAAAACGTTTTGGGTAAACGTGTCGTTCAGTACAAACCGTTCCGCAACGTAGCAAACGTTCAAGGGAACTGAACGCATCTCAGTCCTGTCCAAAAGAAACGGTACCACAGATAGAACAATGGGTTAGTTATAAAACAAAAATGTGGACTAGGCTGCTGAAGGTAGGGAGACTCAATATGTCTGTAATGGAGCAAATGTAATGGCAAAACCACGTGTTTGATTTATTTGATCCCATTCAATTAATATGCCATTAATTCCGCTCCAGCCACCAATCTCCTGTGATTTGGAGTTACTTTTCTCTAAGATCTCTGGCTTGGTGCTTGTCCCACAATGTTTTCCAGTCGTCACAGTTACCACACCAAAGTCATAAACTCTGCCTATTTCTAAAATAAAGATTCTTAAAATGTGATTTTAAACATAAACCGTTTTAAAAATGTGTTTATATATTAAAAAATATTTAACTAGACAAGTCAGTTAAGAAAAAATTCTTATTTACAATGACGGCCTACCCCAGCCTCCTCTAACCCGGACGACGCTGGGCCAATTCTATGCCGGCCTATGGGACTCCCGATCATGGCCGGTTGTGATACAGCCCGGGATCAAACCAGGGTCTGTAGTAACGCCTCTAGCAGTGATGCAATGCCTTAGGCCGCTGCGCCACTCGGAAGCCTAACACTTAACTTTATGCCTAACACAAAACTTGAATTAAGACCAAAAAGCACATTTTGGTTTTCATACATTTTTATGAAAGCCAATTTTGACTTTGTGGCTGTGCTATCTAGTGATAACCATGTTTTCATTGTCTTGTTCATTCTACAGGCTAGCTACTACGTCGGTCTGTGTTCTGAATTCTAAACTTCTAAAATGTGCTCCTTTTCAGAAAAGGGTATGTTGTTTTGTGCATGTATATAATAAAGTCCACTACAAAATGTGCTTTCTGCAGCGAGAGAGCTCCCCGACCCACCACTACAGCCCTTACAAACACCCTCTGACATCCCATGATGTTCCAGCATCTATCCCCTCCTATGATGGAGAACGATCTATCTCTCTCTGTTCCCTCTCCCATTGTTTCTTTTTGATGAACAATTGTTTTTTTTTATTGAATCACCTAAACTGTAGTCAATCATCCTCCCATTGTTTCATTTGAGGCAACCTGTTTTTCTTAGCGAAAGGTGAAACCAGCATCTGGTTATCTGATATCCCACCCCCTCAGAATGGATCAGTTCCTTCAGTCTGTCTCATGTTGACAACGGAAGGTCGAGGTACTGGCTGCATCTATAGGTTAGAGAACCACGATGGAAATAAGTCAATACTTTTGTGTCATTGTCAATTATTTGATTTATGCACCTAGACTTTACAGTACGTGTTTTTAAAAATTATTTTTACAAGCCGAGAACTATGAACACACACATTTAGTAAAACATTACTCTCATTTAAGATATTATTTGTCAAACAATTCACTTTACTGTAGCTACAGGTGCTGTTCTCTAAGGTTGGTAGCCTGCCTCAGAACGTCTGCATATGCCTCAGTCTGAATCCACCTCATGCATGCTGCTTGACAATCAAACAGTTGAGATGACCGTGCGTGGTTTTGGGAGTTACTGGTTGGATCAGATGCCAGACTAGTGAGTATAAGTTTCACCTACTATTTCACCATCTTTATCCATCTGTGTAGGCCTAAATGGTGGTTTCCACTCACCACACCGGTTTCTCCAACAGTAAATGCTGCTACCAAATGCTGTTTTACTTTGATTATCATGATCAATCATTAATTAATAAACCATTTAATCAATCAAAATTGTTATTCCATTGTAAATTCTACAACACAATCAAATCTTACCTCCCTCACTAGAAGCACCAGCTGTCAGAGCAGCTCACAGCACCTGTAAATAGCACATTCAATCTACCTCATCCCCATACTGTATTTATTTATTTTGCTCCTTTGCACCCCAGTATCTCAACTTGCACATTCATCCTCTGCACATCCTACCATTCCAGTGTTTAATTGCTATATTGTAATTACTTTGCCACCACGGCCTATTCATTGCCTTACCTCTCTTATCCTACCTCATTTGCACATGCTGTATATAGATTTTCCTACTGTATTATTGATTGTATGTTTGTTTATTCCATGTGTAACTCTGTATTGTTGTATGTGTCGAACTGCTTTGCTTTATCTTGGCCAGGTCGCAGTTGCAAATGAGAACTTGTTCTCAACTAGCCTACCTGGTTAAATAAAAAATAACATTATCCGAGTCTTCATCCGAAATGGAACCCTATTGCTTACATTAGGCAAATTCAAATATGGACCTCGAACCAAGTTCCACTGCTAATTTTCATTCTTCCCCTCTAATCAGGGACCGATTTTGACCTGGGACACCAGGTGGGTTTTAGCTCATAAGTAGCGCAATATATAGGGAAAAAGAGTGCCACTTCGGTCTCATGCTGAGTCAGCCTCCCCGTTTCTCTCGGCCAGTCTATGCAGTATGCCGATTACAGTGTCACTTCAGCTAGTCTCTGCAGAAGGGTTTCCACTAGATTATATAGCCACAAAGTAAAAATTCATGAGAACAAAAATAAGCTTTTTGTCCTTAATTTAAGGTTTGGCATAATATTAGCAGTGTGGTGGTTAATGTTAGGTTTAAAATAACATTTGAAAATAGTAAAAATATCAAATAAAATTTATTTATATAGCCCTTCTTACATCAGCTGATATCTCAAAGTGCTGTACAGAAACCCAGCCTAAAACCCCAAACAGCAAGCAATGCAGGTGTAGGCAGGGTTTAGCCATAATTATGGCTTTGGGGCTATAGAAGTTAGAAACAACACTGCAGCAGGGCGATGACTGTCACTTCCTGTCTCTCTCGGCCAGCCTCTGCAGTAGGGCAATGACTGTGTCCTGTTTGGAGGAGAGCAGCTCCAGAGCTGTGGCCATCCTACTCAGGGACTCTGCCATGCGTGCCTCCCTCCTCTCGCGCCTCCTCCCCCGGGACTCTGCCCTGTTGCGACGGACCTGCTCCTCCTTGGCATGCCCCTCCTGCCTCCTCAGGAACTCCTGCAGCAGGGAGGTGCCTTCTTCTACTCGCTTCTGCTGCTGGGCCAGAAGGGAGGTAATGGAGGAGCAGGAGAAGCGACCGTGCTTCTTTCTGCGGAGGTGCACGCGGCTGAGGTTGGAGGGGATGTGACGGGAGGCAGGGAGCTGTGCGACCGGAGCAGGGGAGGGGTTTGGCTGTACAGGGTCTGTGTTATTAGCTATTCTGGGGGAGGGTGTGTCCAAAGGGTTGGATAGAGGGAGGGAGGAGCAGACAGGGGTGGGGAGGGATCTGACAAAGGTGTAGAGAGGGAGGGTGGAGGAAACTGGTGTGTGGAGTGGGAGGGAGGAGGGGACAAGGGTGAGTGTCCGAGTGCAGGCAGTGATGAGGTTGCCATGGGGAAGGAGAAGGGGCTTCTGCTCTGTTTTGGTGGTTTCTGTGGCGACGTTCACCTTAGGGATGCTGGTTACTAGGGTAGGGCTGCTAGTGGTCTCCGCGCCGATGGTGTCACCAAGCATGGCATCCATCATCTTATGAGAGAGAGACACACAAAGAGAGATGGAATGTTGAGATAAGAGGGTCTTGTGCGGCTTGGGCGGCTTACAACAATCTTGTTTCTTACTTTCATAGTACACCCACAATGTCACTAGAATTGTTGAGCATTCACCAGAAGACCACAATAACAACATTTAACAAAATGAATAGACGGCTGCCTGACAACGTCACAAAAATGATGCGTGAGCAACGCAGGAGTAGAAGGCTGTGCGTTGCTGTGATCCTGAATAGCCAGACAGCAACAATGACAGGAAACTGCCATGTGGGGAATCGTAGGTGGCTTGTTTCAGTTAATTGTATCTTGTCCTTGATAGCATTTCTTGTTTGAAGGTGTTTTGACTTATACCACGTCAGCTCAAATTTGCTAGCTAGCTAACTGACAACTGTCACAATGTATTTGAGGGACAAAAAGTGCTTACGGTGCAAATGCATGCATGTTTTCAATAAACATTTGGAGACTAAATACAGTTTCAATAATCCTATGATTCTAAGCCAACCATGTCTGTTTTGCCCAGAAGAGCCACAAGCATTGGTTTTCTTGCTAAACAACACAAGTCTATTATTATAAAACAAACAAGTACCTCAAAGTACTCCCAGGAGGTTCTGGCCTGGCCGGTCTCCCGGCCTCTGTATTTGACCCTCTTATAGGTGACGATCAAGTTGTTCCACTTGCGGCGGATCTTCTCAACGGGGAGACAGTGACCCTGCTCCTCCAACTCCTTCTGCACGCTCTGGAAGAGCTGCGAACGCTCCCGGGTCCCATACAGGCTCCAGCGGCGCCCCACTGCTTCGATCAGGTACACGATGGCCTGGTAGGAGAACTCTGGGGACACCTGGGGAGGAGGCCGAGGAGTCGGGAGGGTCATGACTGGGGCTGAGGAGGAGAGATGTTTAATAAGTACTGTAAGTCCAGAGCATCTGCTAAATTACCAAAATGTAAATCCTCTCATGACAGAGGTAACCATACAAAATGTTATCGACCAGCTTGCCAGCATGCACAAGAGATTTGGTTCTGGGTGTTGCAGATAAATGGTACATCTACAGTAGGTGCTTAGACCAGGAAATATAGGAAGGGGTAGTTCGATTCATTTTATGATCCCTCTCTATTTTACTCCACCTCTATCTTTAATTGGAAGAATAGGACTCACCTGGAGCGATCTTTAAGATGGTTTTGCCATCTGCAGAAGTAGAGGAAAAGAAACGGTCAGCACTCACAGGATCTAGTGGACAGAAAGAAAGAGGCAGATGCCACATGCAAAACAGTCAAATAGAGCAAATATTTTTGCGATAGCTCATAATGTCAATACAATTCTGATATTTCATTATGGATTGCACTAATGTTTCTAAAGTGTGCAGACTTTTTCCTGTTTCTCCAGGTTTGCCTTCTGCGTCCAGTACGTTCACTACTCAGCTCTGGCTGTGCGGTAGATTCTGCCTAATGTCTAATAGTAGTTCTAAAGTTAAAGTTCCTGTGAGACAAGACGGAAAAATATTCCATGTCTGTCTGATTATACAGTACCAACAACTTACACAGTACGATGGGTTTGGTGGTCGTTTTAGTTGCCAGCCGCCCATGCTGTGTTGAATACCCTGCATGGTCTTCTATTGGACCGCCTTCTCCCGGAGAAATATCGTGACGAGCTGCAGACTCGGAGCCTCTTTTGCCTGAAAGCAGCGGAGATGATTCGTCTTCTTCGTCAAAGGACTCGGAGTCTTCACTTTTCACAGTGATATTCAAAGACATTACCGCGTCTACCAAGCGCACTTTCTTGGCTATAGTATGGAATCGCTCGACCCCGTCTAAATAGGCTGCCTATGTGGTTGTTTCTCTCAATGCTTATGAGAAGGAAAAAGTTTTAGTCTCTCAATTAGATATAAAGAAATTCGCCTACAAACCCCAACATCAGCTACTATTGCAGTATTTGCATTCTCGGACCTGTAGCTTTACAACAAGATGAAGAGAAATGGCTGCGTATTTCACCAAGCAGGTCTGCGCAACGCTGCTGCGCAGCTCTGGGCAGGGATTCGCTGCTGGCAATTGTGGTGACGTGTGCTAGCGTGCGCAGGCCCTGCACGAGTGCAGAGACGTAACGCAGACGATGCCGAAGCTGCCCTGAAGAGGGCGCTGCTGCTCTGTCTGATGATATTCTCTTCAAAATAAGCACATTCTGGTAGGCTACACACAGTCAAACAAGTAGACATACAGTACGTTGTACAATGTTTTAGAAAATCTTTGGTGACATTCTATGTATTTTGTCTTTAAAAAAATATATAATTTAATATTTCATATAATAAATATATTCAAATACAATGCATTTTTTTACACTGCAATATCATATGAACACTTCTGGGTTTAGGCATCATTTTATATATATATATATATTTTAAACAATTTGTTAACATAATCTCTCTAGTCTAAGTGGACAGCGGTAACTCTGAGGTTCAGCACCACTGGACAGCTGAGGTCTCAGAGAATCCAACTCTGTGGAGAATCCCTGGACATAAATCCAGTAAAGCTTAACCAGAAGTAAGACATCTAGAGGCCTGGAAGGTAACAACTTACATGAGAAGTTTGGAGTGACATTCACTGTATGAAATGCAATGTTATCACCATCATTCTATTTCAATGGTTATCACACACCAATTCCGACTGCTAGAATGAATGAAAGGAATGAATAAAGTGACTAGATCGATGACAGTGAATAATGTACATGCATGGAAAATAAGATTTGTACAATTTGGTGTACAAGTCTGTATGAATGCTGTAGTGGCTTCCTTTCCTCTTTACCATAGCCACTGCCCAAGCCTGATACGGGGTTGTTTCGTATGCATACAGTCCACACTCAACGTTTCCAAACGGCCAAACATTCAATGAGATCCAGGGATATGGTGCAACAAAAAATGTTTATTCTTCTTTTATCTAACAAAATTATTCTCCAATCAACTTAAAGCATAGATTACTTGATATGGCAAATGCATAATATGATCTGTCTGTATGGTCAAAAAACTATACCGCTCCCGCGTCTAGCAAGGACTCCCTCCCCCGAAGGCCCAACTTCCTGCCTTTATACTAACACAATTCACAATTCACTTTTCACAGTGATATTCAATGACATTACGCACTTTCTTGGACCGCTCATGTGCCTATGTGGCTGTTTTAGTCTTTCAATTAGATATAAAGAAATTTGCCTACAAACCCAACATAAGCCACTATTGCAGTATTCGCATTATCGAACCTGTGGCTTTACAACAAGCTGAAGAGAAATGTCTGCATACTTTACCAAGCATGTCTGCGCAACGCTGCTACCCAGGGGATTCGCTGTTGGCAATTGTGGTGCTGCCCAAGCTGCCCTGAAGAGGGCGCTGCTGCTCTGTCTGATGATATTCTCCTC
Organism: Salvelinus fontinalis; assembly: GCF_029448725.1. NCBI lineage: Eukaryota > Metazoa > Chordata > Actinopteri > Salmoniformes > Salmonidae > Salvelinus > Salvelinus fontinalis. The sequence continues at coordinate 2,210,170 of NC_074698.1, forward strand.
AACAGAACCACATTCTGGTAGGCTACACAAAGTCAAACAAGTATACCTACAGTATGTTGTACAATGTTTTGTAAATTCATTAGTTTATTTTTGACAGAATCCCTGGACATAAATCTAGTATGGCTTAACCAGAAGTAAGAGGCCTGGAAAGTTAGCAAAGCAACATTTGCTGTATGAAATGCAATGTTATCACCATCCTTCTATTTCAATTATTATCACACGACCATTTTTAACTGGTAGAACGAATGAAAGAAATTAATGAAAGGACTAGATGGAAAATAATGTACATGCATGGAAAATAAGATCTGTACAACTTGGTGTACAAGTCTGTATGAAGGCTGTATGAAGGCTGTATAGAAGGACCAGGGCATGGTGAATATTCCCCGTTGTCTCATAGTGAGATAACAGTACAGACTTGATGAAGGCTCTACTGGCTATTGGATGCAGCTGGATGCTGAAGTTGGATGCTGAATGTACTCTTGAACTCTCTCTCAAATAGATCCTTCAATCTTTCGCCCATTTCACGGAACTCTGCATTATCCTTCAGGAAACAAAAGACACACACATTTGTATAGCAAACATAATAAACAAACTAGAAATGCAATAAACATAACTCATTTAGCCTAATGCACCTTTGTTATGGATTAAACAAAGGCACATTGTTAAGGTGTTATTCGTGCATTCAAGCACAAGTAAAGTTGACGAGCGTATTTCCAAGATTTTCTTTCAAAATGTTAGCCCTGAGTCTTCACATTGGATACTGCAGTAATGCAGTCTTACCCTGTTAAATGTGGCACAGTTGGTGAAGATAAGCAACACGTCAGCCACAAAGTGTTGCACTGTTTTGTAGAGATTCTGCTGCAGCTTCTCCACAACCCTGTCCAGCCACATCGGAGTCTTTATCACACTGGTGTAGTTTCTCACCTGTCAATGGAACACACAGACGGAGATATATGTGAACTATGACACACGCACAGAGAGCGAGAGAGAACCAAGCAAACTTACATTGATGCAAGGATCTGTCACAAAGATGTTGTCCTCGTCCGCTTTGTACAGGCGCAGCAGGAGGTACTGGCATTCCTGTCGGAGTAAACGTGACTGGTCAGAGATTGTTTACATTTAATTCTGAATAATTATTTCATGTCAAGTATATAGTGATGCCCATAATGGACAGACAGACGGATAGGTTGAGTAATTGATTGATTGAAGGAAGTTGGTGGCAATTGGCCCAATTGTAGCAGTCATTAATACAGGCTCCTTACCAGTAGGTGGTCAGAGATTCGGCAGGTCAAGGCTTCCTGGTAGGTAATTTGTTTGGGGTAGCGCCACAACTGACTGGCCCCCAGAACACAGAATGTACACATCCACGTACGATTATCCCTGTGATAACACACATTTTAATAGTGCACAAATTAGCTGACAGCTAAGTTTACCTACACAGAACAAACAGACCTCTCTTGTATCAAATGTATTTATCTTACTCTCTCTCTCTCATCAACCCTCAACAACTCTTCTCACCCCAGGATAGCATCATCCACATTAGGAAGATGACATCTTTGATGGAAGGAGCGAGGACACTTATCACAGCATATCACGCTGCCCTGGCTTCTACAGATGAAGCAGTCGTCATCGTTGTCTTCATCATGCTGCCAAGACAGAGAAGAGATTGGTTAGCAATCAAGCACCAACTTCATGTTTGTGTGTTAACGAATTTCGTACAGATTGGTTTCCTACACCCTCGTGTGTAAAACAAGGAGACTCCTTATCACCGATTCCGTCTGCTATGTTTGTTAATGATTTGGCCAAATAAATTAAACAGTTAAATACTGGAGTAAGATATGATGTTGAAATGCGGATTATATTATTTTGATGGCAGAAACTGAACAAGACCTGCGGAAAATGTTATAATGTGCAGTCAATTGGTGCAAAAGATGGAGAATCATGATTTTTATTTATAATTTTTTGTAATGCATTTTAGAAATCCAAGTACTAAGATAAGTTTCAGTTTTGTGGTGGTGAAGAAATTCTTGAGTTTACTTGCAATTATAAATATTTGGGTCTTTATTTTGATGAACATACTGTATGACCTTTCAATACGGCACATCTGCCCTGGCTGACTCAGCATGTAGAGCTTTTGGGGGGATTTATAGGAAAAACAGAAACACTCAAAGATATTGGTTATGCCTTATATTCCAAACTTTATCAGACGTGTGTGTCCTGTTCTGGACTATTCAGCAAGTGTGTGAGTTGCTAAGAGGTATCTCAAAGGAGTACTTATTTTTTAGGTGTCCACAAGTTTGCACCTATACTGGCAATAACTGGGGACATTGGCTGGGAACCCTATGAGGTGAGATGGAAGGCGTGTATGGTGAGACTTTGGAATAGACTGTTGGATATGCCGATTGCCAGAAAAGTTTTTCAATGGGATCTCTTCACAGGAGGAGCCTGTGCAACCGAAATGTCGGACCTTTTCCAGCTGTCTGACTGAAAACATTTGTACAAAAAACTAATTAAGGGAGACATAGACACTAATAAAAAACAACTGATGATGCAATATGAAATGAAATAGGTGGGGGAGGTTAATCATAAACCCAAATCGTGTGTGAGAGATACAGTATATTATGTACAACCTACCTAAAAGCAAGACATCATTACGTGTAAGATCAGGGATATTGCCCCCTGCGTATTGAAACAGGTCGGTATAATGGTGAAATGGATGAGGAAAGACTATGTAACTATTGTGACCTTGAAGAAATAGAGAATAACATTAATTTTGTCATCTATTGCACTTTGCACCACAATATATCCACTTTCCTTATTCCAGAAAGCCCACCAGATATACCCTGGAAATATGTGGCTGAGCGATGAGGAGAAACTTAAATGTTTTTTTGTCCATGGTGTATTTCTGTTTGCTGAATTTTTTGATAAAGCCTGGAATAAAAGAAAAAGGGCGACCTATACCTACATTCTAAAAGTATTTAACTCCTATATAGCAAAGTGCACGTGTGTGTCTGTAGGCCTGTCTCACACTTGAATCTTCTCATGTGCGAGACCGGGTTTAAATACCTTCTGTTGAATTTTCCTCAATTTATTTTTTATAATTTTTACTGATCGGGGGTTATTATTATTATTGCTTGGATAACCTTATCTACTATTATGTACTGATTTCTTTTTTCATTATTTATGCGGTGCGCACTTCGCAGAACACCAGAAGAATTATCACTGAATTATCACTGTGAATCATTGAAATGTTTGTTATGTGTCAATTAATCCTGTAAGGCACAGGTGTCAAACTCATTCCACGGGGGCCGAGTGTCTGCGGGTTTTCGCTCCTCCCTTGTACTTGATTGATGAATTAACATCACTAATTAGTTAGGAACTCCCCACACCTGGTTGTCTAGGGCTTTATTGAAAGGAAAAACCAAAAACCTGCAGACACTAGGCCCTCCGTGGAATGAGTTTGACACCCCTGCTGTAAGGGATGGGTTGCCAACTGATGATTACACACGAAAATGTCATTCATTCATTCCGTATACAGTAATGTTAAGAAACATCTTGGAATTTCATTTTTACAACTGAAGCATTCGTTTAACCAATGTGATTGGCTGATTGGTAAGTGGGTGCCACCATGTTCCCGAGGGTCGAGGGGGAAACTTACCCGGTCTTTGACCGTGGAGCAGCACAGCTTGCACTTACACAGGAGAGAGTGGATGTGCAAGAACTTACTCTGAAAATTAGAAACAAACAAATACAGTAGTAGAAGTAATAAAATGTTTTTGAAGGGAAATGTTTTCATCACAGGTCCTTAATGACCTGCCAGACTATCTTAAGCCATTCCTGGTACTGTAGGTTGGTAAGTGCCAAACACACATCTTCTGTCTCTCTCATCTCTCTTCCTCTCTCTCTCTCTCTCTGTTCTCTTTCCCTCTGTACCTCGATGAGGACGCTGAGTGGTTTCCCGTCACACTGGATGTCTTTCTTCCAGGAGGGATCTTCCAGAGCTGACCCCTCCGTCACAAACTTCACCGGGGTCATCCAGCACAGCTCGGTACGGATGCTCTTTCCACACGACCCTGGGGCAACAAAGAAGATAAGGGCAAAAGGAAAAACTCAAATTAAACCCTATCATAACCCTAGTATAAATCCAATATGGGTCACTACAGCTGACCAGAGTGACATAGGGCTATGGAAAAAGAACCTGTAGCGTGTTATCGAAAATAGCTAAAATTGGGTAATTTACTTAACTTTATTACGTTTATTTTTGCAGGGACATTTTCATTAAAAGTGCCAGTTTTAGCCAGTCAGCTAATTTTCAACCGTAGTCGCTGGGCAGTACAGACAGACAATGAGCACATACAGAGCAGAGAGCAACATATGACAACTAACACTTAGTACGCAGACAGACAGAGCAATGACACAAAAAGCAACCAAACAAAAGAGAGAAAATTAAAAAACAATATCTACACACCTCACAAACTACAGACAAGGTTGTGTGTTGCACAGTTGCGTGTGTCTGAAGGCAGTGAGTTCCAGACATGGGAAGCTCTCACAGTGAAAGCCGTCTGACTGAAGATGCTTTTCCTTAAGGGAACTATACAGTCACATCTCATGGCAGACCTTGTGGATCTGCTGAAATGGGTTTTCTGCTTGATAAAAGCACTAAGTGGGGGCAGTATTTGAGGTGCAGCCAGAGAAAGAGGGTTGACAACATGTAAAAGTGTCTCCAGTACCTCCAATAGTTTTGGAGACATGGCAATAGCTATAGGATTTTCTTATGTTTATTAAAACTCCTTATGGCTGCAGGGGCAGTATTGAGTAGCTTGGATGAAGGGTGCCCAGAGGTGCCCATAGTAAACTGCCTGCTCCTCAGTCCCAGTTGCTAATATATGCATATTATTATTAGTACTGGATACAAAACACTCTGAAGTTTCTAAAACTGTTTGAATGATGTCTGTGAGTATAACAGAAATCATATGGCAGGCAAAAACCTGAGAAGAAATCCAAATAGGAAGTGGGAAATCTGAGGTTGGTCGATTTTCAACCCAGCCCCTATTGAATACACAGTGGGATATGGATCTGTTTGCACTTCCCACGGCTTCCACTAGATGTCAGCATTCTGTAGAACCTTGTCTGATGCCTCTACTGTGAAGTGGAGCCGAAGGAGACAGGAATTAGTCAGGTCTGCCATGAGGTGACTATGCTCTGACCATGCGCGTTCACATGAGAGGGAGCTCTGTTCCATCGCACATCTGAAGTCAATGGTATTCTCCAGTTGGAACGTTATTCAAGATTTATGTTAAAAACATTCTAAAGATTAATTCAATATATCGTTTGACATGTTTCTACTGACTGTTACGGAACTTTTTGTCATTTCGTCTGCTTTTAGTGAACGCGCTTCCTGACTTTGGATTTGTTTACCAAACACGCTAACAAAAATAGCTATTTGGACATAAATGATGGACATTACCGAACAAAACAAACATTTCTTGTGGAAGTGGGAGTCCTGGGAGTGCATTCCGACAAAGATCAGCAAAGGTGAGTGAAGATTTATAATACTATTTGTGAGTTTGGTTGACTGCACAATTTGGCGGGTAACTGTATGGCCTCCTTTTGTAGCTGAACGCTGTTCTCAGATTATTGAATATTGTGCTTTTGCCGTAAAGCTTTTTGAAATCTGACACAGCGGTTGCATTAAGAACAAGTGTATCTTTAATTCAATGTAAAACATGTATCTTTCATCAAAGTTTATGATGAGTATTTATGTTATTTGACGTGGCTCTCTGCAATTTCTCAGGATATTTTGGAGGCATTTCTGAACATGGCGCCAATGTAAACTGAGGATTTTGGATATAAATATGAACTTTATCGAACATAACATATATGTATTGTGTATTATGAAGTCCTATGAGTGTCACCTGATGAAGATCATCAAAGGTTAGAGATTAATTTTATCTCTATTTCTGCTTTTTGTGACTCCTGTCTTTGGCTGGAAAAATGGCTGTGTTTTTCTGTGATTTTGTGGTGACCTAACATAATTGTTTGTGGTGCTTTCGCTGTAAAGCCTATTTGAAATCGGACACTTTGGTGGGATTAACAACAAGATTACCTTTAAAATGGTATAAGATACATGTATGTTTGAGGAATTTTAATTATGAGATTTCTGTTGTTTGAATTTGGCGCCCTGCACTTTCACTGGCTGTTGTCATATCATCCCGTTAACGGGATTGCAGCCATAAGAAGTTTTAAACCTTGAGACAATAAAATATGTACCTGATGCAAACCGATCCTTATGTAGCATTCCATTGATGGCTCCACAGGTGACTTTGAAGACACACTTTTTCACAACACCATGGCTGACTCCTGTACTGCTCTCTCCTCCAGCAGTATTTGCTTGCTCTCCTCTCTCTCCTTCCTCTCTTTTCTGCCTTTCTTCTTCTTCCTCCTCTTCCTCCTCACCATCATCCTCCTCAGATTCTGAAGTAAAGATAAACAAAGACGTTTTGGGTCAAAAACCTTATAGCAACAAAAGCACATGGTTAGAGTGACATCATCCCCTTCCTTTACCAGATAGTCATGTCTAAAGGATTCAGAAAGATTCCATTGAGTTGTGATTGGTGTACACACCTGTGATTGAGCCCGCTGATTGGTTTGAGGGAAACAGTGCTCTCTTGGTGGCCTAGAAAGGAGAAAATAGACAGAACAGTTGTACATATATCAGTCACATAATAGACTCTTTATCTAATATGGTAAGGTCATGGACAAAGAAAATGATCATTGGTCAAAGTATGATTACGCCCAAGAAATATAAATTCATGCCCGTATAAACATCCCAATATTGACGGCTAAGGCTAAGCCGTTATCAGGCTTAGATGTTGCAATAAAACTGAATCATGACTAACATTCATAAACAACATGTATTCAGATGCTATGACGATGCAGCATTTTCTTTGCATTTTCAATGGTCCCACATCTTTCCATGCCCAGTATGGTATAAGCATCTACTTAGAAAAGCCGAATTGCCATGATGTGTTACCATTCTATTAATTCGTGGGGACCTGGATTATATTTGGTTGATAAAGGCAAGGATAGATTTTTTTATACAGTTATTATAAAGTCATTTTTACATAGAATGATGTGGGTGAACTGTTATATAGATATACAGTATGATGTGGATGTAGTAAGCATTTGAGGGCATTTGTACAACTAAATAGTCTAATTAAATTTGGCTGTTAATCCAGATGATGTGGTATATTGAAAGATTGGTCTCATACCTGTGCACTCTTTCTTCTTTTAAAGTCTGGTGGAGTTAAATGGCCTTCCTGAAGTGGGTAGGATGGTGATGGGAGGGGGTAGAGAAAGGGAGACAGACATTGCTTTTTAGTGTTGAATGACTGAATGGCATATCAGTGAAATACCTGTACAGTTAGTTTCTTTACAGAAAAATAAAAAGGGTATAATGTATAGCTATAGTTTGTTGCTCCGTCTGGCCCAATTTTCTGGTATATGTAATGATAAACCGATATGCTGTGGTAAGATTAGGGGAGACCTGGGGTGGTTGCCTCACGGGTTGGTTGTCACAGTGCTAATTACTACCAATCTAAATGGCGCTGTGTAATGTTTAAGTTAAAATGTGTGAATTCTTCAAAAGAACTCATTCACCTGGTCAATTCATGTCAGCATGACAAAACATTGAGGTGAGGGGAATTTATGTTTCGTATAGGTACAAGGGGGGAAAAAAGTGTGATATTTCTTCGTAATGTTTTAATTATGGGAGTATCCATGAGTACGTATGTTTGTTGAAAATAGGAAAGGGAGAGCTATATTTCAAACCTATTTCTGAGTCCCTAGGTCAAGCTACATGAACTAGCATCTTAAATTATTTAGTCATTATCACAGGGCCATTTACTTATGGCCCTGCCGACATCGAACGACAAAAAAAATAAAATCTATGAACTAAAAAATATTCCACTTTATTTGGAATGGCAAGCAAGGCAAAATTAAACATGCCTATTTATATAACGAATATGAATTCGGAGGGCTGAAATGATTAAATATTAAAGCATTGAACCTATCTGTCACATGGATGACGCTGGAGAGACGAAGCATGTAGGGGGAGTCAAACATTTAATATATAACGGACATGGAACGAGACAGGAACAGCGTCAGCATACAAGAAAACAAAGACAAAAAACAATCAATGCAGAAGCGGGGAACAGAGCTGGGGAACTGACAAATATAAGGGGAGGTAATAACAGGTAATGAGTGAGTCCAGGTGAGTCCAATATCGCTGATGCACGTGACGAGGGAAGGCAGGTGTGCGTAATGGATGATAGGAGTGCGTGACGACGGGAGGAGGAGGCGGGAGCAGCAGACGTGACACTCTCACTAAAGGCTTCAGTCATACAAAAATGGTACTTAAATTAGTAAGAATGGCTCACCCCATGTTAAAAAAAGCTATTTTCCCTTTATTCAGATTACAACCTCTCACGTTTGGTTATTTGAAAATAAAATCATCTCCAGAATATCCCTATTTTTAAAACAGGCTATAGAAAGCTGGTTGCAATTTCACTTTAAAGAATCAGAAAAGACAGAACAAATATTATAACAAATTTTATGGTTAAACTCAAATATAGTAATTGGTAATTAAAAAATATATATAATCTGTGTTAATGATATCATAAATATGACTGTTGGCGTTATGTCACACGTGCAGCTAACAAAAATATATGGAAATGTCTGCTCTTTCCAAAATTACAACCAACTGAGTGCAGCATTACCACAAAAATGGAAGAGGCAAGGGGAAGGGGAAGGGGAAGAAGATAAGGAAATTGTCTGTCGGCCCTACATTAAAGACCAAACTTGGTTAAAGAGAATTGTGATTTTAAAAAAGTATATCAGTTTCATTTAAGGACCAAAACATTTTTAGTTGCACCATGCAGGACGCAAAATAGTTGGGAAGAGATTTTCAATGTGCCAATTCCATGGCACGTGGTTTATGAACTGATACACAAAATAACACTGTATTAAAATGGTAGGAGTTTTTCCATTTAAATTAATATACAAAATTCTTGCAACCAATAGAATGTTATGTGTATGAGGGATACAACCAATCCCAGTTCTTCAGATTTTGCTGCGAAGAGACAGAATCATTAGATCACTTGTTTTGGTACTGCCCATATGTAGGGCGGCAGGTAGCCTAGTGGTTAAGAGCCCTTGTCGATGTGCCCTTGAGCAAGGCACTTAACCCTAATTGCTCCGGTAAATCGCGCTGGATAACAGCCTCAGTTAAATGACGTAACTGTAGCTTGTTTTCGGTTGCACGTTTAGGAACGGCTGAAGAATTGCAACATTTACCTGGAACTAAACCTGCAAATAGCAGTGCTGGGTGACTTGAAAAGCCATAGTCAATCGATAAATAATATAATAATACATTTAGTAAAAATGTTCATCTTTAATTTACATTCTGTAGAAACTATGAGAATATAAAGGTTCAGAGCTTTTGTGAAACATTACAGCACAGTTGAAAAATGTATGGACATTAGAGATAGATGGGAGGGGTTGCGGGTAGCTGAAGGGTCGGACAAAAACGAACAAAAAGATATCTAATGCAAAACATACCATGTCCGTAAAAAGTATATAGTATGTATACGCTAGAAGTAGAAGCCTAAGTATTGTTGTCCATTATTTTACTACGGGAGGCAGGGGCGAAAATCTGATATCAACTTTGGAGGGGACAAGTACATGACATTTTCTCAAGAGCAAATTCCTGAGGGGGACACCAAAAGTAACACATATCCTACATTGTAATATGTTAAATGTATATTGAGGATCCATAATTACTACTACTGGATAATTGATAGGTAGTTAACTGAAGGGTTGTCCCAACTTGTTCAAATGTTTACATCGTTATAATACTACTAATAATAATAGTTATAGCAGTGTTCCTTATCATTCCAGTATGTATTTACAACCAGCAATACCAAGAAAGGCCAGTAGGTGGCAATGGTACTGTACACTGTGTATGGGTGCAGTTTTCGTAAATACAATGAACATGGTGCGATCTCATCTAAAATAATCTCCATTGAGAACCCTCACAGAGTTGGTCTCAGTATTGAATTGACCTTTTAATTAGACTTTTTCTGATACATTTATATAGTCATTAAATATCTGCCACTGGCCTGAGTCTTCTACAATAGCTTTACAAGAACAAAAAGCTCAAAATAAGTACAGTTCTAAAAGCGAAATAACTACTTCAATGAATAACTCCAATAAATCAACCAAAATGTCCTTCTAAAATACATATTTATTGTTCAGTCAGTGTCTCACCTCTTCAAACAGCAGCTATGGACAAGTATGTCACACAAAGTACGCAATTTTAAATAAAATAACATAAAATAAATAATTAGTAAGTGTACTGTCATGTACTAAAAACGAAAAACTGCAAACTACTAAACAAAATAACAAATATCATACTATACACCAGGGGTTCTCAAACAGGGTTCCGTGGACCCCCAGGGGTCCCTGGTGTAATTGCAAGATGTCCGTGAAATAAAAAAGTGTAATGAACGTATTCAGCACAAGGATTCCAGTAACTTTACATATAATATAGAGGGGTGGAGGTCCCTGAGGACCACTCAAAACCTTGCCCAATACCCGAAAAAGGTTGAGAACCACTGCTATACACACTACTGAACAAAAGAACCGAACATATGTTTGCTGGTTTCAATGGATCTAACAAATTGCTGGCAGATATTTTCCCTCTTGAGACTGTCCAGCCTGTCTTTATGTACATTACAGACAACTACGCCGTTCAGTCTCTCTTGGCCCATGCTGGCCCGTAGCCAAGTCTTCAACCTGCGGAGTGCACTGAAACTCCTCTCAGCCTCACATGAAGACACTGGCACCACAAATAAAATTCTGATCAGCACCTCAACTTGGTCAACCCCCGCACCTCCCCTGAAAGCCTCCTGAGGACCTCTGCTGCCTCTCCACTGCTGCTACAGGGGTATTTGTTGCGAAAGAGAGGCAACCACACTGAAAGAGAATCTATGTTCAGCTCAGGGTACTGATCTAGAGACTCATCCAACTCCTCCATGAGAAGCGCTCTTTCCAACTTTTGCAGGACTTTTAGACTGTCCTGGTCAAAACGGTCGCCAGCAAATCGTCTTGAGTGTGACTCAATGGATTCAATGGAGTCAATCAATGTTGTTCCTTTCTCATACAGTGCAAGGTAGCTTTTGTCATTTCTCTTGCCCCTAAGTGATGACCGCACACACTCGACTGCAGCCTGCATACCAGAGAGTCTGAGTTTTCTTCTGCAGTGAAATGTTTAGACATTCAAGCTCTCCAAGAACAGCAGAGGCAAGTGTGACTTCAGCCTTTGCTGAAGTGCTCGAATAAGCCACTGGCAGTTGAAGCTGTCTTGGATGCAGTTTTTGCCATCTCCTCTAGGCTGCTTAGTACCTGCTCATGCTGCCCTAGCACAGCTCTAATAGCAGTTTTCCGCACAGTCCACCTTGTTGAACATAGGGGTTTCAGGGTGGTCAGATTTGTATCTTTGGAAAATGGGATCATCCTCTTCTGCCCTAAGTTTTAAAAGCTGGTATAAATTCCCACTGTCATCTGTGTGGCCTCTAAAGGCTTGTCCCTGTCTTACTACATGCTGCACTGAACTAACCATTTTCATCAAGCAATGCCTCGCGTCCTCCTGCTCTTTACCCCATGCGCTGGATAACTGAACACTGATTGGATTTAGTTGGTGTGCTGTTACAGTTACAAAGTGGTGGTGGGTTTGGCAGTTTTGATGTGCTGTGAATTTTTCAATGGCTTTTCACCAGTTCCTAAATTCTGCACTAATGAAGGCAGCATCCGCTCTTTGGCCAAAAGATGGCTGGCTTGAAAACCTGTCACGACTTCCCCCGAAGTCGGTTCCTCTCCTTGTTCGGGAGATGTTCGGCGGTCGGCGTCGCCGGTCTTCTAGCCATCGCCGATCCACCTTTCATTTTCCATTTGTTTTGTCTTGTCTTCCCACACCTGGTTCCAATTCCATAATTACATGTTGTGTATTTAACCCTCTGTTTCCCCCATGTCCTTGTCTGGAATTGTTGATTGCAAGTTTGTGCACGTTATGTCTGGCGTGCAAAAGTTTTTAACCACTGTATTTATTTATTGTTTTTGTTCACGTGATTTTTATTATTAAACTGCGCCTGTCACGTTCTGACCATAGTTCTTTTGTGTTTTCTTTGTTTTAGTGTTGGTCAGGACGTGAGCTGAGTGGGCATTCTATGTTGTGTGTCTAGTTTTCCCGTTTCTGTGTTTGGCCTGATATGGTTCTCAATCAGAGGCAGGTGTTAGTCATTGTCTCTGATTGGGAACCATATTTAGGTATCCTGTTTTCTGTTGGGGTTTGTGGGTGGTTATTTTCAGTCTTTGCGTGTCTGCACCAGACAGAACTGTTTTGTTTTGTGTTATTCTCGTTTATCGTTATTTTGTTTTTTTGTTTAACGTATTCTATTCAAATGGACACTTTTCACGCTGCGCCTTGGTCCTCCTCTCTTCCTCCATACGACGAACGTTACAGCGCCGTTGTAACACAGTCTTTGCTCTCCTTGGCACTCATTACAAAACCCTTGGCTACAGTGAAAACACAACACTCCTTTTATTGATGGATTTTAATGTAGCCAGGGGAAATTGCAAAACCATTTCTCTTGAAATGTCAACACTCTGTTGGCAAGAGTTTGCGGTTCTATAAATTGTAGGTGTGGCTGATATGGTTTTGTGCCATCACTGAGGTAACTGGACAATGCTGTGCCACTGTCCCCTATACTGGTGCTGCTGGCAACAAGGTTGAAACCTGGTCCTGCCGTGGTTGACACTGTCCTCTGAAGTCTCTCTCCCTGGCCATTTCCATTTCACCACCCTCACTGACTCACAGTCTGTCTCCTAGAAAATAAATAAGGTGTTTGCCATACTCCTAACTACCGGTACCCAAAACTACACAATTAATCAAACATCAATACCATTGCCTTAAAAAATCTTAGTTCAGTCACCAGTTTAAGTTGAGAGTGGGGGTATTCATGGCATTGTCCAACTATGTCCCCATTTTACAAGTCCAAAAAAGAGAGAACCTTTCATAATGTTGCCAAACAGACTCAACAAACTTACCTGAGACTCCCTGTCTCTGCCAGTCTGTCCCTGCCTATCTGTCCCCAGCTCTGCTGTCTGTGTGCCATCTCATGCCTGCTCTGCCTAATGACACATTTGAAACATTTCCATTAGTATTTCACTTCTTTCTTGTGAACATTTGATCAACTAGTATATGAGATATTAGGCTACTAGGGTTGTTACTTAGCGTTTTGGTGTACTGAAAATTGTTCTGATGTCCATCTTTTTTCTGCCATTTTTCACACACAGTGAGCAAGTTATTTACAGTAGGAAATGTCTATCATCTATTATCATTCTATAATGGGCTTCGATCTACAAGGTTTGCTAGCTAGTCAGCTAGCAAATGTGAAACGGATTGCAGTGACAAGGGTTGACAGCTGTATGAGTTCACCATTTACACAACGTATTGCTGCAACCTTTTGTAATTTGAATATAGTTTATGCTTTCGTTTTATATTGGCTGGCTTTCCACAATAGCTGAATTTGCTGAGCTAGCAAGCACCAATTCCATTTTTGTGGTGTTTGCTATAATCTTTGCTATTGTCAGTTTACTCCAAGATCGGCACACAGGCGCTTCAAAGTCCCGTAGCGACAATTTAGCTTTTGCAACGAGACCATTAAAGATATTTAAGACAATGGTAGAAGAGTGTAGTTCTGTTCAGTTTGGACTTCAGTTTATCGCTAACCTTATCACAGGAACTTCGAAGCACTACAGCTGCATGCTGATCTTGGAATAAACTGACCATAGCAAAGGGGGGGGGGGGCTAAACTGGTTAAGCTTCCTTAGTGTCCGTCAAGTTTTTATTCTGAGAGTTTGAACCTAACACCCGAAAACACTTCCCATTTGCCCAATTTCTTTTCATGACATTCCCCCCCAATGTCAGTACTAATGCAATTCCATAAAATACACAATATGAGCAGCATCAGATTAGCAAAAAATAAAATAGCACATTATCAAAATAGGTTGTCGCATGGTAGCCTTTAGCCTAGCGTATTTACTTCACACAAAGTCGGCATGAATTCAAAGCACACGCATAATTGACACTGCCGGACTGCACATGCGACCCGAATGCAGTTAATAAACCCTACAGGAAACCCCTACAGAATAGCCTATAAAAGAAAGTGTGCCTCTTGAGCTGTCATTGTGACTCTTCAGAGAGTCACAAATTTGATAGGTCTGTGCACAATTCACTACATATGCGTCTCGGTCACCGACTTGAAGTCTGTTAGCCTTTTCCCTCATGCCTCTGAATTGTTATCTTCTCCTGTCCTAAAGCCTAGGCTATTTTCCTATCTAGTCCCAATCCCACTGAAACCCCAAATCCTAACTCCTGTCACGCATGAAAATTCTTAACTTTATTCTGTGATACATAGGTTGCATTCTGAAAGCACGTCTCTTGCCTATGCATATCAAAATACTGCTATAACATTTCCCCCGCTTCTCTGCGCTGTCTCGTACTTGCTGCGCATATGAGAACTTCGGTAGAGAATGTGCGATCAACAAATTATATGAGGGTAGATATGGATATTAAGATACCTTGATATTTAAACTATTTGCACTCTCAAAATAGTTATTTATGAGCTGATCTGGTCATCAACTAATCATCAAGACTTTGCCAAAATATTCTGACATTCGTTTATTATTAGGTTATCTAGCAAGTTTAGCAACTATGGTCATTTGAATTCTCATTTGACTGCCGTTTGTATGATTTGACAACGCTATAGTCGGCATGTGCTCTGTGCGTCCTGAATGCGCTCTGTGTCGTGAATTAATTGAGGAACATGATAACGCTCAGAATTTATGAACGGCCTGTTTGCAATTCACAACGTCATTGGCGATCAAAGATCATTCTATGAAGGCGTCACTACAGATCCGGGTTCGATCCTGGGCTGAGTTGCAGCCGGCCACAACCGGGAGACCCATGAGACGGCACACAATTGGCCCAGCGTCGTCTGGGATAGGGGTAGGTTTGGCCAGCTGGGATGTCCTTGTCCCATCGCGCTCTAACGACTGTGGTGGCCGGGCGCATGCACGCTTACTTCAGGTCACCAGATATACAGTGTTTCCTCCACACATTGGTGCGGCTGGGTTCCGGGTTAAGCGAGCAGTGTGTCAAGAAGCAGTACGGCTTGGCGGGTCATGTTTCCGGAGGACGCGTGGCTCTCGACCTTTGCCAGTCCCGAGACCATACAGGAGTTGCAGCGATGGGACAAGACTGTAACTACCAATTGGATATCACGAAATTGGGGAGAATTTTTTTGTTGATAAAATCAATTAAAAGTTGTTTGTATGTGTGTGTCAGGGAGTCAGTGTAAGTATGTGTGAATGTGTGTGTCCAGGTCCAGGTTAAAAATTGATAAAATCAATTAAAAGTTGTTTGTACGTGTGTGTCAAGGAGTCAGTGTAAGTATGTGTGAATGTGTGGGTCCAGGTCCAGGTTGTGTGCATAGAGTCAGTGCAAGAGAGTTATTGCAAAAAAGGGTCAATGCAGGTAGTCTGAGGGCACATGCCAAATCTTCTCAGCCTCCTCAGGGGGAAGAGGCATTGTCGTGCCCTCTTCATTATTGTGTTGGTGTGTTTGGACTAGAGGTCGACCGATTATGATTTTTCAACGCCGATACCGATTAATCGGCCGATTTCTTAAAAATGTATTTGTAATAATGACAATTACAACAATACTGAATGAACACTTATTTTAACTTAATATAATACATCAATAAAATCAATTTAGCCTCAAATAAATAATGAAACATGTTCAATTTGGTTTAAATAATGCAAAAACAAAGTGTTGGAGAAGAAAGTAAAAGTGCAATATGTGCCATGTAAGAAAGCTAACATCTAAGTTCCTTGCTCAGAACATGAGAACATATGAAAGCTGGTGGTTCCTTTTAACATAAGTCTTCAATATTCCCAGGTAAGAAGTTTTAGGTTGTAGTTATTATAAGAATTATAGGACTATTTCTCTCTATACCATTTGTATTTCATTAACCTTTGACTATTGGATGTTCTTATAGGCACTTTAGTATTGCCAGTGTAACAGTATAGCTTCCATCCCTCTCCTCGCTCCTACCTGGGCTCGAACCAGGAACACAACGACAACAGCCACCCTCGAAGCAGCGTTACCCATGCAGAGCAAGGAATAACTACTCCAAGTCTCAGAGCGAGTGACGTTTGAAACGCTATTAGCTAACTAGCTAGCCATTTCACATCGGTTACACCAGCCTAATCTCGGGAGTTCATAGGCTTGAAGCACAGCGAAGAGCTTCTGGCAAAACGCAGGAAAGTGCTGTTTGAATGAATGCGTACGAGCCTGCTGCTGCCTACCACCACTCAGTCAGACTGCTCTATCAAATCATAGACTTAGTTATAACATAATAACACACAGAAATACGAGCCTTAGGTCATTAATATGGTCGAATCCGGAAACTGTCATCTCGAAAACAAGACATTTATTCTTTCAGTGAAATACGGAACCGTTCCGTATTTTATCTAACGGGTGGCATCCATAAATCTAAATATTCCTGTTACATTGCACAACCTTCAATGTTATGTCATAGTTACGTAAAATTCTGGCAAATTAGGCGGCCCAAACTGTTGCATATACACTGACTCTGCGTGCAATGAACGCAAGAGAAGTGACACAATTTCACCTGGTTAATATCGCCTGCTAACCTGGATTTCTTTTCGCTAAATATGCAGGTTTAAAAATATATATGATGTTTATGGTTAGGTACACATTTGAGCAACGATACGCACCGCATCGATTATATGCAACGCAGGACACGCTAGATAAACTAGTAATATCATCAACCATGTGTAGTTAATTGGTGATTATGATTGATTGATTGTTTTTTATAAGATAAGTTTAATGCTAGCTAGCAACTTACCTTGGCTTCAACTGCATTCGCGTAACAGGCAGGCTCCTCGTGGAGTGCAATGTAATCAGGTGGTTAGAGCGTTGGACTAGTTAACTGTAAGGTTGCAAGATTGAATCCCCCGAGCTGACAAGGTAAAAATCTGTCGTTCTTCCCCTGAACGAGGCAGTTCACGAGGCAGTGAACACGAGGCAGTGTTCTTAACTGACTTGCCTAGTTAAATAAAGGATAAATAAAGGTGTAAAAAAAAATCTAAAAATGTCCAAAAATACCGATTTCACGATTGTTATGAAAACTTGAAATCGGCCCTAATTAATCGGCCATTCCGATGAATCAGTCGACCTCTAGTTTGGGCCATGATAGATCCTTAGTGATGTGGACACCGAGGAACTTGAAGCTCAGGACCGGCTCCACTACAGCCCTGTCGATGTGAATGGGGGTGTGCTTGGCCTTCCGTTTATTGTAGATCAGTGTCCTTTGTCTTGCTGACGTTGAAGGAGAGGTTGTTGTCCTAGCACTACACTGCAAGGTCTCTGACCTCCTCCCTATAGGTTATCTCAACGACGTCGGTGATCAGGCCTACTACCGTTGTGCTGTCGGCAAACTTAATGATTGTGTTGGAGTCGTGAGTGGTCACACAGTCGTGGGTGAACAGGGAGTACAGGAGGGGATTAAGCACACACCCTTGAGGTGCCCTGGTCTTTAGGGTCAGCGTGGCAGATGTGTTGTTGCCTACCCTCACCACCTGGGCGCGTCCATCAGGAAGTCCAAGATCCAGTTGCAAAGGGAGGTGTTCAGTCCCTGGGTACTTAGCTTAGTGAAGAGCTTCGAGGGTACTATGGTGTTGAACGCTGAGCTGTAGTCAATGAAGCATTCTCAAGTAGGTATTCCTTTTGTCCAAGTGGGAAAGGGCAGTGTGGAGTGCAATAGAAATTGCGTCATCTGTGGATCTGTTGAGTCGGTATGCGAATTGGAGTGGGTCCAGGGTGTCTGGGATGATGGTGTTGATCTGATCCATGACCAGCCTTTCAAAGCATTTCATGGCTACAGATGTGAGTTCTACTGGGCGATAGTCATTTAGATAGGTTACCTTGGCGTTCTTGGGCACAGGGACTATGGTGGTCTGATTAAAGACTGGGTCAGGGAGAGGTTGAAAATGTCAGTGAAGACACTTGCCAGCTGGTCAGTGCATGCTCTGAGTACGCACCCTGTGGCATTGGTTATGTTAACCTGTTTAAAGGTCTTACTGTGACTCCATGTTGGAATTAGATATGAAGATAAAAAGGGTCAGTCCACATTTCAACCCATGACCTCTGTGTGTTTCTCCTAATATTGAAAATAGTTTTGTAAGATATACTGGTGCTGAGAGATACACACAAGAGTAAAAAGTCTGACAACCAACCCCAGTCTCCCCTATTTGATATTGTATATGATACAGACTATATGATACAGACCTATATATATCCCAGAGTGTAGTGTATGTCAACATTGTCAAAATGACAGGCCTGTATAGAGTATGAAAAGTGACCAAGCTGATCAACTTTCCTGTGTTATCACGTCTGGTTGAATAGTGTTTTTAAATGGTCAAATCAATTAAATCAAAATATACGCTGTACCTGGATCAGTTCTCTCAGAGTGGTGTCTCTACAGCGAATACTGTTCTTCCAGTTCTTACTGCTCTTCTTCCCCCCAAACTCCTCAAAGCCACTTGGGGTGAACCAGCGACCCTGGACCACAATGCACCTCTCCCCTGAGACAAACCAATAAGGAAGTCAGACATCAACCAGCAACCCTGAACCACAATGCACCTCTCCCCTGAGACAATCCAATGAGGAAGTCAGACATCATACACACCACCACAAATTAAAACCATGCAAAGTCAAATAGACTGTAGTACACATGTGCCTGACAGTGATTGAAACCGGTGTTAACCCACTAAAGGCTATGCATTAGATCTGGGCCCGTATGCACAAAGGGTCTCAGAGTGGAACATTTATTGTAAGTGCTGATGGGTAGAAAATAAAAGCTATCCTTAATCATAAAAGTCACACCTAGTCGACAGATCTTTAGGACACCTCATGAGCTGTCCTAACAAGTTAAGAGTTACCAGCAGGTGTCTTGATAATAGAAAAATGAGTCAGTGGTTCCTGCGCCACATGCAATTACTTTGGAGTTGTTAAAATAATGTTTTGATATTTCTACTGTATATGATCAATCCATAAATGATCTAGACCTACTGTACATGTAACAGTATCTCTTGAGCATTTGACAATGATTTCACATGAGGCCTATTCCACAAGTACATGCCTAAAAACGTATAAACATTAGGCTAATAAATAAACACGTTTTGTCTTTCGATTATTTATTTACCTACGTCATGTTATTTCAAGTTATCCAACATCACTTTGTTAAAACATTATGTTAAAATTGGGCATGCCTATACATTGGGCAATTGATGGCATCTAAGGGCTTATGTTAAATTTGATTGTGTTCCGATGAAAACGATAGACCTTTCAAATGTCGTTTACAATGCTGTAGGTAACATTATCTGCAAGTGACTTGATGCCTTGTGTGCCACAGCGATTCAGAGTTGTTAAATGGGAGTGACGAGTGTGTTGATATAACGGTAATATTGTCAAAATTCCGCTTTAAACAACCGTCAGAATTGGTTAAAAAAATATATGCATGCCAACATATTAGAGTAGGCAACAGTGGAGGCTGCTGAGGGGAGGATGGCTCATAATAATGGCTGAGCGGCGCGAATGGAATGGCATCAGACAGATGGAAACCGCGTGTTTGATGTTTTTAATACCATTCCAATCATTCCACTCCAGCCATTACCACGAGCCCGTTCTCCCCAACTAAGATGCCACCAACCTCCTGTGGTAGGCAAAGTGACCGTGCCAGGTGAAAATGATATCCAACTTTTTACCATTGCAACATTTGATGTAGCCTACAGTCATAGTCACCATGGTTGCGTGTTACCTATAGAATTAACAGGCAAGGACTGACCATCCATGCTATTAACAATATGGCATTAACCATGTTTTGAGGGTATACATAATTTGTTTACATAACTTTGTTTACAACCATTGGAGTAAAACAAGCGTATACAGCATTTTGTTCGGATGGGGTAAAACAGTTGAACTAAGCTCATGAGGTAATAATAAGTTATATTCCTCAAGAATCAATGGGTACATATCATAAATGTATAGGTCCAAAAAGGTATGTAGCAACTGCAGATTGCCACTTTTAAGGTCTCAGGCAAGGTTATTCAGCCAAAACACATCCATCATTACACACAAACACAACATATCAAGTCCTTGTTATGACCTACCTTTGGCCAGCTTGTCCCTGTTGAGCATGCCTTCTTTGTCCCCACACGTGACTGGGAGCTGGCTCTTGTAGATGGGCCAGGTCCAGATGTCAGCTTTCTCCCCCTTCCTGAAAGGAGAACCTGCATGGGGACACGTTGGGGACAGTCATTAAGATTTGACTTGAAATCAAAAAGAAATATATTTCACCCCGCCCAAAAAATAAACCTACTTCCTACCCTATTAATTCAGGAGTCAATATTTACTCAAGAAAATGTCTGTTTGAAGTTAGAGGTACTTTAGACTTTCCTACTCAAGGCCTCCTCTTTTCCCCCAGGGAACATAAGCCGGGGACTCACAGTATTTGAGCCTCTGGACTTTCCTCTTCTGACTGGGGGTGGACTGGGTGGATGTGCTGGGCTGCTCCTCCTCCGCACTCGCACTTCTCTTTTTCGGTTTCCTCTTTTTCCTTCCTGTCTTCTCCTCCGCCTCCTCTTCTCCTTCCGCTGAAGCCTTCTTCTTCTTATCCTCCTCCTCTTCCTTCTCCACCTTCTCTGGCAGTTTCTCATAGAATGTGAATGACCCTACAAGAGATTGGTGGCAAAATTGAGCAAACCATGCAACCTAATTCATGTACACCTAAAAAAAAAATATTAGAAATAAAAAAAAAATAATAATAATAATTAAAAAATTAAACAGGGCTTTGAACCTCAACTTCAAAGTATCCACCATTGAGACTACATTTATATTACACTAGGAGTTAGAATTATATAGAGATGTTAGCCTATCCATACAAATGCCATAATAAGAGAATAGTAGGAGTGAAGGCTCCAGAACTGACCGTCCAGCAGGCGGTTTCGTAGCAGGCGTAACGTGGGGTACTGCTGCAGGAGGTGATCCCTGAACACACAGTTCCAGAACACCTTGATGCTGTCGGGCCTCTTTGCCTCCACCCAGTCCAACACCTGGTACACACCCTTCTCCCTCAGCTCCTTACTCCGAATCAAAATCAGCTTCTGCAGGAGGGGTCAAATACAAAACCATGGTCCAATTTGTGGGGGTTAACAAATTGTGGCTGGAGTAGAATGATAGACTCAATTCTCTAGAAGCAACTGCCATCCTAATCAGTTCATGTGACAGACAGGAATTCATGGACACGGGTCAGGCATTACTAATCAATGATCATCAACTCCAATGTCCACTCTTACAATTAACATTCAAAGATGTGTTATTTATATTGTTTGTACCCAGCTAGTAATAGGACAGTGAATGGTCTTAGTGTACACAGTACACTTTTTGAATTAGTGTTGACCCGATGAACCCTGGAGAACCTCAAGGAACCTCTAGCGGTCAAACCGGGAAATGACTACAATCGGTTTCAAATCAAATCAAATTTTATTAGTCACATGCGCCGAATACAACGGGTGTAGACCTTACAGAAAAAAATACTTACTTATGAGGTATGTACATTTAGGTAGAGTTAATTAAAGTGCCTATGCATAGATGACAACAGAGAGTGGCACATGCCTCGGAGCTCCGGTATCAAACGCAACACTATAAAACACCAAATATTAATTAATATGCTTTAGGGGAGAGTGGGGTAAGTTGAGCATTTTTTACATTCAGCATCAGTCCGTCAAGGGAAGTATAGTATTCTTTCTAACAAAGATATCTACACATATTTCAGGATGTTGTGTTTCCCCGGAAATAATCAGAATTCATGAAAACATTTTGAAAACACAGCTAGTCCCAAAAAAGTGGTCTCTTGGCACAACTTATGAGGTAAGGTGAGCTGCAGAACAGGGTAAGTTAAGCCTCCTAAAAATGTCTACTGAATGAAATATTGCCACTACCTTTTTAAAACCATGTCTATCTTTATTTCCCAAACACAATTCACAATCACTTTTTGTCTTTTAATAATTTGAAGCATCTTTTAACACAGGCTTAACACCTAACAAACACTTTTTAAAAACACTTTTAACATAGGCCAGGCCCTATTGTTGCCTCATATGCCAGCAATAATGTCTTGCATTACACCTGGGAAGAAAACACTTCAAATTGCTCATCTTGCCATTGGCTCAACTTACCCGATGGGAAACATTTTGACTATATTAGCCCACACAGCTACAAGGATGCACTTTTATGCCAGGTTTAGGATCTCATATTGCAGCTTATAGAGACTCCAACTGATGTACAGAACAATCTTATAATGATCTACTTTGGTTCAGATAAAATAACCATGATACCTCTAACACAATAAATGTATTTGACTTGTTGAAAATCTGTTTCTTGGACATACCACTTCCTTCCTTCACAGACACCATCAGATGATGACCGCTTCCTAAATATTTGGTCAAACCTTGCACCAATCCTTTGTAATTCCAGTAAAATACTAAGGAATTCAAACCCTCACCTCAAAAAATGTTTATTCATTCATCCAATCATTCATTCCTTTCGATGATGGTAGCATTTACAATATAGGCCTAATACAGTACATTTTACAGTGTTGTACTGTGTCATTACACAGTATTTGCTATGATACTGTATTTATATTACAGTAACTGTACTGTAATGTTAAAAACAACATTTTACTTGCCACCGAGCTGCCTATAAATTACTGTCAAATTCATGATGACCCTTTTAAAGTAAATTAAGGCACATAGCCTATTTAAAAAAAGTAAAACATTTTAAACTAGGCAAGTCAGTTAAGAACACATTCTTATTTACAATTACTGCCTACACAGGCCAAACCCAGACGAGGCTGAGCCATTTGTGCCACCCTATGGGACTCCCAAACATGGCCAGTAGCCTGGAATCGAACCAGGTTGTCTGTAGCAATGCCTCAAGCACTGAGATCCAGTGCCTTAGTAGACCTCTGCGCCACTAGGGAGTCCATTTACTAGACCCTTTAAACATTAAACTAAATATGAAAACATTTCAACAATCTATTTGTTTTTTAAGCTGTTGAATACAGACGTCTGGTGTAAAAGTAGGTTTAAACCTTGGAGATGTATCCTTGTCTTGTGACCATTTTGAGAAATCTTAATGAAACTTCTCTGAATCATACTTCACCTTAATAATGCATAATATACGACTTATTTGTTGAGTACAGCGTTAATTTATTTAAAGCCTGTAAAGTAGGACCTAGAAAAGTTTGTTTCGGTATTGTGACCGATGGGATTAAATTGAACCTTTGATTGGGCGGTTATGTCTATAGAAATTTGGCGGTCTCTACTGCGCTCACCTTGTACATGTTCTCCGGAATGAGGTGGTGGTCACGGAGCTGGTTAAGAAAAGTGTGTGGTTGCACCATGCACGACATCTCTGTCCTACTACAGCGTAAAAACTGCAGTAACTGCTTATCTGTATGAAAGGCCAGCGGATCCATTGGCGCCGATCGCAACTGTAGTTCACCTCTTCAATTCAGTTTTCTTTGTTGAAAAAAAATCCAATATTTACCAGGTCACTGAATATATTAACAGTTTAATAATTCATGAACAGGTTAAGATTGGGTTGCACGTATAGATTCATAAATGAAAGTATGATTGTAGGCTATTTACATTTCAATCCAGGCCCAGGGTCTAATGCTTCGTTCAGACGATAGACGCGCAAAAGCAATCGAGACGAAAATAGCCAACATTCCAGTTTGGACGTAATCAAAAGGTTTTCAGTTGTAGGCCTACAACGTTGCTATTGTTGTTTTCGAAAATAAAATAGATCTCCCGCCTGCACTGAAACCCACATCAAATGACGTTTGGAAAGTAAGAGCGCTCATGTGACCGGCTGGTCCCGGCCGCCATAGGCGAGACCACAAAATTGCCGCCCCTTATCAGAATAGTCCCAGTAAGCAAAATAACGTTAAAAGACGTCTACAATACGTATTTTCATGACGTTGAAGTTAGGTTCAAATCAAAATGTATTTGTCACGTGCGCCGAATACAACAGGTGTAGACCTTACAGTTAAATGCTTACTTACAAGCCCTTAACCAACAGTGCAGTTTTTAAGTAAAAAATAGGTATTTGGTAAACAATAGAGAAGTGAAGAAATAAAAAAAACTGTAAAAAATAACAGTAGCGAGGCTATATACAGGTGGCACCGGTACAGAGTCAATGTGCGGGTACACTGGTTAGTCGGGCTATTTCAGGTAATATATACATGTAGGATTAGTTAAAGTGACTATGCATAGATGATCAACAGAGTAGCAGCAGCATAAAAGAGGGGTTGGTGGGTGGACGACACAATGCATATTCCGGGTAGCCATTTCATTAGTGAATTTTAGGAGTGCTCATCTATGTGGTAGGCTAGCTCATCTATTTGTAAAACACAAAAAAAGACTGCAGGTCCGGACAAGAACAAAAAAAGAGGTCAAAAAGACGTTGGCCCGTGCTTACTGGGGTGTAGCCTACCATGTCGACAAACAATGGAATTTTATGAATGCCCATCGATGTGGTAGACCCACAAGCAGGCCTTTGCATTGGCTTTATTAGTCCGAAAGGGATATTTAATCTCTGAATATCAGCTACCCAAATTTATCAGGAGGAGTTATCCTGAGCCAATTTGAAATGTGTTGACACTGCGGGAAATGCAAAAGTATTTTCTTTTTCAATAAAAAAAAAATGATGTATACAAACTTGGAACCACTGAGCATGACAATTTAGCCCATGGGATGAAACTAATGGACAGCAGTTGTGAGTAGCCTGATTGTCCATTCCATATTGTCAATTTTACTTTTACCTGTCCTGTTTTTAGGACATGCTGTTTGTTAACCAGTTAAAGATAATGATAATAAAGATAATAATCCTATGTTTCACAGAATCGTGGCTGAATGATGACATGGATATTCAGCTAGCGGGATATACGCTGCACCAGCAAGATAGAACAGCACACTCCGGTTAGACGAGGGGGGGCGGTCTGTGCATATTTGTAATCAACAGCTGGTGCACAAAATCTAAGGAAGTCTCTAGATTTTGCTCGCCTGAAGTAGAGTATATTGTGATAAATTGCAGGCCACACTATACTATAGTTTTCAGCTATACTTTTCGAGGCTGTTTATTTACCACCACAGACAGAAGCTGGCAATAAGACCGCACTCGGCTGTATAAGGAAATAAGCAAACAGGAAACCTGTCTCCTAGTGGCCGGAGACTTTAATGCAGGGAAACTTAAATCAGTTCTACCAAATCTCTATCAACATGTTAAATGTGCAAAAAATTCTAGATCACCTGTACTCCACACACAGAGACGCGTACAAAGCTCTCCCTCACCCTCCATTTGGCAAATCCGACCACAACTCTATCCTCCTGATTCCTGCTTACAAGCAAAAATTAAAGCAGGAAGCACCAGTGACTCAATCTATAAAAAAGTGGTCAGATGAAGCAGATGCTAAACTATAGGACTGTTTTGCTATCACAGACTGGAACATGTTCCGGGATTCTTCTGATGACATTGAGGAGTACACCACATCAGTCTTTGGCTTTATCAATAAGTGCCTTGAGGACGTCGTCCCCACAGTGACTGTACGTATATACCCCAACCAGAAGCCATGGATTACAGGCGACATTTGCACTGAGCTAAAGGGTAGAGCTGCCACTTTCAAGGTGCAGGACTCTAACCCGGAAGCTTACAAGAAATCCTGCTATGCCCTGCGACGAACCATCAAACAGGCAAAGCCTCAATACATGGCTAAGATTGAATCATACTACACCGGCTCCGACGCTCGTCTTATGTGGTAGGGCTTGCAAACTATTACAGACTACAAAGGGAAGCACAGCTGCGAGCTGCCCAGTGACACGAGCCTACCAGACAAGATAAATCACTTCTATGTTCGCTTCGAGGCAAGCAACACTGAGGCATGCATGAGAGCATCAGCTGTTCCGGACAACTGTGTGATCACGCTCTCCATAGCCGACATGAGTAAGACCTTTAAACAGGTCAACATACACAAGGCTGCGGGGCCAGACGGACTACCAGGACGTGTGCTCCGGGCATGTGCTGACCAACTGGCAGGTGTCTTCACTGACATTTTCAACATGTCCCTGATTGAGTCTGTAAAACCAACATGTTTCAAGCAGACCACCATAGTCCCTGTGCCCAAGAACACAAAGGCAACCTGCCTAAATGACTACAGACCCATAGCACTCACGTCCGTAGCCATGATGTGCTTTGAAAGGTTGGTAATGGCTCACATCAACACCATTATCGCAGAAACCCTAGACCCACTCCAATGTGCATACCGCCCAAACAGATCCACAGATGATGCAATCTCTATTGCACTCCACACTGCCCTTTCCCACCTGGACAAAAGGAACACTTATGTGAGAATGCTATTCATTGACTACAGCTAAGCGTTCAACACCATAGTACCCGCAAAGCTCATCACTAAGCTAAGGATCCTGGGACTAAACACCTCCCTCTGCAACTGGATCCTGGACTTCCTGACGGTCCGCCCCCAGGTGATGAGGGTAGGTAGCAACACATCTGCCACGCTGATCCTCAACACTGGAGCTCCACAGGGGTGTGTGCTCAGTGTGCTCAGGCAACTACCAACCTTTACTGTACTCCCTGTTGACCCACGACTGCATGGCCAGGCACGACTCTAACACCATCATTAAGTTTGCAGACGACACAACAGTGGTAGTTGCCTGATCACAGACAACGACGAGTCAGCCTATAGGGAGGAGGTCAGAGACCTGGCCGTGTGGTGCCAGAATAACAACCTATCCCTCAACGTAGCCAAGACTAAGGAGATGATTGTGGACTACAGGAAAAAGAGGACCGAGCACGCCCCCATTCTCATCGATGGGGCTGTAGTGGAGCAGGTTGAGAGCTTCAAGTTCCTCTGTGTCCACATCAACAACAAACTAGAATGGTCCAAATACACCAAGACAGTCGTGAAGAGGGCACGACAAAGCCTATTCCCCCTCAGGAAACTAAAAAGATTTGGCATGGGTCCTGAGATCCTCAAAAGGTTCTACAGCTGCAACATCGAGAGCATCCTGACTGGTTGCATCACTGCCTGGTACGGCAATTGCTCGGCCTCTGACCGCAAGGCACTCCAGAGGGTAGTGCGTGCGGCCCAGTACATCACTGGGGCTAAGCTGCCTGCCTGCCATCCAGGACCTCTACACGGTGGTGTCAGAGGAAGGCCCTAAAAATTGTCAAAGACCCCAGCCACCCCAGTCATAGACTGTTCTCTCTACTACCGCATGGCAAGCGGTACAGGAGTGCCAAGTCTAATACAAAAAGCCTTCTCAACAGTTTTTACCCCCATTACCTCCTGAACAGGTAATCAAATGGCTACCCTGATTATTTGCATAGTGTGCCCCTGCCCCCCCCCCAATCCCCCCCAAACCATCTTTTTACGCTGCTGCTGCTACTGTCTGTTTATCATATATGCATAGTCACTTTAACTATACATTCATGTACATACTACCTCAATTGGGCTGACCAACCAGTGCTCCCGCACATTGGCTAACCGGGCTATCTGCATTGTGTCCCGCCCCCCACCACCCGCCAAACCATCTTTTACGCTACTGCTACTCTCTGTTCATCATATATGCATAGTCACTTTAACCATATCTACATGTACATACTACCTCAATCAGCCTGACTAACCGGTGTCTGTATGTAGCCTCGCTACATATAGCCTGTCTTTTTACCGTTGTTTTATTTCTTTACTTACCTATTGTTCACCTAACACCTCTTTTGCACTATTGGTTAGAGCCTGTAAGTAAGCATTTCACTGTAAGGTCTACACCTGTTGTATTCGGCGCACGTGACAAATAAACTTTGATTTGATTTGAATACATGACTACTAGATCCAAATATTTTATAAAAAATAATTCACACAAAAGTCAAGAGTTGGCTATAAGATGAGTACTAACAAAGTGAGTGTGGTAATATGTGTGTAAGTGTTTGTGTGCGGGTGTGTGTATAATAATTTCCCATCATAAAAATGGATCCCCATTCCCCAATAAAATACCTTCATCGATACCACAAATTGTTTAAATAAAAAACGTTTATTTTTTTTCCAATCTGGAAAACCTCATAAAATGCGACAAAATGCATTATGAAACAAATTGTGTAATGTACATGAAAAAGTGGAGCCTTGTATTAAATGCATTATGAAGAAAATTGTGTAGGCCTACTGTTGCCTACACAAAAAAATGACCATTCTGTCTACAAGTGCAGCAGTATCACAAAGTATTAAGCGAAAATAGGCATAGAAAACAGTATTGGGTGTAATAAAATAAAAAACATCGTAAGGCTACTATTATATTATAATTATTTCTGTGACAACCTGGTTGATTAACAATATTGGGTTGTTTTTATATACATAATGTGGGACACACAAAAAAGGCAATGTAGAACACCATTGCTCTAATAACTTTCAAAAGATTG
Source organism: Salvelinus fontinalis (assembly GCF_029448725.1). Classification (NCBI taxonomy): domain Eukaryota; kingdom Metazoa; phylum Chordata; class Actinopteri; order Salmoniformes; family Salmonidae; genus Salvelinus; species Salvelinus fontinalis. The sequence continues at coordinate 2,238,923 of NC_074698.1, forward strand.
TTCTGAAGTTTGCCCCCAAAAATGTATTTTCCTCAGATTGAAGTCGCGCAAAAAAGTGTGTCTTTTCACACAAATTAAGCGACACAAAAAACAAAAAAAATGCACGAAATCTGCTGAAATACTTTTTTGTACATATTTGCACGAATTGAGTGTGCGATTGTATTGCCCTGTTTGTGGGAGGGACGTCTGAAATCTGCCGACCCGCTCATTAGGTCTATGGCGGCAGATTGACGAGGGCGGCATTATTTTAGCTAAACTGACCAAGTTGTACCTCCAACAACACATAAAACCTCACATAATTCTGCCCAAAAACAATGACAATTTCTCTCGACCAGTGGCATATAGGCTTTTTAGGTGAGCGCTGATGCCGCCCTGTGATAAGCAGTGTCCACTTTGTCAAAGGCAGGGATGCAAAATATTTATCTTATCCATTCCCAGCCTGCATCTAACATAAATCGTGTAGCAGATATAGCATATGGTAGAATGAGTATGTGGACTTTTCTGTAGCCTATAGGCCGGTGATAGTGTATGAAACTGTAATGAGAACTTTTTACATTAGGTTTCTTCGATCAAATAGCCTAACCAAAATGGCGCCCAATCAAATACAAAATGCGCTGACATGTTAAATGTTTGTAGTTTGCATGTTTCAGTAATGATTAACATGCTTAAATTTTGCATTTTTAAAGCAATAATTAATCAACACACTACTGTAAATAAATGGACACTAGCTGTTATAAAATGGAAATTGCTCTCCGTAAAAAGATTGTGAGAAATGTTCAGTCTGAAGCCATTCGGCTATGGGTCTCACAGTCCTATAATAATGATACAAGATATATCAGCTTAAAAACGGTTTATTTACAACCTATGGGTATAATATGTTGAGAATAATGGAATAGGAGAGTCTGAAATTAATTAAATACCCTAACCCTAAGCTATGTTCAATGTCAGCAGCAATTTCCAGTGAGAAATGCTCAGTCTGAAGCTATTGGGCTATGGGTTTCACAGCCCTATAATAATGGTGCAAGTTATATCAGCTTTAAAAGGGGTATAACATGTTGGGCAAAGGGGTATAAGAGAGTCTGACATATAACCCCTAACTTGAGTTCAGTCTTCGCCAATGAGAACGAAGTTGGGCCTGGCTTTGTCCTTCATGACTGGGAAATGCCTTGATTCTAGGCCCTAGGAAATCCTATATCCATCTCATTAGATCAGAACAGGATGGATCAACAGTGATTCATATTACTTGGTTGCATCCTAAAAAAGGATAGTTGTGTTTTGTTGCATAACACGCTAACATTATTTGTCTACCCATATGATGTGGATCATTGTCAGGTTATTTGATATTTATACCATGGGTGGGTCTAATCCTGAATGCTGATTGATAAAACCATATTCCAGCCGTGTCTATTCCACAAGTTTCCACCAGCTAAATCTATGATGTTAAAATGACCATTTACTCTGTTCCATCTGACTGCGCAATCCACTGTCTCATTAGCCCAGCCAGGTAATTTATAAACTTGATCTCCACTACAAAAGCATCTAGACTTTCTCACATTTCCTTTAGACGAACATTTCGTTTTCAAAAGCTGAGATTTGTATAAACCTTACTGTCTGTCTCTCCGACATTTGCAACATTGTTTCAATATTCAAATTCGATCTCCAGCTGTCCCATAGTAATGAACGTGTCGGGAGTTGGGACGAGACAGACAGGCAGCGTTTCTCAGCCAGTCGAAATCATGAATCAGCTGGCATCATTTTTATGGATATATACAAAGAAATGAAATGTCAATTGAAAAAAGGTCAAAACAAAACGAAGTGCAGCTAGTTTGCAGTCTTTCCAGCCTCAGTTTGAAGTGATTGTGTTGTTGGCTAGCTCCTCTGAACAAGTGTCCTATGCCATTTTCTATGCTAGGCGAAATCACGCCTCATTAGCTCATTGTTATGGATGCATCCAAACTAGAAAACAGCTTAAACAAATGCAAATGCAGCTACTTTGCTGTTATTCTAGCTGCATGTGACTGTAAGTTAGCTGTAGTTGGCTAGCTAGCAAGCAAGGGATAAGAAAGTTGCCAGCCAGTATGGCAATGGACCATTTAGAACGAACGACTGGGTCGCGTCCATAGATACAGAACAAAAAGACTGAACGACTGGGTTGCGTCTCTGGCAACCGAACCGATGGAACGAACGACCAGCCGGCTTGGGTAAAAACCCTAGATTTGTGTTGGGACTATATCTTGTGGAAAGATGAAATAGTATGAATACATTTATCAAAATATAGTTTTTAATGAAAATATGTCAATCATTATTTGAATATGTTGGTAGCCCTGTCACACCCTGATCTGTTTCACCTGTCTTTGTGCTTGACTCCACCTCCCTCCAGGTGTCGCCCATCTTCCCCATTATCCCCAGTGTATTTACACCTGTGTTTTCTGTTTGTCTGTTGCCAGTTCATTTTATTTTGTCAAGCCTACCAGCGTTTTCCCCGTGCTCCTGTCTTTCTGGCATTATTACTTCAATCACTTCTCAGGCGTTATCACTTAGATAAGCTTCAGTAACAAAAGAACACCATGGTTGTAATACCACTTTAAACAGGTAGTTTGTACATGTGTAGAATGTGTCTGTTTTGGGTCTACACTGGTAAGTTCAGTTATAGAATGTCTAGTCACAGAAGAATTTCTTCTGAATAACTGGTCAGGGCGTACATAGCACTTTCCATTCAGATTCAGGCAAGTTTGATGTAAGGCTTGATCACACCTGTAGTGATTACTACTATCTGTCATGCCCATTGTTGCTTATCAATTGTTCACTAGATATATCAATGTAATTACACCCAACACAATGTTGAAAAACAGAATGCTTCCCACCACTAGATCACATAACTAGACGTGAGCTGGATGTGATCCCAATGCGGCCACCAATGTAGCCGAAGAAAGTGAAAGCTGCAACAGGGCTCATAAATGGCAAAGTGAGCTCTAACGGCCGTTGCCATGAAATCCTAGTAGGCCTCTGGGCAGAGGCCTACTGTAGGCCTACAATGCTGGGATAAGCCTTGTTACAATAGCTTAAGCATATAACATGATTGACACAACCGTAATAATCATCATGAAACATCCTTGGAAGTGTCATAAGTGTAAGCCAACATAATTAATTATTTGACATTAACCCGTTGAACTGCATTGGTATGGCTTAATTGATCATAGTCCAAACTCGTTATAGTTGTAAATACCATGCAGTTACACTAGGAGAATTTAAACCAAACAGATTTGTTTTGCAGGTCTTCTGTTTCCCCACATTTACTGATTAATTTTCCATCATGAAAATGTATCCCCATTCCCTAATCAAATACCTTCATCGATACCACAATACCATGATATTGACAAATTGTCACGGCCGTCAAAAGGTGGAGACCAAGGCGCAGCGTGGTATGCGCACATTCTTCTTTATTATAAGAATGAACACTGAACAAAACTAACAAAATAACAAAATGAACCGTGAAGCTATACAAAATGAGTGCTGAACAGGCAACTACACATAGACGAGAACCCACAAATACCCAAGGGAAAATGGCTACCTAAATATGGTCCCCAATCAGAGACAACGATAAACAGCGGCCTCTGATTGGGAACCAAAATCAGGCCACCATAGACTTACAAATACCTAGACCTACCAAAACCCCTAGACTTACAAAACCCCTAGACAATACAAAACTAGCATACCCACCCTAGTCACACCCTGACCTAACCAAAATAATAAAGAAAACATAGATAACTAAGGTCAGGGCATGACACAAATACAGCTTTTTATTCCAATATTATGGCAACTCTAATAAAATATAGCACCAGTATCCCAAAGTATTAAGCAAAAACATGCATAGAAACAGCATTGGCATTTATTAAAAAAATAACAAAATGTAAGGTAACTAATATAAGTATTTAGAAGAAAAACTGGTTGATTAACAATATTGGGTTGTTAACACGTTTATTTACTGATATAAATAAATGTGGGACACAAAAAGGCAGTGAAGAACACCATTGCTCCAATAACTTTAAAAAGATTGTTCCCGAATTTTCCCCCGAAAATGTTTATTTTCTCCTATGAAAAGTATGAAATCTGCTGAAATACTTTTGTACGAATTTGCACAAATTGAGTGTGAGATTGTGTTGAAAAGGGGAAACACTCTTTCCAAGGCAAGATACCTAAGTGACTTTTTCGTGGCAGGTTAGGAGAATTTATGCAGAATTAACGTAGCAGGTTAGGAGACTGAGGTTAAGGTTAGCAAAATGGTTAGGGTTAGCGAAAATGCTCACTTAACCTGTTAAGAAAATCATTTCTGGTCGTAGCAGTATCGAAGTGGTGTGAAAAGAGTGTGCCCCAAGCCAGGGCAGTAAGGAGCGCACACTGGGGTAGGGCGGGGTGCTGATGCTACTATTTTATAATATTGCACTAGCCTCGGCTCCAGGCTTAAAGGTCCTGAACAGTCATTCTGAAAAGTACTTTTTATCTCATGGCTAGCTACCAGGAAGTTTGAAAAGACAGGCTTCTTCTTTTTCTTTGGGATTGGGTTGGCGGATCGGTGCATACACCGCCCCCTACTGTACTAAAGTGTGAGGCCAGTCAATGCCTACCTACATTAAATTCTCTTCATTATTCCTGTTCCTAAAAATATATAAATAAATTGCACCATCAACTAACCCTACACCTACAGTATATACCACTATTTCATAAAAATATAAATCAGCACACCATTAACACTTCTGCAATAAAATCTCATACACCCAGGTAGGGCTGTTATGATGACCGTATTACTGCCACACCGGTGGTCACGAGTCATGAAGGCAGTCAAATTCCACATGACCATTTAGTCACGGTAACTAGTCTTCTCCAAGCTCTGATGCTGCTGATGTGTAGCCTACCAACCTTGCTAACTGCCTGGTACTCAGCACTCTATTGTCCCTCTCATCACTCTGACATCAATGCAAATGTAATCAAAAATCTAATCAAACACTTCACGAGAGCCCATGAGCTCATGTTGCGCAGCATTTCTATAGGCTATGCAATTGCGTGAGAAAACATAGTGATGGCCTCTATTAAAAAGAGGTGGATCCCATCAGCTTTCTTAGGCTAGGCATACTATATTTATTTCTCAACTTTCCTAACATTAAGCACATTTCCGCTCTTTACAACATGAGTATAGCCCACCTGTCTGTTATGGAAATCCTCTAAGGGATCGGATCCCGCTAGCTGGGTCAAATTCGACAATATCCGGTGAAATTGGAGCGCGCCAAATTCAAATGACAAAATCGTAATATTAAACATTCATGAACATACAAGTGTCTTACATCATTTAAAAGCGTAACTTTTTGTTATTCCAACCGCTTTGTCAGATTTCAAAAAGGCTTTATGGCGAAAGCATACCATGCAATTATCTGAGGACAGCGCCCCACATCAAAATACTTTTTCAACCAGCACAGGCTTCACAAACATCACAATTAGCGATAAAATAAATCCCTTACCTTTGAAGATCTTCCTCTGTTTGAAATCCCAAGGGTCCCAGCTACACAATGAATGTTAGTTTTGTTCGATAAAGTCCTTCTTTATATCCCAAAAAGTATGTTTAGTTGGCGCCATTGATTTCAGTAATCCACTCCTTCAACATGCATACAAAGGAATCCAAAAAGCTACCGGTAAACTTCATCCAATCAAGTCAAACAATGTTTCTAATCAATCCTCAGGTACCCTAATATGTAAATAAATGATAATATTTCAGACAGAAAGATCGGTGTTCAATAGAAAAGGAAAATAACAAAAAGCGCGCCCGCATTCACGCGCGCCAAAAGCCTACCTTTCCAGATGAGAACACCTTGGATAAACTGCAACTACTTGTTCATTTTTCAAGAAACAATCCTGAAACCCTGTATGAAGACTGTTGACATCTAGTGGAATCCATAGGAACTGCAATCTGGGAGCTATTTTTTGTATATCCCATAGGCTTGCGTTGAAAAGGCCTCCACAAGACCTACACATTTTATTATTTCCGGATGGATTTTCCTCTGGTTTTTGCCTGCCATATCAGTTCTGTTACACTCACAGACATTATTTTAACAATTTTAGAAACTTCAGAGTGTTTTCTATCCAATGCTACCAATATGAATTTCCTAGCTTCTGGGCCTGAGTAACAGGCAGGTTACTTTGGGCACGTCAGTCAGCCGGAAATTCAGGATACTGCCCCCTAGCCTTAAGAAGATTTATGGAAATGAACCACGGGAAAAGCGTCCTCCATTTGCTATTTACGTTGTCAGGATTTACCTAGGGGTCATGATTGGGGCTGTAAAAATGTTTGGTGTATTAGAATAATTGATTATGCTTATGTTATATTAATAGAAGGGGAGAGGTTATAAGACCCCTCCCTCCTTACATTTATAGGGTCATAGATTACAGATTAACAATAGAAATTCATTGTAGAGGTTTAGTATTCCACAATTATTTTTAGTTCTCTCTCTATTTCATTATGAAGTGGCACCTCTGAGTAATGTGTGACTGTGAAGAAGGAGCTCTGCAGGGGAGTGGAGGAGATAAGACTAGTCAAACATTCCACAATAAATAAGCTTTGGGGAGTGGACGTTTACTGCTAAGTTTAAGATAACACTAAAAGCCATTGTTTATATAGGGTTTTGGTCTCAGAAGTAAAAAGGTAATGACTAGTTAGTGACATCACTAAGGCGGGACTTCGGTTTAATAAAACAACTTGAGACCGTTTGTTTGATGCAGAACTTACTGGGAAACATGCGTGCTATGTTCCTGTTTGTCAACTTCTGTCTGCAATCGCATTAATAAAGGTTTTTGAATGATTTAATTAAAGATATTGTCATAATGCTAATTTCACCAATGAACCAATGATTGACAAAGAAGGACGTAAGGAATGAACCCTAACATTTGGCGAGCTAGCCAGGAGTGAGTGTTACTGCGGTTGGTAGAGATTCCACACCACGTTGCCAGAGCTCAAAATTAAATAAGGTAAGCAGACACCCGTTTAATCTAAGTCTGTAATTAAATGGCATTTACTGGTGTGGTTTCCCTCTAACAAGTAAGTGGCACCTGTAAGAAATACCATTGTAATAACACAAGCATATTGCTATTACATTGTTATAACTAACTTCTTTCTTAAACAAGGTTCTCTCACATACTCACAAGCAGAAACTGAGGCACACACACACCAGAGACAGATGGCTGACACAGAACATTCATAAACACTGATAAGGCAGGGAAGGCCTTGAGCAAGAGTGCTTGGTACGGCTTCCCACGAAATAATGAGACACACACACATAACCAAGGACAGAGGGCTGACTACGCACACACAAAAAACTCCTCTTCAGTCTGAACATTTTTGAAGACAAAGAACTCTACTCAGAGCCAATGGGACAGTGATACTAGCCTGAAGGAGACCTCGCCCAACTCATCAGAACCAACCAGAGGACCAGAACTTCCAGACTCAACCTACTTTCTGTGCTGTATAAAATGACTATGTATTTCTGTTATCTGGGCTCTGTCTGCAGGTTCCTTACGAGCCGAATGAACGAGTCCAAGCATGCTTGTATCAGATATCTTTACCTCTGAATAAAACTGCTTTTTATTATACGAATATCCACCCTGTCCAGAGTCTCTACTTCGTCTCAGTTCTCCAGTAAACTTGTGTCATCAACAAAATGGTAGCAGAGGATGGTTTTCTTCTCTGAATTCGATCCATCAAAGTTGACAGAGAAAAGAGACAAGTGAGAGACGGATCAGAAAGGAAGGGTGACCGGTCCGACGGAGCAGCCGGGAATCCAGCTCGCCTCAGGAAACTGATCTAGACGGCCGTCAAAACAGAGGTTAGCAGTACCTGTTAAATCAAAATCTGCATATTGTATAATAGGAAAATCCAAATTTAAAGATCAGAAGTACTGAGGTGGAGTATGGATTACTGTTAAATTTATGATAAATGTCTATTGTAAATGTAAAAGCAAACATGTAAAGATATCTGAGATATAGAGAGTCACATAGTCGGGTAGAAGCCGTGAGACTCAGAGTTACATAGTCGGGTAGAAGCCGTGAGACTCAGAGTTACATAGTCGGGTAGAAGCCGTGAGACTCTAAAGCAATTAAAAAGAGATTCACATATTCGGGTAGAAGCCGTGAGAATCCAAATAATTTATAGAGAGTCACATAGTCGGGTAGAAGCCGTGAGACTCAGAGTTACATAGTCGGGTAGAAGCCGTGAGACTCTAAAGCAATTAAAAAGAGATTCACATATTCGGGTAGAAGCCGTGAGAATCCAAATAATTTATAGAGGGTCACATAGTCGGGTAGAAGCCGTGAGACTCAGATTCACATAGTCGGGTAGAAGCCGTGAGAATCTAAGTAAATGTGTGTTGTAAGACGATTCACATAGTCGGGTAAAAGCCGTGAGAATCCAAGAAATTGTGTTATAATTGTAACTGTGTTGTAAGACGATTCACATAGTCGGGTAGAAGCCGTGAGAATCCAAGAAATTGTGTTATAATTGTAACTGACTTGATAAAAAGATTCAGATAGTCGGGTTGAGTGAGAATTCCGTGAGAATCCAAGTCTAAAAAAGGTTCCCCAGACTTAACAACATTTGATTGGTTAAAACACTTGGAAGTTACCTAGGGGGAATCAACAAAATAAAAATAAAAATACGAGTTCAGATAGCGGGCAATGGTTGACTTGGCACTTAACTAGATGCACTGTGAAGAACTTAACTTGCGATCAATGTATTAATGTTGTTATGTAATAAAATACAAATGTGGAAATGTTAATTTGAATGCTATGTACGATTGGCCGTTTCACGAGACTCACAAGTTGATAACTTTCGGGAGGACAGCTGAGTCTTCTTTTGGCCCGTTGTACAGCCGCCGAGCTGAAAACTAACTTGTATTTTTCCTCTATTGTGATGTTGGTGTTTCCATAATTCCTAAAATTAAATTGACAATTGGTACAGCAGCGCTTCGATTTGTTAATGTATTGTTCCGGAAGGGCGATTCCGACACCTTCTGGGAAGATATTTAACGGATCGAAAAACTGAAAAGCGATAATAACTATTGCAAAATAATTCTCAAAATTGAATTGACAATTGGTACAGCAGCGCTTGGATTTGTTAATATGCTGTTCCGGAAGGGCGATTCCGACACCTTCTGGGAAAGTATTTAACGAATCGAAAAACTAAAAAGCAATTATAACTATTGCAAAATAATTCTTAAAATTGAATTGACAATTGGTTCAGAAGCGCCTGGATTTGTTAATATGTTCTTCCGGAAGGGCAATTCCGACACCTTCTGGGAAAATATACAACAACTCGAAAAACTGATTAACAGTAATAACTGCTGTAAATAATTATTTGTGTGCGAGGGTGAAGTGCAAGAGATAAGTCTGCACTTGCACCGAGAATTCGTCTCGGGTTTTATACTCAGAGACGGGCTAAGTATACAAAGATAGTGGATAGATTACACACACATAGTACTTAATTTATAAGACAGAGAGGGTCTCGTGTAACGCGCCAATCAAACCCTTAAGGCTAAGATAGCTAAAGTATGTGCAGGTTCGAAGTTGATATGGGTTGAAGCCCTGCCTCTGGCGTTGATGGCCATGAGAGCCTCTCCAGGGGCAGGCACCCATCTCTCTCCTCATGAGATAATGACTGGTCCACCAAGAGAGGGAGGTCATATGCCCGCTCTTGATGTAATTATGTGAAACAACTGACGGAACTCTCTGTAGCACTCTCTACCCAGGTTCGCAAGGTCCGAGAGGGGAAGCTGCTAGGAGGCACGCCACCACAATGTAAAATGGTGACTGGGTGGGGTGAGAGTCCACAAGAGAAAGTGGCTAGAACCCAGGTGGACTGAACTGTACGAAGTGAAGGAGGTTACTTCACACTCAGTTCAGGTCAAAGGTAAATCAGGCGAACCTTGGCACCACCTCACACATTGTACTCTAGCTCCAATTCCTAACAGAAGTCAGAGCCGATTTGAGCGGCCTAAATTCGATTCCAAATTAAGACACTCCTGATTCAGGTGATGCGGCAACAAACTTCGCCTCCCCTGAAGAAGGAACCTCTCCCAGTTAGAGGCTGCAAATGAGAACGTGTTCTCAGTCAACTTACCTGGTAAAATAACGGTAAAATAAAAATAAATAAAAAAATAAATAAATAAAACACTCATAACTCTTAGAGCTGTATAGAGAATGGACAGAAGATGGCAGTATTGCAGCACTCAACGGTCTCCCAGAAAATGGAGAGTCGGTTTGAATGCTGGTGACAGAAAAAAACTTAGAACCAATTCGGAGTAGAGAGAATACATTTAATAACTTATTTAGGTTAAATTTACAGACTAATGATATTATTGTTATGGATTGGCTGACATGCGATATAAATTTAGCGAAGTATATGGTAAGTTTACACTTTGGAATGGAAAGAGTTGAGAAGTTGATTTTACTTATACGATAGTTTTGCTGCTAAACTTAGTTGGAGTAACTAGATGTTTTGCCTAGAGGCATGAATAAGACAGTCATTTTTGGTATTATATTGGCTAGTTGCTGCGTTCTGAACACAGGTTGAGCGCTAGTAAACGCATATCTTTATTTGAACTATACTAATCTATTTGATAAAAGTACTAAACCTGTATATTTAACATTTGATAATGATTTACCGGGTGTGGCTGTATTAAATTATGCTAGAGAAAATTGGTTGTGTCATTTAGAGGGAAAATGTGTACATTATAGCTTTGAGATACTTTTCAAAAGTTGCTGAAAGTTATTGGTTTTTGGTTTAGGTAACACCAGAGAATTCGAACAATAAGTAAACGTATTCTAAACGTGATCTGTTTTCATTATGGGGGACAAAGAACGACTCGCAACCTGGTATGGCAGGCATGAGAGTTTTTAAAGGGACAGTGTACGTTTATCACAGTTGTATGGTTAGTACATGAAACATCGGGGAAATTTAAAACGAATGATTTAAGGGTATTATCATAATTATTAGGTTTTGTTTTTGTGGTAAACGTTTTGGGTTAAGGGGTTTTCCGTGTTCCGAGAGACAAGATAATATTAGGTGTTTTACTTTCTGAGTTTTATTTAGACAAGGGACTTTGTTAAGATAAAGGGTTCTTTTAGTAAATCTAGATATAGTATGAAACACGAATGTAAGGAGGTGATGTAACCTCTTGACCTGTCTTCATTGCATTTTCGTGTGGATTGATCACCCACAGGGGAAATGTAGTGAGGATAAGGAAATTGTGGTCATTTGGGAATACTGGTTTTGAGGTAAATTGATACAATAGAGTTTATAACTCTTGACCATAATTGTAGTCTTAACCATAGAGGAGTCAGGATTCTGTTTTTAAACATTGGATATGACGGTTTTGAATGGGCTGTTATTGAATTGGTTTGAACAGGAGATATTTTAAGCCTATAGGGCATGGAAATAAAAGTGATAGAGAGCTTATTAGTAAAGAAAGGAATTTATATGGTTAGCATTTGTTTTGGCCATAAGAAGATAGAGATAGGTTTATTAAGGTTATGTAAGGACTTTAGAGATTGACACTATAAGACATGTTGTTAATTTTAAATCCATGATTTTAGATAAAGTCAAAACAGTGAGACACTTAGTTAATGTTTGGGACCAAGCTACAGACAGATAAGGGAAAGGGCAGACAGAGTGGCCCTCCCCGCACTGCTGAGACCTTGAAGGTTTGAGAGCAGAGAAGGGAGTTTTGGAAGGGGCGCCAGGACAGAGATAACAGAATGGGTAGATAACAGTTACTGAATGGAGACAAAAGGGAGAATTGGACATGTGGAAAATAAAAGGGGCGCTCCTACATAATAATGTAGAACATAAGAAAATTTAATAAGGTTGATACCTGGGCAGAGCCAGGTATCAAACGGGGGAGGGGTACATTGTGGTCTAGGATAGGATGGGGCATATTGGATAATAAACTAATTTAAAATTTAAAATTCTAGCTAAAAAATAGGCATAGAAGTAAATATATAATCAGATAGAACAAATGATAAACTGGTGGTTAACCGAACCTGTATGTCCAGGATTTTATGCGTTACAGATTAATTAAAGGAGAAGGTGATTCACTTGACCTGGGGGCATATCGCACTTGGAGGGTGAGACACACTGGCACTGCCGAATGATCACAGAGTTAAGGAGAAGAACTGTTGCTAATAAAGCTCAGGGGTCAACTCCTTAATGAAGAATTCCCTGACCCCGACCTGTCATCACTGTGAACGTTCATAGAAGTGAAAGTGTTGCTTGATCTCTGGCTGATGATGTGTTCTCTGGGAGAGGGTGGGGTTTTTCAGGACTGCTTGTGGTCCTGAGCTGTCTGATTAGGATACGATGGGGATGTTACCATCACAGTACTGCCAGAACCACCACCAGTTCCAACAGACCAGGTTCAGCCGGCCTCCTCCACCACTTCAAGACCAAGTCCCACACCATCATCTAAACTCTACAATCTGTTATAGGTAATAAATGAAAAAGACATCTCAGATAGTGACCAACTGGGCACTGAAACTGGTTATGAGGGAAGGGAGAATATGTGGTTGGCCTATAAAACACTTAATAGAAAGGACTGTGTCGTATGTGGACATGCCAGACCTATTCTGGCTGCCCACCCATTTGCCCTAAGTAATGGGGAAGTTTGGATGTGCATATTGGAAAGTTTAAGCCAAATTCAACCCTGTGTAAAACTCTGAGTCTTGTGTTCCCAGAAGTCCGTCCCCAGAAGACACCATGGGGGGTTAAGGCATATGGGGGATATTACAGCTGTAACACTGGTACAGGTAGAGGTATAGACTATGGGAGGTTCCCTACTGCTGCCTGCATCACAAATGTCACTATTAACTAGAGGTGTTGCTGATGTATGGTGGATGTGTGGACCTGCCAGGCGGTTGACCCCATTTGGAAAGGAGATTGTCAGGGAACATGTGTTTTGGCCAGTCTGATAAACACCATGGCCTATTATTGAGGTTACAGCTAACCAACTTTTGGGAGCTGCACATGACAGAGGCTTGGGACCAACCCAGGAGACGGCAGAAACGTGACGCTCCTTGGTCCGAGGGAACAGATAACATTCACACCAACCTGTTGGGGTTCCCAATAGGGGTCCCCCACGAATTCCAGACATTAAACAGGAATGATGGCCTGTGGCATCTGATGCCCATCATTGGCCCAGCTATTGTTGATGCTAAGCATAATGCCTGGATCAATTATATCTACTATAATTAATAATGATTTGTTAAATACACCCACACAGCACTTACGGGAATGGCTGAACAATTGGATGCTACCTCTCAAACCAGTAGACAAAATAGACTAGCACTGGACATGATTCTGGCCATCCAGGGAGGCGTATGTAAAATGTTTGGAGAACAGTGTTGCACGTTTGTCCCTAACAATACTAGTTCGGATGGGAGCATTTCAAAAGCTCTGAGTGGGTTGGCAAGGTTATCAGTGGAGATGAAGGGTCTTGCAGGTGTGGAGGAGACTGGACTGGTCCCTTGGCTGGGTGGTTGGTTTGGTAAGTACACTGCAATAATGATTACTGAATTTCTGACACTAGTTGTTGTTTTTCATTTCTGTGCTGCCTGTATCATACCTTGTTTGAAGAAGTCTGTTACAGATGTGGCAAGGGCCTCTGGTATGATGCCGCTGCTTGATGCTCCAGTAGGAGAGGCTGATACGGAATCAAGCTTTCGCAGGAGAGTGGGCCTGACAGAGGAGGACCCTTGGTTCGCTGTAGTTGATGTTGTCGAATGAATAAAAAGTGATGTTTGTCCTCCCTGTTGTGAAGGTTTGAAGTTCCCGGGTGGCGACGAGCCCACCTGATACAGGTTGTATAGAGGGATGGACCTGAGGGTTTACCATACTCTTGTTTTTTGGTTACTAATATGTCCAGGGGTAGTTCTTGGAGTGGTCTCCTTTTGGTCCTTGCTCATCCTCATCGTGGGCAAACTTGCACCGCCCACTCTCGACGGTGCTATCCTTACAGCTACAGGGGTCTCGGGACTTACGAATAATTGGCTATTATTGGCTGAGGAGGCGGGCAAGGCCACCCACCAGAGCTGTGTGGTGTGTATGGGAGCCCGTCCACTCCTACGCATTGTACCGGCTACCCTACCTGACGTATGTCTTCTTCCTGTTATGAAACATGACAACCCAACTGCCAACTGCTCCGTATGGGACAAGTTTTACCCTATTGTTAAAAGTACTAGAAAGGGCCCCGATGTTTTCTTCTCGGGTTGCCAGGGCTAATTTCACTTGTATAAATATGTCCCTTGGCCCTCCAATACTGGGAGCACTACCTTATGAATGGTGCAATAATACCCATAATCCTAATGCCCCTTTCCAACCTGTGTCTAGAGCTGATGTCTGGTGGTGGTGTGGAGGAAATCATCTATATGACCGCCTGCCAGGGAATGCCACTGGTCTTTGTGCTCTTGTCTCTCTGCTTCTTCCTGTTTCAGTGTATCCTATGGAAGTAAAGGACCTGATGGCCCGTGTAGAGAGGGACGGGGATTTATCCCGGTCCAAAAGATCAACAGGAGTGGATCCTGGAGACCCCACCTATATTGACGCCATAGGAGTCCCTAGGGGGGTGCCAGATAAGTATAAACTAGTAGACCAGGTTGCAGCGGGTTTTGAATCATCATTTTGCTGGTGGTGTACAGTTAATAAAAATGTGGACCGAATCAATTACATTCATTTTAATGTTCAGAAACTAGGCAATTGGACTCAACAAGGCTTCGAGGCGGTCCATGGCCAATTGGAAGCTACTTCCCTGATGGCATTCCAAAATAGAATCGTGGTGGATATGTTGTTGGCTGAACGCGGAGGTGTTTGTGCCATGTTCGGAGAGCAATGTTGTACTTTCATTCCCAATAACACAGCAACTGATGGTAGTCTTACTATTGCCTTAGAAGGTCTTCGTACTCTTAATGGGAAAATGAAGAGCCACTCAGGAGTGAATACCTCAATGTGGGACTCTTGGATGGATGCGTTTGGTAAATATAAGACGCTTGTTTCTTCCATTCTGGTATCTATATCTGTCTTCGCTGCGATACTGGTACTTTGTGGATGCTGCTGCATTCCATGTATTCGAACGCTGGCCACTAGGGTCATAACTACTGCTATTGATCCCAACCAGGCAGAGAAGGGACAGATGTTTCCTCTGCTTGCCCTGGAGGATGCTGAGCCAGGCTATTTGACTGATGACTGATTCAACGCCATTTATAGCTTTTGTCACGTCTCTTGTGAGACGTGAAGAGGGGGAATGAAAAAACTTTATCTTCTGATAAAGTTTGCCCTATTCTGCCATTTCTATCTTTTTATGTCACGTCTCTTTTGAGACGTGAAGAGAGGGAATTAAAACTTTCTCTCTGAGAAAGTTTCCCTGGTTGTTTACTTTTGCTTTTCTTACTCTTACCTAGTTTATGTCACGTCTCTTTTGAGACGTGAAGAGAGGGAATTAAAACTTTCTCTCTGAGAAAGTTTCCCTGGTTGTTTACTTTTGCTTTCCTTACTCTTACCTAGTTTATGTCACGTCTCTTTTGAGACGTGAAGAGAGGGAATCAAAACTTTATCTCTGATAAAGTTTACTCTAATTTTGCCATTTATAGCTTTTGTCCTAGCTTTTGTCACGTCTCTTATGAGACGTGAAGAGGGGGATTTGTAAGAAATACCATTGTAATAACACAAGCATATTGCTATTACATTGTTATAACTAACTTCTTTCTTAAACAAGGTTCTCTCACATACTCACAAGCAGAAACTGAGGCACACACACACCAGAGACAGATGGCTGACACAGAACATTCATAAACACTGATAAGGCAGGGAAGGCCTTGAGCAAGAGTGCTTGGTACGGCTTCCCACGAAATAATGAGACACACACACATAACCAAGGACAGAGGGCTGACTACGCACACACAAAAAACTCCTCTTCAGTCTGAACATTTTTGAAGACAAAGAACTCTACTCAGAGCCAATGGGACAGTGATACTAGCCTGAAGGAGACCTCGCCCAACTCATCAGAACCAACCAGAGGACCAGAACTTCCAGACTCAACCTACTTTCTGTGCTGTATAAAATGACTATGTATTTCTGTTATCTGGGCTCTGTCTGCAGGTTCCTTACGAGCCGAATGAACGAGTCCAAGCATGCTTGTATCAGATATCTTTACCTCTGAATAAAACTGCTTTTTATTATACGAATATCCACCCTGTCCAGAGTCTCTACTTCGTCTCAGTTCTCCAGTAAACTTGTGTCATCAACACACCTCACTCAATCTAAATTATAGACATACACTTTGAATATGACACAGTCAGATTTTAGTTTGGAGAAATTACGTAACGGACTATTGGTGAAATGCATGATATATGATATATATATATGATGAATGAAATGAATGTTTGAAGAGGTGATTCAGTGATAATCATCCATTATATATTGGGAAGTAATGCAGCGATCATTACTTTTGGTTTTGAAGAGGTGATTCAGTGTTAATCATCTATTTTATTTTGGGTAGTAAAGACTAGTTATTTTTTTATTTTTGTAGAAGTACCCAGCGAATGAGTTGAGTTGGTTATGAATATGGTAATTTTGTGTGAAATTTACCAAGTGAATGAATTGAGTTGTTTATGTATAGTCCGTTGTATATTTCATTGTTTGTTTGTTTTTGTTTTTTGAATGATTTAATTAAAGATATTGTCATAATGCTAATTTCACCAATGAACCAATGATTGACAAAGAAGAACGTAAGGAACGAACCCTAACAACGTGCATAGATTAAAAAAAAAAAAAAATCCCTTGCCCCTGTTTCGAGACAGGTGCATGATAATGGTCCATTCCTAAATCAAAACAAATTTCACCCTTATATTATTTAGTATATGTAAAGACAAGATTAAATCAAGAATAGTCTGATGGGTGACAATATTAGCCTATCACTTTTTCTGAGTTCCCAGTTGTCTTGAAAGAATCACAAATCCAGAAAATGCCAGAGTTTGATGCCAAACTTTGCCGAAGAAGAACCACCGTCTTCATGTTCAAGTGAGTACAGCACAACAACGTGAGTCCAAAAATGTCTTGTATGCTGCTGCATAAATTATGTAGTATGCCATATAGATATGTATACTGTAGCTAAGAAAGTAATGCTAAGTGTATTTTGTGTACTAAGCTGTTAGTTGCCCATGTGCCTCACCCTAATAATTTGGTCCCTTTCCCCCTCCTGACTTAGCCTACTGTTCTGGCTTGGTGGTGCACATGTAGCCTTTTTTAGTCATGACACTGTAAGAGCTTCATTGTCTGCTTATATGTACCCTTTATTTATCCACTGTTCTGACTTGGTGTACAGGGCGAACACTGTAAGAACGGGCCATGTTCTGAATTCTGTCGCTGTACATTTCAAAAGTGCTGAACAAATGACTACGTCCATCCTAGCTCGCTCATTAATGTCTTAATCGAAATTACAGATTACCTCTTTTCCGGACGTTGTCCCTTTATGCCATAGTTTGTACATCTCAATTGTCAGTTGAAACCACATTTATTTAAGCAAGTCTGCCATATCAGCTGTGTTTTTTAAAAGGCAGTAAATGAGGCTGAATGAAATGTTTCGCTGCCAGACAAGGCTGCGCTGATAGCCAGGTGTAGCAGTGGTAAGTGTTGGGGTTCGTTCCTTGTTCCTTGTTAATCATTGGCTCATTGGTGAAATTAGCATTCTGACAATATCTTTAATTTACCTGTTAAGGCTAGGGGGTGCTGTTGTCACTATTTATGGTAATCGTGTAATTTTTGAAACGGCTTCCTACAAAATTCTTGATCGTACAATATGCATATTATTATTATTATTGGATAGAAAACAGTCTATAGTTTCTATAGGAGTTGAAATTTTGTCTCTAAGTGGAACAGAACCCATTCTACAGCAATTTCCCTGACATGGAGTCAGATTTCAGAAATTTTGGCCACTGTTCTGGAGTCAGTTTTAAGGCCAATGTTATTCCTATGAGTATACGGACACTGCTTACGTCTTCCCCTGGATGCCTTTACGTGATGACGATTTGAATGGGGTCGATTGCGCAATCACAGGCACTATAAATTAAAAAACTCTGTAGGTAGGAGCTCCTTTCCAGCTGCGTCATGCGCGTGGAGGACATCGACCTGCTATTTTTCCAAGCGTTAGTTTAGCCTGTTATATTTCTCTGGTCATGTTTTTACTCGTCATAGGAGTTAAAAACATCATAGGGTAGTTAATTTAAAGCGTTTTATAGCAATTTATATCCGTTTAGTGCGATTTTGGGACATTTATTTCTGAAACGCTGTGAATCGCTGGGCACGCTTCCAGTTCATCCCGAACGCAGTTGGCATTTCCACATGGCAAGAGGACAGCTTTCCACCAAAAGACGATTAGACCCAAGAAAGGATCCTATACTGATGCCCAAGATACTGATGGAAGAACAGCTCAAAGTAGGACATTTTTATTATGATAAATCGTGTTTCTGTCGAAAAATGTTAGTGGCTTAGGACGCCATGTTTTTTGACGTAGCTTCGCTTGGCGCAAACTGTATTGAAAAGTAAGGATAATTTAAAAAATGTAATTCCGCGATTGTATTAAGAATTAAATTGTCTATCAATCGCTGTCCACCCTATATTTTTTAGTCACGTTTATGAGTATTTATGTATACGAGTAGATGTAACGGCGGTCCTCCTCCTCTTCTACCGAAAAGGAGGAGTAGTGATCGAACCAAGGCGCAGTGGAGTTTAACGACATAATTTATTTAACAAAACACGAAAATGACTAAACTAACAAAACAACAAACGGTGTAGACAGACCTATACGACGAACTCACATAAAACAAGAAGAACTCACGAATAGGACAATTAGACTACACAAACCGAACAAACCGTAACAGTCCCGTATGGTGCAAACAATTACACAGACACGGAAGACAATCACCCACAACGAACACTGTGACAACGCCTACCTAAATATGACTCTTAATTAGAGGAACGCCAAACACCTGCCTCTAATTAAGAGCCATACCAGGCAACCCAAAACCAACACAGAAACAGAAAACATAGAATGCCCACCCAACCTCACGTCCTGACCAACTAACACACATAACAAACTAACATAAATAGGTCAGGAACGTGACAGTAGATCACTGTCTAATATGGCGCAAGGACATTTTCTCACCAGCTGGGCTACTTTTGTCATTGTGTAACCATGATTTTGGTGGCTAAATATGCACATTTTCGAACAAACTGTATATGTATGTTGTAATGTGATGTTACAGGGGTGTCATCTGAAGAATTCTGAGAAGGTTAGTGAAAAAAATAATATATTTTGGCGATGTTTACGTTATCGCTCTCTTTGGCTAGAATCAATGCTGGGGTAATGTTTGCACATGTGCTATGCTAATATAACGATTTATTGTGTTTTCGCTGTAAGACACTTAGAAAATCTGAAATATTGTCTGTATTCACAGGATCTGTGTCTTTCGATTAGTGTATGCTGTGTATTTTTACGAAATGTTTGATGAATAGTAGTTAGGTAAACACGTTGCTCATTGTAATTATTCTAGTCCATTTGTGACGGTGGGTGCAATTGTAACCTATGACATCTACCTGAAATATGCACATTTTTCTAACAAAACCTATCCAATACCATAAATATGTTATCAGACTGTCATCTGATGAGTTTTTTTCTTGGTTAGGGGCTATAAATATCTTAGTTTAGCCGAATTGGTGATAGCTACTGGTGTTGGTGGACAAATAAAAGATGGTGGATTATGCTAATGTGTTTTTAGCTAATAGATTTACATCTTTACATATTGTGTCTTCCCTGTAAAACATTTTAAAAATCGGACATGTTGGCTGGATTCACAAGAACTATGTCTTTCATTAGCTGTATTGGACTTTAATGTGTGAAAGTTAAATATTTTAAAAAATAGCGGCACCCCAGTCCTAGACAGGTTAAATCATTCAAAAACCTTTATTAATGCAATTGCAGACAGAAGGTGACAATAGGAACATAGCACCCATGTTTCCGAGTAAGTTCTGCAAAATAGAATAGGTCCCAAATTATTTTATTAAACCCGAAGTCCAGCCCTAGTGATTTCACTGCATACGTCATTACCTTCTACTCATCAGACCAAGCCCATGCATACAGCTATACAAACTTGCAAGAGAGATACAATAGTTCCAGTGTTTTCTAAGGGCTAAGCAGTAAATATCCACTTCCCAAGTTGATTTATTGTGGAATGTCTGACTAGTCTCTTATATCTTACTCCCCTGCAGAGTTCTGTCTCAGTCACACATTTCTCAGACAGTTTCTTTAACCTGTCTAGGATGAGGGTGCCGCTAGCGGCACTCCCCCCCCCCCCCCCACTGAAAAGGCAGAGCCGCGAAATTCAAATTTTTTTTTTTTTTTTTAAATATTTAACTTTCACACATTAAAGTCCAATACAGCTAATGAAAGACACAGATCTTGTGAATCCAGCCAACATGTCCGATTTTTAAAATGTTTTACAGGGAAGACACAATATGTAAAGATGTACATCTATTACCTAAAAACACATTAGCATAATCCACCATCTTTTATTTGTCCACCAACACCAGTAGCTATCACCAATTCGGCTAAACTAAGATATTTATAGCCCCTAACCAAGAAAAAAACTCATCAGATGACAGTCTGATAACATATTTATGGTATGGGATAGGTTTTGTTAGAAAAAAGTGCATATTTCAGGTAGATGGCATAGGTTACAATTGCACCCAACGTCACAAATGGAATAGAAAAACTACTTAGAGCAACGTGTTTACCTACTTACTAATCATCAAACATTTCGTAAAAATACACAGCATACACGAATCGAAAGACACAGATCCTGTGAATACAGACAATATTTCAGATTTTCTAAGTGTCTTACAGCGAAAACACAATAAATCGTTATATTAGCATAGCACATAGCACATAGCAGCCCAGCATTGATTCTAGCCAAAGTGAGCGATAAAAGTCAACATCGCCAAAATATATTAATTTTTTCACTAACCTTCTCAGAATTCTTCAGATGACACTCCTGTAACATCATATTACACAATCCATATAGAGTTTGATCGAAAATGTTTATATTTAGCCACCAAAATCATGGTTAGACAATGTGAAATGTAGCTCAGCTGGTCAGAAAATGTCCTTGCGCCACTTAGACAGTGATCTACTCTTATACATAAATACTCATAAACGTGACTAAAAAATATAGGGTGGACAGGGATTGATAGACAATTTAATTCTTAATACAATCGCGGAATTACATTTTTTTATTTATCCTTACTTTTCAATACAGTTTGCGCCAAGCGAAGCTACGTCAAAAAACATGGCGTCCTAAGCCACTAAAATTTTTCGACAGAAACACGATTTATCATAATAAAAATGTCCTACTTTGAGCTGTTCTTCCATCAGTATCTTGGGCAAAGGATCCTTTCTTGGGAGTAATCGTCTTTTGGTGGAAAGCTGTCCTCTTGCCATGTGGAAATGCCAACTGCGTTCGGGATGAACTGGAAGCGTGCCCAGCTATTCACAGCGTTTCAGAAATAAATGTCCCAAAATCGCACTAAACGGATATAAATTGCTATAAAACGCTTTAAATTAACTACCTTATGATGTTTTTAACTCCTATAACGAGTAAAAACATGACCGGAGAAATATAACAGGCTAAACTAACGCTTGGAAAAATAGCAGGTCGATGTCCTCCACGCGCATTACGCAGCTGCAAAGGAGCTCCTACCTACAGGGTTTTTTAATTTGTAGTGCCTGTGAACGCGCAATCGACCCCATTCAAATCGTCATCACGTAAAGGCATCCAGGGGAAGACGTAAGCAGTGTCCGTATACTCATAGCAATAACTGTGACCTTTTAACTGACTTGAGATCAGGGGCCGAAATTTCTGAAATCTGACTCCATGTCAGGGAAATTGCTGTAGAATGGGCTCTGTTCCACTTAGAGACAAAATTTCAACTCCTATAGAAACTATAGACTGTTTTCTATCCAATAATAATAATAATATGCATATTGTACGATCAAGGATTTTGTGGGAAGCCGTTTCAAAAATTACACGATTAGCATAAATAGTCACAACAGCGCCCCCATCCTCAACAGGTTAAAAGAGGCAGAGAGACTAGAAAACAACTGTGGAACAATATTAAACCTCTATAATGAATATATATATTGTTAATCTGTAGTCTAGGACTATATAAATGTAATAATACAACATATCTATTAATAATAAATCTATTAATACAACATAAGCATAATCAATTATTATAATACATCAAACATTTGGTACATCCTCTATCATGACCCCTAGGTGAACCCCTGACAAGATTCACTCCATTGTGCTGAAAAGAAAGTTCTGCTGTTGGGACAGCTTTATGTAGGCCCTAACAATTTGTGGGCACCGTTTGTAACCGTTACAGTGCAATTAATGTATTGTTTAGTGTTGTGTTGTGTAGTGGCTTTGCTGGCATGCATCTAAAAAAAAGTTTTTGAGTTTCCCCCACCAACATTTAAAAGCTTAAATCGCCACCGGGGAAGATATTTTCACCATAAAATGCTCCTTTATAATAAAAGCATTACATGCATAATCACATTTGCGGTCAGTTTTGATAATGGTGTTTTCCCTCTAATGGACATTGTGCACATTGTTGCCTTATAATGTAAAGAAATAGCCTAATAGTTTATCAACTTTATAAGCTAAACGTTCTGATCTGTTGCGTCAGCCTCATTGCATTATTTTTTATTTTTTATGCTAGTGGTTGTATTAATTTGGGATCAAACGCATCCCACAACTGTCCCAGACTATGTTTGGAATATTTCTTCCTCGCACAGAATAGAATAAGTCAACTTTTGTACTATGGGGGAAAAGTAGGTTGACATAGGCTAGTGCTTTTGCTGTTCGTTAGGCCTACTCATCTTATTGGCTGACGAAAAGTAAATGTGGACAATTCTTACAATATCTTCAGCAAAGAACTCGAGCAGTCGCGTCGAGAAAGAACCGATCACGTGAAGGGAGAGGTGCTTCGGAGCGCGCAGCATGTAGCCGGGAGAAGGGAATTATAGTTATTATATTCAGCCTATGGGCACAATGGCCACTGGCTGCAAAAGGCATGGATTTTTTTAGGGGCAGTGCGGCCACACAAAGGGGATGCCGGTGTGAAATTTTAGGCATTATCAAGTGCTTGTCAAATTGTGAATGAGAGACTCATGAAGTGTGTACAGCCTGCGCAAATAAAGCAGAGCTCATGCCTTACATGCAACCTTTTCATGCAAATCATCATTAGAGTCGCATCATGCAGACTTAGAATGTATTAAAAATCTATAGACCGATGTTTCTCACAACTAAAGTTTCATAAATAACTCTAAATTAAGCATATTAGAGTACCTGTTTCTTTGTTAACCACTCAACATAAAATAGCTGCATGTGCGCACTCCCTGAAATCATTTGAAGAAAATATATTTCCTATTTTATTCAGCTTTGTTAAATTGTATTGTTCATAATATAAAATAATATCAAATAATGCTGCGGAATTCTAAGCAAATCTTGTCTGCTAAATGAACTAGTGTAGCCCACAGCCATATGGCAGAGCCAGATCAGGACCTATCACGGACAACTCAGAGTATGCTATTCCGTTCTTTTGAAGTAGACTACATTTTCTTCGTATCATGTTTCTTTAGACCTGTCTAAAATAAATATTGTAATGGTGTAGGCTATATTACATGGATTGATTAGACTTTTTAAAATGTAGATGTTCCAAAGGTCTGCATCAGTGGCTTGTAGGCTATGTGTGGAAGCCAGGAGATGCTAAATGTGTTTATGTTAATTAACGGTCAATTACTGTGAGACCTGCAGTTATTTGCTTGACAATCACCGGCTGACGAAATTGTGACCGCCACAGCCCTACACACAAGTACTTCTCTGCAATGGTCACCTACACTCATCAAAAACCCACTATCCCATTCTACTACTTACACCATATCTGTTTCTGCCTATGCCAACAGCCTAGGAGGATGGGACAACACCCCTCAACAAACCCTGTAACTTTTCTGAAGTCAAATCTCATATACCCAAATTCTTCTCTGCAGCTGCCTCCACAGCATCTATTTTCTGTGATTAACTTTCAATTTCTGCGGTACAGTTGATAACCCTTGCTATGAATGCTAAGAAGCCAACCTTACTGAGGCATAACCCTCATTACCCTATCCATTTGTACTGGCACAAATCTACTACTCACTGGGATCCTCTCAGGATCCAACACCCTTGACCCATCCTCCGCATTAATCTGCCTGTCTCGCACCGGACACTTCCGATTCCCAGCATCATGAGCATCCCTACAATTGACACACACAACTTTATCCACCGAAACGACATGATCCTCTGTCACATGCCCTCAAGCACACTTCCCACATCTTGGAATCTCCCACTTACACACTTCTGCAAAATGACCAGAATTGTTGCATCTGAAACAGTGCAGTGGATTCTGCAAAAAAGCTCTAACAGGATAACTAATATATCCTAACAAGACTGACTCAAAACTCAAAAGGACTGACAATGACTTTTTCACCACGCTCCCCACCTGGTCTGTGTCGCACCAAACGGGATGCATCACGAAGACCAGGAATTTTCAACTTCAATTGTTCCACCTTCACACATAACGCTACCCCAGAAATCACTCCTTTCAATGGTGCCTTATTCCTAAGAGCAAAACAAGAAACAGATATCGACCCAAGTTGCGTGACACAAAGTGCCTTCTCCCTCTGGCCAGAAGTAACACACACAAATATCACAAGTCCACTGCAGGTTACCTTCACTGATTCAACAGCCGCAACTCCTTTCTCACCCACCCTGAAACCACAAATGGATCAACAAAAAGGCAAGCATCCGAAAAGGCAGGCGGAGTGACAACTCTTTGAAACGCCTATGTCAAGCAACTTGGATTCAGTGAGCAGCAATGCAGTGAAATCATCTCAAACAACATTGAAATTGCATCAAAGATATATATATTTTATATACACATCTCCCATTTGGCATGCCTCGTGTGATGCGCTAACGAACTTTGGGACTGGTAGGGACATCTCTTCTCCATGTATCTGTCAGGTGAAGGTGAGGTTTGGCAAGGTACAAAAGGAAAGTTGTTAAAAAAAAATCTTTCTCAGCTTGATTTGATTAAAACAAACTTTAATGTATTAAAAATGTAAAGAAGTAAAGAAAAAATGATAAAGTAGAGGAGGAGGGATTGGGTAAAGCATACAAACCCAGTTTAGGGTAAGGGTTTAGGTTTAAGGCAGGGTTCCCAAACTCGGTCCTCTGGACGCCAAATAATCAACTAATCATCAAGCTTTGATAATTTGAATCAGCTGTGTAGTGTTAGGGCAAAAACCAAAACTTGCACGCCTTGGGGTAACGAGGACCGACTTTGAGAAACGCTAGTTTAAAGGGACGTGTTGGAAATAGGTTCTGGATCTAGTTTAGGGTAAGGGGTCTTGGGTTAGGGGTAAATAACTTTATTAAAAATAGAAAGTAGGGAATAAAAACTTGTTCTTCAGAATACTATGGGGGGAGTGGTGGTTTGTGATTTTTGAGCGGTGGGATGAATGGTCGTGGTTATTGCTGATGTTGTTTGGGATGAATGGCTGTGGTTATTGTTGATGTTGATGGTGTTTACATTGTTCAACAGGAGCGGCAGAGAGGATTACACACAAGTCCTCTCACGAACAGCAACATACCGTCTACACATCGGTTTGGATCTCAGGTAAGTTTTCAGGTAAGTAATTAGGTAACTATGCATGTTTAAAGGCCACTCTGGGTAAGTATGCATGTAATAAAACGCCACTCCAGGTAAGTATACATATTTTAAAAGGAGGATTATATGACAAAAGAACAAAACATTCCCAAAAGCTCTTGTTGAGGATGCTTTGCTGCCTCAGGACCCGGACAACTTGCCTTAATAGAAAGAACCATGAATTCTGCACTGTATCAGAGAATTCTACAGGAGGATGTCAGGCCATCCGTCTGTGAGCTGAAGCTGAAGCTGAAGCGCAGCTGGGTCGTGCAGCAAGACAGGGATCCAAAACACACAATCAAGTCCACATGAAAATGGTTAAAAAGCAACACATTTGAAGTTTTGGAATGGCCTAAGTCCCAGACCTAATCCCAATTGAGATGTTGTGGCAGGACTTGAAACGAGCAGTTCATGCTTTAAAACCCACAAATGTGGCACTGTAGAAGCAACAGTCATTTTTCAGACTTTAGTCATCATACATTGATCTGGTTTCTTTAAAAAAATCTACATTTTGACTGTTCATGACATTTAATGTTGCACATGCTCAAGATAGAAAGGATATAGGCTAATTCCCAATGTGAACATCCAAGCACCACTCCCTCCTTATCAGGATGTTTTCAGACCCTTCAACCACTCCTCCAAAAATATTCATTTATTTAGGTCTAGCCCTACTTTCAAGATCAATATTTACCCAAAATATGAATGTCATTAATTACGTTGTATGAAAGATAAAAGTGACTCCCAACTCACATTTTTTTCTGTCATTTTATTTATTAGTTTAAGTCAAGACTTGTTTCAAGACATTAAGTTAAATATGTATTTGCATGTTATTAAAAAAAGTGATGCCTCATTGTCATATAATGTGATGTAGCAGTGGCTGATGTTAGTTGATAAATGTACTATACTTTTATATAATAAATTCGAATGAAATGATATCAATAAGAAAAGAGAGAAATTACAAAAACATGAAGTAAAAAAAATCAGCCATATAGTCCCCTAATCATTATACTGAAACATTACATTACACTATCAATATTGAACTGTCCAACTATTCAGATCAGTGATGTGGTGCCAAACATTGCCTGGCTTGGATCAGAAAAATAGCCCTAGAGAACACAATTTTAACAAGAAAAAGAGCGATGTATTCACAGAAGTCCAATTCTCAAGGGATGAAAGCAGTGTTTTTGGGGGGCAGGGGGTACTGTTGAAACCCTGTTCCCATATCGTCTCCCTCAGGAACCTTTGGGTAGATCACAGTCTGTAGAAACAACACAGTACATAATAAGACAGATATGTCCCAAATGGCACCCTATTCCCTATACATAGTGCTCTGCCTTTGACCAAAGCCCACACCCTATACCCTAAGTAGTGCACTATATAGGGATTAAGATGCCGTTAATACAATAGAGAGATGTTAACAAAAAAGCTACAGTACACATGCTCAGTATTTACTATTTAAACTGATGACTTACTAGGTTGAGCCTGTAGAGTGTCAATATTGCATGATCATCACATCCTTGTTATCATATCGTTTTTAAGTTTTAAGTTTTATCTGTTCGTTTTTCAATGTTTATTTCTAATTCAGTTCAGTTTCAGTTCGTTTTCAGACCTTTATTGTTCGTTTTTATTTAGTTTAAGTGATATATATATATATAACTATAACTATATATATAGTTATATAGTTATATATTATTTATTTGTATTTGTTTTGTTACATGCTTCCTTTAAGTGTAGACTAACAGTGAAATGCTTATTTACGCGGAGAAAAATAATAAAATGAGGAATAAAGACACAATGAGTAACGATAACATGGCTATATACACGGGGTACCAGTACAGAGTTGATGTGCAGGGTTACGAGGTAATTGAGGTAGATATGTGCATATAGGTGGGGGTAAAGTGACTAGGCAACACGATAGATAATAATCAATATCAGCAGCGTATGTGATGAGTCAAAAGAGTTTGTGCAAAAAGGGGTCAATGCAGATAGTCCAGGTAGCCTTTTGGTTAACTACTAAGCAGTCTTATGGCTTGGGAATTGATGCCGTTCAGGGTCCTGTTGGTTCTAGACTTGGTGCATTCAAACAGCTTGCCGTGCAGTAACAGAGAAAACAGTTTATGACTTGGGTGGCTGCAGTCTGGATTATGTTTAGGGCCTTCTTCTACCACCGCCTGGTATAGAGGTCCTGGACTGCCAGGTTACTGACCTTCTTCTTATAGGCTGTTTCATTGTTGTTGGTGATCAGGCCTACCACCGTTGTGTCGTCAGCAAACTTGATGATGGTGTTGGAGTCGTGCGTGGCCATGCAGTTGTGGGTGAAAAGTGAGTACAGGAGGGGACTAAGCACACACCCCTGAGGGGCCCCCGTGTTGAGAGTAAGCGTGGCGGATGTTTTGTTCCCTACCCTCACCACCTGGGGCGGCCCGTCTGGAAGTTCAGGATCCAGTTGCAGAGGGTGGTGTTTAGTCCCAGGGACCTGAGCTTAGTAATGAGCTTGGAGTGCACTATGGTGTTGAACGCTGAGCTATAGTGAATGAACAAATCTAATTTTATTTGTCACATGCACAGGAATACAACTGTACACTGTGAAATGCTTGCTTACGAGCCCTTCCCAATGATGCAGAGTTTAAAAATTACAATAAAAAATACAACAAATACACAATAATGGAGCTAGATACAGGGAGTACCAGTAACAGATCAGTGTGGAGAGGTATGTACAGTTGAAGTTGGAAGTTTACATACACTTTGGTTGGAGTCATTAAAACTAATTTTTCACATACTCCACAAATTTCTTGTTAACAAACTATAGTTTTGGCAAGTCG
The DNA here is from genome assembly GCF_029448725.1 of Salvelinus fontinalis. Lineage (NCBI taxonomy): Eukaryota > Metazoa > Chordata > Actinopteri > Salmoniformes > Salmonidae > Salvelinus > Salvelinus fontinalis. The sequence continues at coordinate 2,267,633 of NC_074698.1, forward strand.
GTTAGCACATCTACTTTGTGCATGACACAAGTCATTTTTCCAACAATTGTTTACTGACAGATTATTTCACTTATAATTCACTGTATCACAATTCCAGTGGGTCAGAAGTAGAGGTCGACCGATTATGATTTTTCAACGCCGATACCGATACCGATTATTGGGGGACCAAAAAAGCCAATACCGATTAATCGGACGGTTTTTTTCATTTATTTGTAATAATGACAATTACAACAATACTGAATGAACACTTATTTTAACTTAATATAATACATCAATAAAATCAATTTAGCCTCAAATAAATAATGAAACATGTTCAATTTGGTTTAAATAATGCAAAAACAAAGTGTTGGAGAAGAAAGTAAAAGTGCAATATGTGCCATGTAAGAAAGCTAACATTTAAGTTCCTTGCTCAGAACATGCGAACATATGAAAGCTGGTGGTTCCTTTTAACATGACACGCTGACCAGACCAGACACGTCACGAGCGAGCGTCGCAAAATAAATTTAGAAATCCAAAGCCATAAGACCTGTGAACAATTAATCAAATAGCCACCGGAATATTTACATTGACACCCCACCCCCTCCTTTTGTTTTGTACACTGCTGCTACTCGCTGTTTATTATCTATGCATAGTCACTTCACCCCTACCTACATGTACAAATTACCTCAACTCACCTGTACCCCCACACATTGACTCGGTACCGGTACCCTTTGTATATAGCCTCGTTATTGTTATTTTATGGTGTTAAATATTTTGTTAACTCTTCTTGAACTGCACTGTTGGTTAAGGGCTTGCAAGTAAGGTCTACACTTGTTGTGTTCGGCGCCTGTGACAAATAAAGTTTGATTAGATTTGATTTAGGAGCCATCTGGGATGGATAGTTATTGTGTGTTTTTTTGGGATGTCACTTCTTGGAACTGACGTGCAGTAAAACATAATAAGGTGATGGGTTTGGTTAGCCGTTCTCACGACTCCAATGCTCTACATTGGAGTCATTCCACGTCCCTTTTAATAAGTAGCTGAGGTGATTTGGTGATACGCTCTGTCTAGAAACAATTTACCCTCGATTGCGACGCGGTTTTGGAAACTGTGAACACAACTTCATTATCATCCAAAATGACTACAAATACAAAACGATACACTTACTGTTTGCTGTTTTACCACAGATTTCTACAGTGTTTTTTTTGTGTAACACAAACTGTAAAGCCCAATATGCTGTCATTACTAAACTTCTGTAGAAACCTGTTAATATGCCTCAGTACAGTTACTTAGTAATTTTGTAGTCATTACTCAAAACTGGACCCGGTAGGGGGTCCAGATTTGAGTTGTATCAGCTTCAAAATTCTGAATAACACCTCGACTAAGCCTTCCCAGTGTGCCTTGCCTTTTTGAGTGAATGTTAGCACCTGAAGAGGGTTAAATCAAGGGCCTTATACCTTTTAAAGGGTTACTAAATTATGTTATTTTAAACTGTAAGGTCTCCTCTTCAGGAGACCTCTGTGTGTGTGTTAACACCTGTTTTTGAGTGTGGTGACGTTCAGACACTATCAGAAGGCATCTACGTTCAGACTCCTCCTGTCTGGATCCCACCGTGGTTATCTGGTTATCCGAGAACACAAGGCTGCCACAGATGAAACCAGCCACCTGTCAGAAGATGCTTACACTCGTTCACCTTGTTATGACCCTATACTTGTGATGAAAGGTCAAGTTTTGGTCAAACCCACTTCTGAGCTTTTAATTGCTGATAAGATGGTTGCTGCTGTCAGGGGGAGGTTAGATTGATTAAAATGTTGTTGCCAGGGAAACTCACGCAAGGACTGGGAGAGGCTATATGAGTTACAGTATGTCTTAGATATTTTGCAGAACCTGGAGAGAGCTATTATGTAGTGTACTCTGTACCAACTTCTGCCTACAATTGTATTACTAAAGGAGTATTTTAATACTTAAACAAAGAGTCTGTGTTTCCTTTCCATTACTCATGTATGTTTGATAATTATATAGACCTGATCATTTGTTGAAGAAATTGTTCAACACACCCATGTGTGTATTTGTTAGTGACAGAGATGTGTATGTTGGAATCGTTCATTTTCACTCCTGTGGCCTTCACCAAGTGAGTTCCTATGCAAATGTTATCAGTATAATTCAACTGAATGAAAACACATTATAAATCTCATAAGGCCTTATTTTCAGTGGCCTGAAACACATGGCTCAAAGGCCACATCAGGCCTGCAAGTAAGGTTGCAAAATTCCAGTAAATTTAACAAAATACCCAGATCCTGGTTGAAGGATTTCCAGGAATCTTACAACCGAGATTTCTGGAAAAACTGGGAAATGTACCCACATTTTGCAACCCTACCTGCTAGTCACATTATGCTGACTTGCAATGTGATGTGTAATTCTTAATGGAATCCAGCCAGAGTTACGCTATCCACCAGTTTAACGTTTGAATCACCCCCAACCTGAATTCATAATTACTACCAGGGTTAGGAACAGTGTGAGGAGACAACCTAAGCCATTTAATAAACTAGAACAACCATTTCAGTAATGGGAGCAAAAAATCTAACTAAATGTTTAGAAAAATGTATGTTATTTATCTTTGTGTAGCATAAGTTAAATCAATTAATCACTCAATGTACATGCATTGGGGTGGCAGGTAGCCTAGTGGTTAGAGTGTTGGGCCAGTAACACAAAGGTTGCTAGATCGAATCCCTGAGCTGACAGGGTAAAAAATCTGTTGTTCTGCCTCTGAGCAAGGCAGGTAACCCACTGTTCTAAAGCAGTCATTGTAAATAAAATAAAAATCTTAACTGACTTGCCTAGTTAAATTAGAAAAACAGATATTTAACACAATTCCCAAAAAATCTACATGCAGTAGAGCATGCTGGGAAAAAAAGTTTATAACTTTTAAAAAATTTGTTGGTGTGACTTCTCATTTAGTTTTGAGTCAGTACCACATCAATATTTTAATAATAATGACTTTACATTGACTTTGAGTTCAACTTACTAGAGGTATTTGAGTAAAAAATGCCTTGGAGTTTACAGTGAAGCTTTAAACCAACACGTTTCGTTGTTTCCCTCCGAGTTTCCATTAGCTCAGGAAGTGCAATGCAAAACATCTCAGAAGAATCTGTGTTAAAGTGGCGCAGAGTAAGTGTGTCTTTTGTATTTGTAAAATCATTTTGGGGTGATATGAAAGTAGAATTTCAGAGGTTTCCAAAACCGAATTGCACGCAGTGATTATTAGCAGTTAGACTGGGTATCTGGAAAGTTTAACCTGTTGGCCATGGTGTGGTCAATTGTTCAAATGAGAAACCTATGGCTGTATGAGCTTGGATTCTCATGAGCTAAAGTTAGGTTAGGTAAAAATTATAAAGTCGCAAATGACAAAAATCCCCAGAAGTCAATCGTTCAGTTGAAAATTTTAGCTTTTTAGTAACTTTGATGAGCAGACGATGCCATTTGACTGTTGTTAAGGTGTTGGAAAGTGTTCTTTACAATGATGTATATAAACCCTGGATTACTGGTTCTATGTATTGGCCATTGAGAGCTTTCACACCACCGATCAGCCGTATTCACACTCTCCATTAGGAGCAGTCCTCCATACGAATGAATGGAATTATACAGTATTTCAATTAAATGTTTCAAGGACAAAATTACACATATTTGTGTTGTTGTAGGGGGGACAGTAGCATTAGTACTATCTAAAAAAAAGACTTTAAGGAAAATGTTTTTATATATTTACAAACGTTTATTTTTAGCTCACATAATATAATTTGAAAGTATGCATTAAGGTGTCTGTAATATAATAACCGTGTCAAAAACGAATGTAGACATTAATACATGCATTTCTATAGCTTCCAAAATCATATTTTTTTTTTTTACATTGGAGCAGGAGTGCCAAGATGGCTGTGCCCGGTGGCTTCAATAAAGACAGGGGGTCAGTCAACCAGAGGTTATACACACCATTGGTTCTATCGCTTCTAACTATGTCAACGATTTTAATTAGCTGATATGGAATTTCAACTGGATATAATCAGGACCACTTGGTGAGTTTAGCATAGAGCAAAATGTACCAGGTTATGTTATGGGAACAGCTAACATGTAGCCTTTGATCACGTGCAACTACGTCAATGATTTAATTTGGCCGATGCTTAAACTTAGACTAAAAATGTTCTAATGTTCGGAAGTACAGCCCCACAGAATTTTACACAGTGACCAACGTTTTGATGACACATTTTTAAATGAAAGCTTTTGCAGTGGAAGTAAAGCATTTTTTTTTTTAAATAATTACTCCAGAAACTCAGTTACTAGGACATTGTTGAGATATTCTAAATTTTAATTTGAGATAATGAGCAGCCTATTTTATAAAGCAAACTCTGCAATTCAACCTCCAAATATATCATACCTCGTAGTTGCTCTGAGGAGGGAAAGGTGCGTTGCTTGGAGTCATGCTGCCATGAGGTACCGGTATTTGATTCCCAATGACGAACACTTGCTAAAAGACAGACATGTACATTTTAAGTTAATAATTTATATAAACTGCTTATCAAATATACAGGTTTCATGATTGCTCAGCGCTCTTACAGTTGCAGAACAAACACTATATAGACAAAAGTATGTGGACACGCTTTCAAATGAGTTGATTCAGCTATTTCAACGGGTGTCGTTGCTGACAGGTGGATAAAATCGAGCACACGGTCATGCAATCTCCTAAGACAAACATTGGCAGTAGAATGACCTTACTGAAGAGCTCAGTGACATTCAACGTGGCACGGTCATAGGATGCCAACTTTCCAACAAGTCAGTTAGTCAAATTTCTGCCCTGGTCAACTGTAAGTGCTGCTATTGTGAATTATACAACGGGTGGGTCTAATCTTGAATGCTGATTGGTTAAAACTGCATTCCAGCCTGTGTCTATTCCACAATTTACCACTGGCTCGATCTATGCCATTAAAATGCCTATTTACTCTGTTCCATCTGACTGAGCAATCCACTGTCTCATCAGCCCAGCCAAGCAATTTATAAACTTGATCTCCACTATAAAAAGCATCTAGACATTATCTCACAAAGACCACTCCTTCAAACAGAATCCTTCCAGATCTTGAGATTCTTAGTCTGCGTTTACGGACTGCCCTATTCAATTCAACCCACATGTTTTCAGTGGATTTTAAGTCCGGAGAGTGAGATAGACATTGCAAAATGTTGAGTTTGTGGCCAAATAACCATTTCTTTGTTTTTATATTTATTCTCGGTAATACCAATCACCCCACCGAAGACATTCTTTAAATATGTATACTCGCCATGACAGAATATATATGCGTAAATAAAACTCATAGAATAAAAAGGAAAGTTTGACATCTTCCAAAGTCTGAGGGTGGTTTTAACCTTCCCGACTTGGAATTGTATTAACTCGCCACACAAGGCTTTTGCTCGCAACATATTGTTAAGTGCACTAAAGAAGAACAATGGGTACATATTGAAGTTGTGCATGCTAATCCTCAGAGTCTTTTCACAAGTCTATTTTCAAAGGATAAAGAAGAACATTAACAATTCAATAGTTAAGAACACTATAACAATGTTGAAGAAAATGAAATGCATACGAAAAGAACCAATATCACTCCCTAAAAACACAACCCTATGGAAGAATGCTTGGATAGCTTTTCAGAGTTCACCGATAAATTGGCCCCATGGAAAACTGAAGGCATAGGAAATAAAATGATTTCCATTACAGAATTAAAAAGCAATTTTAGACTGACTAATATAGACATTTTCAAATACATGCAATTGAAAAGTTCTATACACTAAATTTCTATCTGAAATCTTTTGGACATCAAAGAAATCTTGAGGGAATCCTATTTGACTCAGAAAAGGATACACATAGAGTTTTGATAGGTAATACAAATATAAATAGATCAAGATTTAAAAATAACTGATATTGACACAAGATGAAGGGAGTGTTGGAACATAACTAATCAACACATCCACCAGTGCTGCTATGAACCGCATCACAAGAGACATGCAAAATGGAAGACGTATAAAATAAATGTCATCTTTGATGCAATTTCAATGTTGTTTGAGTTGCTTTGTGTGGCACCAAATTTGCTTGAGACTATTTTACTGCAAAACTGCTCACTGAATCCAAGTTACTTGACATAGGAGTTTCAAAGAGCTGTCAGTCAAGGCGAGCTCAAGAATATAAGCTCCCTCTCACTCAGCCTGTCTTTTCAAACTTCCTGGCAGTTACCATGAGATAAAAAGTCATTTTAAGAATGACTGTTCAGGACCTTTAAGTGTACAACTAGCAAGGACTCAATAATTCATGTCTTCTGGGAGTGCTATAAAGTCCAAAAGTTATAGATGGAGTTAGAAAGTTGGCAGCCAGAAGTTTTACAACGTAAGTTTACTTTTAATCCCTCTATATGTATATTTCAAGACATGGCATATGAGGGTGTGGTGAAATACTCAATGGGGTGGACCATACTATTCTCTTCAATAATTCTGAAAAACTTCTCATAAACTAGTACTGTACATCTTTTGTTCATGCTGAGAAAAGAGATAGTTTCTCCCATGAATCAGATATCCTTCCTAGGTTTGAGCTCACGGCCGCTGTGTTGGCAGCAAATTGTCATAACAAAAGTAAGAACCGTGAGCTCTCCCACATCCACACACTGGAGCAGGAGTTGGAGCAGGAGTGCCAAGATGGCGGTGCCTGGTGGCTTCAATACAGTGCCCCCTGTCAGTCAACCAGGGGTTATACACACCATTGGTTCTATTGCTCCCTAGTGGTCGGGAGTGTAATTGCCCAAATAATACCATAATATAAGATACACCCAAATTGGCTCCTACACTGGCTAAAGTTCATGATGCCATTGACCTTAACAAGGGGCTCAGGACCAGTGGAAGAAAATTAACCCCATAACATCAAAGACCCACCACCATATTTTACGGTAGATATGGGGTTATTTTCTGTGCATTCTCATGTCGATGCCAAACCCACCACTGGTGTGCATGGCCAAAGCTATTTTCATGTCTGAGAGCTAGATTTCTGTTTAAATCTTGTACCACATTTTGACAGAAATCTATGTCCATAGACTCACCTCAGGGGTGGAACGGCAGCACTGGCAGACAGCTCTGCAGGCGAATGACGAGACACAGATGGACACTATAAGTTCCAGCAGGGAAAAAACTACCAAAACACCTGAAATTCCCTGGGACCTGACCTATAGACAGAGAGGAACAGGAAACAGCAGTTAACTAGACTACACTACACCATTTTGGAGCAATTATGTAGAATTAAACTCCCGTTTCAGCGTGGGCTAACAAGAAGTGTAAATTAACTCAATAACATCTCATTCACGATTGCTTGCATGTTGGAGATGTCACATGTATGCTACAAATTGTGTATAATTTCAACAAATAAAAAACATTCAACAGTATGTACAAAAGTCTAGCAATACGATTATAGATGATAAATACCCCTTTGCCGATTTAAAAATATCTCCTGACCAAAGGAATAAGAATTTGGTATATACCCAATACTGTTGACAGGCATAGGATGGAGGGAGGTATGAAGTATAGCCTGGATAGTCACAGTAGTAGTTGTAAAAGATGATCCCAGCACTGTCTAAAGAATGCAGAATGGTGCCAGTAAGAGCAGTAACCGTGGCGACAACATTCATTCCAAGGGAGCCTTTTACCTAAGGGACAGAGAGCAGAAAGAGGACATGGTGGATTGGTTGTGAAGAATGAAATACAATATAGAATACAGTGTGTTGACAATCATCATTACATGTCTTTAATAAAGGTGCAATCTGCAGTTGCTGAATCGCTAGTGCCCCACTGCTTGTGTTGTGGGAGGAAAACAAGCAGGTTGAACGAAAAAACAAGGGCCTATGTATAAAGTAGATTCTGTTTTGAAATAGAGTGGAACTTCATAAATCAAAAGCCTAAACTTTATTGAGGAATAAATAGTTGATACTAACCAGACATGTGTTCAATTTGTTGTCAGCAGCAACAGTTAGAGAGCCTGCAATGACATACTGAGGAGGAACAAGGAAGGTATTATACAAGGGTGCTTCCCAAATGGCACCCTATTCTCTACACAGTACACTACAAAAGTAGTGCACTATATAGTGAGTAGGGTACCATGTGGGACAAACATATTTCTGCAGTATGACCAAAGTTCAAATTCAAGTTTAATTATTCCCACATAGAAGTTAATATAAACTGAGTGTATAAATGGCATAGGCCTAGCCAAATGCATATACAGTGATAAAAGTCATTAGGTAAGTAATTTTTTACAAAGCATTACCATAAATGAAAGATTTGATATTTTTTTCATTTTTTGACATTTGTTTTTAATGCATTTCTTTTCAAATTGTGACATGATTCAATTATTGTGTTTTGTTTGCATCAAGAGAGACAGGAAATGTAAGGTAGGATTGTTAGACAGAACAGCTCACTCACAATGATAGATCCCCAGACAAATATTCCGCTAATTACTCCAATATTGTCTACTTGTGGTCCTGTAGCCATCACGATTCCTGTCAACAGCATCAACAAACCAACCATGATCTGTACGGTCTGTGAGAGAAAAACAAAGTACAAAGCAGGAAATTAATTTCTCTTCTTCCAACATGTTGGAAGACCAAAAAAACAACCAAAATTGTCTTATTTTTTACTTCAAAATAATCTTCAAATTATGTAAAACAGAAATTCTTACCCCCAGTGCTTTTGGTTGCCCTGCCCGGAAACTTCCCAGCACTGAGGAAACCGTCTGTCCCAAACAGTGAGGGGCAGAATCGACCCTCACGACCCCCATCCCGTTGACAGTGGGGTGTACATGGGTGATGACCACCACCCCGTTAGTGGTGGTTGTTACAGAGCTGGACATCTTCGCAGAGGAGAGAAGGATGTTTGTAGTACAGTAAGAGGTGATACGGCTGGTCAGTGGTGTGTTGTTGAGCCTCATGTAAAGTTTATACTCGACCTGGGACTTCCAGATAATCATTTACTTGGGATTGTCATGCATAATAGGTGTGTCTGCCACTCATTAGACTTTGAACTCTCCCCATTAGATATGGGTGGGCGGTAGGTTTGTCTTTGTGGTTGCTGTATCATCTGTTTACTTGAATAATTTCGTCATTGCTGAGTGACATTTAGTTCCTGCTGTATTATCATAACTTCCCATCATGGGCTTGAAGTTGTTTGCCTTCAGAACACAGGCTATACAAGAAACTCATACACTTCCTTGAAAGTGTGTATAACTTTCTCTTTCATGTTACATAGCGTACGTTTCTTTTGTTCTGTGCTGTAGAGGCAATCATCTTCAAGGTGTGGTGTAATAAAGTCATATAATTTAACCAAAGACTTTGCCCCTCTGTGGGGAGACATCCTGAATTAAAGAAGAAGTAGGTGAAATAACCAGAGTAACTGTTTATTAGTGAATGTTGAATTATTGGTAAATGGACGTTAGATAAGCATGACAAACAGAAAAGAGCTCAGTAAAGTGTATATAAATGTTGAGATGTCATGTAAACATAAGCTCTTCATGTCTACTCCTGCACCCCTCTCTTCCTCTCCTCTCTCTGTCTCTCCTCCTCTCTCTTCCTCTTCTTTTCTTCGTCTCTTCCTCTCCTCATCTTTCTTCCTATTCTCCCCTCTCATCCTATTCTCCCCTTTCTTCCTCTCCTCCTGTCTCTGCCTCTCCTTCTCTCTTTTCAAAGGTTATTATAGTTATTCGTTTTTAATTCTATTCATTTTTTGATTTATCTTTGAAATTCAGTTTAGTTTCAGTTTGCCTTTAGAGTTTCTAGTTTCTATAAATGTTTTGTTTGAATAAAACATTACTATTTCAATTTATGTTATTTAGTTTCAGTTTAGTTTTAGCAGTAGCAGTGCATGGGTAAAATCACTGGGGAAGCCAAGCCCCCCCCCCCCCCGCCTTGTAAATTCAACTACACCTTTGTTTTACTACAAAACCAGACAGCAAACTCTGTCCAGGGAAGTTCACAAAGCATATTGCATGTACAGTAACAGACAGTTAAAGTATACTGTAATGGCTGTTGGAAGGAGAGGACCAAGGTGCAGCGTGGTACGTGTCCATATTTATTAAATGAACACTGAAATATTAAAAATAACAAAGATAACGACCGAAACAGTTCCGTCTGGTGCAGACACACAACAGAAAACAACTACCCACAAAACACAGGTGGGATGAGGTTATCTAAGTATGGTTCTCAATCAGAGACAACGATAGACAGCTGCCTCTGATTGAGAACCACACTCGGCCAAACACATAGAAATATAAAACATAGAGCAAAAACATAGAATGCCCACCCCTACTCACGCCCTGACCAAACCAAAATAGAGACATAACAAAGGCACTAAGGTCAGGGCGTGACACATACATTGGCTTCAAAAAGTATTCCTACCCCTTATTCCACCTTTCTCACCCATCTACACACAATACCCCATAATGACAAAATGAAAACACGTTTAAAAAAAAAAATGTTTGCAAATTTATTGTAAATTAAATACAGAAATATCTCATTTACATAAGTATTCACACCCCTGACTCAATACATGTTAGAATCACATTTGATTCTCACAGCGATTACAGCTGTGAGTCTTTCTGGATAAGTCTCTAAGAGCTTTGCACACATGGATTGTACAAGCTTTGTCAAGTTGGTTGTTGATCATTGCTAGACAGCCATTTCCAAGACTTGCCATATATTTCCAGTGGTTATTTTAACATGTAAATCTTGGTGGGGGAAAACTCAAGTAATTTTTTTTGATGCATGCCAGCAAAGCCACTACACAACAATTTATAATTTTACTAGGCCTACAGTGTATTTGGAAAGTATTCAGACCTCTTCACTTGGATTCAATAGTTTTTTTCCTCTCATCAATCTACGCACAATACCCATTGATGACAAAGCAAAAATGGGTTTTTAGAAATGTTTGCACATTTATTAAGAGTAAAAAACTGAAATATTACTAGTACATAAGTATTCAGACCCTTTACTCCGTACTGTGTTGAAGCACCTTTGGCAGCGATTACAGCCTTGAGTCTTCTTGGGTATGACGCTACAAGCCTGACAAACCTGTATTGGGGGAGTTTCTCTCACTCTTCTCTGCAGATCATCTCAAGCTCTGTCAGGTTGGATGGGGAGTGTCGCTGCACAGCTTTTTTCAGTTACCTCCAGAGTACCTCAAGCTCCTTCGATCTGGTTCAAGTCCGGGTTCTGGCTGGGCCACTCAAGGACATTCAGAGACTTGTCCCGAAGCCACTCCTGTGTGGTCTTGGCTGTGTGCTTAGGGTTGTTTTCCTGTTGGAAGGTGAACCTTTGCCTCAGTCTGAAGTCCTGAGCGCTCTGGAGCAGGTTTTCTTCAAGGATGTTTTATTTAATACATTCTAGAATAAGGCTGTAACATAACAAAATGTGTAAAAAGTGAATGCTCTGAATTCTTTCGGAATGCACTGTATGTGATCTAAAAAGGAAGGAAAATACAATCACGAGTATCCACTTTTAAAGACAATATACCAACACACAGACAGCGCATTGCTCAAACAAAACAACCCTCACAATTTCAACTGGAATTACTTGGGTCTTTTACTGAACTTTTTGTTGAAGAGACTGCCACTGGAAGAGACTGCCACTGGCAAACATGGTTACAGACCCAACAACATTATATAGTAACCCCTCCTCATGAAGAAAAGCACATGAGCTAATTATAATACACAAATTAAAGAAAAACAATTAAATCATTCCAACATAATAAAATTAGGAATAAGATACTAATGAGATAGACCTATATACTGTAAGCAATATAACAGTTGAGATGTACAAACTATTACATAAGGGAATGATGAGCGGTTAAGAGGCAAACCATAATTTTGTTTAAGACATTAATGAGCGAGTATATACAGTAACTATTTGTTCAGCGCTTTTGAAATGTACAGTGACAGAATTCAGAACATGGTCCGTTCTTACAATATTCTCCCTGTACACCAAGTCAGAACCGTAGGATAAATAACGGGGGTATATAAGCAGACAATGAAAGCTCTTACAATATTCAATGATGACATTTCTCCAAAACAGGATATAGGCTACATATGCACTAACTAGTCAGAACAATAAGCTAAGTTCTGAGGGGGAGAGGGACCAAATCCTTAGGGTGAGACACATGGGCTGCTAAAAGCTTACACAACATACACTTAGTATTACTTTCTTAGCTACAGTTCCTGGCATATTACATAATTTATGTAGCAGAATACAATACATATTTTCGGTCTCACAGTTGTTGTGACGGTCCTTCTTGTGGGCAAACCTTGCCATCAAACTTTGTCATCAAAGTCCGGCCTTCTCTTATGGTGCTTTCAAGACAACTGGGAACTCCCGAGTTCCCGACTTGGAATTCCCAGTTGGATGACCGTTCAAAACAATTTTCCCAGTCCGAGCTCATTTTTTTCTAAGTTCCCAGTCGTCTTGAACACACTGAGTCTGAGATTTCCCAGTTCCGAGTTTCCAGTTGTTTTGTGTGCGGCACAAGTCTTGCTTCATTGACAGCATGGCCAATGTTGAATGTTTATTCTTTTTAACTTGGAAAAGAGACCCTTAATCCCAGATTTGGGACCACACAACCACACAACCACTCCACTGAATAGCAGTCTAGTGATGGCTTTGTAATGTTTGCAGTCAGTGGCAGTTCAAGCTTATATGGCTGCCTGGGCGAACCACCCTTCACCCCCCCCCCCCCCAAAAAAAATCACTATTCTGCACTAATTGTATTTTTTATTCAGACATTTGGAACAACACTGTCACGTTCTGACCATAGTTCTTGTGTGTTTTACTTGTTTTAGTGTTGGTCAGGACGTGAGCTGGGTGGGCATTCTATGTTGTGTGTCTAGTTTGTCTGTTTCTATGTTTGGCCTAATATGGTTCTCAATCAGAGGCAGGTGTTTTGTGTTGTCTCTGATTGGGAATCATATTTAGTTGGCTTGTTTTGTGTTGGGGTTTGTGGGTGGTTGTTTCCTGTCTTTGTGTTCGTTTCACCAGAGAGGACGGTTTCGGTTTGCCACGTTTGTTATTTTTGTATTGTTGTAAGTGTTCACAGTTTTCGTTTATTAAACATGTTGAGCACTGGCTACGCTGCGTTTTGGTCCGATCCCTGCTACACCTTCTCTTCTCGTGAAGAGGAGGAAGGCTGCCGTTACAAACACAAATAAATAATCATAACATTTAAAACTATTAACACTACCGATCAAAAGTTTGGGGTTACTTAGAAATGTCCTTGTTTTTGAAAGAAAAGCACATTTATTGTCCATTAAAATAATGTCAAATTGATTATAAATACAGTGTAGACATTGTTAATGTTGTAAATGACTATTGTAGCTGTAAACGTCAGATTTTTTGGGGAATATCTACATAGGCGTACAGAGGCTCATTATCAGCAACCATCACGCCTGTGTTCCAATGGCACGTTGTGTTAGCTAATCCAAGTTTATCATTTTAAAAGGCTAATTGATCATTAGAAAATCCTTTTGCAATTATGTTAGCACAGCTGAAAGCTGTTGTCCTTACTAAAGAAGCAATACAACTGGCCTTCTTTAGTCTATTTGAGTATCTGGAGCATCAGCATTTGTGGGTTCGATTACAGGCTCAAAATGTCCAGAAACAAAGTACTTTCTTCTGAAACTCGTCAGTCTATTCTTGTTCTGAGAAATGAAGGCTATTCCATGCGAGAAATTGCCAAGAAACTGAAGATCTCTTACAACGCTGTGTACTACTCCCTTCACAGAACAGCGCAAACTGTCTCTAACCAGAATAGAAAGAGGAGTGGGAGGCCCCGGTGCACAACTGAGCAAGAGGACAAGTACATTAGAGTGTCTAGTTTGAGAAACAGACGCCTCACAAGTCCTCAACTGTCAGCTTCATTAAAGAGTAGCCACAAAACACCAGCCTCAACGTCAACAGTAAAGAGGCGACTCCAGGATGCTGGCCTTCAGAGGACAGAGGAACTCTGGTCGCATAAAGGTGGTTGCATAAAAACCTGAGGGAGATTTTACCTTAATTCTGTTACTAAAGTTAGCATCTGCACAGTTCTTCCACTAAACGTTTTAAAGTAATCTTTGTGCATAGAGTTGTATGGTTTGTTAAACTTTTAAATCAATGTTTTTTTGTTTTGCATACAATTTAAAGTGAAAAAACGGAATCAAGAATATAATTCAGTTACCATAGAATTGCACATGTGAAAACGTTTTTTTTTTAATACTTCACATGTAATCACATTTTCACATGTGTAGTTTCATGTAATAACATGTTGCTTTACATTTTATCACATTAACATCACATCATATCAAACCATCCCCAACCATTATAAGTAAAGTATTTAAATGTTATGGGGACTTTAAAGTAAGTGGTACGATGTAGGAAAGAAATTCCACAAATGAACTCTTAACAAGGCACACCTGTTAATTGAAATGCATTCCAGGTGATGATCTCATGAACCTGGTTGAGAGAATGCCAAGAATGTGCAAAACTGTCATCAAGGCAAAGGGTGGCTACTATGAAGAATCTCAAATATAAAATTATTTTTAATTGTTTAATACTTTTTTGGTTACTACATGATTCCATATGTGTTCATAGTCTGATGTCCCCACTGTTATTCTACAATGTAGAAAATAGTAAAAAATAAAGAAAAACACTTGAATGAGTAGACGTGTCCAAACTTTTGACTGTTACTGTACAACCCCTAACTTGAGTTCAGTCTTCGCCAATGAGAATGAAGTTGGGCCTAGCTTCGTCCTTCATGACTGGGAAATGCCTTGATTCTAGGCCCTAGGAAATCCTATATCCATCTCATTAGATCAGAACAGGGTGGATCAACAGTGATTCATATTACTGGGTTGCATCCTAAAAAAAGGATAGTTGTGTTTGCTGCATAACACACAAACATTACTTGTCTACCCATATGATGTGGATCATTGTCAGGTTATTTGATATATAAGCTTCAGTGACAAAATAACACCATGGTTGTAATAACACTTTAAACAGGTAGTTTGTACATTTGTAAAATTTGTTTGTTTTGGGTCTACACTGGTAAGTTTAACTTATGTCATGTCTAGTCACAGAGGAATTTATTCTGAATAACTGGTCAGGGCTCAGCAGTTTCCATTCAGATTCAGGCAACTTTGATGTAAGTGTATAGTGACTACTTCTATCCATCACTCCCATTGTTGCTTATCCATTGTTCACTAGATATATCAATGTAATTACACCGAACACAATGTTGAAAAACAGAATGCTTCCCACCACTAGATCCCATAACTAGACATGAGTTGGACATGATCCCAACGCTGCCACCAATGTAGTGGAAGAAAGTGAAAGCTGCAACAGGGACTCTAAACAGGGCTCATACGTGGCAAAGTGAGCACTAACGGGCGTTGCCATGAAATCCTAGTAGGCCTCTGGGCAGAGGCAGTAGGCCTATAATGCTGGCATATGCCTTGTTACAATAGCTTAAGTATATAACATGATTGACACGACCATAATAATCATCGTGAAACAGCCTTGGAAGTGCTTCTAGTTTTAAAAATCCACCTTTCCAATAACAAGTCTCTCACAGTTGCCGCTTGCTATAGACCACCCTCCGCCTCCAGCTGTGCTCTGGATACCATATGTGAATTGATTGCCCCCCATCTATCTTCAGAGCTCGTGCTGCTAGGTGACCTAAACTGTGACATGCTTAACACCCCGGCCATCATTCAATCTAAGCTTGATGCCCTCAATCTCACACAAAATATCAATGAACCCACCAGGTACAACCCCAAATACGTAAACACAGGCACCCTCATAGATATCATCCTAACCAACTTGCCCTCCAAATACACCTCTGCTGTTTTCAACCAGATCTCAGCGATCACTGCCTCATTGCCTGCATCCATAATGGGTCCGCGTTCAAACGACCTCCACTCATCATCACTGTCAAACGCTCCGTGAAACACTTCAGCGAGCAGGCATTTCTAATCGACCTGGCCGGGGTATCCTGGAAGGACATTGATCTCATCCCGACAGTAGAGGATAACTGGTTATTTAAAAAAAATGCCTTCCTCACCATCTTAAATAAGCATGCCCAATTCAAGAAATTTAGAACCAGGAACAGATTTGGCCCTTGGTTCTCTCCAGACCTGACTGCCCTTAACCAACACAAAAACTTCCTATGGCGTTCTGCATTAGCATCGAACAGCCCCCGTGATATGCAACTTTTCAGGGAAGCTAGAAACCAATATACACAGGCAGTTAGAAAAACCAAGGCTAGCTTTTTCAAGCAGAAATCTGGGACACTGTAAAGTCCATGAAGAATAAGAACATCTCCTCCCAGCTGCCCACTGCACTGAAGATAGGAAACACTGTCACCACCGACAAATCCACTATAATTGAGAATTTCAATAAGCATTTTTCTACGGCTGGCCATGCTTTCCACCTGGCTACCCCTACCCCGGTCAACAGCACTGCACCCCCCCACAGCTACTCGCCCAAGCCTTCTCCATTTCTCCTTCTCCCAAATCCAGTCAGCTGATGTTCTGAAAGCGCTGCAAAATCTGGACCCTTACAAATCAGCCGGGCTAGATAATCTGGACTCTTTCTTTCTAAAATTATCTGCTGAAATTGTTGCCACCCCTATTACTAGCCTTTCAACCTCTCTTTCGTGTCGTCTGAGATTCCCAAAGATTGGAAAGCAGCTGCGGTCATCCCCCTCTTCAAAGGGGGGGGGGACACTCTTGACCCAAACTGCTACAGACCTATATCTATCCTACCCTGCCTTTCTAAGGTCTTCGAAAGCCAAGTCAACAAACAGATTACAGACCATTTCGAATCCCACCATACCTTCTCCGCTATGCAATCTGCTTTCAGAGCTGGTCATGGGTGCACCTCAGCCACGCTCAAGGTCTTAAACGATATCTTAACCGCCATCGATAAGAAACAATACTGTGCAGCTGTATTCATTGACCTGGCCAAGGCTTTTGACTCTGTCAATCACCACTTCCTCATCGGCAGACTCGGCAGCCTTGGTTTCTCAAATGATTGCCTCGCCTGGTTCACCAACTAATTCTCTGATGGAGTTCAGGGTGTAAAATCGGAGGGTCTGTTGTCCGGGCCTCTGGCAGTCTCAATGGGGGTGCCACAGGGTTCAATTCTTGGACCGACTCTCTTCTCTGTATGCATCAATGATGTCGCTCTTGCTGCTGGTAAGTCTCTGATCCACCTCTACGCAGACGACATCATTCTGTATACTTCTGGCCCTTCTTGGGACACTGTGTTAACAACCCTCCAGGCGAGCTTCAATGCCATACAACTCTCCTTCTGTGGCCTCCAATTGCTCTTAAATACAAGTAAAACTAAATGCATGCGCTTCAACCGATCGCTGCTTGCACCTGCCCGCCTGCTTAACATCACTACTCTGGACGGCTCTGACTTAGAATATGTGTACAACTACAAATACCTAGGTGTCTGGTTAGACTGTAAACTCTCCTGCCATACTCACATCAAACATCTCCAATCCAAAGTTAAATCTAGAATTGGCTTCCTATTCCGCAACAAAGCATCCTTCACTCATGCTGCCAAACATACCCTTGTAAAACTGACCATCCTACCTATCCTCGACTTCGGTGATGTCATTTACAAAAAAGCCTCCAATACCCTACTCAATAAATTGGATGCAGTCTATCACAGTGCCATCCGTTTTGTCACCAAAGCCCCATATACTACCCACCACTGCGACCTGTACACTCTCGTTGGCTGGCCCTCGCTTCATACTCGTCGCCAAACCCACTGGCTCCAGGTAATCTACAAGACCCTGCTAGGTAAAGTCCCCCCTTATCTCAGCTCGCTGGTCACCATAGCAGCACCCACCTGTAGCACGTGCTCCAGCAGGTATATCTCTCTGGTCACCCCCAAAACCAATTCTTCCTTTGGCCGCCTCTCCTTCCAGTTCTCTGCTGCCAATGACTGGAACGAACTACAAAAATCTCTGAAACTGGAAACACTTATCTCCCTCAGAGCAGCTCATAGATTACTACATAGCCCATCTATAATTTAGCCCAAACAACTACCTCTTTCCCTACTGTATTTATTTATTTTGCTTCTTTGCACCCCATTATTTCTATCTCTACTTTGCACATTCTTCCACTGCAAATCAACCATTCCAGTGTTTTACTTGCTATATTGTATTTACTTCACGACCATAGCCTTTTTTTTGCCTTCACCTCCCTTATCTCACCTCACTTGCTCACATTGTATATAGACTTATTCTTCTACTGTATTATTGACTGTATGTTTGTTTTACTCCATGTGTAACTCTGTGTTGTTGTATGTGTCGAACTGCTTTGCAATATCTTGGCCAGGTCGCAATTGTAAATGAGAACGCGTTCTCAACTTGCCTACCTGGTTAAATATCACACTAGGCCTCCAGTGCGTATTCACAGTCCAGAGCTTCCGGCGACGGTTCCCAGTCCAGAGCTTCCGGCGACGGTCCACAGTCCAGAACCTCCTGCGACGGTCCACAGTCCGGAACCTACTGCGACGGTCCACAGTCCGGATCCTCCTGCGACGGTCCACAGTCTGGAACCTCCTGCGCCGGTCCACGGTCCGGAACCTCCAGCGAGGGTCAACGGTCTAGGAGCTTCCAGACAAGGTGTCCAGTCCAGTTCCAAGGCCGGAGCCTTCCTCTGCGCCGGTGCCCAGTCCAGGCACGGTGACCTGCCCAGCTCCAAGGCCGGAGCCCTTCTCTGCGCTGATGCCCAGTCCAGGCACGTAATTCAGCCCAGCGCCATGGTCGGATCCGGGGTCTGGGGGGGGCAATGACCCGCACCGGAGCCGCCAACAACACTAGTCAGTGGGGGGCGGGGGGGGGTACTGTCACGCCCTGACCGCCCTTGTTGCATTATGGTGTAGTAGGTCAGGGCGTGACGAGGGGGTGTTCTAGTTTAAAATTTCTATGTTGGTGTTTTGGTTTGGTTCCCAATTAGAGGTAGCTGGTAATCGTTGCCTCTAATTGGGGATCAAATTTAAGTAGCTATTTTTTCCCCACCTGTGTTTGTGGAATAATGTTTTGTGTTTGTGCATGTGCACCACATAGTCACGTTTCGTTGTTCGTTTATTGATTTATTTGCTTTTGCAAAAAGCTTCACTTTGTAATAAATATGTGGAACTCAACATCCGCTGTGCCTTGGTCCAATTCTTACGACAACTGTGACAGATAGACTGCATCCAGTTTGCTGAGTAGAGTATTGGAAGCTATTTTGTAAATGACATCGCCAAACTCGAGGATCGGTAGGCTAGTCAGATTTACGAGGCAAGTTTGGCTTTGTTTTTCTCTCTATTTTTTCAAAATGTTTAGATACATCAGTGTCATGAAACCTGACATATCTATTCATAAATTAATGTATCATTATTAGAAATGACAAATTATCTAAGTATTGCATGTAGATAGAAACATGTAATGTACAAATATTTGAGTAGACTGACCAGACCAGTTTAAAAAGCAGTATCAGTCAAAAGACAGACAGTGAGGTATCAGATTTAGATTGTATTGAGTATACAGTCCACACCATATCTATTTTGACAGTGAAGATAACATTTTCAATGTGGTTCTATACTCCAACATTTAGGATTTCAGATCAAATGTTGCATATGAGGTGACAGTATATAATGTCACCTTTCATTTGAGGATGTTTTAATACATATCTGTTTCACTGTCACGATCGACCATGGGAGAGAGAGAGGACCAAGGCGCAGCATGTAAAAAATACATCTTCTCTTTATTTAGGAGAAAACGAACAAAGCAAAACAACAAATAGACGACCGTGAAGCTATAACCGAACAAAATGCAAACTAGACACAGACACAGACCTAGACAATAACCCGACAAAAACCTGATGCCTATGGCCGCCTAAAATATGGCTCCCAATCAGAGACAAATGAAAGACATCTGTCTCTAATTGAGAACCACTCAGGCAACCATAGACATACCTAGAACATTCACTCAACCATAGACATACCTAGAAACACTCACTCAACACAAACCCATACTCTAAACCCAACACCCCCTTTTCCATATAACCACCCAAAACGAGACAAAACACAAACATTCCCCATGTCACACCCTGACCTAACTAAAATAATAAAGAAAACAAAGAATACTAAGGCCAGGGCGTGACATAACCCCCCCCTTAAGGTGCGAACTCCGGGCGCACCAGCACAAAGTCTAGGGGAGGGTCTGGGTGGGCGTCCGTCCACGGCGGCGGCTCCGGCACTGGTCGTGGTCCCCACCCCACCATAGTCACTACCCGCCTCCGTAGCCTCCTCCCAATGGCCACCCTCCACCTTAACCCCACTGGATTAAGGGGCAGCACCGGACTAAGGGGCAACACCGGACTACGGGGCAGCACCGGACTAAGGGGCAACACCGGACTAAGGGGCAGCACCGGACTAAGGGGCAGCACCGGACTAAGGGGCAGCACCGGACTAAGGGGCAGCACCGGACTAAGGGGCAGCCCCGGGATAAGGGGCAGCCCCGGGATAAGGGGCAGCCCCGGGCTAAGGGGCAGCTCCGGACTGAGGGACGGCAGCTCCGGACTGAGGGACGGCAGCTCCGGACTGAGGGACGGCAGCTCCGGACTGAGGGACGGCAGCTCCGGACTGAGGGACGGCAGCTCCGGACTGAGGGACGGCAGCTCCGGACTGAGGGACGGCAGCTCCGGACTGAGGGACGGATCCTGGCTGGATGACTCATGGTTGGCTGACGGATCCGACTGCACATGGCTGACTGACGGATCCGGCTGGTCATGGCTGACTGACGGCTCCGGCTGCTCATGGCTGGCGGACGGCTCCGGCTGCTCATGGCTGGCGGACGGCTCCGGCTGCTCATGGCTGGCGGACGGCTCCGGCTGCTCATGGCTGGCGGACGGCTCCGGCTGCTCATGGCTGGCGGACGGCTCCGGCTGCTCATGGCTGGCTGACGGCTCCGGCTGCTCATGGCTGGCTGACGGCTCCGGCTGCTCATGGCTGGCTGACGGCTCCGGCTGCTCATGGCTGGCTGACGGATCCGGCTGATCCGGGCTGGCTGACGGATCCGGCTGATCCGGGCTGGCTGACGGATCCGGCTGATCCGGGCTGGCGGAAGGCCCTGGCTGCTCATGCCTGGCGGGCGACTCTGGCTGGTCATGGCTGGCGGACGGCTCTGGCTGGTCATGGCTGGCGGACGGCTCTGGCTGCTCATGGCTGGCTGACGGATCCGGCTGATCCGGGCTGGCTGACGGATCCGGCTGATCCGGGCTGGCTGACGGATCCGGCTGATCCGGGCTGGCGGACGGCTCTGGCTGGTCACGGCTGGCGGACGGCTCTGGCTGGTCATGGCTGGCGGAAGGCTCTGGCTGATCCGGTCTGGCGGAAGGCTCGGGCTGGTCATGGCTGGCTGACGGCTCGGGCTGGTCATGGCTGGGTAGACGGATGACTCAGATGGCGCTGGGTAGACGGATGACTCAGATGGCGCTGGGTAGACGGATGACTCAGATGGCGCTGGGTAGACGGATGACTCAGATGGCGCTGGGTAGACGGATGACTCAGATGGCGCTGGGTAGACGGATGACTCAGATGGCGCTGGGTAGACGGATGACTCAGATGGCGCTGGGTAGACGGATGACTCAGATGGCGCTGGGTAGACGGATGACTCAGATGGCGCTGGGTAGACGGATGACTCAGATGGCGCTGGGTAGACGGATGACTCAGATGGCGCTGGGTAGACGGGCAGCTCTGGCCGGCTGAGGCGCACTATAGGCCTGGTGCGTGGTGCCGGAACTGGTGGTACCGGGCTGGGGACACGCACCTGAAGGCTAGTGCGGGGAGAAGGAACAGGGCATACTGGACCCTGGATATGCACATTAGGCCTAGTGCGTGGTGCCGGAACTGGTGGTACCGGGCTGGGGACACACATCTCAGGGCTAGTGCGGGGAGCAGCAACAGGACACACTGGGCTCTCAAAGCGCACTATAGGCCTAGTGCGTGGTACCGGCACAGGTGGTACCGGGATGAGGACACGCACCTCAGGGCGAGTGCGGGGAGAAGCAACAATGCGAACAAGGCTCTCGAAGACACCCTGGAATCCTGGGGCGTGGTGCCGGAACTGGTGGTACCGGGCTGGGGCGGGAAGGTGTTACAGGAGGTGTAGGACTAGGAATGCACACAGGAGGCCTGGTTCGTGGGACTGTCATTCCCAGACGGTTAGCACGCAACTCAGGACGAGCATGAAGAGCTGACTCAGGTAACATCACATCCCGCACACGCTCTGTCGGGTGGATGTTGTGCCTCACGCACCAACACAGCAGCTCCCTCTTTTCACTCTCCTCCAAACTCCTCAATAAATCCTTAACAGTCTCTGTATCCTTCCCATTGCTCACCTCCAGTATCTGCACAACGGGCTCTGGCTCCCTCCTTTCACGCTGCTTGGTCCTGAGTGGTTGGGTCATTCTGTCACGATCGACCATGGGAGAGAGAGAGAGGACCAAGGCGCAGCATGTAAAAAATACATCTTCTCTTTATTTAGGAGAAAACGAACAAAGCAAAACAACAAATAGACGACCGTGAAGCTATAACCGAACAAAATGCAAACATGCAACCTAGACACAGACACAGACCTAGACAATGACCCGACAAAAACCTGATGCCTATGGCCGCCTAAAATATGGCTCCCAATCAGAGACAAATGAAAGACATCTGTCTCTAATTGAGAACCACTCAGGCAACCATAGACATACCTAGAACATTCACTCAACCATAGACATACCTAGAAACACTCACTCAACACAAACCCATACTCTAAACCCAACACCCCCTTTTCCATATAACTACCCAAAACGAGACAAAACACAAACATTCCCCATGTCACACCCTGACCTAACTAAAATAATAAAGAAAACAAAGAATACTAAGGCCAGGGCGTGACATTCACGGTTTATAAATGAAAGCACTTTATGTATCTAGTCCCCCTATTTGAAGAAGTCATAAGTATTCTGACCCATTAACCTATAGTGTATTAAAGTCGTCAAAAGTATTGTATTTGGTCTAATATTCCTTGAACACAACGACTACATCAAGCTTGTGACTCAAACTCATTGATTGCATTTGCAGTTTGTTTTGCTTGTGTTTTGGATTGTGTTTGGTCTAATATTAAAATGGTGGATGATGACTGGAGAAATTTTCTGTCTAAGGGAGTAGACATGTTTCTAAACACTACTAAATTAATCCTGGTGATGCCATGATTAATACAAATCATGAATGAATCAAAAGCTTCAAAAACTGTAAGCTTCACTGTCCAAACACATATGTTGTGGACTATGTGTGCCTGGTAAACACATGTGAATCTGGTGAACAGTTATCACTTGATGACCAACTACAGGAATACTGACCTCAGAGTCTCCAGTTTACGGTGGGGATTCCCCAGTCCATCAGAGAGCAGGTCCACTCCTAAATCCTTCAGGTCATTGTTTCTCAGGTCCAGCTCTCTCAGGTGTGAGTGGTTTGAACTGAGAACTGAGGCCAACACTTTACAGGATGTGTCTGCGAGTTTACAGCCACTGAGTCTGCCAAACCAAAAGAAATACAATGACAGACAGGTTGCATTAACATGTTATGCTTAGCTTTTCCTGCTTACACTGTTACCCGTGCACACATAATGTGTTGGGTTTGACCACAGAGCTGAGACCAGAGAAGCACAGCCTTCCTCTGTGACTAGAAAGCCTGACAGCCCGCAAAGAGTCAAATCATATTAAAATCACACTGCTATTCTTTGGTGGTGAAAATAGTGGCAGTATATTTTTTTCAAAATGTTTAGATACATCAGTGTCATGAAACCTGACATATCTATTCATAAATTATTGTATAATTATTTGAAATGACAAATGATCAAAGTATTGCTTGTAGATAGAAACATGTATAGTACAAATTGTTGATTTGACTGACCAGACCAGTTTAAAAAGCAGTATCAGTCAAAAGACAGACAGTGAGTGTCACGACTTCAACCAAAGTCGGTCCCTCTCCTTGTTCGGGCGGCGTTCGGCGGTCGACGTCACCGATCTTCACGCCACCGCATCTCCACCTTTCATTTTCCATTTGTTTTGTCATGTTTTCCCGCACACCTGACTAACCTTCCCTCATCAGCCTGAATGTATATTACCCTCTGTTCCCCCCATGTCTGTGTGTGGAATTGTTTGTTGTTACGTGTATGTGCACGTCAGACTGGTTTGCGCCGGGTTATGTCTACCCGTATTGGTTTAGTTCTCTTAGTGCTGTGTGTTTTGTTTGCCGTAATTAAAGGCTCCGTTTGCAACCCATTTCTGCTCTCCTGCGCCTGACTTCCCTGCAGCCAGTTACACACACGCTACAGAATTCCACACCACTAGTATGGAGTCAGCAGGAGCAGGTACCTCTCGTAGCGGAGTCGATGGAGCGCGTCCGGGAGTACACGGCGGAGATTCACCATCACGGCGCCGCCATGGACCGCGTCGTCCAGATGATGGACCGCTGAAAGAAACAGAGAGTCCTTCCAGCGCCCCCACCAGCACATTAGGGGTCTCCACTACCCCCTCCACACCCGGTTCCAGTGGGACTTGTCTCGAACTTCCCAGGGAGTACGATGGGACTACCGCACACTGCCATGGTTTCCTGGTGCAGCTGGATTTATATCTGGCGACCGTCCACCTGGCTCCTTCGGGCCGTGAGAGTGTGTCCGCCCTCGTCTCGTGCCTCTCGGGGGAAAGCCCTGGAGTGGGCCAACGCTGTGTGGGGAGAAGGAGATGCGGCGCTGGACCACTTCAAGGATTTCAACCCGCCACTTGCGGGCAGTCTTCGACCGTCCGCCCGAGGGTAGAGCGGTGAACGTCTTATCTACCTGAGGCAGGGGACGAGGAACGCGCAGGAGTTTGCGATGGACTGTCAGACCCTGGCTGCCGGCGCGGGATGGAACGACAGGGCCCTAATCGACCACTATCGCTGCAGTTTGCACAAGGACGTCCGTTGGCCTGCAGGGACACCACCCTCACTTTTGACCAGCTGGTGGACCTGTCCATTCGGCTGGATAACCTGCTGGCTACCTGCGGACGTCCAGAGCGGGATCTGTCGGTTTCATCCTCCAGCACCACCGCTCCGATACCCATGGAGCTGGGAGGTGCTGCACTCAGGGAAACCGGAGGAGGTTCCTTTATGTGCACCATCTGTGGCCGCAGAGGTCACACTGCCGGTCGGTGTCGGGTTGGTTCCTTTGGGGGTCGAGGCAGCAGGCAGGCAGGGCACTCTGGCGTCACCCCAGGTAAGCCGGCACCATTCTCACCCAGAGCCCTTTGTTGCACACCTGTTTTTGTATGTCACTTTTCCTGAGTTTTCCCCGCATTCCCAGCATAATGTGCTCGTCGATTCAGGCGCAGTTGGGAATTTCATAGACAGATCATTCGCCCATAGTTTACGGATCCCCATTGTTCCAATGGCTATGCCCTTCCCAGTTCACGCCTTAGACAGTCGACCATTAGGGTCAGGGTTGATAAGGGAGGCCACCGCTCCTCTGGGCATGGTGAAGCAGGGGGGTCACAAGGAGAGAATCAGTCTCTTCCTCATTGACTCTCCTGCTTTTCCCGTGGTGCTAGGCCTACCCTGGTTCGCCTGTCATGACCCGACTGTTTCATGGCAACGAAGGGTTCTCACGGGGTGGTCGCGAGAGTGCTCGGGGAGGTGTTTAGTGGTTTCTGTTGTGGAAGTGGAAGTGGAAAATCCAGACCACGTCTCCACCGTGCGCATTCCCCCCGAATATTATGATTTGGCTCTCGCCTTCTCCAAAAAAAAGACGACTCAATTACCACCCCATCGTCGGGGGGATTGTGCGATAAATCTCCTGGTAGACGCTGCACTTCCCTGGAGTCACGTGTATTCCCTGTCACAGGCGGAGACGGTGGTAATGGAAACATATGTCTCTGAATCCCTGCGTCAAGGGTACATTCATACATTTATTTTTTGTGAAGAAGAAAGAGGGGGGTCTGTGCCCATGTATTGACTATCGAGCTCTTAACCAGATCACTGTGAAGTACAGTTACCCACTACCTCTCATAGCCACTGTGATTGAGTTAATGCACGGGGCACACTTCTTCACGAAACTAAATCTCAGGAGCACTTGCTTACAACCTGGTGCGTATGCGGGAGGGAGACGAGTGGAAGACAGTGTTCAGGACCACCTCAGGGCATTATGAGTACCTCGTCATGCCGTACGGGTTGATGAATGCTCCGTCAGTCTTCCAAGCCTTTGTGGACGAGATTTTCAGGAACCTGCATGGGCAGGGTGTAGTGGTGTATATCGATGACATTCTGATATACTCTGCTGCATGCGACGAGCACGTGTCCTTGGTGCGCAAGGTGCTTGGTCGACTGTTGGAGCATGACCTGTATGTCAAGGCTGAGAAATGCCTGTTCTTCCAGCCATCTGTCTCCTTCCTAGGATTCCGAATTTCCACCTCAGCGGTGGAGAGTGACCGCATTTCAGCCGTGCGTAATTGGCCGACTCCCACCACGGTAAAGTAGGTGCAGCATTTTTTTAGGGTTTGCCAATTACTACCAGAGGTTTATCCAGGGTTTTGGTCAGGTAGCGGCTCCCATTACTTCCCTGCTGAAGGGGGGCCCGGTGCGTTTTCAGTGGTCGGCTGAGGCGGACAGGGCTTTTGGTCACGTAAGGGCTCTGTTTACCTCAGCTACCGTGCTGGCGCATCCGGATCCCTTTTTGGCATTTACGGTGGAAGTGGACGCGTCCGAGACTGGGATAGGAGCCATGCTCTCTCAGCGCTCGGGTACGCTACCGAAGCTCCGCCCCTGTGCCTTCTTCTCGAGGAAGCTCAGCCCGGCAGAGCGGGGGGAAGGGAGCTGTGGCTGGGGGGAAGGGGGGAAGGGAGCTGTGGCTGTCGTCAAAGCGTTGAAGGCGTAGAGACATTGACTTGAGGGGGCTAAACACCCTTTTCTCATCTGGACTGACCACCGCAACCTGGAGTTCATCCGGGCAGCGAGGAACCTGAATCCTCGCCAGGCAAGGTGGGCCATGTTTTTCACCCGTTTTGTTTTCACCCTTTCTTACAGACCAGGTTCCCAGAACGTTAAGGCAGATGGCACTGTCCCAGCTGTATGACACAAAGGAGCGGCCCATGGATCCCACCTTCATACTCCCGGCCTCCTGCCTGGTGGCGCCGGTAGTATGGGAGCTGGACGCGGACATTGAGCAGGCGTTATGTGCAGAGCCCGCTCCCCTCCAGTGTCCCGCTGGGTGTCAGTACGTTCCGTCTGCTGTCCGTGACCTGCTGATCTATTGGGCCCACACGTCACCCTCCTCTGGTCATCCAGGCATCGGTCGGACGGTGCGCTGTCTGAGTGGGAAGTACTGGTGGCCCACTTTGGCTAAGGACGTGAGGGTTTATGTTTCCTCCTGCTCGGTGTGCACCCAGTGTAAGGCTCCTAGGCACCTGCCCAGAGGTAAGCTACACCCCTTACCCGTTCCACAACGGCCTTGGTCACACCTGTCGGTCGAGTTCCTTACCGATCTTCCTCCCTCACAGGGTAACACCACGATCCTGGTCGTTGTGGACTGTTTTTCCAAGTCCTGACGTCTCCTCCCTCTGCCCGGTCTCCCTACGGCCCTACAGACTGTGGAGGCCTTGTTTACACACGTCTTCCGGCACTACGGGGTGCCTGAGGATTTAGTGTCTGATCGGGGTCCCCAGTTCACTTCGAGGGTCTGGAGGGCATTCATGGAACATCTGGGGGTCTCGATCAGCCTTACCTCGGGTTTTCACCCCGAGAGTAATGGGCAGGTGGAGAGAGTGAACCAGGATGTGGGTAGGTTTCTGCGGTCGTATTGCCAGGACCGGCCGGGGGAGTGGGCAGCGTTCGGGCCCTGGGCCAAGATGGCACGGAGCTCACTTCGCCACTCCTCTACTAACCTCTCTCCCTTCCAGTGCGTACTGGGGTACCAGCCGGTTCTGGTGCCTTGGCATCAGAGTCAGACCGAGGCTCCTGCGGTGAACGACTGGTTAAGGCGCGCGGAGGAGACCTGGGATGCCGCCTATGTTCACCTCCAGAGGGCCGTGTTGCGCCAGAAGGCTAGTGCAGACCGTCACCGTAGTGAGGCACCGGGGAACCGGGTCTGGCTCTTGACTCGATACCTGCACCTGCAAAAAACAGTATGGGTTTATAGCTCTCTTGCTCCTCCATGTGGCCTTCTGTGGGTACTACGTAACTCATTCGTGACACTTGCTCGGCTCATAATCTGAGGTAGCAGCTGCGTCAGATCCACAAATGAATGAGCTAGACCTATCCATTTGGTTTGCAACTCAGTGAACCTGCGCAGCATTCGCTCAATTCAATGCCTATGAACGAACATTTCGATGCATATCAAATTACTCAGCAGCCATTTAGAAACAACAAGTATTCAAAAATGTGTTATTTCTTACCTTTAAAAAAGTATTCTGTCTGTTTAAATCAGCCACATCTAGAAAAAGAGGACAGGGACACGTGTTTTGTTTAGGTTGTATAACTTTTTCTGAAAACACACATGGTTAACCATGACAAGAAAAAGTTTAACGTTTGATGGCTATGCGACAGGCATTGTTTGAAATATGGGTTACCACAACGTGTACACAGGTGAACAGTGCGCATGAATAGTAAGCAGCGTAGCACTGTAAATAATTAGTTACATGAGGTCAGCGTTCACGGTTCATGCCGACAGGTCTCATTGACAACAATAGAGAAGCTGGCATTGTGATGCAGAACAATGAGCTGGGAATAGAATGTCCAGAAGGTGAGTTGGTGCCACGGTGCTCAATAGAACTAATAGGAGATGGCAGGGTGAAACATGATCTGAAATAAGGCCTATTTTTTTAGCGATTACTTCATAACTACTTCATAAGTAGGGACATAAGGTAATGTTATGAAACTGGGCTCCATGGCGAATGCAATGAACTAGTTTTTATCAACAAAAGAAAGCGTTGTTTAAAATGTCATGTGTTTGAGGCACCCCGAAAATAATATTCAAAAGTTTGGTCCTTGGACAGAGAGGGGTTAAACACTAAAGTTACTGTCCATCAATTGTTAAGATTTGTGTTTATTGCACTATAACCCAATGCTATATCACATGTGATATAATATTAGCAACTGTTGGCCTGGGCGCCTGGGTGTCTGTGTGTGTGTGCTGGAAGTAACAGTTGCTGGGAAGCTGTGGTTATCCTTGAGCGAGAACAGTGTGCTTTGTATGCAGGTGCAAATAGCTCAGACAATGTTGCAGAGCTGTCTGACCTCAGCCTCTGGGGTGAGGGAGCGTAATCTTTACAGCAACAGCGCCGGGACACCAAAGAGCGCAGAGAGGCTGGGACTAGCCTGAGCGCCGGCGATAGGCTGAGCAAAGTTTAAACCACGCTCAGCCTCTATGGTGATAGGCCAACAGACGGGTTGGAACTACTGTCACCGTATAAGAACAGCTGTTTACTTACATCCTGCCAGTTCTCTGTTCTGCCCTGCGAGGTGATACAGAGAACCCGTATATACAAAAATTGCATTTACCATTTATCGCTTGAGTTTAATAAAAATACTTAACTTCTTTGGGCTGCAAGCCCGACGTCGGTACACTTATGACAACAGCCAGGCCAAGTGCAGGGCGCGAAATTCAAAATATATTTTTTAGAAATATTTAACTTTCACACATTAACAAGTCCAATACAGCAAATGAAAGATACACATCTTGTGAATCCAGCCAACATTTTTAAAATGTTTTACAGCGAAAACACCACGTATATTTATGTTAGCTCACCACCAAATACAAAAAAGCAAAGACATTTTTCACAGCACAGGTAGCGTGCACAAAACCAACCTAACTAACCAAGAACCAACCAAACTAACCAAGAAACAACTTCATCAGATGACAGTCTTATAACATGTTATACAATAAATCTATGTTTTGTTCGAAAAATGTACATTTTTGAGGTATAAATCATAGTTTTACATTGCAGCTACAATCGGAAATAGCACCGAAGCAGCTAGAACAATTACAGAGACAAAATTGAAATACCCAAATACTCATCATAAAACATTTATGAAAAATACATGTTGTACATATTTCCGATTCTTTAAGTGTTTTACAGCGAAAACACAATATAGCATTATATTAGCTTACTACAATAGCCAAAAGCACAACAGCATTGATTCAAGCCAACAGTAGCGATAACGAATAAACCAGCAAAAGATATTAATTTTTTCACTAACCTTCTCAAAATTCATCAGATGACAGTCTGACACAATACATATATTGTTTGTTCGAAAATGTGCATATTTAGCGGCACAAATCGTGGTTATACAATGTGAATACTAGGCAAAATGCAATAACAATGTCCGGAGAAATCTTGGAGAGGCACCTAATCTAATCAAATAACTATTCATAAACATTACTAAAAAATACATGCCAAGATAGCTTAGTTCTTAATGCAATTGCCGTGTTAGAATTCTAAAAATAACTTCAGTACGACATCCAGCTTACGTTTTTGCGAGAGAGCGCCCAAAATCAAAGCGGAAAACACAACGACACATTTTCCACAGAAATAGCAAATAACATCATAAATGGGTACTACTTTTGCTGATCTTCCATCAGAATGTTGTACAAGTGGTCCTTTGTCCATAACAATCGCAAAACTTGCCAAGTGGCGCAAAGCTGTCCATCGTGAACAAACGCAAAGAACGGAACACGCCAAAACTCCCGAAAAAAATTCAATAATCTGATTAAACTATATTGAAAAAACATACTTTACGATGATATTGTCACGTTTATCAAATAAAATCAAAGCCGGAGATAGTAGCCGTCTATAACGACAGCTTTTCAGAAGGCAATCCCTGGTTCCTTCTCGCACCTTCCTGAAAACAGGAAATTGGTGTCACGTCATGCCAAGAGCTCTTATTCGACCTCAGATCAAGCTATACACTCCATTTCTTCTCTCACTGCTTATTGACATCTAGTGGAAGGCGTATGAAGTGCATGTATACTAATAGATTTCAAGCAAAAGATTAGGTAGGCCCTGGAACAGAGCCTCGATTTGAGATTTTTCACTTTCTGACAGGAAGTTGCAAAATGAGTTCTGTTTTACTCACAGATATAATTCAAACGGTTTTAGAAACTTGAGAGTGTATTCTATCCAATAGTACTAATAATATGCATATTGTATGAGCAAGAATTAAGTACGAGGCCGTTTGAAATGGGCACCTTTCATCCAAGTTACTCAATACTGCCCCTGCAGCCCAAAGAAGTTAAAGTATATTTGGTGACTCTGAACCACATTTTGTCCTGATACCAGATTTGAATTGACGCAAATCCCTTATATGGTGACCCCGACGTGATCTGGTGAAAGGACTTCGCTGGACATTGGAGTGCCAGCCAATTGACCATTGCTGAATTTTCTACCCTGATAGTTACACCATATAAGGTTCAGATAGTATAATGGTCAATCAGGAGGTTGAAAAAGTGTTGAAAACATTGAAGTCAACATTAGAAACTAATGGAGGAAGAGAGGAGAATTTATTTTTAATTTTAATTTTTATAGAGAATGGACTGAGGAGGGCAGCATTGCCTCACATAGCGGGCTCCCAGTCGACGGGGAGCCCGGAAGAATACTAGACTCACTAAACAGTAAAAAATATAAATCCAGTTCCGAGTGGAAACAAGAGGGAAAGATACGGTTAGTTAGTGTCTGTTTAGGATATAAACTGAACGTTTTAATAGCTTGTTTAGGTTAAATTTAAAGACGAATGTTATTATTGTTATGGATTGACTGACATGCGATATAAATTTAGCGAGGTACATGGTGTTTTAAAAGCTTGTGATAGACTTAAAGGTTTGGTTGTTGCTAACTAACGTTGTGATATCATTGAGTTCTAACGTAA
The DNA here is from genome assembly GCF_029448725.1 of Salvelinus fontinalis. NCBI lineage: Eukaryota > Metazoa > Chordata > Actinopteri > Salmoniformes > Salmonidae > Salvelinus > Salvelinus fontinalis. The sequence goes on from NC_074698.1 coordinate 2,299,639, forward strand.
AACTGTTTCATAAAGTAGAATACACCATGAATGGGTTTTTAGATATAACCATTAAGGAAATGTAAAACTAATATCGTCCGGTAGTCTAAAAAGATGCTAAAACTAGCAACAAAAATTGCTAGGTGGCCATCACGGATTGTTGGTGCTCACTGGGCTGTATTTGGCTATAAGATAGGAAGGTCAGAATAGTTGAATCGTAAAGGTTTATGATAGCTCTTCATTGATTTTTAGTTCGAATGTCTAGGTAACACCAGTGAAATTTAACAGAAAGTTAAGGTATATTAACATGCCGGTTGAGCTGATTTCATGTTGAAGGGACAGTTATAATTACTAGGTTTTGTTTGTAGTAAACGTTTGGGTCAGAGGGGATTTCCATGTTTAAATATCTTAAAGGGACACACTCGCATATGGAATATTAGAAGTTTTTGTTTTCATAAATACTTAATTTTTTTTTAGATAAAGGGTTGTTTATTTTGTATAATATAATAAATAACACTTCTTTGAAGTGGTGGTATGGCTGATGGCTTCTGAGGTGATACAAAATTAATATTGTGGATATTGGTGGAGGATGAAAAGTCACTTGAGGGCGCCATTGGTCAACTTATGGAGGTTCATGTTATTGTTAGATAAAAAAGAGTGGGCTCCTGAAGGATATATTTCATTAGTACAGAAAGCATATGATTTTAAAGTAGATAAGACACTTGACAGAGAATTGTTAGATTTGCGGCAGTATTGATACAAGGGCGGGGCCATGTATCAAAAGGGGGATGGAATAGGATAATAATGGAGGACATTCTAGATAATCAGATAGAATAAATGAGAAATTGTTTGTTAACCAAACCTGTATGTCCAAGATTTTATGCACTACAGGTGAATTACAGGAGAATAGGTGGAATGCAGCCACGTTGGGAGGGGCCAGACCAAGTATTCCTGGTGACAGCCTTTGCGGTGAGAATAGCTGAAAGAGCTACCTGGGGGCATATCACACTTGTAGGAGGGTAAGACACACTGACACTGTCGAACAATCACAGGGGTAGGAGCAGAACCAGAACCAACAGGGTACTGGGGGCCAACTCCTACTGAAGATTCCCTTATACCCGACCTTTCCCCGCTGTGAGCGTTCATAGAAGTGAAAGTGTTACTTGGCCTCTGGCTGATGATGTGTTCTCTGGGAAAGGGTGGGGCTTTACAGGACTGGTGTTCGTCCTGAGCTGTCTGATTGGGATACGATGGGGATGGTTACCATCACAGTGCTGCCAAAACCACCACCAGTTCCAACAGGCCAAGGCCAGGTTCAGCCGGGCTCCTCCATCACTTCAAGACCGGGTTCCACATCATCACCTAAGCTCTCCAATCCGGTACAGGTAATATATGTAAAGGATATCTCAGATAGCGACCAATTGGGGACTGAAACTGGCTATGAGGGTAGGGATAATATGTGGTTAGCCTATATGAGGTATACAGCCAAAACACTTAACAGAAAAGATTGTGTGATCTGTGGACATGCTGGACTTGTTCTGGCCACTCACCCATTTCCCCTAAGCAATGTGGAAGGTTGGATGTGCATATTGGAAAGTTTCTACCATAATAAGCCAAACTCAACCGTGTTTAAAACTCTGAGTCTTGTGTTCCCAGAAGTCCCTCCCTAGAAGGCACCATGGGGGGTTAAGGCGTATGGGGGAAATTACAGCTGTATCACTGGTACAGGTAGGGGTATAAATTATGGGAGGCTCCCTACTGTCATGTAGGACGTCACTTCCTCTTGAACTTGCAGACGTGTTGCTGCGCGTTTTGTTGCCAACCTTATTTTGATAGCTGACAACTTTACGGTTTTTACTTTTTACTTTTTAATTACCGTTTATATTTTTAGTTTTTCCCTCACAACTTTTTCCCTCATTCAACTTTTTCACTCCGGACGCTTTATCTGGACATGGTTCGTCAGCACCTTCAACAGCCAAAGCTAAGTAGTAACATTAACATGATGTCTTCTAATTGCAGTCGCTGTACTCATAATATACAGGAGAAAGATCGCCTTATGGCGAGGATAGCTGTGCTGCAAGCCCAGCTTCAGACGCAATCGTTAGGCAAGGGTAATTTCAGTGTAGGAAAGGATGAAACAGCGTCTGTGCCACCAGTAAGTACAGATAGTAGTATAAATCCCCCCAGCACGGTCCCCGCAGCCAGACAACTTTCTCATGGCTTCTAGAGGGAAATGCTGTAGGAATGCTCAACCGGTGGCGCTCATTCAGCCGACAGAAACTTTCAACAGGTTTTTCCCCATTAAGTAGCGAGTCGGAGTCTGAGGCAGAGTCTTCTCTTGTCTCTACTCCTCCCGTTACGGGGTCAGAGACGCCGGTGCTTCCCACCATTAGCTCTGACAAATTGAAAACCCTAGTCATTGGCGACTCCATTACCCGCAGTATTAGACTTAAAACGAATCACCCAGCGATCATACACTGTTTACCAGGAAGCAGGGCTACCGACGTTAAGGCTAATCTGAAGATGGTGCTGGCTGAAGCTAAAACTGGCAAGTGTAGAGAGTATAGAAATATTGTTATCCACGTCGGCACCAACGATGTTAGGATTAAACAGTCAGAGGTCACCAAGCGCAACATAGCTTCAGCGTGTAAATCAGCTAGAAAGATGTGTCGGCATCGAGTAATTGTCTCTGGCCCCCTCCCAGTTAGGGGGAGTGATGAGCTCTACAGCAGAGTCTCACAACTCAATCGCTGGTTGACCTGACCTGCTGAGGAGTGACGGACTCCATCCTAGCTGGAGGGGTGCTCTCATCTTATCTACCAACATAGACAGGGCTCTAACTCCTCTAGCTTCACAATGAAATAGGGTGCAGGCCAGGCAGCAGGCTGTTAGCCAACCTGCCAGCTTAGTGGAGTCTACCACTAGCATAGTCAGTGTAGTCAGCTCAGCTATCCCCATTGAGACTGTGTCTGTGCCTCGACCTAGGTTGGGCAAAACTAAACATGGCGGTGTTCGCCTTAGCAATCTTATTAGGATAAAGACCTCCTACATTCCTGCCATTATTGAAAGAGATCGTGATACCTCACATCTCAAAATAGGGTTACTTAATGTTAGATCCCTCACTTCAAAGGCAGTCATAGTCAATGAACTAATCACTGATCATAATCTTGATGTGATTGGCCTGACTGAAACATGGCTTAAGCCTGATGAATTTAATGTGTTAAATGAGGCCTCACCTCCTGGTTACACTAGTGACCATATCCCCCGTGCATCCCGCAAAGGCGGAGGTGTTGTTAACATTTACGATAGCAAATTTCAATTTACAAAAAAAAAATACGTTTTCGTCTTTTGAGCTTCTGGTCATGAAATCTATGCAGCCTACTCAATCACTTTTTCTAGCTACTGTTTACAGGCCTCCTGGGCAATATACAGCGTTCCTCACTTAGTTCCCTGAATTACTATCGGACCTATTGGACCTCAGTCATAGCAGATAATATTCAAATTTTTGGTGATTTTAATATTCATATGGAAAAGTCCACAGACCCACTCCAAAAGGCTTTTGGATCCATCATCGACTCCGTGGGTTTTGTCCAACATGTCTATGGACCTACTCACTGCCACAGTCATACTCTGGACCTAGTTTTGTCCCATGGAATAAATGTTGTAGATCTGAATGTTTTTCCTCATAATCCTGGACTATCGGACACCATTTTATTACGTTTGCAATCGCAACAAATAATCTGCACAGACCCCAACCAAGGAACATCAAAAGTCGTGCTATAAATTCTCAGACAACACAAAGATTCCTTGATGCCCTTCCAGACTCCTTCTGCCTACCCAAGGACGTCAGAGGACAAAAATCAGTTAACCACCTAACTGAGGAACTCAATTTAATCATGCGCAATTCCCTAGATGCAGTTGCATCCCTAAAAACTGAAAACATTTGTCATAAGAAACTAGCTCCCTGGTATACAGAAAATACCCGAGCTCTGAAGCAAGCTTCCAGAAAATTGGAACGGAAATGGCGCCACACCAAACTGGAAGTTTTCCGACTAGCTTGGAAAGACAGTACCGTGCAGTATCGAAGAGCCCTCACTGCTGCTCGATCATCCTACTTTTCCAACTTAATTGAGGAAAATAAGAACAATCCAAAATTGATTTTTGATACTGTTGCAAAGCTAACTAAAAAGCAGCATTCCCCAAGTGAGGATGGCTTTCACTTCAGCAGTAATAAATTCATGAACTTCTTTGAGGAAAAGATCATGATCATTAGAAAGCAAATGACGGACTCCTCTTTAAATCTGCGTATTCCTCCAAAGCTTAGCTGTCCTGAGTCTGCACAACTCTGCCAGGACCTAGGATCAAGAGAGACACTTAAGTGTTTTAGTACTATATCTCTTGACACAATGATGAAAATAATCATGGCCTCTAAACCTTCAAGCTGCATACTGGATCCTAATCCAACTAAACTACTGAAAGAGCTGCTTCATGTGCTTGGCCCTCCTATGTTGAACATAATAAACGGCTCTCTATCCACCGGATGTGTACCAAACTCACTAAAAGTGGCAGAAATAAAGCCTCTCTTGAATAAGCCAAACCTTGACCCAGAAAATATAAAAAACTATCAGCCTATATCGAATCTTCCATTCCTCTCAAAAATTTTAGAAAAAGCTGTTGCGCAGCAACTCACAGCCTTCCTGAAGACAAACAATGTATACGAAATGCTTCAGTCTGGTTTTAGACCCCCTCATAGCACTGAGACTACACTTGTGAAGGTGGTAAATTACCTTTTAATGGCGTCAGACCGAGGCTCTGCATCTGTCCTCGTGCTACTAGACCTTGTGCTGCCTTTGACACCATCGATCACCACATTCTTTTGGAGAGACTGGAAACCCAAATTGGTCTACACGGACAAGTTCTGGCCTGGTTTAGATCTTATCTGTCGGAAAGATATCAGTTTGTCTCTGTGAATGGTTTGTCCTCTGACAAATCAACGGTACATTTCGGTGTTCCTCAAGGTTCCGTTTTAGGACCACTATTGTTTTCACTATATAGTTTACCTCTTGGGGATGTCATTTGAAAACATAATGTTACGTTTCACTGCTATGCGGATGACACACTGCTGTACATTTCAATGAAACACGGTGAAGCCCCAAAATTGCCCTCGCTAGAAGCCTGTGTTTTAGACATAAGGAAGTGGATGGCTGAAAACTGTCTACTTTTAAACTCGGACAAAAGGTCCCAAGAAACAAAGAGATCTTCTGTTAAATCTGACAATTAATCTTGATGGTTGTAAAGTCGTCTCAAATAAAACTGTGAAGGACCTCTGCGTTACTCTTGACCCTGATCTCTCTTTTGACGAACATATCAAGACTGTTTCAAGGACAGCTTTTTTCCATCTACGTAACATTGCAAAAATCTGACATTTTCTGTCTAAAAATGATGCAGAAAAATGAATCCATGCATTTGTTACTTTTGTTACTAGGTTAGACTACTGCAATGCTCTACTTTCCGGCTACCCGGATAAAGCACTAAATAAACTTCAGTTAGTGCTAAATACGGCTGCTAGAATCCTGACTAGAACCAAGAAATTTGATCATATTACTCCAGTGCTAGCTTCCCTACACTGGCTTCCTGTTAAGGCAAGGGCTGATTTCAAGGTTTTACTGTTAACCTATAAAGCGTTACATGGGCTTGCTCCTACCTATCTTTCCGAGTTGGTCCTGCCGTACATACCTACATGTACGCTACGGTCACAAGACGCAGGCCTCCTAATTGTCCCTAGAATTTCTAAGCAAACAGCTGGAGACAGGGCTTTCTCCTATAGATCTAAATTTTTATGGCACGGTCAGCCTACCCATGTGAGAGACGCAGACTCGGTCTCAACCTTTAAGTCTTTACTGAAGACTTATCTCTTCTGTGGTTCATATGATTGAGTGTAATCTGGTCCAGGAGTGTGAAGGTGAACGGAAAGGCTCTGGAGCAACGAACCGCCCTTGCTGTCTCTGCCTGGCCGGTTCCCCTCTCTCCACTGGGATTCTCTGCCTCTAACCCTATTACAGGGGCTGAGTCACTGGCTTACTGGTGCTCTTTCATGCCGTCCCTAGGAGGGGTGCGTCACTTGAGGGGGTTGAGTTACTGACGTGATCTTCCTGTCTGGGTTGGCACCCCCCCTTGGTTTGTGCTGTGGTGGAGATCTTTGTGGGCTATACTCGGCCTTGTCTCAGGATTGTAAGTTGGTGGTTGAAGATATCCCTCTAGTGGTGCAGGGGCTGTGCTTTGGCAAAGTGGGTGGAGTTATATCCTTCCTGTTTGGCCCTGTCCGGGGGTATCATCGGATGGGGCCACAGTTTCTCCTGACCCCTCCTGTCTCAGCCTCCAGTATTTATGCTGCAGTAGTTTATGTGTCGGGGGGCTAGGGTCGGTTGGTTATATCTGGAGTACTTCTCCTGTCTTATCCAGTGTCCTGTATGAATGTAAGTATGCTCTCTCTAAATCTCTCCTTCTCTTTCTTTCTCTCTCTCTCTCGGAGGACCTGAGCCCTAGGACCATGCGTCAGGACTACCGGGCATGATGACTCCTTGCTGTCACCAGTCCACCTGGCCTTGCTGCTATTCCAGTTTCAACTGTTCTGCCTGCGGTTATGGAACCCCTACCGGTCCCAGACCTGCTGCTTTCAACTCTTAATGATCGGCTATGAAAAGCCAACTGACATTTATTCCTGATTATTATTTGACCATGCTTGTCATTTATGAACATTTTGAAAATCTTGGCTCTCTCTAATTCTCTCCTTCTCTCTTTCTTTCTCTCTCTCGGAGGACCTGAGCCCTAGGACCATACGTCAGGACTACCGGGCATGATGACTCCTTGCTGTCCCCAGTCCACCTGGTCTTGCTGCTATTCCAGTTTCAACTGTTCTGCCTGTGGTTATGGAACCCCTACCTGTCCCAGACCTGCTGTTTTCAACTCTTAATGATCGGCTATGAAAAGCCAACTGACATTTATTCCTGATTATTATTTGACCATGCTTGTCACTTATGAACATTTTGAACATCTTGGCCATGTTCTGTTATAATCTCCACCCGGCACAGCCAGAAGAGGACTGGCCACCCCTCATAGCCTGGTTCCTCTCTAGGTTTCTTCCTAGGTTTTGGCCTTTCTAGGGAGTTTTTCTTAGCCACCATGCTTCTACACCTGCATTGCTTGCTGTTTGGGGTTTTAGGCTGGGTTTCTGTACAGCACTTCGAGATATTAGCTGATGTACGAAGGGCTATATAAAATAAACTTGATTTGATTTGATTTGATAATTAATAATGCCAGTTTTATGTGTACAGAAGCCTGATTCTCCTCACTGTTGTAGTGTGGAAGTGTTGAGCTGTATTATTTGACCTGTAGTCCTGTTGTCCCCAGTCCCAGTGGTGAAGATGATGTCTTCATTGAGCTTCTTGTCTGTGACTGAGATACGTAATCTGCACATTTACTAAAACGTCAGATCTCATCTCTCCCAATGTTCTCAATGTCAAACGATGGAAGCCTGATTGTTTGTTTTTTCATGATTGCAACCAGGTCATTTTAATTCTGGACACTTGTGACAGTCAATGAAATGAAGTGTAATATTTTGTTGGAGTATTACAGTTACCACACTGACTGCTCCATACCGACCATCGACCTAAGAGTACCCAACACAGAGAGAGGAATATCAGTCCTGGGCCTGTATCCATAAAATCTCAGAGTAGGAGTGGCAATCTAGGATCAGTTTAGCCTTTTAGATCATAATGAATCAGATTACATGAAGAGGAGGGATCTGATCCTTGATCATAATAAATCAGATTACATGGAGAGGAGGACCTGATCCTAGATCTTAATGATTCAGATTACATGGAGAGGGGGGACCTGATCCTAGATCATAATGAATCAGTTTACATGGAGAGGGGGACCTGATCCTAGATCATAATGAATCAGATTACATGGAAAGGAGGTACATGATCCTAGATCATAATGAATCAGATTTCATGGAGAGGGGGATATATATAATTTAGCCTAATATATTTAATATACCATAAACAATTGTTTTTTTAACAATTTCATTAATTCATTCTAATTAACTTAATAATTATGACACACCCCTCACTATTGTCATTGGTTGCACTAATTGCACTGTTAGTCTACATAACCTGGTTCAAGAATTCATGACATCACCCTGAAGAAGGCACTGTGATGCCTAAACGTTAGTGATTTACCCAATAAATTACTGGGATTTCATATATGGAGTGTGCGACTCTATTTATTTTGATAGTTTATAACTCTTATGTATATGTCCTCTTTGTGTGTTTTTCAGGCAGCCTGGGAAAGAACTGAAAAAACACTAAAGAGTCAAGACGGAGTCACCAGAAAGAGCCCCAAGAAGATGGAAGCAGGATCAGAACTCACTCAGTCTGGTAAGTTGATGAGGGTAGACTGAGGCTGCTTACCTGACAGGACCAGAGGACATCGAGGGATGTTCACAACTCACTCAGTCTAGTAAATTGGTGAGGGTAGACTGAGGCTGCTCACCTGACACGGAGGAAGTCTTTCCTTTTTATCTCCTCTCCCCTACCTTCCCTATGCCCCTCTCCTCTCCCCTACCTTCCCTATGCCCCCTCCTCTCCCCTACCTTCCCCATGTTCCCTCCTCTCCCCTACCTTCACTATGCCCCCCTCCTCTCCCCTACCTTCCCGATGCCCCCTCCTCTCCCCTACCTTCCCTATAACTCCCCCTCCTCTCCCCTACCTTCTCTATGCCCCCCCCTCCTCTCCCCTACCTTCCCTATATCCCCCTCCTCTCCCCTACCTTCCCTATGCCCCCCATCCTCTCCCCTACCTTCCCCATGCCCCCCTCCTCTCACCTATCTTCCCTATGCCCCCCCTCCTCTCCCCTACCATCCCTATGCCACCCCTCCTCTCTCCTACCTTCCCTATGCCCCCTCCTCTCTCATACCTTCCCTATGCCCCCACCTCCACTCCCCTACCTTCCCTATGCCCCCCTCCTCTCCCCTATCTTCCCTACAACTCCCCCTCCTCTCACCAACCTTCCCTATGCACCCCCACCTCCTCTCCCCTACCTTCCCTACGCCCCCCTCCTCTCTACTACATTCCCTATGCCCCTCCTCCTCTCCCCTACCTTCCCTTTGCCCCCCTCCTCTCCCTTCCCATTGCCCCCCTCCTCTCCCTTCCCTTTGCCCCCCCTCCTCTCCCATACCTTCCCTATGCCCCCCTCCTCTCCCCTACCTTCCCACCCCCCCCCCCCTCCTATCCCCTACCTTCCCTATGCCCCCCTCCTCTCCCATACCTCCCCTTTGTCCCCCCCTCCTCTCCCATATCTTCCCTTTGTCCCCCCTCCTCTCCCCTACCTTCCCTATGCCCCCCCCCCTCCTCTCCCCTACCTTCCCTATGCCCCCCTCCTCTCCCCTACTTTCCCTATGCCCCCCTCCTCTCCCCTACCATCCCTTTCCCCCCCCTCCTCTCCCCTACCTTCCCTATGCCCCCCTCCTCTCCCCTACCTTCCCTATGCCCCCCTCCTCTTCTTCCCTACCTTCCCTATGCCCCCCCTCCCCTACTGTGTTGGACCATCATGTTTATTTTTTTTGAATCTTTTATTTGTTTGTGATTAGAATGAAGAGAATGACTCCTCAACCCAAGTGGCCCTGGAGCAGCTGTGATTAGGTTAGAAGAGAATGACTCCTCAACCCAAGAGGCCCTGGAGCAGCTGTGATTAGGTTAGAAGAGAATGACTCCTCAACCCAAGAGGCCCTGGAGCAGCTGTGATTAGGTTAGAAGAGAATGACTCCTCAACCCAAGAGGCCCTGGAGCAGCTGTGATTAGGTTAGAAGAGAATGACTCCTCAATCCAAGAGGCCCTGGAGCAGCTGTGATTAGGTTAGAAGAGAATGACTCCTCAACCCAAGAGGCCCTGGAGCAGCTGTGATTAGGTTAGAAGAGAATGACTCCTCAATCCAAGAGGCCCTGGAGCAGCTGTGATTAGGTTAGAAGAGAATGACTCCTCAACCCCAAGAGGCCCTGGAGCAGCTGTGATTAGGTTAGAAGAGAATGACTCCTCAACCCCAAGAGGCTCTGGAGCAGCTGTGATTAGGATAGAAGATAATGACTCCTCAACCCAAGAGGTCCTGGAGCAGCTGTGATTAGGTTAGAAGAGAATGACTCCTCAACCCAAGAGGCCCTGGAGCAGCTGTGATTAGGTTAGAAGAGAATGACTCCTCAACCCCAGAGGCCCTGGAGCAGCTGTGATTAGGTTAGAAGAGAATGACTCCTCAACCCAAGAGGCCCTGGAGCAGCTGTGATTAGGTTAGAAGAGAATGACTCCTCAACCCAGGAGGCCCTGGAGCAGCTGTGATTAGGTTAGAAGAGAATGACTCCTCAACCCAAGAGGCCCTGGAGCAGCTGTGATTAGGTTAGAACAGAATGACTCCTCAACCCAGGAGGCCCTGGAGCAGCTGTGATTAGGTTAGAAGAGAATGACTCCTCAACCCAAGAGGCCCTGGAGCAGCTGTGATTAGGTTAGAACAGAATGACTCCTCAACCCAGGAGGCCCTGGAGCAGCTGTGATTAGGTTAGAAGAGAGGCAGCTGTGAGAGAGCATCAGTGTGGAAGTATTTGGGAACATTTAAAGCACTAAAGAAGGTTCCTGGCAAAGAGGATGACTGTTACATAAAGGGTCAGAGACACTAAGTCTACCAAATATTAAGGATACCTTTGTCACAATGGCGTGTATAAGTGGCAGAGGAAGTCAGGCGCAGGAGAGTCAAAATAGAGTGTAGAATGGAGTACTTTAATTAAAGTCCCAGTAATCTGCTCCATAACACTCACGGGAAAAAAAACATAAAACAAATCTGGGTACGAAGACCCATCGCACACCTATACACAATCAACACAACACTTGACAACGAACAATCTCTGACAAACACATGAAGGGAAACAGAGGGTTAAATACACAACAGGTAATGAATGGGATTGACAACAGGTGTGTGGGAAGACAAGACAAAACCAATAGAAAATGAAAAATGGATCGATGATGGCTAGAAGACCGGTGATCATGTTTTTGTGAGTTCATTGTGATTGTGAGTTCATTGTAACCTGTGACGTCACTTCCTGTTGAATCTGCAGACGTGTTGCTGTGCGTTTTGTTGCTGTGCGATTTGCTGCGAACTTTACTTTACTTTGCTAGCTGACAACTTTACGTTTTTTGTTTTGTTTCTGTTTTTAATTACCGTTTATATTTTTAGTTTTTCCATCGCAACTTTTTTCCCTCATTCAACCTTTTCACTCCGGACGCTTTATCTGGACATGGTTCGTCAACACCTTCAACAGCCGAAGCTAAGTAGTAACATTAACATGATGTCTTCTAATTGCAGTCGCTGTACTCATAATATACAGGAGAACGATCGCCTTACGGCGAAAATAGCTGTGCTGCAAGCCCAGCTTCAGACGCAATCGTTAGGCAAGGGTATTTTCAGTGTAGGAAAGGAAGAAACAGCGTCTGTGCCACCAGTAAGTACAGATAGTAACGTTAGTATAAATCCCCCCGCACAGTCCCCGCAGCCGGACAACTTTCTCATGGCTTCTGGAGGGAAATGCTGTTGGAATGCTCAACCGGTGTCGCTCATTCAGCCGACAGAAACTTTCAACCGGTTTTCCCCATTATGTAGCGAGTCGGAGTCTGAGTCTGAGTCTTCTCTTGTCTCTACTCCTCCCGTTACGGGGTCTGAGACGCCGAAGGCTCCCACCGTTAGCTCTGACAAATTGAAAACCCTAGTCATTGGCGACTCCATTACCCGCAGTATTAGACTTAAAACGAATCACCCAGCGATCATACACTGTTTACCAGGGGGCAGGGCTACCGACGTTAAGGCTAATCTTAAGATGGTGCTGGCTAAAGCTAAATCTGGCGAGTGTAGAGAGTATAGAGATATTGTTATCCACGTCGGCACCAACGATGTTAGGATGAAACAGTCAGAGGTCACCAAGTGCAACATAGCTTCAGCGTGTAAATCAGCTAGAAAGATGTGTCGGCATCGAGTAATTGTCTCTGGCCCCCTCCCAGTTAGGGGGAGTGACGAGCTCTACAGCAGAGTCTCAGCACTCAATCGCTGGTTGAAAACTGTTTTCTGCCCCTCCCAAAAGATAGAATTTGTAGATAATTGGCCCTCTTTCTGGGACTCACCCACAAACAGGACCAAGCCTGACCTGCTAAGGAGTGACGGACTCCATCCTACCTGGAGGGGTGCTCTCATCTTATCTACCAACATAGATAGGGCTCTAACTCCTTTAGCCCCACAATGAAATAGGGTGCAGGCCAGGCAGCAGGCTGTTAGCCAACCTGCCAGCTTAGTGGAGTCTGCCAATAGCACAGTCAGTGTAGTCAGCTCAGCCATACCCATTGAGACTGTGTCTGTGCCTCGACCTAGGTTGGGCAAAACTAAACATGGCGGTGTTCGCCTTAGCAATCTTATTAGGATAAAGACCTCCTCCATTCCTGCCATTATTGAAAGAGATCGTGATACCTCACATCTCAAAATAGGGTTACTTAATGTTAGATCCCTCACTTCAAAGGCAGTCATAGTCAATGAACTAATCACTGATCATAATCTTGATGTGATTGGCCTGACTGAAACATGGCTTAAGCCTGATGAATTTACTGTGTTAAATGAGGCCTCACCTCCTGGTTACACTAGTGACCATATCCCCCGTGCATCCCGCAAAGGCGGAGGTGTTGCTAACATCTACAATAGCAAATTTCAATTTACAAAAAAAAAAATGGCGTTTTCGTCTTTTGAGCTTCTAGTCATGAAATCTATGCAGCCTACTCAATCACTTTTTATAGCTACTGTTTACAGGCCTCCTGGGCCATATACAGCGTTCCTCTCTGAGTTTCCTGAATTCCTATCAGACCTTGTAGTCATAGCAGATCATATTCTAATTTTTGGTGATTTTAATATTCACATGGAGAAGTCCACAGACCCACTCCAAAAGTCTTTCGGAGCCATCATCGACTCAGTGGGTTTTGTCCAACATGTCTCTGGACCTACTCACTGCCACAGTCATACTCTGGACCTAGTTTTGTCCCATGGAATAAATGTTGTAGATCTTAATGTTTTTCCACATAATCCTGGACTATCGGACCACCATTTTATTACGTTTGCAATCGCAACAAATAATCTGCTCAGACCCCAACCAAGGAGCATCAAAAGTCGTGCTATAAATTCTCAGACAACACAAAAATTCCTTGATGCCCTTCCAGACTCCTTCTGCCTACCCAAGGACGTCAGAGGACAAAAATCAGTTAACCACTTAACTGAGGAACTCAATTTAACCTTGCGCAATACCCTAGATGCAGTTGCACCCCTAAAAACGAAAAACATTTGTCATAAGAAACTAGCTCCCTGGTATACAGAAAATACCCGAGCTTTGAAGCAAGCTTCCAGGAAATTGGAACGGAAATGGCGCCACACAAAACTGGAAGTCTTCCGACTAGCTTGGAAAGACAGTACCGTGCAGTACCGAAGAGCCCTCACTGCTGCTCGATCATCCTACTTTTCCAACTTAATTGAGGAAAATAAGAACAATCCAAAATTTCTTTTTGATACTGTTGCAAAGCTAACTAAAAAGCAGCATTCCCCAAGAGAGGATGGCTTTCACTTCAGCAGTAATAAATTCATGAACTTCTTTGAGGAAAAGATCATGACCATTAGAAAGCAAATTACGGACTCCTCTTTGAATCTGCGTATTCCTCCAGGGCTTAGCTGTCCTGGATCTGCACAGCTCTGCGAGGGCCTGGGATCGGGAGAGACACTTAAGTGTTTTAGTACTATATCTCTTGACACAATGATGAAAATAATCATGGCCTCTAAACCTTCAAGCTGCATACTGGATCCTATTCCTACTAAACTGCTGAAGGAGCTGCTTCCTGTGCTTGGCCCTCCTATGTTGAACATAATAAACAGCTCTCTATCCACCGGATGTGTACCAAACTCACTAAAAGTGGCAGTGATAAAGCCTCTCTTGAAAAAGCCAAACCTTGACCCGGAAAATATAAAAAACTATCGGCCTTTATCGAATCTTCCATTCCTCTCAAAAATTTTAGAAAAAGCTGTTGCGCAGCAACTCACTGCCTTTCTGAAGACAAACAATGTATACGAAATGCTTCAGTCTGGTTTTAGACCCCATCATAGCACTGAGACTGCACTTGTGAAGGTGGTAAATGACCTTTTAATGGCGTCAGACCGAGGCTCTGCATCTGTCCTCGTGCTACTAGACCTTAGTGCTGCCTTTGACACCATCGATCACCACATTCTTTTGGAGAGACTGGAAACCCAAATTGGTCTACACGGACAAGTTCTGGCCTGGTTTAGATCTTACCTGTCGGAAAGATATCAGTTTGTCTCTGTGAATGGTCTGTCCTCTGACAAATCAACTGTACATTTCGGTGTTCCTCAAGGTTCCGTTTTAGGACCACTATTGTTTTCACTATATATTTTACCTCTTGGGGATGTTATTCGAAAACATAATGTTAACTTTCACTGCTATGCGGATGACACACAGCTGTACATTTCAATGAAACATGGTGAAACCCCAAAATTGCCCTCGCTAGAAGCCTGTGTTTCAGACATAAGGAAGTGGATGGCTGAAAACTTTCTACTTTTAAACTCGGACAAAACAGAGATGCTTGTTCTAGGTCCCAAGAAACAAAGAGATCTTCTGTTAAATCTGACAATTCATCTTGATGGTTGTAAAGTCGTCTCAAATAAAACTGTGAAGGACCTCGGTGTTACTCTTGACCCTGATCTCTCTTTTGACGAACATATCAAGACTGTTTCAAGGACAGCTTTTTTCCATCTACGTAACATTGCAAAAATCAGAAATTTTCTGTCCAAAAATGATGCAGAAAAATTAATCCATGCATTTGTTACTTCTAGGTTAGACTACTGCAATGCTCTACTTTCCGGCTACCCGGATAAAGCACTAAATAAACTTCAGTTAGTGCTAAATACGGCTGCTAGAATCCTGACTAGAACCAAGAAATTTGATCATATTACTCCAGTGCTAGCTTCCCTACACTGGCTTCCCGTTAAGGCAAGGGCTGATTTCAAGGTTTTACTGTTAACCTTTAAAGCGTTACATGGGCTTGCTCCTACCTATCTTTCCGAGTTGGTCCTGCCGTACATACCTACACGTACGCTACGGTCACAAGACGCAGGCCTCCTAATTGTCCCTAAAATTTCTAAGCAAACAGCTGGAGGCAGGGCTTTCTCCTATAGATCTCCATTTTTATGGAACAGTCTGCCTACCCATGTGAGAGACGCAGACTCAGTCTCAACCTTTAAGTCTTTACTGAAGACTTATCTCTTCAGTAGGTCATATGATTGAGTGTAGTCTGGCCCAGGAGTGTGAAGGTGAACGGAAAGGCTCTGGAGCAACGAACCGCCCTTGCTGTCTCTCCAGGGCCGGTTCCCCTCTCTCCACTGGGATTCTCTGCCTCTAACCCTGTTACTGGGGCTGAGTCACTGGCTTGCTGGTGCTCTTTCATGCCGTCCCTAGGAGGGGTGCGTCACTTGAGTGGGTTGAGTTACTGACGTGAACTTCCTGTCTGGGTTGGCGCCCCCCCTTGGTTGTGCTGTGGTGGAGACCTTTGTGGGCTATAGTCGACCTTGTCTCAGGATTGTAAGTTGGTGGTTGAGGATATCCCTCTAGTGGTGTGGGGGCTGTGCTTTGGCAGAGTGGGTGGGGTTATATCCTTCCTGTTTGGCCCTGTCCGGGGGTTTCTTCGGATGGGGCCACAGTGTCTCCTGACCGCTCCTGTCTCAGCCTCCAGTATTTATGCTGCAGTAGTTTATGTGTCGGGGGGCTAGGGTCAGTTGGTTTTACCTGGAATACTTCTCCTGTCTTATCCAGTGTCCTGTGTGAATTTAAGTATGCTCTCTCTAATTCTCTCGTTCTCTCTTTCTCTCTGAGAACCTGAGCCCTAGGACCATACGTCAGGACTACCGGGCATGCTGACACCTTGCTGTCCCCAGTCCGCCCGGCCTTGCTGCTATTCCAGTTTCAACTGTTTCTGCCTGCGGTTACGAAACCCCTACCTGTCCCAGACCTGCTGTTTTCAACTCTTAATGATCGGCTATGAAAAGCCAACTGAGATTTATTCCTGATTATTATTTGACCATGCTTGTCATTTATGAACATTTTGAAAATCTTGGCTCTCTCTAATTTTCTCCTTCTCTCTTTCTCTCGGAGGACCTGAGCCCTAGGACCATACGTCGGGACTACCGGCCGTGGTGACTCCTTGCTGCCCCCAGTCCGCCTGGCCTTGCTGCTATTCCAGTTTCAACTCTTCTGCCTGCGGTTATGGAACCCCTACCTGTCCCAGACCTGCTGTTTTCAACTCTTAATGATCGGCTATGAAAAGCCAACTGAGATTTATTCCTGATTATTATTTGACCATGCTTGTCATTTATGAACATTTTGAAAATCTTGGCTCTCTCTAATTTTCTCCTTCTCTCTTTCTTTCTCTCGGAGGACCTGGGCCCTAGGACCATGCGTCGGGACTGCCGCCCGTGGTGACTCCTTGCTGTCCCCAGTCCGCCTGGCCTTGCTGCTATTCCAGTTTCAGCTGTTCTGCCTGCGGTTATGGAACACCCACCTGTCCCAGACCTGTTGTTTTTCAACTCTTAATGATCAGCTATGAAAAGCCAACTGAAAATTATTCAGGATTATTATTTGACCATGCTTGTCACTTATGAACATTTTTGAACATCTTGGCATAGTTCTGTTATAATCTCCACCCGGCACAGCCAGAAGAGGACTGGCCACCCCTCATAGCCTGGTTCCTCTCTAGGTTTCTTCCTAGGTTTTGGCCTTTCTAGGGAGTTTTTCCTAGCCACCGTGCTTCTACACCTGCATTCTAGCTGTTTGGGGTTTTAGGCTGGGTTTCTGTACAGCACTTCGAGATATTATCTGATGTACGAAGGGCTATATAAAATAAAATTGATTGATTGATTGATTGAAGTCGACCGCCGAACACCGCCCGGACAAGGAGAGGCAACGACTTCGGCAGAAGTCGTGACATTACCCCCCCCCCTGACGCGCGGCTCCAGCAGCGCATCGACACCGGCCTCGGGGACGACCCGGAGGGCGAGGTGCAGGGCGATCCGGATGGAGGCGGTGGAATTCTTTTAACATGGAAGGATCTAAAACGTCCTCCACCGGAACCCAGCATCTCTCCTCCGGCCCGTACCCCTCCCAGTCCACGAGGTACTGAAGGCCCCTCGCCCGACGTCTCGAATCCAAAATGGATCGAATAGCGTACGCCGGGACCCCCTCGATGTCTAGAGGAGGCGGAGGAACTTCACGCACTTCAGCCTCCTGGAGCGGGCCAGCCACCACCGGCCTGAGGAGAGACACATGGAACGAGGGGTTAATACGGTAATTAGTGGGCAGTTGTAATCTATAACATACCTCGTTCACTCTCCTCAGGACTTTAAACGGCCCCACAAACCGCGGACACAGCTTCCGGCAGAGCAGGCGGAGGGGCAGGTTTCGGGTCGAGAGCCAGACCCTGTCCCCTGGTACGAACACCGGGGCCTCACTGCGGCGACGGTCTGCGCCAATTTTCTGGCGCCTTATGGCACGCTGAAGGTGGACGTGGGCTGCCTCCCAAGTTTCCTCAGCGTGCCGAAACCAATTGTCCACCGCAGGAGCTTCGGTCTGACTCTGATGCCAAGGAGCCAGAACCGGCTGATACCCTAATACACATTGGAAAGGGGTAAGGTTAGTGGAGGAGTGACGTAGCGAGTTCTGGGCTATCTCTGCCCAGGGCACGAACTTCGCCCACTCCCCTGGCCGGTCCTGGCAATAGGACCGCAGAAACCTGCCCACATCCTGGTTAACTCTCTCCACCTGCCCATTACTCTCGGGTTGAAAACCTGAGGTAAGACTAACCGAGATCCCCAGACGTTCCATGAACGCCTTCCAGACCCTTGACGTGAACTGGGGACCCCGATCAGACACTATATCCTCAGGCACCCCATAATGCCGGAAAACATGTGTAAACAGAGCCTCCGCAGTTTGTAAGGCCGTAGGGAGACCGGGCAAAGGGAGAAGACGACAGGACTTAGAGAACCGATCCACAACGACCAGGATCGTGGTGTAACCCTGTGAAGGTGGAAGATCAGTCACAAAATCCACTGACAGGTGCGACCACGGCCGTTGAGGAACGGGTAAAGGTAAAAGCTTACCTCTAGGCAGGTGTCTAGGAGCCTTGCACTGGGCGCACACCGAACAGGAGGAAACATAAATCCTCACGTCCTTAGCTAAAGTGGGCCACCAGTACCTCCCATCAAGACAGCGCATCGTCCGACCTATCCCGGGATGACCAGAGGAGGGTGATGTGTGAGCCCAATAGATCAATCGGTCGCGGACAGCAGACGGAACGTACAGACGACCAGCTGGACACTCAGGAGGAGAGGGCTCTGCACGTGACGCCCGCTCAATGTCCGCGTCCAGCTCCCACACTACTGGCGCCACCAAACACGACTCTGGGAGTATGGGAGTGGGATCCATGGGTCGCTCCTCTGTGTCATACAGCCGAGACAATGCGTCTGCCTTGACGTTCTGGGAGCCTGGTCTGTAAGTAAGCGTAAACACAAAACGAGTGAAAAACATGGCCCACCTTGCCTGGCGAGGATTTAGTCTCTTCGCCTGCCGGATGTACTCCAGATTGCGGTGGTCAGTCCAGATGAGAAAAGGGTGATTAGCCCCCTCAAGCCAATGCCTCCACACCTTCAAGGCTTTTACGACAGCTAACAACTCTCGGTCCCCCACATCATAGTTACGCTCCGCCGGGCTGAGCTTCTTCGAAAAGAAAGCACAGGGGCGAAGCTTCGGTGGCACACCCGAACGCTGAGAGAGCACTGCTCCTATCCCAGCTTCGGATGCGTCCACCTCTACTATGAATGGCAAAGAGGGATCCGGATGAGCCAACACAGGCGCCGAGGTAAACAGAGCCTTCAGTTTACAAAAAGCCCTATTCGCCTCGGCCGACCACTGCAAGCGCACCGGTCCCCCCTTTAGCAGTGAGGTAATGGGAGCTGCAACCTGACCAAAACCCCGGATAAATCTCCGGTAGTAATTGGCAAACCCTAAAAAACGCTGCACCTCCTTTACCGTGGTTGGAGTCGGCCAATTACACACGGCTGTAATGCGGTCGCTCTCCATCTCCACTCCTGAAGTGGAAATCTGATGCCCTAGGAAGGAGATGGATTGTTGGAAGAACAAGCATTTCTCAGCCTTGACATATAAATCATGCTCCAACAGGCGACCAAGCACCTTGCGCACCAAGGACACATGCTCAGCGCGTGTAGCAGAGTATATCAAAATATCATCGATATACACCACTACACCCTGCCCGTTCAGGTCCCTGAAGATCTCATCTACAAACGATTGGAAGACTGATGGAGCATTCATCAACCCATATGGCATGACCAGGTACTCATAATGACCTGAGGTGGTGCTAAATGCCGTCTTCCACTCATCACCCCTCCTAATACGCACCAGATTGTACGCACTCCTGAGATCCAATTTTGTGAAGAAGCGGGCCCCGCGCATTGACTCCATTACTGTATTTATCAAGGGTAGCGGGTAACTATATTTTACCGTGATTTTATTAAGGTCTCGATAATCAATGCACGGGCGTAAACCGCCATCCTTCTTCTTCACAAAAAAGAAACTCGAAGAGGCGGGTGAAATGGATGGCTTAATGAACCCCTGACGCAGGGATTCAGAGATATAATTATCCATAGCCACTGTCTCCGCTTGCGACAGAGGATACACATGACTCCTGGGATATGCAGCGTCTACCAGGAGATCTATCGCACAATCCCCCTGTCGATGGGGTGGTAATTGAGTCGCCTTCTTTTTACAGAAGGCGAGTGCCAAATCGGCATATTCTGGGGGAATGCGCACGGTGGAAACCTGGTCTGGACTTTCCACCGTAGTAGCACCAACGGAAACCCCTACACACCTACCTGAGCACTCTCGCGACCACCCCGTGAGAGCCCTCTGTGGCCAAGAAACAGTGGGGTTATGAGTAGTTAACCAGGGTAGGCCTAGCACCACAGAATACGCAGGGGAATCAATAAGGAAAAGACTAATCTTCTCCTTGTGACCCTCCTGCGTTATCATAGACAAAGGTGCGGTGACCTCCCTGATAAACCCTGACCCTATTGGTCGACTATCTAAGGCATGAATAGGGAAAGGCATATCCACAGAAACAATAGGAATCCCTAAACTATGAGCTAAATTTTTATTAATGAAATTCCCAGCCGCGCCTGAATCTACTAGCGCCTTATACTGGGAATGCAAGGAAAAATCCGGAAAAGTGACAGAGACAAACATAAGTGCAGCAGAGGGCTCTGGATGAGTATGGTGCCTACTCACCTGGGGTGATGCCAGAGTGCCCTGCCTGCCTTCTCTATTCCCAGAGGAACCAACCCGGCACCGATCAGCAGTGTGATCTCTGCGATCATAGATGGTGCTCGAGTGGGTACCCCCTCCGGTCTCCCTGCGCACCATCCCTCCCAATTCCATAGATTCGGGAGAGAGAGTGCGGGAGGATGGAACAACCAGACCCCGATCTAGACGTCCCCGAGTAGCCAGCATGTTGTCCAGCCTGATGGACATATCCACCAGCTGGTCGAAGTTGAGGGTGGTGTCTCTACAGGCCAGCTCCCGACGAACGTCCTCGCGTAGACTACAACGGTAGTGGTCGATCAGGGCCCTGTCGCTCCATCCAGCGCCGGCAGCCAAGGTCCTAAACTCCAAAGCAAACTCCTGGGCACTCCTCGTCTCCTGCCTCAGATGATAGAGGAGCTCACCCGCCGTTTTTCCTTCGGGAGGATGGTCGAATACTCTCCGAAAATAAAGGGTGAACTCCTCAAAATGGTCCAACACCGCATTCTCCTCTCTATACACAGCGCTGGCCCACTCCCGGGCTTTCCCGGTGAGGCATGAGACGAGGGCGGAACTCTTCTCCCGGTCGGATGGTACTGGGGAGACCGTGGCCAGATATAAGTTCAGTTTAAGGAGGAAACCCTGGCAGCCTGCAGTATCACCGTTGTAACCCGTGGGTAGGGGTAAACGGATTTTGTTAGGTTCAGGTGGGGAAAACGCGTTAAAGGTAAATCCCCGTTGTGGCAGTGGAGGCGCTGGAGAAACTCCCTGTCTCTCCCAGCGATCCATATTCTGGACAATGCGATCCATGAGGGCGCTCAAACAGTCAATCTCCTTCGCTTGGTCTATAACGTGCTTTTCCACCTCCATGGGCGTCGTGTCCTCTCCTGCTGACTTCATATTTTATGGTCAGAGATTCTGTCACAATGGCGTGTATAAGTGGCAGAGGAAGTCAGGCGCAGGAGAGTCAAAATAGAGTGTAGAATGGAGTACTTTAATTAAAGTCCCAGTAATCTGCTCCATAACACTCACGGGAAAAAAAACATAAAACAAATCTGGGTACGAAGACCCATCGCACACCTATACACAATCAACACAACACTTGACAACGAACAATCTCTGACAAACACATGAAGGGAAACAGAGGGTTAAATACACAACAGGTAATGAATGGGATTGACAACAGGTGTGTGGGAAGACAAGACAAAACCAATAGAAAATGAAAAATGGATCGATGATGGCTAGAAGACCGGTGAAGTCGACCACCGAACACCGCCCGGACAAGGAGAGGCAACGACTTGGGCAGAAGTCGTGACAACCGTTCTAATATTGAGTTACCCCTGGTCAGTTTGTCATGGAAAGAAAGGTGTCCTTAATGTTTTGTACACTTAGTGTAAATTGCACAATAATTAGACATTTATGGATTTTTTTCTTTTTATACAACCTGCCATCTACTTTCCTGGGGACTGAGGGTTATGAGAGAACCCCCACATCACTAGCTTCTCTTTATTCAACCTGCCATCTACCCACCTGGGGACTGAGGGTTATGAGAGAACCCCCACATCACTAGCTTCTCTTTATTCAACCTGCCTTCTCCCCACCTGGGGACTGAGGGTTATGAGAGAACCCCCACATCACTAGCTTCTCTTTATACAACCTGCCATCTAACCACCTGGGGACTGAGGGTTATGAGAGAACCCCCACATCACTAGCTTCTCTTTATTCAACCTGCCATCTACCCACCTGGGGACTGAGGGTTATGAGAGAACCCCCACATCACTAGTTTGTATGTTCTGCAGCCTTGTACAGATAAGGAGGGGATGACTGGGAGGCAGGTTGTCATTTATTGTCATGAATCTTGCCCTAGAGGCAGATTGGCAATTATTGTCATGAATCTTGCCCTGGAGGCATTTCAGCAAAGTGGTGACAAGCTGGAACAGGCACAAAGTATTACAAATCTGATTTTAACCTCAACCCTAACCACACTGCTAATCCTTCCCTTAAATTAAGACCATAAAACAACATTATTTTCAACAGCCAATTTTGACTTTGCAGCTGACATATCTAGAGGAAATTGAGCAGTTCTGCCTCCAGGTCAAGATTCATGACAAACGTCAACCTGCGACTGGCAGAGGCAACGCAAAATCGATAACAAAATTGTTTTGACAATTAACATGCCTTTTCTTGTTTCAAGTTTGTTTTATTATGAAAAGTTCAATATATCCTTGTATACTTGTACAACTATGGAGCATATGTCCATATATAATTGTACAATTTGTTATTCAACATAAAAGACGCACCAAAAATGATCACATTGGTATTTTAACGGTGTTTTTGTAAGAGTTTAAACAGAGGATCCATCTAAAACAGTATAAAACAAGTGCAGTATGTTCTGAGAATGTTACTTTAACGTCAACGCATAACGTCACACCTGGGAGTCTTGTTTAAAGACTGCATGTTGTTTTGGGTGTATTGAGTGACGTCGTCATCAATATTTGGAGAATATTCCTGTAATATTTTCACCTCTTGTCAGACGCCAACAGCCTAGTCGGCTGCAGACATTCATAAGGAGTTCAAGTAGTTCATTTGCCATTTTCAGGTTTTAAAAGTAATACATACATTGTAATTCCTTGTTGGACCTCTCTCACATATAGGACAGTACATACCAGAGGAGGCTGCTGAGGGGAGGACGGCTCATAATAATGTCTGGAACAGAGTGAATGAAATGGAACACATGGAAAGCACGTGTTTGATACCATTCCACTTATTCCCCTCCAACAATTACAAGCCTGTCCTCCCCAATTAAGGTCCCACCAACCTCCTGTGGTACAAACACAAACAGTAAAATATATCATAAAATCACACTGTGTGTGTGTCGGTGTGTGTCCAGCGTGTGTGTCTCCGTGTGTGTGTCCAGTGTGTGTGTTTGTCCGCTGTGTGTGTGTGTGTGTGAGTGTGTGTGTCAGTGTGTGTGTGTTCATTTCTTTGTGTGTGTGTGTGTCAGTGTTTGTGTATCAGAGTGAGAGTCCTGTGTGTGTCCCCGCTGTGTGTGTGTGTTTGTGTGTGTTCAGTGTGTGTGTGTGTGTGTGTGTTTCCGGTGTGTGTGTCCAGTGTGTTTCTGTCTAGTGTGTGTTTGTGTGTGTGGGTCCTGTCTGTCCCCCCCCAGTGTGTGTGTGTGTGTCCAGTGTGAGTGTGTGTCACTGTGTGTGGGTGTGTGTCATTGTGTGTGTGTGTGTCCAGTGTGTGTGTGTGTGTGTGTGTGTGTGTGATTGTGTGTGTGCGTCCAGTTTGTGTCCAGTGTGTGTGTCCAGTGTGTGTGCCCAGTGTGTGTGTGTGTGTGTCCAGTGTGTGTGTGTGTGTGTTCAGAGTGTGTGTGTGTGTGTTCAGTGTGTGTGTGTGTGTGTGTTCAGTGTGTGTGTGTCAGTGAGTGTGTTTCCGGTGTGTGTGTGCGTGTGTAAGGTGTGTGTGTGTGTCTGTCATGTGTGTTTCAGTACCGTGTGTGTGTGTCCCCGGTGTGTGTGTGTGTGCGCGTGTTCAGTGTGTGTGTCCAGCGTGTCTGTGTGTGTGTCCAGTGTGTGTCCAGTGTGTGTGTGTTCAGTATGTGTGTGTGTTTGTTAGTTTTCTGTGTGTGTGTGTGTTCAGTGTGTGTGTGTGTGTCATTGTCTGTGTGTGAGTCCTGTGTGTGTCATTGTGTGTGTGTGTGTGTGTGTGTGTGTGTGTGTGTGTGTGTGTCATTGTGTGTGTGTGAGTGTGTCAGTTTGTCCAGTGTGTGTGTGTCCAGTGTGTGTCCAGTGTGTGTGTCAGGTTATTATTAAGACTGAGGAGTCATCATAAACCCTAAACCCTGGAAAGAGTGGCTCAGTGAATGTGGAGGTGAATGTGATCAGGTGGGTCAGTGTCAGAGGAGGCTCTATAGAAGGACAGAGTGCCGGCTGGCCAGTCCAGATACACTCCTACTCTGTGGGAGCTGGAGGAGGGGACGTCTATGGTAGTGGGTTTATTATTGTGCCTGGCAATGTAACTGTTGTCATAGCAGCGCAGACTCCAGGACTTGTCATTGTATCCAAGACAACAGTCATTAAACTCTCCTCTCCTGTTGATTACTTTATATGTCACTCCTATACCAACCTGTCTCCCACTCCACTCTACCTCCCAGTAACAGCGCCCAGTCAGACCCTCGCTACACAGCACCTGTGGCCAGACCTCAAATCTCTCTGGGTGATCAGGATACGGCTGCTTCTTTCTCCTCCATGTCATCTTTCTGTTCTCCTCAGACAGAGAGAGGAGTCTGTTTACTGTGTTTGGGTCCAGTGTGAGATCACAGACATCTGATGGATGAAACCAGACACAATTTTAGAAATCATCATCATTCACATTAGAATGTTAACTCACTTTTCACTAATACATTTAATGTAGATGTTTCTAGGTATCAAAAGGAGAAGTTCAGGTAACTTGAGACTTGTTGAATGATCATATGTTATACGGTATGGTAATATAAAACACACTTATTCCCATTAATTAAACACACATACACACACACACACACACACATTGTCAAAGCAACTCTTTGTAAACAATGGTGTCCCTGATTTGTGCTTTAATATGACCAAGTAAGTAATGATGGTGGTCTTCGACTTGAATTAAGACTTATTCTTAGTCATATTCTTCACAGCAGTCAACACTCACATTTTCTAAGCCCAGGTTTCATTGTGTACTCTCCACCATGTTCCACACTGTAGCGGTAAGCAGAAGAACAAACAGTCATTGTTGGATACACACGAACACACACACACACACACACAAACACTGGACACACACACAAACACTGGACACACACACAAACACTGGACACACACACAAACACTGGACACACACACTGGACACACACACTGGACACACACACTGGACACACACACACACAGTCAGCATATAATTTGTCCAAGTGGTGGTAAGAATGTTTGTCTTAACTAGCCTGATAAGTCAAACATGTCTGATATGAACATTGACATAAACCCTCTACATACTTGAGTTTCTCCAGTCTGCAGTGTGGATCCTCCAGTCTAGCAGAGAGCAGTCTGACTCCAGAGTCTCCTGGGTGATTGTAGCTCAGGTCCAACTCTCTCAGGTGTGAGGGGTTTGACCTCAGAGCTGAGACCAGAGAACCACAGCCTTCCTCTGTGACTAGACAGCCTGACAGCCTGTAAAGAGTCAAATCATATTAAAATCACACTGATATTCTTTGGTGGTGAAAATAGTGGCAGTATATTTTTCAACATATCTATTCATAAATGAATGCATGTATTATTATTATACATGTTCATAATATTACTTGTAAAAAGCAAAATGTAAATTACAAATATTTGAGTAGACTGACCAGACCAGTTTAAAAAGCAGTATCAGTCAGAAGACAGACAGTGAGGTATCAGATTTAGATTGTATTGAGTAAACAGTCCACTCCATATCTATTTTTGACAGTGAAGCTAACATTTTAAATGTGTCTCTATACTCCAATATTTTGGATTTCAGATCAAATGTTTCATGTGAGGTGACAGTATATAATGTCACCTTTTATTTGAGGGTATTTAATACATATCTGTTTCACGTTTTTAAATAAAAGCACTTTATGCATCTAGTCCCAAATTTGAAGAAGTCATAAGTATTCTGTCAAATTGGGGCGGCAGGGTAGCCTAGTGGTTAGAACGTTGGACTAGTCACCGAAAGGTTGCAAGTTCAAATCCCCGAGCTGACAAGGTACAAATCTGTCGTTCTGCCCCTGAACAGGCAGTTAACCCACTGTTCCTAGGCCGTCATTGAAAATAAGAATTTGTTCTTAACTGACTTGCCTAGTTAAATGAAGGTAAAAAAAAAAAAAAAATAAAAAAAAAAAAAATTCACTTATATTGTATTAAAAGTTCAGTATTTGGTTTGACATTCCTTGAACGCAATGACTACATCAAGCTTGTGACTCAAACTAGTTATTTGCAGTTTGCTTTGGTTGTGTTTTGTGTTGTGTTTGCCCAATATTAACTGAATGGTCGATGATGACTGGATAAATCTTGTGTCTAGGTGAGTAGTTAACATGTTTCTAAACACTACTAAATTAATCCTGATGATGCCATGATTAAGAAAAATCATGAATGAATCATGAATAATAATGAGTGTGAAAGTTAGAGGCTACAACAAAACATGCTAAACTCTCACCATTACCAATAACAGAGGCTACAACAAAACATGCTAACCTCTCACCATTACCAATATCAGAGGCTACAACAAAACATGCTAAACTCTCACCATTACCAATAACAGAGGCTACAACAAAACATGCTAACCTCTCACCATTACCAATAACAGAGGCTACAACAAAACATGCTAACCTCTCACCATTACCAATAACAGATGCTACAACAAAACATGCTAACCTCTCACCATTACCAATAACAGAGGCTACAACAAAACATGCTAACCTCTCACCATTACCAATAACAGAGGATACAACAAAACATGCTAACCTCTCACCATTACCAATAACAGAGGATACAACAAAACATGCTAACCTCTCACCATTACCAATAACAGGGTTAGCATTGTTAGCATTTTTTCTGATATTTGTGACTCTAGAACTTTGTTATTTGTCATTATTCACGATTCATTCATGATTATTCATAATCATGGTAGCATCCAGATGAACGTAGATGTGTTCAGAAACATCTTCTATTCTTCCTGACAATACAAGTGAAGTGACTCCAAAAAGACAGGACATTATTCACCATTCAGTTTCTATTAGGATAAACATCATCTAAAACACAACCAAGACAAACTGCAAATGAATTCAACAAGTTTGTAGAATCACACGCTTGATGTCATCACTGCAGGCATGGAATATGGGACCAAATACTCAACTTTTGACAAAATGAATTTGTCCAAATAATTTAGACCTCTTCAAATGGGACAACTACATACATAATGTGCTTTCATTTCTAACCTGTAAAACAGAAATGTATGAATACCTTTAAATAAAATGTGACATTCTGTACTGTCGCCTAATATGAAACATTCTATCTCAAATCCAAAATGCTGGAGCATAGCACCAAATTTACAACTGTAAGCTTCACTGTCCAAACACATATGGTGTGGACTATGTGTGTCTGGTAAACACACGTGGATCTGGTGAACAGTTATCACTTGTTGACCAACTACAGGAATACTGATCTCAGAGTCTCCAGTTTACAGTGGGGATTCCCAAGTCCAGCATAGAGCAGCTTCACTCCTGAATCCTTCAGGTCATTGTTACTCAGATCTAGCTCTCTCAGGTGTGAGGGGTTTGACTCCAGAGCTGAGACCAGAGAAGAACAGCCTTCCTCTGTGACTAGACAGCCTGACAGCCTGCAAAGAAGAAAATCATATTAAAATCACACTGCTATTCTTTGGTGGTGAAAATAGAAAGTATATTTTTTTTAACATTTTCAGATACATCAGTGTCCTGAAACCTGCATATCATTTACATTACATTTACATTTAAGTCATTTAGCAGACGCTCTTATCCAGAGCGACTTACAAATTGGTGCATTCACCTTATATCTATTCATACATTAATGTGTCATTATTAAAAATGACAAATTATCAAAGTGCTGCATGCAGAGAGAAAAATGTATAGTACGAATATTTTAGTAGACTGACCAGACCAGTTTAAAAAGCAGTATCAGTCAAAAGACAGATAGTGAGGTATCAGATTTAGATTCTATTGAGTACACAGTCCACACCATATCTATTTTGACAGTGAAGCTATCATTTTAAATGTGACTCTATACTCCAACATTTTGAATTTCAGATCAAATGTTTCATATGAGGTGACAGTATATAATGTCATATTTTATTTGAGGGTATTTTAAAACATATCTGTTTCACCGTTTAGAAATTAATGCACTTTATGTATCTACAGTAGTCCCCCTTTTAAATATTTTAAAAGTATTCCGACTCATTCACTTATAGTGTATTAAAGTAGTCAAAAGTTTAGTATTTGGTCCCAAACACGTTGGTTAAATTTGCAGTTTGTTTTGGTTGTGTTTTGGGTTATGTTTTGTCCAAAAGTAACTGAATGTTGGATGATGACTGGAGAAATTGTCTTTCTAAGTAAGTAGATAACATGTTTCTAAACACAACTAAATGAACCCTGATCCAGTGTGTGTGTATGTGTCCAGTGTGTGTGTGTTTGTGTGTGTCCAGTGTGTGTGTGTGTCCAGTCTGTGTGTGTCCAGTGTGTGTGGGTGTCCAATGTCTGTGGGTGTGTCTAGTGTGTGTGGTTGTGTGTGCGTTTGTCCAGTCTGTGTGTGTGCGTGTCCATTGTTAGTGTGTGTCTGTCCAGTGTGTGTGTGTCTGTCCAGTGTGTCTAGTGTGTTTGTCCTGTGTGTGTGTGTGTGTGTGTGTGTGTGTGTGTGTGTGTGTGTGTGTGTGTGTGTGTGTGTGTGTGTGTGTGTGTGTCTGTGTCTGTGTCCAGTGTGTGTGTTTGTCCAGTGTGCGTGTTTGTCCAGTGTGCGTGTTTGTCCTGTGTGTTTCCAGTGTGTGTGTGTGTGTGTGTGTGTGTGTGTGTGTGTGTGTGTGTGTGTGTGTGTGTGTGTGTGTGTGTGTGTGTGTCAAGTGTGTGTGTCCAGTGTGTGTGTTCAGTGTGTCCATTGTGTGTGTGACCTCAGATTATCCAGTTTACAGTGGGTATTCCCCAGTCCAGCAGAGAGCAGCTTCACTCCTGAATCCTTCAGGTCATTGTTACTCAAATCCAGTTCTCAGGTGTGAGGGGTTTGACCTCAGAGCTGAGACCAGAGAAGCACAGCCTTCCTCTGTGACTAGACAACCTGACAGCCTGACAAAGAGATCATCATGAATTCACAAACACACTGTTAATTTAACGAGTAGAGTAGAAGGACAATGGCAGATGCATTTGGTTTATTCTCTCAAACAACATATAGATTAATCTTCCGTCTCCTAGAATTGTATGGTCATATTGTTATACTAATGTGAACACCAAAGCATTGATTCAATACGTTATTCAATATAATATTATATACATATTATATGACATATTTTTCTCTAAACATAATATTTCATGCTGATGATTAGTTCTTATATGTCATTTTATTTACTCACAGAACAGCTCTGGAGGCTTTGACCACTGGCAGCAGCCTCAGAAGACCTTCCTCTGATCTGGAAGTATTTCTTCAGGTCAAACACATCCAGCTCCTTTTCTGAAGTCAGCAACACAAAGACCAGAGCTGACCACTGTGCAGGTGACAGGTTGGGTTTTGAGAGACTTCCTGAGCTCAGGTATCTTTGGATCTCCTCCACTAGAGAATGGTCATTCAGTTCAATCAGACAGTGGAACAGATTGATGCTCCTCTCTGGAGAAGGATTCTCCCTGATCTTCTTCTTGATGTAGTTGACTGTTTCTTCATGGCTCTGTGAGCTGCTTCTTGTCTTTGGCAGTAGACCTCGTAAGTGCTTCTGATTGGACTCCAGTGAGAGGCCCAGAAGGAAGCGGAGGAAAAGGTCCAGGATTCCTGTCTCACTTTGTAAGGTTTTATCCACAGCACTCTTGTAGAAAGTAACTTCAGACTTGTCGCTTGTTTGCAGTTTGTCCATTAGATTCTCATTGTTGTTGATGAATGAGAGGAACACATATACAGCAGCCAGAAACTCCTGAATGCTCAGATGAACCAAGCTGTACACCTTGCTCTGGTACAGCCCACATTCCTCTTTAAAGAGCTGTGTGCACAATCCTGAGTACACTGAGGCTTCACTGACATCAATGCCAGCCTCTTTCAGGTCTTCTTCATAGAAAATCAGATTGCCATTCACAAGCTGTTGAAAAGCCAGTTTTCCCAGTGACAGAAGGCTCTCGTTATTCCAGTGTGGACCTGTCTGTTCTCTCCCAAGATACTTTTCATTCTTCTGTTTGGTATGAAACACCACAAGGTGTGTGTACATCTCAGTCAGAGTCTTGGGCATCTCTTCTCTCTTATGTTTCAGCATGTGTTCAAGGACTGTTGCAGAAATCCAACAGAAGACTGGAATGTGGCACAGGATGTGGAGGCTCCTTGATGTCTTTATGTGTGAGTTGATTCTGCTGGCCAGGTCCTCATCACTGAATCTCTTCCTGAAGTACTCCTCCTTCTGTGGGTCATTGAAGCCTCGTACCTCTGTCACCTGGTCAACACACACTGAAGGGATCTTATTGGCTGCTGCAGGTCGGGTAGTTATCCAGAGGAGAGCAGAGGGAAGCAGATTTCCCTTGATGAGATTTGTCAGCAGAACATCCACGGAGGTTGACTCTGTGACGTCACAACAGATCTTGTTCTTCTGGAAGTCTAGGGGCAGTCGGCACTCATCCAGACCATCAAAGATGAACAGAACTTTGTAATTGTCGTAGTTGGAGATTCTTGATTGTTTGGTTTCCATTGAGAAATGATTGAGAAGTTCAATGAAAGTGTGTTTGTTCTCTTTCATCAAATTCAGCTCCCGAAAAGGGAATGAAAATACAAATTGGACATCCTGATTTGCTTTTCTTTCAGCCCAGTCCAGAATGAACTTCTGCACAGAGAATGTTTTTCCAATGCCAGCGACTCCTTTTGTCAGCACAGTTCTGATAAGTTTGTCTTGTCCAGTTAAGGGTTTGAAGATGTTGCTACATTTGATTGCAGTCTCTGGTCTTGCTTGTTTCCTGGTTGTTGTCTCAATCTGTCTCACCTCATGTTCATTATTGACCTCTCCTGTTCCACCCTCTGTGATGTAGAGCTCTGTGTAGATCTTATTGAGAAGTGTTGGGTTTCCTTGTTTAGCGATCCCCTCAAATACACATTGAAACTTCTTCTTTAGATTAGACTTGAGTTCACGTTGGCAAATCACAGCAAGTTCATCTGAATGAAGAAATAACACAGAGGATATTAATATTACGTCTGTTTTAATGCCTACAGTATTGTAGGACTGTTATAAAGTTTAAAATTAAATAATTTATTCTCTTTAACTGACTGTATAAATGTGTAAATATTTTCATAATGCATTACAGACTGATGTAACATTCTATTATTGACACATCCCTGCTGCTACTTGATGAGGTCACTAGGTGTTGTGTCAAGGTTGCTACAATGTCATTGAGTTACACAGCTACTTTAGCTATACTTTAGCTACAGCTTTTAAATGTTATAAAACAGCATTCAACATGAGGCAGACAGCTCTTACTTTTCTCCAGTGTGTCAGCAAGCTCCTTCTGGTTCATTTTCCTCAGGACGTGCAGTGTGATCTTCAGAGCCCCCTCTCTGGCACTGCTCTCCTGCTTCTCATCTTCAGCATCCACCACTTCTTTATCCTGCTTCAGACTCTCAAAGCCTTCTGGGAGTTCTGGACTAAGAATCCTCTTGAACAACTTCAGCTCGTTCTTCACAAATGTCAAAATATTCTCTTCAAGCAACTGAAATAAATCAAGTAAATAGGTTAAGCAAGAGACAAAATGCTTTCTCATTAACACATTAATGAATGATTGATAGATTAACTTTACATGAGGTAAACAAAAACAAATATACATAACAGGACCACATACAGTGAATATGGAGGCCAGGTCTGTTTGATGACTCTGGGAAGACTGACCGCTGAGACTCTCTAACTCTGATCTCTCCTGTTGGTTTCTGTGGACAAAACATGAGATTACATCTCCTCATCCAGGGAGTTTGCACACATGTTTGCACGCGTTGTGTTTGTTTAATATTGTTAAGGACTATGAGATGGATTAAAGGATTAGCCTATGGATTATGAAAGAAATGGGAAAAGGGGAGAGGAGAAATGACTAGAGACAGTGTAGTTTAACTCACTTACCATGACCCATGAGTTCTTCTTACCTTTGTTCAGTAGAAAAGTCTCCCTCTCTAAAGAATATAGGTAGTTCCATAGACCGGTCACTCTTCATGGACACACAGCTGGGTACAGGGGAGGCTGGTCTCTCCTGCTTGATTGGGCTTCAACACAAAAGAGACAAACATTACATCTCTCATCTACTCTGTGCTCAGATGGGGAAACAAGAGTTTCATTCCAAAGTGTTATAAATCCATTTTCAGGAATGTTGGTAAATTAGCTTTTATTTTTGAAAGAAATTATTGAACCACTACAAGGTTTCTAAAGGTTTCTAAAGTGGGTAATTTCCACTTCAAAATGTCAGACTTGATTTGAGAAAAAATGGATCAGCCCCTACAAAAAATGACCCTTAATTAAAATCCACAATGCACATTTGCTGTTGCTGCAGGATTACATTCCTGCTCTGAGAAACTGTGTCAAATTAAGATATGGCATCTGTAAGTGTCTGTTTATACATTGATGTTTACACGGACACGGTGACTGAGTTCATCAGGAAGTATAGGGGATGTTGTTCCCACTGTGAATATTAAAACCAGACACCGTGGATAGAGGGCCGTTTTCCCGCTAAACTGAAAGCGTGAAACACTGCATTTAACTGTGGCAAGTGACTGGGAAGATGGTCGAATACAAACAGTGTAGTTATTCCCTCCGCAAGGTCATCAAACAGGAAAAACGTCAGTACAGAGACAAAGTGGACTCAGACATGAGATGTATGTGGCAGGGTCAACAGACAATCACGGATTACAAAGGGAACAACGTCGCTGAACAGGAGGCTGGAGTGTTTACGGACATATTCAATCTCTCCCTATCCCAGTCTGCTGTCCCGACTTTCTTCAAAATGTCCCCCATTGTTTCTATACCCAAAAAAAGCAAATGTAACTGAACTAAATGACTATCGCCCCGTAGTACTCACTTCTGTCATCATGAAGTGCTTTGAGAGGGTAGTTAAGGATCATATCACCTCTACCTTAACACTAGGGCTACCTGGCAGCAGGTAGCCTAGTGGTTAGAGCGTTGGACTAGTAACCGAAAGGTTTCAAGAACGATTCCCCCGAGCTGACAAGGTAAAAATCTGTCGTTCTGCCCCTGAACAAGGCAGTTAACCCACTGTTCCTAGGCTGTCATTGAAAATAAGAATTTGTTCTTAACTGACTTGCCTAGTTAAATAAAGGTTAAATACACGCATGAAAAAATAGACCCACTTCAATTTGCTAAACGCCCCAAGACATCCACAGATGATGCAATCGCCATTGCACTGCACACTGTCCTGTCCCACCTCTACAAGAGGAATACCTATGTAAGAATGCAGTTCGCAACCCCCTCCAGGTTGTGAAGATTGGAAACAAGACCTCCCCTTCACTGACTCAAGAGTGCTCAGCCACCTCTTGTACTCCCTGTTCACCAATGACTGCATGACCACACAAGCCTCGAACTCAATCATCAAGTTTGCAGACGACACAACCATAGTAGACCTGATTAACAACAATGACGAGATAGTCTACAGGGAGGAGGTGAGGGCCCTGGTGGAGAGGTGCCAGGAAAATAACCTCTCCCTCAATGTCAACAAAACAAAGTAGCTGATCGTGGACTTCAGGAAAACAGCAGAGGGAGCACCCCCCTATCCACATTGATGGGAGCACAGTGGAGAAGGTGGAAAGCTTCAAGTTCCTCGGCTTACACATCACTGACGATCTGAAATGATCCACCCACACAGACAGTGTGGTGAAGAAGGTGCAACAGTGCCTCTTCAACCTCAGGAGCCCTAAGACCCTAAAAAACTTTTAGAGATGCACAATCGAGATCATCATGTCAGACTGTATCACCGCCTGGTACGGCAACTGCACTGCCTGCAACCGGAGGGCTCTCCAGAGGGTAGTGAGGTCTGCCCAACGCATCACCAGGGGCAAACTACCTGCCCTCCAGGACACCTACACCTCCCGATGTCACAGGAAGGCCTAAAAGATCATCAAGGACATCAACCACCCAAGCCACTGCCTGTGCACCCCACTGTCATCCAGTAGGCGAGGTCAGTACAGGTGCATCAAAGCTGGGACTGAAAGACTGAAAAACAGCTTCTATCTCAAGGCCATCAGACTGTTAAATAGCCATCACTAGCCGGCTACCACCCTGTTACTCAAATCTGCACCTTAGAAGTTTCTTCCCTATATACATAGACATGGAATCACTGGTCACTTTAATAATGGAACACTAGTAAATGTAATAATGTTGACATTCTGCTTTACTCATTTCATAGGTATATACTGTATTATATTCTACTGTATTTTAATCAATGCCACTCCGACATAGTTCATCCTAATATTTATATATTTCTTAATTCCATTCTTTTACTTTTAGATCTGCGTGTATTGTTGTGAATTGCTAGATATTACTACACTGTTGGAGCTAAGAACACAAGCATTTCGCTACACCAGCAAAAACATCTGCTAAATATGTATGTTACCAATTATTATTATTATTACAAGGGACACAGACTGAGACCAAGGTCTCTTTGACAGCTGGGCCCTGCGTATACATGTTTACAAATACAGTTTAGGTACAATGATTAAGAAACTACACCAGACAAACAAAACGATCACAGATAACACAAAAAAATACAGCAGCAGATTATTACATTTACACATAGGTTATTCCCCTAACAGCACAAGAACTTGCATTACCTGAAACAGTTACAAGCAATAAAATGTGATTTGATTCATCTTAAGGTAGCTAGGTGAGACAACCATACATCACAGTCAAATATACAGGACACAAACATTCAATTCCAGCTAAACAATGGATATATAGTGTTTTGCCAAAAAAACATTTTTTAATATCTGGAACAGAAATATTGAAGTTTCCAATAAGCAATCATTTCTGATGAAAAAACACAAATGTCAATTTTCTTTGTATATAGCGTTTTGGAACACAATTTCTTAAACAATATTGTCAGCTCACCTCTTAGTTTTGGTGCCATGTCCCCCAGACAGACTCATTGTAGAGGCAGGGTCCCCCTCCTCTCTCTCCCCAGAGAGACTCATTTTAGAGCACTGACCCCTAAACAGAGATCCAGCATGTTGGTTGTGGTTAACACGGTGACAACTAAACAGAGATCCAGCATGTTGGTTGTGGTTAACACAGTGACAACTAAACAGAGATCCAACATGTTGGTTGTGGTTAACACAGTGACAACTAAACAGAGATCCAACATGTTGGTTGTGGTTAACACAGTGACAACTAAACAGAGATCCAACATGTTGGTTGTGGTTAACACAGTGACAACTAAACAGAGATCCAGCATGTTGGTTGTGGTTAACACAGTGACAACTAAACAGAGATCCAACATGTTGGTTGTGGTTAACACAGTGACAACTAAACAGAGATCCAACATGTTGGTTGTGGTTAACACAGTGACAACTAAACAGAGACCCAGCATGTTGGTTGTGGTTAACACAGTGACAACTAAACAGAGATCCAACATGTTGGTTGTGGTTAACACAGTGACCCCTAAACAGAGATCCAGCATGTTGGTTGTGGTTAACACAGTGACAACTAAACAGAGACCCAGCATGTTGGTTGTGGTTAACACAGTGACAACTAAACAGAGATCCAGCATGTTGGTTGTGGTTAACACAGTGACAACTAAACAGAGATCCAACATGTTGGTGGTGGTTAACACAGTGACAACTAAACAGAGATCCAGCATGTTGGTTGTGGTTAACACAGTGACCCCTAAACAGAGATCCAACATGTTGGTTGTGGTTAACACAGTGACAACTAAACAGAGATCCAACATGTTGGTTGTGGTTAACACAGTGACAACTAAACAGAGATCCAACATGTTGGTTGTGGTTAACACAGTGACAACTAAACAGAGATCCAACATGTTGGTTGTGGTTAACACAGTGACAACTAAACAGAGATCCAACATGTTGGTTGTGGTTAACACAGTGACCCCTAAACAGAGATCCAACATGTTGGTTGTGGTTAACACAGTGACCCCTAAACAGAGATCCAACATGTTGGTTGTGGTTAACACAGTGACCCCTAAACAGAGATCCAGCATGTTGGTTGTGGTTAACACAGTGACAACTAAACAGAGATCCAGCATGTTGGTTGTGGTTAACACAGTGACCCCTAAACAGAGATCCAACATGTTGGTTGTGGTTAACACAGTGACAACTAAACAGAGATCCAACATGTTGGTTGTGGTTAACACAGTGACAACTAAACAGAGATCCAACATGTTGGTTGTGGTTAACACAGTGACAACTAAACAGAGATCCAACATGTTGGTTGTGGTTAACACAGTGACAACTAAACAGAGATCCAACATGTTGGTTGTGGTTAACACAGTGACCCCTAAACAGAGATCCAACATGTTGGTTGTGGTTAACACAGTGACAACTAAACAGAGATCCAACATGTTGGTTGTGGTTAACACAGTGACAACTAAACAGAGATCCAACATGTTGGTTGTGGTTAACACAGTGACAACTAAACAGAGATCCAACATGTTGGTTGTGGTTAACACAGTGACAACTAAACAGAGATCCAACATGTTGGTTGTGGTTAACACAGTGACCCCTAAACAGAGATCCAACATGTTGGTTGTGGTTAACACAGTGACCCCTAAACAGAGATCCAACATGTTGGTTGTGGTTAACACAGTGACCCCTAAACAGAGATCCAGCATGTTGGTTGTGGTTAACACAGTGACAACTAAACAGAGATCCAGCATGTTGGTTGTGGTTAACACAGTGACCCCTAAACAGAGATCCAACATGTTGGTTGTGGTTAACACAGTGACAACTAAACAGAGATCCAACATGTTGGTTGTGGTTAACACAGTGACCCCTAAACAGAGATCCAACATGTTGGTTGTGGTTAACACAGTGACCCCTAAACAGAGATCCAACATGTTGGTTGTGGTTAACACAGTGACCCCTAAACAGAGATCCAACATGTTGGTTGTGGTTAACACAGTGACCCCTAAACAGAGATCCAACATGTTGGTTGTGGTTAACACAGTGACCCCTAAACAGAGATCCAACATGTTGGTTGTGGTTAACACAGTGACAACTAAACAGAGATCCAACATGTTGGTTGTGGTTAACACAGTGACAACTAAACAGAGATCCAACATGTTGGTTGTGGTTAACACAGTGACAACTAAACAGAGATCCAACATGTTGGTTGTGGTTAACACAGTGACAACTAAACAGAGATCCAACATGTTGGTTGTGGTTAACACAGTGACAACTAAACAGAGATCCAACATGTTGGTTGTGGTTAACACAGTGACAACTAAACAGAGATCCAACATGTTGGTTGTGGTTAACACAGTGACAACTAAACAGAGATCCAACATGTTGGTTGTGGTTAACACAGTGACAACTAAACAGAGATCCAACATGTTGGTTGTGGTTAACACAGTGACAACTAAACAGAGATCCAACATGTTGGTTGTGGTTAACACAGTGACAACTAAACAGAGATCCAGCATGTTGGTTGTGGTTAACACAGTGACAACTAAACAGAGATCCAACATGTTGGTTGTGGTTAACACAGTGACAACTAAACAGAGATCCAACATGTTGGTTGTGGTTAACACAGTGACAACTAAACAGAGATCCAACATGTTGGTTGTGGTTAACACAGTGACAACTAAACAGAGATCCAACATGTTGGTTGTGGTTAACACAGTGACAACTAAACAGAGATCCAGCATGTTGGTTGTGGTTAACACATTGACCCCTAAACAGAGATCCAACATGTTGGTTGTGGTTAACACAGTGACAACTAAACAGAGATCCAACATGTTGGTTGTGGTTAACACAGTGACCCCTAAACAGAGATCCAACATGTTGGTTGTGGTTAACACATTGACCCCTAAACAGAGATCCAGCATGTTGGTTGTGGTTAACACAGTGACAACTAAACAGAGATCCAACATGTTGGTTGTGGTTAACACAGTGACAACTAAACAGAGATCCAACATGTTGGTTGTGGTTAACACAGTGACAACTAAACAGAGACCCAGCATGTTGGTTGTGGTTAACACAGTGACAACTAAACAGAGATCCAACATGTTGGTTGTGGTTAACACAGTGACAACTAAACAGAGATCCAACATGTTGGTTGTGGTTAACACAGTGACAACTAAACAGAGATCCAACATGTTGGTTGTGGTTAACACAGTGACAACTAAACAGAGATCCAACATGTTGGTTGTGGTTAACACAGTGACAACTAAACAGAGATCCAACATGTTGGTTGTGGTTAACACAGTGACCCCTAAACAGAGATCCAACATGTTGGTTGTGGTTAACACAGTGACAACTAAACAGAGATCCAACATGTTGGTTGTGGTTAACACAGTGACAACTAAACAGAGATCCAGCATGTTGGTTGTGGTTAACACAGTGACAACTAAACAGAGATCCAACATGTTGGTTGTGGTTAACACAGTGACCCCTAAACAGAGATCCAACATGTTGGTTGTGGTTAACACAGTGACAACTAAACAGAGATCCAACATGTTGGTTGTGGTTAACACAGTGACAACTAAACAGAGATCCAGCATGTTGGTTGTGGTTAACACAGTGACAACTAAACAGAGATCCAACATGTTGGTTGTGGTTAACACAGTGACAACTAAACAGAGATCCAGCATGTTGGTTGAGGTTAACACAGTGACAACTAAACAGAGATCCAACATGTTGGTTGTGGTTAACACAGTGATAACTAAACAGAGATCCAGCATGTTGGTTGTGGTTAACACAGTGACAACTAAACAGAGATCCAACATGTTGGTTGTGGTTAACACAGTGACAACTAAACAGAGATCCAACATGTTTGTTGTGGTTAACACAGTGACAACTAAACAGAGATCCAGCATGTTGGTTGTGGTTAACACAGTGACAACTAAACAGAGACCCAGCATGTTGGTTGTGGTTAACACAGTGATAACTAAACAGAGATCCAACATGTTGGTTGTGGTTAACACAGTGACAACTAAACAGAGACCCAGCATGTTGGTTGTGGTTAACACAGTGATAACTAAACAGAGATCCAGCATGTTGGTTGTGGTTAACACAGTGACAACTAAACAGAGATCCAACATGTTGGTTGTGGTTAACACAGTGACAACTAAACAGAGATCCAACATGATGGTTGTGGTTAACACAGTGACAACTAAACAGAGATCCAACATGATGGTTGTGGTTAACACAGTGACAACTAAACAGAGATCCAACATGTTGGTTGTGGTTAACACAGTGACAACTAAACAGAGATCCAACATGTTGGTTGTGGTTAACACAGTGACAACTAAACAGAGATCCAACATGTTGGTTGTGGTTAACACAGTGACAACTAAACAGAGATCCAACATGATGGTTGTGGTTAACACAGTGACAACTAAACAGAGATCCAACATGTTGGTTGTGGTTAACACAGTGACAACTAAACAGAGATCCAGCATGTTGGTTGTGGTTAACACAGTGACAACTAAACAGAGATCCAACATGTTGGTTGTGGTTAACACAGTGACAACTAAACAGAGATCCAACATGTTGGTTGTGGTTAACACAGTGACAACTAAACAGAGATCCAACATGTTGGTTGTGGTTAACACAGTGACAACTAAACAGAGATCCAACATGTTGGTGGTGGTTAACACAGTGACCCCTAAACAGAGATCCAGCATGTTGGTTGTGGTTAACACAGTGACAACTAAACAGAGATCCAACATGTTGGTTGTGGTTAACACAGTGACCCCTAAACAGAGATCCAGCATGTTGGTTGTGGTTAACACAGTGACAACTAAACAGAGATCCAACATGTTGGTTGTGGTTAACACAGTGACAACTAAACAGAGATCCAGCATGTTGGTTGTGGTTAACACAGTGACCCCTAAACAGAGATCCAACATGTTGGTTGTGGTTAACACAGTGACCCCTAAACAGAGATCCAGCATGTTGGTTGTGGTTAACACAGTGACAACTAAACAGAGATCCAACATGTTGGTTGTGGTTAACATAGTGACAACTAAACAGAGATCCAGCATGTTGGTTAACACAGTGACAACTAAACAGAGATCCAGCATGTTGGTTGTGGTTAACACAGTGACAACTAAACAGAGATCCAACATGTTGGTTGTGGTTAACACAGTGACAACTAAACAGAGATCCAGCATGTTGGTTAACACAGTGACAACTAAACAGAGATCCAGCATGTTGGTTGTGGTTAACACAGTGACAACTAAACAGAGACCCAGCATGTTGGTTGTGGTTAACACAGTGACAACTAAACAGAGATCCAACATGTTGGTTGTGGTTAACACAGTGACAACTAAACAGAGATCCAACATGTTGGTTGTGGTTAACACAGTGACAACTAAACAGAGATCCAGCATGTTGGTTGTGGTTAACACAGTGACAACTAATTCTTGAATGTTAATTGTTCCGTTTTATTAATTAACTCTTATAAATAAAACATTTACTAACAGTAACATCCAAACAGTCAGGTGATTTAATGCATCACATGAACATGGAGTTGTGACTGAAATGTTTCACCTTTTCTCCATGTAGTGGAACTAATAATAATAATAATAACAATATAACATTAATAATAATAATAATAATAATAATATTAACAATATAACATTAATAATAATAATGTCTCACTTTCTCTTTTAATAATTTCTCTCATTCTAGTGTGTTGCTTTGTTCAACAGGTACGATATTATTATGCAATTACTGAATTCATTGGGGAATAATGTTAAGAAAAGTTTGTTCAGTGGTTTCATACCAAACTAAACAGGAAGCAGGAGCTCATTGTAATTTAGAAAACAACAAATGTTCTGATATTCTGAAAGATGATTTAGAACTATGATTCATTAACATTTTTACAAATGGTAAAATAACCACGATATTCGATAAAATATATGAACAATATATTTTTGAATTTGACTTGCCTACACCCAGTTACCACCATTTTGTATGACTGAACT
Organism: Salvelinus fontinalis; assembly: GCF_029448725.1. Lineage (NCBI taxonomy): Eukaryota > Metazoa > Chordata > Actinopteri > Salmoniformes > Salmonidae > Salvelinus > Salvelinus fontinalis. Next base: position 2,341,017 of record NC_074698.1, read on the forward strand.
GTCACGTAGCTGTCCCAGGTGAAATGGACTGTTAGATCTGAGTGTTTTACTGTCATTAACTATACTAAAATAACACCATACATTTAATTTATCTACACACTTTACAATAATCCCTGGGAAGATTCTTACCTTGTAGCCTGAATTCACAACCAGAACATGTCAAGTCATTGAGATATTTTCCGTTGTGCTGAGAGAGCAGCTTCCTGATGACAAGTGGATCTGTATCTATGTTCTAGGTACAGTTGATCTTTGGATGCAATAATATCTGGTCAAAGTCTAGTGACACATCACCATAGTATATCATAAACATAACAGTAGCTGGCCCGTAAAGGCCATGGCATACTATAAAACAGGGTTCGTCAACTAGATTTGGCTTCGGGCCAACAATGTGCGCTGGCTGAGTAAAGGAAAAGCAAGCTTGTGACAGAATCAGAGGAGGCCATCCAGGATGATCTCTTGCTTCACGACAATGTGCGCTGGCTGAGTAAAGGAAAAGCTCCAGAGCCATTTTGTGAGCTGCATGACCAGGTTGTGGATTACGTCAGAAAAACCTGAATGACAGCAGCAGCTGATCACCTTCGTGTTCTGGAAATTGAGGAATTCCTGTCAGATGTTGCTTTCTTGGCAACATTCTGTAATTTAAACGGGTTAAATCTGCAGTTACAAGGAAGAGGGAAAACAGTCGTGGACTTGAGACCTTTACTAGGAAGCTTGAGTTGTTGGATTTGGACTTGTCCTCTGGAAGGCTACTGCATTTCAGCACACTGAAGAAACGACAGGCAGAGGGACCAGGCCGATTTGGAAGATTTCATCAAGCAGCTGAGGGACAACTTCTCCACCAGATCTGATATGAGTGCGCTTGTACGAGATCCTTTCACAGTCCACCCAGGTGGAGAATTATCCTCCCTTTCTAAGAAAACGATACCCTCGCTGGATGAGGCCACAATTCAAACTGAGCTGATTGAATTCGAAATTGAATTTGAACCAAATTAGGGATGCGCTCAGGAGTGCTGAGTCCTTGTGTGCGTTTTGGGTGACATGTTCAGAGGAATACAGCACAATAAAAAAACATGTCTTTTATGTACAAACGATGTTTGGATCGACTTATACCTGCGAGTCCCTCATTTCCTCTATAAACGCAATCAAGACTCACGACAGGAACCGGCTTTCAAATAAGTCAATCAAGACTCACGACAGGAACCGGCTTTCACAGAAGTCAATCAAGACTCACGACAGGAACCGGCTTTCACAGAAGTCAATCAAGACTCACGACAGGAACCGGCTTTCACAGAAGTCAATCAAGACTCACGACAGGAACCGGCTTTCACAGAAGTCAATCAAGACTCACGACAGGAGCCGGCTTTCACATAAGTCAATCAAGACTCACGACAGGACCCGGCTTTCACATAAGTCAATCAAGACTCACGACAGGACCCGGCTTTCAAATAAGTCAATCAAGACTCACGACAGGAGCCGGCATTCAAATAAGTCAATCAAGACTCACGACAGGAGCCGGCATTCAAATAAGTCAATCAAGACTCACGACAGGACCCGGCATTCAAATAAGTCAATCAAGACTCACGACAGGACCCGGCATTCAAATAAGTCAATCAAGACTCACGACAGGACCCGGCATTCAAATAAGTAAATCAAGGACTGCATGCTCATTAACATCACATCTCTCTCACCTGACATCCAGAAGATCGTGTCCGAGGGGAAATGCAACTTTTCCCATTAAGTAAGTAACTTAGTATTTAATAAATAGTCATATAGGCTGCTAACATTATTGTGATTATTATTATTATTATTATCAGTAGTATTATTATTGTGATTATTATTATTATCATTATTATTATTGTGATTATTATAATTTGTATTATTATTGTGATTATTATTATTATTGTTGTGATTATTATTAGTAGTAGTATTATTATTGTGATTATTATTATTATTGTTGTGATTATTATTAGTAGTAGTATTATTATTGTGATTATTATTATTATTGTTGTGATTATTATTATTAGTAGTATTATTATTGTGATTATTATTATTATTATTCTTTTTATGATCATTATTATTATTGTTGTTATTATTATTATTGTGATTATTAGTCCTTATCCATGGCTATTTTATGTCTCATGCTGACAGTATTTTCTGTTTGATTTGTTGTTACAGGAGTAGGATATCCCGAGACTCCTGATACAGGGCTACAGACATTCAGACACAGACATCGCCTTTTTTTCTTTAAAATATTGTTTTATGTAGGATGCTACCTTTTTGGCCATGTTGCAGTTGTAAGTAGGTGTAATAAATAAATACAAATCCCTCTTTTATGAGACCATGTTGTTGTCTTGTGAAAGATGTTAAGCCACATAGCCTAGCTCAGCCAGTTCAGTTATTTTATATTGGGCCGTCGCTCTGAAGAAATAGACTCCAATTAAGCCCTCTTGTTGTTTGAAAAGTCACATTAAAATGAAGATGATTGTTGAAATGAATTACTCGACTGGTGTAGTTTTCTCCATCTGTTGCTTGGCGCCACTTGCATAACAAGTTATCTATATTTTCAGCACCAGGCGCTGTTCACCTCCTATTGATTGCGCTGCAGTTTCCGCTTTAGGTTTCAACACCACAAAATGGTCCTCTGCCTGCTTTATTAGTCTCTTGCATTCTCTCCTCATGAATGAAGTTAAAATGTAACTTTTGCATTATTTATGTAGGGTAACATTGTAGATACACTACACCACAATTTCGAATACAGTAGGAACTCTTTCCATTTGTCCTATTGAAACACACAGAAAACTATAGTATTTAGCCTAAAGCAGCATCTGATTTTACAGTAGACTATAGATGTAGGCCACTGGATAGTCACATGGCTCAGTGTTAAAATGTTAGAGCAGCACATTGGTCTGAACAACTTATATCCTTTTAGTGAATGTAAGAAAAACATCATCAAAATGAATGAGAATATTGCATTTTGAAATGCAAATACTATAGTATCTGCAGACAAATTGAAATAGTGATTCCCCTCTCCTGCAAAGTAAAGGTATATGAAATGACAAGTCTACAAGACTTGATCTCTAAATGTGTTTCTCTGTAGGCTACATACTGAACCCTAAAAGCTACAATCCTTAGTTGATAAACCCATTTTTACAAACAGTGACTTATTATTATTGTTGACAGTTACCATGGAGATGAAATGTCAACTACATCCTCATGTGATTGCATTAAATCACCTGACTGTTTCTATATGTCTGTTAGTAAATGTTATTTCTCAAAGAGATAATGAATGAATGAGAACAATTGACAATCAATAATTAGTAGTCACCATGTTAACCACAACCAACATGCTGGATCTCTGTTTAGGGCTCAGTGCTCTAAAATGAGTCTCTCTGGGGAGAGAGAGGAGGGGGACCCTGCCTCTAAAATGCATCTCTCTGGGGGACATGACACCAAAGCTAAGAGGTAAAATTACAATTTTATGAAGAATTTATTGAGTTTGTTTCTAAAATAAATAGCTATTATAAGATGAATGTACTTATTGTAAATCTCTCTGGATAAGAGCATCTGCTATATCAGGGGTTCTCAATCCGGGGTCTGTGGAGGTACTGCAGGGGTTCCGCGGCACCCTGACTGTACTCGTTGCAATGTATGACATTTGATAGAATTTTCACATGACACGACCACTTTGCCTACTCTTAATTATTGCCTAACATAATGGAATGCATTTTTGTTTTTAACCAATTGTGATCATTGTTACAAGCTGAATTTTGACAATATTACCGTTATATCAACAAATTCTTCACACCCGTTTTTAACAACTCTAAATATCTTTGGCATAGTAGGCATCAAGTCCCTTGCCAATAATGTTGCATACAACGTTGCATACAATGTTCATTTTCATCGAACACATATTACGCCCTAGATGCCTTCAAATGCCCAATTTATAGCCATGCCCAATTTAGGATTCTTTTTTAACAATGTGATGTTGTGCTCCAAAGGGAGAACTTGAAATAACATGATGTAGATAATTAAATAATCAAAAGAAAAACGTGATTATTATACACTCTTAGAAAAGAAGGTTCTTAATTGAACCAAAAAGGCTTCTATCACTTCCTCAATGTATGGAATCACTAAAAGTTATATATATATTTGGGTTCAGTGAAGAAGAACCTCTAGAGTTCTGATCAACAAAAGGTTAATGTTTTGAGGATGTGAACCCAGCAGCACTCCAGTGGTCAGATCAATTCCGCCTGTTCCGCCTCAATTCCCGGGCCAGCACCCGGCCCGGGATTCAAACCAGCCACCTGTCGGCCCCAGGTCCAACTCCTGCCACAGCTCCAACTCCTTAGTCGCTGGTCGAAAACCTGAGTTAATCTTCAGAAAAAGGCATGAGTTAATCTGCCAAAATGAAGACAAAATGTGATGCAGACATACATGGTATCACTTGTTATACATAATTATTTTACATAAGTCAAAAGCACAAGACATACTGTTGTATGTAGGTCTATATTATTTATGGATTGATTTGATAGAAATATCAAAACATTAATTTGAACTACTCCAAAGCAATTACATGTGGCGCAGGAACCACTGAGTCTCTGCATTATTCTATAGTATGATCAAGACACCTGCTCTTAACTCTTAACTACTTAGGACAGGTCACGAGGTGTCATAAATATCTGCCGACTAGGTGGGACTAGAGACTTCATGCATAGCTTTAATTTAACCCATAAATGTAAAATGTCTTTATTCTCAGTACTCATACGACCAATTTTCTACTGTGAAACGCTTTGTGGATATGGGCCCAGATGTCAAAATATTGTTATAAAAAACGTAGAAATTTTGTTATACAAAATGTAAAAAATTAATATTACTAGTGTAACCCACTGTAAAGACTGGGTTTAGTTGATTGTGTTGCACTGCTCATGTCCGCGTTCCGGAACTTCTCACGTTCCTGTACAGAACAGTTACACGCAGGCTTTTTTTTTTCTTTTTTTTTTTACCCTACCACCGTTCCCCCAATTGGAGTAAACTGATAAACATTTCTGTTTTTACCTTCAATTTATACATCTTATACACATTTTACAGACACAGTCTACTTTATAATAGTTCTCTCTTGTTTGTTCTTTGTCCTTCCTCTATTTCTGTTGTCCATCCAGTTTGATTTCCACTTGTAACTGTGCTATTTCACAATAGCTCCGCACCTATACACATTTCACAGATCCCGTATGCCCTACATTGTTTATCTTGTTATTAGTCCCACCCTTCAGCTCCACTCAACCTTTCCCATCTATCTTCCAACATCATCCATTTCGGATTTTTATTTGCCATATATTTTTCAACTGTGCTGTGATGCTTCACAAAAGATTTGAATCTTCCTATTCTCATAGCTTCCACGGATTGTAAATTAAAAATAAACATTTTTGCTAAAATAATTATTATATTATTGATTGATTGACTATGGCTTTTCAAATCCCCCAGTATTGCTATCTGTAGCGTTAGTTCTACGCAAATGTTGCAATTCTTCAACCATTCCTGGACCTGTGACCAAAAACGAGCTACATGCGGACAATACCAAAATAAATGGTCTAATGACTCTGCCTCCTCACAGCAGAATCTACAGAGCTGGGAAGATTGTATCCCCCATATATATAACATTCTATTAGTTGCAAGAATTTTGTACAATAATTTAAATTGAAAAATTCGAAGTTTTGAATCCGGCGTTGTTTTGCGTATCAATTCATAAACCATGTGCCATGGAATGGGTACATCGAAAATTTCTTCCCAACTATTTTGCAATTTATATGGCACAGCTGTAAGTTTTTTGGTCCTTAAATTAAATTGGTATATGTTTTTATTTATCACACTTTTCTTTAACCATTTATGTTCTTTAATATAAGGCCGACATACAAGTTCCTTACTTTTATCCCCTTCCACCTGCCTCTTCCATTTTTGTGGTAATGCCGCAATTAATTGGTTGTAATTTTGGGTAGAGCAGACATTTCCATATGTCTGTGTTAGCTGCATGTGTGACATTACTCCACCAGTCCTATTTATGATATCATTCACAAAAATTATACCTTTTTTAAACATTTCTTCGATAAATACATTTTTTTTATCAATTACTATATTTGAATTTAACCACAAGATTTGTTGTACTATTTGTTTCGTCCTTTCAGGTGGATTAAACTGAAATTGCAACCAACTTTCGAAGGCTTGTTTAAAAAATAAAGATATTTTGGAGATTATTTCCTTTTCAAGCAACCGAAAGTGAGCAGGTGTAATCTGAATAAAGGGAAAAAGGCCCTTCTTGAACATAGGATGAGACATTCGTACCAATCTACTAGAGAACCAGTTTGGATTTAAGTATAACTTTTGTATGACTGATGCCTTTAGTGAGAGGTCTAATGCTTTAATATTTAATAATTTCTGCCCTCCGAATTCATATTTGTTATATAAATAGGCCCTTTTAATTTTATCTGGCTTGCCGTTCCAAATAAAATTGAATATTTTTTGTTCATATAATTTAAAAAGCAGGTCACTAGGTGTAGGCAAAACCATAAGCAAATAGGTAAACTGTGATATGATTAAAGCGTTAATCAGGGTGATTTTCCCACAAATAGACAGGTATTTTCCTTTCCATGGTAGCAAGATCTTATCTATTTTTGCTAACTTTCTATAAAAATTTATTGGAGTGAGATCATTTCTTTCTTTTGGGATTTGTATACCGAGTATGTCCACATCACCGTCAGACCATTTAATTGGTAAACTACATGGCAATGTAAAATGTGTATTTTTTAGTGATCCAATACGTAATATGGTACATTTATCATAATTTGGTTTTAATCCAGAGAGAATAGCAAATGTATCTAGATCCTCTAAGAGGCCGTGGAGAGTTTCTAGTTGTGGTTTTAAAAGAAAACATGAATCATCAGCGTACAATGACACCTTAGTTTTTAGGCCCTGGATTTCTAATCCCTTAATATTAATGTTTGATCTAATTTTAACAGCTAACATTTCGATGGCAATAATAAATAGATATGCCGATAGTGGACAACCTTGTTTTACTCCTCTAGATAGTTTAAAACTTTCTGAGATGTAGCCATTATTTACTATTTTACACCTAGGGTTACTATACATAATTTTTACCCATTTTATAAGAGATTCCCCAAAATTGAAATATTCTAGGCATTTATATATAAACTACAGTCGTACTTTATCAAAAGCCTTTTCAAAATCAGCTATGAAAACCAGGCCTGGTGTCCCCGATATTTCATAGTGTTCCATTGTTTCCAGTACTTGCCTTATATTATCTCCAATGTATCGTCCATGTAAAAAACCTGTCTGATTAGGATGAATAATATCTGACAAAACTTTTTTTATTCTATGCGCCAAGCATTTTGCTAGGATTTTTGCATCACAACACTGAAGTGTAAGAGGTCTCCAATTTTTTAAATGGACTGGATCTTTATATATACCACTTGGGTCCTGTTTCAGTAATAATGTAGTAATAATTATAGGGGACAGAATGCGGTCGGACCATCACATAATTGGCATATATATTACTCTTACAGAATTTCCACGTGGGCGAGGATATTGGAAATTTCCAATATCCTCGCCCACGTGGAAATTCTGTAAGAGTAATATATATGCCAATTATGTGATGGTCCGACCGCATTCTGTCCCCTATCATTATTACTACATTATTGAATAATGATAATGACCTTCTTGTTGCGTGTCTGATAATCTATCATTTATATAGGAGTGGTTAAAACAAGCTAATAATGGTCCTTTGAGTATATCAAAAAAATGTTTGTATACTTCCACTGGTATGCCATCCAGTCCTGGAGTTTTCCCATCCTTAAAGGCCCCAATTGCATCAAGTAGTTCCTCCTCTGTAATTAGGCCTTCACATGAGTCTTTCTGTACAGATGTTAATTTTACATTATTATTAGGGAAAAAATCCATACAATTAGTTTCAGTTAGTGGAGATGGAGGAGCCTGAAACGAAAATATATTCTTAAAGTACTTTACTTCCTCTTTCAAAATATAATTTGGTGAATCATGCGTGACTCCATCATTTGTAACAAGTTTTAATACGTTTTTTTTTGGTAGCATTTCTATATTGACGATTGAAAACGAATTTGGTGCATTTTTCCCCATATTCCATCCAGTTCGCTTTATTTTTGTAATATATTACACTGGATCTTTCTTGAATAAGTTCCTCCATTTCTTTTTGTTTTTCCTCTAACTTATTCTGTGCCTCTATGGTACCGTTTTTATTGTTACCTAACTGTACTGTTAGTCCTTCAATTTCCTTTGTTAATATGGACTCTTTTGATCGAAATTGCTTTTGTTTTATAGATGAGTACTGAATTGCATGGCCTCTAAAGGCACACTTAAAAGTGTCCCATACAATATGGGGATCTGCTGTACCTATGTTATGTCTAAAAAAGTCAGTTATAAATTCTTCTGTCCTAGTTCTAAACAATTTATCATCTAGTAGGCTTTGATTAAATTTCCAATATCCTCGCCCACTTGGAAATTCTGCAAGAGTAATATATATGCCAATTATGTGATGGTCCGACCGCATTCTGTCCCCTATCAAACACTTTTTAACTTTTGGTGCCAGAGAGAATGATATAAGAAAGTAGTCAAGGCGACTAGCTTGATTAAGCCTCCGCCATGTATATCTCACTAGGTCAGGGTATTTAAGTCTCCATATATCCACTAATTCCAATACATCCATGACATTCCTGATTTCCTTAAGTGCCTGAGGGTGATAGTTTGTAGTGTGATTTCCTTTCCGGTCCATAGAGGTATTTAAGACCGTATTAAAATCTCCCACTATAATAATAGAGTCTAGTGTTGCTTGTAGAGTTGATACATTCTTATATATATTGTCAAAGAAGCTTGGATCATCATTATTCGGACCGTATAGGTTAATAAGCCATATATGTTTATTGTCCAATAACATATTTAAAATAATCCATCTACCTTGAGGATCTGTTTGGACAAGTTACACATTTGGATCAAAGTTATTATTAATTAAAACCATCACCCCTTTCGAATTTCTTTGCCCATGGGAGAAATATATTTTGCCCCCCCAGTTCTTTTTCCACAAAACTTAATCTAAAACTGTCGAATGGGTTTCCTGTAAACAGTAGATATTATAATCCTTCTCTTTTAGCCAGGTAAATACTGATCGTCTTTTCTTATTATCTGCTAAGCCATTACAATTGTAACTGGCTATACTTATTTCACCACTTACCATAATGAGACACACCTTTCAATTATTTTTATCAAAATATATGTTTGTAAACGTCCTATTAAAAAGTAACATAATGATTGAGTGTCTATATAGTTGTACCATGACATTTGCATCTCCACTAAGCAAACCTCCAATTGGTCCCCACTATTCCACCCGCCAAAAGCCCCCATCTCGAGTTGGGTTGTCATCCCAATGCCCGGCAGACCACCCCCGACCCCCCGCATCGCACAGCCCCGGACCGACTGGGATCCATCCTTCGAAAAGTGCACACAGCACCATCCACCGAACCGAAGCAGATCCATTGCCAAATGCATTTCCATCGCCCTCACCTCGATTTTTATTACATATTGCTGTGAATCATCCTCTATAGTCCCTAACATCTTTTACTTCTTCCTTCGCAACAGTTGTGGGATACACACATACACCCACACACATTCAGCCCTTACCCCCACACAACCATAAGCTCACCCTCTCAACAATTGCACCATCCCAGAGCCCAACTCAAGATGGGTCATGATTTACAAATGTACTTGCAGTTGCAGCTGCATGAGAAGGCCTGCAAGACCGCGCAAAAAATGAGCATAAATGTAGAGATTTATTTACCATTGTCACATCCTAGATGATGGAGGTCAAATGTACACCTTCTTCCTGAAACACCCACAATACGGTCATCCATTTTGACCATGTTCCCAAGCATCTCCATGCAGTCCGATTGGTTTCGTGCCACCAGGGCCACAATAATATACCCCCTCTCTGAATGTCCGAGTGTGACCCCCTCCCCATGGGTTACAGCAGCTAGTGTTGCCAGCACTGCCACTGCCTGGTTGGGGGCACCCCACCGGAATCCCCACCGGCTAGGTACAAGGTCGTCAAGGTTCTCATTAGCAGCTTTGAGAATTTCCTTGTTTATTATGCTCTCCCTTTAGGGGGCTTTGGCTTTGCAGGACCAACCCTGCCAAGCAGACTCAGAATCTTGATGGGGCAGTGCTGCTCATGGTCCCTGTCCTCATTTTGGCTGCATACAGACCGTTTACAGCATGCACATAAAACAGTTAGGGACTTCTCCTTAGTATCTGGGCCATTCATGTGGGTGTCTAGGGTATAGGGCCATGGACCGTACCATTAAAATAGGATAATAAATAATTAGATATAATTTATTTTAAAAATGTAGTTCCCCATGATAGGACAATAAATAAATAAGACGTATAATTCATTATAAAAGTATATCCATCATTTGAACAACATTGAAAGCCCTCTCATACCCGGCCCACAGCAATACACTGGCTCTGGGATATGCAACTATTTCATTACTCACTCACTCAACTTTCCAAACATAACAAATAAAAATAAACACACACCACACCATCCACACATACTGTGCCTTCTGTTTACTTAGTTTTTATCTTCACTATGTAGAAATAGTGCTTGTGTTCAATTAGTTATATGTGAAGATTTATAGAAAAGCTATATTTTGTATTGTATTGTTACAATCAGTAACCGGGCTTGAATTGTGTTTATTTTCCTCATCTATGAGAACTTTGTAATTTTTTAAATAACCATGGAGTAATCTTTGTGTCTCTGAACAACTGGTTATCAATATATAGTTTATCCACGACGAGAGCTACTCGTTTCGCTTTTAATCTATTTTCTTTGAAAATTGGATACAGAACTTTGCGCCGTTCTGCAATTTCTTTCGGAAACTGATCATTCATGCCAATTTTGGTCCCAGCAAGTCTTTTACCCAGGCTTTTAACCATTATTTTATCTTTAAATGAAGCAAATTTGGCAACGATTGGGCGTTCGTACCTCTGCCCTCTCTGTCCGAGGCGAATCTGAAGCGCCGCAAAAAGGAACTCTCTAACTACAGATTCAGGAACCTCTCCTTCTTTCTCTTGGATACCTGTAAGTACCAAATTCTCTCTCATGGATCTAGTTTGTATGTCCAGTAAGCATTCTTTCAGAACGTTGTTCTCCTTTTTAAATTCATTCATTTCGGTTTCAATCTTATTGACCGTCACTTTTAGCGCGTGTGTTTCCTTCTCCAATGTCGCAGCTTTTTCATCACTCATCTCTAGGCTTGCCTTCAAGTCTTTTATATCTTTACTAACTAATTCAAGTATACCCAGTTTGTCATTTATTGATTTTAACAGATCGGTTTCGACCTTTACCATTGCCGGTGTTGAGAATATTAGATCATCCGTGTCGGTTGAGGAGTCACGTTTTCGTTTTTGATTCGGTTCCCCTGTCTTATTCTCCGTCATGTTTGGGTGTTGCTTGTTTTCGTAATATTTGTCGATAAATGTCTCTAGTCATAGGATTTGTTTTGTGTTATTATCCAGATTGAAGGTTATCACCCACCAGATTATTTAGTGCTAATATTTTTGTCTAATTTAGCAGATATTTCGAATATTATGTTTTATCTTGAGGTGCTCTACATAACTTCGTTCAGTCCGCCATTACCTTTACGTCCGCCGTCTACGTCCTACGTCTACGTCCCCTCGTCTACCATTTTCTTGTTACACGCAGAGTTGGCTGAGGGGATCTTGGGGAATAACGATGGAGTTTACTACAGTGTTGAGACACCAAAGTTTAATGTTCAAATTGCTTTTTGCTTTACGGTCAGGGACAGTATGAGTGTAGCCAGATCCTTTTCACTCTCCATCCTTGTTTCATTTTGTGGTTCACTGGATTCGATATTTTCATCGAGATGAGGGACAGACGAATGACCTGCTAGTTATCCTAGCTAGTCGGTATAGCTAGGTAAGCTAGCTAGCTCCTCTACTAGCAGCATCCTAGTTAACCGAGCTACCACTACATCATCACCGGCTGTCTGCATTTCTTGTAGACCGATGGAGCTCCCCGGTTGTTTCTTCCACCTGTTAAATCCCGTGGAGGGCTTCCCCCTCTCTCGTTGACGATGCTGGCTACCTCTGTCCCGTTCTCCTCTTTTCACTAGATGGATGGTAACTTTAGTGTTTAAACCCTCTGTGCCCAAGGATTTTTGAATATTATTTTCGGGGCGCCTCAAATTGGCTGAACACATGACATTTTTAACTCTGATAAAAACTTTATCTGGTAAAAACTAGTTCATTGCATCCATCGAGAAGGTTGATGCTGGTTGATGAATTTGACAATGAATGTACAAGGAAAATAAATTTTTCTCGAACAGAGGTGACTGAATTAATGTTCATGCTTATTGATAATCATTATATTAATGAAGAATAATTTCCAAACATGAGCATAAAAACAGGTAATAATAAACATGGATCATCATTATATTACTTCACAGTAATCTGTTAAATGCTTTTTCAGTCCTTCCTCTTGCGTTAGCAGTGTGGAAAGGGACAGAAAGAAGCACACAGGAGTTTTCCTGTGAGGGGGAGTGGTTGTGTATCCAGGAAGAAAACTAAACTAATCTTCAGAAAAAAAAATTGTGGTCTTATGCTTCCATCTATTGGAATTGTGTAGCAACTGCAGTAGTACTGAATAATGTGTAATTCCTTACTAAATTAATAATTACTCAGAATTGTAAAATATAACATTTTCTAGTTCATTTTCCCACTTACAACCATAAAATAACAATTTATAGCATAACAAACAATGAAACTGACATATCCCAAAAACACCATAATTATATATAAACAACTATATATTTAGATGGGTGACATTATCTGCCAAAATAACAGCCCTGTAGACAAAGAAGAGCACTCCAGTAGGTACCGAAATAATCAGAGGCCATTTCTTCAACAGTGAGGTTACAAGTTTATCATCTTACAAAGCAGAATTACTTTCCCATTGTTCCTCAACTGTAATGTATGATATACTATTTTCTAGCTCTGAGTCTCTGCTTTTTTCCAAAGTAAAAAACAATTTCAAATTTTGCGACAAAAGACCAAATCAAGCTGGTCGGTCATATTTGACTGTGTAAAACCTAGCAGTACACTTAATTCACTGAGTGTAAGGCAGATAAATAGCATTTAGCAAAAAAACATGATTATATGTCTCTGAAAGGACAACATCAAGTGATAGATTTTTAAGCAAATAGATGTCTGTCATTGAACAATCGCATGCCTGATAAGCTAGTGAGAACACACCAATCTCTTTAATTTCTTTTAAACAATAACAGCTAATTTACCAACATTTACCAGACCAGCCTCCCCTGTACCCAGCTGTGTGTCCATGAAGAGTGACATGTCTATGCATCAACCTCTAAGCTTTAAAAAGGGAGACTTTTCTACTGAACATAGGTAAGAAGAACTCATGTGTGATGGTCAGTGAGTTAAACAACACTGTCTCTAGTCATTTCTCCTCTCCCATTTTCCCATTTCTTTTGGTTGTTTTCATAATCCATAGGCTAATCCTTTTGTCCATTTTCATAGTCCTAAAACAATATTAAACAAACACAACGTTCCCTCCCTGTGTGTGTGTGTGTGTGTGTGTGTGTGTGTGTGTGTGTGTGTGTGTGTGTGTGTGTGTGTGTGTGTGTGTGTGTGTGTGTGTTTGTGTGTGAGTGTGAGTGTGAGTGTGAGTGTGAGTGTGAGTGTGAGTGTGAGTGTGAGTGAGTGCGTGTGCGTGTGTGTGTACTCCCTGGATGAGGAGATGTAATCTCATGTTTTGTCCACAGAAACCAACAGGAGAGATCAGAGTCAGAGATTCTCAGTGGTCAGTCTTCCCAGAGTCATCAAACAGACACACACACACACACACACACACACACACACTGGACACATACACACACTCTGGATACACATACACACACACACACACACACACACACAAACACACTGGACACACATACACAAACTGGACACACACACACACACACTGGACACACACACACACAAACACAAACACAATCTTGTACAGCTAACTTTGTGGGAACATACAATTCAGTCCCATTCAAAATCCTATTTTCCCTTACCCCTAAGCCTAAACCTAACCCTAACCCGTATCCTTACCTTAATGCTAACCCTAAACATTAGCCCCTAACCCTAAACATGTGCTTAATGTGCCCAATGCCCAAGATTTAAGGCCCAAAGCCCAAAGCCCAAATGGGACAAAAGGCCCAGCTCTGCCCTGGGCCTTTCATGGTCTTCCAGGACTATACACGTTTGACATTATGCCTGACAAGAGGCACTCTGACTGGGACTCAGGGAATGATTCCGCCTGGTAAACCAAATGGGACAAAAGACCCAGCCTTTTTAAAATCCAGAACATGGGCTCAAAAGCCAGTCCCTCCCCGGGGCTAAACAACCTCCAATCGGTCGCCGAAGGGATGGTCACCTTCGGAGGCTTAGCACCGTGGTTCTGAAGGTACCAGAACCCTCAAAACAGCTCGTTTCTAAATATCTGCATGGGCCTAGAGGTTTGCCACCGTCTCCGGATCTCTAGGACATGGTTATCTGTTTGTCGAAACCCAGGTTTCTCAAATCGGTCCGGTTCCTGTCTAGTCAACCCGGAGCTAAGTGTGTACACTACCGGACTAGGTACATTATCGACATAAGCCCTGTCTCCCACAGGGCTTCAGTGTTGCGCCATCGTCAGGTGTCAAGTCCCCCAACCCCCGTTTTGGTCTTTAACCGTTAATAACTCAAAAAGTAAAAATCCAAACTTTTTTGCACGAAAGGGCACAATAGACACGCATTCCCATGTAAGTCCCAACTTCTCTGTCATTGTGATATGTTCAGCTGTGCACCTGGTGATTGAACGGGTTACCAGGTGCAGATTTTAAAATGTTTTTTAAAGCCTTCATGGGTGTTCCATGCCTGGGTAGGGAGCACCCCCCAACCGGGATTGGACACAAGGGAGTGCCACTGGACATTTTAAGCCGATTTTAATCACCAGCACCTGGGAACCCAATGTAAGTCAATGACAGAGTCCAACTTCTCTCTCATTGCACTATATTCAGCTGTGCACCTGGTGATTGAATGGGTTACCAGGTGTCGATGGGGGAGATGGCTCCTGGAGCCACCAAGGTTGGACTGGGGCTCTATACAAGGGTTGGGGAGACCCCATAGGGGGGCCCCACACCCCCCACCAAGGGCACCTGGGAACCCAATGTAATGCAATGACAGAGCTATGCTGAAAAATGACAAAGTCCAGCTTTCACTCTAGAGACTAAGTCCAGCTGTGTATCTGGTGATTGAACAGGTTACCAGGTGTCTCCAGATCTCCATGCCTCTGGGCATACTCTCTCTGCCCTGCCTGCCTGCCTGCCCGCCTGCCTGCCCTCTCTCTCGGCCTGTCACTTCAGCTCGGTGCACCTGGTATCCTATAACACCCTGGTCATTCAGACCCCCAGGCCTCCATACATTCTCAACCGTGACCAAATGACACACAAATACAAGGTTGAATTTCAAAGAAATGTACTTTATTCATCAGTGAATCATAGATTGATTTGTCCCTCAATTAGTGACCGGGCCCGGCTGGCGTTATGAGGCAAATTATGGTACCGTTAGTGCCGTGCCTGCGTTTCCAGGGAGTGACACATATGGTCAGCCACGGCTACGCGGTCTGTAACCGACTCTTGATTCAAGTTCATTGTAGCAACACTTCTTCGAAGTGTACCGAAGGTCACTTTACTTCCAATGCCGAACTCGGCAAATATCTGGCCCACATACTCCCCGAGATTATCTTACGTTTTGCCACAGGACGTGAAAAAGAACGGCTCTGTGTCTGAGGTCATGCCACTCAGATGAGAATTGTTTAAGCCAAGTGTATTCCTTCTCCGACATCACAATTCTGCACTCCCCGAAGCTATAGTCTGTTTTGTGGCTTGCAAAGCACAGCTGGTATCCCCCACTTTCCGGGGTTACTTCCGTAAAATCCCTCTCACTGAACATGGTGACTGGGGATCGCCTTTGACATTAAATATGGCCAACCAGCTGGTCATGAGAGCTGCAAACCTACGTTTGTCAGAGCGGGTGGCTCGGACCTCCAGTCTATTGAGAACCAAAGGAATAGCCTGATTACTTAGCTCGACAAACCGGCTTAACTCCGCAGCGCTGCCCCTGCAGCCCAAACAGGTTAAATCAGTTTCTGGACCACATGTTCTAGAACAGTTTCTATCCCAGTTCTATCTGCCTGTTAAATCAGTTTCTGGACCACAGGTTCTAGAACAGCTTCTATCCCAGTTCTATCTGCCTGTTAAATCAGTTTCTGGACCACAGGTTCTAGAACAGTTTCTATCCCAGTTCTATCTGCCTGTTAAATCAGTTTCTGGACCACAGGTTCTAGAACAGTTTCTATCGTAGTTCTATCTGCCTGTTAAATCAGTTTCTGGACCACAGGTTCTAGAACAGCTTCTATCCCAGTTCTATCTGCCTGTTAAATCAGTTTCTGGACCACAGGTTCTAGAACAGTTTCTATCCCAGTTCTATCTGCCTGTTAAATCATCAACCTAAACTGTTTTCATCAGACTATTAGAACATGACTGAACCTTTTGGTTCCTTTTCTGATCTTTTACCACTTTGCATTTTTTATGATATATTTTACTGTTTGTGTTTGTACCACAGGAGGTTGGTGGGACCTTAATTGGGGAGGACAGGCTTGTAATGGCTGGAGGGGAATAAGTGGAATGGTATCAAACACGTATTTTCTGTATCTTACTATATTAAAACCCCATAATAAAAACAGTGTTATTGTATTTTCTGTATCTTACTAAATTGAAACCCCCAAATAAAAACAGTGTTATTGTAATTTCTGTATCTTACTACATTGAAATCCCAAAATAAAAATAGTGTTATTGTATTTCCTGTATCTTACTATATTGAATACTCAAAAAACAAAAACAGTGTAATTGTATTTTCTGTATAATACTATATTGAATCCCCAAAATAAAAACAGTGTAATTATATTTTCTGTATCTTACTATATTGAAACCCCAAAATAAAAACAGTGTTATTATAATTTCTGTA
Source organism: Salvelinus fontinalis (assembly GCF_029448725.1). Classification (NCBI taxonomy): domain Eukaryota; kingdom Metazoa; phylum Chordata; class Actinopteri; order Salmoniformes; family Salmonidae; genus Salvelinus; species Salvelinus fontinalis. The sequence goes on from NC_074698.1 coordinate 2,358,204, forward strand.
TCTTACTATATTGAAACCCCAAAATAAAAACAGTGTTATTGTATTTCCTGTGTCTTACTATATTAAACCCCAAAATAAAAACAGTCGTATTGTAGTTTCTGTATCTTACTATTTTGAAACCCCATAATAAAAACAGTGTTATTGTATTTTCTGTATCTTACTATATTGAAACCCTAAAATAAAAACTGTGTTATTGTATTTTCTGTATCTTATTATATTGAAACCTCAAAATAAAAACAGTGTTATTGTATTTTCTGTATCTTACTATATTGAAACCCTAAAATAAAAACTGTGTTATTGTATTTCCTGTGTCTTACTATATTAAACCCCAAAATAAAAACAGTCGTATTGTAGTTTCTGTATCTTACTATTTTGAAACCCCATAATAAAAACAGTGTTATTGTATTTTCTGTATCTTACTATATTGAAACCTCAAAATAAAAACAGTGTTATTGTATTTTCTGTATCTTACTATATTGAAACCTCAAAATAAAAACAGTGTTATTGTATTTTCTGTGTATACTATTTTGAAACCCCATAATAAAAACAGTGCTATTGTATTTTCTGTATCTTACTATATTAAAACCCTAAAATAAAAAAAGTGTTATTGTATTTTCTGTATCTTACTATATTGAAACCTCAAAATAAAAACAGTGTTATTGTATTTTCTGTATATACTATTTTGAAACCCCATAATAAAAACAGTGCTATTGTATTTTCTGTATCTTACTATATTAAAACCCTAAAATAAAAAAGTGTAATTGTCACGTTTCTGACCTTATTTCCTTTGTTTTGTCTTTATTTAGTTGCTCAGGGCGTGAGTTGGGTGGGCAGTCTATGTTTGTATTTCTATGTTTTCTATTTCTCTGTTTGGCCTGATATGGTTCTCAATCAGAGGCAGGTGTTTTGTGTTGTCTCTGATTGGGAACCATATTTAGGTAGCCTGTTTTGTGTTGGGTTTTGTGGGTGGTTGTTTTCAGTCTTTGTGTGTCTGCACCAGATAGAACTGTTTCGGTTGTCACTTTTTGTTGTTTTGTATTTTGAGTGTTCACCTTTATTAAAGTAAGATGAACAATTACCACGCTGCGCATCGGTCCTCCGATCCTTCTCACTTATCCTCCTCAGACGAGGAGGTCGACAGCCGTTACAATCATCCCCATTAGAAAACTCCATCTCTGCAACCTGTTTATCCTCACTATCATCCCCAGTAGAAAACTCCTCCATCTCTACATCCTGTTTATCCTCACTATCATCCCCAGTAGAAAACTCCATCTCTACATCCTGTTTATCCTCACTATCATCCCCAGTAGAAAACTCCATCTCTACATCCTGTTTATCCTCACTATCATCCCCAGTAGAAACTCCATCTCTACGTCCTGTTTATCCTCACTATCATCCCCAGTAGAAAACTCCTCCATCTCTACATCCCTTAGCTTTTACATCCCTTCTCCTGAACCCTTAGCCTGTTCATCCCTTCTCCTGAACCCTTAGCCTGTTCATCCCTTCTCCTTTCCCCTCAGCCGGTTCATCCCTTCTCCTGAACCCTTAGCCTGTTCATTCCTTCTCCTGAACCCTTAGCCTGTTCTTCCCTTCTCCTTAACCCTTAGCCTGTTCATCCCTTCTCCTTAACCCTTAGCCTGTTCACCCCTTCTCCTGAACCCGTAGCCTGTTCATCCCTTCTCCTTAATCCCCGCTTCCGTGGCCTCCTCTTTATGGCGACCCTCCATATAAACCCCACTGGACTACGGGGCAGCACCGGACTGAGGGGCAGCACCGGACTGAGGGGCAGCACCGGACTGAGGGGCAGCTCCGGACTGAGGGGCAGCTCCGGACTGAGGGGCAGCTCCGGACTGAGGGGCAGCTCCGGACTGGCTGACGGCTCTGGCAGGTCATGGCTGGCTGACGGCTCTGGCAGGTCATGGCTGGCTGATGACTCTGGCAGGTCATGGCTGGCTGACGGCTCTGGCAGGTCATGGCTGGCTGAGGGCTCTGGCAGCTCCTGTCTGGCGGACGGCTCTGGCAGCTCCTGTCTGGCGGACGGCTCTGGCATACACAAAAAATCTAAACAATTCTACTTCTCGAAACATTCACAGATGTAACCATTTCCAGTTTGTCCTTTACCCAGCATGACACAACATATGGGTTGGCCAAAAGGCAGGAAATGGAATCCACTCATTCCAAAAGTCTCACTCCTACCGGCCCAAAATCATATCTGGTAAGATTCTCAGGGCAAACGTTGGAAGTCTCTACCACACCTGTTGCTGCGGGTAGACCCACTACATCCTGAACTGGCTCAACTTCAGAGCGCTCACCACTGCTGACTGACTCCATTTCGAGATCATCAAGGTTCTCAAGAGACCCTGAAGACCTGTCACATTACTAGCCACCTAGCAATTTTATGAAGATGGCTTAGCTAGCCCAGATAGGTTCCCAATCTCCCAACGTCATAACTAGCTACCAAGAATACATTTTTAGGCTATCAATCAAGTTAGATTAGCTTGCTTGTCTAACTATCTTAGCTGGCATGCCTGCTAACAAGGTTAGTAGACTTTAGAAAAGTAAGCCATCACTAAGTCTACTGAATAAGACTTGCATTCCTTTCAATATTTTACCAATATTTGAATCGCGCCATGCGGTTGGCATCAGTTGCTGGGACAGCTACTATCTGTCCAGTTATCCTGCTGACCAATACCAGGTCTGCTTGGTGTAGAAGCTAGCCTAGTTGCTAGCAAGTTGCCGATCAAGCTAGCTGGATTTTCTAGAGGGCTTGAACGCAGCCCGCAACGCAGTTAGCCATTGTGGCTAGGAGCGCGGTTTATCCCGGGCTTATGGCTGTCTAGATCGCTGCTGTTTGTTGTTGTTGTTTCCAATCTTCCCTGCGACCTGCCCTGTCTGGAACTGCAAGGAGTAACAGCGTAACCTAAAAGAAGGTTATTTTAAACAAACATAAATAGCTTCATATGTTGTGTCCAAATACTGGTGGAGTCAACTAATAAAAGAATGGACGACCTGACCAGAGAGGTCCAGGACCTGAAGAACTGTTTGCAGTTCTCCTAGGGACAGCTCGATGAGTTTAATTAAGAATGGCAAGATGACAGCAAAGTCATTGAGAGAGGACATCAGTTCTGTATGTGAATCCATGATAACAATGACGGAGAAATCTGATTATCTCGAGGGACAATCAAGGCGGATCAACATTGTGGATGGAATTGCAGAATCTCCACATGAAACCTGGATGGAGTCTGAGGATAAAGTGAGGAAAATGATCTCGGAAAAACTGAAGATGGAAAACAGGGAGGTTGAGGTGGAGTGCGGCCACAGGACTGGAAACCTCACCACAGGCCCAGGTGACAGAACCATGCCAATAGTGGTCAAGTTCCTGAGGTTCAAGGACAAGGTATCTGTTATGCAAAGTGCCGAGAACTTGAGAGGAACATACATCTTCACCAACAAGGACTGTCCAGAAGAGGAATGAATTGATCCCAGACATGAAAGCTGCCAGAGGACGTGGGGACATTGCTTACATCCGCTATCAATCAATCAATTAAATGTATTTATAAAGACCTTTTTACATCAGCAGATGACACAAAGTGTTATACAGAAATCCAGCCTAAAATCCCAAACAGCAAGCAATGCAGATGTAGAAGCACGGTGCCTAAGAAAAGCTCCCTAAAAGGCAGGAACCTACGAAGAAACCTAGAGGAACCAGGCTCTGAAGGGTTGCCAGTCCTCTTCTGGCTGTTCCGGGTGGAGATTATAGGAGTACATGGCCATTTAAGGCCAGATTGTTCTTCAAGATGTTCAAATGTTCATAGATGACCAGCAGTATCAAATAATAATCAGTGGTTGTAGAGGGTGTAACAGGTCAGTACCTCAGGAGTAAATGTCGGCTTGGCTTTTGGCTTTTCATAGCTGAGCATTCAGGCAGCAGGTGTGGTAGAGTGAGAGTCGAAAACACCAGGTCCGGGGACAAGGTAGCACATCCGGTGAACAGGTCAGGGTCCCTAGCCGCAGGCAGAACAGTTGAAGCTTGAGCATACTTAAATTCACACAGGACACGAAATAAGACAGGATAATTACATTAGATATAACAGACTGACCCTAGCCCCCCAGCACGTAGACTATTGCAGCATAGGTACTGGAGACTGAGACAGGTGTTGGTTCGGTGGACACTGTGGCCCCGTCTGACGATACCCCCGGACAGGGCCAACCAGGCAGGATATAACCCCACCCACTTTGCCAAAGCACAGCCTCCACACCACTAGAGGGATATTAACAGACCACCAACTTACTACCCTGCGACAAGGCTGAGTATAGTCCACGAAGATCTCCTCCACCGCACGAGCCCGAGGGGGTGCAAAACTGGACAAGAAGATCACGTCTGTGACTCAACTCACTCAAGTGACGCACCCCTCCTAAAGGCGGCATGGAAGAGCACTAATAAGCCAGTGACTCATCCCTGTAATAGGGTCAGAGGCAGAGAATCCCAGTAGAGAGAGGGGAGCCGGCCAGGCAGAGACAGCAAGGGCGGTTCGTCGCTCCAGTGCCTTGCCGTTCACCTTCACACCCCTGGGCCAGAATACACTCAATCATAGGACCTACTGAAGGGATGAGTCTTCAGTCATGACTTAAAGGTCGAGACCGAGTCTGCGTCTCTCACATGGATAGGCAGACCATTCCATAAAAATGGAGCTCTATAGGAGAACGCCTCCAGTTGTTTGCTTAGAAATTCTAGGGACAATAAGGAGGCCTGTGTCTTGTGACCGTAGCGTACGTGTAGGTATGTACGGCAAGACCAAATCGGAGAGATAGGTAGGAGCAAGCCCATGTAATGCTTTGTAGGTTAGCAGTTAAACCTTGAAATCGGCCCTAGCCTTAACAGGAAGCCAATGTGGAGAGGCTAGCACTGGAGTAATATCATCACATTTTTTGGTTCTAGTCAGGATTCTAGCATGGATTGTGTTTAGTGTTTAGCATGGATAAGCTTTTCTGCATTATTTTTGGATAAAAGGTTTCTGATTTTTGCAATGTTACGAAAATGGAATGACAGGCTCCTTGTCCACCCTCCCTCCCAAAGCCTGGAAGGGATGAGCATGCCACATCTATGGGTTCGAAGCTTCAACCCCGCAGAACACACACACACTTACACACATCAACTGATTCATGGATTACTGAATGTATATTTTTTCTCTTGCTTTTTTTCTTCTCTTGACAAGTGCTAAATAATAAGCGTGAAATGCCTGATAGTGTATGTGATGTAAACAGAGAGGTCTATTTTCTTGGAGACCTGAACATTGACTGGTTTTCATCAAGCTGTCCGCCGAAGAGGAAGCTTCTCTCTGTAACCAGTCGCCATTGGCGTCGGCTAATGACGTGGATGTCGATTAAGGCAGCCGCCCGCACCTCTCTGATTCAGAGGGGTTGGGTTAAATGCGGAAGACACATTTCAGTTGAACACATTCAGCTGTACAACTGACTAGGTGTCCGCCTTTCCCTTTCCCTAATGGGGATCCTAATAAATAAAATAAATCATGATTATTAGTCTAGATTGCAGGAAAAGCTGTTTCAGGTGTTGGAAGAAAAAAAAACTCTGGACCATCCCTCAGCCATACTCACATACTCGTGCCCCCTCAGACATTTGGCTGCCATAGAAGAGAGGCACATCCACCCTGTTACAGTAGGACTGTACAAGACCAATCAAATGTTCTGGACATTCACTAGTGTTTTCAATGTTGGCTCGAGACTAACTAATACATTTAGTTATGGATTTCATGGATTCGATCACTTTTGATTTCCGGAAGACATACCCTCACGTGCTCGTTCCTCTATGGAATGAAAGAGAAACACTGGGCCAGTTTGATTGGTAAGGTGAAAGCAACCGACTCCAGACGAAAGTCGAGGAGTGAAGTTGGGGGGAGGTTCATCTGCGACAGCTGCTAGTCGGATACTGATGTGGTTATCCAACAGCAAAGCTCAGTGCAACAAGTTAATGTGCCATTGTTTATAGTAACCTTTTCTCCAACCCCCATATCACAAACTGAAAATATATACACTACCGTTCATAAGTTTGGGGTCACTTAGAAATGTCCTTGTTTTTGATAGAAAAGCAAATTTTTTGTCCATTAAAATAATGTCAAATTGAACAGAAATAAAGTGTAGACATTGTTAATGTTGTAAATGACTATTGTAGCTGGAAACGACTGATTTTTAATGAAGTATCTACGGTTTCCCGTTATCAGCCACCATCACTCCTGTGTTCCAATGGCACGTTGTGTTAGCTAATCCAAGTTGATCATTTTAAAAGGCTAATTGATCATTAGAAAATCCTTTTGCAATAATTTTAGCACAGCTAAAAACTGTTGTCCTGATTAAAGAAGCAATAAAACTGTCCTTCTGTAGAATAGTATCTGGAGCATCAGCATTTGTGGGTTCGATTACAAGCTCAAAATGGCCAGAAACAAAGAACTTTCTTCTGAAACTCGTCAGTCTATTCTTGTTCTGAGAAATGAAGGCTATTCCATGCGAGAAATTGCCAAGAAACTGAAGATCTCGTACAAAGCTGTGTACTACTCCCTTCACAGAACAGCGCAAACTGTCTAGCACCAGAATAGAAAGAGGAGTGGGAGGCCCCAGTGAACAACTGAGCAAGAGGACAAGTACATTAGAGTGTCTAGTTTGAGAAACAGACGCCTCACAAGTCCTCAACTGGCAGCTTCATTAAATAGTACCCGGAAGACACCAGTCTCAACGTCAACAGTGAGGAGGCGACTCCGGGATGCTGGCCTTCTAGGCAGTTCCTCTGTCCAGTGTCTGTGTTATTTTGCCCATCTTAATCTTTATTTTTATTGCAACTCTGCTTAACTTCTTGTCAATATAGGGGGTGCTGTTTCGCATTAGCATCATTTGCTCTACAGATTAAACTGCCTAGTACTCAATTCTTGCTCGTACAATATGCATATTATTATTTTTATTGGATAGAAAACACTCTCTAGTTTCTATAGCCGTTGGAATTTTGTCTCTGAGTGAAACAGAACTCCTTCTACAGCACTTTTCATGACAGGGAGTCTGATTTCAGACATCTTGGCCCCTGATCTGGGGTCGGTTTAAAGGTCCCTGTAAATGCTATGGAGAAACAGACACTGCTTACGTCTTCCACTGGGTGTCAGTACGTGGTGACGCTTTGAATGGAGTCGATTGCGCAATCAGGGCCTTTATAAAACAGCAAATACCGGAAGTATCTTCCTTTTGCTGCCTGCGCCTGACGCACGAAGGACGTCGGACTCGCCTCCTTCCAACCTGTTGTTTAGCCAGTAATATTTCTCCGGTCATGTTTTTACTCGTTATAGGTGTTAACACCATCATAAGGTAGTTCATTTGAACCGTTTTATAGCAATTTATATCCGTTTAGTGCGATTTTGAGGCATTGCTTTGTGGTGCACTTTGAAGCGCCGGGCACGTTTCGGGGTCCCGGTCGAACGTTAGTGGGCATTTCGACAGACAAGAGGACAGCTTTCGACCAAAAGACAATTAGACCCAAGAAAGGATTCATTGCCCAAGATTCTGATGGAAGAACAGCTCATAGTAAGAACAAGTTATGATGATAAATCGTGTTTCTGTCGAAAAATGTTAAACGCTTATGCCGCCATTTTGTTAGGTGTAGCTTCGCTTGGCGCAACCTGTATTGAAAAGTAAGGATAATTTTAAAAATGTAATTCAGCGATTGTATTAAGAATTAAATTGTCTATCAATCGCTGTCCACCCTGTATTTTTTAGTCAAGTTTATGAGTATTTATGTATAAGACTAGATCACTGTTTAATATGGCGCACGACATTTTCTGACCAGCTGGGCTACTTTTCTCATTGTCTAACCATGATTTTGGTGGCTAAATATGCACATTTTCGAACAAACTCTATATGTATGTTGTAATATGATGTTACAGGAGTGTCATCTGAAGAATTCTGAGAAGGTTGGTGAAAAAATTAATACATTTTGGTGGTGATAATGCTGTGGCTCTTTTTGCCGTGAATCAATGCTGGGGTAATGTTTGCACATGTGCTATGGTAATATCACGATTTATTGTGTTTTTGCTGTAAGACACTTAGAAAATCTGAAATATTGTCTGGATTCACAGGATCTGTGTCTTTCAATTAGTGTACGCTGTGTATTTTTACGAAATGTTTTATGATTAGTAATTAGGTAATACACGTTGCTCTGTATTTTTTCTAGTCGAGTTGTGATGGTGGGTGCAATTGTAAACTATGATTTATACCTGAAATATGCACATTTTTCTAACAAAACCTATCCTATACCATAAATATGTTATCAGACTGTCATCTGATGAGGTTTTTTCTTGGTTAGTGGCTAATGTAACAGGGTTGGTTATGTTTCCACTTGCCTCTAAAGAAATGTGTATTTGATGTTCAAGCATTCTTATTGGTTAGTTCAATTCTGATGACAATAAGGTGTGTTGTGATTGGCCCCACGTGCAGATAGGGGGAGATCGCGAACGTCAGGTCTTCCCAGTATGAAAATGTGATGCAAGGGGTAGGTCACGTTCTGAATACTGTTTTCTATTTTACAATGTGTACAAGTTTGCTGTACGTTACTGATTTTATACATGTGTGGGTATATGGTACCTGTTAGGGATTGAGGGGCTTTCTGGGATGTGCTTTGGCATATGATTGCTGTAAATAATTGTGTTAGCTAGCATACACCGATGTCATGGTCACATAAGCCACGGCTAACACAGTTGTCTTCATGCTACAGATTTTGTCATCGACAGCCATCAACACTGTTAAGCCCTGCACAACTAACGTGCTGTTTCCCATTTAACAACAGGTATTTACACATGTTATATTTTGTATTGTATTTTTGTATTTTGTTCGCCCAGTATGAAAATGTGATGCAAGGGATTTTGTCATCGACAGCCATCAACACTGTTAATTAAGCCCTGCACAACTAACGTGCTGTTTCCCATTTAACAGCAGAAATAAATGATGCTCAACTGGGACCACTGGCCGAAGTGATTTATTATGAGAAAACACAACGCATGGAGAGTACACTATACATCTGTTACACTATCAATATCTTTATTTGGTCGAATTGGTGATAGCTACTGGTGTTGAGAAAAAATGGTGGACAAAGAAAAATGGTGATTTTTGCTAACGTGGTTAGCTAATAGATTTACATATTTTGTCTTCCCTGTAAAACATTTTAAAAATCTGAAATGGTGGCTTTATTCACAAGATCTGTATCTTTCATTAGGTGTCTTGGACTTGTGATTTAATGATATTTAGATGCTACTATTTAATTGTGACGCTATGCTAGCGATGCTACTCAGTGTGGGGGGGGTGGTGGGTGCTCCCGGACCCGGGCTAGAGAGGCGTGAAAGGCTAGAAGGCCAGCACCCCGGAGTGTATGTGTACATTGTACTGTACAATCAATTGGTGACAGAGACCCAAATATCACATTCATTTGTCCATAATCCACTGCATACATGAATTGTGGCAAAGTTGGTTTCTGTTTCATTGCCTACTTTGGTAGGGTTAGCGAAAATGTTCTCCTAACCTGCTACGAAAATCACTTTTAGTCATAGCTGTCTTGAAGTGTCGTGAAAAGAGTGAGTGCGTTTATGCAGATCCCTTTTGTCAAGCCTTGAGCCTACTCCACAACTGCATGAAATTGACAAAAAGCATGTGATCAAAGGTCATGACTGCAATCGACTGCAAATTTCTTCAGTTGATCTTCACCAACTTCATCCTGCAGCCATCACCTGCATTGTGGGTCAACCAATCATTAGGGTGTTTTTGTTTGACCCACGAGAACATGAGCAAAGATGTGATTGAAACAGGAACCAACATTGCTGTGATTCATGTACAGTGGATATGTACAATTGAATGTGATATTTGAGGCTCTCTCTCACCAATTGATAGTACAACATACACACATATATTTACAGTTTGTGAGTGTGTGATATGGGGGTTGAAGACGTCTTTTTTTACATTACAAAGAAAATCTTTAATAAACAATGGCAACACTGCCATGTTGCACTAAGCCTTGCTGCAAGTATTCCCTGTTCACCCACGACTGCGTGGCCATGCACGCCTCCAACTCAATCATCAAGTTTGCAGACGACACTACAGTGGTAGGCTTGATTACCAACAACGACGAGACGGCCTACAGGGAGGAGGTGAGGGCCTTCGGAGTGTGGTGTCAGGAAAATAACCTCACACTCAATGTCAACAAAACAAAGGAGATAATCGTAGACTTCAGGAAACAGCAGAGGGAGCACCCCCCTATCCACATCGACGGGACAGTAGTGGAGAGGGTAGAAAGTTTTAAGTTCCTCGGCGTACACATCACGGACAAACTGAATTGATCCACCCACACAGACACCGTGGTGAAGAAGGCGCAGCAGCGCCTCTTCAACCTCAGGAGGCTAAAGAAATTTGGCTTGTCACCAAAAGCACAGATGCACAATCGAGAGCATCCTGTTGGGCTGTATCACCGCCTGGTACGGCAATTGCTCCGCCCACAACCGTAAGGCTCTCCAGAGGGTAGTGAGGTCTGCACAACGCATCACCAGGGGCAAACTACCTGCCGTCCAGGATACCTACACCACCCGATGTCACAGGAAGGCCATAAAGATCATCAAGGACAACAACCACCCGAGCCACTGCCTGTTCACCCCGCTATCATCCAGAAGGCGAGGTCAGTACAGGTGCATCAAAGCAGGGACCGAGAGATTGAAAAACAGCTTCTATCTCAAGGCCATCATACTTTTAAACAGCCACCCCTAACATTGAGTGGCTGCTGCCATACAAAAAATGTATCACTAGCCACTTTAAACAATACCACTTATATATATAATGTTTACACACCCTACATTACGCATCTCATATGTATATACTGTACTCTATACCACCTACTGCATCTTGCCTATGCCGTTCTGTACCATCACTCATTCATATATCTTTATGTACATATTCTTCATCCCTTTACACTTGTGTGTATAAGGCATCCGGTCTGCGTCTCTCACATGGTTAGGCAGACCATTCCATAAAAATGGAGCTCTAAAATCCAAGATGGCGTAGCAGTCAGATGTCCATTGTCCTCGTCTTGTCCCGTGTATATATATTTTTCTTCGCATATCTTTTTTATATATATATTATTTTCTTCTTAAAAACTCAACTTCAAAACACTCTCCTGCAACCCACCTCACCAAATGTGGTGCGGATCTGTTTTTTTTTTCTTCCTCAAAAGTATTATTCACCTCGTATCCGAAATCTACAACAGAAGCTAACAAGCTAATGTTAGTAGCTAACATTAATAGTTCAGCTAACCACAGCTAGCGCTCATCAGCTATCCTTTAGCTCGGAAAACTATTGCCAGTTTTGTACAACGCGACTCAGACCAGAGCATACCAGACCTATTTTTCTCTCCATATCCCCGGATTTTTACCTCAAGCTCTGGACATTTACACCTGGATCTTGCAGCTAACTAGCTGCTATCCGAGTGACTATCGGCTAACACCAATTCCGGAGCAAACACCAATTATCCCGGAGCTAGCCAGCTGAAGAGTGCCATCAGCCACTCCTGGGCTACAATCACCTATCCGGACCCGTTTTACTGCCGATGCGGAGCCCCACCGGGCCTTCACGACTGGGATACCGACGTTATCTGCCCGAGGGAGTATTTCAACCGGCCCCTCCATCGCGACGTAACCTGAACGTCCATATACTAACTGCGGCCCGCTAATCGTTAGCTGTCTTGAGCATATCGGCTGCTATCTGAACAGGTCTATCGAACAATCTTCTTAGGCCACTATAACTATTTTGACAACTGGATTGGTCCCCTCTACCACACGGAACCCCACTAATCTACCGACGGAATTGCACGGCGTGGCTAAAAACAGACCTCCATCTTCTGCTAGCTTGCTACCCATGACTAGCTGTCTGAATCACAAAGCTAGCACCAGTTAGCAAACACAATTCTACAACTCACAACCTCTCTTTCGCCACCGCCATCCGGCTTGGATTCTCTGTCGACACGACCACGTCTGGTCTGCAGACAAATACCCCATCCGCTGTGCCCTCAACCGGCCTCCGTCTGAGCAGACCCCCTCCGTCTGAGCAGACCACCCCCCCGGGCTACTAACTTTAAACGCCGCGGACTAGCTTAGTGGAGGCCTCACTACTTCATCTACGGCTGGCCCCTGGACACTATGATCACTTGGCTACATAGCTTATGCCTGCTTGACTGTCCATTAATTCACGGTACTCCATTCTGTTTATTTGTGTTTTATCTGTCGGCTCTGTGCCTTAACTCAGGATCTGTGTGTAGTTAATCCGACCCTCTCTGCCCAGTCGTCGCCATTTTTACCTTCTGTTGCTGTGTTAGCCGACTAGCTGCTGTTATCTGACCTGCTGTTTTAGCTAGCTCTCCCAATCATGACCTGCCATCACTTTATGCCTTATTGTATGTCTCTCTCAAATATCAATATGCCTTGCATACTGTTGTTCAGGCTAGTTATCATTGTTTTGGTTTGCGTAGTTCCACTCTCCGTACCTCTGATACCTCCTTTGTCCCACCCCCCACACATGCGGTGACCTCACCCATTGAGACCAGCATGTCCAGAGATACAACCTCTCTTATCATCACCCAGTGCCTGGGCTTGCCTCCGCTGTACCCGTGCCCCACCATACCCTGGTCTGCACATTATGCCCAGAATCTATTCTACCACGCCCATAAATCTGCTCCTTTTATTCCTTGTCCCCAACGCTCTAGGCGACCAGTTTTGATAGCCTTTAGCCGCACCCTCATCCTACTGCTCCTCTGTTCCTCGGGTGATGTGGAGGTAAACCCAGGCCCTGCATGTCCCCAGTCACCCTCATTTGTTGACTTCTGTGATCGAAAAAGCCTTGGCCTCATGCATGTCAACATCAGAAGCCTCCTGCCTAAGTTTGCCTTACTCACCGCTTTAGCACACTCTGCCAACCCTGATGTCCTTGCCGTGTCTGAATCCTGGCTTAGGAAGGCCACCAAAAACTCTGAGATTTCCATACCCAACTATAACACTTTCCGTCAAGATAGAACTGCCAAAGGGGGAGGAGTTGCAATCTACTGCAGAGATAGCCTGCAAAGTTCTGTCATACTTTCCAAGTCTATGCCCAAACAGTTTGAACTTCTAATTTTAAAAATTAATCTCTCCAGAAATAAGTCTCTCACTGTTGCAGCCTGCTACCGACCCCCCTCAGCTCCCAGCTGTGCCCTGGACACCATCTGTGAATTGATCGCTCCCCATCTAGCTTCAGAGTTTGTTCTGTTAGGTGACCTAAACTGGGATATGCTTAACACCCCGGCAGTCCTACAATCTAAGCTTGATGCCCTCAATCTCACACAAATCATCAAGGAACCCACCAGGTACAACCCCAAATCCGTAAACATGGGCACCCTAATAGACATTATCCTGACCAACTTGCCCTCCAAATACACCTCTGCTGTCTTCAATCAAGATCTCAGCGATCACTGCCTCATTGCCTGTATCCGCCACGGGTCCACGGTCAAACGACCACCCCTCATCACTGTCAAACGCTCCCTGAAACACTTCTGCGAGCAGGCCTTTCTAATCGACCTGGCCCGGGTACCCTGGAAGGATATTGACCTCATCCCGTCAGTTGAGGATGCCTGGTCATTCTTTAAAAGTTACTTCCTCACCATATTAGACAAGCATGCTCCGTTCAAAAAATGCAGAACCAAGAACAGATATAGCCCTTGGTTCACTCCAGACCTGACTGCCCTCGACCAGCACAAAAACATCCTGTGGCGAACTGCGATAGCATCGAAGAGCCCCCGTGATATGCAACTGTTCAGGGAAGTCAGGAACCAATACACGCAGTCAGTCAGGAAAGCAAAGGCCAGCTTTTTCAAGCAGAAATTTGCATCCTGTAGCTCTAACTCCAAAAAGTTCTGGGATACTGTAAAGTCCATGGAAAACAAGAGCACCTCCTCCCAGCTGCCCACTGCACTGAGGCTAGATAACACGGTCACCACTTATAAGTCCGCGATAATCGAAAACTTCAACAAACATTTCTCAATGGCTGGCCATGCCTTCCACCTGGCGACTCCAACCTTGGCCAGCAGCCCCGCCCGGCCCGCTGCTACTCGCCCAAGCGTCCCCAGCTTCTCCTTTACCCATATCCAGATAGCAGATGTTCTGAAAGAGCTGGAAAACCTGGACCCATACAAATCAGCTGGGCTTGACAATCTGGACCCCCTATTTCTGAAACTGTCCGCCGCCATTTTTGCACCCCCTATTACCAGCCTGTTCAACCTCTCCTTCGTATCATCTGAGATCCCCAAGGATTGGAAAGCTGCTGCTGTCATTCCCCTCTTCAAAGGGGGAGACACCCTGGACCCAAACTGTTACAGACCTATATCCATCCTGCCCTGCCTAGCTAAGGTCTTCGAAAGCCAAGTCAACAAACAGATCACTGACCATCTCGAATCCCACCGTACCTTCTCCGCTGTGCAATCCGGTTTCCGAGCCGGTCACGGGTGCACCTCAGCCACACTCAAGGTACTAAACGATATCATAACCGCCATCGATAAAAGACATTACTGTGCAGCCGTCTTCATCGACCTGGCCAAGGCTTTCGACTCTGTCAATCACCATATTCTTATCGGCAGACTCAATAGCCTCGGTTTTTCTAATGACTGCCTTGCCTGGTTCACCAACTACTTTGCAGGTCAGAGTTCAGTGTGTCAAATCGGAGGGCATGTTGTCCGGTCCTCTGGCAGTCTCTATGGGGGTACCACAGGGTTCAATTCTCGGGCCGACTCTTTTCTCTGTATACATCAATGATGTTGCTCTTGCTGTGGGCGATTCCCTGATCCACCTCTACGCAGACGACACCATTCTGTATACTTCCGGCCCTTCCCTGGACACTGTGCTATCTAACCTCCAAATGAGCTTCAATGCCATACAACACTCCTTCCGTGGCCTCCAACTGCTCTTAAATGCTAGTAAAACCAAATGCATGCTTTTCAACCGTTCGCTGCCTGCACCCGCACGCCCGACTAGCATCACCACCCTGGACGGTTCCGACCTAGAATATGTGGACATCTATAAGTACCTAGGTGTCTGGCTAGACTGCAAACTCTCCTTCCAGACTCATATCAAACATCTCCAATCCAAAATCAAATCTAGAGTCGGCTTTCTATTCCGGAACAAAGCCTCCTTCACTCACGCCGCCAAACTTACCCTAGTAAAACTGACTATCCTACCGATCCTCGACTTCGGCGATGTCATCTACAAAATAGCTTCCAATACTCTACTTAGCAAACTGGATGCAGTTTATCACAGTGCCATCCGTTTTGTTACTAAAGCATCTTATACGACCCACCACTGCGACCTGTATGCCCTAGTCGGCTGGCCCTCGCTACATGTTCGTCGTCAGACCCACTGGCTCCAGGTCATCTACAAGGCTATGCTAGGTAAAGTGCCGCCTTATCTCAGTTCACTGGTCACGATGGCTACACCCACCCGTAGCACGCGCTCCAGCAGGTGTATCTCACTGATCATCCCTAAAGCCAAAACCTCATTTGGACGCCTTTCCTTCCAGTTCTCTGCTGCCTGCGACTGGAACGAATTGCAAAAATCTCTGAAGTTGGAGACTTTTATCTCCCTCAACAACTTTAAAAATCTGCTATCCGAGCAGCTAACCGATCGCTGCAGCTGTACATAGTCCATCTGTAAACTACCCACCCAATTTACCTACCTCACCCCCATACTGCTTTTATTTATTTACTTTTCTGCTCTTTTGCACACCAGTATCTCTTCTTGCACATGATCATCTGATGATTTATCACTCCAGTGTTAATCTGCTAAATTGTAATTATTCGATTTATTGCCTACCTCATGCCTTCACATTGTATATAGATTCTCTTTTTCCTACCATGTTATTGACTTGTTTATTGTTTACTCCATGTGTAACTCTGTGTTGTTGTCTGTTCACACTGCTATGCTTTAACTTGGCCAGGTCGCAGTTGCAAATGAGAACTTGTTCTCAACTAGCCTACCTGGTTAAATAAAGGTGAAATAAAAAAAATAAGAATAAAAATAGGAGAAAGCCCTGCCTCCAGCTGTTTGCTTAGAAATTCTAGGAACAAATAGGAGGCCTGCGTCTTGATGACGATCACGGGGATTACGGCGATCAAGAGAATATGGACACGGCGTCCAACACCGGTCAGCTTTTCAAAGACTATGAGAGAGAGATACACAGCTACCAGTTCACATATGGTGTCCAGAGCACAACTGGGGGCAGAGGGTGGTCTATAACAGGCGGCAACGGTGAGAGACTTGTTTTTAGAGAGGTGGATTTTTAAAAGTAGAAGTTCAAATTGTTTGGGGACAGACCTGGATAGTAGGACAGAACTCTGCAGGCTAATGTACAGACAAAGGTATGGTAGGATGTGAATACAGTGGAGGTAAACCTAGGTATTGAGTGATGATGAGAGAGATATTGTCTCTAGAAACATCATTGAAACCAGGTGATGTCCGTCATATGTGGGTGGTGGAAGTGAAAGGTTGGATAAGGTATAGTGAGCAGGGCTAGAGGCTCTACAGTAAAATAAGCCAATAAACACTAACCAGAACAGCATTGGACAAGGCATATTGACATTAAGGAGAGGCATGCTTAGTCGAATGATCATAAGGGTCCAGTGAGTAGAGGTTGGTTGGGGCGATTCAGACAGCTAGCCGGGCTATCGGTAGCAAGCTAGCATAGGATGGAGGTCTGTCATCTGTGAGCAATGACAGGTGCTTTGGCTACGATCGGACAGGTCCTTGACTATCTCTTCAGAGACTTGTAACACACTCAATAGAGTATCAATAGGCTTCTCATTTCCTAAGTTGATGATCTTTACATCATCGTTTATCATCAGGGATTGTGCTATGTAGGCCGGATTCGCTCTCCTTACAGGGGTATCATTTTCACCAAGTTCAATGTCTAATATGTAGACCTTACTGTGGCTACTGATATGGTACCTATTCGGTTGTGTTAGTATTTGACAGTGGTCCACATTGTTCCCTTGTGACTCCATCTTGACTCGGAGATTAGCGTCTTCTTGCTTCTCCGACTTGACTGTGTATTCACGGTTTGCTTCGTGTTTCACTTCACTCGTGCATTCTTGCTTCTTATGTACGGGGTGGTCCTCTGCGCTACTCTCCAATGTGACAATTGAAACGAGTCTTCGTTTTACTGGGTTTTTGAAGGGTCTTTGTCTTGCATGACTAGACCCGCTCACATCCATGGGTCGATGTTCTGAACTCAGACTTAGCGAGGTCATGGATAGCCTCGATTCCTCCCTCTATCAGTCCAACGACTCCTGCTCGGGGTAGGCGACGATGAGGATGATGGCGAGATTAACCTCGCCAGTCTCCTCAAGGTGACAGCAGACATGGAGGTCGACCAGGTTCCGCCTTTTAGAAGGAGCAGTCCCGAAGACAGAGATGCCATCCCTCCACTGAAGTTTGGGTTCTTTGATGTCTGTAAGCGAGCCGCCACCAGACATGAGATCAAGTGGCCAGCTCCCCTGGGGAACGTAAACCGATAAACGGATCTGTGCGATGGGAGGACACTTCCCACTAGTACAGCCCCAGTGAAGCAACTGCTTCCTCCTGTCCCAGCTTGCCTCCGAAAACGCAAAACTTTTCGGCGGCACTACCGACGCCACACTCCCTGGTAAGATGGATCGCTTTACTGCCTTTGCCGTTAACGCCGCAGTCTTCTCGCATGTTCTGGCAAAGGAATTCTAAACCCTAAATCCCCTTTATATGGGATAAGGTTTATAGGGTTCACAGCGAATGTCCAAAAATGCCCCCAGCTTCTGGAGTGTTTTCCGCAGCCCTCACAGTATTCCTATGCCCTGGGGAGCGTGCTGCATTCTGTCTACCTCACTGGGATGGGAGAACCGGTTTGCCCATAGGTCTTCACCCATGGGACACCTTGCACCTTTCTACTTTAATTCCATACCATCTCCGTGCCTCTGACATTTAGGCTTGCACTTTGCCCCACGAGCCCGTCTTGATAAAAATGTATAAATATAAAAATAAGTCGTGACAGGGAGTAGGCATACAGCTGGCTTAATGCTGAAAGAGAGCCTGACCTCTGACTGGCAGCTGTAGTGTCGCCGGTCGGGATGTGAATGGCAGGAGCATGGCTGCCTTTGACAAAGCGACATATTGCGGGCACCCTGTGAATGAGGCGATGGGCAAAAAATATCCAGAGTGCTCATTGCTAACTGGGCAGTCACAACTCTGTCAGCTGATTCTCTGGAACGCGTCCTATGGTCATGCGCCTTTGGGCAGCTCCTACCGACCCCATTCCTAGCTCGTTAGGGCATTGGCCAGAGATGGGCAGTATCTCTGTTACAAGTATTTGAAATATTTATTATATATATTTATTTGTATTACACTGTGCTGATCTACACTCCAATGTATTTTGTAACAAGATACTTTTGATAGCTGTAATTTGTATTTTTTTAAATATAAAATACTT
Organism: Salvelinus fontinalis; assembly: GCF_029448725.1. NCBI lineage: Eukaryota > Metazoa > Chordata > Actinopteri > Salmoniformes > Salmonidae > Salvelinus > Salvelinus fontinalis. The sequence continues at coordinate 2,376,765 of NC_074698.1, forward strand.
TTCTATACCATTTTTTATAGCAGTAAAAAAAATTGCCCCCTTTCACCCTGCATTGGTAACAGAACTCTGATGGCACTATGGTGTGATAAATGAACTAAATATAAATGTATATGTACATTTGTTTTATTTATTTTTATTTAACCTTTAACTAGACAAGTCAGTTAAGAACAAATTCTTATTTACAATGATGGCCTACCTAAAGGCAAAAGGCTTTCTGTAGGGACGGGGGCTGGGATAATATACACTGCTCAAAAAAATAAAGGGAACACTTAAACAACACAATGTAACTCCAAGTGAATCACACTTCTGTGAAATCAAACTGTCCACTTAGGAAGCAACACTGATTGACAATAAATTTCACATGCTGTTGTGCAAATGGAATAGACAAAAGGTGGAAATTATAGGCAATTAGCAAGACACCCCCAAAAAAGGAGTGATTCTGCAGGTGGTGACCACAGACCACTTCTCAGTTCCTATGCTTCCTGGCTGATGTTTTGGTCACTTTTGAATGCTGGCGGTGCTCTCACTCTAGTGGTAGCATGAGACGGAGTCTACAACCCACACAAGTGGCTCAGGTAGTGCAGCTCATCCAGGATGGCACATCAATGCGAGCTGTGGCAAAAAGGTTTGCTGTGTCTGTCAGCGTAGTGTCCAGAGCATGGAGGCGCTACCAGGAGACAGGCCAGTACATCAGGAGACGTGGAGGAGGCCGTAGGAGGGCAACAACCCAGCAGCAGGACCGCTACCTCCGCCTTTGTGCAAGGAGGTGCACTGCCAGAGCCCTGCAAAATGACCTCCAGCAGGCCACAAATGTGCATTTGCTTTTGGCCGAGTGTGGTTCCCAATCAGAGGCAGCTGTCTATCGTTGTCTCTGATTGGGAATCATACTTAGGCAGCCTTTTTCCCACCAAATGTTGTGGGTAATTATTTATTTTCTGTTTGTGTGCGCCACGGTTGCCTCACGTTTGTTTCTCTTTTCCTGTTCTTTTTGTGAAGGTTTCACTACGATTAAAAGGAAATGTGGAATTACGTGCACGCTGCGCCTTGGCTCATATGACAGGGAGTTTGAAGACAGTGAACGTGACAATAACATACATTTCGAAATTTATTTTGCAACGCTAGCGCACACGACGCGAGCGGTGTAGTCAGCCTGTAAGAGTGTCCAATGAAAAATTGCAATGCACACTGAGTATTATTCTAATGAGCTACGCCTCAAAACAAGGCCAATATTAATACCCAGTGTGCTTTATGGTTTATTTTGGATCATTTTCCTATATACATGTACATTTTGGTAATTTAGCAGACACTCTTATCCAGAGGGACTTGCTCAAGTAAGGTAGATAAACAACATATCACAGCAAGTAAAACATTTGAGAATGTAACGGTTCTCCTCTTCCTCTGAAGAGGAGGAGCATGGATTGAACCAAGACGCAGCGTGATACTTAGACATGATATTTATTTAGACACGACAAAACAACGAAGACAAAAAACGAACTATACTTGATTAACTACAAAACAACAAACGACGTAGACGCACCTGAACATAAGAACTTACATATAACGAAGAACGCATGAAACAGGAACAGACTACATAAACCGAAAAAAAAAAAAAAAAACGACAACAGTCCCGTGTGGCACAACGACAGACACAGGAGACAACCACCCACAACAAACAGTGTGAAAACACCTACCTTAATATGACTCTCAATTAGAGGAAACGCCAAACACCTGCCTCTAATTGAGAGCCATACCAGGCAACCCTTAAACAAACATAGAAACAGAAAACATAGACTGCCCACCCAAACTCACGTCCTGACCAACTAACAGATACAAAACTAACAGAAACAGGTCAGGAACGTGACAGAGAAACCGTTACTGAGAATGTTGTTGCTATTCAGTCAGCCTACCTGCTAATGTTTTCCTGCACTGTAAAACACAAAGTAAGTGTAATTTTAATTTAAAAAAAAAAAAATACAAGTATATGTAGTCTTATTTTGATACTTGATCTTTCTATGTATTTTGTAATTGTATTATGTAATTGTTGCCATTTCCTGGCATTGACAGTAACATGGTCATACTATAACCAACCCTCTGTTATTTCTCTTTTTAGGATGGCGCATCGCCCATGCCCAGACGTATAGTGATTTGTCTATGCTTAAAGATTTCTTCTTGGCTGCTAGTCTGGCCATACGCTTTCTTTGAGCCCGGGGCAACCCCAAAAGCAAGGGTGTTGACTGGTCTCTTTCGACCCGCTGGTATATTTCTCCCCTCTCTGTGGTTTAGGATGACTAGTTATCTCTTAGTTGTACCTTGGGAGTCTTTTTGACCTCTTGCCCGCCCAGCGTTGGGGAGTAGTGAACTACATGTAGTTCAACTAGTAATTTAACTACATTTTGCAGTAGCTTGGTGGTAGTTTAACCAAATTCAAATCTAGGTCGTTTTTTCAGTAGTTAATACATGTTTTGGCATGCGTAGCGAAGTACTGAAATTCGATTAAATATGGGTGAAGTAGCCAATAATTTCCTTTTTTTTTTGGTATCAGACATGCTTAATGCTCACTTGAAACACAGTTTCTGTATTTACTAGGCTAAATTACATGTTCTGTTAACATACAGTATGACCCCAAAGTGAGACCTTTGGAATGAAATTCCACTTGTGAAATATGTACTTAACTCATAATATCAGAGTACCTGGTTAATGTAAATAACCTTGAGATTTACAACATTTTGTAAAAAAAAATAAAAATGGACAGAAATCTAAGTCTATAGACTCACCTCGGGTGGAATGGCAGCACAGGCAGACAGCTCTGCAGACGAAAGATAAGACACAGATAGACACTATAAACTCCAGCAGGGAGAAAAAAGCCAAAACACCTGAAATTCCCCGTGGCCTACGCTTTAGACAGAGAGGAACAGGAAACAGCAGTGAACTACACTACACCATTTTGGAGCAATTATGAACACTTTGTGAACTTTCACAGTTTCAATGTGGACTAACCTGCTATAAAGTTAGTTTATAATTCATTTATCTACCTTACTATTGCTTGGCGATGTCACATATAGGCATCATTTAAATCAGCCTAATAAAAAATATTCAACACTACAATATAAAAGATTATAGATGATAAATACCCCTTTATCAATTAACAAATGTCTTCTGACCAATGAAAGTTAAAAAGGAATATGCATTTGGTATATACCCAGTACTGTTGACAGACATAGTATGGATTATGGTATGGATAGTCACAGTACAACATGATTCCAGCACTGTCTAAAGAATGGAGGATGATGCCAGTAAGAGCAGTAACCGTGTTGACAACATTCATTCCCAGCGAACAGAGAGAGAGCAGAAAGAAGACATGGGAATGGGTCGTGGAAGAACATTTCTGAAGAGTAAAATGCAATACCGAATTCACTGTGTTATTATTCCTTATCACTGTTATTACACTTCTTTAAAGGGGCAATCCACAGTCAATGCCAGTGCCCACCCCACTGCTTGTGTTTTGGGAGGAAAACAAACAGGATGAACAAAAACATGAGGACCTATTGTACAGTATGTCTTCAAATAGAGTGGAACTCTATTCATTTCAAAGCATAAACTTTATTGAAGTTTTTTTTGTCTCGGCTGCTACTGAGCTGATATTTGTTCAGTTTGTTGTCAGCGGCAACAGTGAGAGAGGCTGGAACTACATACTGAGAAGGAACAATGAAGATGTTATTCAAATCTGCGTCCTAAATGGCTCCCTATTTCCTACATAGTCCACCATATGAATACTGTATCCCTATTCCCTACATATATGCACTATATAGGGAATACTGTGCCATTTGGGACACATGCATTTCTATAGTATGACCAAAGTTCAAATTCAAGTTGAATTACTCCCACAAAGAAGTTAATACAAACTGAAATGCATGAGTATGAATGGCATAGGCCTATCCAAATACAGATACGTTGATAAAAGTCATTAGTTTAAGACAAGTCATTATTTCTAAAGCATTACGTCAAATGAAATATATATATTTTTATGTCTGTGCGAGAAAAACAAAGTACAAAGCAGGAAATACACTTTTTCTATTCTGCAATTACGTCAAACAAAAAATGATTTAAAACAGAAATTCTTACCTCCAGCGCTTTTGGATTGCGCTGCCCGGGAATCTTATCAGCAATAAGGAGACCTTATTTCTCAGTGATGGGGAGACCATCAGTTTGTCTGATCATCTGACTACTGTTTTTGTTTTCCTACCTTTTCAGGACATTCAGGTGAAATGTTAGGACATTGGGGTCCAGATAATGTAGGAAAACAAGCATACATAGACACACATAACACACTCACTCACACGTACACACATGACTGGTAGGAACGTGTTTGAGTCGTTTAATCTGTTGCTGTTGAAACAAAGAGGAGGTTGCAATGATTTTAATTTCCACCATAACTTCCTGATATACTGCGTTATCTTTCTACTGAGTGCTGGCATTGTTGTGATCAAATGGCCTTGCTGTCTGAAAACTCCAGTAACACAACTCCACCCTGGTAATGCTACAACACTTTAGCATTCTTTTATTTCATAAGGCAGCACACGCAGTTCAAATGTGCCATGCATGTACACAAATAATGAACTGATTGATTGATAAATACAATCATCTTATCATCAACCACAGCTGAATCCAATGATAGACATCTTGCAGTGATGGTTTTGTAAATGGATGTTCAGTCTTAATTATTGTCTAGTGCCGGTATAAGTTAACATCATATCCCTCTAGGTCATCATAGATAACGTCATCATGGTGCTCCAGACAGGTGTGTACAGCCTGCAGGATGGTTTTCAGACGACGGTCCAGCACGGAGAGGTGTTGTACAGAGAGGAGGGGGGCCACACTCTCCAGTGGATCCTGGGATAGAGACTCCCTCATGACATCACTCAGACGGAAGCCCGGGAGGGACAGGAGACGCAGACGCATGAGAGTGGAACGACGGATCCTGAGATGGAGAACCGGATTTGGGAGAGAGAGAAGAAAAAGACAGAGAGGAGGACAAGGACAGAGAGAGGGGAGAAAGAGAGAGGGAAGGAAGACAAGGAGAGAGAGAGAGAGAGGAGGAAAGGGAGAGAGAGAAAGAGAACGAGAAGGGAGAGATGAGTGTCCTCTTGCACTTTTTTTCTGCTCCAGTTGTCCAGATCTTTATACAAGCTGATAGTTTTACCTGCAACACTGTTGTAAGGGCACCAATATGGAGGGTTCATCCACAGAATGACGCCCAAACCTAAAAATAACATAATTTCCACAATATTACATAACTGTTATATCGGTATGTATAAACTACAACAACTTCAACATATGCACTGGCGACGCATCATTCAGGGCAAGTGAGGCACAGCCCAAGCACTGTCCAGCAGATGGCCCTGTTCTGCATGTAATTCTGGCATTAATTAGTGTCACAGTATTATATCGTATCAGTTAGCAAACAATTTAAACAAAATAACTGCTTGAGTTAATATAGCAGCATACTTGACTCCTCCATGTCATATCATTGTTTTGGTCAATTTTCTTTGTGTAAGGCAGATCCAGAATGCAGCTGTTTCAGCCTCGCTCATGTGCCTTCTGTGGCGGAGGGGCAGCCAGAGAAAGAACAGAGCGTAGGCGTTGTTGATCTTCTCTGGTTGCGCGTGATTGGCTCAGGGTGATGTCACTTACAACACCGCAGCACCTACTGGAAGAGCTCACTAACGACCAGGCAGCTTCTGCCCCTTGGGTGCTGCCATAGAGTTAAATTGGCAGTGCCCGTCCAAGAAGGCTCAAGGTCATTTGCCACAGATAAGTCTACATCTTTTCCCCAGTGATTGGACTGACGTGTGTCAACTTCATCGTTTACCACCTCTTCTAGCCAGCTGAAAAGTTATCATGCACCATGTTGACTATCTCCTATCAAATCATTTTCAAGCCATGTAGAAAATGTTGAGATAAAACATTTTCGGTGCTCATCAGCCACTGAACATTGAAATAAGACCACCTGTTAAAAATAAAGCAAGCTGGAAAAGAAGATTCCACTGTGGTTGGTGGTGAATAGAAGCAGTGGCTAACATCTGTTTTGAGGTAGCTATACGACGCGGCTCGTTAATGCTTGATGCCACTGTTATACCCATGGAACTGGAACTATGCAATGGATGAAGTGAGGGATTAACTTTATAAATTGTGTTGCTTTATTCTAAAACAGAGCGTCTTGGTAAAAGGCAGGCAGACACACTCAGAATAGTGTATTGGCTGCGTTCCAAAACGTTATTAATGTAGCAATATTGTAGACCCATGCTGAATTTAACTATGGGAAGTAAACTGATCCTAACTGAATGTTAGAACGTTTGTGTGAGTAGCGTTTTCGATGCATATTAGCGTTTTTTGGATACATCCAAGATTTTAATGTTAAAATCGCCACTGAACATACAGTATGTATCACATTATAAGGTATTGAAGGAAGGTATGGTACTCACGCCCTCCCGTTGTCTAGGTGCAGCAGGAAAGTGTCATTCCCAAACTTCTCAAAAGTCTCGTAGTGATGTCTGTCCATATTACCTTTAGTAGGAATTAAAGCAAAACAATAGCTTATTGCTTTCTGTCTATTCAAAATCTGTTCCACATTATCAGTGGACTCAAACCTTGGCACATTTCTAATATGGTCATGTAGGGGAAATGTTCCGAACATTTTGTCATTCTTATGGAATGTATTGCTTCGGTGACTCAATAAAAAGAAAAAGAGCAAAAATCAAGGTAGTGTGTCGAATTGTTACTGATTCAAGAATATTGGAATCACTGAAGTAGGAATAGTAGTAGAAGCTGTGTTGTTCAGTGTGCTTACTGACTCATGAGGAAGTCCAGAACGACCATGTCAATTAGATCCACCAGTCTGGTGCCTTGGCTGTATGGAGGAGTCTGTTTCACGGTGTCACAGTAATCTGGGTTCTTCTCCCATCTGAAACAGTCAGGTACGAAGCATGTGAGGTATGCACTCGAACACGTGTATGCTTTAGTCAAATGCACGGGTTATTCCCAGCGGGGGACAATATGATACTACTACACATGATTACATTGCATGGATCAGTTGAATCCTATCAATGCAATCCAAACGTTGAATTAAACCTCCAATCCATCGGTTTGCCATCTACTCTACAGTATATAACCACTAATACAGATATATATACTTCACATGGTTTCTTCACAACCCCTCCCATAGTTAGAGACCCCCAGGCAAGGGGCCCATTTCGGTACCCACTACCCACGGTGCCAGTTTGGTGCGGCTGTAGGAGCGTCTCCAAGGGGACCTCCAGGAGCGTCTGGGGGCCAGGGAGAGGTCAGGCAGCATGGAGGCCAGGGACACCTCCAAGACCTGGGGTCGACCACACACTGGGTTCTCTGTGGAGCAGTAGTATTCACACTGGCCGTGGAAACACAAATTACCCACTGGGGGAGGCGGACAGAGAGAGAGAGAGAAGGGGTTGGGTGAATAGTACAGTAAACTGACCAAATGCAAGTAGTAGGCCTACAGTGGACAGTTGTTGCCAAACATTTGGGGTCATAACCCATCTAAAAGCATTTAGAACTTTTTCTTGTGACCAGTCATGAACCCAGAACGAAACGGAAAGTAAACTAGCCCACCAGTGCAACCCGACCAACCATTTGGGAAACTCTGGACTAGCACATAGTGCAAGCCACTATACACACACAAGCTTAATAACAGAGAAGGAGGGACATTTGGTTGCTATCTGTGCTGATTGGACACACCGGGACAGTTAGATTTGATTATGAAAGCTGATTGGACCAACCGCCACACACCAGGAGAGGTGAAGAAGGTTCTGGATAGTTTGTGGTCTGTGGTGATAGCTCTGATCTCCGTGGTTATGTTGATGAGTCTACCTACCACTGGAGGGATTCTACAGAAACCTAGCACCCTGAGAGAGAGGACACACACAGACACAGATAAAGAGAGAGAGAAATCAGTGGTAGCGATTTAGTAGTTATTTTCTTCTCTTTCTTTTGACACAGATTAATCTCAGATGGGAGGTCCATAATTTATTGTTTTCACCTGTCTAGGTGGAAGGCAGCAATCTCTGCGTTGTGTCTCTCAAAGTCAGAGAAGTAGAACAGGTTGAAGTCTGTCTCTGCATCTCTCTCCTGCCTGCATAAAACACACACAGAACAATGTGATGAACAATGTGATTTTCCCCTCCAAAATAAGATTACTGTGACAGAGTGTGTGACTGATACAATTTTATGTGACTGATACAATAAAGTTGTATTGTTGTGTTGTATTGTATAGCATCATATCGCATTGTAAATCATATGGTATATCATACCATAGTATATCGGATTGTACGCCATATTGTATTGTATATCATATTGTTCTTTGATGAACTGCAATGTGCCTTTGCTATTGTCCAGGCTCAGCTCTGTCAGCCGAGGTTGCTCTAAAATGCTGATAAGACAAAGTTAATGGTTCTCATGAAATCTAAGATGAAACCATTAAAGCCAATTCATGCTTGATCTGAAAATGGGGTCGGAGGTGCCGAATGGAGGGTGTGACGCAATTGCAGACCTCCCCGGAGAGGTCAGAGGTCAAATTGAGCTCTGTACTGCATCGCTGTGCGCTGCCCAAATTTTAACAATGCGGAGGGCTATATATTACTCTGCATTGACATGAATGGTTGATGGTAGGTGGGGCGGGAGGTCCAGTATTAAAAAAAACGTACTTCCTTGACAACAGCTCTGCTTTACGAAGCGCAAGGAGTATAAACACCCTGACTTCTGCAGAGGCCGTGTCGCAGCAAATGCTGTACGGCCACTGCAGATGTCGGATTGACCCCGCCGAGCCTTTTAGACTCTTCCATGTATAGTCACTATGCAGGACAAGCAAATAGAAAGGGCATCAACTTACGAGTACTTGAGTTTCTTCTTAGATGAGTGGTTCACATCTAAACCCCACATAGAGGGTCTTGTGAAAAAGCTCAGACTCAAATTGGGGTTTTATTTTCAAAATAAGTCGAGAAAAAAACTTGTTTCCGCTACCTTCTTGCCTGTAATTAACTATGGTGATAACTTGTACATGTTTGCCCCTGTGGCATCATTACATATGCCGGACACTGTGCACTGCTGAGGATTGTTACAAACTCCAAAGCCTTCCTTCATCCCTGCAAATGTTTTAGTTTTATCTTATCCAATCGAAACGTACAGTAGTGAGTGTATACATTTTCATACTAGTCCACCGTGGGAATCAAACCCACAATCCTGGGGTTTCCAAGCGCCACGCTCTACCAACTGAGCTACACGGAATGTACCCTCTATTTGAGAGTGGGCTGGCCTTCCTTAGCTCTTCGGAGACTAAGTCGTTGGTACGTTTTTATTTATAAGGCCATGCTAAGACTGCTCCCAGTTTACCTGTGTACCTACATTGTCCATCAGATGAATGACAATTATCGCCTATGCTCACAGGACAGCATCTCTTTGATGGTGCCTATTGCCTGTGGAGAGCTAGGTAAAAAAGTGTTCCAGTACTCTGCCCTCTCTACTTGGAATGAGCTACAAAATGACTTGAAACTACAGGAGTTCGTCTCCCTAAATTATTTTAAAGCTAGGGTAAAAACTATGGCGGAAAATGATTTAAGGGGCGGTCAATATTTGGTCCCCTAGTTGAAACACTCCAATGTGCCTGTTAAATGAGGCCATGCTAAGACTGCTGTTTTTAAACTGTCGTGCTTTGTGTTTTACGTTGTAAATGTTGACAATTTGTGTGCTGCTTTTTCGGCCAGGCCTCTCTTGCTAAATAGATGTTTCATCTCAATGAGACTAACCTGGTCAAATAAAGGTCAAATAAATAAATATCATATATCGTATCATATATCATATCGTATCGTGGATTCTCACCTCATGGGTTTGAGGAGGGCCTGTCCGTAGTTGGGGAATGACATGATCAGCTTGAGCTGGGTACCCCCACTCTTCTGCACTGAAACACACATAACAGACAACACACCAGCGTCACCATAATAATCACACACCAGCATGCAGACCCTCAGAACACACAGACACACTTACCGTACATTAAAACACATGAAAGTCACAGGGTCTCCACAACATAAAGGAAATACACCATAGGTACTTGTCATTGACTGCACTGATGGCGTTATTCTGGTAATAGTACAGTATTTCTAGTGGATTTTACATAAATGCAGTTACCCCAGTTCTCCACAGGGTGTCCTCGTTACATAAAGTACAGTATGTGGCTGAACATCAAAAACGGTCTGGTATCTTTAGTGGTGATTCTAGAATCCAGGGGACTTTAGAGAGGAGGAGGAGGAAGAGGAAGATGAGGAGGAGTATATGAAATGTGGCTATGGGCCAGCCCACACACAAGCTGATTATTGCGTAATCTTTTATGCTCAACACAATCTCCATACAGTATTCAAAGTGTTTGTGTGTATGCGTGTGTTTGTGTGTGAGCATATGTTTGGTGTGTGTTTACATGCGTGGATGTGTGAGTGGGATTTTTTATGATCAGTGCAGGATTATATTGACTGACCTCAGAACAAAAGATCAGAGGAGCTGGAGATTTCGATGATCTGGCTTTCAAGTTTCTACTCTGATTGTTTCTTTACTGTCGTCCATTTGCTGACGTTCTAGTTTGGTGTATCCACTTTGTGTATTTTGCAGTTTAAAGACTTATAATTGCTTTCAGTGGTTTTACATTTTATCCTCACAGTCTATGGTTGATTGGTTAGTGTTTAAGAATTGCTTTGGGCTTTTGTTTGTTTCTTTAGATTGTGCTTAATTATTATACTCACTCAATCACTCACACACACAACACTCACACTCCCCCTTCCCCTTCCCCTTCCCCACACGCTTAAACCCATACACATTAGCCTGGCACACAAAAAAATTCTGGGTTAAAAACAACCCTATTTGGCTTATTTAGCAAACCAGCGCTGGGTAAATATTGGACAGAACACACACTGGGTTAGTTTGACCCAGCCAGTTGGGTCGCGTTAATATGGATTATACAAACATGGGTTTATTTTACCATCAGTTGTTTTTTTTAACCATTAGTTGGGATGACATAGCAGCTCCATATGTTATTTTCAGGAGGCGTGGCCTATTAGAAACATGGGTTTCAGACAATTATTTTTGGCCACCTGTAATTGCAAATGTATTTCCTGTTCATCATGTTTGTACACTGCAAATGTCATTTTTTTTGCACATGACATATTATAACATAAAATTCATAACATTATTATCTACCTATCCCAACGTTGAAATATCCATAGGGTCTTGGGAAACATTGATTAAAGTGGCAGTGTTCAACCTTAACATGAAATAACAACAAAGCAGATGAACCGGAATGACATTTACTTTCACGGGTGGCCAAAAATAACTATCTAAAAGCCACGCCCCTGCTAAGACAATCCTCTAGTCTTCTGAGCTCATCCACTGAGTCATATCTTGATAACCCAGCACCAATAATCCAGCAGATTTTAAAGAAAACAACCCAACTAAGTGACCCAACGCTTGCAACCCAGCATGGTCAACCAAACAACCTAGCATTTTTTAGAGTACTGCTACTTCCCTGTTTACATGTGATAGATAAACAAATGGTTCCCAACAAAGGCTTCTGAACAGTCTCACAACAGACAGGATTGAGGGCCATCAGACAATGTTTTACAGCCTCCCAGGGTAATCTCTTCATTGTAGGTTTAGGATTGAGCCGGGGTGTGGACATGAAGCTATGGTTAGGGTTATTGCTAGTGGTCTGTATAATTCAAGAATGGCATATATTGAAAAAAAATATAAACGCAACATGTAACGTGTTGGTCCCATGTTTCATGTGCTGAAATAAAAGATACCAGAAATGTTCCATATGCACAAAATGCTTATTCTCTCAAATGTTATGCGCAAATTTGCTTACATCCCTGTTAGTGAGCATTTATCCTTTTCAAGACAATCCATCCACCTAAAAGGTGTGGCATATCAAGAAGCTGATTAAACAGCATGATCATTACACAGCTGCACCTTGTGCTGAGGACAATAAATGGCCACTCTAAAATGTACAGTTTTGTCGCACAACACAATGGCACAGATGTCTCAAGTTCTGTGGGAGCATGCAATTGGCATGCTGACTGTAGGAATGTCCAACAGAGCTGTTGCCAGAGAATTTTATGTTCATTTCTCTACCATAAGCCAACTCCAATGTCATTTTAGAGAATTTGGCAGTACATTCAGCTGGCATCACAACCGCAGACCATGTGTAACCACACCAGCCCAGGACCTCCACATCTGGCTTCTTCACCTGCAGAATCGTCTGGGACCAGCCACCTGGACATCTGATGAAACTGTGGGTTTGCACAACTGAAGAATTTCTGCACAAATTGTCAGAAACCGTCTCTCTCAGGGAAGCTCATCTGCGTGCTCATCGTCCTCACCAGGGTCTTGACCTGACCGCAGTTCGGATTCGTAACCAACTTAATTGGGCAAATGCTGACCTTTGATGTCCACTGGAACGCTGGAGAAGTGTGTTCTTCCGAGATTAATCCTGGTTTCAAGTGTACCGGGCAGATGGCAGCGTATATGGCGTCCTGTGGGTGAGTGGTTTGCTGATGTCAACGTTGTGAACAGAGTGCCCTGTGGTGACGGTTGGGTTATGGTATCAGCAGGCATAAGCTATGGACAACAAAAAACAATTGCATTTTATTGATGGCAATTCGAATGCACGAGATACCGTGACGAGATCCTGAGGCCCGTTGTCGTGTCATTCATCCGCCGCCATCACCTCATGTTTCAGCATGATAATCTACGGCCCCATGTCGGAAGGATCTGCACATAATTCCTGGTAGGTGAAAATGTCACAGTTCTTCCATGGACTGTATTCTCACCATTAAGCATGTTTGGGATGCTTTGGATCGAAGTGTACGACAGCGTATTCCAGTTCCTGCCAATATCCAGCAATTTCGCACAGCCATTGAAGAGGAGTGGGACAACATTTCACAAGCCACAATCAACATACTGATTAACTCTATCCGAAGGAGATGTGTCACACTGCATGAGGCAAAGGGTGGTCACACCAGATACTAATCAAAGGGCTACTCAGACCCCTCTTTTACGCTGCTGCTACTCTCTGTTTATTGTCTATGCATTGTCACTTTAACTCTACCTACATGTACATATTACCTCAATTACCTCGACTAACCGGTTCACTGTAAGGTCTACTACACCTGTTGCAATCGGCGCATGTGACAAATAACATTTGATTTGATTTGATACTGACTGGTTTTCTGATCCACCTTTTTTTAACAGATGCTTATCTGTATTCTCAGTCATGTGAAATCCATAGATTAGGGCCAAATTTATTTATTTAAATTGACTGATTTCCTTATTAGACCTGTAACTCAGTAAAATCTTTGAAATTGTTGCATGTTGCGTTTATATTTTTGTTCAGTGTAGTTTACGCCATGTCCAGTTCATGCTGATTGATACAGAGTTGATCTCAACTCTGCTTAGTAACACAGTCATCATCTTGTTGATTTGATTTGATTTGATTTGCTTGTGTATTTTGGGCTTCCCCTTGGGGTTGAAAGATAAAAGAGTACCATCACCACAAAGGCTCCTGCATTTAACCCAACTGACTTGGAATAGCTACAGTACTTTAGTTTAAAAGCAAGCTACAGTGGTGCCACAGGCTGTTGTACTGCAGACAGTCGTGTTTGAATTACAATATTTGTGGCTTAGTTCACGCAAAAAAGCAGTATAAATTAAAGGGATAATTTGGGATTTTGGTAATGAATACATAATCCTTTATGTACTTCCCTAGAGTCAAGTGAACTCCTGTATACCATTTTTAAGTCTCTATGTCCAATATGAATGAAGTTATATGTCATTTTGTGAGCTAATGCTAACTAGCCTGCTAGTATCCTTCCAGTCATTGGGCTAACGCTAGCCTCAACCACCACAACCCTAACCCTAGCTTCCTGTCCACACCCCAGCTCAACATTAACCCTAGCCATAACCCAAACCCTAACCTTAACCGTAGCTTCACCATGTCCACACCCCAGCTGAACCCTAACCTTACTCTTAATCCTAATCTTAGCTACATGTCCACACCCCAGCTCAACCCTCTCACCTGCGCTGAGGATGCGTTGTGTGGCCATCTGTTGAGTCACCTCGGCAACGCTAGGGTCATTTCTGTCATACAGCTCCCAGCGAGAGATCCCAAGGTGGTACCTCAGCCAGGCAGGGTGGGTGTCCGCACTTCTCGTCCAATTAGCTCGGTCATAGCCATCCTCCTCGCTGTCACTCTGCCTATATGGAAAGAGCAGGGGAAGATGGATGGGGAAACAGGCCAATTAAGCAATGGGTATCACAAATGTATGAGAAAAGTAATATGCTATGACAGAATGATATACTTTGTTGTTATCTAGAAAGCATTTTCTTTCCTCTTTAATTTTTCTACTTTGTTGTTATCAGTGGTCTTCCACTCCTCTTTCTCTCACTCACCACTCACTATCTTCACTGCTTTTGTCACTGTCCTCCTCCTCATCTTCCTCTTCACTGTCCCCTCCCTTGTTCTTTGGCTTCAACTTCAGCAGCCAATCGTCTTCCAGCAGATGTTTGCGCGGCAGGTTGTACAGCGGGTGGCTGAAGAGGGCCTCCAGCTTGGAGCGACTGCTGACCCGTTGGCTCACTTTGGTGGCCATTTTGGTTTGAATCAGCTTTTTGTCCTTCTCCTTCTCATTGACAATGTTGACTGAGGCCTCCACCTTGTGGTCTATGTGGGCGGCCATTTTGGTAAAGTCTCCATTCATGCGACTAACTGGTAATTTGTGTGAGCTGCTTTGTGAGGAAAGGGGGTGAGATCTCCCCTGTTTTCCATGGGGAATAGTTCCAGGAAAAGAGGAGGAACAGGAGGAGGGGGGGGGGATAACGCAGGATGTTTGCAGGACGGAGAGACAGAAGAGGGCCAGGATGAGGTGGAGAGCCAGGGACAGACATGTCAATACCAAACAGACGGAATGAGAGAGACGACCCACGCCCTGCCTCGCCATGCTGGGAGAGAGTGACAACTTCAATTCACATTACCTCCAAATATAATCTGCTTAATAATATTCAAAACTCTGAAGAAGGCAGTTGTTGAGTCAAGAGTCATGACAGATTAACAGGCATAAAGGAAACAAAGGGAAATGTGACAGAGTCATAGCCGGGCAAGCAGGCGGACAGACAGACAGAAAAGACAGCCAGCCAGCCAGCTATCCAGCCAGCCAGTATTCCTGGTGCTTCAGAAAGAGACAGACAGCTATCCGGCCCGCCAACCAGCTATGCAGCCAGCCACCAGACAGCCAGCCAGAAACAGCCAGCCAGTAGTCCTGGTGCTCCAGAAGCAAATCTAACAATCTCCTCTCCCCATCAAAGCACAGACACAATGTGATTCCAGTTAGCTACCCTGAGAATCAAGCACCGCTAAAGAGAATCAATATATTATTGAAGGCCCACTGCTCCAACATTCACAGTATGAAGCAGCAGCAGGATGGCTAATGCATTACTTACTTTGTTTTCTCACAATGTGCCAAGAAGTTGTGAGACTCTCTCTTCCTTTCTCTCTCTCTCTCTCTCTGGATCCTCAATAAATGTGACAGGGCAAAATTACACTTGTAGTACATTTTCATTTAGTCAATTTTTTTCCCTTTCTCTCCCTGACAGACAGCTGATAGTGATCCTGTTATCTGTGTGGTCACGCTAGTTCAAACAGAACAGAGGGAGGAGCCAGGTTAGAGTGACCGGGATGGACGTTACAGTGAGGAGGGGACATTCATACACATTACCCCTATATTTTAGGATTTGTTTTTTAGAACACCAGATACTTTCAATAGAAATACATATCGTAATGTGTAATTGGATTGAATTGTAGATGGGATTTATTACACAAGACATACACACACTGATACAGACACACACACTCTGACGGGTCGTCACCCACTGGCTCTCATTCTCTATTGACTGGTTCTCATTCTCTATTTTCAGCCTCATTAGTCTACAGCCCCAGCCCTCCGTCTACTGAGCTTGCATGCCAAATGGCACCCTATTCCTTATATAGTGCACTACTTTTGACCACCAGGGCCCTCCCTCCAGAAACAGACACACACACACACACACCCACACACACACACTCAACTTCACATGTTTGTAGAGAGTGTTGTAGTAACATATTGTAGTAGTATTACTTCACAAAGCACCCATGAGCACAGACCAGATCAAATATTTGTACTCCTTCTATCCTCCTCCTCTCTTCTCTCAGCTTCATCCATCTCTCCTCAATTCCCACACTCCCCCTTTCCTTTTACCCTCCCTCCAGCTCTCTTACCTGCTGATAAATGCATTCCTCATCTACCTCTATCCCTGTAATTCCTTCCCTCCATCCCTGATTATTTCCTGATGGGGCCAGTTTATTCCTCAGCGTGCAGTACACAGTCGTTGTTAGTGAAACACCATAGCTATGAGAGAAATGACATGCATAATGCATGTCATGGTACTTATGGGCTGTTCCCTATAGATGTTCATAGATGAATTTTAACCTGAGGTATTTTGTACCGAAAGTGTTGAGACAAAAGAGAGCTAGCGTAAATGTATTTATTGGTGTGTGTATGCTGGTTAAATGCATTTATAATGATGAAACCTTCAAATAATGTTGTTGTAATGTTGTTGTACTCAAGTGTTTTAGTACTATATCTCTTGACAAAATGATGAAAATAATCATGGCCTCTAAACCTTCAAGCTGCATACTGGACCCTATTCCAACTAAACTACTGAAAGAGCTGCTTCCTGTGCTTGGCCCTCCTATGTTGAACATAATAAACGTCTCTCTATCCTCCGGATGTGTACCAAACTCACTAAAAGTGGCAGTAATACAGCCTCTCTTGAAAAAGCCAAACCTTGACCCAAAAAATATTTAAAAACTATCGGCCTATATCGAATCTTCCATTCCTCTCAAAAAAAATTGAAAAAGCTGTTGCGCAGCAACTCACTGCCTTCCTGAAGACAAACAATGTATACGAAATGCTTCATTCTGGTTTTAGACCCCATCATAGCACTGAGACTGCACTTGTGAAGGTGGTAAATTACCTTTAATGGGGTCAGACCGAGGCTCTGCATCTGTCCTCGTGCTCCTAGACCTTAGTGCTACTTTTGATACCATCGATCACCACATTCTTTTGGAGAGATTGGAAACCCAAATTGGTCTACACGGACAAGTTCTGGCCTGGTGTAGATTCTATCTGTTGAAAAGATATCACTTTGTCTCTGTGAATGATTTCGGTGTTCCTCAAGGATCCATTTTAGGACCACTATTGTTTTCACTATATATTTTACCTCTTGGGGATGTCATTTGAAAACATAATGTTAACTTTCACTGCTATGCGGATGACACACAGGTGTACATTTCAATGAAACATGATGAAGCCCCAAAATTGCCCTCGCTAGAAGCCTGTGTTTCAGACATAAGGAAGTGGATGGCTGCAAACTTTCTACTTTTAAACTCGGACAAAACAGAGATGCTTGTTCTAGGTCCCAAGAAACAAAGAGATCTCCTGTTGAATCTGACAATTAATCTTGATGGTTGTACAGTCGTCTCAAACAAAACTGTGAAGGACCTTGGCGTTACTCTGAACCCTAATCTCTCTTTTGACAAACATATCAAGACTGTTTCAAGGACAGCTTTTTTCCATCTACGTAACATTGCAAAAATCTGAAACTTTCTGTCCAAAAATATTGCAGAAAAATTAATCCATGCTTTTGTTACTTCTAGGATAGACTACTGCAATGCTCTACTTTCCGGCTACCCGAAAAAGCACTAAATAAACTTCAGTTAGTGGTAAATACGGCTGCTAGAATCCTGACTAGAACCCAAAAAATGTATCATATTACTCCAGTGCTAGCCTCCCTACACTGGCTTCCTGTTAAGGCAAGGGCTGATTTCAAAGTTTTACTGCTAACCTACAAAGCATTACATGGGCTTGCTCCTACCTATCTTTACGATTTGGTCCTGCCGTACATACCTACACGTACGCTACGGTCACAAGACGCAGGCCTACTAATTGTCCCTAGAATTTCTAAGCAAACAACTGGAGGCAGAGCTTTCTCCTATAGAGCTCCATTTTTATGGAATGGTCTGCCTACCCATGTGAGAGACGCAGACTCGGTCTCAACCTTTAAGTCTTTACTGAAGACTCATCTCTTCAGTGGGTCATATGATTGAGTGTTGTCTGGCCAAGGAGTGTGAAGGTGAACGGAAAGGCTCTGGAGCAACGAACCACCCTTGCTGTCTCTGCCTGGCCGGTTCCCCCCTCTCCACTTGGATTCTCTGCCTCTAAGCCTATTACAGGGGCTGAGTCACTGGCTTACTGGTGCTCTTCCATGCCGTCCCTAGGAGGGGTGCGTCACTTGAGTGGGTTGAGTCACTGACGTGATCTTCCTTTTCAGGAAGATCCCCCCCCCCCCCCCTTGGGCTAGGCCGTGGTGGAGATCTTTGTGTGCTATACTCGGCCTTGTCTCAGGATGGTAAGTTGGTGGTTGAAGTTATCCCTATAGTGGTGTGGGGGCTGTGCTTTGGCAAAGTGGGTGGGGTTATATCCTGCCTGTTTGGCCCTGTCCGGGGGTATCATCCAATGGGGCCACAGTGTCTCCTGACCCCTCCTGTCTCAGCCTCCAGTATTTATGCTGCAGTAGTTTATGTGTCGGGGGGCTAGGGTCAGTCTGTTATATCTGGAGTACTTCTCCTGTCTTATCCGGTGTCCTGTGTGAATTTAAGTATGTTCTCTCTAATTCTCTCTTTCTTTCTCTCTCTCGGAGGACCTGATCCCTAGGACCATGCCTCAGGACTACCTGGCATGATGACACCTTGCTGTCCCCAGTCCACCTGGCCGTGCTGCTGCTCCAGTTTCAACTGTTCTGCATGCGGCTATGGAACCCTGACCTGTTCACCGGACGTGCTACCTGTCCCAGACCTGCTGTTTTCAACTCTCTAGAGACAGCAGGAGCGGTAGAGATACTCTCAATGATCGGCTATGAAAAGCCAACTGACATTTACTCCTCAGGTGTTGACTTGTTGCACCCTCGACAATTACTGTGATTATTATTATTTGACCATGCTGGTCATTTATGAACATTTGAACATCTTGGCCATGTTCTGTTATAATCTCCACC
The DNA here is from genome assembly GCF_029448725.1 of Salvelinus fontinalis. Lineage (NCBI taxonomy): Eukaryota > Metazoa > Chordata > Actinopteri > Salmoniformes > Salmonidae > Salvelinus > Salvelinus fontinalis. The sequence goes on from NC_074698.1 coordinate 2,395,983, forward strand.
CGGCACAGCCAGAAGAGGACTGGCCACCCCTCATAGCCTGGTTCCTCTCTAGGTTTCTTCCTAGGTTTTGGCCTTTCTAGGGAGTTTTTCCTAGCCACCGTGCTTCTACACCTGCATTGCTTGCTGTTTGGGGTTTTAGGCTGGGTACAGCACTTTGAGATATCAGCTGATGTTAGAAAGGCTATATAAATACATTTGATTTGATATTCTCTCAGTGTCTCTCGATCTCTCTCCCTGACACACACACACACACACACACACACACACACACACACACACACACACACACACACACACACAGACAGACAGACAGACAGACAGACAGACAGACAGACAGACAGACAGACAGACAGACAGATCAAAGCTTCAGAGTCCGTCCTGTTTCCCTCAAAGCAGTTAATGTCGGTTGCTTGGAAACTATCCAGAATTCTCACCATAATTGTGTTACTTCAAACCAAAAAAAAAGAAAGGCATGGTACAAGAACAACGTTGGCCCAGTCGACTAATGTGTTGCACCTCACTGCCGTGGCAGACTTACTTGTACAGTGTTGAGACAGAGAGAGGAAGAGAGGGAGAGTGTTTCTTGTTACAGATGGTGGGTGATGTGATGGTATGGCCAGCAAGTGATGGCATGGCCAGCAGAGAGATGAGGGTAGAGCTCTTTGATGGCAGAGTCACTGTGGGTTGCGCTGGTGGTTCAGTTACTCCCTGGCTACCAATGAATATTTCATTTCAATCCAGTGAAAGAGAGAGAGAGAGAGAGAGAGAGAGAGAGAGAGAGAGAGAGAGAGAGAGAGAGAGAGAGAGAGAGATGGATGGATGGAGAGCTGAAGAGAGTGAGAGAAGAAAAAGAGTGGGAGGAGAGGGAGAAATTAAGAGAACGTAAGAAAAAAAGAGATGGAGTGAGGGGAAATATCATGCATGGGAAATTAACAGCAAGAGGGGACACGTGGAATACCAAAACATAGTGCTGGTAACATGTGTTAATGTGTCATGATAAGACTGATGCAGAGATTCCACACACATAGCCACACACACGCACAGAGTTAAATAATCCCTGTGTATTCCTGCATCCCGGCATTCCAAAAGGACTGTCATCCTTATCCTTATCCCACCCTCATAATGCCTTTTTTCTTTAACTCCCAAACTCTTTTTCTCCATCAATCCATCTCCTCTCCCTCTCGCTGTTCCAAGGCAACAGCTTGTGGGATAGCACAGTGCTAATCCTCCCTGTCTCCCACTGGGACAATCTGTCACTGGCTATAGAGGAAGAGAGAGAGAGTGTGTGTAAGTCAGTGTGTCAGACTGTGTGTGTTGGTGAGAGAGAAGATGGAGGAAGTAGAGGGAATTTTTTATAGAATACTACAGTACTTACTATATAATTATATATACTGAAAAAATATATAAATGCAACATGCAACAAATTCAAATATTTTACAGAGTTACAGTTTATATAAGAAAATCAGTCAATTGAAATAAATTCATTAGGCCGTCAAATGACTGGGCAGGAGTGCACCCACTGGGGATTCAGGCCCAGCCAATCAGAGTCAGTTTTTCCTTACAAAAGGGCTTTATTACAGACAGAAATACTCCTCAGGTCCTGGATAGGTGTGGTTACACGTGGTAGGCCGGTTGGACGTAAAACGGCGACAGCTCTGGTGGACATTCCTGCAGTCAACATGCCAACTGTAAAACTTGAGACAGCTGTGGCATTGTGTTGTGTGACAAAACTGCACATTTTAGAGTGGCCTTTTATTGTCCCCAGCACAAGGTACACCGGTGTAATGAGCATGCTGTTTAATCAGCTTCTTGATATGCCACCTGTCAGATGGATGGATTATCTTGGCAAAGGAGACATTTTCACTAACAGAGATATAAACAAATTTGTGCACCAAATTTGAGAGAAATTTGTGCATATGGAAAATGTCTGGGATTTTTTATTTCAGCTCGTGAAACATGGGACCAACACTTTACATGTTGTGTTAATATATTTTTGTTCAGTGTAGTAAACTGTAGTATACTTTAAAATAATATATTAAAAACAATAGTATTCCTCGATGTGTAGTACTTACTATAGAATTTTGTAGTATACTAGAGAATACTATAGTAAATACAACAGTATTATCCAAAGAAAAAAAACACAGTAGTGAATACTACAGTAATGTCTGCAAAAACACTACAGTGAATACTGTAATATTTATACCATAGTACACTATAGTATTTTTTCATGTGGGGGGATAGAGATGGAGAGGCAAGGGAGCAAATTAGAGAAAGCAGAGGCAGAATGAAGACCTGAACGGGAAAGAGAGAAAGAAAAACAATATTATTTTGGTCCAGCTGAATAGACAGACAGAGGGAGAAATGAGGCTAAGGCAGAGAGAGCAACAAATACAAAGGAAGACATGAGGGAAACGGATGACTCGGGGAGAGAGAGCGAGAGAGACTAGAGGGTTCTGGGAATCTAGGATGACTAAGAAGAGGAAAAGAGAGCTAAGATTTAAAACCACTCTTACTGCTTGCACCCAATAACAGTGTGAGACGGAATATGGAGCAGTATGTCATTCGTTCTCTAGTCTAGGTGATAGGATGCATGTAGGTTCACTCACATCCATAGAAACTCAAATTTCAGGGTCAGTGCTGTGCTCACACACAACCTGCACTTTATGTTTACATTTTAGTCATTTAGCAGATGCTCTTATCCAGAGGGACTTACATGAGCAATTAGGGTTAAGTGTTTTGCTATATAGAACTATTTACTTCAGAACTTGACCTATAGATAAGAAGGACCACCAAGGGCCTAGCAGTAAATTGCCTTCTCTAATATGAAACTATTACATCAAAGGGCAGATTGCTCTGTTGGTTGTCGCGTTTTAAAGGGTGGGTTGCCCTCGTCATAGTGTTAGCATGGTGGCTAATTAAAAGGGAACTCTGTAGGGTTTCGGTTTTTCCTAGACCTCCAGCAGCCTCCCTTTTCCCCCTAGTCCACAACAGGGGTGTATTCAATAGCGCATAGCATAGTCAAATGTTTTGCAACGGAAAAACCAAAACCAAGTGTTTCTTACTGGACAAATTCAGGTAGGTCCCTCCCCATTTCATCCCGTTTGCTTCATCGTGAATCGACACTAGGGACATACTGTATATATAAATCCCCGGTCCACATACTTTCAACAAACAACACCCACAATCGGAAGATTTGAAAAAACTAAAACATTTTTATCACTTTCAGAAATAATTTCATGTGCAATGATATTATGAATTTACGCAAACACACAGTGTTGAAGTGAAAACATTACAATGCATTGGTGTTATGGTACCTGGTTGCATCCACGGTTGACAACATAAAGGTTTCTATGTGGCATTGAGACTGTATGCCTAGTTGATATTCATTGAAATGCAATGCCTAGGGAGTCAGAATAGCTCATGTGATATCATCAGTTATAATATCATCAAATTCAGAACAACAACGACACCTATCCATGACTATCTTATAAAACATTGGCGTGACAGAAAACAACTATTATTTCAACAATAAGCTCTTTCATAAAAAGCCCATGGTGATCATTTACAAAATCAGATTCCATCTTCACATTCAAATTCAAGTATTTAATGTACATTGAGAGGATATAAAAGTCCCTGTGATATCTTATCAGTTATAGGAGGAGTAGAGACACAGACAAGGGTGACTTATGGAACTCATGTCTGAAAGGTGAAGACTAAAAGACTGTAGAAGGAGATAAAAAATAATCTATAGAGAGGATTGGAGAAACAGAGATTGTGTGAATTGAGAGCAATAAGAGAGACTGAGCGAGTGTGTGTGTTTCTGTGTGTAAGGATGTTTTTCAGCAGATGGCATGGCAGCCCACCGAGACGACAGTGTGCCAACGTACAGGCGGAGTGGAGGAAAGACACGGAGCTGGATGCATTTTTTTTCCAAAGGTGACCATGAGGGGATGTTGATGAGAACACACACACACCGCCTCGAGTTAAAGAAGTAGAGCAGAAAGTAATAGGGAAAGAGAGTGCAAGAGAGTGTTTCAGCCCCACTGAATTCCATCAGTAGGATAGTAGGAGAGACAGCAGACTCGTTCATGCAGTGAACTCACTGCTCTGTAGAAATGATCACATTTGTATACAGATAAAACTTGGTCATTTTCATACTGTTTGGGCACACACAAGGCAAGAGTGTGACATGCTGATATTGAATACAATATATCAAGAATGACTTAGCCTAATCAATCAATGATATATGGGACATCACAGGCACACGCGCACGCACGCACACATACACACACACGATCAGTAAATAACAAAGAAAAATACTGCAAAGCTCAGAGATGGGTGAATCATCCAGGATGTGTATATAAATATATAAACACACTCGTTAGGTAGAGACAGACTGGATGGGAGGGGTGTGTGTGTGTGTGTGCCTGTGTGTTTGCGTGTGTGTGCTAAGCACACTTCCACACACACACAGCCAGGCTGCCTCCAAAGAACATGTAGAGCAGGTTCTTGACCTCGTGTGTCACCTCGAAGCCAAAGCCCTCACCAATCACCACGTGCCACGAGCTGCCAAACTTTTTATCCATCGTCTCTTTGATCATCTTCGCCGCGTTCTGAAATGGAAAGAGAGAGGTCAGAGAAGATACAGAAACCAAACCAAATCCCTGGCTCCTATCCGTAAGCCCTTGTCAACACTGCCTTGTGGATTGGAGAGTAAAGGATAGAAGTCAGCCATATGGCTGAAACTGAACACTTATGCATAACAAGCAGAGATAGGGATGAGGGATCCGTTTGGAATTGGGCCTATGAGAGAGGAGAGGAAGTGATGGAGGAGGTAAAATACAGAGGGGAGGAGGAGAGAGAGAACCAGTGTTCTAGTCCAGATGGACACACAGGTTTGCTGGGATGAGTGGTGAGGCAGGCTGACACAATTCCAGACCGGCTGAGTGGGTGGAGGCCTGGTTTTAAAAAGTGACAGGGTCAGGCGAATGGGTGGATTAAAGCAATAGTGAGTGTGCTGTACTAATCAAGCTGCACTTCGCACAGTGTATAGACAGACAGACAGACCTCATTATTGGTGGCAAACTTCTCACAGGCTGTGACACACAGTTCCATCGTTTCCACTCTCATCTCCTCTGGCATGTCTGTGTGCTGTGAAGAAAACAGAGCAATTCATTACAACACTCCACATTTACTCCACGAAACCGACGGTCACATAGCCTCTACTTGTGAACCACATATGTGTCACAGCAGCGAAACGATCTGTCTCACCCTGATGAGTGGGAAGCTGTGGAGCCTCTTGTAATCGGCCTCCTCCTTCTTGCTCTCTGTTGTCTCTGCCATCCCCTTCTCCTTCTGGAGAGAAAACACACTCACATTTGAATGGAAGCCTTTTTGTTCATTTGGCAGGTTAAAAATGTTAACTATATGTTGCCACCGTGTTTGTCAAGCACTACAGTAGGTATGAGCAAAGGCTGAACTAAAGAGACCCTCCTAGTCCTGCTCACTTCGTATGTGTTTACTTCTACCCATGACAACACAAGCAATGAATGTAGTGACTGCAGGGTTGGTCACTATGGCCAGGAAAGTGACATGCATGAATGACATTGTCATGCATATTTAGTCAATTATCAAAAATGGGTGAAAGGTACCCACAGAGTTGACTAGCTAACGTTAGCTAGCAAGTAACGTTAGTCTTTATACGTGTAACGTTAGGTATGACTTTGACAGGTAGCTACCTAACTAGGCATCTTACTAAAGAGTCTGCCTACGGTAACGTTAGCTAGCTACTGTACTGTAGCTAGTTGGCTTGTGTAGGTTGTTGTCTTGCCTTCTCACTAACGTTCTCTTAGTTGCAATGCAACCAACGCTGCAAGTTAATGAAAGAGTTGGAAACATTGCAGGCCGTTATGAGACTTTCTTCTTTGAATTCTACTTGATTATGGATAGCAAGTTAACTAAATACCTAGCGACTTACCTCTGGCTAGTTTACCACAACAAGCTAGGTCCATTTATTGTTGATATGGAAACATGTCGGCCATAGCAACCGCTTCTTTCGTACCAGACTCCCCTTCTTCTTCTTGTGCGTTTCTGGCAGACTAGACTCCGTCTTGCGTATTGCTACCTTTCTCAGGTCGGAGTGCGAATTACACATTTAAATATTTAATCGCCTCACACCCGTAGCAGGCCGATGGAATAGAGAAACGACAACAGCTTCCTTGGTATTTCGCTCTGCCTCTCATTTAAACCCAACTCACATAAAAAAGTGATCCTAACCTCAGTATACCGCCTGCAACAGGACATGCTTCACAGTCTCTACCTCCCCACAACTCACATTTCCCATCTGGGTGTTTACCCACTAACAATGGCCCAATCTCAGCCTGGCCAACAGAACCCCATCCCTTCTTTCATTCCCCATGTATACCTACTGACCCTACTTACAGAATTCTGGATAGAGAAAAAATGCCTTCCCCAGTGCCCTCTATCCCACTCACGTTGCCACTCCTGGGTCAACCCCTCTGCTATGGTGTTACTAAATTCCCCCCCCCCCCCCCCCCCCTAACAGGACCACCTCATCTACATCCTCCTTCAGAGCTGCCTTTGCTATCAAAATCTCAAATCAAATTTTATTTGTCACATACACATGGTTAGCAGATGTTAATGTGAGTGTAGCGAAATGCTTGTGCTTCTAGTTCCGACAATGCAGTAATAACCAACGAGTAATCTAACCTAACAATTTCACATCAACTACCTTATACACACAAGTGTAAAGGGATGAAGAATATGTAAATAAAGATATATGAATAAGTGATGGTACAGAACGGCATAGGCAAGATGCAGTAGATGGTATCGAGTACAGTATATACATATGAGATGCGTAATGTAGGGCATGTAAACATTATATTAAGTGGCATTGTTTAAAGTGGCTAGTGATACATTTTTTACATGTATGGCAGCAGCCACTCAATGTTAGTAGTGGCTGTTTAACAGTCTGATGGCCTTGAGATGGAAGCTGTTTTTCAATCTCTCGGTCCCTGCTTTGATGCACCTGTACTGACCTCGCCTTCTGGATGATAGCGGGGTGAACAGGCAGTGGCTCGGGTGGTTGTTGTCCTTGATGATCTTTATGGCCTTCCTGTGACATCGGGCGGTGTAGGTGTCCTGGAGGGCAGGTAGTTTGCCCCCGGTGATGCGTTATGCAGACCTCACTACCCTCTGGAGAGCCTTATGGTTGTGGGCGGAGCAGTTGCCGTACCAGAAGGTGAAACAGCCCGACAGGATGCTCTCGATTGTGCATCTGTAAAAGTTTGTGAGTGTTTTTGGTGACAAGCCGAATTTCTTCAGCCTCCTGAGGTTGAAGAGGCGCTGCTGTACCTTCTTCACCACGGTGTCTGTGTGGGTGGACCTATTCAGTTTGTCCGTGATGTGTACGCCGAGGAACTTAAAACTTTCTACCCTCTCCACTACTGTCCCGTCGATGTGGATAGGGGGGTGCTCCCTCTGCTGTTTCCTGAAGTCCACGATCATCTCATTTGTTTTGTTGACGTTGAGTGTGAGGTTATCTTCCTGACACCACACTCCGAGGGCCCACACCTCCTCCCTTTAGGCCGTCTCGTCGTTGTTGGTAATCAAGCCTACCACTGTAGTGTCGTCTGCAAACTTGATGATAGAGTTGGAGGCGTGCATGGCCACGCAGTCGTGGGTGAACAGGGAATACTTACAGCAAGGCTTAGTGCAACATGGCAGTGTTGCCATTGTTAATGAACATTTTTCTTTGTAATGTAAAAAAAGACGTCTTCAACCCCCATATCACACACTCACAAACTGTAAATATATGTGTGTATGTTGTACTATCAATTGGTGAGAGAGAGCCTCAAATATCACAGTCAATTGTACATATCCACTGTACATGAATCACAGCAATGTTGGTTCCTGTTTCAATCACATCTTTGGTCATGTTCTCGTGGGTCAAACAAAAACACCCTAATGATTGGTTGACCCACAATGCAGGTGATGGCTGCAGGATGAAGATGGTGAAGATCAACTGAAGATATTTGCAGTCGATTGCAGTCATGACTTTTGATCACATGCTTTTTGTAAATTTCATGCAGTTGTGGAGTAGGCTCAAGGCTTGACAAAAGGGATCTGCATAAACGCACTCACTCTTTTCACGACACTTCCAGACAGCTATGACTAAAAGTGATTTTCGTAGCAGGTTAGGAGAAGATTTTTGCTAACCCTAACCCTTTTCCTAACCTTAACCTAATTATCCTACTCTGTTAAATAAATTATCCTGACCTGCTGCATAAGTTCTCCTAACCTGCTATGAAAAAGTCACTTCCAGTCGTAGCTGTATTGAAATGGCGTGGAAAGAGTGGTTGTGTTTGAGCAGACCACACTTGTCAAGTCGGTGACCATCGTTGCATTATGGGGTTATAAAGGTTGTCCGACATGTCGATTGCATGAACTTTACAAAATTCACTTAATCAATAGCAACTTCATCCTGCAGCCTTCACCTCCATTGTGGGAGGCTCTATTGTCAACCAATCATTAGGGTGTTTTTGTTTGACCCACACGAACGTGACCAAAGATGTGACTGAAACAGAAACCAACTTTGCCACAATTCATGTATGCAGTGGATTATGTACAAATGAATGTGATATTTGGGTCTCTGACACCAATTGATTGTACAGTACAATGTACACATACACTCTGGGTTGCTGGCCTTCTAGGCAGAGATGCAATAAAAATAAAGATTAAGATGGGCAAAATAACACAGACACTGGACAGAGGAACTGCCTGGAAGGCAAGCATCCCGGAGTCGCCTCCTCACTGTTGACGTTGAGACTGGTGTTTTCCGGGTATTATTTAATGAAGTTGCCAGTTGAGGACTTGTGAGGTGTCTGTTTCTCAAACTAGACACTCTAATGTATTTGTCCTCTTGCTCGGTTGTTCACTGGGGCCTCCCACTCCTCTTTCTATTCTGGTGAGAGACAGTTTGCGCTGTTCTGTGAAGGGAGTAGTACACAGCGTTGTACGAGATCTTCAGTTTCTTGGCAATTTCTCGCATGGAATAGCCTTCATTTCTCAGAACAAGAATAGACTGACGAGTTTCAGAAGAAAGTAATTTGTTTCTGGTCATTTTGAGCTTGTAATCGAACCCACAAATGCTGATGCTCCAGATACTAGTCAAACAAAGGCCAGTTGTATTGCTTCTTTAATCAGGACAACAGTTTTCAGCTGTGCTAAAATTATTGCAAAAGGGTTTTCTAATGCCTTTTAAAATGATAAACTTGGATTAGCTAACACAACGTGCCATTGGAACACAGGAGTGATGGTTGTTGATAACGGGCAACCGTAGATATTTCATTACAAATCAGTCGTTTTCAGCTACAATAGTCATTTACAACATTAACAATGTCTACACTTTATTTCTGTTCAATTCGACATTATTTTAATGGACAAAAAAATGTGCTTTTCTTTCAAAAACAAGGACATTTCTAAGTGACCCCAAACTTATGAACGGTAGTGTATATATTTTCAGTTTGTGATATGGGGTTTGGAGAAATGGTTATTATAAACAATGGCACATTAACTTGTTGCACTGAGCTTTGCTGTTGGAAAACCACATCAGTATCAGACTATCAGCTGTCGCAGATGAACCTTCCCCGACTTCAATCCTCGACATTCGTCTGGAGTCGATTGCTTTCACCTTACCAATCAAACTGTCCCAGTGTTTCGCTTTCATTCCATAGAGGAACGAGCACGTGAGGGTATGTCTTCCGGAAATCAAAAGTGATCGAATCCATGAAATCCATAACTAAATGTATTAGTTAGTCACGAGCCAACATTGAAAACACTAGTTAATGTCCAGAACATTTGATTGGTCTTGTACAGTCCTACTGTAACAGGGTGGATGTGCCTCTCTTCTATGGCAGCCAAATGTCTGAGGGGGCACGAGTATGTGAGTATGGCTGGTCCAGAGTTTTTTTTTTTTTCAACACCTGAAACAGCTTTTCCTGCAATCTAGAGCAATAATCATGATTTATTTTATTTATTAGGATCCCCATTAGGGAAAGGGAAAGGCCTAGTCAGTTGTACAGCTGAATGTGTTCAACTGAAATGTGTCTTCCGCATTTAACCCAACCCCTCTGAATCAGAGAGGTGCGGGCGGCTTCCTTAATCGACATCTACGTCATTAGCCGACGCCAATGGCGACTGGTTACAGAGAGAAGCTTCCTCTTCGGCGGACAGCTTGATGAAAACCAATCAATGTTCAGGTCTCCAAGAAAATAGACCTCTCTGTTTACATCACATACACTATCAGGCATTTCACGCTTATTATTTAGCACTTGTCAAGAGAAAAAAAAGCAAGAGAAAAAATATACATTCAGCAATCCATGAATCAGTTGATGTGTGTAAGTGTGTGTGTGTTCTGCGGCGTTGAAGCTACGAACCCATAGATGTGGCATGCTCATCCCTTCCAGGCTTTGGGAGGGAGGATGGACAAGGAGCCTGTCATTCCATTTTCGTAACATTGCAAAAATCAGAAACATTTTATCCAAAAATGATGCAGAAAAGCTTATCCATGCTAAACACAGCTGCTAGAATCCTGACTAGAACCAACAAATGTGATGATATTACTCCAGTGCTAGCCTCTCCACATTGGCTTCCTGTTAAGGCTAGGGCCGATTTCAAGGTTTGACTGCTAACCTACAAAGCATTTACATGGGCTTGCTCCTACCTATCTCTCCGATTTGGTCTTGCCGTACATACCTACACGTACGCTACGGTCACAAGACGCAGGCCTCCTTATTGTCCCTAGAATTTCTAAGCAAACAACTGGAGGCTTTCTCCTATAGAGCTCAATTTTTATGGATTGGTCTACCTATCCATGTGAGAGACGCAGACTCGGTCTCGACCTTTAAGTCATGACTGAAGACTCATCCCTTCAGTAGGTCCTATGGTTGAGTGTATTCTGGCCCAGGGGTGTGAAGGTGAACGGCAAGGCACTGGAGCGACGAACCGCCCTTGCTGTCTCTGCCTGGCCGGCTCCCCTCTTTCTACTGGGATTCTCTGCCTCTGACCCTATGACAGGGGATGAGTCACTGGCTTATTAGTGCTCTTCCATGCTGTCTTTAGGAGGGGTGAGTGGGTTGAGTGGGTTGAGTCACAGACGTGATCTTCCTGTCCTGGCCATGTACTCCTATAATCTCCACCCGGCACAGCCAGAAGAGGACTGGCAACCCCTCAGAGCCTGGTTCCTCTAGGTTTCTTCCTAGGTTCCTGCCTTTTTGGGAGCTTTTCTTAGGCACCGTGCTTCTACATCTGCATTGCTTGCTGTTTGGGATTTTAGGCTGGATTTCTGTAGGCTGGACATCTGCTGATGTAAAAAGGTCTTTAGAAATACATTTAATTGATTGATTGATAGCGGATGTAAGCAATGTCCCCACGTGCTCTGGCAGCTTTCATGTCTGGGATCAGTTCATTCCTCTTCTGGCACAGAGCTTCAGGACAGTCCTTGTTGGTGAAGATGTATGTTCCTCTCAAGTTCTTGGCACTTTACATAACAGATGCCTTGTCCTTGAACCTCAGGAACTTGACCACTATTGGCATGGGCCTGTCACCTGGGCCTGTGGTGAGGTTTCCAGTCCTGTGGGCGCACTCCACCTCAACCTCCCTGTTTTCCATCTTCAGTTTTTCCGAGATCATTTTCCTCACTTTATCCTCAGACTCCGTCCAGGTTTCATGTGGAGATTCTGCAATTCCATCCACAACCATGTTGTTCCGCCTTGATTGTCCCTCGAGATAATCAGATTTTGCCGTCATTGTTATCATGGATTCACATACAGAACTGATGTCCTCTCTCAATGACTTTGCTGTCATCTTGCCGTTCTTAATTAAACTCATCGAGCTGTCCCTAGGAGAAATGCAAACTGTTCTTCAGGTCCTGGACCTCTCTGGTCAAGTCGTCCATTATTTTATTAGTTGACTCCACCAGTATTTGGACACAACACATGAAGCTATTTTTGTTTGTTTAAAATAACCTTCTTTTAGGTTACGCTGTTACTCCTTGCAGTTCCAGACATTGCAGGTCGCAGGGAAGATTGGAAACAACAACAACAAACAGCAGGGATCTAGACAGCCATAAGCCCGGGATAAACCGCGCTCCTAGTCATAATGGCTAACTGCGTTGCGGGCTGCGTTCAAGCCCTCTAGAAAAACCAGCTAGCTTGATCGGCAACTGGCTAGCAACTAGGCTAGCTGCTACACCAAGCAGCTCCTCAGACCTGGCCTTGGTCAGCAGGATAACTGGACAGATAGTAGCTGTCCCAGCAACTGATGCCAACCGCGTGGCGCGATCCAAACTCCAAAGGTAGCTAGCTAGTAACCAAACTTTTTCAATAGACTTAAAAAAAAAAAGTCCAAAACATCAAACTTTCCCTTATGCTTAATTCTATGTAAAAAAAAACATGTTTTTTGAGAATACCTTTTGAGGTGTCTGTATCCTCCTGACTGGTGGTTATTTATTTCAAGAAACTAAATATGCTTTCCTGCATCTCTGTCAAAATATTGGTAAAATATTGAAAGGAATGTAAGTCTTATTCAGTAGATTTAGTGATGGCTTACTTTTCTAAAGTCTACTAACCTTGTTAACAGGCATGCCAGCTAAGATAGTTAGACAAGCAAGCTACTCTAACTTGATTGATAGCCTAAAAATGAATTCTTGGTAGCTAGTTATGAGGTTGGGAGATTGGGAACCTATCTGGGCTAGCTAAAGCCATCTTCATAAAATTGCTAGGTGGCTAGTAGTGTGACAGGTCTTCAGGGTCTCTTGAGAACCTGAAATGGAGTCAGTCGGCAGTGGTGCGCGCTCTGAAGTTGAGCCAGTTCAGGATGTAGTGGGTCTACCCGCAGCGACAGGTGTGGTAGAGACTTCCAACGTTTGCCCTGAGAATCTTACCAGAGATGATTTTGGGCCGGTAGGAGTGAGACTTTTGGAATGAGTGGATTCCATTTCCTGCTTTTTGGCCAACCCATATGTTGTGTCATGCTGGGTAAAGGACAAACTGGAAATGGTTACATCTGTGAATGTTTCGAGAAGTAGAATTGTTTTGATTTTTTGTGTATCCGCCTCCCAGAGGAAGCGGCGCTTTGAGTCACACAGCTAGGGGCTCAACCTGTGGCCTACTTTGGACTCTGGAGCAGGGTGCTGCTAAAAGAGGTGATCAGTGTGGTTGCCTTGAGTGTTGAGGTGGATCAAATGAAAAGGAATATTCCTAGTGTTTGTGACACACGCCATTTAGTGAGATTTAGACCCAGTGACTAAGAATACCCTGTCTGTCTTGTTGAGCTATGACACAGAGTTTCTACCTGATAAGGTCAGGTTAGGTTATATTTGCTATTCTGTGAGGGCCTATGTTCCGAACCTGCTATGGTGCTTTAGGTGCCAAGGATTCGGACATGTTGCAGCAGCGTGGAGATCCCACGATGTGAGAAATGGGCAGGAGAACATAGTCAGAGGGAATATACAGTTGGGATAGAGAAAGCACTGCGTGTCAACTGTGGGGGTCCCCATGCAGATAGGGATCCGAAGTGCCCTGTGAGAGAGAGACAGGTTGAGATTGTTAGAGCCTGAGTGGGGCAGAAAGTTTCCTATGCTGAGGCAGTGAAGAGAGTAGAGGATAGCCCAAGGGTGAGTGAGATGACTGGTAGCCCCTCAGTGAGTAGGCCTGAAGAGAGAGAGCCAGAGAGGATGAATTATAGTAGGGTTGGATTTCTTGCATTTATAGCCATGGTGATTAACTGCACTGCACTGATGAAGCGGAAATCATAGAAGATAGATGTCCTAGTTGCAGCAGCAGAGAAATATTTGGGTGTGAGAGATGAGTGCAGAAGATCTACAGGAAGTTTTGAGAGAAGGGGTTCCATCATCCCAGGCCGACTGCCAAAGTAGTGGAATGGGGTGGTGGGTTTTTGGTATCGTATATAGGTGCAGAGTTAGAGGGTGGTGATATTTAAGTTATCCCATTCCCCTTTTCCTTTTTGGGGAGGTGACCAAAATGTGCAATCCGCATTCCGACGTGCGAAAAGCACGGATACGCAACACAGCGTCTAGTCTGCCGGAAAACCACACAAAGAAGAATGGTGATGCATTTCTTTCTGCCTGCCAGAGCCCCCGAGCAACTAGTCTCAACCAACATTTCCAATGTCACAACGATAATCCTTTTTCCAGTCTCTGTGTTTGTGAAATAGCAATTGTAAGTATTCTCAGTACAACTTTTGTCTTGTGGCTGTTTGGACTTGGAGACAGGTATGCTATTTATTGTTTACACGGTTGTGTATTGGTCCTGCCTGATATTTATTGCATTTACCAGACTACATCCATATTCATAAATGTATACATTGAATATTTGTAGTAAAAGCTATATATTTTTTTAGAATCCTGTGTTGTGTTTTTCCATATCCAGTACGCAGGTTTCCATTGACCCTGCCCTATTCAAGCACTTGTGGCTTGAAGAAAAGCCTTCACACTGATGCTGAATGTGTGCGTGTGTGTGTGTTTGCGTGTCTGTGTGTGTGTGGTGTGTGTGTGTGTGTGTTTACAACTCAGTGTGTTTGGAGCAGTGGGGTTTTAAATTGAGCCTGTGGCGTGTGTCCTGGACTGCACAGGATGTGACTGGCAGCAGTGCGAGTGAGGGTTTGTGTGTCAGTGAGTAACAGGGTGGTTACTAAGTAGCCTAACAGGGACAGTCCTTGTCCCACACACACTGTTAATCTGCACAGTATGTATAATCCCACTGTTTGTCCAAATAGCCATGAGCTTTATCTCTTTCTCGCTCTCACTCACACACACTTAATCCTGCCAGTTTGTTTGCTCACAGGTGTGCAAAAGCATGCACGCCCAAGCACCTCTCTCACCATACAGTAAAAGTCTACTTACTAGATATGCTTAAACCACACTTATCTAGCCTGTGCAAGCCAGTATGTATGAGCGTTTACTGCTACAGTAATACCTAAAGCTCTAACCCTATGCAAGACGCAGACACATCAACACGCAAAGTCCAAATATATGCAATCACATGTAGAACATGCACAGTGAAATCAATTAATATAGTTTCCTATTCATGTGTTATAGCCACCATCTAAGGCTGATATTATAATCAATAATTTTGAAACTGAGATGTAGTAGGTTATTAATTGACACAAAGAGGAAAATAAAGGAAATACACATATCTCACATTTGAAACAGACTTTACTTTTGGCCATTTGAGCTTTTCCAGTGAAGACAAGGACATGAACACACAGAGTATACCAACTTTGACAGGAAAGAAGAGGAAAAAAACAGAGATGCCAAATTTGCCTAAACATAGACATACACATGAAGGAAAAACCTGTTCAAAAATACAGGTAATACAAAGAGTAAATTTCCAAACACCGGCTATAAGACATTGTTTGGTTAATAGAGAAAATATCTTGTTAATTCATTTTCTAAGCTGTACAGTTTGCCACAATATCACAGAGACCATAGAAGTGCAGACATGAGCCGAACAGACCAGAGGCAGGCAAAACATTGATCACACTGGAGAATGATGTTGGAATCATAACTACAGTCGAGAAATGAATGGACATTTTTTTAATATGGGTAAAGATACCCGGACAGGCACTTGCCACTTAGTCACAACCAGGGAAAGCGACAGTGACGTGCGGTTAGGGTAGGCAGGGTAGGCAGTGGGAAAATCTATGATAAAATAACTAATGAAAAATAAATAAAATATACTTTTTTATCAATATTCATTGTCAACTTCATTTTTTTCTGCATGATAAAATAGATGTCTGAACTAGTACTACTACTTCCCAAATTTGCAGTGATCTGGTACAAAATGCACAAGGAGGCGAGGGGAAAGGCAGCCTCACCATGTACCTTTCTCCCGCCCTTCAAATTCAAACTCAATGAAAGGAATTGACATGACTTGCGCTTTCGTGTTTCCACCTTATACTGCCAGCTAACGGATGAAGGCAGGTAGAGAGCTTTGCAAGAGGATAATCAGAGCTCGCCCCTGCCTATTGTCATGACTCTCTCTCCTTGGTGAGGCTCAAAGCTGCCAGATCAGCTCGGCACAGGGCTGACAGATAGCCAGACCCCTCTCCCACCAGAGAGGAAGGGGAGTTGGGTTGGTTTTATGACTAACGCTGGTCGTTAACTTTCTCTCTCTTGCCCTGCAGTACTGAACAAAGGAATGTGCTGTGGGTAGAGAGAGACTCTTGGCTAAGAACTCTAACATCAAAAGATTGGACATTGGAACATTTGTTTTGAAATAGAAACACTTGGAATTGTTGGTGGGGATCCAAACAGTAATCATGACATATCATTTATTATTTTGTGATGTCATTATATAACAAGATAACTGGGGCAAAAAAGTGGGGCAAAAAAGTATTTAGTCAGCCACCAATTGTGCAAGTTCTCCCACTTAAAAAGATGAGAGAGGCCTGTAATTTTCTTCATAGGTACACTTCAACTATGACAGACAAAATGAGAAGAAAAAAATCCAGAAAATCACATTGTAGGATTTTTAATGAATTTATTTGCAAATTATGGTGGAAAATAAGTATTTGGTCACCTACAAACAAGCTAGATTTCTGGCTCTCACAGACCTGTAACTTCTTCTTTAAGAGGCTCCTCTGTCCTCCACCCGTTACCTGTATTAATGGCACCTGTTTGAACTTGTTATCAGTATAAAAGACACCTGTCCACAACCTCAAACAGTCACACTCCAAACTCCACTATGGCCAAGACCAAAGAGCTGTCAAAGGACACCAGAAACAAAATTGTAGACCTGCACCAGGCTGGGAAGACTGAATCTGCAATAGGTAAGCAGCTTGGTTTGAAGAAATCAACTGTGGGAGCAATTATTAGGAAATGGAAGACATACAAGACCACTGATAATCTCCCTCGATCTGGGGCTCCACGCAAGATCTCACCCCGTGAGGTCAAAATGATCACAAGAACGGTGAGCAAAAATCCCAGAACCACACAGGGGGGGCTAGTGAATGACCTGCAGAGAGCTGGGACCAAAGTAACAAAGCATCAGTAACACACTACGCCGCCAGGGACTCAAATCCTGCAGTGCCAGACGTGTCCCCTGCTTAAGCCAGTACATGTCCAGGCCCATCTGAAGTTTGCTAGAGAGCATTTGGATGATCCAGAAGAAGATTAGGAGAATGTCATATGGTCAGATGAAACCAAAATATAACTTTTTTGGTAAAAACTCAACTCGTCGTGTTTGGAGGACAAAGAATGCTGAGTTGCATCCAAAGAACACTATACCTACTGTGAAGCATGGGGGGTGGAAACATCATGCTTTGGGGCTGTTTTTCTGCAAAGGGACCAGGACGAATGATCCGTGTAAAGGAAAGAATGAATGGGGCCATGTATCGTGAGATTTTGAGTGAAAACCTCCTTCCATCAGCAAGGGGATTAAAGATGAAACGTGGCTGGGTCTTTCAGCATGACAATGATCCCAAACACATCGCCCGGGCAACGAAGGAGTGGCTTCGTAAGAAGCATTTCAAGGTCCTGGAGTGGCCTAGCCAGTCTCCAGATCTCAACCCCTTAGAAAATCTTTGGAGGGAGTTGAAAGTCCGTGTTGCCCAGCAACAGCCCCAAAACATCACTGCTCTAGAGGAGATCTGCATGGAGGAATGGGCCAAAATACCAGCAACAGTGTGTGAAAACCTTGTGAAGACTTACAGAAAACGTTTGACCGACGTCATTGCCAACAAAGGGTATATAACAAAGTATTGAGATAAACTTTTGTTATTGACCAAATACTTATTTTCCACCATAATTTGCAAATAAATTCATAAAAAATCCTACAATGTGATTTTCTGGATTTTTTTTTACTCATTTTGTCTGTCATAGTTGACGTGTACCTATGATGAAAATTACAGGCCTCTCTCATCTTTTTAAGTGGGAGAACTTGTACAATTGGTGGCTGACTAAATACTTTTTTGCCCCACTGTATGTCCTAGTTATCAGGTTTGCATCTAAATGTTGTAAAAAAATAAATGATTAAGTATAAGAACACTTTTTAAGTATAAAATACTTTTGTGAAGATAGAAATGTTATTTTAGCCTTCTGAATGAGATATTAACTTTCATATAAACTTGAGCCCAGTCAGTAGCCACGCCCACGTGAGCACATACATTAGCACATACATTGTATCAACAGGACGGAACGCCCTCCAAGGCCAGAGTGCTTAAAAGGACTCACTGACAATTTAAATACAGACCAGAGAACATGAGGACGCGGTCCACACGTTGAAATGTTTAAAACTACAAGACCAGAAAATGGTAAGACCCTCTGAAACTCTCGATGAGTGAAGAAGGTGAAGACTAGACCAAACATTCACAGTCTGCAGCTGGTATGTGAAGTAGTCTAGGACAATTGACCAAAGATGGGATGGAGGAATAGATCCCTCTCACCACCGCGTGGTACACCTGAAGGATCCATTCTAAGACCACTCCAGAACAAAGAAGCATACAACTAAGGACATTGTGACCTATGGTGGACAACCAGAGACTTACATCAAACTACAGAGAGACGACAGAGAAAGACATCAACGTGTAAATATATGTTGCATTTCTAATCCGAATGAGCGGTTGTTAGGGTGCTAAATCTTCTGACTACGGTGAGCGTAGTTTCCAAATGTATGTACGAGAAGTTGACTCTGTCTCTCCCTCTCCTTACATACTCCCCCTTTCCATTGTGTTATTGACTGTGTTGTTGTTTTTTGTCGCACTGCTTCGCTTTATCTTGGCCAGGTCGCAGTTGTAAATGAGAGCTTGTTCTCAAACGGCCTACCTATAAAGAGGAAATCAAAAATAGGGACTGTTGTCATTGCATTATGTTAGTGATCAATAACCTATACCGTGTGTGTGTGTGTGTGTGTTTATGTATTTCTGTGTGATTATTTAGTTAGTTAGTAAATAAATAATTAAGCCAACTTGTGTATCGCTGATTCATCACTTAGGTTAGTGTTCGTGCAGATTTACGAAGTCAACAACGTTCAGAATGAGACTGTCACGCCCTGACCTTAGTTATCTATGTTTTCTTTATTATTTTGGTTAGGTCAGAGTGTGACGAGGGTGTATATGCTTGTTTTGTATTGTCTAGGGTTTTTTGTACGTCTAGGGGTGTTGGTAAGTCTAGGCATATGTATGTCTATGGTGGCCTGAATTGGTTCCCAATCAGAGACAGCTGTTTATCGTTGTCTCTGATTGGGGATCATATTTAGGTTCCCATTTTCTCTTTTGGTTTGGTGGTTTCTTATTCTATGTTTAGTTGCCTGTCTTCACTAGCCATATTAGCTTCACGGTTCGGTTTGTTATTTTGTTCGTTTTTCTCAGTGTTCATTCTTTAAATAAAGAAGAACGTACGCTTATCACGCTGCGCCTTGGTCTCATCCCGACGACGGCTGTGACAGAGACTGATGAGGTAATAATTAATAATTTACTGTTATTGATGTAAGAGCTATTTAGATACTCTGTAGAGTTTAAGTCGGGAGATAGTAACTCAGGAAACAACTTTTCCTGTGGTGCCCCTAATTCCTAATGAGGTAATTGTTACATGATTCATTTAATAGAGTAATAATTATAAGTGGTAGGTAATTATTCGATAAATAGCAGTCATCACATTGGATTTTCTAGAGAAACAGTGTGAAGACCAACAACTGAGTTTAGCAACCTACATCTAAAGAAGGTACAGAAAATGACACGATAATTTCAAACTGAGTTGTATCAACAGAAAGACTGGCTCTGTGGCTGCACTGCTAGCAGTCGACTCTACTGCTTCCCCTGCCTGCTGTTCTCCACCAGCGACAGTGTGTGGACAAGAGTCGGTTACTGCAACTTGAACAATTGGTCTATAGCGTTCAACAAGCGTGAGAAACCTGTGTCTCACATCAAAAGCCAGATAGCTCTTCAGACATTTGGCAGCTCACGGATAGATCTGGCATTCAATGAACAATGGAGATTGAATATCAGCATGCACAATGCAAAGGTAAAAGAGAACCGTGAGATTTTGAAAGCCCTAGCTAATTAAAGCTACGGCATGCTACCTAGGTAAACAGAAGTTGGCATTTTGCGGCAACGATGAGAGTGCCAGCACATCAACCAGGCCTAGGGGCAACTATGTGGAACTATTATATGCCTTTGCTGAAAAAAATGAACAGTTAGCAACCCATCTAGAGACCGCCACCGTGTTTCCTTTTTGCTCATGGCCTATGATGGAATTTTCAAGGAAACTGATGCGCTCTTCCGTGTTCTGCAGAACAAAGTGATGGATATGAGTGTCTGCCATCCCCAGATCAGCGACACAATGAAAGCACTGGAACGGCAGCAACAAGACTTTGATCGCTTCTATGAGTGATTTGAGCAGAAATGTAATGATCTGGGCCTGGCAGGAAGCGAAACTCGTAGTAAACAGCCGATCATAGTTAGGAGGGGGAAAATCTATAACAACACACTGGACAATATCAATGTTCAGATGAGAGCCAAGTTTGACCACTTTTGTGAACTTAATTTCCTTGGCTTAGTGGACTGCAAAAAAGGTGAAACAATGTCTCAAAAGTTCGACACCAGCAAACAAGGCCTGTCAAAATATGCCAAGTACTTCGATTTTGTTAGATTTAAGACTGATCTTGTCGAATTGTAGAGTTCACAAATGGTACATGACAAATCACCTGGACAGCTCCTCAGCTTTTTGTTCCAGCATGACCTGACACAGACTGTCCCGAGGCAACAAATTTACTGCAGCTGGTCCTCACTATACCAGCCATAATAGTATCTATTGAGAAGTAACTTTCTGCGCTGAAACAGATAAAGACATACAGTCGAAAACCGGACCGATCAAGGATGACTCTCATCCCTTGCCATCATCTCCATCACATTCAGACCAAGAGACTTTTAAAACTGAGGGCAAACAAGGAGGAGTTTTACAGTTCAGTTACTGATGTCTTTACCCAGAAGGATAGACAAATGGACTTTGTTAACAGGTAAACGTAAATGCAAGAGTTTATTTACAGTAGCGCCATCTACTATTATGACATTACATGTCTATTGTGTAAGTATATATGTCAATTAGTAGTGCTGACTACTAGGCACAGACAGCGCTGGAGGAGATGGCTGCTGTTTTACGGCAATTGTGCTACAGTGTGTGTGTTTTTTCGTGTTATTTGTAACTTATTTTGTACATAATGTTTCTGCAATCGTCTCTTATGACCGAAAATAGCTTCTAGATATCAGGACAGCGATTATTCACCACGTACTGGAAGATTTTTTCTTTAACGAGTCGGAGACGAAGGATTTACTCCATTTTTCTATAATAAAAGGAATATATACGCTCACCAAGCTGCACTTTGGTCTTTTTCCAGCATCGACCGTGACACAGGTGGCGGGTTTTGCACTTTTTCGGGCAGGATAGAACAGCCGTTGTAATGAGGTGCGTACTGGCAATCCACGGCAATTGAACTACCAGGACGTGTACTCCGAGCATGCGCTGACCAACTGACAAGTGTCTTCACTGACATTTTCAACCTGTCCCTGACTGAGTCTGTAAAACCTACATGTTTCAAGCAGACCACCATAGTCCCTGTGCCCAAGAACACCAAGGTAACCTGCCTAAATTACTACCGACCGTAGCACTCACGTCTGTAGCCATGAAGTGCTTTGAAAGGCTGGTCATGGCTCACATCAACACCATTATCCCAGAAACCCTAGAACCTTTCCAATTTACATACCGCCCCAACAGATCCACAGATGATTCAATCTCTATTGCACTCCACACTGCCCTTTCCCACCTGGACAAAAGGAACACCTATGTGAGAATGCTATTCATTGACTACAGCTCAGCTTTCAACACCATAGTGCCCTCAAAGCTCATCACTAAGCTAAGGACCCTGGGACTAAACATCTCCCTCTGCAACTGGATCCTGGACTTCCTGACGAGCCGCCCCCAGGTGGTAAGGGTAGGTAACAACACATACGCCATGCTGATCCTCAACACGGGGGCTCCTCAGGGATGCGTGCTTAGTCCCCTCCTGTACTCCCTGTTCACTCATGACTGCACGGCCAGGCATCACTCCAACAATATAATTAAGTTTGCTGAAGACACAACAGTGGTAGGCCTAATCACCAACAACAACGAGACAACATATAGGAAGGAGGTCAGAGACCTGGCCGTGTGATGCCAGGTCAACAACCTCTCCCTCAACGTGATCAAGATTAAGGAGATGATTGTGGACTACAGGAAAAGGAGGACTGAGCATGCCCTCATTCTCATCGAAGGGGCTGTAGTAGAGCAGGTTGAGAGCGTCAAGTTCCTTGGTGTCCACATCACCAACAAACTATCATGGTCCAAACACACCAAGACAGCCGTGAAGAGGGCACGACAAAGCCTATTCCCCCTCAGGAGACTGGAAAGATTTGGCATGGGTCTTCAGATTCTCAAATTCTACAGCTGCACCATCAAGAGCATCCTGACTGATTGCATCACTGCCTGGTATGGCACCTGCTCGGCCTCTGACCGCAAGGCACTACAGAGGGCAGTGCATACGCCCCAGTACATCACTGGGGCCAAGCTTCCTGCCATCCAGGACCTCTTTAACAGGCTGTGTCAGAGGAAGGCCCTAAAAATTGTCAAAGACTCCAGCAGCCCTAGTCATAGACTGTTATCTATGCTACCACACGGCAAGCGGTACCAGAGCGCCAAATCTAGATCCAAAAGACTTCTTAACAGCTTCTACCCCCAATTGACTCTGTACCGGTACACCCTGTACATAGCCTCGCTATTGTTATTTTACTGCTGTTCTAATTATTTGTTACTTTAATTTATCTATTTTTACTTAACACTTATTTTTTCTTAAAACTGCATTGTTGCTTAAGGGCTTGTAAGTAAGCATATCACTGTAAGGTCTACACCTGTTGTATTCGGGCACATGTGACAAATCAAATTTGATGTTGTGTGTGTAGCGCTGTTTACAAGTAGACCTACTCACTTGCATTTGGGTCGCTGTCTGTGGTGCTGAAAGTCGCCTGTTCGTGCAGGGCAGTTGAGTGGGGCACAAGCAATTACGGCCTGTGAATGCGAGTCTAATGGTTGCGCCGCCTACCTGCTGCTGTTTGATGGTTATCTTTGTGATCGTGTCATACCGATAAACACCGTAGCAAAAATCAGCTTTATGAGCCTCAATAGAATGTGCCTACCCGGCCTCAGACCTCACGTCACTGGATGGCAAGGTGTATAAGATCAAGAGGGCTTTCATACATTGAATTATATATGACTGTGCATTGCTTTGTAAAATGAATACATGTATTCAGTAAAATGACATGCATTTAAACCCATTGTTATTCATATCACTGCATTCATTGAATATATAAGCATTATATAACACAGTTTATACATGACAGTACAACTTGGTACCAAAACCTATTCTAGTGTTCTAGAAAGTATCAAACTTTGTGCTATACCATATTGTGCAACAAAGTTATTCAATGAGCTTGGGTAATAGCACTGCCCAAGTCTAAGACATCTTTTCTGGATCAATTCAAGCCACACGTTGACATTACTGGATAGAGTTATTGAATTTGAATCAGTGCCAAAGAGATTAGTTCATATCTCTATTTCTGTAGTTAATATTAGTCACAGGGAATGATTAGACATGCTCTATTACTAAGATAGACTATTTATAAAAATGTTAACGAGAAGGAATATGAAAAGAGAGACAGTAAGAATGCTGTTTTGAAACAAGTTGATACAAAAAGTTTTAAAAAAAATCAATGCTATATACAGACACGATTGTGTGTTTCTTAATGTCTGCATATAAAATGTTATATAAAATCATAATGTACACTTGCGTTATCCCCTTCAGTTAGACACAAGTCAGATGATAGAGAACGCTATTGATACCCAATTGTTTGCTCCTATTGAGTAAACAGAATAGGCTCCTCGGACCCAGTGCCTGGCCATAGACCGAGTCCAAAGCAGCAGTTCAAATGCAGAAGTATGCATGCCTAGCCTACCCACTGTATCCTGTAGCTCTGAATAAACTTAATCAACAATAGATGTAAAACATAGATAAATAAAACATGCAAAATAAAACAAAATCATTCCCCTATTCCCTTACTCCCTTTCACCCAAGCTCCACCCATAAATTCACTTCACAAATTCACAATGTGCAATATACCGAACATTGCAGATAGAAATGTGATGAATATAGCTGACATGATTCCTTAATCGGAACGTCAGTGAGGCATTCCTGCTGTTCTACGTAACTAGTTGTTCAGATAGAAATATGTTACCTCCACAATGTTTCGCCCTACTGAACACAGCTCAGGACTCTCAGTCTCAAAGTAGAAATGCTGATGAAAAATCAGCTTTGCCTATTAGATCATAATAAATCATGTATAATATGACATGTACAGTATGGCTGGGAATTGCCAGGGATCTCACGAATATTATCATGATACTTAGGTGACAATACTGATTCTCACAATTCTATATGTATTGCGATTCGATACTGCGATTTTATTGCAATTTGATGTTCCAAAGATATTGCTCTCTATATGTCTGCTGAGGAGAGACGAGAGAGCAGGAGACAATGAGTTTTGATCAGTCATGGAAATAAAAGCATTGAAAACATGATGGCTCACTATTTAAAAAGAAGATGGAGAGCAACAAAATACCAGCGTTTTGGCGCAGGCATAGCTGACTAGTGCTAGCTAACACTACCTAGCAAAAACAACAAAAAGTATCACTATAATATTGTCCAAAAGAATATTGCAATATGTAACTGTATTGATTTTTCCCCAATCACTTGTCCTACTCTGAGACGCTTTGTAAATAAGGTCCCTGGATCCTATATCACCCTTCCCCTCACAGTGGGGTGTTGGTGTATTTGGCAGCGCAGGGCTCCATGGGCACCTTGGTGGCTCCTCCGAACACCTCTACTTCCCGGTTGGTCCAGGGGGCCACGTTACCCTTTGGCTGGGGGCTGTGCTGGCTGCAGTGGGCCAGGCTGGACACCTCGCTGGGGGTCAGGACCTGCTCCCATACGTTCCACTGGGATAGCTCCCCCACCATGGCCTGGGACGAGTCAAAACGCCCGCCCAGAGTGTCCTACAGGCAGAAGGAGGTGGAGGAGTGAAAGGGGTGAAAAGAGGAAGGGATGTGTCAGAGTTTGGTCTAGTGGTAACTCCGGACTTGGCATTGCCCTGAGAGACTGGGGTTTGATGCTCGAGTCCCCCACTTCAACTTTGCATGTTCCTCTCACCTGCCCCCTCTCATTTCATTCCTGTGTCTATATCTCAATGAACAATAAAATATGCTCTCCTTTAAAAACAACAACCCCCTATAGGTCTATGCCGTTGCGGTCTCTTCAACCAGCCACTCCTGACCTCACCAAAATACCAACCCCTCCAGGTCTTACCTGTTCCTGCCCCAGGATGAGGACTCCCCCAGGCCTGATGTGGTGCCAGGCTGCCAGGCCCTGCCCCTCTCCTCTCAGCTTGCCCCCCTGGTAGGCCTGCCACGCCCCACCTCTCTGGCTCCAGCTTACACAGATGTGGTGCCAGCTGCCCCGAGACAGGTTCAGAGGTAACTGCGCCACCTAGGGGTGGGAGGACAACAGTTCGGGTTAGTGTGAGTGTTAGTGCTATAGTGCAGGTAATGCAGTGATACTGCAGACTATATTAGACTGCAAATTGAGTATTTAAGATGGCAACAGCAACAAATCAATGGACAATCAATCATACGACGAAGTGGTTCTCAGTACTGACCCTAACCATGTGTTGTACAGAATATTCTAGACTAAAACTCAATATTATATTAAATAAAATATTGTGCTTTTTAAGTGTTGATATCTTGCTGCTTAACACACTGTATGGAGACATTAAACAAATTTCCCCCTGGAATATATTAATCCAGCTCTTTTATTACAGTAACATTTGGGGACTGCAGCATTACTTTTTCAAAGGCACAGACTGCACTTCCTCAAGGGCACAGCTAGCTAGGTAGCTCTCTATGCCTTCCAGGCAATGTATTACCATGATGGCATCATGCTGATCTACACTACACCCCCAGCTCTAGCCTAAACGGTGCTTTGTCTTTGTCCCAAATGGCATCCTATTCCCTATGTAGCACACTACATTTGACCAGGGCTCTGGTCAAAAGTAGTGCAGTACATAGGGCATAGGGGTGCCATTTTGGTCACAGACATCATTCTACAGTAAACTCTCAGGTACTGTTATAGCTCCATCTTAAATTGTGCTGTGTCTAACTCAGTGTGCCATAAAATACTTCTGCTCTGTTTCCTCCATTACCTTGTCGTTAATGAGCAGCTCCACAGGGGTATGCATGCCCTGCAGCAGAACTAGCTCGTTTGGCTGTTCCGCTACAGCATAGGAGAAAGGGGTGCCGATACCCCCCTCTGTGGGTCTCAGCCAGAGGCACACGGTGAAGGCACGCAGCTCAGGGATGGGGTGGTGCACCACTGCGTACATATAGTTGGTACGCGCTGGGAAGGACAGCTTGTAGCCCTCTGGATAGGTGTACTCGGAGAGTCCTGGGGTAAGGAGGTATGGGTGGAGAAATAGAGAGGGAGGGAAAGAGTGTTTGAGTAATGAGGTAATTTTGGTAGGGGGGGGGGGGGGTGTTGACTAGACTTGCCTTATTAGGACTTTGTAGTGTATTTGGGGGTTTATACAATGGCTACATCACACATTTGACTTATTTCCTGCCCCCAGGATATCTCATATCTCATCTCTTTTCTATGATATATCCACTTGAATTTTCTTTCTTGTTATGTACTTTTTTCTTATTCTGTATCATAATGTGTTGATGTCGTTTTCATAGATTGATAATAAATTACCTTTCTGGTACATCAGTTATGGTTTCATGTCCCCGACTCTTAACCTCTCCCACCATATAAATGAATATCATTCAGGTGTGACTATCACTCATGACCATTGATCTTCTCTTACACCCAGCCCTCTGCCCCTCCTCTCACCCTCCTCCAGGCCAGCGATGCGGTGGTGTAGGGAGTTCATCCCCTGGTCGATCTCCTGCCTGTGTCTTTGGGATTCCTTTCGCAGGGCCTTCCTCTCCTTCTCCAGGAGTTCCAGCTTCCTCTCAAGCTCTCCTTCCAGATCCTCCAACCGTGGCCACTGCTTTGGTCCATCCCCTGCCTGCCCCCCTGGCCCTGCCTCACCCCAACCATCAGGGGCCTCAGAGAGCCCACCACCACCACCTCTTGAAGTCATCGCAGTTGCTGCGTCTGTGTGGTTGTGAGGGAACGCCAGCGGTCCGATATCTGACTTCATGGGAAGGAGTGTGGGAGGGAGGGAAGAGCAGACAATGAAATAAAAAGACAAATGAAGCCACCAGTGTTGTAGTACAGTCCGGTCTCGAGACCACATTTTGAGTGTCTCTGTCTTGTCTCGGTGAGGACAGTGAGGACTCGTAATTTCTTCCCGAGACCAGCGGAGTAAAAAACTCAGAATTATAAGCTTCCATTCAATAAGCACATAAAACCGCTTAGCCATATACACTCCTGTCTTGAAACATTAATACCTGAACGGTCTTTATGTCTATTATAGGCATGTTTGGGCAGTGGCGAACCTATTGGACCTAGGCCTTCAGTGTGTGACAGGTTTATGATTCTGAAAGGACAGCAATGGAAATACCAGCGCACTCATGTACGAGAGCGCACTTTTTGTAAAACAGAAAGGGCCAGTGGTGAGGTGGAAACTATATATCAAGGCACATGGCGAGACCCAAATGCAGACACAGGGGGCAGATGGTTGGAGTCTTACAATGTTTATTATTCCAAAGGGGTAGGCAAGAGAATGGTTGTGGACAGGCAAAAAGGTCAAAACCAGGTCAGAGTCCAGGAGGTACAGAGTGGCAGACAGGCTTGTGGTCAAGGCAGGCAGAATGGTCAGGCAGGCAGGTACAAAGTCCAGAAACAGGCAAGGGTCAAAACCAGGATGACTAGAAAAAGGGGAATGCAAAAAGCAGGGGAACAGGAAAACCGCTGGTTGACTTGGAAACCTACAAGACAAACTGGCACAGAGAGACAGGAAACACAGGGATAAATACACTGGGGGAAATAAGCGACACCTGGAGGGGGTGGAGACAATCACAAGGACAGGTGGAACAGATCAGGGTGTGACACTATATGCAGGTATACACCGTTTACCCACTTTGTTTTCAGTGGGTATTGCATATACATTTTTATTAATTTCAACTATATATCTGACATGGTACGGGTGTCTTTTTTTAATCCCATAACCATGTGTGTGGTTTTTTGTTTCAAAGTAGATTTGTTTAAGTACCAAGAATCACTCTGTGTGACCCTGACTTAGCCCACTGCAGTAAAAGGTTAACTTCTTGTTGAAAGTTATTCTTGAAAAGGGAGACGCTAACAAATTTGCAACATCCTCTTCGATAACACCTGCTGCAGCTGCCGCAGATTAGTCTACAACAAAGGATAGCTAGCTAGACCATGTGAAAACTACTGCTTGCTATTGCGCAGTGACCCGTTGGCCTTTGAGAAGAGAATGCTTTTTTGTTAAAATGATCCCACCGATTACAAGTCAAAATGTGATTGATTGATTCCACTGTCACTCCAAAATGTTTCCCTAATACAGTTGAATGGCAGATGCCTTCTATCTAGCTTCTTGTAAGTCGCTCTGGATAAGAGCGTCTGCTAAATGACTTAAATGTAAATGTAATGTAATGCCTAGCCAATGGCTGACTTAGCTAGCCCCAGAGATGATCAAAGAAAAATCCTGATTGGATATGTGTTAACCCTTTCCTTTCCAACAAAAACTGAAGCGATTAAATCAGAACATAATTAAAAAGAATAATATAATAAGAATTATTGCTGTTATTAGTATTTTATAAATTCTTTGCCCATCTCTGAAGGCGTAGAAGGCCCTCATTGTTCCCCACTGTGTTTGGGTTAGTAATAATTTGTAGAGTGGCTCTATTTGCCCTCCGCATGCATTTTTTTCACCATTCTAAATGTCTAAGAAATTTGATTTGACTAAATTACAATCATGGTCTTGAATTGGACTCAAATTTTTCTGGTCTCGGTCTTGACTTGGTCTCGGACCCCTTGTCCTCCTCCCGGTCTCAGTCTTGACTCGGTCTCACCCCCCCTCCGATCTTGGTTTTGACTCTGACTCGATATGCTCCGGTCTTGGTCTTGAATCGGTCTCGCTTTAGGTGGTCTCGAACGCAACACTGGAAGCCAGTTCGATTTTCAGAGCTGCACTCACACTTTTTAATGTGCTGTGATTAATGTGGGCCTTTTGTGTTAGATATGCACTCTAATCTCTGGATTTGTTATTCGTTTTTATTATGGACAATCAATTATGTGCAGAGAAATGCAGAAATAGTGCCAGGAAAACAAGTAATTGAAGGTCCTCTCAGTCATTAGTCAGCCAAGGAAAAACACTACAACTTCAGCAAAGCAAAGTGCAGTCAAATAGACACACAGACAACGCAACATATTATTTACAGTGAGGCACATGCTGTAAGTTACATATAGAGCAGTGGTTCTCAACATGAGGTACTAGTACCCTTGGGGGTACCTCACCTTTCCACATGGGGTACATTTGTTAAGACTATAGGCCTAATGATCAATTGCACCGTGACTGGGGGTTCAGTGACCAAAGACGGTAGGACCACAGATACAGAGGTACACCACTGATATAGTATAATAGTAGTGTGCTAGGCAGAGGCTGAAAAAATAATATGATGGTCTCTGCTCTCAACAAATATAGGTAACTGGTCGGATGAATAATTGATTATATTTTCTCCAGAAGAAATGGGGTTGTACATCACATGTTGCTTGGCAGGCAGCTATAAAGCCG
Source organism: Salvelinus fontinalis (assembly GCF_029448725.1). Lineage (NCBI taxonomy): Eukaryota > Metazoa > Chordata > Actinopteri > Salmoniformes > Salmonidae > Salvelinus > Salvelinus fontinalis. The sequence goes on from NC_074698.1 coordinate 2,425,920, forward strand.
CTTTGTGTTACTCTACTCTCCCCTCCCTCCTCCATCCCCCCTCTTCTCCTCCCCTGGGTTGGTTATGTTGGGAAGCAGAGGTGCCTGGAATAACAAATGCTCATGTATCTGTAGACTAGGCCTCATCAATGATCCTACAACATTCTAGTTTTGGGGTTTCCATTCATCAAATTGGCTACATTTAACTTGAGTTGTGAAGCAGTGTTGAGAAGACATTGTAACGATGCAATAGCAACAAGTGATACCAAAATATGTAAATAGATTTTGGTGAAGTGACTGATTGCTTCCTCAATATTGAGTTGAACTCTAATAAGCTATAGCCAAGTCGAAAATAATGCATCTAATCAATTTTAATATAATGCAGCTAATCAATTTTCAGCGACAATAAGTCAAAGATGTTGATATACAGGTAACTGTCAAAATAAAGGAAACACTTGAGTAAACGAGGGATATAAAGTACATTGAATGCAGATGCTTCCACAGGTGTGGTTCCTGAGCTAATTAAGCAATTAACATCCCATGCTTAGGGTCATGTATAAAAATTCCCAGTTGCCCCTTATTATCCCAGATAGCAATTACCTTTATTTTAACCATGGCTACAAAAATAGATCTCAGTGACTTTAAAAGATGGGGTCTCAAAGGAGCATAGGAAGTTTAAAGTGTGTGTGTGTGTGTGTGTGTGTGTGTGTGTGTGTGTGTGTGTGTGTGTGTGTGTGTGTGTGTGTGTGTGTGTGTGTGTGTGTGTGTGTGCGTGCGTGCGTGCGTGCGTGCGTGCGACCAGATCTCAACCCATTGGACCACTTATGGGAGATTCTGGAGCAACACCTGTGACAGTGTTTTCCATCAACAAAACACCAAATGATAGAATTTCTTGTGGAAGAATGGTGTCGCATCCGTCCAATAGAGTTCCAGGCACTTGTAGAATCTATGCCAAGCCTTGCTGTTCTGGCGGCTTGTGGTGGCTTTATGTGGTTTCCTTTATTTTGGCAGTTACCTGTTGGTGGTCATCTCACCTAATCTAATACTGTCCATGATTTCTATCAACTGGAAATGGTCTCAATTAAACAGTAAAACCACGCAGCCACACCCACACCGACATACTGCCGTCAGAGACGTGAGTAGAAATTCAGATTGAGTGAGTGCTATCGAGGTCTGCCAAGCAGGTCAACTGACACACAAAAGAGGGGCAGAATTAGCCTACTCACTGCTCTATTTAACGATACAATAACAGTTCGTTTAAAATGAAGATATGTGATAGTGGATTTCAACACCAACAGACATGACACACACACGTTTCTCCCATTCCCCTTACCTCCAGTTTCTCTATGCGGTCTTTCATCTGAACGATAGCTTGTTCCAGCTCGTCCACAGCCTGAGCGGTGAGCAGCTGTGCCACAGTCGACGACGGCGCACTGTCCCGGACCACGAGCCGGCCCTCATCTACCCTCTTACCTCCCCAGAGCCCTGCGCCTCTACGCCCCTCTAATCCACTCTCACACTCCGAAAGTTTGCCTGACAGATCCCTAATGGTCCGCTGGTCGGTAATAATCTGGTCCTTCTGCTGGAGCACTGTCTGTTGTAGTTCCTCTGCCGTGGTGCGGAGGTATCCCCAGTCCTCGCCAGCGTACAGCGACGGATCGTCCGCTTGTTGCTGAACGTTTTTGGGGTTGCATTCTCCGGCGGGGACTGGGGTGCAGATAAATCGGCTAACCTGTCTAGTTCCACCAACGGCATCTGAGCCGCTGGCGAGGTGGAAGAAGGTGGGCGCTTCTCCGTCCGGTCTTTCAGAACCATGGATAGCGCCCAGGGGACCCGCTCGCGCCACGGAGCCCCCGGGGAAAGTCTGCTGCACTCCAGCGTATGGAGACTGCGACTGGTTGTCTGCCACGGGCTGCTGGGTAGATTCGGCAGCGGAGCCGGTATGGACCGCGGCGATGATGCAGATGACTGCTCCAACGAAGGCCACCATCCCGGCGGCCAAGATGATAACGATGAACTTCAGGTTGGCGGCGTAAGAAATCAATAATTATGATAAAATAACTTGTCTATCTAGTTCAACAACACTGAAATAGGGCAGTCTGAGTAAAACATTTTTGGCAGATCAAAAGATCCATGAACATGTCATGAAAGACGCATTTTATGGCTTTGCTAGGCTTTTAGTCAATACATATAAGATATGTCCCACTTAATTTAATAATTAGGCTATAATGAATGCAGATACATGCTCCAACCGTTTCTATCTCATCCCTCTGTCTCTTGGCTTCAGTGTTGTAAGGCTTCTCTATCTCGTTATCACCAGGACAACCAGAGAGAGCGCGAGAGAGAGAGAGAGAGAGAGAGAGAGCGCGAAACAGTATGCAAGTCAATATCAAGAGGCGGGAACGGGATATGGGGCGAAAGATATGAGACGGTGTCTCGCATCACACCACATTTAGATCGAGGTGCTTTTCATATGCTGTGGTCGCTTGATGTTATGTATTTATGTCGATGAATGCATAACCTAATTAACAAAACAGGCCCTCTCGTGGAACTGTAGTAGCCTAGGGTATCATAAAGCTCGTACAGCGGGTTCTCATCAGGAACGATGCGCGGGCACATAGCACACATTCTAGCGCGCGCTCCCATTAGTCAAATCCAAGGTTCCCGCGAGACAGGAATACTGATGGTGGAAGTGTTGTAAGCAGTGGCGGTTCTAGCTTGTATGGCTCCCTGGACTATTGCACTTCAAAACAAGATACACACAAAATAAATTGCACAACTAATTGCATTAGTACTGTACAAAGTTAGAGATGCGCTATTTGATAGATTGCCCCGCTCCCCCTACCTTGGGGCTTCCAGTGGGGGGACCTGAGGTCAACCTACCCCCGCCCCCTCATCACCTCGTACTTCTGAGTGGGAGACGTTCCCAGGCAGTAGCCTGCCTAGCTCACAAACTAGAATCAGGGCGCCCACTCCGACAAGGTTAATTGACCCACAGTCCCACACGGTGGCATGATATCATTGACCTGACGTGCAAATGAGCGATAGAAAACAGATCGCACAAATGTCACCATTCTGAATATTTTAAAATCTTTTTTTTTAGAATTAATTTATTAATTATTTTGTTAATTTTTTGTGCGGCGCCCCATGCCGCCCCGGCAAAATACGATTAGCGTACCCGGATAACCATGAGATCATTCCTAGCACGACCGGATCAGCAAAGGTAATCTCATTTTAACACAGCACATACGTGCAGAGTGGTGTGTGTGTGCGCACTCTCTCTCGCTGGCTGCTCACACATAAACGACTGCAAAAGGAGATTGTGGTGAAAGAAGAGTAGACAGCCTAGGTATGTTTATGGAAAGCTTTTCCTCTGCGAGGCAAGGGATTAGGTTCTATGCTCTAACATATGTTTCAAAGAGAAGAAAAATGCCTAGACTCGAAGTGTGCCAACACTAGGCTCTGGGTTCGCTTAATAGAAGAATAGTAAAACAGGCTGGTGTTGGCACTCTCTCAGAGACCGAGGTTGAAAGGGAATTCATAATAAAAAGACACAGAAAGGGAGATAAATTCAATGGATGACAACACAACAGTAACGGGGCATGTATCTGTTTTCCAATTAATAATTTCCATTAATAGATCTCAAATATGAAGTAATTTAGGTTACAGTTTTATCCATAAAACAACTACATAGCTTGCCTGAATCCAGTCCAGGAGAGTTCATAGGGTTCACTGGATCACCACAGGTTATACATGTAATGACAATATAGGACTACAGCTGTGGCATCACATTGCAGTACTTAATTAAACCACATCACCATTTAGATTTGAATAAATCTGCATGCAATCCCTTACTGAAAGAAACACCTGTTTTCACATGTAAAGTCATGTGAAAATTTGTTTTTGGAACACTTCACGTGACAACAAAAATGTGTTGTAATGATAACACTGTATGTGAAAAGCACTGTGTGTTTCAACTTACATTTAGTCAGTGTTGTAAAGTACTTAAGTAAAAAATACTTTAAAGTACTACTTAAGTCGTTTTTTGGGGTATCTGTACTTTACTATTAATATTTTTGACGACTTTTACTTCACTTACATTCCTAAAGAAAATAATCAACTTTTTATTACGTACATTTTCCCTGACACCCAAAAGTACTCGTTACATTTTGAATGCTTAGCAGGACAGGAAAATTGTATAATTCACACACTTTTCAAGAGAACATCCCTGGTCATCCCTACTGCCTCTAATCTGGCGGACTCACTAAACACATGCTTAGTTTGTAAATTATGTCTGAGAGTTGGAGCGTGCCCCTGGCTATCTGTAAATAAATAAAAAACTAGAAAATGTGGCCGTATGGTTTGCTTAATATAAAGAATTTGAAATGATTTATAGTTGTACTTTTACTTGTGATACTTAAGTATATTTACAACCAAATACTTTTAGACTTTTACTCAAGTAGTGTTTTACTGGGTGACTTTCACTTTTACTTGAGTAATTTTATATGAAGGTATCTTTACTTTTACTCAAATATGACAAATCGGGGACTTTTTCTACCACTGCTTATAAAACACACAACTACATTGTGTATGTTTATTTGTGCAATAATTATTACTCAATATGTCCTCACCAGGGTTTTGAACTCGCCATTCCGAACTTCCTGCTATGCCACCATGTCTCTGTCAATGACTGATTTCACCTGTATTCCTATACTTTGGACTTCAAAGTAAATCTCAGCTTTGTTAAAAATACGCTCAAGTAAAATTCAGGAGTGTCATCGAAATAGATGAATATGCCCTACCAACATTTGACAGTAAACCCAGAAAAACCTAAAATTGCTAAAATAGGTACATTAAATCAATGATGAGAGAATAGTCAGATTAACTGATGACTAAAATAGGAGTGCAGATGGCACTATTTTGCAAAGTGCAGAGCAGTATTATAGGTAATGTGTAGGGAACGGGGCACCTGTCTCACACCCGGGAAGCATCCTGGTTCTAAAACTAATGCAATCACTTGGTACAAACTCCTTCCACCGGGGCAACCCGTGCCAGATAATCGAATCCCCTCAATACACATAAAGTGTTCCAAAAACCCATGCTTGCACATGATTTCACATGTGAAATTTCACTTGCACGTGATTTTCCTAGCGGTTAGAGCGTTGGGCTGGTAACTGAAAGGTCGCTGGTTTGAATACCCAAATGGACAAGGTGAAAAATCTGTTGATGTGTCCTTGAGCAAGGCACTTGTCACGTCCTGACCATAGTTCTTATGTGTGTTGCTTGTTTTAGTGTTGGTCAGGACGTGAGCTGGGTGGGCATTCTATGTTGTGTGTCTAGTTTGTCTGTTTCTGTGTTCAGCCTAATATGGTTCTCAATCAGAGGCAGCTGTCAATCGTTGTCCCTGATTGAGAATCATATATAGGTGGCTTGTTTTGTGTTGGGATTTTGTGGGTGGTTGTTTCCCGTGTCTGTGTTGGTGCCACACAGGACTGTTTCGGATAGTACGTTTGTTGTTTGTATTTTGTCTAGTTTTCATGTTCATTAAATCACGGAAACTTACCACGCTGCACATTCTCGCCTCTCCTCGTCTGAGGAGGAGGACGACTTAGACTGCCGTTACAGAACCACCCACCTAACCCGGACCAAGCAGCGTAGCAACGGGCAGCAGCGACAGCAGCAGCGGCCAGCTACACAGGACTCCTGGACATGGAAGGAAATTTTGGAGGGAAAAGGACACTGGGCTCACATTGGAGAATATCGCCGCTCTCGGGAAGAGATGGAGGCAGCTAAAGCCCAGGAGCGGTGGTATGAGGAGGCAGCACGGAAGCGTGGCTGGAAGCCCGTGAAGAAACCCCAAAAATGTATTGGGGGGGGGGGGGGGGGGGGGCTAAAAGGTAGTGTGGCGAAGGTAGGTAGGAAACCTGCGCTCACTTCCCATGCTTACCGTGGAGAGCGGGAGTACGGGCAGACACTGTGTTATGCGGAAGAGCGCACGGTGTCTCCTGTATGTGTGTATAGCCCGGTGCGGTACATTCCAGCTCCACGTATCGGCCGGGCTAGAGTGAGCATTGAGCCAGGTGCCATGAAGCCGGCTCAACGTATCTGGCCTCCAGTACGTCTCCTCGGGCCGGTGTACATGGCACCAGCCTTACGCATGGTGTCCCCGGTTCGCCAACATAGCCCAGTGCGGGTTATTCCACCTCCCCGCACTGGGTGGGCTACGGGGAGTATTCAACCAGGTAAGGTTGGGCAGGCTCGGTGCTCAAGGGAGCCAGTACGCCTACACGGCCCGGTATATCCGGCACCACCTTCCCGCCCCAGCCCAGTACCACCAGTGCCTACACCACGCACCAGGCTTCCAGTGCGTCTCCAGAGCCCTGTTCCTCCTCCACGCACTCTCCCTGTGGTGCGTGTCTCCAGCCCAGTGCCTACAGTTCCGGCACCACGCACCAAGCCTCCTGTGCGTCTCCAGAGCCCTGTACGCACTGTTCCTTCTCCCTGCACTCGCCCTGAGGTGCGTGCCCTCAGCCCGGTACCACCAGTGCCGGTACCACGCACCAGGCCTATAGTGCGCTTTGAGATTCCAGTGTGCCCTGTTCCTGCTCCCCGCACTAGCCTTGAGGTGCGTGTCTCCAGTCCGGTACCACCAGTTCCGGCACCACGCACCAGGCCTACTGTGCACCTCAGCAGGTCAGAGTCGGCCGTCTGCCCAACGCCGCCTGCACTGCTCGTCTGCCTAGCGCCGTCTGAGCTGACTGCCTGCCCAGCGCCGTCTGAGCCATCCGTCTGCCCAGCGCCGTCTGAGGCATCCGTCTGCCCAGCGCCGTCTGAGCCATCCGTCTGCCCAGCGCCGTCTGAGGCATCCGTCTGCCCAGCGCCGTCTGAGCCATCCGTCTGCCCAGCGCCGTCTGAGCCATCCGTCTGCCCAGCGCCATCTGAGCCGCCCGTCTGTCTCGAGCCGTCAGAGCCGCCCGTCTGTCCCGAGCCGTCAGAGCCGCCCGTCTGTCCCGGGCCATTAGAGCCCTTCGTCAGTCAGGAGCCGCTAGAGCCGTCAGTCAGTCAGGAGCCGCTAGAGCCGTCCGTCAGTCAGGAGCCGCTAGAGCCGTCCGTCAGTCAGGAGCCACCAGAGCCGTTCGTCAGTCAGGAGCCGCCAGAGCCGCCAGCCAGTCAGGAGCTGCCAGAGCCGCCAGCCAGTCAGGAGCTGCCAGAGCCGCCAGCCAGTCAGAAGCTGCCAGAGCCGCCAGCCAGTCAGGAGCTGCCAGAGCCGCCAGCCAGTCATGAGCTACCTTCTAGTCATGAGCTGCCCGCCAGTCATGAGCTGCCCGCCAGTCATGAGCTGCCCTCCAGTCATGAGCTTCCCTCCAGTCATGAGCTGCCCTCCAGTCATGAGCTGCCTTCCAGTCATGAGCTGCCTTCCAGTCATGAGCTGCCTTCCAGTCATGAGCTGCCCTTCAGTCATGAGCTGCCCTCCAGTCATGAGCTGCCCTCCAGTCATGAGCTGCCCTCCAGTCATGAGCTGCCTTCCAGTCATGAGCTGCCCGCCAGTCATGAGCTGCCCGCCAGTCATGAGCTGCCCGCCAGTCATGAGCTGCCCTCCAGTCATGAGCTGCCCTCCAGTCATGAGCTGCCTTCCAGTCAGGAGCTGCCTTCCAGTCATGAGCTGCCTTCCAGTCATGAGCTGCCCTTCAGTCATGAGCTGCCCTCCAGTCATGAGCTGCCCGCCAGTCATGAGCTGCCCGCCAGTCATGAGCTGCGCTCCAGTCATGAGCTGCCCTCCAGTCATGAGCTGCCTTCCAGTCATGAGCTGCCTTCCAGTCATGAGCTGCCCTTCAGTCATGAGCTGCCCTCCAGTCATGAGCTGCCCTCCAGTCATGAGCTGCCCCTCAGCCCGGAGCTGCCCTTCAGTCCAGAGCTGCATCTCTGTCCGGAGCTGCCCTTCAGTCCGGAGCTGCCCTTCTGTCCTGAGCTACCTCTCTGTCCTGAGCTACCTCTCTGTCTTGAGCTACCTCTCTGTCCTGAGCTACCTCTCTGTCCTGAGCTGTCTCCTCAATCTAGGGGGGACCTTTGTGAAGGTTCCTAGACCAGGGTCGGGGGCGAGGGTCGCCACTCAAAGGACGCTAAGGAGGGGGACAAAGACAATGGTGGAGCGGTGTCCTCGTCCTGCGCCGGAGCCGCCACCGCGGACAGATGCCCACCCAGACCCTCCCCTTGAGATTTAGGGGTGCGTTCGGAGTCCGCACCTCAGGAGGGGGGTACTGTCACGTCCTGACCATAGTTCTTATGTGTGTTGCTTGTTTTAGTGTTGGTCAGGACGTGAGCTGGGTGGGCATTCTATGTTGTGTGTCTAGTTTGTCTGTTTCTGTGTTCAGCCTAATATGGTTCTCAATTAGTCGCAGCTGTCAATCGTTGTCCCTGATTGAGAATCATATATAGGTGGCTTGTTTTGTGTTGGGATTTTGTGGGTGGTTGTTTCCCGTGTCTGTGTTGGTGCCACACGGGACTGTTTCGGTTAGTACGTTTGTTGTTTGTATTTTGTCTAGTTTTCATGTTCATTAAATCATGGAAACTTACCACGCTGCACATTGGTCCTCCGATCCTTCTCGCCTCTCCTCGTCTGAGGAGGAGGACGACTTAGACTGCCGTTACAGCACTCCATCCTAATTTGCTCCAGGGTTGCTATACAACTATGACTGACCTTGTAAAACAACACATTTCACTGCTTCTATCTGGTGTGAAAATATAACACTTATTTATTTATTTTTACATTTTAAATTTCACATATAAAGTATTCCAAAAACACATTTCACCTGATTTCACATGTAAAATGGCACACGTGAAAGGTTTCAAAAACACATTTTCACGTGAAATTTTCCAAAAACATATGATTTCAGTTTAATGGTATCACGTGTTGAAGTGTTGCATCCCCAAGTTGTCACATTTCTTTAACATGAGATCATGTGCTCACATGTTGTCTTGTGTAGTTTCATGTTATCACACGAGATCACGTGTTTACATGTGTTTTTTCCATAAGGGAGTTCATGCATAATAATTGTATGTATTGCTGCTGCATAGGCCTATATCTGTAGGCAGCCTTTAGGGTTCCATTCAAACTGTAAAGCGTTTTAGTGTAGGGTATGCTACAACGCTGCTGCTGAATGTGAGAGTCAATGATGTATCTCTATGGAGAGTGCAGCTGTTTAAAATTCCAGTCATGTCTCCGGTGGTTTTATGGTGCCACCTAGTGTACAAATAGCCATTAGACAGACAGACCATGATTACTGCTCCACTAGTTTCATGAGAGCTCAAGGGCCTTCTCTATCTCGCCTGGCTCTCTCACTTTCTCTTTCTCCCCCGTTTTCCGTTCTCTCTTTGTCTCAGATCTCTTTCTCAGCTCTCTCCCTCTCTTTCTTGTTCTCTTTCCCTTCTGTTGTTTCTTTCACTCTCTCCATCTCTCTTTCTCTCATAAATCAATCAAATGTATTAATATAGCTCTTCTTACATCAGCTGATATCTCAAAGTGCTGTACAGAAACCCAGCCTAAAACCCCAAACAGCAAGCAATGCAGGTGTGAAGCACGATGGCTAGGAAAAACTCCCTAGAAAGGCCAAAACCTAGGAAGAAACCTAGAGAGGAACCAGGCTATGAGGGGTGGCCAGTCCTCTTCTGGCTGTGCCGGGTGGAGATTATAACAGAACATGGCCAAGATGTTCAAATGTTCATAAATGACCAGCATGGTCAAATAATAATCACAGTAGTTGTCGAGGGTGCAACAGGTCAGCACCTCAGGAGTAAATGTCAGTTGGCTTTTCAAAGCCGATCATTGAGAGTATCTCTACTGCTCCTGCTGTCTCTAGAGAGTTGAAAACAGCAGGTCTGGGACAAGTAGCATGTCCGGTGAAGAGGTCAGGGTTCCATAGCCGCAGGCAGAACAGTTGAAACTGGAGCAGCAGCATGGCCAGGTGGACTGGGGACAGCAAGAAGTCATCATGCCAGGTAGTCCTGAGGCATGGTCCTAGGGCTCAGGTCCTCCGAGAGAGAGAGAGAAAGAAAGAAAGAAAGAAAGAGAGAATTAGAGAGAGCATACTTAAATTCACACAGGACACCGGATAAGACAGGAGAAATACTCCACTACTACATATAACAGACTGACCCTAGACCCTCGACACATAAACTTCTGCAGCACAAATACTGGAGGCTGAGACAGGAGGGGTCAGGAGACACTGTGGCCCCATCCGATGATACCCCCGGACAGGGCCAACCAGGCAGGATATAACCCCACCGACTTTGCCAAAGCACAGCCCCCACACTTCTAGAGGGATATCTTCAGCCACCAACTTACCATCCTGAGACAAGGCCGAGTATAGCCCACAAAGATCTCCGCCACAGCACAAACCAAGGGGGGGCGCCAACCCAGACAGGAAGACCACATCAGTGACTCAACCCACTCAAGTGACGCACCCCTCCTAGGGACGGCATGGAAGAGCACCAGTAACCCAGTGACTCAGCCCCTGTAATAGGGTTAGAGACAGAGAATCCCAGTGGAGAGAGGGGAACCGGCCAGGCAGAGACAGCAAGGGTTGTTCGTTGCTCCAGTGCCTTTCCGTTCACCTTCACACTCCTGGGCCAGACTACACTCAATCATAGGACCTACTGAAGAGATGAGTCTTCAATAAAGACTTAAAGGTTGAGACCGAGTCTGCGTCTCTCACATGGGTAGGCAGACCATGCTCTTCAGAGGGATAATGGACTTTACATTTCTAGCTTAAACTAACAGATTTTGATGGGGATTTTTTTTATCATGTTACTCAGATTTTAAGACAATCGAACAACCTCAGTACCCATGAACTATTTACATGAAAATGTACATAATAGTTTACTGAGGAAAGGCCTAGTAGTAAACAAACCTGTAAACCTGTAAACAAAAGTGAGTTATAACTAAATATCAAATTTACCACCAAATGTAGATGCATCAGATATAGTCAACTTTGTAAATACATTTCAGTGATGGCCACAACTTCTCTTGACAAGCTACAGGATTGTGTAGGATTTTTTGTTCAAGCCCAGTTCTACCACACCTGATTCTACTATTCATGGTCTCGATGGAACAGCTGAGGTCTTGATGAACAGATGAGTAGTAGAATCAGATGTAGGTAGCACTGGGCTTGATCAGAAAAGCCTGCATAACACTGTGGATCATCAAGAGCAATATTGATAACTCCTGTCATCATCAGAATGTCTAGTTAAATAGGCCAGACTGTCCATATAAATAGAGTGTCAAGTTGATGTGTTTATAACAAGGTTCCTGGTGTAATGGTTAGCGTCATCATCTTTGGAACTGAAGGTTCTGGGTCCTCCTCTCTTAAAAGAGCCTTTGGGTTCGTGGAGTGGCAGGCAAGTGGCAGTGAGTGGGGTGGTATGTACTACTGCGTCCGTCTTGCTAGAACGGAGGAGAGACTAGCTCTCAGACTCTCAAGGAAGAAAAAGGTCGTTGCCCTCATCCGTGAGATACACGCCATCAGTACAGTACTGCCCAGGAACATAGTGCTGTATGGCAGGGTGGCGGATTGTGGGCATGCGCCTGGAATCTTTCTTGCACAATGTTTTTGTTGTTCATTCACTCAGTACTGATTGAACATGTATTTATCTTGCTTGCTTAGAAATAAATAGTTTAAAACAGTTGATGTGTTGAAAACTGTATAATTTCAGTTAGCAAGCATGGCATTTTCTGTTAACTGCGTTCAGATTCGGTTACACTAGCAAGTTTTAACTGGGTGCATGTGTGGCAAAATCGGCTTTTTGGGAACACACTGAAAAGTCACTTGACACTGTATTCATCAGTCAGTGTAAATTTTGATTACAATGACAGGAAGACAATTGCATTGAGAGAAGAGTACGCTCCGTACTGAATCAGTGAATAAGGTCTGTAACGTTAGCTAACGTTAAATGAGCAAGCTAGCTAGCAGCTGTTATGTTATAAATTGAAATCTGGTGGACATGTAATATTAGCACGCAAGCCAATTTGACTTTATGGAGTAGCTAACGTTAGATGAGCAATGTCCATTGCATGATGTATTATAAATTAGCTGTGTGGCAGTTTTCCAAAGTTTAGTGTTGACGATGAACTTTACTTAGCTAGCTAGCTATACTTTGCGGAAGATTGTGGGATATAGCTAGCGAAGTTATTATCAACATTGATTTTTATTGGCTGGCTAGCTAACTGGCTATAGCAGGCAAGTACATTAGCTAGCTTATCTGTTTGTTTACACAGTGTAACGGTAATCCTCCTCCTCTTCATCCGACGAGGAGGAGTAGTGATCGAACCAAGGCGCAGCGTAGTGAAATGACATAATTTATTGAACACGACGGAAACACAAACTAAACTTGCATAAACAAACAAAACAAATAAACGATGCAGACAGACCTGAACGACGAACTTACATATAACGTGAAGAACGCAATGAACAGGAACAGACTACATAAAACGAACAAACCGCATACAGTCCCGTATGGTGCAAACATATACACAAACACAGGAGACAACCACCCACAACGAACACTGTGAAAACGCCTACCTAAATATGACTCTTAATTAGAGGAACGCCAAACACCTGCCTCTAATTAAGAGCCATACCAGGCAACCCAATAAACCAACACAGAAACAGAAAACATAGAATGCCCACCCAAACTCACGTCCTGACCAACTAACACATATAACAAACTAACAGAAATAGGTCAGGAACGTGACACACAGATAACTTCAGCCTTACAGTTGAAGTCGGAAGTTTACATACACTTAGGTTGGAGTCATTAAAACTCGTTTTTCAACCACTACACAAATTTCTTAACAAACTATAGTTTTGGCAAGTCGGTTAGGACATCTACTTTGTGCATGACAACAAATAATTTTTCCAACAATTGCTTACAGACAGATAATTTCACTTATAATTCACTGTATCACAATTCCAGCTGGTCAGACGTTTACATACACTGACTGTGCCTTTAAACAGCTTGGAAAATTCCAGAAAATTATGTCATGGCTTTAGAAGCTTCTGATAGGCTAATTGACATCATTTGAGTCAATTGACAGTGTACCTGTGGATGTATTTCAAGGCCTACCTTCAAACTCAGTGCCTCTTTGCTTGACATCATGGGAAAATCAAAAGAAAACAGCCAAGACCACAGATTTTTTTTTTGTAGATATCCACAAATTTGGTTCATCCTTGGGAGCAATTTCCAAATGCCTGAAGGTACCACGTTCATCTGTACAAACAACAGTACACACGTATAAACACCATAGAACCACCCAGCCGTCATAACGCTTAGGAAGGAGATGCGTTCTGTCTCCTAGAGATGTACATACTTTGGTGCGAAAAGTGAAAATCAATTCCAGAACAACATCAAAGAACCTTGTGAAGATGCTGGAGGAAACAGGTACAAGAAGCCACTGCTCCAAAACCACCATAAAAAAGCCAGACTACGGTTTGCAACTGCACATGGGGACAAAGATCATACTTTTTGGAGAAATATCCTCTGGTCTGATGAAACAGAAATAGAACTTGCAAGCCGAAGAACACCATCCCAACCGTGAAGCATGGGGGTGGCAGCATCATGTTGTGGGGGTGCTTTGCTGCAGGAGGGACTGGTGCACTTCACAAAATAGATGGCATTTTGAGGAAGGATAATTATGTGGATATATTGAAGCAACATCTCAAGACATCAGTCAGGAAGTTAAAGTTTGGTCGCAAATGGGTCTTCCAAATGGACAATGACTCCAAACATACTTCCAAAGTTGTGGCAAAATGGCATAAGGACAACAAAGTCATGGTATTGGAGTGGCCATCAATCCTATAGAAAATTTGTGGGCAGAACTGAAAAAGCATGTGCGAGCAAGGAGGCATACAAACCTGACTCAGTTACACCAGCTCTGTCAGGAGGAATGGGACAAAATTCACCCAACTTATTGTGGGAAGCTTGTGGAAGGCTACCCAAAAAGTTTGAACCAAGTTAAACAATTTAAAGGCAATGCTACCAAATACTAATTGAGTGTATGTAAACTTCTGACCCACTGGGAATGTGATGAAAGAAATAAAAGCTGAAATAAATCACTCTCTACTATTATTCTGACATTTCACATTCTTAAAATAAAGTGTTGATCCTAACTGACCTAAGACAGAGAATTTGTACTATGATTAAATGTCAGATATTGTTAAAAACTGAGTTTAAGTGAATTTGGCTAAATGTAAACCTCCGACTTCAACTGTATGTAAAAAACCTTCCCTGTCAAAATATATCTAGGTAGCTTTCCTCGCTTGTTGGTTAGCTAGCTAGCCAACATTAGTTCTCATCTGGCTGGTAACTTATTCTGTGGTATAACGTTACATTAGCTAGTTAGCTAAAGTTACAGCTGCTGGCTAGATAGCTACCTAACATTAGCTAATCAAAACAAAACCACATTCAGCTCACTAATAACAACCAACCCATTTTTTTTTGTTGGACAATTATTTGTATGCATTTATTGATTAACCTCATCTTGAATACCAACATATAGCTATCTATAGTAGCCTAGGTTTGTCCTCAAAACCATTTCTTATCATGGCTGGCTGCCTGGCTGATAGAGGCGACGACCTGTTTGTGTTGGCGAGTTGCTGAGCGACGGAGCTGATTGACCGGCTCGATAGAACTCTGAGATTCAGATGAAAAAATGTTAGCATTGTCAGAAATGCTACAAAAAGGTAGCAAATCATTGCTTTTTAATGGGCAGAAATGTGCACAAGAGTGAAAAATTATAAATTTCATAAAAACTGTTGCACTTACAAACTTTGTCTATCCGACATTGTTTAAGTTCAATGGTCACTCTATGGATGCTATAGTCTCGTTTAATCCGACTTCTAGATTTTGAGCTAGCCACAAGAAATACTCTTAAAACTCAATTGCTAATGACACTTTAAAAAAAATCTGGCATGTGGTTCTAGGTAACGGATGGACGGATCATAACGAGAGGCGGGAGTGTGTTTTGTATCTCCAATCAAGTTGATTTGAGATTGGTGTCATATTGGCTTAGATATGATGATTGGGAGATTTGAATTTGACAGTGAGCTTCAACCAATACCTATATAGACGAGACTATCATCACGTTTATAATACATTTGGGCAGTTACCTGTATATACATAGGAAATACAATGATTCTTCAAACATATTGTATTCATAGTATTCATATTCATAGTTATAAATTGGGAACTATAGTTCTAGCTACTATCCTACGCCTCGGTATGAATCTATTGTACATGAACAGAAAGGTTATTAATAGTAGTTTGTGGGGAGATGGGAAGGTTATTTATTATTGACTGCCTCAGTTCACATACCTGAGAGTTGTATGTGTTTGAGGTCACAGGAAAATCTGCTAAGTTGTTCTCTATTGGTCTATCTCTTTGATTGGGTTAAGGCCCCTATAGTTCCCCCAGTGATACATCGGAACCCTCATGCTGGGATAGCTCACACACGCACACACACACACACACACACCAATGTGCACACACACTCTCCTGGGTGTGAACATGAGCTCATGCTCATCAGATTGGGAATGTTATAAAAATCACTAATTGAATCATTCCCGGTTAACTTTGGCATCTGATTAAAGTGTTGATGATGGTTGAAATGTAGCATTAAAAGGGCAATTCCGCCACTTTTTAACCTAATATTCATTATCTCCAGCATCATACCAGTGTCTACATATTTGCAAATGGCGTGTTTCTATAATCTGTGGTTAAAAAGGTAAAGAAATGCTTCTCTGTGACATCACAAGGTAGGATTAAAAGTAGGAAAAACAGTGATTTTCTAAACCTGCAACTAGTTTCTAGCCAGAGGGATGGGTATATTCTTGCTCCCCACATCACCGAAACCCATAGTGTTTGACAATCACTATCTTTAAACTGTTTAACTTTTGATGATGTCATCGAGTAGAACTTTATATATTTTTCAAAAAAATGTAGAAATGCACCATTTTCATGTAGACACTGGTATTGTGCTGGAGACAATGAAAATGGCCCTTTAAGGCCCTTACTTACACTACTAACCTATCTTTGTAAAGCTTAATTAGATGTATTTTCCCCGCCAGGTCGCTAGTCGCTGCGCATTCCGTGTTGTTGAGTCGTTTATAGCTTTGACTTGATTAATCATTTACAATAGTCCTCTCTGAGCTCCAGTGACAATTCCTCACACGTTCTGTTGTGCTCCTCGCCCAGTTTCCTGTGAATTAGAACATCCACGTTGATACAGATAGGGGACTTTCGGGACTGTCGCCTTATGTTTCATAACGTATAAATAAATAGATTAAACATTTCATAGGCAGCAAGTGGGAACACTTTGAGCGTCCGAATGTCTGGACAAAACATCGACCAGTTGCATCGCTCTACTTTGGGCATATATGCGGTGAGTGAGATTGGTTTGAACTCTTGACAATTTTAGCATGACCCTAGATATAAACTTCAACTGAAGGCCTAATTTGCAATGCACATGTGTTATTTGTATGTATATACTGTTCAATTTGGCGCACTATACTTGTGAGCAGTACTGTATTCTATGATTAAATACAATATGACTTATGAACAGGGTGTATCTATACAGCTAACTGTCCAAGATAAGCACCACACCTTTCAATGTCTCACTGTGTGTGTGTGTGTGTGTGTGTGTGTGTGTGTGTGTGTGTGTGTGTGTGTGTGTGTGTGTGTGTGTGTGTGTGTGTGTGTGTGTGTGTGTGTGTGTGTGTGTGTGTGTCAACAGAGCCTGATGGATCAGTTCAACCCAAGTCTACAGAAGCTAGTGGCTTTGGGAAACAGCTACATGCAGGCTTTCCAAGGTGAGCATGAGAAAGAAAGGAAGTGAAACGGATGACCTTTGTGGCATGCATTTGAATACGATGAAGTGTTCCAATAAAATAGAGTAAAAACGTGACAAAAGAGTCCTTCTCAGCAGAGTCATACTGATTTCTACTAGAGGTCCTTCTCAGAACTATACAATGCTTCCACATCGTTGCTATTCAATCCCATCAATGAGAGATCCTTGGCCGTGCCCGTCCTGGAAATAAATGCAAATGTATTTTCATTTTGTCAGAGTTCATAAGGTTTCCCTTGTAAAGTGCTGCCATATCACCTGGGAATATTTATTACCATGGACCTATAGGCCATAATATAACCTACGCATGTTTCTATTGGTTGAGCTGCTGAATGTAAATATGTCTGTCCGTTTATTGTTCTGTCTGCAGCAGTCCTTTTCCACTCCAAAGCAATGAGTTATGGAACATGTATATGTGATGGGCCCAGCTATTTGAATGAATTATAGATTCATCTGTTGATGCATATTAAACAACCTTTCTGCAATTTTTTGCTTTCAGATGAATGTGTTCGTTGTGCTTTTACTGGCATGAGTCTAACGCTGGGGATTGTCAGCAAAATGAATCATATCAACTGGATATGCAATTCAATTGCCTGTTTGTTTCTGTGTGTGTGTGTCTTTAGCCCTTGCTGTAACCAGTGAGGCTTACTTCAGCACCCTTGCTAAGATAGGGGAGCAGGCCTTCCACACCATGTCGTCTCGCTCTATTGGTAAGAACCTCTTCATTCCCTGTGTGTGTGTGTGTGTGTGTGTGTGTGTGTGTGTGTGTGTGTGTGTGTGTGTGTGTGTGTGTGTGTGTGTGTGTGTGTGTGTGTGTGTGTGTGTGTGTGTGTGTACATTACATATGTGCGTGTGTCTGCCGTATGGTGTGTATCAGGTCAGTTAAAGAGTATGAGAAAGGTAGAGATGCAGGAACAAAGCTAGAGAACCACAAAGGACCCATGTACTGTATCGATCCTTTGTGCTGTTTATGGTTGTAGTTATTACCCCAATCACTACAGTGTCCTTCACCGAACCACACAGAGCAAAGTTTATCTGACAGGCAGCACATTGGTACACTTCCTTTTCCTTTTACCGTCACAATACCTCTGGAGCTGTCTTAGACGTTTGCGTGTGTGCATGTGTGTGTATGGGACAGAGGGTGGACATGTGTGTGTATTGGTTGGGTGGGGTTGAATAGCAGATGTGGTGTATGCGTGTGAGTTATTTTCTTTTTTTGTTGCCTTACACAGTATGTCTGTTCCTGTTTGTATAGAGCAGAGTTACAGAGGGTGTAGATGCGTATATCTATGTTATTTTTTTACCCCATAGTGGAATATGAATTAAAATGAACTTTGCCCACATCAATGTGACTGCAATGTTTATGCATTTTGAGATAACAAGACAACCTATGTGTGAGGTATAATGAGGTATAATGCAACCGGAGCCCTTGTTGGGGGGGGGGGGGGGGGGGGGGGGGGTTGTCTGTACAATAGCAGTGGAATCCAGGGACAGACAGGTAGTGTTCAGAAGCATATGAGTAATAGAGTGTAACAGGCTGTGGGTCCTGTTAAATTAATTTAACCCAGCCTGAATCTAGCCACTTACAGACACTGAGGCTAAAAGGCGTTGTAGGATTTTAATTTGATCACCCTGTTGCAGGATAACTTTCCTGTAATGCAGGAAATGTAAAACATGTACTGTATTTGAGGTTTAAAAAGGCTTCTGAAGTTTGCAATTTCCACTTAGAAATTTCAGACATGATTTTACCTTACGGAAAATGTATCAACCCCTACAAAAAAGTAAATTAATTATACATAATAATTCACATTTCCTGTTGCTCTAGGATTATTTTCCTGCTGTAGCAAACTGGCTCAAATTAAGATCCTACATCTGTGTAAGGTTGGCTATGGAAACCCACATAAACTGATTGTCTAGTTGAGCATTCACTGATTGGACTTCTCCCACATTGTAAAACATTTCCTTTGAAATATACAGTAACTTACTGGCAGCATGTGGCAGTATAGCCAAGTCAGCCCGTGCTCATGGTTCTCACAGGGGAAGTGAGAGAGAGAAAAAAGAAAGAAAAAAACCCGCACACTGCTCTTGATAGTATCACTAAGCTTTACGTATCGTTCTCACGGCCTTCTTCAGAGCTTTTGTGAGTGTTTTAAATTAGCACCGTTATGTAGGCATAGCCCCACCCACATCCATTCCACGCACCGAATGGGGTTGGAGTCGAAGGAAAACAAATAAGTGTTACCAAAAATAACAATATGAATTTCATAAATATTCGAATAAAGTGTGTACATAAAATATATTAAACACGTCTGTAAAACCACAATGGGGGACATCGACCTACCAAGCAAGTTTTCATGAATCATTTGTCACACCGCAAGAAAAAAGTCAGAGTAATCTGAAACAGGGGCATAATTCAAGTTTACATTTACAACATAACATACATAGGCATTTCATCATTTAGAAAAGAATGTCTGGAGGGTGAAAATCCATAAACATTCTCTTTTGCTCAGAGTTATTTACATCACCTCCACTGTCTGATATATTAACTTTCTCTATGCCACAAAATCTCAAAAAGGTAGAAATGTCATGTTGTAGGGCATTAAAATGTACTGCGACTGGATAATCCCTGTCGTTTCTCCTGATTGAACTTTTATGTTCACTGATTCTCTGTTTGAGAGAACGAGAGGTTTTACCTACATAGCACAGCCCACATGGACATTTAATAAAGTAGATAACATGGGTGGTGGAGCACGTAATAATGTCATTCATTTGGAAACGTTTTCCTATATGTGGGTGGCAGAAATATTCACACTGCATCATATTGTTGCACTGTGCGCCAACTCTGCATTTACAGCTACCATTCGGAAGAGGGCGTAAAATAGCCTGGTTGATTTTATTTTGTGGCTGGCAGTTGGCATGGACCAATTTATCGCGTAAATTGCGACCTCTCCTATATACGATGAGTGGTGGATTCTTAAATTCAGCTGGCAAAGCTGGGTCCGATGATAAAACATGCCAGTATTTCTTGACAGCATCTCACACTTTTCAGGAGTTCAAAGTATACAGTATGTGGTGGTGAACGTTACAGAGTGTTCTTTAACTCGAGTGGGTCTTTTTTTGTAGCAGTTCATCTCGTGTTTTACCCAATGCCAAATTAAGAGTTTCATCCACACATTGTGGAGAGTAGCCTCTTCTTAGAAACCTATTGTCCATATCCGCTGCTTTTTCCAGATAGCCCTCTATGGAGTGGCATATACGGCGCAGTCTGAAAAACTGGCTTCTTAGAAGTCGTCTTTTTAACTTAACGGCTCAGCTGTCCCCCTGTAGTATAATACTTGCACAAAGGTATGCACATTTGCAGCAAAGGTATGCATATTCAGATTTTGAAATATATATAGTTTCCTTTTCCCTATATCCCTTTGGAAAACCTGGAACATCAACACTCAGATTTCTATAGAAACAATCATTACTGAGTTGTCTCTAAATCTCTTCTTTGTATTTTTCATAGTCTAAAATCGACCAGGATTTAGGATTTAACCCCATTTCTGAACGAAAGTTTTGTAGTGTTTTCCTATTGTAGGCTCCTTCTGTATTCTCAGTCCTCTTGGAATGCGCTTGATGCGCCAATACTCACTAAGAGTGGAGACATACAAGAACAAACGAGTATCTTTCTCTGGAGCTGGTGTAACAGTATAATTTTAGACCGTCCCCTCGCCCCGGGCGCGAACCAGGGACCCTCTGCACACATCAACAACGGTCGCCCACGAAGCATCGTTACCCATCGCTCCACAAAGGCCACGGCCCTTGCAGAGCAAGGGGCAACACTACTTCTAGGTTTCAGAGCAAGTGACGTAACTGATTGAAACGCTAGTAGCGCGTACCCGCTAACTAGCTAGCCATTTCACATCCGTTACACTCACCCCCCTTTCAACCTCCTCCTTTTTTTCCTGCACACATCAACAACGGTCGCCCACGAAGCACCGTTACCCATCGCTCCACAAAGGCCACGGCCCTTGCAGAGCAAGGGGCTACACTACTTCTAGGTTTCAGAGCAAGTGACTTAACTGATTGAAACGCTAGTAGCGCGTACCCGCTAACTAGCTAGCCATTTCACATCCGTTACACTGGATTTTAAGTTCTGCATTAGAGTGCGGAGCTGGGTTGTCCATGTTGGAGGTAGGGAAAATGTTCATTTCACTTCCCCATTTCACTTCTGAGAGACTAGATTATTGACCGAGAGACTTATAGATAAGGAGGTCTTCACAGAGGTTGCTGTTGGAAAGCACGAGTTTCATTTCGTGCACGCGCATATGAACGCATGTTCACTCGCGACGCGGTTATCTTTTCCGAGCTGCAGTTTATAAACACTGTTGTCCGTTGGCGTTTATCAAAAGTAATAAATCATTGTATTTCACTCTCACTTTTGTCAGGCACAAAGTCACAGAACACAGCCATGGAAGTGGCTGGCAAGCAAGCAAGACACAGACAGACCAAGAGATGCGCTGCCCAGCTAGGTTAGCAAGACAAGACAGACTAGAGAGAGATGCACCGCAAGCTAGCACATCAACTTAATGTTACTGTTATTTGCTGACATCAAACTCGAAGAGGAGAGAACACAAGTTTACCTGATTGCTGTTCCCGCAATTCACTCTCATTGTGTTGTTTTCTCTTTTCGTGACCAGAAGGATAGTTCCGCTTCATCGAAGTTGTAAACATTTACACCCGCTTTGACACGGGGAGGCGGGGCCGTTGCGTAATTATGGGGCCCTACACAACTTGCGTAGTGAGCGTATAGGGCCGCCCGGCTTTGTGATCATGCACACCTGAAATGACCATTTTCTTTTGGGCAGGTGCTTTTTCATTATTTGGATAAACACTTGTGGTTTCTAGTTAACGTTACGCTAATCAAAGCAAAACTAGGACTAGAAAAAGGAGAATGCAAAAAGCAGGAGAACGGAAAAAACGCTGGTTGACTTGGAAACATACCAGATGAACTGACACAGAGAGACAGGAAACACAGGGATAAATACACTGGGGAAAATAAGCGACACCTTGCCTGACTAAAATATTCCCAGTCATGTGAAATCCATGGATTAGGTCCTAATTAATTCATTTCAATTGACTGATTTCCTTATATGAACTGTAACTCAGTAAAATCGTTGAAATTGTTGCATGTTGCGTTTGTATTTTTGTACAGTTTGTATTTATACATGCTGTTTTTTTCTGTAGTCTCTGTGGCCGACGTCGGTGGTAACATTCATCTCACCATTGCTGTTTTTATAATGAGAAAGTGACCAAAAACCAGCTTCCTTTTTTAATGGAAGGATTTGTATGGAAAGTTGAAGCTAACATTAGATGTTGTCCTCCTCATAATAACCACATGTTGTTTTACCACAAAATTGTAGCCACCCTTCAATTGAAGCGGTGGGAAATAAACGAAAGTTGCCAAATCTCCCACAAAAACGGATCAAAATGAAATCACGGATAATTATAAGAGAGCAGGATAACTTATACATTGAATACAATAATTACAATTACTTTTCAATCACCAAATTGAGGAAATGTCAGATTTTCAAGGTATAGGCCTATTCCAGTACTTTAATTTCTGAGCTCCAAATTCAAGTACAAGTAGGGTGATTCAAGCCCCTTGTATTGATTTAAAATTGCTGGTGTAATCTGGAAAACAAAATGTATTTATCATGTCATTGTGAATAAGCCGGCTAGGCTATGTAACTTGTTGTCATTATATACAGAATAATTAATAGGAAAAGCGTTGGGTGTTGCGCAATAGTCTATCCTACATAAGGAGACACAAAATTATGCTGCGTATCTGAGATCGCTATACATAAAACTGTCAGCGTGCACTGCGCCCGGCCCGCCACAGGAGTCGCTAGAGCGTGATGGGACATCCCTGCCGGCCAAACCCTCCCCTAACCAGGACGACACTGGGACAATTGTGTGCCGCCCCATGGATCTCCCGGTCGCGGCCGACTGCGACAGAGCCTGGACTCAAACCCAGAATCTCTAGTGGCAGAAATTGCACTGCGATGCAGTGCCTTAGACCACGTCGCCACTCGGGAGGCTCTAAGTTTTCAAGATATGTAACTTTCAAAATACACAAATCATTTGATGCTGATCATAACGTGATGATTTCTGTATTTTGAAGGTTTTTATAAAAAAATATATTTCACCTTTATTTAACCAGATAGGCTAGTTGAGAACAAGTTCTCATTTACAACTGTGACCTGGCCCGAGATTAAGCAAAGCAGTTCGACACATACAACAACAGAGTTACACATGGAATAAACAAACATAGTCAATAATACAGTAGAAAAAGTCTATATACAGTGTGTGCAAATGAGGTAGGATAAGGCAGGTAAGGCAATAAATAGGCCATGGTGGCGAAGTAATTACACTATAGCAATTAAACACTGGAATGGTAGATGTGCAGAAGATGAATGTGCCATTAAGTTACATATCTTGAATTGCTAACAAGCAAAACATTTTGGGACTATGTCAACAATGGACTAATGAAACCAAAATATCATTTTTGGGTGTAATTGTATTTTAATCTAATGACATGAAAAGAAAATGGCTGATTATTATCACTTTAACTGTAACTTTCTAGCTGTAACACATTTTCCAGTGTGGGAAGTCCTCACTGGTACCCTAGTTTATAGAAAGACCCATACAGTATATACAGTGCATTCAGAAAGTGCTTCGCTGTTTCCGAAGCGTGTTAGTATGTATATCGTGTTAGTATGTATATCGTAGTATGTATATCATGATGCATTCTATCTTGGGTCATTGGGCTCCTCAGCCAGGTATGTAGACATCTTAATGCACGGAAAGATCTCACATCTGCTAACTGGGATGGTCAGCGCAGCCTGTATGATTGCTTTCAGTGATGGAAACATAACGGGATCTAACAGTTTGTACACACAGGACATGTCAGATGTGGCATCTTTCTTTTTTCTTGAGCGGTAATGTTCAGCAAGAACTACTTCTGGCCGGAGAGGAATATGACATGTTTGTCTTGTGTGGGCCTCCCCTCTCTCTACGTTCTCCTGTGTTCTCTCTCTGTCCTGTCTGCTCCTTCCTCTCTCTCGCTCCCCTCACTTCCTTGCTGTCTGAAGTTCTGCTGTCCTGGTACTCCTATATTATTACAGAGATGGCATAGTATCAATGCCGTAACAAGATGGAGTATTCTGAACAGACAAACACACACAGAAGCAATATGCGCGCGCACACACATATGCAATGTGACAACAGGCCAATAATGTTCACCTGAATTGAGCTGAAGGTCAAATCTGGGATAATTTCTGTTCGTTAATGACATTAGCAGTTCATTCAATCTTAAACCTGATTAACACTCAACTGCCTTACCCTTCACTAACGACAATACCTGTGTTCTCTCTTTCTCTGTCGCTTTAGCGACAAAATCGACATGCGTTCAACCATGGGGCAAAACAGATTGGCTTAGATAGTTGACATGTAAGCTATATTTTGTCTCCAATGTTTATTGGAAACAAATACATTTGACCACTTGTTGTCTCAAATACATTGTTACAGTCGTTGGTTAGCTAGCTAGCAAATTTGATCCATATTTGCATTGACATGAAATTAGTCAAAACACCTCAAAACAAGACATGGTATGAATAACATGATGAAACATGCTGAAATGAGCCAAATATGATTCCTCACATGGCAGTTTGTCATTCTTGCTATCAATCTGGCAATCCAGAATCACAACAGGCTGACTTCTGCTCCATGGAAGCGCACATCATTTTTGTGACATTGTCAGCCAACCCATCTATGTAGTTAGATGGCTAAAGCCCCAAAAACCCATCTGGTGACGTCAATGTTCAGACCCCTTGACTTTTTCCACATTTTGTTACATAAAGGAATTATTATAAAATGTATTCAATTGTTTTTTCCCCCTTCATCAATCTACACACAATACCCCATAATGACAAAGCAAAAACAGGTTTTTAGAATTTTTAGCAAATTTCTTAAAAAAAATAATTTTTATTTCACATTTACATAAGTATTCAGACCCTTTACTCAGTACTTTGTTGAAGCACCTTTGGCAGCGATTACAGCCTCGAGTCTTTTTGGGTATGACGCTTCAAGCTTGGCACACCTGTATTTGGGGAGATTCTACCATTCTTCTCTGCAGATCCTCTCAAACTCTGTAGGGTGCGTTGCTGCACAGCTATTTTGACGTCTCACCAGATATGTTAGATCGGGTTCAAGTCTGGCGCAGTGGGAGTATGTGTGTGTTTTGACACTGTGTGTCTCTCTTTTTGGGATGTGTGTGTGCGTGCACACGCGCATGTGTGTGTGTGTGTGTGTCCTAATGCCTGCCTATGATAGTAATTTCTCATTGTGTCTCACAGGAGATGTCCTGATTCAGATTTCAGAGAACCAGAGGCGACTCACCGCTGAAATGGAAGCAATAGTAGGTTACTTTACACTCCTCATCAAACAGTAGAACAGTAGCACTGCACTAGTCATTTTCCTGTATTAGAATACAAAATGAAGAATTAAGAGTGTATTGCAATTGTACCTTGGTTGTAGTTATTCACCTGTCAAAACAACTCACAACTAAGCAACTCACTTATTAAGATATTGTACTGTATATTTTACTAGATGGGGTAACAACACAGTTTGCTGTTAGTTTGAGATGTGATTGTTTGGCTTTCCAATGGTGTTTCAACTACTGCGATCATAATAACCATGCTCTGTGTTTCTCTAGTTCCGCTGGTTCCACTCTGAGGTGCTGCAGGAGATGGACAACAATGTCAAACTGGATAAGGACTACATAGCAGTGAGTAGCCACTCTCCTGTACATACCCCTTTTTCACACACTGTACCCTCTTGTGTTGACAATACAGAAGTAATGTAGTAAAGAGCATGGACTGGCGCACAGACGGAATCAGAAGGGAGTAGAGAAGTAGTGGGCAGTGCTCAAGAATGGTGGACCATTCCTGATACGGGAAACTGTTGAGCGTGAAAAACCAAGCAGCGTTGCTGTTCTTGACACCCTCAAACTGGTGCATAGCAAGGGCACTTAATTATTTTGTCTTGCCCATTCACCCTCTGAATGGCACACATACACAATCCATCTCTCAACTGTCTTAAGGCTTAAAAATCCTTATTTAACCTGTCTCCTCCCCTTCATCTACACTGATTGAGGTTGATTTAACAGGTGAGATCCACAAGGGATCATAGCTTTCACCTGGATTCACCTGGTCAGTCTATGTCATGGAAAGAGCAGGTGTTCCTAATTTTTTGTACACTCAATGTAACCGTGTCTGGCATTGGTGTAATGTGTCCTCCAGGGCAGCAGGAGGCGATATGAGATGGAGGTACGGACCCAGGCCACATCTTTGGAGAGGCAGCTGAGGGGAGGGGCTTACCAGGTCAGTCCACTCTGTGTGTGTGTGTGTGTGTGTGTGTGTGTGTGTGTGTGTGTGTGTGTGTGTGTGTGTGTGTGTGTGTGTGTGTGTGTGTGTGTGTGTGTGTGTGTGTGTGTGTGTGTGTGTGTGTGTGTCAGAGGAGGTTGGTGGCACCTTAATCGGGGAGGACGGCTCATGGTGATGGCTGGAGCGGAACAGGTGGAATGGTGTCAAACACATGGTTTCCATTTGCGCCGTTCCGGCCATTATTATGAGCTGTCCTCCCCTAACAGCCTCCACTGGTGTGTGTGTGTGTGTCAGATAAAGAGTATGAGTAGAATAAATAAAAAATAAAGATTAAGAGTGCACCGTGGAGTACTCCATTGTCTTACATTTCTGTAAAGTATTTCCACAGTGCGCGTGTGTCCGAGAAAGTTTTATATTTACGTATTGCATGTGTGCGCTCGCCCACAGGATGAGTACATTCACTTCCTGAGGGATAGTCAGCGCGAGGCTCTGATGGAGGAGGAAAGGAGATACCGTTTCCTGGCTGAGAAACACTGTGGCCTCACTCAGTCCGTCATCTATCTCATGAACAAGGTAGTGTAGCTTACTGCGCTCTCATTTAATCACACACACACGATGACATATGCCATTTAGCAGACGCTTTTATCCAAACCGACTTACAGTCAGGCATGCATGCATTTTACGTATGGATGGTCCCGTGAAGCAAACCCACTATCCTGGCATTTCAAGTGCCGTGCTCTACCAACTGAGCTACAGACCACCCGCTCCAATAGTGTCATAAACCACATTCATCATAGAAAGAACCTTGGCTGGTTTCCAATATGACAACCTGCTCCTGGCCTTTTCCTTGTTTTCTCCAATTGGTGGATTTAAAGGGAATGAATAAGTAGGCTCCACCTAGTTTGATGCTTTCTGTTTTTCTTTTTTTGAGAGAGAGAGAGTCACCAAAGTAAGAGAGAAGAGAGTGAGTTTCCTGACTAGATTAAAGCCAATGAATAAACACGGTCAATGAAGGTAATGTAATGTGTGTGTGTGTGTGTTTTCGATGGGCCAGACAGGGGCAGGGGGAGGCCTACAGCAGATAGCTGATGGATGGAGAGACCAGGTCAACGCCACCAGAGGACCTGGATCCCAGAACCCCTCTCGCCTGGACCAGGACAACACGTCCAGAATGAGGGAGGAGGACAGGGGGAGCCAATGGTCAGGCAAAGAGGAGCAGCCTCTGGGAAGAGTGCCCTCCAGAGGTGGGGGCATGATATACTGTATATCTACACTACAGTATACCAAACCTATAGAGTTAGATAGAGTACTCATCTTCGTGCCCAGTTGACTACTTTGGTGGAAGCCATCAATGGCAATGTCCATGATTAAACAAGTTACAGTATGTCCATCAGGAGTCCTCTGTCTGGCTCTATAACCATACCATAAATAAATACTATGTACATACCATACCCAAAGTGTTCAGGTGTCTTTCCTCTCCTATGACCTGCCCTCCTGGCCCTCTGATGTTCACACATCCTCTCCTCTCTCCTCCCTCCCCTCTCACCCTTCACCCCCATCACCCCCCACTCCAGGCCCATCACCCCAAAACACCCGTTCCCGCTCCAGCTCAATTGGAGAGTCCCTAGGTCTGGGTGGAGGTGGAGGAGGGAGACCTATGAGAGCTCTGGTGTCCCACCCCGCTAACTCCAACAGCCCCACCCTGCTGCCCTTCTCCCGAGGGGAGGTGGTGAGCGTGCTGGTGCAGGATCCCCGTAACGGCTGGCTCTACGGCCGGGCAGAGAACAGCTCACGGTGAGGGAGAGAGAGAGATGCTCCTGCCTTCGTGGCAGAGCTGAACTCACAGAACAACATTGTATAAGGAAAACTTCAATCCGTTTGAGAGATACTCCACTAGATACTGTAGTATTTGGGATATGTATCAGAAAATTTAAAATACCGTTTTAATATATATAGTTTTAGCTTACTTGCTTATGACGTGCTGAATGTTAGCATGCCATAGCTCTCTGTCCTTCATAGAAACTCACAGAAATGTATCTCTTCTCTGTTTCCCACCACAGTCAGGGCTGGTTCCCAGCTGCCTATGTGGGGCCACTGGAGGAGGCCCCTAGATCAACTGGCTCCAGGTGATCCACTAGCTCCACTGTCTCTTAAAGGGACAGTTCACCCAAATTTCCCCTCAAGGGAAATTATAAGTGAATTATGAAACATTGCTAGTGAGTTATGTTGATCGTGTTTTATATTCTAAAAAGAGTTGCTAATGCTAGTGCTGTTTTGACTTTTGGTGATCTTTCACCCTTCAGTAGCTCCACCCTTAGGAGCGTCCACAGTATGGACAACCTGCTAGACCAATCAGGAGACAGCAGCTATGGCAGACCCCCGCCCCCGCCTCCACCCAAACGACAGACAGAGATGCGTCCAATCACACCCATCATGGAGAGAAGGGCGAAGTCTCACTCTGACAACAAGGTAGTGCTGCCTGGGTGAATGATCACTGAGGATCGATGTTGGCCATGAAGGTCATGTTAAATTCTAGCGTTTACAGTGTTTACTCTATGGTGAGCCTGCTGTACCACACTAACGTGGTGTTTCTGATAAATCAATGTTGGTTTGTTATTGTTAACATGATAGCCTGAGGAAGGTCTCTGAGTGAAAGTTATTCCTATTCAGGTTTTTGGTGAGGCATAACAAGTAATGAAAAGCTAGTTATAGTAAAAGCTAGTTAGAATGGAGTTAAAGCTGAAAAGGTTGAATGAAAGCTTCACATAGAGAAGTTAGTATTTAAAATCTGTTGCATGTTTGTCCTCCGGCCAGCAGGGGCACTGTGGCAATGTGCTGTTCTCTATGACGCCACAGGCTTCTTTCTGGTGGATGCAGGGGGGAGGCTCCAGCTGCTGACAGTGTAGGGGGGTGAGGTGTGTGTGTGTGTGTGTGTGTGTGTGTGTGTGTGTGTGTGTGTGTGTGTGTGTGTGTGTGTGTGTGTGTGTGTGTGTGTGTGTGTGTGTGTGTGTGTGTGTGTGTGTGTGTGTGTGTGCATGGTGTTGGATCTTTGCATGGTGTGGATTACACACCCACAGATGCTCTGCCCCCCACTCTGGGTTTCAGCTCTATATGTTAAAATGTTTGCATGGGTTGGAATAGATACCTCTTTAAAGTTGTGTACTTTCCTCTCCATGCAGAGAGGAGAGCGCCATGGTGGACCTGTGCCAAACCTCTTCCCAAAGTAAGGAACAACCATTGCAGTTCTCATCAGTTCTATTTGTGTTTATTCATTACTAAGAAGTGATATCTAGAGAGATTGTTCAAGATTGACGTCGAAACTGGATGTTTATCCATGTTCCGAGGACGTTGGGAAATGCCATCAAAACAAGCCAATAAGGGCAACAGTGAACGCTATTACCATCAAGTAGGCTTGGGTTTTTCTAGGGCGTTATGGACAGGTACGGTGGCTGGGTGTAATCCCCTGATTCTGGATCAGAAGACTGTGTGTTGGATCCCAGTTATGGACAGAAACAAATAGTTCAGAGTTCCTCTGTCCAGTGTCTGTGTTCTTTTGCCCATCTTAATCTTTTATTTTTATTGGCCAGTCTGAGATATGGCTTTTTCTTTGCAACTCTGCCTAGAAGGCCAGCATTCCGGAGTCGCCTCTTCACAATTGACGTTGAGACTGTTGTTTTGCATGTACTATTTAACGAAGCTGCCAGTTGAGGACTTGTGAGGTGTCTGTTTCTCAAAATAGTCACTCTAATGTACTTATCCTCTTGCTCAGTTGTGCACCGGGGCCTTCCCCTCCTCTTTCTATTCTGGTTAGAGCCAGTTTGCGCTGTTCTGTGAAGGGAGTAGTACACAGCGTTATACGAGATCTTCAGTTTCTTGGCAATTTCTCTCATGGAATAGCCATAATTTCTCAGAACCAGAATAGACTGACGAGTTTCAGCAGAAAGTTCTTTGTTTCTAGCCATTTTGAGCCTGTAATCGAACCCACAAATGCTGATGCTCCAGATACTCAACTAGTCTAACGAAGGCCAGTTTTATTGCTTCTTTAATCAGAACAACAGTTTTCAGCTATGCAAACATAATTGCAAAAGGGTTTTCTAATGATCAATTAGCCTTTTAAAATAATAAACTTGGATTAGCTAACACAACGTGCCATTGGAACACAGGAGTGATGGTTGCTGATAATGGGCCTTTGTAGATATTCCATTAAAAATCTACCGTTTCCAGCTACAATAGTCATTTACAACATTAACAAAAGTCTACACTATATTTCTGATCAATTTGACGTTATTTTAATGGACCAAAAATGTGCTTTTCTTTCAAAAACAAGGACATTTCTAAGTGATCCCAAACTTTTGAATGGTAGTATGTACGTATATATAACCTATCCCATACCTTAACCCTTAACTTGCCTTAAAGTGGCGATCAGCAGTAAAAACAATAACAAAGCAGACTACCCACCCCTGGTTTGATAAAAAACAAAGTGATGGGGCTGGAGAAATGAAATCACTCTCAAATTCATAGACAGAGCTATGAATACAAAGACTGGCCATCCAGGATATCAAAATTATAGTTTTAACCTTGTTAACGTTTCTATGTTTACAAATGTTGAAGCAAAATAAGCTTACATTTTAAATTCGATTGGGGTATGACAGTTGAACTAAGCTCATGAGGCATTTCTAAATTGTATTCTTCAAGAATCAATGGGTACATAGCATGAATTTGTAAGTCCAAAAATGTATCGATTGCCCCTTTAACCATTGGAATGAGTGCCTGAACTTCATGTTTTAACCCTATCCAAAACCTTGACCATTACCTTAACTATTGGTATGAGTGCCTAAACTTAACCCTTAACTATAACAATGTGACGTTTGGAGAAACGGAACGATATAGAGGAGCAGGAGTCATCCCAGGCTGTCAAAAATATTTGGAACGACTTTGAAATTAGACGTGGGCTCCTGAGTGGCGCAGCTGTCTCAGTGCTTGTGGTGTCACTACAGACCCACTGGTTCGATTCCAGGCTGCATCACAACCGGCTGTGATTTGGAGTACCATAGGCCGGCGCTCAATTGGCCCAGCGTTGTCTGGGTTTGGCTGGTGTAGGCTGTCATTGTAGATAAGAATTTGTTCTTAACTGACTTGCTTAGATAAATAAAGGTTTAATAAAAAAAATATATATATATTGTTACAATATCATGTGTGAACTGAAATATCTCTGTTCTCTCAATCTGTCTTTGTTGTATAGGGGCACTAACCCTTTTGCCACTGTCAAGCTGAAGCCCACATCCACAGATGACCGATCTGCTCCACGGCTCCGTCGGTGAAGAGGTCACGCCCTTGAGAGGTACTGGGCGCGTTCCAGGTTGACTACATTTCAGTTGTTGGATTGCATCAAAAAAATGGTTTCATGCCACTTTAGACTGCTATCATATGATCTGATAAATAAACTGACACTGATCTGTTAAATAAATATTTATCCAAGTGGGTCTGAAATGTAGTCATCCTAAAACGTGTCCACTACCATGCAGCAGGGGTTTTAGGGTTGATGCCCTAAAACTGCCCCAAATCTTCCCAAGTTGTTGAAAACTGTCTTAAAACTGCCCAAAACTTTCCCTAAGCAGCCCCTAATACCAATATTGTATTTATATCCATATTATGGAGTTTATCGGATGACTACAGTGATAAAGGAACTTCAGAGGGCAGTGTAAGATGACAGAAACCCTAATAGATGCTTGGTGCACTGATTGACCTGAAAAGTGCATTAATAATTGTTTTTTAGTTAGTGAGACAAATCTTTGAGAGCGCTCATTTATGCACTTTTCTTCAGAATCAGGGATATACGTGTTAGGTACAGGAAATATCATGGTAGAGGAAGTTGTTTTTATCAAAGCCTTTTGAATTGTTGTCTTCAAGTAGCTCTTTTATTTAGCTTTGCTTGTACAGTGACAATATGGCAGTTTAAACCAATACGTAACTTTGATGCTAAACTACAGTGAACCACAGTGAGCTAATATTTCTCTTAGGAATGCCATGTAGATAGATTGTTATGACAAGTGAGTTTGAGCTACTAACTTAACAGTGCTGTTTTGTCCAGTGCCTTTAGTAAATGTACGATATGATGTGTATGTGTTTGTTTGTTCATGCAGGCAGTAGGGTGGACTACTACTGTAGTGAAGAACCCGGGGTTGTCAATTCTAATCCACCAATGTGGATATTTAACCTAAATTACCCTTTCGTGTGTACCCAGCTATGTAAATGGCTGACGTGAGAGTGTTGAGCTGTTATAGCTGTAACTGAATGAATAATTTTTACTTTACTGCTAGAATAAAAATGGCAGCTGCTTTTCACATGGTTTCAAATTCCTTTAAATCAGACAGAAATACATCCTCTGATTCTGAAGTTTTTTAGTTGCTGGCGATACTTTACACATTTATTTTTTTGTTATTGAGGGCCACTTGGAAGTGCTGAGCTATTAACCAAAATGGACGCTTGGCTGTAGTATTAAGCCAACAATTAAACCTAATTCAGCACAGAAATTTGGTAATTTACTACAATGTTAGATACACACAGACCAAATAGACCGCATGAGAGGAATGTACACAACACAACGACGAGAGGGACAGAGACCATTCGTGAAAGTGTTCCTTATCTCCTTTGAAGGACTAGTAAAATTATTTTGGCAGACTGCTCTGCAGCATTATTAGACAGGCTAGCCTAAACAGGATGACAAAAGACAGTACAGTATAGGGAGCACAGAGATAATGTAACGTTAGATGGTCGGGCTGGCTGGCTGCTACAACTTGAGCAGAGATGAGATGATGACCTCAAGAAATGAAAAATGATAAAGTCATCAGATAAAAACTACGTAACTATGTAAACTACGTAAAACTACGTAAGTTTCCATTTTTCTATTGATGTCTACCCAATGTGGACCTGACAGAGACAATGGAATATTTGTAATGTTTTGGCAATTGAATGTTCACTATTTTTGGTTTGTAATTTCCATTAAAAAGCTTTAAAATCATTAAAATTGTTTTATTTTGTAATGCATTTAATGTGTACCCCTTTCCTGCATTCAAATGACCAAATTGCTCTCTAGTGGCCTCATTGGTGGAATGTTATTAATAGTTTACATAATTTCACAATTTATAAACATACGTTTTAAAAAGCCGCTGAAAATCTGTCAAACGATTTTGATATATTTCCATCTTCTGTGATGTAATATTGGGATGCAAACTCAAAATGTAATACATTTCATCAGCATGTGAATGAGGGGTATACTTTTGTTTCAAAGTAGATTTGTTTAAGACTACTCTGATTTAGCCCACTGCAGTAAAAAGGCAAATATATTATCGAAACCGAAATCGAAACTGTGATTACTTTTTTGTAATCAAACTGAAAAAGAAACCGACCTCAAAAAGCACTAATCGCTCAGCACTACCAATCGGAGATGAGAAGGAGACAAACAGAGGAAACATTAAAGGAAGCGTCGGAGTGAGTCAGTTGTTCTTGAGGCATTTTTATATTTTATTTTATTTTGTTCTTTCACAGTTTCATCTTTTGGTGTGTTATTACAACAGCTCATTACCAAAGGAGAGAGGGATGGAGGGATGGGGAGGAAAGGAAAGGAGGAGAGCAGTGCCAGAAAGTTGAAATAGAGATAGAAAGAGACAGAAACAAGGGACAGAGAAAGAGAAAGAGTGGGGGGAGAGGGAGAGAGAAAAAGGGGGGTGAAGTAAAATCAACTCAAAGGAGAAATGACTTTCTCTCATTTTGAAATATCTACATTATTTTTTTAACTTGAGGTTATTGGCCTTCCAGGCGGTCTGATAACTATACAGAAACAGAAACACATACGTTTGTATAAAAAGGAAAAAATAAATAGGATGGGGTTGTGGGTGGGAGTGGGAGTGGGGGAGAGGGGTAAGTTAGCGGTGTGGGGGCGGGAGCCACGACACCCTTCCTCCGGTGCAGTAGTAGTCGTGCGCTTGAGTGGGAGAGAGCTGGGTGTCAGTGAGGGCAGGTGGAGGGATGAGGTGGGGGAGGAAGGGGCGCGTGTGGGGGGGTCGGCTGCAGACTGGAAGAGGGGGAGTATCGGGGCTGGGTGGTGGAGCGCTAGTCGGTTTAGGAAGGTGTCTATTACTCGTGCACCAGGGCAACGAACTCTGAAAGAGAACAAGAAGAGACAAGAGGTTAGAGCCCTCTGTAGACTCTGTGGAAAATCTGATTACACTATGATGATGCAGGTGACTACATGTGTCCGTCGGTCAGAGAAATAGTTTATTTACCATCGATGCCGATCATGCCGTCTCCATCCTTGTCAGCTTCGTTTAAGAATGCTTTGGTTTCTTTGTCGGTCAGGTCCCTGCCGTCTGAGGCAAATCCCTTCAGTACGAACCTATGGACAACAGGAAGAGGGCAGAGAGACTTGAGTACAGACCGTACAACTACTAGGAATGCTCTGGTGCCTAAACAGTTAACCATGAGTGTTTGTGTGTGTATATAGGATGGGAATGCATGTCCACATGGTCACTGGTCAGTCACCACGCACTGTATATTGTTTAATATATCGCGGAGTGTGTAGTCAGTCAAAGTGTTGGTGTGTTTCTCTCTCTGTCTGTGTCTTTCTCTGTGTGTGTCTCTCTGTGTGTGTCTCTCTCTGTGTGTCTCCCTGTGTGTGTGTGTCTCTTACTTGAGCTCCTCCTCCTCTATGAATCCGCTGGCGTCAGCGTCCAGCACCAGGAAGGCTTTCTTCACATCCTCAGCTGACTTGGCCTTCAGACCCACCATCTCAAAGAATTTCTTATGGTCAAAAGAGTCAGCCGCTGCACGGCATAATGCACACAGAGTTTAGTGAACACACACACACACACAGTACAAACACAAATGGAGGCAGACACACACACACGTACATACAAACACACACAGACAGGCACGCATGCACGCAGACAGACAGGCAGGCACGCACGGATGCTTGCACACACACACACACATACACACACAAAGTACAAAAAACAGCATGGGTGACTGCCTGTGTACAACACTCCAGAGGCTGAACGTTAATGCCAAACAATCATTAAGAAATTACTCTTTTTACTCTATGATACAGCGTTTGTCTGAGTGTATGTGCGTGTGTGGATTCAGAGCATGTGTTGTGCCAGTGGTCTATAGGTTAGAGGACTGCGCCAACCCCAGGACTAGCTGACATCCTCTGGCAGATGTGTTACACAATATCAGTTATTACACTATCATAATTATGTCAGATATGATGTGCTATAACAGTACCATAATTATGTAAAAAGTGTTGATCCCAAATGGCCACCTATTTGCCACATAGTGTACAACTTTTGTTATTTTATTTTTTATTTTTATTAAAATTTTACCCCCTTTTTCTCCCCAATTTCGTGGTATCCAATTGTTAGTAATTACTATCTTGTCTCATCGCTACAACTCCCGTTCGGGCTCGGGAGAGACGAAGGTCGAAAGCCATGCGTCCTCCGAAACACAACCCAACCAAGCCGCACTGCTTCTTAACACAGTGCGCATCCAACCCGGAAGCCAGCCGCACCAATGTGTCGGAGGAAACACTGTGCACTGCGCCCGTCCCGCCACAGGAGTCGCTGGTGCGCGATGGGACCAGGATATCCCTACCGGCCAAACCCTCCCTAACCCGGACGACGCTGGGCCAATCGTGCGTCGCCCCACGGAAAAAGTGTACTACTTTTGACCAGGACACATGAGGTTCTGGTCAAAAGGAGGGCACTATAGGGAATAGGGTGCCATTTGGGACGCATCCGATGTGTATGTTGGACCATGGGGCTCCTCCTGTTAACACTTTAGTAGAGAGAACACATATTCGCCACTCGCGTGCAATACAAAAAGTTAATTATACCTTTCCTAAGTATTATTAGCCATTTATTTTGCCTCTTTTCAGTGTTTTCTTGTGTACACATTATGGGACCGTTTCCCGTACACAGATTAAGCCTAGTCCTGCACAACAACAGAATTTTTTTCCATGGAGAATCTTCATTGAGAGTGCTTCTTAGTCCTGGACTAGGTTTAATGCATGTCTGGGAAACTGTTCCTAAATGTGATGTAAGAAAATGAAATGGAGTAAAAGGTGTTTGGTCACCTGCGAAGGCGTCTAGAGCTTTCTTGATGTCGGCAGCGTTGAGAATGCTGTTCATCGCCATCTCAGCAGCTGGAATGTCAGGAAAGAGGGGGGGAAGGATGAGAAGAAAAGTGAGGAACCAAGTTAAACACGAGGGTACATGAGAGCAAAGGGAACAGAGAGAGATATTCTCATATTACACTGCTGAGACTTGTGAACTGGAGCAAGAAATCAGGGCGAGAGCGAGATATTGAGAGAACAAATTAGAAAGGAGGGAGAGGAGGGAGGAGGAGAAAATGGAGGAGGGGGTGAGGGGTGCTCAGTTCTCCATTTAGTTTGTGTGTGTTTTTTGGGAGCAGGATGAGGTTGGGGTTATTATAAGAGAAACGTGGCTGGTCTCCAGGCGTCTACTCAGCAGGGTTAGCGCCATGGGATCTGTGCCTTGTGCTGTGTCTGACATACCATAGAACAAGAACGAGAGCTGTGGAGCTAGGAGGCCATTGTGGACACACCACAGAGTTAGAGCTGTGTAGAGTAATAGTGTGGACAGGGGGCTCCTTATGTCTCACACTTTGAAAGGCGAGCTGTGTGTCCAAACCTCTTGGCCCTGTGTGTCCAACCCTGTGTGCCATTGAAGTCAATTGCTTCTCACTTACAAATGTGAGGAGAGTTGGGGAGTGAGTGGTGTTGACTAAGGGGTTATTGAGGAATGGATTAGTAGGTTGAGGTGTGGTTGCCAGGTGGTGGCCATCCTATGATATCGTGCGAGGGCAATTTTTAAGTCTATTTTTGGATTAGTTTATGTCTGTAATGGCCCCCGAGGGGTGGCCCTGCTCCAGGGCGTCAGGACCGCAGGGCCAAGTAGGGTGCTCTAAGATATTTCCCTAAGACACTACTGCAGCAAAGGCTCATGGGATAAGTGAGCGAAAAGGCCCAGCTAGACAAATATAGTACAACAGAGCTTGCCAGCTTGTAGTCCTAAAAAATGGAAATGCTTTGCCTCTGGCTTGTTCGGCCGTTCCTATGAGGGAAATTAATAGAGAAAGAATGGGGTTTTGGGGTAAACGCCTAAAATAACGTCTGAGGTTATCACAGGCTTAGGAGATCTTATACGTTTTCTTCTGTAAGATAATATCAGCTAGTTAAGATGACCTTTATGAATTATGAAGCCTTTCCGTTACAGAAAAAAACACCATTTCACATGTGAAATCATGTGAAAACGTGTTTTTGGAACACTTCACATTTGGAACACTTCACGTGAAATCATGTGTTTTTTTCCGTAATGGGGATGCCAGCAATCTGAATGTCCTGCTACACAACCAAATCTGTGGCCACAGATTAATAGGCAAGAATACAAGGTCAAAGGTACACATAAGGTACCTTCAGGGCCGGCTTAATGCAGGGGCTTACCCCCAAAATACACAGTATATATTATATATTTAATATTCTGCAACCGCCAACCACAGGAGGATTCAGGAGCCAACTGTCAATAAGTGTAGATAGCCTGCTGCTGCCTGGTGCCACTCTGCTAATCGTTAGAACGGGGGAGGAGATACATGTGACTGGTCAGTTGTGTGAGTCAGGGGCATGGCCCAAGCCCATAACGGACCCAAGAGGCAAAAACAATTATTATTTATATATATTTTTTTATCCATCCGCATGAGCCCGTCCTCAATGTTGAAATTACACCAGAGAGCATAATTTTGCCAGATTTCTTCATCTGGCCCTGGGTACTGGTTAATATCTTTTAGGGTACATGTGCAGATAATCTAGTATGACGTACATTTTTTTCTGGGTACAATTACTACTGCACTTTAAAAAATGCTGGGTTAAAAGCAGCCCATAGTGGACAGACACGTTGTGTTCTTTTTGACCCAGCCAGTTGGGTCATTGAGCAATGATCCATCAGGTCAGATCAGAATACTGGAGGCGTGGCGTTCAGTTCTTTTTATGCCACCTGTGAAAGTAAATGTCGTTCCGGTTCATCTGTTCTGTTGTATTGTCAACACATGTTAAGGTTGCGCATTGACACTTTTTTGTAGCTTAATTAAGCTTTTTCTACTTTTTTTGTACCACAGGGAACAACACTACCTTAATTTTTTGGTGTGTCGTGACACGTTCCAAGCAATTAAGTATGAACCTGGTGGCACTGCAGAAACATTGATGCACTCAACCAAGCGGTTGCAAGTTTAAATCCCCAAAACATTAATGTATACTCGATGTCAAGTGTTTGTAGCGCAGGAGGCACTTCAGGTACCTACCCACCAAGCAGTTGTGAGTTCAAATCCCAAATTAGGTTTAGTTCCAAGTAATGCAGGAGACCATGACACAATGTTCTATAAAGGTTATTGGGAATGTCCTGGGAACTAGACAAAACCTGCAGGGGACCATGACTGTTTAAATTAGCGGCAGGTAGCCTAGTGTATAGAGTTGGACTAGTAACCAAAAGTTTGCAAGATCGAATCCCCGAGCTTACAAGGTAAAAATCTGTCGTTTTGCCCCTGAACAAGGCAGTTAACCCACTGTTCCTAGGCCGTCATTGAAAATAAGAATTTGTTCTTAACTGACTTGTCTAGTAAATATATATATATTTTTTTAAATTGAATGCATGTCAATTATGCCGTTTAAAGTAAAATATTCTCAATTTGACACCTGGGTTTTCACATGTTGTCACGTGTAGTTTCATGATATCACATGTTGAAATTTGGCATTCCCATGTTGTCATTTATTTCACATGAGATCATGATTTTGCATGTGTTTACATGGTCACATGTGACTATGTGATCACACGATAACACGTTTTCACATGTGATCACGTGAAATTCATGTGGTTTTTCTGTAAGGGTTATGTGGTTAATGTGCTTGTTTTGATTACATAAATGCTTCAAAATTCACAAAAGGTGACGTTAGCTGATGAAGATTAGCTCATAGAACAAAACGTATAAAATCTCCTAAGCCTGTGTTTACCACAGACCTTATTTTTGCAGTTTATCCAAAACCCCGTCAAAAAAAAAACATGAATTTCTCCATAGGCTTTGGCCATTGAGCAATGGTGGAGTTAGTGCCTACAAAAATATGCCATTACTATTGCTCTCTCTAGGAGCCTACAAGATCCTATTTAGTCGTTTTTCTTTCCACAGTTTGTCCTATGCTAATGCCTCAACAGTCAGCCTCATCTTAGTGAGATCTAGCACTTCCTTTCACCCAACCTCTTTCTAACACTCCTAAGTTTGGCTTACCCTTTGGCTCCAATGAAAAGTATAAATATGAAACCTTTATACTTTTCTCCTGCGTGAGAGCCACCTTGTGCCCTTCTTCTCACCCAGAGGTGAGGGAAACCCAACCGTGCTTCAGGAGAACAGACCGACTCCTAGCCTCCATTACAACAGCTGCATGGGGGGGGGGGGGTGTGTGTGTGTGTGTGTGTGTGTGTGTGTGTGTGTGTGTGTGTGTGTGTGTGTGTGTGTGTGTGTGTGTGTGTGTGTGTGTGTGTGTGTGCGTGTGCGTGTGCATGTGTGTTTGGATGAGGGGGTCTGGGGGTTCTGGGTCTAGGCAGGCCGGATGTGGGTGAGGAGAGCGAGGGATCAAGGGAGAATGTACTAGCGTCTCAAGAAACTCGAGCCCCTTAAGTTAAGCCCCCTCGATCTCAGCATGTGTATGTTCATATGCGGCCGTTTGTAGTGTCAGTGAGAGTATGTGTTTGTATGTACGAATGTGTGGCTTTGCTGATATGTCTGTGACGTGTGTGAACTTAGATTTGATCTGTGTGCTTGGTATAGGTTAGGTGTGCACATGGTCAGGGTTATGAGTTTGTGTGTGTGTGTGTGTGCTTGCATGCTCACCCTCATGGGGCGGGGATGAGTTTGTGTGTGTGTTTATGTACATGCATATACATGTATGTACGTCTGTGTGCTGTTGGTGAGATAATGATTTGCAACATTGTGTATCTGGATTCATATACCTTGTAGGGCTCTTACTTACAATTGGTTTTACATTTAAATAACCACTATGTAAGTGAATCAGAATGATTTAAACACAACAAATTGGGGACTGTGCTTGTTTTAGCCTACTTTACAGCAGAAACCTTTTATTGGAGGATTTTGATTCAGAATGATAGCCAACTTGTAACTGAATAGTTGAAATTGTGTACAGAACAGCTCAACTGGGTGGCTACAACACAATGCTGTAGCTCCAACGGTGATGATGTCTTTAGTTATGGCCGCTATCTTGTGCTATGTATCCAATCTAATGTTTGCTATTCATCAGAACAAATGCTATTGATTTCATCATAAAAAAGTGGAGTCAGCCTCTCTTGTCATGGTTACAATACCAAAACACAAAGAGCGGTGGTCAGAGCGGCACGGCCATAAAAACAACACCCAGATGGATTGTGGGGGGATCATCTTTGGACATAACGCCAAAGTCCATTATGTTATCTGACAGCGTGGTACTGAAAAGAACTGCTGAGCTACCTACCTACTGTACCGCCACAGCACAACTGAACAATCAGACCTGGGTTCAAAGACTTTATCTGTACTTGACTAAATGTGACTGTAGCAATGGAACCAATAGAGCGGTCCCAGTGCCACCGTGCCCACCTGGCTATCCAGGTAGGGTAATGCAAAAAATATCAGATATACAGTAGTATCTGAGCCCAGGTCTAGCTTCCAAACGACCCAAATTCAATGATTGAGCAGCCACAACAACAGGCATGGCGTCGTAGTAGGGACTCTCCTGGATGGCGCACAAAGGTACCGCTATATGACTCGCAGAATGACAATGTAATCTTATCTAATCGACTCATCACATCGTCTCATAATTTCATCTGGAACAATGGGACATGCAATCATCTACATGCAAATGCCAAACATGTCAATAAGGAAACCACGTCACGGGACATTTACATGAGACACAAACAGAGTGGTATGATACTATTGAGTAAATAAAAATACGCCAATCGCTTAAGCTATCCGTTAGCATTTAAAGCAACGTCTGAAGTCTTGAGGTCATATTTCAACATGACACACAAACAACACATTGTATTCATAGCAAATGGCACCCTATCCCTTATATAGTGCGCTACTTTTGACTGACCTTAGCCCTATTGGGCCTGGGCCAAAAGTAGTGCACTATAGGGAATAGGGTGCCATTTGGGATGCACCCATTATTTGTCTCTGTTTAATTAACAGAGGCTATAGCCACTAAAACAGTTCACTGACTCCATGAATATGCATTAACATGGAGATATGGGCACATGAGTATCATGCAAATGCACTAATCATACTCAACGTAATCACATACAGAATGTTAATGAGGGAAGGTTATGGTCCCGAGAGGCATCTTTGTTAAAAAAATGTAATCACTTAATACCATTTCACAGCGTCAGCAATTTGCACCATTCTTAGTTAATGTCCTCTATATCATTGTTGAAAGGTTTGGTCATTTGGTTCATATTCTCTATACAGTAGCCATTCCCATTATACAACTAACTAACACCACAAATTGCACCAGCTCATGCTATTTTCCAACACAGAACTACCTACATACTTAAACCTGATCTTACCCTCACAACTTTGCATATCATTTTTGTCATTATTTTTCCAAAGTAGCTGTTAGTAAGTGTACTGCAAAATTGCCTAAAATTGAATTATAGATATTCTCTACTGTGGTGACCAATTTACGAAGCCCTTTTCCATGTTATTACCAGGTCAATTCCATTTCAAATTCAATCAATTCAGGAAGTAAACTGAAATCCCAATGTTTACTTCCTGAATTGGCTGAATTAAAATGGTATTGACCCCAACCCTGGTTGTTGACCAAAGCACGCAGCCTTACCTGAGTTGAGGTGAGGAGTAGTACGGAGGAGATGGAGAAAGGGGCCAGAGAGATAGGATGGAGGTCTGATAAAGGGACGAGGGTCCACTCCTTTCTTTTTTATACCCCTCCTCTCTATTTTAGGAGGGAAAGATGGAAACCCTATCGCTTCCTTTAACCACACTTAACTAATCAAACCCCTTGCTATTAATAATCACCTGCTCAGTCTCCAGCACCCATTCCACCTGACACCTATTTCTTTACTCTCTCTCTTTCTCGCCTTCCCTCCACGCATCTGGTTTTCTTAAATCATTAGCTCCCACCTCCCACTCAGGGGTCTCTGTCCTTAGATCCTCTTTTGATATTTCTCTTTTTCACACACTCTCTCATTCACCTCCTAAGCTCTCCAACTTCCCCTGTCTCTCGCACTTTTAACCATTCTCAAAGCAGAGATGGGTAGTAGTTCTGTTACATGTATTTGAATTACTTCTGAGTATTTTGTATGTTGTATTACACTGGGCTGAACTACAGTCCAATGTATTTTGTAACAAGATATTTTCAAAAGGCTGTAATTTTGAAAATACCAAATACTTTTCTATACCATTTCCTTGTAGAAGTTAAACATTTTGTGGCCCCATTTCACCCTACATTGTTCTAAAAAAAGTATGATGGCACTATGGTGTGATAAGACTATCTGCTAAATTAACGTATACTGTAGATGTACAGCATATGTAAAAATGAACAATTCCAAGGCATGCTGAGTATTATTCGAATGAGCGCCGCCCCGAAACAAGGCCAATGACAATACCCTGTGTGCTTTGCAGTTGTTCATTTTCACGTATACATTCACAGTACAGCTTGGTCATTTAGCAGACGCTCTTGTCCAGAGAGTCAACGCATTCAACTAAGGTAGATTAACGACAACATATCACAGTCATAGCAAGTAAGACGTTTCTGTAACCGGTACTGAGAATGTTGTTTTTATTCGACCGTTTAGTAGCAATGTATTTTTATACTTTATAATACAAAAGACATGCATTTAAAAGAACTACAAAACTTTACAAAAGTATCTCATATTTTATTTTGACACATTGGTCTTGAGGGTATTTTAAAGTTGTATTTTCTAATTGTAACTTCTTATTTATGCCCATCCCTATCTCAAAGTCTCTCTCATTTACCTTTCCTTCTCATGGGGTATTCAAACAATCAGCCAACTTCCTTAATCCATCCCTTTATATCCACCTTCATTATCCTATTCCTTTCTTTGTCTGTCCCTAACGGATCTATATATAGCAGACACAAGTCAAAGCAAAGCTGAAGGGAGACCCTGAACGTCCATGATCATAACTGTGAAATCTGATATCCGTGTGCTACCTTGTGCTCTGTGTTCATATGCGTTTGTCCCAAATGACACACTATGTCCTACATACAGATTTAGCATCTTCATTTG
The DNA here is from genome assembly GCF_029448725.1 of Salvelinus fontinalis. Classification (NCBI taxonomy): domain Eukaryota; kingdom Metazoa; phylum Chordata; class Actinopteri; order Salmoniformes; family Salmonidae; genus Salvelinus; species Salvelinus fontinalis. Next base: position 2,469,593 of record NC_074698.1, read on the forward strand.
ACCACTATTGTCAAAGCATAATAATTATGCGGCAACAGGATTTGAACGTTGCGTGATCGATCGGTGGTTAGGCTATTAGCTGGTCAAAAATTAGGCTATGTGAAAAGTACAATACTGTTAATATAACCCGTGTGTTAATGTGAATTCTCAGCAACAAAAGGGTGATCAAATTAAGATCCCATAGATGTACAGTGTAGGTGTGGTCAAAAGTAGTGCACTATATAGGGGACGGGGTGTCATTTGGGACACAGGCTACATTACTTTGTGTGGAAAGAATCCGAACAGGGTCTCGGCATCAATTATCCATAAAACATAGAGGCTTGGTGGGTTAGGTCACTCTGGTGCAGGCAGCACCCCCCCACACACAATGAAGTGTGTGTCTTTGGGGGTTATTGTGTGTGTGTACAGTGTGTGTGTGTGCGCATGCATGCGTGTGTGTGTACTCGTTGACCTTCGTAAAGGTGCGTTTGAAGGCAGAGATGCGGCCTGCGATGTGGGCTGTGGTGCTACTGTATTGTACTTAAAGAGAGCAATGAACAGGTTTACTATAGGATAGGATGGGGAGGCAATGGTGGTGGTTGTGGTGGTGGTGTGGGTCACTGAGTTCCCATGTATAAATGTACTGGGACATGGTGTGATGAGGAGGGATTTGCTGCTCTGTAGGGGACCTCAGTGACTGCTGCTATTTAGCCCTATTACCATATCTCATTGGGACTGTTTATGGAGCAGATTTGGTACTTTTTTTAAAACCCGATAAAGTTTTGTTTCTGGAATGACATGCATTTCTCAAATGAGGTTAATCATGCAGTTTGATTCGCCGTTGAGTCATCGTGACATATTTCCAATCAATGACTTTGATATGGAACACCTCCCCATCTGTACTTCTCTGCAATTTGCCACTATAATTTAGCCCTCTTTTTCTCCTATCCCTTATTCCCTCTGGTACCACTCATGGGAATGTTATTCCCCCGTCCAATTCTAATACGCTCAAGCACTTTATCTTTTTAACTCTTTCTCTCCTCTCTTTCCTTTCAACATATCATCCCTTCCGCCTTCGGTTCACTGCATGAAGAGGTATATAAAGCCCCCTCCTTTTAAGGGGCCCCTTTCTTCCACTAAACTTTTGTGTTCTCCAGCCTTCCTTAGACTAAATGTATCATCCTCCTCTCTCTGTCTTTCAGGGCCATGCAGCCAAAAGCCACCAAGAGGCTTGACTTAACCCCACAGAGTGCTTGGTTGTTGTCTGGGGCTCTCCCAAGGAGGGATGACAGTGGTGCTCAGTGGTGGAGCCTGAGTGGTGGCAGAAACGGACTGGCCATAGGGCAGTTCGGGAAAATACCAGATGGGCTGGTCCATCTTTAGCTCAGCGGGTCGGTGATCCATTTTTTTAGGGGCTAATATTGAGGTTCTGCAAAGAAAAAAATGGACTGGTGTGGTGTTTCAAGGAAATGCCGGGCCGGTTTCTGGTCACTGACTTTCCCTGGGTGGAGGGGTGGTGCAAGGGGGAAAGCGAAAAGGCGAGCTGAAGGGTGGTGAGATGCATAAACAGGTTGTATCAAAATCAGTGTTGATGAGGGGGTTTTTCACCCCAAGGTGTCAGGACCTGGAGGGTGGAGGGTGAAATGACATCGGTTCTCTTCCAAATTTTGAGTAGTTTTGAGTAGTTCTGTAAGGGAATTGATGGAAGTTCATGGAATTCTCTGCTCCTTTGATTCAAAGGGACTTTTTGTTTTCGATTTCTGTTGGTTCATTTGAAAGGTTTTTGTTGCGGTTGACTATTTGAAAATGGATGTATCAATAAATTGTGTTCTGACTAGCATGTTAATAGGGAAATCAAAAGTTCCTTGTCGGTTTGTTGACAGGGTGCGTGTTTGTGTTGTTTATCCCCGACAAAGCACGCAAAGCACATCGACGAGGCTGTTGTGGAACAGGTCAGGAGCTGGTATTTCTGTTTTTTATTTGTAGTAAATGTGCAAAAGCTCTCTCATTATAGGGTATTTTGTGTAGATTGACGAGGATTTTTTAAATGTTTCATTCATTTTAGAATAAGGCTTTAACGTAACAAAATGTGGAAAAAGGGGTCTGAATACTTTCCAAATGCACTGTATATGTACATATCTACCTCAATTACCTTGTACCCCTACACATCGACTCGGTACTGGTACACTGTGTATATAGCTAGGTTATTGTTACTCATTGTGCACTTACATTTTACATTTTAGTCATTTAGCAGACACTCTTATCCAGAGCGACTTACAGTAGAGTGCATACATTTTATTACATTTTACATACTGAGACAAGGATATCCCTACCGGCCAAACCCTCCCTAACCCGACGACGCTATGCCAATTGTGCATCGCCCCACGGACCTCCCGGTTGCGGCCGGCTGCTACAGAGCCTGGGCGCGAACCCAGCCCAGCCTGGGCGCGAACCCAGAGACTCTGTCGGCGCAGCTAGCACTGCGATGCAGTGCCCTAGACCACTGCGCCACCCGGGAGACATACTTATTCCTTGTGTTATTATTTTTATATTTATTTATTCCTTGTGTTGTTGTTTTTATTGCTACTATTTATCTTTTTTTTATCTCTGTATTGTTGGGAAGGGCCCGTAAGGAAGCATTTCACTGTTAGTCTACACCTCTTGTTTACGAAGCATCTGCAAATAACATTTGATTTGATTTGAAACTGTAATGAGTTCAGTTGTAAGTTACTTCCAGTAAAGGTCTTTGAGTGTTTGATTTCAGTTCGTCTCGGTCTGTTAGATGAACACACTGACATTTTCACACTAGGCCTACTCTGAAACAAAGTTATAATATGAAACAAAATGTCAAATATGGCAATAAAACTTGCCAAACCACATATTTAATTTTTACGTTTCAGGTGGGCGACTGTCGTTCGAAGGCCTCTTTATAACACACTTCCTAGCGAGAGCCACTTCCTGTGGCTGAAGAAGGCACAAATATGTTTACATATTTCCATGTTTCCCTGCCTGGAATAACAAAGACAGAGTTATTCTGAGGAAGACAAAGTGAGAGGATAAAACTGAATACGTTTTAGAGGAAGCCGAATTCCAGGGAGAGAAAGAGAGTGAGGGGGGACGGGGTGTGGGGGATGGAGGGAAGCTTTGAAAAAGTCCTAAAAAAGCTCCGCTAAAACAGACAAAATCTCAGTCCCTTTGAAACTGACAGCTTTTGAAGAGGCAGATGTCAGGGCTGTGCGGCTGGTCCAGGGTGAGATGAGAGGTAGTGGGATCTCCAAATGTCATCTTTGCAGAACAGTGTGGGTCTGGATGAAAAGTTGGACGATATGAAGGCTTGAAACAACCGCCGTTTAAATAAACGCGTCAGCATTTTCCTTTCAAACGAGGTGACTTCTTTTATGTACATTTTGGAGTGCCAGCCTTTTCTTGTCGCCTGGTTTATTTACTGTATCATCAGTATCCAGTGAAACAGTGGCGAAGTCTGTTTCAGCAAACCACTGAAAGCAATGCATTGTTTACTTGTTTAGCTGTGCTGCGCTGAGCCTTGCCACCTGGCAGTAGGTGTGGGTATGTAGGGGCATTACTGTTGCCGTCTGTCTGGCCTGCTGTGGGACATCACATGATAGACCCATTACTGAGAATCATGGGCCTCCCTTCAACTATTACATTTCTCTGTTTCAGCATTTTCTCCAAAGGAGACACAGGGCGAAAAATGACACTGAGAGTGATGAAGGCAACAAGGGATGAAGGGAACATGAAAGCCATAAAGAAAGAGAGAAAGACCAAGGGTAGGAAATGGAGAGGCAATGGAATGAGATACTGTCCAAGGGGAGGTAGAGAGAGACAGAGAGAGGGAGAGAGAGACAGAGAGAGGGAGAGAGAGGCAGAAAGAGAGAGAGACAACGAGAGAGAGAGAGAGAGAGAGAGAGAGAGAGAGAGAGAGAGAGAGAGAGAGCGAGAGAGGACAAGATGGACAAGGACATCCATGGATCCTGACAGAGGGAATGATAGGAGAATGAGAGCTGGACGGCCATGGGACAGAAATGAATGAGTTGTTTAATAAAGGAGCTACTGGGTCGTCCATCTGCAGGGATCCTCCCTTAGCCTTAACAAATGGGAGTCTGCATTTGAAACATTAAGACGGATGGGCCTCTTCTCTCTCTCCGTATGATCAGCCATTCCGTTGCAATGATGTAACGCTGTTTCGTGCCGCGAGCATCTTCTGATGCAGGAAAAGACAGGGCTGAGGAAGACACACCCAAAAGAGAATACCAAGAGATGCACAGAGATAGTAAGAAAGATGAGACAGTCAGGAGGCTAGGATAGAAGCAGTGGCTATAAAAACATAGGAAACAGACAGTAAGAAAGAGAAAGGAGAGGCGGGGAGAGAAAGAGGTCAAATAGAGTTTTGGTCGGATATGGTAAAGGTTGCTCAATCTATAGGGAAAAACATAAGATGGACGCCAGTCTTGTCGTCAACCTCAAAGGACGACCATACAGCCAGGCTGAAAGTTAACTAGCCCAATCATCAACGATGGACAGTGTAATGGAGGTGATTTGGTGAACTGCGCTCGTGCGATTAGTAGCCTAACCTTTTCTTAGACCTGAAGACTTGTGTTAGCTCCTCAAGTTAATGCCTAGGCTTTAGCTTAGCATGCTAACAGACTCAGTTGGTCACACCAGTATGGACAACCAATGTGAATTGTGCCAACAAATCTGAACTAAATCATTTCAATAAATCTTGAAAGCCCCTTGAGATGACAGTGGCCGCAATAGAAAAGCTGAACCTCAACAGAGACGATGGGGTGGGTTATTCACACAGTGTACCCTAGTCCTATATGCAATGTACTCCTTTTGACTAGGGTTCTATGGGCTCTGGTCAAAAGTAGTGAACTATATAGGGAATAAGGTGCCACTTGGGACGCAGGCAGAGTATCAGAGCTGGTCTGTACTGAACTTGGCACAGGAAGGTGTGTAATCCCTTCAACAGGTGCCTTGGGACCAGAGAGACAGGCTTTAGGAGAATAGGAGGTTGTGAAGGGGAGATATGAGGAAAGAGGGAGAACACGGGGAAAGCGATACGAGAAGAGGGAAGGGAGGGAGGAGTAGAAGGGTGTGGGGATTTGAGGAGGGAGGTATAAGCGTGAAGAAATATGAGTTTGAGCAAGGAGAGCGAGTGAGCGAGAGGGGGGTGGGGGGGAGAGGGAGTAGAGGGGTGAGGAGATTCCTCAGGAGCATCTGTCGACTTACAACTCAAGAGATAGGTGTTGAGTTGCACCCGGCGATGCTACAAATGTAATATGGGAGACAGACGCTGTATCCCTGGCAATGTCGTCATAACTAATGTTGGATGCTGGCAAGTTTGCATTTGCGGAACGATGTGCGTGAATATGTAATCATAGTATGTGTAATGGATGGAAACAAAACAATTTTTCTAAAAGATTCATCCTTTTTGTTTGAGTTATTATTAGTGTGTTGACTATCAAAGGCATTTTTGTCATACATTTTCTAGCTCTCCTTGGGTTCTAATGTCAGTGTGTTCCTGTTTGTTTTAGGAAGCATGTCAGCGGGTCAGTGATACCTTCTCTTCCTCTTTAGGCCAACCAACAACATGACATTTATAACTGTGTCACTTGAGAATCACACCACCAAGCAAGCACAAAAATGCAAGCATGCATGTCACACACACACACAAACACAAACACACACACAAGATCGGTTTGACCTTGACGTCGTGTGTGGGTGTAGTATGTAGTGTGAATGAACTGGGATAAGGCTCTAAATAGTAGCTCTTATATATATAGCGAGCACTACACCAGCTCAAGGCCTGAGGCAGAGAGAGCACTAATGTGCATTCGACTTAAGAAGCAGTCAGGCTTAAACTGCAGCTCCAAATGGCCACATCACAGCATTATAATAACTACTACAATGATAATTATTCCCCTAAATGTATACTGAACAAATTTATAAATGCAACATGCAACAATTTAAACAAATTTACTGTTAATGTTCATATAAGGAAATCAGTTTATTGGGCCCTAATCTATGGATTTCACTTGACTGGCCAGGGGCACAGCCATTGGTGGGCATGGGAGGCTTGGGAGCCAGGCTTCAATCAGAATAAGTTCTTCCTCACAAAAGGGCTTTATTACAGGCAGAAATACTTCTCAGTTTCATCAGCTGTCCGGGTGGCTGGTCTAAGATGAACCCGCAGGTGAAGAAGCTGGATGTGGAGATCTGGCGTGGTTACACGGGGTCTGCGCTTGTGCGGCCGGTTGAACGTACTGCCAAATTCTCTAAAATTACGTTGGAGGTGGCTTATGGTAGAGAAATTAACATTCAATTCTCTGGCAACAGCTCTGGTGGACATTCCTGCAGTAAGCATGCCAATTCCACGCTTTTTCAAAACTTGAGACATCTTTGGTATTGTGTGGTGTGACAAAACTGCACATTTTAGAATGGATTTTTATTGTCCCCAGCACAAGGTGCACCTGTGTAATGATCATGCTGTTTAATCAGTTTATTGATATGCCACACCTGCCAGGTGGATGGATTATCTTGGCAAAGGAGAAATGGTCACTAACAGGGATGTAAACAAATTTGTGCACAACATTTGTGAGAAATATGTTTTAGGTGCGTACGGAAATGTCTTTACATGTTGTGTTTATATTTTTGTTCAGTACTAGTTGTTGAACAGATTTAAAAGACTGGCGCTGGTTCTGGCTTGTGTCCATTTAGGGTAGGGGTGGGCAACTCCAGTCCTCGGGGGCCTGATTGGTGTCACACTCTTTCTCCATCCCTAGCAAACACAGGTGATTCATCAAATTGCATTCTACACTGAAGATCACGATTAGGTGATTATTGGAGTCAAGTGTGTTAGCTGGGGCTGGGGCAAAACTGTGACAACAATCAGGCGCCCAAGGACTGGAATTGCACACCCCTGATTTAGGGGGATGTGCTATCTCTGTCTGTGTTGCCAAATGTACTACATTATAAAAACATTAAAGAGACGGCAGCGCTCACTCACAAAGACGGAACACACACCCCTGAAATTGAAACATCAACAACGAACGGCTGGCCGGACATCCATTCAGTCAGGGGTGCATCCATTTAGGAGGGAGTGGAGTGTATTCACATATTAACAAATACAATAGGTTCTTGAAGGGCCCATTAACAAACCACTACTGTTAACTCTACGCTCCCTGTCCTGCCCCGGGACCCAGCCGCATTGCAGTTAAAATGGAAGTCTGTTCACAGGTGAAGGATGCCTTAAGTTGCTTGGTTGGGAAGGCCTGTATTATTACATCACACAATCAATTAGCTGTTACATGGGCTATGAGGGTGGTGTGTGTGTCTTTGTGTGTGCGCGTCTCTCTCTCTCTGTGTGTGTATGCGTGCGTGCGTGTGTATAGGCAGCGTGTGGGAGTCAGGGGGTGGCCACCATAGCTCAATTAAGACAAGCTAATGCACCGCCGCCAGTGTACATCGATCCACTATACTCTAATATCCCTCAGCAGTCCCAGTCATTAGAGTGTGTCCAAAATGGCATTATATAGGGAATTGGGTGTCATTTGGGATGCACCCATTAGATTTATTACAGGTGATCCAATAGCCAACCACACCACAGTGTACTTACCTAAAGAAGCATTAATCGTTTTGGGACATTTATTTAGTAGTGTATAGGTGGTGTTAGGTTTAAAAGTGTGTAGCAGATTTTGAAGTGGGGGGTCATGAGTGTCTTTTTCAGATGCGCTCAATATAGAGAATGAGCTTAATGACAGTAATTGTTGCTCTCTCTCTCAGAAGAGATAGCAACATTCACAAAATATCACATCTCAGTTTCGGAGAAACTAACCAAAGTGTTGGCTAATTTTATTCACACATATTTGGGGGATTCCAGTCGACACAATTCCAACATAATGGGCGAGACACACACACACCATTGTCTTCTAATTGGGGTGTCAGGGGATTTGTCTCATAGTCTTTGAACAACTCTCTTCAGAATCATTTTTGTGATGTGTGTGAACAAACAGAAACAATGAATCTTTTACCAAAAAGATAGAATAACCAACCCCTGCTGTTACATCTGAGAAAAGCCATAGAGGGATCGCTGGTTAAAAAAGATAAAATAATTTTGAAACTCACATAAAAGTTAATACTCCCAGCTTCAATTTAATCTTTTAAAATATAATGGTAGCTGACATCGCTCCAGTAACCTAATTTATCAGTCATGCATAAGCACAAATCTGTGCGTAAACCATGCGTGAGATCATTTCCACGCAAAGTGTGAGATTTATCAATATAAACGTTTGTTTGAGAGTGTGCGTAAATTTACATTCCGCGCCCCCGAGGAAACGAAATAGCAGAATAAAAAAATCCCCTAAAAATCGGTACATTTAAACTAGAGAAATCCTTTTTTTGCATTGGATACGTCTCAATCCCCTGCATCCGCCTATGTCGCACTTCTGCATCTGCGGTGAAAGGTGACAAGGCTAGAGCTGTGTTTGTCAGACCATGAAACATCCCTACCCTCCCCTTAACATTTTCACACGTACCAAAAAAACATTTTTTTAAATGTAATAATAATTTTAAAAAAAATAAGTGTGATCATTCTACAGTGGTCCCTGCAGCATACGCTCAACCCTGTGCGATTAGAACGCTTATTTAAAACGTCCAGTTTCGATTTGACGCAAATCAGCATTTGAGCTAGCCACACTGGTTTTTCAAATAAACATTTAGCACAAACACAGTCCTTACAAAGTTATGTCCTGAATGTGACCAGTTTATTTTTGGATGCAATGTTCAGACATTCACAGAAGTAGCTACCACACACAATAACCCAAACCGGAAAATGTAGACTACATTAGGTCTAGCGCTAACTGAGGAAAGACTAAAGTAACACAAGCGGTCATATTTAGAGAATTCTCTGCTGACAGAAACCACAACATGAATTAGCTAATAGCAATTACTATTTATAATTCATCACATCACAGGTGAACTCAACATTGATCGTAATGACTGAGTAAAACACTTTCTAGAAATTGAAAGTATTCCCAACGATGGGTAGTTTGAGCGCTCCGCCATGTTTGTTTTCTCACGTCAACCAAAGATAACAAGAGGAGAGAAGGTGAGTTTGATCTGTTTACAGTATGCATGTTGAAGGGGGTGTGTCGTCTACGATCATTCACTTCCCTTCATTCACTTCCGGAAATTTATTCGAAAGATGAGTGAATCATTCATTCACCCCATTTTAACATCTTTGGTCTGATAGAACGCATTATATAATGTCAACAAACATGGCGCCACACATAGCTTGCAAATAGCTTAGCATTAGCTTATTCTAGTACAGTACAACCTTCAAAAAGGTGAATTGCTTTGCCACATTTTTTGCAGTTATACTTTAGTGTCTTGTTGCAAACAGGATGCATATCTTGTAATATTTGTATTCTGTACAGACTTCCTTCTTTTCACTCTGTCAATAAGGTTAGAATTGTGGAGTAACTCCAATGTTGTTGATCCATCCTCAGTTTTCTTCTATCACAGCCATCAAACTCTGTAACTGTTTAAAAAAAGCAGATGTTGAATATCCCTTTGAGCATGGTGTTAATTTCACTTTGGATGGTGTATTATTACACCCAGTCACTACAAAGATCCTAACTCAGTTGCCGGAGAGGAAGGAAACTGCGATTGGCCTCATGGTGAAATCCCAGAGCAGTTTCCTTCCAGTTTACCCAACTACCAATTGGAAAACAGTCTTTGTGGTTGAATCTGTGTTTGAAATTCACTGCTGGGCTGAGGGATCTTACAGATAATTGTATGTGTGGGGTACAGAGAGGAGGTAGTCCAAAAATGTTTTTACTATTATTGCACACAGAGTGAGTCCATGTGACTTGTTAATCAAATGTTTACTCCTGAACTTATTTAGGCTAGCCACAACAAAGGGGTTGAATACTCAAGACATTCCAGCTTTTCGTTTTTAATTAATTAGTTAACATTTTGAAAAACATAATTCCACTTTATGGGGTACTGTGCATAAAAAAAATCTGTATATTTAATCCATTTTAAAATCAGGCTGTAACACAACAAAATGTGGAAAAAGTCAAGGGGTGTTAATACTTTCTGAAGGCACTGTATGTTGCCCTAAAAGTTGTGCAAAGTTGGTAGAATCTTAATGAAAATAATTCACAGCTGTAATGGCTGGTGCTTTCCGCAAGTTTTAACTCAGGTGGGTGGAGACTTGTCCAATTATGATACTGTAATTTTTTTGGTGGAACATTATCTAAAACTTTCTTTCACTTTGAAAATGTGTAGTAGGTTGTGTAGATTTGTAGGACAAAATCGAATTGAACTCCTTTTTGGATTTAATATTAAGGCAGCAAAATGAGAAAACATTCAAAGGGGGTGAAATTGTGAGAGTAATAATTAAATCATTTTTCTATTTCATTGTATTTCCATTGTGAATTCATGCAACATTTCTTTACAGGCTATATCATATAATTTGACCACATCAGTACATTTGTTAAGATAATAATCCATATCATGTACAGTAGTTTGTTAAATTAGAGGCATGCGTGAAGGTGAAACCATTGTTGAAATACTATAAAAGACTGAGATAATGGTCTCTTTTTAGAGACAGGTGAGACTTTTTTGCAGAAAATACAGATTTGGTCATCAGATGTTGTTTCACAAAACCAATCTTATAGGATTTTAGCAAGGTTTTAGACCTACTTGAAAAAAGGTAAACACATGCCATTCCGGTGCACATCCAAGTGCTTTCAAGCGGCCGGTTATGGCAATGGGCACTTTTCAGCTGGAGTTTGCTGATCGGCATCTCACAGCCTTCGATGAGACAATGTTTTAGACGCAATAATCAGCTAAACAAACAGTTACGTACACTTTCCATACACCAGCGCACAACAGGTTGATGTCAGAGGGGTTTCTTCGCCTTCAATGGGGTCCCAAATTCGAATGGAGCAATAGACGTCACCCGCATTGCCATAAAAGCACTATTCCAAAATGAGTTCGACTATGGTTGCAGTATGTGATGTGATGTGCAAAAGACGCTGCTGAATGTGGTGGCAAGGTGGAGCGCACGACTCGTTCATTCTGCAGAACAGCAATGTTGGCCTAAACGCCTACAGGAGGGAACTGTTGAGGACGGATAGCCTATTGGTGAGTGTCACCTACTCATTTTAAGTATATTTGCCATAGCTAAAGCAACTTGAATTGTCCTAATGGTCCTCTCTTGGCACTTACATTTTTTACTGGTCAAGCCACAACTGAGCGACCCAAATAAAACCCTTTGGTCGTACTCAACCTCTGACACTAGCACCTCGATTTCAGTTGTTTTTCATAGCTTTTTTAGGTTGTGCCATTGTATTTCATGGTATGGCGTTGTATATTCCTTGCAGGCTTTAATGGGGTGGTTTTGACCATATACAGTGCATTCGGAAAGTATTCTGACCTTTTCACTTTTTCCACATTTTGTTAAGTTACAGCCTTATTATAAAATGTATTCAATTGTTTTTTTAACCTCATAAATCTACACACATAATTACAAAGAAGAAAATGTTTTTTAGAACATTTTAGGAATGTATAATTTTCTTTTTTTGAAATATCACATCTACATAAGTAAGTTCGGACCCTTTACTCAGTACTTTGTTGAAGCACCTTTGGCAGCAATTACAGCCTCTAGTCTTCGTGGGTATGAAGATACAAGCTTGACACACCTTTATTTGAGAAGTTTCTCCCATTCTTCTCTGCAGATCCTCTCAAGCTCTGTCAGGCTGGTTGGGGATCGTCGCTGCACAGCTATTTTCAGGTTTCTCCGGAGATGTTCGATTGGGTTCAAGTCCGGGTTCTGGCAGGACCACTCAAGGACATTCAAGGACTTGTCCCGAAGCCATTCCTGTGTTCTCTTGGCTGTGTGCTTAGGGTCAATGTCCTTTTGGAAGGTGAACCTTTGCCCCAGTCTGAGGTCATGAGCGCTCCGGAGCAGGTTTTCATCAAGAATCTCTCTGTACTTTGCTCCGTTCATCTTTCCCTCGATCCTGACTAGTCTCCCAGTCCCTGCCACTAAAAAACATCTCCACAGCATGATGCTGCCACCACATGCTTCACCGTAGGGATGGTGCCAGGTTTCCTCCAGACGTGATGCTTGGCATTCAGGCCAAATAGTTCAATCTTGGTTTCATCAGACCAGATCATCTTGTTTCTCATGGTCTGAGAGTCTTTAGGTACCTTTTGGCAAACTCCAAGCGGGCTGTCATGTGCCTTTTACTTAGGAGTGGCTTCCGCCTGGCCACTCTACCATAAAGAGTGCTGCAGAGATGGTTGTCCTTCTGGAAGGTTCTCCCATCTCTATAGAGGAACTCTGGAGCTCTGTCAGAGTGACCATCGGGTTCTTGGTCACCTCCCTGACCAAGGCCCTTCCCCCCGATTGCTCAGTTTGGCCTGGTGGTCAGCTCTAGGAAGAGTCTTGGTGGTTTCAAACTTCTTCCATTTAAGAGTGATGGAGGCCACTGTGTTCTTGGGGACCTTCAATGCGGAAGACATGTTTTGGTACCCTTCCCCAGATCTGTGCCCAATAACACAGATCTGAGCTCTACGGACAATTCCTTCAACCTCATGTCTTGGTTTTTGCTCTGACGTGCACTGTCAACTGTTGGGACTTATATAGATAGGTGTGTACCTTTCCAAATCATGTCCAATCAATTGAATTTACCACAGGTGGACTCCAATCAAGTTGTAGAAACATCTCAAGGATGATCAATGGAAACAGGATGCACCTGAGCTCAATGTCGAGTCTCATAGCGAAGGGTCTGAATACTTATGTAATTAAGGTATTTCAGTTTTTTATTTTGTATTAATTTGCAAGAATTTCAAAAAACCTGTTTTCACTTTGTCATTATGTGGTATTGTGTGTAGATTGATGAGGACAGTTTTTTATTTAATCAGTTTTAGAACAAGGCTGTAAAGTAAAAAAAAATTAGGGGAAAAGTCAAGGGGTCTGAATAATTTCAGAACGTGCTATATATGATTAAAATATTTGGTACCTCTCCAACTTTCTCTTTCTCTCTCACACATTCTCCCTTTCTCTCAATCTCCATCTCTCTCTCTTTTTTCTTTCTCTCTGCCATCTTCTTATGTCCTTAAACTATGCGTACTATTACTCTTACTTTGTTCTCGGAAATAACAGATTAAACATGCACAACACACACACACACACACACACACACACACACACACACACACACACACACACACACACACACACACACTCTTTTTGGAAGTCACGAACATTGACATTGTCCCAGGAGAGTAACGGATACTACTCAGCCATATCGGCCAAAAGGTCGAGCTATTGATCAAGCTTTAAACCCGCTCACACCCTCTCATGCTTTTCAGAGCCTGACGGTCATAGGAAGGACTAGGGTTTGATATTACGCCCATACTGTCAGCAGCTAGAGAGTAAGGACCCAATAGTGCTCACTCTTAGATTATCGCGCCACTGTAGGCTATTTATTATGCCTGCCGTGTATCTCTCTCTCTGTGCCTGTCCATTGTGTTTTCTTCTGCTCTCTCTCTGCCTACACAGAGAGATGGAGGCATAGAGAAGACACATTTCTGTTCACATTATAGGCCTGCCTATATAATGAGGGTTCATGACCCTGTTGGTTCCCCTCGCGTCAGTAGTCACTGAGTCGATGTAGGATGAGGATCACTGTTGTGTTAAGATGTAGGATGGGTCCACGTCGCCTAGGGATGAGAGGAGAGGAGATGAGGGGGGAGAGGAGATGAGATGAGAGGAGAGCAAAAGTGTAGTGTAGGGTCGGAGGGTTAATTCCAGGGTTGGGGTCAATTCCATATCAATTAGTCAATTCCAAAAAGTGAACCAAACTCCAATTCAAATTCAAATGTTTCCTAATTGAAAAGCATTGAAGATAATTTAAATTTGATTGTACTTCCTGAATTGACTGGAAATGAAATGGAATTGACCCCAACCCTGGTTAATACAGACGCATAATAACTAACTGAGTCGTAAACTCTACCGTGACTCTTTACACACACTTACGGGTTGGTGAAAGGAGAAGAGTTGTCTAGGAGGTTATACTAACTGGCCAAAAGGCAAGCCAGTGCAAGGACAACAATGCATTTGAAGGAGCCTACTTTTTTAAAGACATCACGCTAGAGCAGAGTGCCACGAGAGCTCTGTTCAGTTACTAACATACTAATGTTGCCTGTTTCTCCCGAGGCACTTGGATGCCCACACTTTCACACGAGCTGTCTCTCTCTCTCATATCCTTCCACTGGCTCGCTCTCCCTCTCTTTTTTTTCTCATGTCTTCCACCATTTCTCTCTATATATCTTAGTCTCACACATATGGGCAGAGGGGTTTGAATGTGAAAACAAAGAGGGGACTAGTTAATCTGTAGCCAGGCTTCCCTAGAAGCTCTTCTACTAGTGAAAGACACACATGATAAAGACTAATCAGACTGAGGGCAAAATAAGCATAATTGTGTTGGGTTGTAAGGACATTTGATGCAGCCAAACTTTTTAACCAGTACTTTCTCTTTGTCTCGTTCCTCTTATAGAGCATAGGCAGTGGTTAAGTGGACAAAACATAGACAAGGAACACCTGGGGCCTCATTTATCAATTTATCTCAAATACTATTTACGAATGGAATTTAGAATGTTCATACGCATAGACAAAGTGTGATTATAAAACAATCCAATGAGTGTCATACACACACCGGTAGGCGATCACCATTGATAAATGGCAATTGTTCTCAGCCTCAGTGCTCGTGCACGACCTTGGCCATTTGCATTTTGAAACGCCCCTAATTAAACAAGGTAATCCCAAGGAACTGACCAGGGATCCGAACAATGACAATATTTTGAAGTTGGCCACTGTTGTTACCATTCTGCTACCAACCTCTATTTACTGTTGCCGTGACCATAATGGAATCTGCTCAGAATGCCAGCATTGGTTTTGAACCTGAAGTGGCCCTGCCAATAAACCACCTGAACTAAAATTGTAGGTGACAAGATGAGAGGGGGTAGAGAGAGGGGAGGAAGGGGGGTGGAGGCTTGGAGACAGACAGGGGGCATAATTAGGAGAGGCGTGTGAGGCTTGTAAGGTGGCAGCGCCCCTTACAATGGAAGTGAGGGAGGCCTCGGAGGAGAAGAGCTGATGAGCTAATCTGCTTCAGTAACGACCCAGTTAATGCTGCTCTGAGCAGAGATAGATACAGTGTGATTGAGGTGCCATGCTGCTGGCATGGCTGAGTTCTCCTCATTGCTCTGCTCCTCCACATACAACCAGCGCCAAATCAAATGCAAGAGTGCCACCTCCTCTTCTTTCCTCTCTTCCCCTCTCTGCCCCCTGTATTTCTGTCAATTGTACAACTGGAGTGGAAATCTGGGGAGCTGAGTAGTATTCCACAATACATTCCAGACAGGAGGCACCTCCTTCTCCAAACAGCTATTGGTTTGTTGTATGCAACTCTCCTGTCCTTGGCTCCCTCTCTCCGGTTTCTGTGACATATTTCCTCTCTCTCTTTAGCTTTTTTTATTTATTGCTCTTTATCTATTTGTCAAATGTCTTCTCAGGAGTTTCTCTTGAAACAGCAGAGATTAAGATATTCTCTCTCTCTCTCTCTCTCTCTCTCTCTAAATGGATAAATTCATATTTTCTATTAATAACCCCTGTTTTAAGATGGTCATACCATGGCTCACTTAGCTATTTGATTTGGAATTGTAGGACCCCTATCAGTATATACAGTACCAGTCAAAAGCTACATTGAAGAATCTCAAATATCACAGATTTTGATTTGTTTAACACTTTTTTGGTTACTACATGATTCCATATGTTTTATTTCATAGTTTTGATGTCTACACAATTATTCTACAATGCAGAAAATAGTAAAAATAAATAAAAACCCTGGACTGAGTAGGTTTGTCCAAACCTTTGACTGGTACTGTATATAAATTGGCCTTTACTGCTATAGCCAATAGAAATGCATTGAATAACCAATTTATAAATGGCAAAACAGACAGTCGAAAAATAAATCATAAGGTTTTTAAGTGTCTGTCCTATATCTAGGTGATATAAGAAAGCTCAGGAATTATTCGTTATTATTTTTTGACACATATATTAAAACCTCTTGAAGCTAGGGGGCACTATTTTTATGTTTGGAAAAATATAGTTCCCAAAGTAAACAGCCTATTACAGCCTATGGCCCAGATGCTAGAATATGCATATAATTGACAGATTGGGATAGAAACCCCTCTAATGTTTCCAAAACTGACAAAAATATTGTCTGTGAGTATAAAATAACTGATTTTGCAGGCGAAAACCTGAGGAAATCCAACCAGGAAGTGCCTCTTATTTAGAAAAATCCCTGTTCCATTGCCTGCCTTGCCTCCATTTAAAGGGATATCAACCAGATTCCTTTTCCTGTGGCTTCCACAGGGTGTGAACAGTCTTTAGACATAGTTTCAAGCTTTAATTCTGAAAAATTAGTGAGATTTATCAAAACGCGTCAGTGGATAGCCAGATGTCCTTCGATTAGTTCATGCGCGCGAAAGTTGTAGCTCGACAATGTCTTTATCTATTGTATTGAATACTTTACCGTCCGTTGAAATATTATTGATTATTTATGTTAAAAACAACCTGAGGATTGATTATAAAAAACGTTTGACATGTTTCTACGAACTTGACGGATACTATTTGAAATTTTCGTCTGCCCTTCATGACAGCTCGAGCCTGTGGATTTCTGAACATAACGCGCCAACCAAATGGAGGTTTTTGGTTATAAAAATAATCTTTATTGAACAAAAGGAACATTTATTGTGTAACTGGGAGTCTCGTGAGTGCAAACATCCGAAGATCAAAGGTAAGCGATTCATTTTATTGCTTTCTGACTTTCGTGACCAATCTACATTGCTGCTAGCTGTATGTAATGTTTTGTCTAGTGATCGATAAACTCACAAACGCTTGGATTGCTTTCCCTGTAAAGCATATTTTCAAAATCTGACACGACAGGTGGATTAACAACAAGCTAAACTGTGTTTTGCTATATTGCACTTGTGATTTCCTGAAATTAAATTTTTTTATTATTTTTTTTATTTATTTTGCGCTCTGCAATTCAGCGGATATTTACGAAAATTATCCCGCTAAAGGGATCTGTGCGCCAAGAGGTTATTAGCACAAAACGACTTCCATACTTCTATTCATTTTTTAACCAGTACCGGGCTACCCTCAGAAGAGTCCCGTGACAATTGTGTGGATCATTGTTGGTTATTAGCCCAAACTGTTTGGGCGCTACAGACAGAAGTTGGCACATTGGCGGCACTGACTTCAGACGAGTCCCATGGGGCTTGTGGGTGTCATAGAACAAAACGTAGAACACCATCGTATATTAGTTTATAGGCCAAACAGTTCTGACGCTACAGACATTTGTGAGAGGATCGATTTTCGGGACGTCTCCTGGTCTGACAAACAGAGCCGTAGCTCTGCCACTTTCCACCGTAGGTGTGGAAGGCTGACATCGGTGGATGTGGTGGATTGAGACGCACACAAAAACAGATATCTCTAGTTTAAACAGACGGGTGTTGGTGGGGATATTTTGTATTATGTTAATTACTCCATTTTGTTTTTAACAGCCACTCAGACCATTCCATCACTGTCATGCAGTGCTTGACTTGGACTTAAATAGGTTCTGGCATTAATTTTGGGTGCCGGTATTGTTTCAATTTAGGTGTTCCTGTTATGTTATTCCACTGCTACTTGATTTGATGGGTCTTGAGATGGGACGTTTGATTTGCCTTTATTGGTAATGACATCATGACATGTGAACTCCCCTATAAACATACATAATCTGGGATTATGGGTAAAAAGTTTAAAGGATAAGGTCTTTCCAGTCTATGGTAATCCACTGGCAGTGAAGGATTTATGACAGTCAGTAGTGCTCTTCCTCTCTCCATCCCTCCATCCTCCCTTCATCCCACTGTCTTTCTTCCTCTCTCATCCCTCCATCTCTCATACATCCTCTCTCCATCTCTCTTGCTTCCTCCCTCCATCTCCCTCCATCCCTCCCTTCATCCTTCCATCTCTCTTTGCTGCTTGGGCATTTTTTTCCTTCCCCTTCTCCTCCTGGATGACTGACTGACAGTTTGGGGGCTTGCCAATGCAGAGTAGTAGTATTAGTGGGTGAAGGAGTAGGTAGGCAACGCAGCACACTGCTGACTGACCTGTTGCTGCCTTATAGTCTCAGAGCCTAACACCCAGCGGGGCAGGAGTACTCTGAACAACTCTGAACTCAGCATCCATTCACCACATGGGAACAACTCCCAACAAATGGGCTCATCGTAATAGCTGCAATGGAATGGATGGAAAGGTATCAAACATGTTTCCATGTTTTGATACCGTTCCATTTATTCCATTCCAACCATTACAATGAGCCAATCCTCCCATTTATTTGCCCACCAGCCCCCGATGGTTCAAATTGGCTCCCCCCTCCAAATATTCTAAGATTGTTTAAATGAGTCTCGAGTGACAAGTGACAGATGGGCAGGGATGGGACATGCTCTTTTGGTATTTAACCCTTGTACCTTTATGTACAGTATGAATATAACTGCATTCCACTAGTCAATGCGTGTTTGTCTATGTGTATGAAGAGGATTCCTGTTTCCTTTAGTATAATGTGAGTGGCAGCCAGGCCTGTCCAGGATGAGCCTGATGGATTTTGATGGCCGCTGAGGCTTGAGTCCACACAGCCCTGTGTGCGGAGTAGAGGAGGACAGAGGATCCTGGGGGAGGGGTGAGAGAGAAAGAGAGACAATCCTGTGTATCACTTAGCTAACTAGCATGGTGCTGAGGCTGAGGCTTCATACATCCGCAGAACACTGCCTGTCCATCCATCACACACTCCTTTATCTTCCTTTATTTTCTTGTCTTTTATCCCTCGCTACTCTGGCTCCTCTCCTCTTTGTCTGGTTTGCATTTTCCTTTTCTTATTTGTTTCTTTCTTCCTCTCTTTCTTACTTTCTTTCTTCCTTGCGTGCCCTCCAGCACCTCCCTTTTGACGGTCCTCCTCCTTCTTCCCATTTTCTCTTGCTCTTTTATTCTCTGTTTCCCTCGCCTTTCTCCTCCTCCTCTCAGCTTGTTGTCTGCATCAGTCCAGTCTACCCAGCTCTATTGTGCTGGATCCTTTCTTTCTCTTCCTGGGACAGATTCACTTCTATTTCCCATTCTCCTCATGCCCCCCATGCTTACGGTACCGAAAAACTAAAGCGCAACACAATTTATATTCTGCACTAGTCTTTGATGGGTGGGGGGTGTAGAAGAGTGATGAAGGAGGGGGGAGACAAGGTTTAAAATCACAGTCATAGGCGGCTTAAAATCCTTGAACATACAGTTTGGGCTTTACATTGTCAGCACATTCTCTGTTTGTCTGGGTATTTAACCCATGGTCCTGCAGGCTGCAAACACATAATTATGCTGTTATCGTTAATGACTCGTAATTCATTCTTTCGCTTGTAGGACTCTCAAAATCGTAATGACGGGATTATCGGCAAAGAAGTAATACATTACATAAGTGGCCTATCCGTCAGAACTTTGACATGACATCACGTTACTTAACTATGCTTTGTTGTGTGTGGTTGTTTGCTTCAGACTAAATATAAACCAGATATTGAGTGTGTGTTCATGTATTTGCATTAGTTCTTGTTGTGTTTTCTGGTGCAGTGTGGGTGACTGGGTGGGTGACCACCATCCACGCATAGCTGCACATTTCTCTGCTCATGTTGTTACTGAGTGTATGAGTGAGTCAGGGTGTGTGTGCGTGTGTCCGTGTGTGTATTTCAATGTAGATTGTCGGAGCGTGTGTATTCAGAGAGAGAGGCTAAAGCCCCTGTCCCATTAGCAGTGGCTTGCCTTGTCAGCAGTATTGGCAGCAGAAACTCTGCCGCCTGACAACTCCTCTTGTCTTGCAGAAGTGTATGTGTGTGTGCTCTCGGCTACATAAACTCTCCATTGACCTTGCATTATAAAAGCCTGGCCAGCACTGGGCTTCCACTCCTCCTCTACTGCTCTCTTCTCTTACTCTGACACAGTCTTCACACTCTGCTGGTGGGAGCCGGGGCAAGCTGAGTTGACTGTGTCCAGCCAGCGCTCACAGCTCCACATGAAAAAGAGGGAGGGAGGAGGAAGAGGAGAGAGATGGAGAGGAAAGAAGGGGGAGGAGGAGAGAGGAGAGGAAAGAAGGGGGAGGAGGAGAGAAGGAGAGGAAAGAGGGAGAAGGGGGATGAAAACATTCATGGTCCTACAAAGGAACAACATGTGCAGTTATTCATAAAGATAGAAAAGATAGAGATTGTGCACTACTTCCCTGGTCAGAAGTAGTACGATCTAGAGAATAGGGTGCCATTTTGGATGCAATCGTGATGTCAGTGTGAGCAAGGGGCTTGCAGTATAGCCAGTGCTAAACGTCTCTGTCGCGTATTACACTGATGACTTTCATTTACTTGAATGTCATTCTCTATTTGGGAGTGTTAGGTTGAAGCCTTATCAGTGAATGGGCTTTGGACATCTACAGTACTACTGTACAGTATAATGTCCAAAGCCCATTCACTGATAAGGCTTCAACCTAACACTCCCAAATAGAGAATGACAGAGGATTTTCGGACACAGATGAGGTTGCATGTTTCCTGCGTTCAGATCTCTATGATCAGGGGCCAGTCCGAAATGCTCCCAGCTCCCATCTAAAATAGGGTGACCAGACTTCCCCGTTTTCTGGGGACACTCCCTGTTTTTGGTGGCCTGTCCCCGGCTGGAGCTGTCCCCGGAAATGTCCCCGTTTTGAACTGTGCGTTAAAAACAGAGTGCAAAGTGAAATAATATTTTACGTGGCAAGAAAGACCGGGCAGCAGAGCCTACCGGTTGACGTCTCAATGGCATTGTGCTTTTTTGTCCAGCAGAGGGGGCTGCTCGCTATGTCAGCTTCATTCACTCTTCTTCTTCTACTAACTACTTGCTCGCGCTAGTTTTAGAGAAAACAGCTGTGGAGAACTCGGCCAGAAGCTAACAAGCGTCAAGTGAATCCACAACGTCACCACAAACGTCTTTTCAAGCCAGGTAAGTTACAATTGTTTGAGATACTAGCTAGTGATGTTATAATGTCACAATTTATTATGTAGATAGATGCTCTGCTTTATAAGGTTTTAAATAGGTTATGCTAGCTAACATTAGCTATGTCGACTAATTTATCTAGCTAGCTTAGCTAGCTACTTTCATGGTAGCTAACGTAAACTCACCCCATTCCGTACAAATGTGCGCATTCAAACGAGGCTACAAAGAAAACTAAATGGGACTGTAGCGACTGTGTTGACTTCAAAATCGGGGGTGTGAACTAGTTTTCTATTCAAGCGTTGATCGACATGGTAATGGCTCTATAGTATTGGAGAAAAGTTGAAAAAACGGACCCTCCGTTACATCGGGACGTGTCATGTCGTAAAGTACAGCACGCATAAAGCAACTATTTCTGTCTTACAATCTCTTTCCACCAGGTGTAGCACTTCTCTCATCCTTTAAAAACAAGAAATGGACAGTGACGGGGTAAGGGGGGATACCTAGTCATTTTTTGCGCATCAATGCATGCGATCACCATTCTCAAAGCCGCTGTTTACTTCTAAGATCACTTTAGCACCGCCCTAAAAATCTGATTCAAATTCTACACAAACCTTCAAATAGGTATGTAATGACACATTATATAAACTCTTTAAAATGTAAATAAAACACTATAGAGGCGATAAGTTGGACAGATCGAGTGAAAAAAAGCTATTTTCCCATACGACATCTCTCCTTCTCACTAGTTTCACGCATTAGTTTCGCTTCCCCACCCGCCATTTTTAAAAAGACCCGACGGGGCTCATTGCCTGCTTGAATTATGCAGAAACGGGCAGTGATTAGGTCATGTAATTTATTCTGTTGGAAAGGGGAGAAATTGTGCTTTACATGGGTATTGACATTACAGTTGATCTGGAAGTATTTTGTTTTTTGGGCGCTAAAATAAGGGCAATTGTACGGACCAAGGCGATGTACGAGTTTACGTGAGTTTACGTTAGGTTAAAAAACGTTCATATGCAAACATGCAGTGGACGGGCTATTTTGAAAATATAATTATATTAAATTAATGCACAATTCTTTCTGAGAATATTTATTTGTAGATTACAATTTTAATGGTTTGGCATTTTATTAATAATATATAATATAATATATTTTGACATTTTCATGGATAACATTAGCATAATGTTTTCTGTTAGAGAGTGGAGAGGAAGGAGAGGAGGAAGACTGGATAGGAAGCAGAGTGAGATAGAGGAGGAAAGGTAAAGATATGATTACAGAGCCTGCCAATTTATTATTCCAAACAATGTTTTTGAGAGAAAATACAAACATGAGGCAAGCAATGGGAATCTGTTAACCAAAGTATTTTATCTAATAGTGTACTATTTATTATTAAAGATTGGAGGGGAAGGAGAAGGAAAAATGAAGAGAAGGAAAGGAAGAAAGAGCAGAAAGACAAGTGAAGAAAAGAGGAGGAGAAGAACAAGTTAAGAGAGTAAGAAGAGTGACATAAGGAGAGTGAAGAAGAGCAGACAGAGGAGGTACAATGACTCTTTCCAAGAAACGGAAATGCCATTTTAATGACAATATGATGAGAGAATTTCCATTTATACGCTCAGGTCAAGACGATAGAAGGGTTAACTGCACCCTTTGTAATTCCTCTTTTTCAATTGGCAGTGGGGGAATAACGGCAGTGGTAAAACAGACATAAAAAGCATAAAGCCTCTGATTGCCCGTGTTGGTATGCCCTCTGTCACCACATTCTTCAAGAAGGTAGAGCCTTCCCAAGAAGAATATGATTTAGCTGTGCAGGAGGGTATCTTTGCATACCACACTATGCGACACAATCATAGTTACAGATCTATGGACTGCACAGCAAACTCACACGGAAGCTTTATGAGCCGAAGTTTACAAGTGCTAGGGCAAAATGTGACGCCATAGCGAATAACGTGTTAGCACCATGGGTAACTACTTTGGTAACACCGGACCTAGACCAGGTTGAATTTGTGTCCCTGTCCATTGATGCGTCCAATCATGGACATGTAAAGCTGCTGCCAATAGTAGTCAGATGTGTTGCCATCATATCTTACATATCTGTGGAAACAAAACTGCTTGATTTTGTTGAATTGAAAGGAGAAACAGCAGAGGAAATCACAGCTGAGGTCCTGGTGGTCATCCCAGAATGTAACCTGGAAAACATTCTCTGCCGACAACACAAATACCAACTTTGGTGGACTGAATAGGCTGGGGAGAGTCAATGTCCATACGAAAGTAAAAAATGCTCTGCAGCGGGAGGTGATTGGCTTAGATTGTCCTGCCAGCATCATTCATAACACGGCCAGAACAGCTTTGGATATGATTCCCCTTGATATTGAGTACCTGCCCACAAAGATATTTGTATATTTTCATATTTTTACCGTCAGAGTAGAAATACTGAAGAGCTTTTGTGAGTTTGTTGATCAGGAGTACCATAACATTTTAGGACACAGCCATGTTCGCTGGCTGTCCAGGCTCCCTGCTCTAGAAAGAGTGCTGAAAATGTATGTTCCATTGAAATCCTTTTTTCTTTCTGAAGACAAATGCCCTGTTGTCCTGCGAACAATGTTCGAAGATCCACTGACTGAACTTTGGCTGGCCTTTGCCCATGGAAACTTGACCGTATTCAGTGACACGATCAAGATGCTTGGAGCCCAAGACCGCTGTGCTGTGGAGTCCGCTGCAATTCTGAGAAACGTTGAGGCAAAATTGACTGCAAGACGTGATGACAACTTCATTCCAGTTTTGGTCAGAGGACTTCTGAGAGAGCTAGAGGAAAATGGAGCCATGTCTAAAGAGAAGCTTTCTCAAAACATCACAATCATTCTTCACTACGGCGGTGAACTACTTGCAAGCATGGGGAAAGCACACAGATAATCTAAAAGATTTACATTGTCTCCTTTTAAAAAGGCAACCTCAGCGTGAAGAGATCTAGAAGGCAGCAGCCACACTGCAGGAAAAATGCCCCAATGTGACCATCAATGAGGATGGCATTGTGTGACGAGGTTACTGGCCTGCAAGAGTTCCTAAAGGGGGGGAAATCGCTTGAAGAATGGAAAACATCTGAGACACCGCTTAGTCAGAGATGGAGCACGGTGGTTACCCACTTCAAAGAGAACGACATCCTACACACTAACCTGGCTAGATTAGCGTCTGTTGTCATATGCTTACCTGCAAGTAATGCACCAGTCGAGAGAGTGTTTTCCCAAATGAATTAAATATGGACGGCAGCAAGAAATAGGTTCACTGTTCCTACCATCAAGGCCATGCTTATTGTGAAGACAAACTTCAACCTCCCCTGCCAGGAGTTCATGGAGAAGCTGGCCAAAGACAGAGCAATCTGGAAGAAGATGCATTCTTCTGAGAAATATACAGGTTAGGTTGGTATAAGTATACGATGTAGTTACCAATCTCATCAGCGTCTTATTTCTTTATTATGTTGTTAAGTATTTCACATATACTATTGTCTGTTTCTTCAATTTTGCTCATGTTCTATTCTGCTTGTATTCTACCCAGACTACCAGGACCACTGAATGGCTGTTCAGATCGGACAGTTCAGTCTTGTCTGTAGTGTTTCTGTAATATAGTTGTTCTCTCTATCACAGTGTGCCTGTTTAGACCTAATACATGAAACCAGAATGGTCCCCCTTTTGTATTTCATAGATAATAACATTGGACATTTTAATGATATATTGACCACCGAACTGGAAATGTCCCCGGTTTTAATTTCAGAAATCTGGTCACCTTAATCTACAATATAATAGCAGGGTGGCAAAGAAATGGGAGAGGAGGGGAGGAAACTTCTATCATCCTCTTCGCTCATTTTCAGCAGTGTATATGACAGCTGACATTCCACAGCTGATGTGAAATATGATGTGTATTGGTCACAACGACCGCTATTCCAAGTCATGCGTATCTCTTGTACCACGCTGACAATGCAATGATATCTGGTCGTCGTAGTCATCGCTAGCAACATAATAGAATACATTGGAACGGAGTAGAATAGAGTTTGGTAACTTCTGCAATTTGCCCGGTAAATTGGCCTTTCGTGACATGTATTCTCTATGCAGGGAGTAGAGAACAGTAGTTCTAAGATTGAACTGTTCAGCCAGGGACCAGGCAGCAGTCTTCTGTAAGGGGCTAATTATGTAGCCGGTAAGTGGCGGGTTCATGAGAAACCTCAGCAGGAGATGGAGCAGAAGTTTGAGCCCCCATATAGGGATTGCAGCAGTATCTCCATCTACTCATCCACTTGTCTGTGAAACAGTGCCCCCTGCCTCACTTAGATGAACGGTGGTGCAGAGAGATGCTGTTTTAAGGTCACAGAGTAGGAGTACACCTTTACAAACGATGCTGGGTAAGAAGAGTTGTTTGTTGTGCTGTGTGTGTGTGTGTACATCTGTGTCTATATATCATCCACATCCACTGACTCCCCCAAAAGAGTAAGGACTTTAAGTCACACCGCATCAAAATAGCTCACAATGTTACCTTATCATCCCATTCGTTTAACCAAAAAACTCCCTCCCTCCGTGACCCATAAAAAGGAAAATCTCAATCCTCTTTCGTCTCCCCTGCCTCTTCCCAGATGACTTCCATCCATCCCAGCACACTAATGATCTCATTTAGGAGTGTGTGGATGTTTTAATTGCTAGGCCTGACTCCTTGCAGCGCTGCGGTGACCTCTGTGTCACTACTAAAGTTAGATTCGCTCTCAGCGACCTCTGTGGCTCGGGCGGTTTAAAAATACGTTGGCCTTCAAAAAATACATGGCCAAATCTCTAAAATAGATCGACTGAACTCTGGCACACAGTGGGAAGTGTTCCCTTTTCACACCTTCATTTGGAGAGGGAGATCGCTGGTGATAAAGAGAAAGAAAGAAAACGTGAGGAAGAGAGGAAGAGAGAAAGAGAGAGAGAGCGTAAAATAAGTGAGTGTATTGCAGGTGTGGTGGCAATTAAATCAGAACCTGGATATTCAACAACAGAAAAAGCAATCACCCATCAAAACAATACAACAATTGTCCCATCCACACGTTAATATGCTTACTGCACGATAACACAGGCGGTTTGTAAAAGTAGAATGTCTGAAATCATATGATCTAGAGGCAAATGGAGATGGAACAACAGCTTATGTTCCAGCACCATTGGCACTAGCATGGGTGCCAGTCTGTTTCTGCTCTCTTGCCAACTCCTTATGGAATGCCAATGGAGTAGGGAAAAGCACAAACAGATCTGGGACCAGGCTACATTACACCACAGCCATAATTCTCTATTAGCAGGTGGCTCAAAGTTATGGCCCCTGGCTTCCAACTTCCAGCCCTGTAATGCCACTTGGTCCCACATGTGTTGTTCCATCTACATTTGCCTCTAGATAATATGATATGATCAGTAACACACACATACACACACACACGGTCTTGTATAACTAACCTTGTGGGGACACACAATTCAGTCCCATTCAACATCCTTTCTCGAACCCCTAACCATGAACATAACCCTAACGACAGGGGCAACAGGTAGCCTAGTGGTTAAAGAGTTGGGCCACTAATCGAAAGGTTGCTGGATCGACTCCCCGAGCTGACAAGGTAAAAATCTGTTGTTCTGCCCCTCAGCAACGCAGTTAATCCACTGTTCCCCGGGCGCTGTGGATGTTGATTAAGGCAGCCCTCCGCACCTCTCTGATTCAGAGGGGTTGGATTAAATGTGGAAGACACATTTCAGTTGAAAGCATTCAGTTGTACAACTGACTAGGTATCCCCCTTTAACCCCGAAGCATTATGAGTTGGAGGATGATGGGAGGTCTAAGTGAATTTTGTTGGCCAACGTTCAAGAGATGAATGCGTTGCATTGGTGACCTGACCGTGGGACTTTATGTAGGTGGAGATGGTCTTGTGCTGTTCTGCTGAGCAATGGAAAAACTAAATGGCCTCTTCCGGAACGGTGTGTAACATCTCGCTATGTGTGCATCTAGGTGAAGGGGTCTGTAAGTGCTCGTGTGTGTGTGCGTGCGTGTGTGCTCGCTAGCGCGCACGAGTGGTGGTTAATACAAGAGTGTGTCTCAGCACAATAATGAGTTGACATGAGTGTCAAACTACATTGGGATCAATCCCCACGATACTGACTGGCAGGCAGGCAGCAGCCTCTGAGTTTCCCACTCCTTACAGCAGTGGACCATCCTCCTCAGTGATTTTTTTTTTTTTTTAAGTAAAACATTTTAAAAGTTTTCCTTCTCAGATAAAACTCTACCAAATATATTCACATGTCACCAAATAATTTATTAAAACACACTGTTTTGCAATGAATGTCTACAGTTGCCTCAACAGTACTCTGCAGGGTAGCACCATGGTGTAGCCGGAGGACAGCTAGCTTCAGTCCTCCTCTGGGTACATTGACTTCAATACAAAATCTAGGAGGCTCATGGTTCCCACGCCCTTCCATAGACTTACACAGTAATTATGACAACTTCCGGAGGACGTTCTCCAGCCTATCAGAGCTCTTGCAGCATGAACTGACGTTGTCCACCCAATCAAAGGATCAGAGAATTAATCTAGTACTGAAAGCATAAGCTACAGCTAGCTATCACTGCAGTGCATAACATGTGGTGAGTAGTTGACTAAAAGAGAGAGAAAGACAATAGTTGAACAATTTTTAACAAATTAATTTCTTCCAAAATGTAGGACAAGCAAGAGAGAGATTGAGAGATCGAGATTTCATCTTTTTTTTTTTTTTTTACATTTAGTTTCACTTACTTAGCTAATAAATGCAGCTAGCTAGTTTAGCCTACTGCTCAAACAGAGGGATGCTATGTAGGCTAGCTGGCTATGAATTTCCAACACTGGAACTCTTCCAAGTCAAGGTGAGCTTTGGGTTTTACTAATTCATTGTTCTAAACTGCTTACTGACTGTACACTATAACATTACTGCATGATTGTAGCAGGTTTACTAACACATTAGTTATATTAGCTATGTTGACTATGACGTTACTTTTGCTAATATGTTGACAACGATGTAGGCTGTGTGTAGCGGTTATGATATGGTTTGGCTTGGAAAGGTTTTTTCGTCTGGCGACATACAGCAGAAGTCCACAAACTAAGGGAAAAGGTGAGAAGAAGAGAGCGTATAGAGGCGAGAAGGAATACAATGTGACTGCTATGAAAGTTAACTGTGTTTCCGATTGATCAGGGGTGTATTCATTCAGCTGATTCTGTTAAAAATAAAAATAAACGGAAGCAAACATTTGCAAATGTTGGACTAATGATTACACCCTAGATCAGCTAGATGCAGGCAAGAGTGTGCAAGGCGGTATTGAATGTGTCACTTTCTGGCTAATGATGGCTAATTGCAAGTAACCTTTTAAGTGGGGGAAGATACATATTTGTCACATCTCTGTTACACTCTTAGAAAAAAAGGTTCTATCTAGAACCTAAAAGGGATTTTTACCTGTCCCCATAGGAGAACCCTTTAAAGAAACATTTTGGGTTCCATGTAGAACCCATTCCACAGAGGATTCTACATGGATCTTAAAAGGGTTCTACCTGGAACCAAAAAGGGTTCTCCTATGGGGACAGCCAAAGAACCCTTTTGGAATCCTTTTTTCTACGAGTGTAGTTGTGTGTGTGAGGTAGTTTTTGAATTGCGAGTGATGCCTTTCGGACTGTAGAGTGCAGCTGTGCTTTAGTTTCCTACAGCTCAGTTTAAAAGTCTGCCCACGTAAAAATTCAAACATGCACTCTGGATCCGTCCGCACACAATTAGCTGGTCCTATCTAACATCTAACAACCTCTCACCTACACAATCCCACACAAACAAATACTCTTCTTCCAAGTAATCATGACATTTTCCTATTCTTCCACCCACTGGCACACAGCTAGCTACCCACTCACTCAAACTCACTCAAACATACGTGCACTGCACACACAGAAAGGCACCCACACACATATGTGGAATTGTAGAAAATATATAGATAATAAGTATAACTGTAGTTTGATGTATGTGGGGCTGCTACACTGGTACTAGCTGGCTAGATTGATCATCTCTGTTGGATTGGTACTCTAATCCCATCCATGTTCCATGGTCATTAATCTGCCCGTGCCTGAGTCAGGGATCGGGGATGACATATGCTTCATTAACTGCGGTGCTACATCGCGCCTGCTCTGGTCTGATCTGGTTTGGTTGCAGGCACACACACACAATAACATACTTGTACTACTCCACTATTATAGACGGGGTTTGTGGAGAGACACCTCAAGAAGAAGGAGGACGAAAGTTACTCTAACACACACTGCAGCAGGAAACCAAACCGGAGGCAGAACCCTTGAACACATAGCTACCACCAAGAACTCAGTTTCCCGCACTGACACATCCCTTAAATCTCCCCACAGTCCCACCCTTCCACCACGCTCCCGTGCACATCCCCATAACTCCTGTGCTGTACTGGGTATCCCAGTCGATCCCAGCTGCCACAAATACGACGGTATATTTCACAAGGCTGTATTTCACACTCCGAAGAGCCGCTCGCCTCTAAATCAGTGAATTCCTAGAAAATCCTGATGTGATATAGTCTAGAGTCATGCATCACACCCCTCACATTCACTTCTAATGAAAGAGGAGTGATGGGGTGTAAGATACTATATGTAGTGAAAAGGAGATGGGCACCGATGTCAATTCAAAGTCTATTCCAGGTCTTTTTTGTGAATGGGATTTTATGGCTTTCTGCAGCCAGCACAGCTGATAGACCAACATTTTCATGACGTTCTCTCTATCCCCTCATCCCTCTCTCTTTCAATCCCTATCTCTCTCTCTCCATTTCTGCAATTCTGCCCGCTGCATGCATCAAACTGTTCTCTCTCAATGTTCTCAGACAGTTTCCTCAATACAGACCATTTCAATCTACACATCTCTTTCTATATTCCTCTCTTCTCACAAGTAACAGTGCACTGCATTACCGCCTCTCCTTCTCGTTCCGTCTATTTCTCTTTCTCTCGCCCTCCTCTCTCTCTACTTCTGTCCCTCACTTCATCGCTATCCCTCCCTTCTCTCTCTCTCTCTCTCTACTCCCTTTATTCTGGCTGCCCAACCCTCCTCCTCTTTTTCTCCTGCCAACTCATTATTCCCCTCATTCCCTCCATATGTCAGTTTATGCTTTCTCTCCTCTCTCTCACGTGCTCTTTTTCTCTTTCTCCCTCTCCCGGTCTCTCTCTCTCCTCTCTGTCCCATTAACTCCCTTGTGGTTGCTGAAGTTCTCCCCATCCCTCTATCCCTCTCTCTCCATCCCTCTCTCCCTTCCATATATACTTCAGGCTGGCCGTACTTTGCCGCACCAACGACAGTTTCCCAGAAATATAACGTCAATCTTACAGGCTGCTGTTTGCATGCCAGGAGTGCAGCTCTGTTTCTACAGATGTTATCAAAGGGGAGCAATCTAGAGTGAGAGATGAGGCAATCAGGGAGAAGGGGAAAGGAAGGGTAGGGAGGAGGGCAGGGTGTCCCAAAGTCTGTCGTAAAGTCACACTGATCGTCTCTGTACCTAAAGCCTGCATTATGACAAGTATACCCACCCGCACAGCCAACATCACTAATTATTTTCATTTGGACCCCCCTCCCTACATTACGTCTCGGATTAAAGCGTACACTCCAACTCAGCCCAGCTCTCTCTCTCTCTCTGTTAGCCTGCTTGGTGTGTGCTGCTGGAGCAGCCACTCAAGCACAGCATTAGCACCAGACCCACAGAAGAGCTATCTAATAGACGTTCTATACCCCTCCTCCCTTCCCATTTCCCTCCTTCCCTCTCTCAATCTCTTTCTCTAATACAGTGCACACACACACTGAATGAAACATACACCATTCGGGGACCAATCGGAGTTGCCAGAGTTCAGGTCTTATTTGTGAATGGGATTTTACGGAGAGGCAGAGCTGCCGCTGCTTTATGCTTTCTGTAGCCGCACAGCTGATACACCAACATTTTCATGATATTCTCTCTATCCACCTCCATCCCTCTCTCCAATTCTGCCCGCTGTATGCATCAAACTGTTCTCGCTTTCTCTATTCTCAGACAGTTTCTTCAAGACACACCATTTCAATCTAAATCTCTTTCTATATTCCTCTCTTCTCACAAGTAACAGTGCACTGCATTACCGCCTCTCCTCTCCACTCCTCTCTCCCTCTTCTTTTTCCACTTCATCTCTTCTCATTTCTGGTTCTCCCCACTCCCTCTCTCTTTCTTTCCCTCGTCCCGTCTGCCTCCAGCATCAGTGATAATTGAGGGAAGCAGAGCCCCTCTCTCCTCTCCTCTCATCTTCCCCTATTTCTTACCTTTGTGAGAGTCTGTGTCCCGGTTGGTGCTGGAGCTTCAGTGGGATCGTCGGACGCTCAGGCGGACGGGCAGAGGCACGGACCAGGAGCCTGGGAACCTTCTGTGAGCCAAAGAAAGGAGGAGAGGAAAAAAGAGAGAGTGAGAGAGAGAAATAAAGAAAGGTAGAAAGAGAAAGAGAGCGGGCGGTGCTGCTGAAGAGGAAGAGGGAGCGCTGAGTGGCTGGAGGTGAGATGAAGGGGAGAGAGAGAGGGAGGGAAAGATAAATGGAGAGGGAGAGAGGGCTGGATTGGGATAGGAGGGGATTTTGTGATGTGTAAGAGGAGGGAGGGATTGCAGCAGAGTGGAGGGAGATAGTGGAAGAAGGGATGGGGAGAGGAAGGGTGGCTAGGGAGATGGAAAAGAGTTGAGAGAGGAGGGAGGGGAGTAGAGGATAAGAACGTGATGCAGAAAAGGTGATGGAAAAGGGAAGAGTGGAGGAGTAGTACAAAGTGCAGCGAGGGATGAACCTCCTATAGATGAAGTGCTGATGAGACAAGAGAACATGTCAGTTTGGCCTGAGGCTGGGGGTGAGTGCACTTAGGAGTGAAAGGTTACGCGAAGAAGGTCAGAGGGAAAAAAAGAACATGAGTAAATAGAGAGAAAGATTGAATTGAAATTCCCCTTCTTTCTCTGTCATCTGTCGTATGGTTATTTAGAAGGCTATTTTGAGGCTATTTTATACAAGATGCCTCTAGACCAGGGGTGTCAAACTCATTCCACGGAGGGCCTAGTGTCTGCAGGTCTTTGGTTTTTCCTTTCAATAAAGCCCTAGACAACCAGGTGTGGGGAGTTCCTAACTAATTAGTGATGTTAATTCATCAATCAAGTATAAGGGAGGAGCGAAAACCCGCAGACACTCGGCCCCCCGTGGAATGAGTTTGACACCTGTGCTCTAGACAGTAGAAACTGATCTTGGGTCAGGTGTGTGTTTTCACCCTCACGGTTTAAGTTAGGCTTTGTGGGAGGGTAAGCTGGTTCTAGATCCGTGCCTGAGGATAACTTCTATCCTTACCATGTGCATTACAGAATGAGAAATATCCCCATATCAACCTGCTGTTCCAACCTGGACTCGGGGGTAGACATAACATAGTAAATGTAAATCTGGTACACCCCATTTCATATGATATGTTACGTATTACAATTCTTATTATATGTCACTAAATTGCAACTCAAACAATATGTTACGAATTGCAATACGTAGAATTTGTTTCCGAATTTGCTAAACATATCATATGTTATGAATTCCAATTTATTGTGGCTAACGTTAGCTAGGTGGCGAGGTGGCTAATGCTAACATTAGCTCGGTGGCTAACGTTAGCTAGGCTAGGGCTTAGGGGTTAAAGTTACGGTTACGGTTAGGAGTTAGGTTAAAGAGTTAAGGGTTAGGGGAAAGGTTAGCTAACATGCTACGTAGTTGAAAGTAGATCAAAAGTAGTAAGTAGTTGCTAATTAGCTAAAATGCTAAAGTTGTCTGCGATGAGATTCAAACACGTAACCTTCGGGCTGCTAAACGTTCGCATTATACGCCTACCCATCCAGCTTGCCCTTGTGTTTTTTGCAGCCATACCAAATGTAACATATCATACTCATTTGAGTGTCCCAGATTTCCATTTAGTACGTTATGTCTCGTCTATTAGACTTGGCTGGCTGTTCTGAAGAGAGAGAGAGATAGATGGGGGTGCTTTAAGACAAAGCCAACATGTACTGTGGATGCGCATCCCCTCCGCTCTATATATCTCATTCAAAGGCAGTTTGAGAGTTATCTCCTCTCCTCTGCCAGCCCACTGCCATATCTCCCCAAAGCAATTCACTTAGATTAAAACCACAAGTGCCTTATAATCACAATAACGTATCTATAAAAGGGAGGCCGAACTTAACAGCTCTCTCCCATCCATCCCTCTCCATCTTATTGGTCTAAATGGTCCTATACAGTTACAATATAATCTCATTATCCATACAGGAAGACTTCCTTTAAAATGTTTCCACTTCTGAATAATAACCTGCTATAAAATATATAGGAATAGAATAGGGTGAATCGATCAGATGCTACTTTGTGTGTCATGCTGTGGGATCAGAGGAGGCTGGTGGGGTGAGCTATAGGAGGACGGGCTCATTGTAATGGCTGGAATTAATGGAAACCACATGCTTGACTCCGTTCCATAAATTCCATTCCAGCCATTACAAGGAGCCCTTCCTCATATAGCTCCTCCCACCAGCTTCCTCTATGAGATATTAGAGCCAATAGCATCCCACAGAATCATGACACACTAAGGTAATCACACGTTAGTGCAAGTAATTTAAAAAATATTTTTATTTTTATTAACAACAAATCAATACAGGAAGTACATGGGGGAACACAAGTATATATGGATAATATACAATGGACAATTGAGCTAGGGGGTACAATATCACATTACACAAGGACCTTAGAACCTCTCTGGGGCAGCCAATAGCCAGGGAAAATACAGCGCGCCATATTCAAATAAAATGATATAAAAATCTAACTTTCATTAAATCACACATATAAGATACCAAATTAAAGCTACACTCGTTGTGTATCCAGCCAACGAAAGCATAAGATGCTATTATCTGATGATAGCACAACAGTAAACAAAGAGAGTAGCATATTTCAACACTGCAAGCACGACACAAAACGCAGAAATAAAATATAAACCATGCCTTACCTTTGACGAAATTATTTTGTTGGCATTCCAATATGTCCCATAAACATCACATATGGTCCTTTTGTTCGATTAATACCGTCGATATATCCAAAAAGTCAATTTATTTGGCGCGTTTCATCCAGAAAAACACAGCTTCCAACTTGCGAAACGTCACTACAAAATATATCAAAAGTTACATGTAAACTTTACCAAAACATTTCAAATTACTCTTGTAATACAACGTTAGGTATTTTTAAACGTTAATAATCGATCAATTTGAAGACGGGATGATCTGTGTTCAATACAAAAAGAAAACAAACTGACCCAACATTTTTGGTAACGTGCCTCACTCAAACTATTTACTTCATGTGCCCCTCATTTACGATTGCCTTACTTCTTCATTTCACAAAGGAATAACCTCAACCGATTTCCAAGGACTGGTGACATCCAGTGGAAGCAGTAGGAACTGCAAACAAGTCCCTTAGAAATCTGGTGTCTCAATGAAAACTCATTGAAAAGACAGTGACCTCAAAAAAATAAAAATTCTGAATGGTTTGTCCTCAGGGTTTTGCCCTGCTACATAAGTTATGTTATTCTCACAGACATGATTCAAACAGTTTTAGAAATTTCAGAGTGTTTTCTATCCAAATCTACCAATAATATGCATATCTTATATTCCGGGGATGAGTAGCAGGCAGTTGAATTTTGGCATGCTATTTATCCAAAAGTGAAAATGCTGCCCCCTGCACTGAAGAAGTTTTAACAGCTTTTCTGTTAGTAATTTAATTGTCTTAAAATACAGTTCAATACATGTTTGTAGGGTAAGAAAATTTGTTTTTTTTGTTTGTAAATTTACATTTGTGAATATGAAATTTGTCCAAAAGAATAATTAAATTAATTACATAAAAACGTTTCAGCTTATTTCTATCGTACGTAAAGAATCCAAGCGGGTCATCTCTCCACAATAGTGTAAGATCTTCATAAATGTGTTCAATTATAAATCTACTGATGTCTTGCCACAGTGTTTTTACATGAATACAATGCCAAAAAAGATGCAACACTATTTCTGGGTGGTCATTACAAAAGGAGCAATTTGAGTTGATGTGTTCCTGAAGTCATTAATGTGACCTAGTAGCGTAGAAAGGATGAAATGTCTATCAGTAACAAAAAGAAGAAGCCCTGGAGAAAAGAAATTTTATGAGATGTGTATAAGTCAATCAATCAAGTTTATTTTATATAGCCCTTCGTACATCAGCTAATATCTCGAAGTGCTGTACAGAAACCCAGCCTAAAACCCCAAACAGCAAGCAATGCAGGTGTAGAAGCACGATGGCTAGGAAAAACTCCCTAGAAAGGCCAAAACCTAGGAAGAAACCTAGAGAGGAACCAGGCTATGAGGGTTGGCCAGTCCTCTTCTGGCTGTGCCGGGTGGAGATTATAACAGAACATGGCCAAGATGTTCAAAATGTTCATAAATGACAAGCATGGTCAAATAATAATCAGGAATAAATGTCAGTTGGCTTTTCATAGCCGATAATTAAGAGTTGAAAACAGCAGGTCTGGGACAGGTAGCGGTTCCATAACCGCAGGCAGAACAGTTGAAACTGGGACAGCAGCAAGGCCAGGTGGACTGGGGACAGCAAGGAGTCATCATGCCCGGTAGTCCTGACGTATGGTCCTAGGGCTCAGTTCCTCCGAGAGAGAGAAAGAAAGAGAGAAGGAGAGAATTAGAGAGAGCATACTTAAATTCACACAGGACACTGGATAAGACAGGAGAAGTACTCCAGATATAACCAACTGGCCCTAGCCCCCCAACACAAACTACTGCAGCATAAATACTGGAGGCTGAGACAGGAGGGGTCAGGAGACACTGTGGCCCCATCCGATGATACCCCCGGACAGGGCCAAACAGGAAGGATATAACCCCACCCACTTTGCCAAAGCACAGCCCCCGCACCACTAGAGGGATATCTTCAGCCACCAACTTACAATCCTGAGACAAGGCCGAGTATAGCCCACAAAGATCTCCACCACAGCACAAACCAGGGGGGGGCGCCAACCCAGACAGGAAGATCACGTCAGTAACTCAACCCACTGAAGTGACGCACCCCTCCTAGGGACGGCATGAAAGAGCACCAGTAAGCCAGTGACTCAGCCCCTGTAATAGGGTTAGAGGTAGAGAATCCCAGTGGAGGGGAACCGGCCAGGCAGAGACAGCAAGGGCGGTTCGTTGCTCCAGAGCCTTTCCGTTCACCTTCACACTCCTGGGCCAGACTACACTCAATCATATGACCTACTGAAGAGATAAGTCTTCAGTAAAGACTTAAAGGTTGAGACCGAGTCTGCGTCTCTCACATGGGTAGGCAGACCATTCCATAAAAATGGAGATCTATAGGAGAAAGCCCTGCCTCCAGCTGTTTGCTTAGAAATTCTAGGGACAATTAGGAGGCCTGCGTCTTGTGACCATAGCGTACGTGTAGGTATGTACGGCAGGATAGGTAGGAGCAAGCCCATGTAACGCTTTATAGGTTAACAGTAAAACCTTGAAATCAGCCCTTGCCTTAACAGGAAGCCAGTGTAGGGAAGCTAGCACTGGAGTAATATGATCAAATTTCTTGGTTCTAGTCAGGATTCTAGCAGCCGTATTTAGCACTAACTGAAGTTTATTTAGTGCTTTATCCGGGTAGCCGGAAAGTAGAGCATTGCAGTAGTCTAGCCTAGAAGTAACAAATGCATGGATTAATTTTTCTGCATCATTTTTGGACAGAACCGTTCAGATGTTTGCAATGTTACGTAGATGGAAAAAAGCTGTCCTTGAAACAGTCTTGATATGTTCGTCAAAAGAGAGATCAGGGTCAAGAGTAACGCCGAGATCCTTCACAGTTTTATTTGAGACGACTTTACAACCATCAAGATTAATTGTCAGATTTAACAGAAGATCTCTTTGTTTCTTGGGACCTAGAACAAGCATCTCTGTTTTGTCCGAGTTTAAAAGTAGAAAGTTTTCAGCCATCCACTTCCTTATGTCTGAAACACAGGCTTCTAGCGAGGGCAATTTTGGGGCTTCACCATGTTTCATTGAAATGTACAGCTGTGTGTCATCCGCATAGCAGTGAAAGTTAACATTATGTTTTCGAATAACATCCCCAAGAGGTAAAATATATAGTGAAAACAATAGTGCTCCTAAAACGGAACCTTGAGGAACACCGAAATGTACAGTTGATTTGTCAGAGGACAAACCATTCACAGAGACAAACTGATATCTTTCCGACAGATAAGATCTAAACCAGGCCAGAACTTGTCCGTGTAGATAAATTTGGGTTTCCAGTCTCTCCAAAAGAATGTGGTGATCGATGGTGTCAAAGGCAGCACTAAGGTCTAGTAGCACGAGGACAGATGCAGAGCCTCGGTCTGACGCCATTAAAAGGTCATTTACCACCTTCACAAGTGCAGTCTCAGTGCTATGATGGGGTCTAAAACCAGACTGAAGCATTTCGTATACATTGTTTGTCTTCAGAAAGGCAGTGAGTTGCTGCGCAACAGCTTTTTCTAAAATTTTTGAGAGGAATGGAAGATTCTATATAGGCCGATAGTTTTTTATATTTTCCGGGTCAAGGTTTGGCTTTTTCAAGAGAGGCTTTATTACTGCCACTTTTAGTGAGTTTGGTACACATCTGGTGGATAGAGTATCTCCTGAATATGAGATATAAGTATCTCCTGAAAATAAAGAAAACTGTCCATATGATTGTGAACTCACTATGGAATGTTTTTCTAAAAATAAACATGACATTGAAAATCAAATTTCCTTTTCTGATCAAGTGAATGAGAGTAACATTTTGTGGTCACTAGATGGGAGTGGTGAGGTTAATATGAATTGCGTTTGCCTACGGGCATTTTGAGAGGTTTATTAGCATAAGGGCATTACGAGGGAGCCAGGGGTCGGCTCAGCTTCCCCGAA
The DNA here is from genome assembly GCF_029448725.1 of Salvelinus fontinalis. Classification (NCBI taxonomy): domain Eukaryota; kingdom Metazoa; phylum Chordata; class Actinopteri; order Salmoniformes; family Salmonidae; genus Salvelinus; species Salvelinus fontinalis. Next base: position 2,507,706 of record NC_074698.1, read on the forward strand.
TGAGACATTAGCTCCTCAAAATGCAAAAATATTTCAATGAACCAAACACCCGCACCTCTCTGTAATGGTTTAAACCATTTATTTCTATGTGGCAGAGTTGTTCATCCAGTAGTGTTGAATTTCGGACTCAGCTGAGCTCCTTTGCGCGTCTTCATTTTCGCCATTTGTTTGCCATGCTTCCATGATAAAAAAAAAATATTTAATCGTTGTTTGCTTTTGTCAGTCAACTGTTTAGAGCGCTCATTGCTTTGTTTTTCAGGTGCTCGCGGGTACTGGTGTTCTTTATTCCATCAATATCCAGGCTGTATGATTGGGAGTCCCATAGGGCAGCGCACAATTGGCCCAACGTCGTCCCGGTTTAGCCGGTGAAGGCCGTCATTGTAAATGCGTTCTTAACTGACTTGCCTAGTTAAATAAAGGTTAAATAAAACATTTATATTTGTTTTCTTTCCTGGATCAGCTTAAATGATGGTCGACAATATCACTAGACAACCAGCCAACAGCTAGACACCAATGCGCATCCAATCCATCCAACATACGTTAATGACAGTAGTCCTATAGTTTACTTTTCAGGTTAGAAGCATTACATTTTGCAACGGCATAGGCCTACATTATTTTAGATTTGTGTTCCCATGAAAACTGTTTTCACAGTGAAACGTAATGAAACGTTACGTAGGCATAGTTACACTTAGACCTACAGTTCATTTTCGCTGATCTCCAAGATCTTTGATTCGTAACAGGGTTTAAGTTCAGTGTTCTAATTCAATTGTTAAATGCGTAATAATGACAAATAGCACTGTCATAAATGTCATTAATGTAAGGAAAGAAAGGTATGTTTCACGATTTGTGAAGACTCCAAGCATTAACGCATGAACTAGGGTGTAAAACATGCTTTGATTCAACTCGTATTACTATATATTGAATGTAGGATACCTATTCTGGGTGTGTTCATGTGGCAGAAGCGTAGGCCTGGTGCAAGGTAAACACAAGCAAACACTGTTAACCACCTTTTTTTTATGCGTTGAAGGTATAAGCAGTATTAATTAATCAACCGGCAATCAGAGTTTACGCACATATTTTTTTAAACAATACGTCACTGGCTACTGGTAGGCCTTTTTGAAGTGCATGGTAATATACATTGTAGCCTAGTCTAGTAAGTTGACCATCCTGTATTTCCCGGGACAGTTTCAGCCCCATTTCAGGTGTCCCGACTTTTCAGGCCACAAAAAAAGGTCAATTTTTCAGTAAGAGCATCAATTAATGTAGGACTAATCAATAGAGATCTAATTAATGTAGGCCTAATCAATGGCAATTTGCAGATGTCCTTAGGCACACTTTTTGGTGTTTTGTATCAGATGTCTATTTCAGTTCATCAAATGGCACAGGTATACAAGCAGTTTGGATGCTGGAATTATTTTGGAGTGGACGAACATGCCTACTTTTTGAAGTGATTCGTTTGACAATCAGATGAAAATATCATGACTGGTTGTGTTCATGCCATATTAAAAGGTAATGCATTTTTTATTATTAGGCTCATAAAAATGTTTCAATACAGAGACCCCGAATGTAATGGTGTAATTCGCACTCTGCATAATGGTGATTTAGAAGTAGTGCGAATTTCAACACTACACATAACACCTTTCAAAAACCTAACAATATCACTATTATAATCTAGGATGGGAAGGGTATTTGTGTTAAGAACAGTAAGGACTTCCTCATTAGTAAGGACTTCCTCATTAGTTACTGTATGTATACATTTCTCTCAACACTATAACGTGTGAAAGTGCGAAAGTGCAACCGACAACTAATATTTGATGATAGAATGTCATCTCCATCAAATACCCACAAAACAATTCTAAGAGCACATTTTTCAGAGAAAGAAAGAGGAACTGCTTGGTTTGACACTTGCTTACAGGAAGTTAAAGAAAGTGAGACACAACAACACATTAAAACATTTCAGAGGGGTATACTACAAAGCAGAATCTAGCCAGCTAACTTGAATAATAACCAGAAATAACTATTGATGTTCTAGTTAATTAAGAAAGATAAACTTAGATATGTGTTTTTGGTTGTTGAGCCAATAAAGACCATGCCCATGTCAAGCTTATCTTTAAAAAAAAGAAAGAAAAAATATGAATATTTAAGCTAGTTATCTGGCTAACACCTTGATCCTCCTTAGTTCTGCCCGTCTCAAAATGACAGATAGTTACACTGTGTCATGTCTACTCCTGCTACGGTACTCGATGTTGCAGGTTTACCAGTCCTGGCAACCCATCATTACGCACACCTGGCAACCGTCATTACGCACACCTGGCAACCGACATTACGCACACCTGGCAACCGACATTACGCACACCTGGCAACCGACATTACGCACACCTGGCAACCGACATTACGCACACCTGCGCCCCATCATTAGGCACACCTGGACTTCATCACTTTATTTAGCCCTCAGTTGTTGTTATCAGTCCTTAGGTGTTATTGTTTTCTCTCATCTTCAATATGCGTCTCATGTTTGTGTAACAGTATAACTTTACGTCGTCCCCTCGCCCCGACACGGGCGCGAACCTGGGACCCTCTGCACACATCAACAACGGTCGCCCACGAAGCACGGTCGTTACCCATCGCTCCACAAAGGCCGCGGCCCTTGCAGAGCAAGGGGAAACCCTACTTAAGTCTCAGAGCAAGTGACGTAACTGATTGAAATGCTACTAGCGCGTACCCGCTAACTAGCTAGCCATTTCACATCCGTTACACTCACCCCCCTTTCAACCTCCTCCTTTTCCGCAGCAACCAGTGATCCGGGTCAACAGCATCAATGTAACAGTATAACTTTACGGCGTCCCCTCGCCCCGACACGGGCGCGAACCTGGAACCCTCTGCACACATCAACAGCGGTTGCCCACGAAGCATCGTTACCCATCGCTCCACAAAGGCCGCGGCCCTTGTAGAGCAATGGGCAACACTACTTAAGTCTCAGAGCAAGTGACATAACTTATTGAAATGCTACTAGCGCGTACCCACTAACTAGCTAGCCATTTCACATCCGTTACACTCACCCCCCTTTCGACCTCCTCCTTTTCCGCAGCAACCAGTGATCCGGGTCACGGCACACTGAGTCGAGATTAAGAGTATGTCAGATTGTTTTAACCTAAACAACAAGGTCATAGTCCACAGAAAGTGATGCTTTTGTGAAAAGTCAGGTGTTCTCTCAAATGGCGTTTTCTCAAATGCAAAACAACAAACACACCTGGCTGACAAGAGTGTTTCTGAGTACGTGACCAGGTGGAGTCTGGTGGGAGTGAAGTGCACCGTGTTGCTGAGAGAATCTGATCCGAGCTCAGGTACTCAGGGGTTAAGTGTATGTGTGACTTTGATACAGACATGCCAGGTTTGTCATTAGAAGGGCACTGTATGACTGCTGCTCATGAGGGATAGGGGTGAGGGGCCCTAAGGAAATATAATAGAATCAAATAGAATAACTTGATTTGAACAAAACAGTAGATGTTCAGAGAGCTTACAGCCCTGGACAGATGGCAAAGGGCTGGTTTATTTGTGGTTGTTATGGAAGTGAAGTAAAAACAACATAATAAGGCCTTTGCATCCCAAATGGAAACCTACTACTTAGAGTGCACTACTTTTCTGGGTGAAAGTAGTGCATAATGTAGGGAATAAGGTCCCATTTGTGACGCAGAACCTTACTTCATCACAGGCCAGACTAGAATATGGAATATGACACCCAGTGCCATAATTGAAATTGCGAAATTATGGCCCTGGGTTTCGTTTAATTTCACTGTCAATTTCCTACCGTTCAGTACTGGCAACGCGAGCGCCTATTACCATCTAGTACGGTCGATCTTCAAGGCATTCCTAGTCGATCACCAAATATTTTTGTGGAAAGCCAACGAACGATAAAGGCTTGCGCTCCTTTTTAAAAATCGTGTTGAGCTGTTGCCACTAGATGCACTTGATTCAAAAGTCCTGCGCACCGGGTAGCAAAGTGTTCCCATGAGACAAACTCCCCCTACCCGGCGGACCGGCAAATCTGTGACTAAATCGAGTCCACCTACTGTGCTGCCCAATCGGATAGCTCAAATCACCGTGGCTACAGAGCTTCCATGACCCTGGCCACAGCCAACTTTTATAGGCTACGTAAGATTGAATAACTTTTCAATTCATGACCACAGAGAGACGGTCAACGAATACAGCAAATAACTGCTGTTTTTATGAGTGAGTTCATGTTTAAGTTTATATTCAGCATTGTAACTGTTTTTATTCAACAATATTACAAAACGCGCTTCTTCGTACTTCCGCTCTGGATGCAGCTGCAATGAATGAGTAGCCAAGTATCGATAGCCCTGCGTTTTATTATTATTATTATTAGCAGCTCGTGTCGATTTGAATATTAAGGAATATTTAACTTTCTCTGGTCATAGGAACAATATGAAGTTGTGCATGAGGCAGATGCGGTGCGACTCGAGTTTCCCCATCAGGTGGAAGACGGTGTCCCCTCTCTCTGGTCAGTCTCACCGGAGGAAAGGAAGGAGAGAGCAGGGACCGTGAGAGGCAGTTGGGAAAAATCGTTTTAAACGGTCATCCAACTCGGAATTCCAAGTCGGAAACTAGGGCATCTTTCTAGATAGAGCTCCGACTTTTCGACCTGAAGATCACTGACGTCGTACTTTGATCTCGTTGACCATCAGATGCAGGTACCATCAGTCCAGTAAAATAAAAAAACAAATGTTTTCAATTCATGCTCCACAGTGCCTCACAAGTGCTAAACCAACTGATCTATTTTGTTATCAAAGCTAGAGTTTTTAAATATAATATGGTCTGATTAACAATATTGGCAGGCCAATCATGTAGCCAATATTCTGCGATAATGTATTAGGCCTACTGCCCAAACCTCATTCTTACAAAACTGTGTGAGATTCATGTAAAAAAAAAAAAAAAAAAATCTGAGCATTAGTGAAAGTGATCTCGACTCAGAAAAGGTTGGTGACCACTGATCTACAGTATGGACTTAGAAAAATAGTTATCAATTAATCTGACTATTCTCTCGCCATTGATTTCATTTTCATTAATGTTGTTGGGCCATATTATTCCGTTTTAATTTTACCCCTGAATTACTACGATAAATACAGTAGCATAGTTTTTCTGGAGTATATAAGTCCAAAGTGTAGCAATACAGGTGTGGTGGCGTAGCAGAAATATCATAATGCCGTGAACCAAGCAGGTGTGAGTTCAAATCCCAGATGATGACATAACATACACAATGTAGTCATGTGTGTCAAATATGTAAGATGAAAACACTATGTTAAAAGCACTGTGTGTGTATCATAGACACTGGTTTTGTTGTCCAAAAACACGTTTTCACATGTGAAGTGTTAAAAAAAAAAACGTAAATTCACATGTGAAATGTCACGTGAAGATTTCCAAAACCACATGTTTTTTCTGTGTGTGTGTGTGTGTGTGTGTGTGTGTGTGTGTGTGTGTGTGTGTATGTTGGACATATTCACTCAGAGTCAGAGTTGTGACAGTGGTATGGTAGTCCTGGGATACAGGCTTGGTGGGCCCATAATTTGCATCCCCAGCACCCAGACCTCCTTAGGTTTGTTCCAACTAACCCTGACCCTTGCATCCATTAGCTATCTTCAATTTTAGCTACGTTCAAACTTTAGCATTGCTAACTTACATCAAATATATCTACACGCACTGGTTATAAACCTGATATACATTTTGTGAATCTAACGACAAGGCAGGTGATGCCATCGCCAATGTAAATTTGGTCCAAAAAATGTCTTTCTTACCACAAAATCATATTTGTTCTGTGTTGTGTCACAGTAATGTTGTTCGATTGTAGGTTTTGGCGTTTTGAGTGCGCTTAAAAACCTCCTCGGTGGTCTATGCAAGTATCATACACTTAAGAGTCAAATCATCACCCTGCTAGGTACTAGACAGGAGTTCTTCGACAGATATTGTGCCTCTCCCTTCACGCCAGAGTGAGCAGCAGGATAAGCTACTCTAGCAGCCCAGCACAGCTTCCAGTCTCCGTCCCAAATAGGCCTCTGTTCATAAGTAGTGCAATAGGGTGCCATTTGGGACACAGAATCCAGACTCAAGCATTTCCCTGTCTGTCTGTGGGTTAGCTAAGGACTGGTGTATTATACTGTGGATTTGCTCTGCTACTGAAGTGCAGTCCTGGCATGCCAAAGGGACCCAAATGACATAAATTGTTTGCATCCCAAATGGCACCATATTCCCTATTTAGTGCACTACTTTTGACCAGGGATCATAGGGTTCTGGTCAAAAGTAGTGTACTATATAGGGAATAGAGTGCCATTTGTGATGCAGACAATTGCTGTAGTGACATGACACTCCCTCAACCAACTAAGAGACTTCATCGATACATTTTCACACTGTTTAGTAGCACCTCATTGGAAATCCCCATCACTCATAAAATACCTGGGCTAGAGTCTCACCCTTGTGTAACAGCAAGACAATTATAAGATGACAGAAAAGGAATAAGTTAGTTTTAAATAAATTGTGTGAAAGTGATATTCATAATTCATGCATACTATGCTACTTATACTACCCTCATGGCAGCATTTCATTTCCATACTATAGCACAAGACGTGAAAAGATGTTGAACCTTTTGAAAAGACACCTTTTTGGTTGAAAAGACGTTGAAAAGAAGCCTTTTTGGTTGAAAAGATGTATTTCTGGTTGAAAAGTTTTTTTTTTCAATGTGTTGTGTTCACTGGGAGCATACTGATCACACTGCGATGGAGCCGAATGCTGATTAAGTGTCATTTATGACTACATGGTAAACAGCCACATGAAAAGAGGAAGCAGATCAAGTTGAGGCGACAGACAGAACAGATCTGTCTTGAGTCTTGACATTTCCTCGCACACCATAACTTCTTGGAAATAGGACTACAGAATTCACTGAACACTTAAGAGGAGACGTTAAATGCATTGTGTGGATATTGTTCTTAGTTTATGCCGGTCTCCAAATGCAATGGCTCTTGGGGAGCAGAAAGCACCCAGCTTGAAATAATACTTTTTAAATGTTTTCAAAATAACTTTTTAGTTATCAGATTTGATTTTGTTTTATTTTAAGATTTGATTTTGTTTTAAGTAGACATAGCACAAAACATTTCAGGAAAATTCTTGAAAATCAGTTGAAGTTACATAAAAACACTTTTCTGACACAGAGACACACATCTGAGGGGGATTTCTCAACGCCACTACAGTCACAACTGTCTGTCACTTTGTTTTCATTCTTCTCTTCCAAAGTGTCTGTGTCGGATGAAATGACATTACAATGTAGACAGTACCACTGTCATAAGAGACGTCCAAAATACCACCATAATCCCTATAAAGTGCATTACTTTTGACCAGGTCCCATAGGGTAATGTGCACTATATATAGGGAATAGAGGGGCATTTGTAACAAATACAGACACGAGAAAGCCAACAAGGGTGAGAAGAACGGATGTGTGGTCACAGTGGATGGTGTGAGGAACATCAGAGTCACTTAGTGAAGAATATACTGTAAGGGAAGTGAGTGGTAATGGTGTAATTTTTTCCGAGAATTATGATATTTGCGTGTGCGTGAGAGAGAGAGACTTTTTGTATCTGAGCCATTTTTCTCTGAACCCTGACAGATATAGCAGCCAGTCCACATAATGCGGGCCCAGGATGGTCTAGATCTGGAAGGTTAATTACTGAGACCCACCTGCTGACCCTTACCCATGTTCTTCTGCTCCGGGGGACCTGTCCTCCTACGCTCCCCAGGAAACATGCTTATCTTCTGGATGTCTTGTGGATCACTTCTCCCTCCCCTGGTCCTCTGCTATAATGGAAAAGAACGCTGCACAATCCAGGAGAACAAACAATATCATGGTAGGGTCTAAGTCTAAGAATCTTTTTAGCAGATATCGATGACAACAAAATGTATAATATGGACATATGGTTAAATGTTTAATTGTGGACATTATAGAAAGTCTTATTAATATTGAGACAATATCACAACACTGCCACCCACTTGGAAATGTATTTTTATGCCCTATAGAGAGAACTACACTACATCATACAGCACAATGCGGTCTAATTCTATTGTATATATATATATATCCCACTCCCTCTCTCCATAGTGTCCCCTGTGCTTGAGTCCCTGCGGTGCTACAATGACTACAGCTCCTACGTCCGCTGTAGCTGGGAAGAGAGTCGACACGCGTCCTCACAGGCCCTGTTAGCCCTATACTACTGGGACGACACTGAGAACCGGTAAGGATAGAGGTGATGAGAGGACAGAAAGAGGGAGGGAGAGAGGGGAGAAGGAAAATGTGGACACGAGAAACAATGTACTCAATTAACTCTCTCTTTCTCTCACTTTCTCTTCCCTCTGTCCCTCCAGTGAGTCCCTATGTAAACCCTATGGTCAGCCAGCATCGAATGCCAACAACAGCAAGCTCACCGCCCAGTGTCATTACAACACTCGTGACTTTGGCATCAATACCAACCATGTCTTCTTCTTCAAGACCTCCTGTCCCCCTGCCCTGCTTCTGTCTAAGAATCGTGAGTTTAAACATTACAGGACCCCTGTCATAAATCATTGGTTCTCAATCATTTTACATCTACATGTTTAATTTTAGTTACAAGTTAGCTAGCAGATTACGAAATATATAGGGTCCTGTATCTGTATTTGACTATTCATTTATGTGTTGATTTGTTTTTGACAGTGTGTGCTTCTGTGTATTACAGTGAGGGTGCGTCCACCAGTCCACTTATCACAGCAGCCTGTAGAGAGAGGGGGCCGTTTGCTCAGCTGGGAAAGCCCCTACCCCACAACGTCCCTCCTAACCCCCACTCTCAACTATCAGGTCAACTACAGGAGGTCTAACCAGGATGACTGGACAGTATGTACTGGAGTAACAAACAATTAGCTTGAGTGCCATATCTTGTTTTTGCTATATATTGCCAACTCCCTATCACTCATTGTCAAGGATAGCAGGCAAGAGCACAAACAAATCTGGGACCAGGTTAACATACAATGTGCTCTCAAAGACTCCTGTTCATCTAAGACTTGTGCTGCTGAATCTTCATAAATACAAACTCTTAGTTTGGGTTCCAAAAGGGTTCTTTGGCTGTCACCATAGAATAACCCTTTTGGGTTCCAGTTAGATTTATTTGGGGTTTCATGTAGAACCCTCCAGGGAAAGGGTTTTACATGGAACCCAATAGGGTTCTACCTGGAACCAAAAATGGTTCTCCTATGGGGACAGCTGAAGAACCCTTTTAGGTTCTGGATATCACCTTTTTTTGTAAGAGTGTAGGAGGACTGTTAGTTAACATATTGCTTATGTTTTCCGACCCTCTTGTAAAAAGACATGCTAACTCTCATGGTTATTCATCATGGCATGAGATATTCCACGCAAAACAAGCACAGGGTAGTTTTGCTCGGTGACAAAATCGTTAATCACTTCTTTAGAGTCCTTCATTACTACCCCTCTGCTTCCTGCCCGGGTTTCACCAGAGTTTCATAACATTTGGGGGACTGAGGGGTTTGTGGGTGAGAAAAAAAATGAATTTTCTGAAATCATTTCCTGTAATTCTAATGATAATTCTGTCATTTTACATGACTGGAGACGTTACAATAATATTTTTTTTATAGCACACAAATGATCAAAATGTCAAGCTACTCTGTTTTAGTGATCTCAATATGTAAATGTCAAACAACCCATATCTTAAATGCAACAAATAGCATAGGCCAATGAAAAGAGTGGATACACAGATCTTAGGCCTACAATATGAGTAGGAAATTATAGTCCACCAACTTTCCAGTGCCACTCACGTATTTAAACAGAATTCTTCCGCAATTGTTATACTGTTAGAATAATATTTAAAATAATCTATCAGCTAGTAGCCTAGCCTAAAATTACAATAGCATAAATTCAGTAAGTCAATGAAGCCAATAGTGGTTTCAGCTATATTGTTATTAAAACAATGTAGGCCTTACTGTATGACCTTTTTAAACAATAACCAAAAATATGTCAAATGACTTGAATAGCCTTGAGTTCCTATGGGAAAAGTGTACAAGGTATATTCACATCAGTAGGCTAAGTGACTGAAATGCATCAGAAAAGTATTGGAAAGTTCAGGAAAATAGCCGCGTAGCTCAACAGGTAGGCTATAGGCCTAATATATGTGTGTTGAGAACATCTGCATTGCTTTTAAATGCTAGACTAATGACCATGAACACTCACCTCAACTTAGCTAACATTACCCAGCGTAATGGTAACCTAATATCCAAACAGAGATTCAGTGAAAACAAAAATCTTACATTGATTGATTTATCAAGATGAGTTCCCATGCTTGTCTCAAAGCAGCACAATGAACCTGTCCCAATCAAACCGGTGCTGGCGTAACGGCTTTCGTTGGTGGAAGGAGAGGAGGACCAAAATGCAGCGTGGTACATATCCATAATATAATTTAACCGAGAATGAATACAAAAGAACAAGAGAATAAATGAAAACCGAAACAGTAACAATAGAAAACAGGCTACCTAAATATGGCTCCCAATCAGAGACAACGACTGACATCTGCCTCTGATTGAGAAGCATACTAGGCCAAACACATAGAAATATAACATACAGAACAAAACATAGAAAAACAACATAGAATGCCCACCCCAACTCACGCCCTGACCAAACTAAAAAAAAGACATAACAAAGGAACTAAGGTCAGAACGTGACAGCTGGAGGGATCAGTTGACCACACATGGCAATTGCTTTACATTTATTATAACCAGTGCTATTTTTTTAGGTAGCCTCCTGGAGCACCATTTTATAAATTATTATTAAGCCATTTATGAATGAAAGTTGGTACCGACCGACATGAAACCTTTCATTCAGAAAATTCTAAAACACCAAATTAGACCTACCTTTTTATAAATTAGGCCATCATCACTGTCAATCGTAAATGTATAATTCTTCGCGTTTTACAGCTTCTTATGGCTGCAATCCCGTTAGCGGCATGATATGACAACAGCCAGTGAAAGTGCAGGGCGCCAAATTCAAACAGCAGAAATCTCATAATTAACATTCCTCAGACATACATGTGTCATATAATTTTAAAGGTAATCTTGTTGTTAATCCCACCAAAGTGTCCGATTTCAAATATGCTTTTCAGCGAAAGCACTACAAACGATTATGTTAGGTCACCACAAAACCACAATAAGCACAGCCATTTTTCCAGCGAAAGATAGCAGTCACAAAAAGCAGAAATAGAGATAAAATTAATCACTAACTTTTGATTATCTTCATCAGATGACACTCATAGGACTTCATGTTACACAATACATGCATGTTTTGTTTGATAAAGTTCATATTTATAACAAAAAATCTGAGTTTACATTGGCGCGTTACATTCACTAGTTCCAAAAACATCAAGTGATTTTGCATAGCCACATCGTTTCGACAGAAATACTCATCATGAATGTAGATGATAATACAAGTTATACATATGGAATTATAGATATACCTCTCCTTAATGCAACCGCTGTGTCAGATTTCAAAAAAACTTTACGGAAAAAACAAACCATGCAATAATCTGAGACGGCGCTCAGAACAATAGCCAAATTAGCCGCCATGGAGGAGTCAACAGAAATACGAAATTACATCATAAATATTCCTTTACCTTTGATTATCTTCATCAGAATGCAGTGCCAGGAATCCTAGTTCCACAATAAATCGTTGTTTTGTTCGATAATGTCCATTACTTATGTCCAATTAGCTAATTTTGCTAGCATGTGTAGTACACGTGTCCAAACGCTCGCGCAGATGCAGGCAAACGTTGCACGAAAACTTCAAAAAGTTATATTACAAGTCGAATAAACTGGTCAAACTTAGTAGAGAATCAATCATAAGGATGTTGTTATCATATACAGTGGGGCAAAAAAGTATTTAATACTTATTTAATACTTATTTTCCACCATATTTTGCATTCAATTCATTTTCTCATTTTGTCTGTCATAGTTGAAGTGTACATATGATGAAAATTACAGGCCTCTCATCTTTTTAAGTGGGAGACTTGCACAATTGGTGGCTGACTAAATACTTTTTTGCCCCACTGTATATCCAATAACGTTCCTACCGGAGCATTCTTTTCAGTCTCTATAAGTATTGGAACGCATGGCGATATCATGAGGAAAGTGAGTGACCAAGAACTGGCACTCTGCCAGACCACTGACTCAAACACCTCCCATCCGGTCCCACAACACAGCATAAGCTTCATTCCACATTCTACTGACTGTTGACATCTCGTGGAAGGTGTAGGACGTGCAAACAGATCCATATATTACAGGGAATTGAATAGGCGATGACTTTAACATCGACCACTCTCAGAATTCTCACTTCCTGTTTGGATTTTTTCTCAGGTTTTTGACTGCCATATGAGTTCTGTTATACTCACAGACATAATTCAAACAGTTTTAGAAACTTCAGAGTGTTTTCTATCCAATACTAATAGTATGCATATATTAGTAACTGGGACTGAGGAGCAGGCCGTTTACTCTGGGCACCTTTATCCAAGCTGCTCAATACTGCCCCTGCAGCCATAAGAAGTTAAAGGTCCATGCTGCATGCATGCCAACCATTTGATCCCAATCAGTTTCATGGGAATATGGATTTTGATCTTCTTGAATGTTGTAAGTAAGTGTGGTTAACCGGCTGAACTAATCCAATTTTAGAGAAGATCGAGTTAAACACAGCCAGAAAAATGTAATGTTCATTTTTCTACCATAAGCCGCCTCCAACATAATTGTAGAGAATTTCACAGTACGTCCAACCGGTCTCACAACCGCAGACCACGTGTAACCATGCCAGCCCAGGACCTCCACAACCGGCTTCTTCACCTGCGGGATTGTCTGAGACCAGCCACCCAGACAGCTGATGAAATTGAGGAGTATTTGTGTCTGTAATAAAGCCCTTTTGTGGGGAAAAAGTCTTTCTGATTGGCTGGACAAGAGGCTGGACAAAAAGTCTCATTGATAGATTTCACATGACTGGGCAGGGGCGCAGCCATGGGTGGGCCTGGGAGGGCATAGGCCCACCCACTGGGGAGCCAGGCCCACCCATGGCTGCGCCCCTGCCCAGTCATGTGAAATCTATAGATTAGGGCCTAATGAATGTATTATAATTGATTGATTTCCTTATATGAACTGTAACTCAGTAAAATTGTTGCATGTTGCGTTTATATTTTTTATATTCAGTTGACTACAAAAAAAAAAATCACCATTGGAGTAGCGCAAAAGATTCGGGGCTAAAGTACCGAAAGTTATGTCCTGGTGACATCCATGTTCCTGCTTCGTTCATCTTGCACGTCACAATCCTCACCAAAGATTACCGTGCCACTATCTGAGACTGAGAGGATTTCACACGGCGGAAGTACAGAAAACAGTACCGCCGGCGGGAGTCAGATAAAGATCAGGGCTCTGTCTCAATAGTCTGAAGTGGTTTCCACCCTTTCATCTGCACTGATTTGAAACCACAGGATAGGTGAAAGCAATTTAAAGATTATTTCAGGAAGTCTACTTTCACCTGTCCAGACCAGGTGCTTCTAGTGCAGATGTAGGGAATGAGACAAGGAAAGGAACCCACTGGGCACACACTGGTTTAATCAATGCTGCGTCCACGTTATTTCAATGGAATTATGTTGAACCAACGTGGAATAGACGTTGAATTGATGTATGTGCCCAATGGAGAGCTACTTTAGTAAATTGAGATGCACACATAATGTGCGTGCCAAATGGAACCCTATTGCCTTTATAGTACACAACTTTAGACCAGAGCCTTGTGAGGCCCTTTTGGGACTCAGCCACAGTCTTTGTCTGTTTCTCTCTGTGCAGGCAGTGAAGGTTCAGAACACCCAGCTGAGTGTGGAGGCTGAAGATCAGGTGCCTGGCTGCCAGTATGAGGCCAAAGTTAGGGCAAAGGGGAAGACGGGACTGTGGAGTGAGTGGAGCTCTCTAGTGACCTGGATGACTGAGGACGGTGAGTGGCAAATCCTACTGTACATAAAGTGATTTCAGAAAGTATTCAGACCCCTTGACTTTTTCCACATTTTGTTACGTTATAGCCTTATTCTAAAATTGATTAAATATTTTTTTCCCCCTCATTAAACTACGCACAATACCCCATAATGACAAAGCGAAAACAGTAAAAAAAAAAAAAAAATGAAAAAATTACCTTAATTACATAAGTATTCAGACCCTTTTCTATGAGACTCGAAATTGAGCTCAGGTGCAGCTGTTTCCATTGATCATCCTTGAAATGTTTAACTACGTTGAAGTCCACCGGTGGTAAATTCAATTGATTGGACATTATTTGGAAAGGCACACACCTGTCTATGTAAGGTCCAACAGTGCATGTCAGAGCAAAAACCAAGCCATGAGGTCGAAGGAATTGTCCGCAGAGCTCTGAGACAGGATTGTGTCGAGGCACAGATCTGGGGAAGGGTACCAAAAAATGTCTTCCGCATTGAAGGTCCCCAAGAACACAGTGGCCTCCATCATTCTTAAATGGAAGAAGTTTGGAACCACCAAGACTCTTCCTAGAGCTGGCTCCCAGGCCAAACTGAGCAATCGGGGGAGAAGGGCCTTGGTCAGGGAGGTGACCAAGAACCCGATGGTCACTCTGACAGAGCTTCAGATTTCCTATGTGGAGATGGGTGAGACTTCCAGAAGGACAACCATCTCTGCAGCACTCTACCAATCAGACCTTTATGGTAGAGTGGCCAGACGGAAGCCACTCCTCAGTAAAAGGCACAAGACAGCCCGCTTGGAGTTTGCCAAAAGGCACCTTAAGGACTCTCAGATGATGAGAAACAAGAGTCTCTGGTCTGATGAAACCAAGATTGAACTCTGGCCTGAATGCCAAGCCTCACGTCTGGAGGAAACCTGGCACCATCCCTACGGTGAAGCACGGTGGTGGCAGCATCATGCTGTGGGATGTTTTTCAGCGGCAGGGGCTGGGAGACTAGTCAGGATCGAGGGAACACAGCCAATACAACACAGGAGTGGTTTCCCTACAAGTCTCTGAACGTCCTTGAGCCCGGACTTGAACCCAATCGGACAGAGACCTGAAAATTGCTGTGCCCATCCAACCTGACAGAGCTTGAGAGGATCTGCAGAGAAGAATGGGAGAAACTCCTCAAATACAGGTGTTTCAAGCTTATAGCGTCATACCCAAGAAGATATGATATTTCATTTTTTTAATTGTTTTTTTATCAGCAAAAATGTCTCAACCTGTTTTTGCTTTGTCATTATGGGATATTGTGTGTTGATTGAGGAGAAAGAAACGATTTAATCAATTTTAGAATAAGGCTGTAACGTAACAAAATGTGGGAAAAGTCATGGTGTCTAAATACTTTCCGAATGAACTGTACATAAACATACTCCATCCTAATGTATTAGTTTTATAGGATTGTAATGAGTTTGTAATTAAATTGTTACGAGTGACTTTATAGCATTGTGTGTGATTTACGTGGCGGTGTCAGGGCATTGTGATCTCTACATGTCATGTGTTTGGAATAGCATTGCTCAGTCGTGCATCAATGTCTTCTTCCCTTCTGTTCACTCACGTCCTCCCTATTGACTCTCTCTCTGTCTCTCTTTTCTCCCTCCCTCCCTCCCTCCCGCAGACCCTGTGCCAGGCCCCTCCAGTGCGCAGTGTGTGGTGGATGACGAGAAAGTGGTGACATGCAGCTGGGAGGTGAAGAGAGACCTGGCTCAGTTCCTTACCTTCCATCTGTCCTGCAAACACAACCACACTGCACCGTGAGTTAGGATCTGCTGCCAAAGCACTATGTGTGTGTGCGTGCGTGCATGCGTTTATGTGTGTGTGCCCATGGATGAGAGACAAAACATTTGACTACACTTCAGACTCAAGAATGTCTACTCTCCTTCACAGCATTGTCCTCCCTCTTCTCCATCTATCCATTTCTCTCTCCCTTTCGCCATCTCTCCAGAGCCCAGAAATGCTGTGTTAACACCATGGTCAGCGCTCCATCCAGGGGTCCAATGCTCAAATACAGCTGCTCCTTTCCTGTCCCAGACTCAGAACAGCTAGAGGTGGAGCTCATCCCCACATACAACAGCAAAATGTTTAAAACACATAAAAACAGTGAGTCATTTTCACTCCAACACAGGGGTGATATTTGAGGGAGAATAAAATCTCATAGTTGAGACTCAATTTATGATGATATTAGTTTTGATGCAATCCAGAAAATATACTGCCTCAGTGATTGTGTATCAGTGCTGCCACCTGGAGTTTGTATTGTGGTATCACAGGCACAATTTTCTGCTGATTCCCCAAGCGTATTCTCAAAAATGAGGCTAGAAGGTTTTGTATAATTTTAGCCAGTAGTTAAGAAATTTGTGCTCATGAGCCAAAACTGGTCCAGGAAATTGTGCACAACTGTGTACAACGTCATCCATTTCGTATGATATGTTACGTCCTGCAAAAAATACATACGTTCGTAAATCAAATCAGATTGTATTGGTCACATACACGTGTTTAGCAGATGTCATTGCGTGTGTAGCGAAATGCTTGTGTAACAATTTCACAACAAATACCTAATACGCACAAATCTAAGTAAAAGAATGGAATTAAGAATATATAAATATGTGGACGAGCAATGTCAGAGTGGGATAGACTAAGAGACAGTAGATAGTGTAGAATACAGTATATACATATGAGATGGGTAATGCAAAATATGTAAACATTATTAAAGTGACTAGCGTTCCATTTATTAAAGTGGCCAATGATTTCAAGTCTGTGTATGTAGGCAGCAGTGCTAGTGATGGCTATTTAACAGTCTGATGGCCTTGAGATAGAAGCTGTTATTCAGTCTCCCCAGCTTTGATGCACCTGTACTGACCTTGCCTTGTGGATGATAGCAGGGTGAACAGGCAGTGGCTCAGGTGGTTGTTGTCCTTGATCTTTATGGCTGTACTGTGACATTGGGTGCTGTAGGTGTCAGCACCACCCTATGGAGATCTCTGCGTTTGTGGGCGCTGCAGTTACCGTACCAGGCGGTGATACAGCCTGACAGGATGCTCTCAATTGTGCATCTGTAAAAATTTGTGAGGGTTTTAGGTGACAAGCCACATTTTTTTCAGCCTCCTGAGGTTGAAGAGGCGCTGTCGTGCCTTCTTCACCACACTGTCTGTGTGGGTGGACCATTTCAGTTTGTCAGTGATATGTACGCCGAGGAACTTGAAACTTTCCACCTTCTCCACTGCTGTCCTGTCGATGTGGATAGGGAGGTGCTCCCTCTGCTGTTTACTGAAGTCCACGATCATCTCCTTTGTTTTGTTGATGTTGAGTGAGAGGTTATTTTCCTGACACCACACTCCCAGAGCCCTCACCTCCTCCCTGTAGACTGTCTCATTGTTGGTAATCAAGTCTACTACTGTTGTGTCATCTGCAAACTTGATGATTGAGTTGGAGGCGTGCATGGCCACGCAGTCATGGGTGAACAGGGAGTACAGAAGGGGGCTGAGCATGCACCCTTGTGGGGCCCCAGTGTTGAGGTGTTGTTTTCTACCTTCACCACCTAGGGGCAGCCTGTCAGGAAGTCCAGGACCCAATTGCACAGGGGGGCGGGGTTCAGACCCAGGGCCTCAAGCTTAATGATGAGCTTGGAGGATACTATGGTGTTGAATGCTGAACAGCATTCTTACATGGGTATTCCTCTTGTCCAGATGGGATAGGGCAGTGTGCAATGTGATGGCGATTGCATCGTCTGTGGACCTATTGGGGCGGTAAGCAAATTGAAGTGGATCTAGGGTGACAAGTAAGGTGGAGGTGATATGATCCTTGACTAGTCTCTCAAAGCACTTCATGATGACAGAAGTGAGCACTACTGGGCGAAAGTCATTTAGTTCCATTACCTTTACATTCTTGGGTACAGGAACAATGGTGGCTATCTTGAAACATGTGGGGACAGCAGACTGGGATAGAGAGAGATTGAATATGTCTGTAATCACACCAGCCTGTTTAAGATCCCGTTCAATCTCTTTAAAGATTCTTGACGTCTGATTCTTGATGCATCTCTCTACACAGTCCGTCCAAACCGTCCACTCCACGTGCAGATAGAAGCTCGAGACGGGAACTGGCTTCTAAAATGGAATCCGCCAAAATCAAATGTTGAACTCACCTATCAGGTGCACTACTGGAGTAATGACACTCGGGTAGGAGAAGTATTTGATCTATTTCTGTGCTATAATTTCACAGGAAGTGGGATGATCCGAAAGCAATGTCTTTTCATTTTCAGCATTACATTTGATCATATCGAGGTCATCATCTAAAGAACGCTCGTCAAGCGAGATAGACTGTTGCTTTTTTTAAGCATCTCATGAATAGATCATTTGATGATGACTACCTTTTCTTTTTCTCAGGAGGACACTAGGTTCCTCAATGTCTCCCAGGGGTCCCTCTCGCTCTCCATCCTGGGGGGGTCCCTGCGCCCCTCTGAGTGCTACCTGGTTAAGGTGAGAGCCCTGGTGGTCCCGGGAAGGGGTGATACTTTCGAAGGACCCCCCTCAGAATGGACCGACCCAGTGGAGTGGACCTCACGACAAGGTAATGGACCTGGATTGTGTCTCCTGGTTGAAGCCTGTTTTTAATAGTATTCTATTCTATTGTTCTATTCTATTCTAGCATGAGAGCCTGTTTTTAATAGTATTCTATTCTATTGTTCTATTCTATTCTAGCCTGAGAGTCTGTTTTTTGCCATCACGCCAACTCCTTGTCACTCATTGTCATGTCATTTGCTATATATGGCTTGATAATGACAGCAATGGAGTTGGCAAGAGCACAAACTTGGGCCAAGCTAATTCTATTATTTTTTGCAAATAACTCTGAAAACATATTTTATCATCAGAGATAACCAGTCTGAACTAAAACAAGTACAAATGAGGGGATGTGATCCATGTCAAAACAGCAGAGTTCAAAAAACTATAATGTGATGCTGAATGAAAAAGCACCAAAGTTCAAATCCCTTGAGGAATGTTTTCAAAAACAAACAAAGACTTTCATTATGTATTGAAGAGCGTTTTTTTGCTTCCGCGTGTTAGTCTAATGGGAAGCCATGATATTTGCTTTCATGTGAAAAATGAGCTTGGATGAGTTGGATGTTTTATCATTGAACTACCATAATATTGAAATGTGTGTAACACGCCATTTTGGAGGGTTCAGAGAGTGAAACAAGAAGAAATGAAGACGAGACTTGATGAAGGCAGCATACAGGAGCTGATAAAATAGGACTTTGTTCTCTTGAAGCAACCGCCATCTCAATCAGTTCACGTGACAGACAGGAATTTCCAGACACTACATATCAATTACTCATCAATGATCATCAACTACTTTTTCCACTCTTACATATGCATGTTTTGTCCCATGTCTCCTGGTAGCTTCCTGGTCCATCACCACCTTCCTCTACGTCTTCATCAGTGTACTGGTGGCCATTGTCTTCATCGCTCTCTATGTTACCATACCAGCCTGTCACAGGTGATAAATCAAACTTCTCCAACTGTTTCTATTGTTTTTCTACCATTTGAATTTGCCCTTGTGTTATTACTAGTGTTAAACTACAGGTAACTGCCAAAATAATGGAAACACTTGATTAAATGACGGATACAAAGTACTGTATATTGAAAGCCGGTGCTTCCACACAGGTGTGGTTTCTGAGTTAATTAAGCAACTAACATCCCGTCATGTATAAAAATGCTGGGCAGACCATTATTTTGGCTACATGGGCAATGCCCCCATAGGATGACAATAACCCATCCACAGGCCACGAGTGGTCACGATGAGCATGAAAACAATGTAAACCAAATGCCATTGCCTTCTCAGTCACCAGATCTCAACCCAATTGAACACTTATGGGAGATTCTGGGGCGGCGCCTGAGATAGCGTTTTCCACCACCATCGACAAAACTCCAAATGATGTAATTTCTCGTGGAAGAATGGCGTCGCATCCCTCCAATGTAATTCCAGAAACGTGTAGAATCTATGCCAAGGTGCATTGAAGCTGTTGTGGTTCATGGTGGTCCAACACCCTATCCTTTATTTTGGCAGTTACCTGTCATTCTATTCATTCATTTATCCACCCATTGATTGATTAATTCGTTGTCTGCCTGTAGGAGGGTAGTCCTGTGGGAGGTGTCTGTCCCGTCTCCCCTCAAGAGCAAGGCACTGGGAGAGGTCATTAAGGTAAGTCTGAATACATCTGAATGGCTGAGTATTCATCCAGCATTATTCACAAAGCATCTCACTGTGGACTATTCAGCTATATGACAACTGCACAATAATAATTAACATTGTCTAGACTGTGTACAAAAATTATTTTTCATAACCACTATAAATTACAATGTATGTATCCAGGGCTGTGCACAGACCTTTCATGGGGCAGGTGCTCAAAATGATAAAAGGGGCAATTCATATCTCGAAATTCAAAACCTACTAACAGCCTCTGTAGCGAAAGTTTAAACATGTTTTAGCATTGGCCTATTTACACTCATTGACAAAATTGTAAGCCAGCTAGTTGCAGTGCCTCCGAAAGACATGATTGATATTGGGAAAAGAGGGTAGGTTATCAGCTGATCATTAATGTTGATTGATGTAAATCTGCCAGTTAGTGAACTTGACGATGTCACGACGACTTGGGGGCAATGGGTTCAGAGCAACAACGACAAAAATGGTATACAAAAAATATACCGCCACCCAAAAGGGCGAGTGTGAGGGAAAACGGGCGTGGAAGGGCAAAGGGGCAGCTG
Source organism: Salvelinus fontinalis (assembly GCF_029448725.1). Taxonomy (NCBI): domain Eukaryota; kingdom Metazoa; phylum Chordata; class Actinopteri; order Salmoniformes; family Salmonidae; genus Salvelinus; species Salvelinus fontinalis. Next base: position 2,528,550 of record NC_074698.1, read on the forward strand.
CTCGGGCACAGGTAGACCTCTATCTGTGCACTTCCCTGCATGTATCCATCTTTCATAGTTCATCACTCACAGATAATGGTAATGTCCTCTCTTTCCCAGAAGTCTCCTGATAGGTTGTTATTTCCCGAGAGTGAGAGAAGTGAAAAGACCTACATCTGCAGCGTACAGACACTGGAGAGCAGGGAGGATATCAGTCTCTGCTTTAGCTGGTAAAATGAGCTCATATCTTTTATACTTCTAACCGACACTATCCAACACTTATGAAAGAATACTCGTACACACGGTGACCTGGCTCTAAGCCGTAACTCATTCTTGTGTTGCAGCTCTTCAGATAATCCATTGTGGTTGACCCCAGATGTAAAGGCCAATGGACTGTTGCATCCCATTACCAAGGAGGGGTGGAAGAAGTATGACCCAAACCTTTCCTCCCTACTTCTGTTGTCTGTGGACAGATCTTGCCCTCCTGCTCTAGACTCATCCGGCTTCAGCTTCAGTGGCCCTTACATCTTGTGTGGTGACAGTTCACCGGCGCCGAGTGAGTTTCTGAGTCTGGAGCCTCCCTGTGAGGAGTCCGACAACACTCTCTCTATCTCTGACCCCTCTTCTCCCTCTGCCCCATCCTTCTTGGAGTCGAGTGAGGGCTATGTGGCGATGCCTCAGGTCAGTGCTGGCCTGTCCAAATCAACAGAGGGAGTGTCTGATGGTCTTATGAGCGCTGTAGTAACGGACGACCGTAAGAACACTGGTAACAACAACGGCAACAATGTCGTCATCATGGCATGGCCCAAGTCAGAGCTCCTCCCACCCCGACCTAGCTCTATGTCCACCTGCTCACCACCCAATGAGAATGAAGACCCTCCTCCAGCGTACATGGCCCTCACCACCACCACCCCCTTCACATTGTCCCCAGTGGACCCTATCCTACATACCTCTGGGTACTGCTTCCTCCCGGCTCTACAGGCACTTGGGGGCTGGGGCCATGTGCAGTCTTCTGGGCCACCTAAAGGGGGCAGTCAAGAGCAGCAGGCAGGGAGGAGAGAGAGGATGCAGGAGGAGCAGTGCAAGGAGGATCCCTATGTCAGACTGTCCCAGCTAGCCACTTAGCTAACCCCATCTAATGCTGGAATACATGCTCAGGACATGAGGGCCTCTATAGGCCACTGTTCTCAATATTTGATCCATTCTAACACTAACACACCTGACTCAACTAATCACAAGAGCTTGATTATTAGTTGGACTAGCTCAATCAGGTGTGTTAGTGTTGGAATGGACCACGTGTTAAACTACTGATTTGTGGTCACTGAAGACTGGGTTGGGATTGAGAAAGACCTCTATTTCTAGGAGGGATAACTGTGGAGCATCATACAGTAGCCGTCCTTGATTACTCACAATGCCCAGCAGATGGCAGCACTGTACTTACTGTGTATCTATTGAACTCAAGAGGTGGCCTATGGATTCTACTGTAAGGACTAACTACAAACACAGAAGCATACTGCAGTAAGCCATTCCTCTCTGGGTGGTAAGGTGACTCAGGGCCAGAATCCCAGGTTTCCACCACATCACATGGATGGCAGGGTGGCACTGTTGAGTTGGTGGCACAGCCTCTGTCAGTGCTAGTGGCTGTTCCCGTCGTTCTACGGCAGGGGTCGGCCCACGGGCCGCAAAGTGTTGTGTTACAGAATCAAATCAAATGTCATTTGTCACAAGCTTCGTAAACAACAGGTGTAGACTTACAGTGAAATGCTTAATTACAGGCCCTTCCCAACAATGCAGAGAGAAAAATATAGAACAAAAATAACACGAGGAATAAATACACATTGAGTAACGATATATACACTGGTTACCAGCACTGAGTTGATGTGCAAGGGTATGAGGTAATTGAGGTAGATATGTACATATATGTAGGGGTAAAGTGACAAGGCAATAGGATAGATAATAAACAGTAGCAGCAGTGTTAGTGCAAAGAGTGTCAATGCAGATAGTCTGGTTAGCTATTTAGTAGTCTTATGGCTTGGGGGTAGAAGCTGTTCAGGATCCTGTTGGTTCCAGACCTGGTGCATTGGTACCGCTTGCCATGCGGTAGCAGAGCGAATAGTCTGTGACTTGGGTGGATGGAGTCTTTGACAAATGTTTTCCTTTGAAACCACCTGGTGTAGAGGTCCTGGATGCTATGACCGTTCACACTACCCTCTGTAGCGCCTTGCAGTCGGATGCCAAGCAGTTGCCATACCAAGCAGTGATGCAACCAGTCAAGATGCCTTTAATGGTGCAGCTGTAGAACTTTGAGAATCTGAGGGCCCATGTCAAATATTTTTAGGCTCCTGAGGGGGAAGAGACATTGTCGTAACTTCACAAATGTGTGGGTGGACCATGTTTATTCCTTAGTGATGTGGAACTAAGGAGCTTGAAGCTCTCATCGCACTCCACTACAGCCCCATCGATGTGGATAGGGGTGTGCTCGGCTCTCCGTATCCTGTAGTCCACGATCAGCTCCTTTGTCTTGCTGATGTTAAGGGAGAGGTTGTTGTCCTGGCACCACACTGCCAGATCACTGACCTCCTCTCTATAGGTGGTCTAAGCAGCCTTAATGATGGCATTGGAGTTGTGCGCAGCCAAGCAGGCGTGGGTGAACAGGGAGCACAGGAGGGGACCAAGCATGCACCCCTGAGGGGCTCACGTGTCGAGGGTCAGCGTGGCAAACTTTTTACTTCCTTGGTGAAATGTGAGGACACATTTCAAAAATAGAGGGGGAAGATGTAACAGGGTGGAACTGTTGAGTTGGTCAATGCAGCCTTGTGCCTCTGTCAGTGCCAGGTGTGTGAGATTGTTGATTGTAATTAAGGGTGTGGCCTTCCGTGTTTAACTTGGCTGTTCTTGTTGTTCTACATAGTCGCATTACCATGAGAAGGTTGGCATGCGCAGGGAGGATGGGAGTGGCAACATTGGGCTAGTCCAAATTCGGAAGTATATCCGGGGATTTTGTACGTGTGTACGGCAAGAGCACCCAAGAGTACCCGTATGCCAGCACGATCTGGAGCTTTCAAGGAACATGTATGCCTGGAGCTGAAGATGAAAAGATGGTGTAAAATATTTTTGTTGTTGTTCACTATACCTCTGCCTATTATTCTCATGCTCCACTCCCCGACATTAGAGAACCTGTGTGTTTCAGATGAGTCCCGAGGACCTCCCCTCGCGTATAGAAATGTGCCGTACTATCGACTACGGGAATAGGTAGATATATGTAAATCCCCCATGTTACACATCAGAAGAGGGCACACAGTAGTGAAGGTTGAGTCCCAAATGCCTCCGTGTTCACTATGTAGGGAATAGGGTGCCATTTGGGACTCAGACTTAGCTACTGTGTATCCTCCTCTGAAAGGTTATCATAGCGGGGATACTTAGGAGAGACCGGGGATGGTTGTAACACAGGATAGTTGTAACACTCTCAATATCTCTGATCAGGAACAAGCTAGAATCACGTGACTCACCGTGCACAATCTATTGTGAAGAAGCAAGACCCTGTGGATAAATAAATAATAAAACAAATTGACCAAATGTATTTTGCAGATAGCATCACCTGCTTTGTCGTTAGATTCACCAGACTTATCAGGTTCATAACCCGTGTGTGTATATATTATATATATGCTATCAATGCTAAAGTTTGAACTTAGCTAAAATTGAAGATAGCTCAAGGGTCAGGGTTAGTTGGAACAAGCCTAAGGAGGTCTGGGTACTGGGAATGCAGATTGCCACAGGAGGAATGCTGCCAGACATTTTGGTGCAGTAGAAAGATTAGCACACCTCAAATCCAGTGGTTGTGAGGTCAAATCCCAGGTGGAGTTATATTTTAGATGAACAGTTTACCACTTACTTTAATACCACCATACCATGACTTTATTATAATGGTTTGGGACCATCATGTGACGTCCTGACGACTGGTAAAACAAGTGTCTTGAGAACATCCACTTGCTTAATCTCTCGGTCACTTTTGTTTTGAGCCAACTTTGCCGTGGGCATTGAACGGGGCACTTGGTTCACGCCCGGGAGGCAGCCTTGTTCCAAACGGAATGCAATCACTTTTTTACCCAGGGCAAACTTCTCCTGCCGGGGCAACCTGTGTCAGATAATCAAATCCCTTCAATGTCTCATGTGAAGCGTTGGGGAAAAAAACACGTGCACATGATTTAACATGTGAAATGTCACATGTGTAGTTTCATGGTAACACATGTTGAAATGTTGCATCCCCGTGTCACATGTATTGAACATGAGATCACGTTCTCACATGTGCTCACGCTGTCACATTTGATCACATTAACTTCACATAAAATGACACGTGTGGAATTCATGAGTTTTTTTTTTACATAAGAGACACCACAAACATTCAGTTGTTTAGTCCAGATGTTCTTGTTTAGTTGTCAGATTTTGTTGTAGTGGTTGAGAAGGGCCAGTTAAAGAAATGTAAAAGATAATAAACATTTTATGATTTTTATTATTATTTTATTATTTCTGCTGCACAAAATGTTAACCTCTATGGGATCGGTGTCCCTCCGCAGGACGGTTGAGCTAACGTGCGCTAATGTGATTAAGCATGACATTTTAAGTAGCAAGAACATTTCCCAGGACATAGACATATCTGAAATGGGCAGAAAGTTTAAATTCTTGTTTAATCTAACTGCACTGTCCAATTTACAGTAGCTGTTACAGTGAAATGTTTTTTTCATTGTATTATCTTTTACCAGATCTAATGTGTTATATTCTCCTACATTCATTTCACATTTCCACAAACTTCAAAGTATTTCGTTTTCAAATGGTATCAATAATATGCATATCCTTGCTTCAGATCCTGAGCTTCAGGCAGTTAGATTTGGGGATGTCATTTTAGGCGAAAATGGAAAAAAAAGGGTCCGATTCTTGAGAGGACGTGACAATAAGGCTCAATAAGGCTTTCAATATTTCGTTGCATATCATGATTTCTGCATTTTTTTAACTGTTACATTTCACCCCAGGCCCTGTTACAACTGACCTGGGAGGTGACATAAATTGTTAGCATTGTACTCCTTGTCTGTTTGATTTAGAGAGATAAACACCTAATACCTATTGGTAGCAGACAGATGGGAGCCGTTCCTATCACATTTTGAATGTAGCAGCTTAAACATTCTCTGAGAAATTGACAAAAATGCTAAAAGTGTTAGAACCATCCCCAGTTTCCCCAAGGTTATGAATGCTTCACCAGCACAGAGCAAATGTTAGTCTTTGGCACACTACATATGCCCTGTTGGATCATCTGGTGCCCTTAACTATTTGTCTGTCCTATTTACTTCTGAAATATTCAATATAATATACATTTTAGATTTTGCTTTATATGAGATATGATAAGCAGTTTGATATATGAAAAATGGTGTCAACTTTTTCCTGTATTTCATGTGTTTTGTGGTGTAGGCCTATTTCTAGGCGATCATACGATTAGATGATGTTGTGAAACAAGCTTTCTGTCACACTTTCCTTCCCCAAATGCTCCATTCAAGTAAAGAAAAATGTCACCAGATGGATGTGCTATGATGATTTTTTTTCCCCCCGTGTTTTTTCTGTATAGCGATTCTCATTGTGCCTATCCTAATATTATCAGGTTAATATCAGAGGTTAATAATGTATACATTTATTATTATTTAAGAATAAAATGACTATGGCTTTGGATATGACCTATATGTCACATACAGTGTCTTCAGAAAGTATTCAGACCCCTTGACTTTTTCCACATTTTGTTACGTTACAGCATTATTCTTAAACGGATTATATAAATAAAAATCCTCATCAATCTACACACAATACTCCATAATGACAAAGTGAAAACAGTTATTTTTTCAAATTTTGCTAATTTATAAAATATCTAAAACAGAAATCTTATTTACATAAGTATTCAGACCCTTTGCTATGAAACTTGAAATTGTACTCAGGTGCATCATGTTTCCATTGATCATCCTTGAGCTGTTTCTACAACTTGATTGGAGTCCACCTGTGGTAAATTCAATTGATTGGACATGATTTGGAAGAGCACAAACCTGTCTATAAAAGTTCTCACAGTTGACAGTGCATGTTAGAACAAAAACCAAGCCATGAGGTCGAAGGAATTGTCCATAGAGCTCTGACACCGGATTGTGTCGAGGCACAGATCCGGGGAAGGGTACCAAAAAATGTCTGCAGCATTGAAGGTTCCCAAGAACACAGTGGCCTCCATCATTCTTAAATGGAAGTTCAGAACCACCAAGTCTCTTCCTAGAGCTGGCAGCCTGGCCAAACTGAGCAATCGGGGGAGAAGTGCCTTGGTGAGAGAGGTGACCAAGAACCTGATGGTCACTCTGACAGAGCTTCAGAGTTCCTCTGTGGAGATGGGAGAAACTTCCAGAAGGACCACCATCTCTGCTGCACTCCACCAATCAGGCCTTTATGGTAGCGTGGCCAGATGGAAGCCACTCCTCAATAAAAGGCCGCTTGGAGTTTGCCAAAAGGCCCCTAAAGGAATCACAGGCCATTAGAAACAAGACTCTCTGGTCTGATGAAACCAAGATTGAACTCTTTGGCCTGAATGCCAAACGTCACCTCTGGAGGAATCCTGGCACCATCCCTAAGGTGAAGCATGGTGGAGGCAGCATCATGCTGTAGGGATGTTTTTCAGTGGTAGGGACTGGGAGACTAGTCAGGATCGCTGCCAAAGATGCTTCAAACAAAGTTCTGAGTAAAGGGTCTGAATACTTATGTAAAAGTGATATTTCCATTTTTAATTGTTTATACATTTATACAGATTGAGGGGGAAAAACGATTTAATCCGTTTTAGAATAAGGCTGTAACGTAACAAAATGTGGAAAAAGTCAAGGGGTCTGAATACTTTCTGAATGCACTGTGTAGGCCTACAGATAAGCCACAGACCAGTGGAGGCTGATGAGGGGAGGATGGATCATAATAATGGCCGAAATGCAATGAATGGAATGGTATCGAACACATGGTTATCATCCATTCACTCCATTCCAGCCATTATTATGACTGTCCTCTCCTCAGCAGCCTCCACTGCTACAGACACATATTATAGAAAATATACATAACGTACAGTATATGCATGGATAATTCAACCCTCGTTCTTGTGCACCCTTGTCTCCGTGGCCCCTCTCTCTGACATGCATCTGGAGTGGGAAAGAAACAGCTGTTCATACACCCCATCTGAGATGTATAATCCCTCTAGTCAGGGCACTCAGCACTACCTCTTTCCTCTCTTCCCCTTTTTTCCCTTTCTTTTTCAACCATTACTTATGTTTTATGATGTGCTTGACCCACCTTCACGCTAGAGTAAGAGTATCTCACTTTCGCTCACTCTCTTGTCACCTTGCTTTCTCTGATTTATGCAGTCTCTCCAGAACCTTGCTCTTTTGGGAACTTGATCCTACCCATTAAACCTTATATCAGGGCTGGATTCGAGCCTAACCAATAAAGTTAGCACTTTACTTTACTTCTTCCTTTTAGCTCCTATTGGAGCAAAGGGCCTCAACAATGCTACTCGATCGGACCCGTTTTTTGCTTTTCTTGGCATCATTCCAGAAAACCTGAAAAAGTTGAGTAGAGATGAGTGCTACATCAAGTAGTTTACAGAACATCAAAAAATTGAGCACTATAGGGAATAGGGTTCCATTTCGGCCGCACTTTGAAAATAGGTTTCCGTCCAATTTGCGACAGATTTTCATGCAAATATTCTAAAATCTGGATAAAATAATATGCTCATTTTCACACCAGAGATGTTTCCATCAAACGGACTTTTTGCAGATAAAAGTTGTGCACATAAAAATAACGTTTACGTTTTATTTCCCATGTACCGAATGAAAAATACAAGTTAAATGGTTCCCATCCCATTTTCAACTCTACTGATGGCCTTGTCACAAAAACTGTTGAGCGATATTATTTTTATTCCGTCAAATGGCAGCCACATCGATCATCATGTCACCAGAATAAGACCCCACCAGAATAAGATATTTATTGGAAAGACGCATCAAGCTCATCACGTGCACATTCACCAATTTATTTCACCTGTAGCCTAATAAACTGCATGGTTTCCCGAGTCGTGTAGGTGGGACCACACAACTTATGACTCCCAAGTTTAGTCTACTTCGATTTAGTTATTATATCAATATTTGCACATAAAGGCGTTTCCACCGCAACTTCCCGCATAGTACATAATACAATACAGACACAAATAGATCTCAATGTCCAACGAACAAATTGTCTGTCTGCATTTATAACAACCCGTCGTTTTTAATTTAAATGTTTTATTTTATTTTATTAACAACAAATCAATACAGGAAGTACATGAGCGAACACAAGTATATATGGATAATATACAATGGACAATTGAGCTAGGGGGTACAATATCACATTACACAAGGACCATAAGGGACATACATACTGTCACGCCCTGGCCTTAGTATTCTTTGTTTTCTTTATTATTTTAGTTAGGTCAGGGTGTGACATGGGGAATGTTTGTGTTTTGTTGGTTTTGGGTGTTTTTTTTATGGTAAAGGGGTTGTTGTATAGTATATGGGTTTGTGTGGAGTACATGTGTCTAGTGTTGTCTATGTATGTTTAGTGGTCTAGGAGAGTCTATGGTTACCTGAATGAGTTCCCAATTAGAGACAGCTGATTTCGGTTGTCTCTGATTGGGAGCCTTATTTAGGGTAGCCATAGGCTCTCATTGGTTGTGGGTAATTGTCTATGTCAGAACGTTTGTAGCCTGTGTGTGTAAGTGCACAACGTTATTTAGCTTCACGGTCGTTTGTTGTTTTGTTCGTTTTGTTAAAGTGTTTCGTGTTTATTTTTCGTCATCTTTTAAAATAAAAGAAGATGGCTTATTTTCCTAAAGCTGCGTTTTGGTCCATCAATCCTCCACACGATCGTGACACATACACTTAAAATTCTAACAGCTTTTTTTTGTTAGTAGAGTATTTAATTGTCTTAAAATACAGTTCAATTTCTTTTTGTAGGGTAAGAAAATGTGTTTTTTTGTATGTAAATTTACATTTGTGAATATGAAATTTGGCCAAAAGAATAATGAAATTAATTACATACAAATGTATCAGCTTATTCCTATCGTAGGTAAAGAATCCAAGCAGTACATCTCTCCACAATAGTGTAAGACCTTCATAAATGTGTTCAATTATAAATCTACTGATGTCTTGCCACAGTTTTCTTACATGAATACAATGCCAAAAAAAGACTCAACACTGTTTCTGGGTGGTCATTACTAAAGTAACAGCCCGTCGTCACTGTTTTCATGCGTCAGGCAGTGACGTGTATTCATGTCGTACAATGGAAATAAATCTGTGTTTCATAATTTTCACTCAATTCGCAAAAGGATTAATGTATTTTACAGGAGAACGCATGCAAGCCCTTGACAAAAAAAATAAATAAAAATTGGCAATCAGCGTTGACAGAAAAACTTGAATTGTTGCATCTCGTTGTGTTGTTGTCGTCCGGTGACTAGCTAGCTAAAAGTGTCCCTTTCCTAAATTTAACATAGATGGAGATAGGGATTTGAACTTGTTGTTTTACTTAATTCTCAGTACTGGCCAATGATTATAATGGCGATTCTGATCAAACCATTAATTCATACATGGTTGTGCCCCTGGCCTGAGAGGATGTAGAAGGCTAATGTTAACTAGCTAACGTTGCCCATGAATGGAAGTTAGGCTAGCGAGATAACATTTTAGCCAGGTAGCCTAGGACAACAACAAATATAAGTGTGTACTGTATGACAGAGTGATAGACCGTTTCGTCAACATGAAAGGGAGGAGTATGGCTTTGGCGTTTCTCTACAAGTAGGGTGAGTCAGCATGTTTTTTCTACGTGCACGAACGTGCACGCACACACATGCACACATAAATCAGAACCATGGACAGCCACATCACATTTACTTTACGTTGATTGGACTAAATAGTTGTGTGTATGTTTTAATTGTCACTGTATTAGACTAAGCAGAAGTGATTTGAGGATGTTGAAGTTGAAATGGTGCTGGAATGGTGGAGGCAGCTCCTGTTTTCTTTGCGACTTGCGGTAACTCTCTGTGGTTCTAAAAAGCAATAGTTGTTAAGTGGTCCGAAAATGTCGAAAACATGAACTTGGTTGACTGTTACGGCTGATTTCCTCCTCTTCGTCCGAAGAGGAGGTGTAGGGATCGGACCAAGACGCAGAGTGGAAAGTGTCCATGTTTTATTATCAAATAAACTGAACACTACACGAAACAAAATGAGAATCTAACCGACAAACAGTCCCGTGTGGCACAACTACTGACACGGAAAACAAACACCCACAAAACACGTGAAACCCAGGCTGCCTAAGTATGATTCTCAATCAGGGACAACGATTGACAGCTGCCTCTGATTGAGAATCATACCAGGCCGAACACAAAATCCCAACATAGAAAATCACACATAGACAACCCACCCAACTCACGCCGTGACCAACTAAAGAAATACAAAACAAGGGAAAACAGGTCAGGAACGTGACAGTTGACCATGTTGTAGGTCATGTAACTGTCTGTTACTGTACATGCAATATGCTTTGTGGACTTCACTGGACATTGGTTGCTATCAGGTTTTGCTATCAGTCTGGAAATTCATCCGCATTAAATGGTTGGATGTAAACCTGGTTATAGAGAATTAATTTTACTGAAGTAGTTGAATTGAAATTGGGCAGTGTCACTCACTCGGTTTTTGCGAGAAGTTATGAAAAACATATTGGTATGTTCGTATTTAGATGCAAAACGTGGTTTCTCTCCAGTCCCTGTCTGTTTCTGCTTATAGGTGCTAGGTCTCCAGTTATTTGAACGTTGTAATTTGGCTGGCTGTCTGTTGGCAACTAAAGCCTGGCTCGTGGGAAATATTCCTGTGTCTGCAGTTCTGAATTACTTATCATCAAATTTATGACCGAGTGTATCCGCTCATCCAACTAACCACTTTTGGAACTGTTGTCAGTATATGAGAATTACTGTGCCATGTATTCACGGTTAATATCTCAGTGGCCCTTAGTGTGGGTGTCGTTCGTCATTTGTGTTGTGTGTGTACTTGTGCGTGTCTTGGTCTGCGCAGAAAACACAATGCAAGAATTTCAGGCATGATGATACGAACTTCCTGTGTTTTCAACCCATCACAAGGTACTACTTCCTGTTTGCAAGGTACAGCATCCTGTCTTCTGGGGTTCAGTTTAGAGACGTTTGTGTATGTGTGTGTGCATGCGTGTTGGTCAAACTGCCCCCAAACGTGCTCATATAGCATATTTATTATTATTATTGAGATAACGGCCTTGACCGTGGCTTGGAGGTAAAGAGGTGATAAATTTTTTCCAAACATTCCAGACTGGTTCAGATGCTGAAACTGCCCCAAAACACTCACATTCCCCCGTCCCACATTCCTCTGTCACCACCACAGTTCTATTGTTCGCAGAGAGAGGGGGGTGGATAAAGGGAAATAGACAGAGAGAGAAAGAGAGAGAGAGAAGGCGGCTTGGGTTGAGGTAGAGTCGGTGATGTCTGGGGTGGGGGTTTGGGGGCTTTTCTGTGTACAGTCTGTCCCTATCCTTTGTCGTAAATAAGAACAGGAAAATAAAAAGTGAAAAAGGTGTAGGGGGTGCGTGGCGCCACACAGATACTTATGCAAGGGCTTGTTCAAAGTCTTTTGTTCTATTTTCGACAGTAACAATTCGTGTAGGTCACATTCACCGCTGACAGGCGGGAGCCACCAGGTAGTGCCACAAAGGACGCCACAGAGGACACCCCCCACCCCCACGAAGACTTTATACAAATTAAAAAAGGATCACAATTGAGGAGCGTTAGGCTTGAATATTCCAAACAACACTTTCAAGTTCCAAAGCCAACCGAAAACATAAAACGAGAAGAGCCAAGACCGGACATGTTTTCAACACATAATTTACCCACCATGGCAACTACAGGAAAACCCAAGCACAGTATGCTACCTCTGTCTTTAGATCAGTTCTGAAGGGTGGGTAGGCCTACACATACCTACACTGCAGTGGCGGTCAGTGCTGGTCAAGATTATGGAGGATGATATATATTTTTATGAGCGTGACCTTATTTCTATTACAGCATATTGGATGATTGTCATTTCTTTTCCATTCACCCAGCTCAATGTAACATCAATAGGTTTAGGCTACTACATGATACTCAAATGTTCCCTATACCCATCATGAGGTTGCTACCACCTAGCCTACGAATGAACATTTACAACATAGGTGCATAGGTCGAGAGAAACATTTGAGTAATCAAGGTGACAGACAGTGACACATTCAATACTGCCTTGCACACTCTTGCCTGCATCTAGCTGATATAGGGTGTAATCATTAGTCCCAACAGTTGCAAACGAGAGTTTCTATTTGACAAATTCAGGTATGTTCATCCCCGTTTCATTCCATTTGCTTCTGTCTAAGAAACAATTTAACAGAATCAGCGGAATGAATACACCCCTGATCATCCCCAAACATAGTTCATTTTTCATTGCAGCCACATACAAACAGCATGATCGCTTTGCTCATTGTATAATTCCTTCTCGCATCTATGCGCTATTCTGCGACCAGGCGAAAAAACCTTTTCCAAGCCAAAATGTTATACCATAACCGCTAACCGCTAGACAAAGCAGGACACCTGCTCATCGAGAATCTCATTCCAAAACCATCAGCATTAATATGGAGTTGGTCCCCCTTTTGCTGTTATAACAGCCTCCACTCTTTTGGGAAGGCTTTCCACTAGATGTTGGAACATTGAGACATGCTTCCAAACTGTTGCCACAAAGTTGAAGGCACAGAATCATCTAGAATGTAATTGTATGCTGTAGCGTGAAGATTTCCCTTCAATGGAACTAAGGGGCCTAGCCCGAACCAAGAAAAACAACCTCGGACCTTTATTCCTCATCCACCAAACTTTACAGTTGGCACTAAGTATTCAGGCATGTAATGTTCTCCTGGTATCTGTCAAACCAGATTCGTCCTTCGGACTGCCAGATGTTTAAGCGTGATTCATCCCTCCAGAGAATGCTTTTCCTCTGCTCCATAGTCCAATGGCGCTGAGCTTTACACCACTCCAGCTAACGCTTGGCATTGCGCATTGTGATCTTAGGCTTGTGTGCCGCTGCTCGGCCATGGAAACCCATTTTATGAAGTTCCCAATGAACAGTTCTTGTGCTGATGTTGCTTCCAGGGGGAGTTTGGTATTCGGTAGTGAGTGTTGCAACCGAGACCAGACGTTTTTTACTCGCTACGCGCTTCAGCCCTCGGCAGTCCTGTTCTGTAAGCTTCTGTAGCCTAGCAATTCGCGGCTGATCCGTTGTTCCTCATAGATGTTTCCACTTCACAATAACAGCACTTACAGTTGACCGGGGCAGCTCTAGCAGGGCAGAAATTTGACATCCTACTGTGCCACGTTGAAAGTCACTGAGCTCTTCAGTAAGGCCATTCTACTGCCAATATTTGTCTATGGAGATTGCATGGCTGTGTGCTCGATTTTATACTCCCGTTACCTGTAATAGCCGAATCCACTAATTTGAACACATACTTTTGTATATATATTGTAGCTACTAGAACTAATGTGTGTACAGCAAGCAGCAAACAGTGTACAGCAAGCAGTTTAGCAGTTACATTGGCGGGCCCCGGTGGCAATAAATTAATAAAACCTTACCTTGACTTGGAAGAGCTATATCTAGCTAGCTATCGTCGCATCCCTCTGTTTGAGCTGGGTGTTTGAGTAGGCTAAACTAGCTAGCTGCAATCGCTATCTCACTGCAATATGTAACTTTCACATAGAAATGCATGTTATAGATCTGTCACTATCATTAAAAACAAGTCTAAGAAGTGGTAGATCTGTTCTATGTGCGCTATGTCTATGCTTGCCGTTCTTATGTTTCGTTTTCGTGTCTTTTACGTTTGATTTGTACACCAGCTTCAAACAGTTGAAAATACAACATTTTTGGTTATGGGGGGAAAAAATCACAGCGGTTTAGAAGGTACAATGATTCTCTTCACTATACTTGCTTATTTTGTCACATAAACTGAAATTAAGCAAACTATTAGAATTTTAGCAACCAGGAAATGGCGGAGTGATTTCTGCATAGTGTATTTTTAAGTGAAAGTGTTAAAATATGAAATATAGCTAGCTCTCTATAGCTGCAGTCCAAACACGTTATTTTCCCCCACCAGCCCTCGCGCTAGACACTTTCCTGAAACCGGATGTAGTTTAATTGTCATCTTAATCGGAGGTCCAATATACTAACATTTCCCCCTCGGCCCTCAATTTAGTCTAAGGGAGCGAGTTAAGAAATTTGATCACTTGTGGGGTTGATATGACCCACAATTCAATGCAAACTGTAGTCACGTGTCATACTCCAGTGGCTGTGAAGTGTCAAATTTAATCAACACGGCTGCCTTATCAGCATGTCAGATTATGAAGCTAGCTTGCAAAAAAATATATATAGATGACATTAATTTTAGTGTTGGCAAATTGGCTTAATCTAGTAGTGAGGACCCTATAAAACGTAGCTAGCTTCAAAACTAGTTAACTTCTTTGGGGTAGGGGGCAGTATTTTCACATCCGGATGAAAAGCGTGCCCAGAGTAAACGGCCTGCTACTCAGCCATAAAAGCTGGAATATGCATATTAGTAGATTTGGATAGAAAACACTCTGAAGTTTCTAAAACTGTTTGAATGATGTCTGTGAGTATAACAGAACTCATATGGGAGGCAAAAACCAGGCTGGGAAGACTGAATCTGCAATAGGTAAGCAGCTTGGTTTGAAGAAATCAACTGTGGGAGCAATTATTAGGAAATAGAAGACATACAAGACCACTGATAATCTCCCTCGATCTGGGGCTTCACCCAAGATCTCACTCCGTGGGGTCAAAAATGATCACAAGAACAGTGAGCAAAAATCCCAGAACCACACGAGGGGACCTAGTGAATGACCTGCAGAGAGCTGGGACCAAAGTAACAAAGCCTACCATCAGCAAGGGCATTGAAGATGAAACGTGGCTGGGTCTTTCAGCATGACAATGATCCCAAACACACCGCCCAGGCAACGAAGGAGTGGCTTCGTAAGAAATGAAATGAAATGCATTTCATTTCAAAGCATTTCCAGTCTCCAGATCTCAACCCCATAGAAAATCTTTGGAGGGAGTTGAAAGTCCGTGTTGCCCAGCAACAGCCCCAAAACATCACTGCTCTAGAGGAGATCTGCATGGAGGAATGGGCCAAAATACCAGCAACAGTGTGTGAAAACTTTGTGAAGACTTACAGAAAACGTTTGACCTCTGTCATTGCCAACAAAGGGTATATAACAAAGTATTGAGATAAACTTTTGTTATTGACCAAATACTTATTTTCCACCATAATTTGCAAATAAATTCATTAAAAATCCTACATCGTGATTTTCTGGATTTTGTTTTCTCATTTTGTCTGTCATAGTTGAAGTGTACCTATGATGAAAATTACAGGCCTCTCTCATCTTTTTAAGTGGGAGAACTTGCACAATTGGTGGCTGACTAAATACTTTTTTGCCCCACTGTATATATATATATATATATATATATATATATATATTCTGTTAAGTCAAGTAGCAGTTACCTTGCCAGCTACAGCAATCAAATAAAGAGTAGCCAGTTTCTGCTCTGCTTGTTTTTACAGCTCAGAGAAAAAGCACACACAAACAGCTGCCTCTGTTCACACGCTCTGCACGGTCCTAAATCCAGCTGGCTGATACCGCCAAACAGCCCACCCGACCGCTCTGAGGCGTCCGCATTTCCTAAAGCACACTGATACCTCTTTTTGTATCACAGTGCAATTATAAAACTGGGGGGGGGCAAAAATGCAATTTCAGAATGTGTGTGTGGGGGGGGTCATGTTCCCCCCGTCCCCAGTGGAAGTTGTCCCTGCACACACACACACACACGGAGGAAGAAATCATGCCTGAATAAGATAACAGGAAGAGCTCTTGTGCTGCAGGGAAAGATAAAGATCATATCCATTGTGTGAGTCGTGTGTCCCAGTACTAAATGAAGACTACCGATGACCTGTAGCCTACTGTTGCTTACTTAATTGGGAGAGTCCCCAATGTCTCATTCACAAAGCTTGTGTCAAAACCTAGGAGGCTCATGGTTCTCACCACCTTACCATAGACTTACACAGTAATTATGACAACTTCTGAAGGACGCCCTCCAACCTATCAGAGCTCTTGCAGCATGAACTGACATGTTGTACACCCAATCAAAGGATCAGAGAATGAATCTCATACTGAAAGCATAAGCTACAGCTAGCTAGCACTGCACTGCATAAAATGCGGTGAGTAGAGAAAGACAATAGTTAGACAGTTTTGAACAAATACATTTCTTAAAAAATTAAGGAGAAGCAAGAATGAGAGAGGCTGCAGTCCCAATTCAAAGTAGACAGCCCTCGGGCCTAAACCCTCAGCCCTTGAATTACATTTTACATCGTCACATCCGAGTGTACCTTAAATGGCCCTTGCCCAAGCGAGGGAGCGTGATGATCAGAGGCGTAACATCCTTGGTGGAAATCTTGAAATTGAGCTTTAAAACAATCAACCTAAAGCTATTAATGTACCTAGCAAGCTAATGTAGCTAGCTAGCAATCCTGGCAGGTACCTAGCCAGCTACAGCTAGCTAGATAGTTTAATAGTTTGGTCATTTTTTCCAATATGTTTCAGAATTCCCCAATATATGTTTTTATTTATTTATTATTTAACCTCTCTAGGGTACGTGGGACGGTAGCGTCCCACCTCGTCAACAGCTAGTGAAACTGCAGGGCGCCAAATTCAAAACAACAGAAATCCCATAATTAAAATTCCTCAAACATACATGTATTTTACACCATTTTAAAGATATACTTGTTGTAAATCCAGCCAGTGTCCGATTTCAAAAAGGCTTTACGACGAAAGCAAACCAAACGATTATGTTAGGTGAGTGCCTATTCACAGAATAACACAGCTATTTTTCCAGCCAAAGAGAGGATTCACAAAAAGCAGAAATATAGATAAAATGAATCACTAACCTTTGATGATCTTCATCAGATGACACTCATAGGACTTCATGTTACACAATACATGTATGTTTTGTTCGGAAAAGTTCATATTTATATCCCAAAAATCGGAGTTTACATTGACGCGTTACGTTCAGTAGTTCCAAAACATCCGGTGATTTTGCAGAGAGCCAGTATCAGTTTACAGAAATACTCATTATAAATGTTGATGAAAATACAAGTGTTATGCATGGAACTTTAGATGCACTTCTCCTTAACTTCTTTGATATAGGGGGCAGCATTTTCACTTTTGGATGAATTGCGTGCCCATAGTGAACTGCCTCCTACTCTGTCCCAGATACTAATATATGCATATTATTATTACTATATTATTATTATTACTATATAAAACACTCTGACGTTTCTAAAACGGTTTGAATGATGTCTGTGAGTATAACAGAACTCATATGGCAGTCAAAAACCTGAGAAAAAATCCAAACAGGAAGGGAGAATTCTGAGACTGGTCATTCATAAACTCATCGCCTATTCAATTCCCTGTAATATATTGATCTGTTTGCACTTCCTACGCCTTCCACTAGATGTCAACAGTCTGTAGAACGCTGAATGAAGCCTATACTGTGATGTGGGACCGGATGGGAGGTGTTTGAGTCAGTGGTCTGGCAGAGTGCCAGTTCTTGGTCACGTGCATTCCTTATGATATCGCCATGCGTTCCATTACTTATAGAGACTGAAAAGAATTCTCCGGTTGGAACCTTATTGGATATAAATGATAACAACATCCTGAAGATTGATTCTCTACTAAGTTTGGCCAGTTTATTTGACTTGTAATATAACTTTTTGAAGTTTTCGTCCGACGTTTGCCTGCATCTGCGCGAGCATTTGGACACGTGTACTACACATGCTAGCAAAAGTAGCTAATTGGACATAAGTAATGGACATTATCGAACGAAACAACGATTTATTGTGGAACTAGGATTCCTGGCAGTGCATTCTGATGAACATAATCAAAGGTTAGGGAATATTTATGATGTCATTTCGTATTTCTATTGACTCAAACATGGCGGAGAAATGGTGTTAAATCTGAGCGCTGTTGCATTAAGAACAAGTGTATATTTAATTCTGTGTAAAACATGTATCTTTCATCAAAGTTTATGATGAGTATTTCTGTTATTTGACATGGCTCTCTGCAATTACTCTGGATATTTTGGTGCCATTTCTGAACATGGCGCCAATCTAAACCGAGATTTGTGGATATAAATATGCACATTATCAAACATAACATAAATGTATTGTGTAACATGATGTCCTATGAGTGTCATCTGATTTGTGTCACCTTTGACAGCTCTTTGGTCTTGGCCATAGTGGAGTTTGGAGTGTGACTGTTTGAGGTTGTGGACAGGTGTCTTTTATACTGATAATAAGTTCAAACAGGTGCCATTAATACAGGTAACGAGTGGAGGACAGAGGAGCCTCTTAAAGAAGAAGTTACAGGTCTGTGAGAGCCAGAAATCTTGTTTGTTTGTAGGTGACCAAATACTTATTTTCCACCATAATTTGCAAATAAATTCATAAAAAATCCTACAATGTGATTTTCTGGATTTTTTTTCTCATTTTGTCTGTCATAGTTGAAGTGTACCTATGATGAAAATTACAGGCCTCTCTCATCTTTTTAAGTGGGAGAACTTGCACAATTGGTGGCTGACTAAATACTTTTTTGCCCCACTGTATATACACTGCTCAAAGAAATAAAGGGAACACTTAAACAACACAATGTAACTCCAAGTCAATCACACTTCTGTGAAATCAAACTGTCCACTTAGGAAGCAACACTGATTGACAATAAATTTCACATGCTGTTGTGCAAATGGAATAGACAAAAGGTGGAAATTATAGGCAATTAGCAAGACACCCCCAATAAAGGAGTGATTCTGCAGGTGGTGACCACTGACCACTTCTCAGTTCCTATGCTTCCTGGCTGATGTTTTGGTCACTTTTGAATGCTGGCGGTGCTCTCACTCTAGTGGTAGCATGAGACGGAGTCTACATCCCACACAAGTGGCTCAGGTAGTGCAGCTCATCCAGGATGGCACATCAATGCGAGCTGTGGCAAGAAGGTTTGCTGTGTCTGTCAGCTTAGTGTCCAGAGCTTGGAGGCGCTACCAGGAGACAGGCCAGTACATCAGGAGACGTGGAGGAGGCCGTAGGAGGGCAACAACCCAGGAGCAGGACCGCTACCTCCGCCTTTGTGCAAGGAGGAGCACTGCCAGAGCCCTGCAAAATGACCTCCAGCAGGCCACTATGTCACAATGGATGTCAGAAATGTCAAGTTATGTATCACTAGATTTGATTTAATTACAATATTAAAGGTATACAGTGTAACTTTCATAAGGTCTGGATGCCTTATATGGGATACTGTACGACAAAAGGATTCTGTGTTGCAAACATGCCCACGTAAGGGGAGATACCTATTCAGGCAATCCCTAGCTGCTGGGCTGCTCAGTCCTGGCCCTGGGGTTCTGCCGTACTAGTTGTCACTCTGGCCTTGGCCTAACACACCTGAAACCAATAATGAATGTTTCACTAAGATACTAAAGCTGAGTGGGGTGTGTTGGGGGGCTGCAGGGTGGTGGACCCCTAGGGGCAGGACGGAAAAAAGAGCTCTACAGTACTATTAGGCCTATGATATGAATTACAGTGCCCTCCGTTATTGGGACAGTGATTTTTTTCTTCTTGTTTTGGCTCTATGCGCCAAAAGTGTGGATTTAAAACCAAACAATGACTATGAAGTTAAAGTGCAGACTGTCAGCTTTAATTTGAGCGTATTTTCATCCATATCGGGTGGACCATTTAGAAATTAGACCACTTTTTGTACATTGTCCCCCCATTTTAGGGGAGCAGAAGTATTTGGACAAATTCACTTGTATGTGTATTAGAGTAGTAACAAGTATTTGGTCCCACATTCATAGCACACAATGACTACATCAAGCTTGTGACTCTACACATTTGTTGGATGCGTTTTAGATTGTGTTTTAGATTATTTTGTGCCAAATAGAAATTAATGGTAAATATTCGTGCGATATTCATGCGTCTAACTTTCTCACTCATCATTATCCACGATTCATTCAGGATTATCCAGAATCATGGAAGCATCCACATTCACTTAGAAGTGTTTAGAAACATATTCGATTCTTATTTACAATAAAAGTGACCCCAAAATGGTTTAGCTTTAAGGAGGACCCCCAGATCGCAAGGTTATGTCCCTCACACTTCTAAAACCAATGTTGCGCCCCTGTGTGCGTGCGCGTTTGCTTGCAGAGTACTGTATATATAATGCCCAAACATAGAAAAAAAAGAGAACTGTGAAGACACCAGGAGATTTCTAAGAGTGCCATCCCCAGCAGAACCATGGGATCTATCACCTATCCTGTCTATGCCACGACCACCTGCTCCACTCAAGTCACCATTGAATAGCAATTGAGAAAAAGGACAGAAGAGGAACAGAGTTAGAAGGTTGAACAGTCCCCACAAACCGAGAAAGAGGATGAGATATCTCACATGGCACAGGAAGTGAATGTTCAGAGTTGGGGATGGTGTTGTTCTGATCCGATGACCCAGATCAGTGTAGTCATCTGCGAACCATGTCTCCTTAGTCATGGTCCCTGGTCCCACACAGACACCCATTGCCATGGTGGATGAACCCAATCTACTGGGGGGACTATGGGGACTATGGGGGCAGTCAACAGGCCCACCTCTGTGCTATCCCCATTGTTGTTTTTTGGGGGGTTGGACAACTTCACCATCCCTCCCTTGAATATATCCTCCCACCTCTGTGCTGAATGTTGAGATGGTGTGCTGTTTAAAAGTAGTATGGGGATGTGAGGTTGACGGTAGCGCCATGGGCCTTGTGCATAGGATTCTGGGACCTGCTGTATGATGTCTTGAAAAAAAGCTATGTTGTGTGTGCCCAAGCCCAATATACAAGAGAGGGACAGCTGTTGTGTTCAAAGGCCATAATCAGTCACAATGAAGTGGAAAATATTGAGATAATATGAAAAATGAGTTTTGTATTATCATGGGGACCATTCTCTAATTGAATTGATAGCTTAGACTACTTGACAGCTATGGAATTGTTATCCACATTCATGTGTTTGCAGGGGTAGCAATAGTTTATGTGCTGTGTGCCAATGCAGGCCTGCACTGCTGCATGTAGCAGAGGCTGAGATGCAGTTTTACAGCTGAGTTTGTGAGTTCCAGAAGTCGAGTGTAGGGTAAGTGTGCAAAGTAAACCACAGAATGAAGAGGTGTCCCAGAGTTCATGTGTGTCCCCACCGCAGTTGCTTAGAATGAGCACCTGCTGCGTTTTCGCCTCAGCACTGCATCAGCGAGAGACTCCCGCGCCAAAACACTGTCAGAGAATCAAATTGCAGTTTACATAGCGTACTGCTCGTCGTGTGTAAATCCATGTAGCAGTTTTTCCCCAGCTGGTTCATACTCACCTGTTGTTGATGCCTCGCTGTGAAAAAAAACACCATTTCCTTTTTGAATCCGTAAGTCTGTTTTTCTCTCACTTCTCTGTAAGAGATTCTGATCGCTCTGCCTCACCTTGTTCGCCCTATTGTTGGCTCAAAAATGTCTTGTTTCGTTTAAGGGAACTCTCGTCAACTCTCAAAAACAGAAGTTAAAAAAAGAAATGTATGGAACTGATAGGTTTAGAATGTGACAGTGGAAAATCGGAGTGACTTTCACTGGTTCTGGCCTATAGGCTTGTTCTATTCTATTTTGGAAACAGATAGATATGACTTCACAAAATTATTTAAAGTATCCTACTGGACAAAAACTGGCTAAATCAATTTTGTTTCCACGTCATTTCAACCCAAAAGATCTCTGTGATGACATTGAATCAACATGGAAAACGAATTGGATTTGCAAAAAATCATCAAACAAAGAGACAATCGTGGACTACAGGAAATGGGGGGGGGGGGGGATGACCCCCATCCACATCAACAGGGCTGCAGTGGAACGGGTCGAGAGCTTCAAGTTCCTACGTGTCCAAATCACTAAGGACTTAAAATGGTCCATGCGCACAGTCGTGAAGAAGGCGCAACAGCGCCTCTTCCCCCTCAGGAAGTTGAAAAGGTTTTTTCATTGGCCCTCAAATCCTCAAAAGGTTATACAGCTGCACCATTGAAAGCATCTTGACTGGATGCATCACTGCTTGGTATGACAACAGCACCACTCTTGATTGAATGGCACTACAGAGGGTGATGCAAATAGCCCAGCACATCACTGAGGCTGAGGTTCCTGCCATCCAGGACATCTATATCAGGCAGGGTGAAAGGGAGGCCCAGAAGGCCACAGACTGTTGTCTTTGCTTCTGCACGGCAAGCGGTACCGGGACATCAAGTCTGACACCGACAGGCTTCTGAACAGTTTCTATCCCCAACATTAGCGGTGCGTGGGTAAAATCACTGGGAAGCCAAGCCAGAAAGAAAAGCCATATTACATATGTTGTAATATGGTAACTTGCCTAAATGACTACCGACCCGTAGCACTCATGTCTGTAGCCATGAAGTGCTTTGAAAGGCTGGTCATGGCTGAAATCAACACCATTATCCCAGAAACCCTAGACCCACTCCAATTTGCATACCAACCCAACAGATCCACAGATGATGCAATCTCTATTGCACTCCACACTGCCCTTTCACACCTGGACAAAAGGAACACCTATGTGAGAATGCAATTCATTGACTACAGCTCAGCTTTCAACACCATAGTGCCCTCAAAGCTCATCACTAAGCTAAGCACCCTGGGACTAAACACCTCCCTCTGCAACTAGATACTGGACTTTCTGACGGGCCGCCCTCAGGTGGTAAGGGTAGGTAACAACACATCTGCCACGCTGATCCTCAACACAGTGGACCCTCAAGGGTGCGTGCTCAGTCCTCTCCTGTACTCCCTGTTCACTCATGACTGCACGGCCAGGCACGACTCCAACCCCATCATTAAGTTGGCCTGATCCCCGACAACGACGAGACAGCCTATAGGGAGGAGGTCAGAGACATGACCGTGTGGTGCAAGGACAACAACCTCTCCCTCAACGTGATCAAGACAAAGGAGATGATTGTGGACCACAGGAAAAGGAGGACCGAGCACGCCCTCAATCTCATCGACGGGGCTGTAGTGGAGCAGGTTGAGAGCTTCAAGTTCCTTGGTGTCCATATCATCAACAAACTAACATGGTCCAAGCACACCAAGACAATCGTGAAGAGGGCACGACAAAACCTATTCCCCCTCAGGAGACTGAAAAGATTTGTCATGGATCGTCAGATCCTCAAAAGGTTCCACAGCTGCACCATTGAGAGCATTCTGACGGATTGCATCACTGCCTGGTATGGTAACTGCTCGGTTTCCGACCGCAAGGCACTACAGAGGGTTGTGCATATGGCCAAGTACATCACCGGGACAAGCTTCCTGCCATCCAGGACCTCTATACCAGGCGGTGTCAGAGGAAGGCCCTAAAAATTGTCCGACTCCAGCCACTCTAGTCATAGACTGTTCCCTTTGCTACCGCACGGCAAGTGGTACCGGAGCGCCAAGTCTAGGTCCAAGAGGCTTCTAAACAGCTTCTACCCTCAAGCCATAAGACTCCTGAACATCTAATCAAATGGCTACCCAGTCTATTTGCACTGTCCCCCCCCCCCCCCCCCCATTTATGCTGCTGCTACTCTCTGTTAATATCTATGCATAGTCACTTTAATAACGCTACCTACATTTACATATTACCTCAATAACCTCGACTAACCGGTGCCGCCGCACATTGACTCTATACCGGCACCCCCTGTATATAGCCTCGCTATTGTTATTTTACCGCTGCTCTTTAATTATTGGGTACTTTAATTGCTTTTTGGGGGGTATTTTTCTGGAAACTGCATTGTTGGTTAAGGGCTTGTAAGTAAGCATTTCACTGTTGTGTTCACCTGTTGTATTCGGCGCTTTTGACAAATACATTTGATTTGATAATTGTGTTGTTTTCTCTATAACCTGTTAATTCATATGCCGTGCGACCGTGATATATGCCTAAGGCCGAGACAAGAAGACACAGTGGCAGTATAAATTCAACCACACCTTTGTTTCACAAAACTGGAGAACAATCTCTGTCCGGTGAAGTCCACAAAGCATATTGCATGTAACAAACAGTTACATGACCTACAGCATGGTCAAGAAAGTTAATCTTTCCGACATTTTTGGACTACTAAACAACTATTGATTTAGAACAACGGAGAGTTACCTCAAGTCACAAAGAAAATAGGAGCTGCCTCCACTATTCCAGCACCATTTCAACTTCAACATTTTAACATCATAAAATCACCTATGCTTGGTCTAATACAGTGACAACTAAAAGATACCAAAGATAATTTTGTCCAATCAATGTAAGCTAAATATGATGTGGCTGTCCGTGTGTGTGTGTGTGTATGTGTGTGTGTGTGTGTGTGTGTGTGTGTGCACGTTCGTGCAAGTAGAAAAAAATGTTGACTCACCCTACTTGTAGGGAAACGGCAATGCCATCCTCCTCTCATTCATGTTGACGAAACGTCTATCACTCTGTCATACAGTACACACTTATTTTTGTTTTCCTAGGCTACCTGGCTGAAATGCTTGCTCGCTAGCCTAACGTCCTTTTTGGGCAATGTTAGCTAGTTAACATTAGCCTTCTACATCTAGCTACATAATGAACGTCCATCCTCTCAGTCCAGGTGTATCACTCAATGTATTTTATGGATGGATCAGAATCGTTGTTATAATCATTGGCCAGTACAGAGTTAAGTAAAACCACAAATCCAAATCCTTATCTCCATCCATGTTTAATTTAGAAAAGGGCCAATTTGAGCTATCTAGCTAGCCACCGTAGGACAATAACACAAGAAGATGTTTCTATCAATTACATATTTCTCTGTGATAGGATTGAAGCCAAATCCAAACTGGCTTCCCTTCACACTTTTTTTTTTTTTTTTGGTACACCAGGACCATTCAGCTCAACGCTGATTGGCTATTTTATACTTTTTTTAATCAAGGGAGGTCAAATGCTCGCTGGCTTCCCTTGCATTCAAGGCTACGGGTGGCAACAATGGCATACTCTTTATGACCATACCTCATCAGATAGATGGCCTTCAGAGACAGAGGGCCGCTGTTTCGCTCGTTCGGATGCTTTCTCCGGTGAAGCCTCTTGCGAATTTAAGAAAAGTTATGAAAACACAGAGAGACAATAAATTATTGTATGTTTTTTCCCCCAATTTTGGGGGGAAGCCTGGCTTCCCTGAATACACACCACTGATCCCCAAGCCGTAAGACTGCTAAATAGCTAACAGAATGGCTACACAAACTATCTGTGTTGACCCTTGTATTACATTTTTTTTTAAACAATATTTGTCTCTATGCATACTCACAGGACTCTACACACTCACATACACTCCAACACACACGTAACACGCACACACTGTTGTACTGACTCCGCACACACACTCACATACAATCATAATTTGCACTAATGCTACTCTGTTTATTATATATCCTGATCCCTGGTCACCTCACCCCTGTACATATTTACCTCTATAGCTCCAGTATCACTGCAAATTGTAAATATGGTATTGGGAACTGACCCTGTAAATAGCTTCTTACTTTCTTGTGTTCTTATCCTTATTTCTTCTGTTTTTGTTCTACTTTGTTATTTTTAGTGCTACGCTAACCACGTTTCCATCCACAGTTTCTATATGAGTAAAGTGCTGGTTTCTATATTAGGAGCTATAGGAGGATGAGCTCATTGTAATGTCTGGAATTGAATATGGTTTCTATATTTTTTCCTTATTTAAACTTTAATTCACTAGGCAAGTCAGTTAAGAACTTATATGTTTGATGTGTTTGATATGCCTTCCATTTATTGTAACGGTATTCCTCCTCCTCTTCATCTTCGGAAGAGGAGGAGTATTGAGGGAACCAAGGCGCAGCGTAGAGAACAGACATATTTTATTAACGAAACACAAACTTGATTAAACTAACAAAAACAACAAACGGTGTAGACAGACCTAGACGACGTACTTACATAAAACAAAAAAACGCACGAATAGGAACATAGGCTACACAAACCGAACAAACCGTAAACAGTCCTGCGTGGTGTACAGACACAGACACGGAAGACAATCACCCACAACGAACACTGTGACAACGCCTACCTAAATATGACTCTTAATTAGAGGAACGCCAAACACCTGCCTCTAATTAAGAGCCATACCAGGCAACCCAAAACCAACACAGAAACAGAAAACATAGAATGCCCACCCAAACTCACGTCCTGACCAACTAACACATATAACAAATTAACAGAAATAGGTCAGGAACGTGACATTTATTCCATTCCAGTCATACAATGAGCCCATCCTCCTATAGCTCTTCCCACCAGCCTCCCCTGGAGTAAACTCATACCGTATAAAAAAAATAATCATGACAGTTGTGATGGAAACAGGTCGTTTTGGTACAATTTTATAAATGTCGACATATCATTTGTCCGTTCGATATGGTGGGATATTTTTGTGTCTGTAAAATTTATTATTTGAGAAATGGTGGTGGAAACGCCTTTATACACTAATATTGATCAAATAACCATCATATCGAAGTGAACAACTTGGAGTCACGCGATGATATGGTGCGTGGTCCTCCCACTATGACTTGGGAAACCATGCAGTTTATTAGGCTACAGATGAAATAAGTTATGATGAACTTCACAGGGTGGTGAAAGTGCACAGTGATTTTGATGCTCCTTTCCATTAAATATCGAAGGTCTTATTCTGGTGACATGAGGATTGAGGATCCATAATAATCTCATCATTGTATCTGCAAGCGAATCTGCAAGACCCGAGTAGGCACATTTGCTATTTAACGCAACAGTTTTTGTGACAAAACTATCGGGAGAGTTTAAATGTGATGGAAACACATTGAACTTTATATTTCTATTCAGTACATGAAAATCTGTCGCCAATTGGATGGAAACCTAGCTATTGTAACGGTGTACGCTGAGAGTCGGGAAGCAAGTTCAGGGAGTGAATCAATTGAATTAATAAATGAACAAAACAAGAAACACGAACAGCGCACTGACATGAAACAGGAACATTGACTACTGGGGAAGAAACCAAAGGGAGTGACATACAGTTGAAGTCGAAAGTTTACATACACTTATGTTGGAGTCATTAAAACTCGTTATTCAACCACTCCACAAATTTCTGGCAAGTCGGTTAGGACATCTACTTTGTGCACGACACAAGTCATTTTTCCAACAACTGTTTACAGACAGATTATTTCACTTATAATTCATTGTATCACAATTCCAGTGGGTCAGACGTTTATATACAATTAGTTGACTGTGTCTTTAAACAGCTTGGAAAATTCCAGAAAATTATGTCATGGCTTTAGAAGCTTCCGATAGGCTAATTGACATCATTTGAGTCACTTGGAGGTGTACCTGTGGATGTATTTCAAGGCCTACCTTCAAACTCAGTGCCTCTTTGCTGACATCATGAGAAAATCAAAAGAAATCAGCCAAGACCTCAGAAAAAAATTGTAGAACTCCACAAGTCTGGTTCATCCTTGGGAGCAATTTCCAAATGCCTGAAGGTACCACGTTCATTTGTACAAACAATAGTACGCAAGTATAAACACCATGGGACCACGTCTCCTAGAGATGAACATACTTTGATGCGAAAAGTGCAAATCAATCCCAGAAAAAAAGCAAAGGATCTTGTAAAGATGCTGGAGGAAACAGGTACAAAAGTGTCTATATCCACAGTAAAACGAGTCCTATATCGACATAACCTGAAAGGCCGCTCAGCAAGGAAGAAGCCACTGCCCCAAAACCGCCATATACTTTTTGGAGAAATGTCCTCTGGTCTGATGAAACAAAAATAGAACTGTTTGGCCATAATGACCATCATTATGTTTGGAGGAAAAAGGGGGAGGCTTGCAAGCCGAAGAACACCATCCCAACCGTGAAGCACGGAGGTGGCAGCATCATGTTGTGGGGGTGCTTTGCTGCAGGAGGGACTGGTGCACATTACAAAATAGATGGCATCATGAGGCAGGAAAATTATGTGGATATATTGAAGCAACATCTCAAGACATCAGTCAGGAAGTTAAAGCTTGGTCGCAAATGGGTCTTCCAATTGACAATGACCCCAAGCATACTTCCAAAGTTGTTGCAAAATGGCTTAAGGACAACAAAGTCAAGGTATTGGAGTGGCCATCACAAAGCCCTGACCTCAATCGCATAGAAAATTTGTGGGCAGAACTGAAAAAGCGTGTGAGAGCAAGGAGGCATACCAACCTGTCAGGAGGAATTGGCCAAAATTCACCCAACTTATTGTGGGAAGCTTGTGGAATGCTACCCAAAGAATTTGACCCAAGTTAAACTATTTTAAAGGCAATGCTACCAAATACTAATTGAGTGTATGTAAACTTCAGACCCACTGGGAATGTGTTCAAAGAAATAACAGCTGAAATAAATCATTCTCTCTACTATTATTCTGACATTTCACATTCTTAAAATAAAGTGGTGATCCTAACTGACCTTTAACAGGGAATATTTACTTGGATTAAATGTCAGGAATTTTGAAACTGAGTTTAAATGTATTTGGCTAAGGTGTATGTAAACTTCCGACTTCAACTGTATATAGAGCAGGTTATCAAGGACTTGATGGAGTCCAGGTGAGTGTCATAATGCACTTAACGATGATGACAGGTGTGCGCCATACTGAGCAGCCTGGTGACCTAGAGGCCGGAGAGGTAGCACACGTGACAGGTATGGATGTTGATTACTGCATTGTTGGGTTTGGAGCTTGCAAGAGATGCATTTCACTGTACTTGTGCACGTGACATTAAACATTTTAACTTGAATTCACCTTAGTGGACAACTCAACCAAAATATAAGTCAAAACTAGACGTTGAACTGAGGTCTGTGCCCAGTGGGTAGCTTCTCTTACTTCACGACACAAAAAGCAGGATATAAGCTCACAGCCAAGTACACTTTCTCACATATGTTTTTTATAATCATATCAAAATAGATTTAAGTGGCAATTATCACAACATTCATTTTTTCATAACTCAAAACAAAACAGACAATAACTAATTACAGTTGAAAGAAGGCATTATGAACTATGCCACATTTTAAATATTTAAAATAAGTTTGGCTGGTAGTTAGGTTATTTGAAGTGAGCTCACTATACCAGAAAGGTGACCTGCAGTGGCCCACACAGAAGCACTGAGCTTCTTTGCTTGACACATCTAACCCATGCTGATTTTAATATCGGACACTGTTATCAGGGCACTTCTTCTCTTCAAATTGTAGTGTTAGATTTTTCACCAAATAGTTTGACTAAACGGCCTTGTAAAATCCATAGGATACTAATAAACGAAGCTTGAACCCCATTTTTTTAGGACAACTTACTGTAAATCAATATTAAATGTCAACATTTTGTAGCAAAGGGGTGTTAAAACTAGGATTATTGTCCCACTGTAAGATTTCTCCACAATCCCTGCTTTAGCTGGGTCACAATACTGCAGTCTCAGTCTGGGGCGTGTTTGTGTGTGCTGTCACAAATTGACAGAGAGAGAGAGATAGAGAGAAGCCCCAATTTCTGTATTCGGTAGTGCATAATTCTCGGTGTTAAAAATGACAATGGCGCCTATTCCAGTACCCTTGCTGTGTCTGTCTGCCTTTATTAAATAAAGCAACACACAGCCTCAGGATACACAAGGTCTGATTCTCTACTGTTCCCTATGCAGACAAGGACTGGTTAGCAATGAGCATTGTGAATAAGGGACGATCTGACTTATGGATTCATGAGTGTTAGTGATCAAACGCATAAATACGATTCTGTTCACATACTTACATATACTCTAACACTCAAACGGGCACACGCGCGCAAATTGTACACACGCGTGAGCACAGACACACCCACACTGACACACAACGTTATACAACACAAAGTCATTACCATAACTTGT
The DNA here is from genome assembly GCF_029448725.1 of Salvelinus fontinalis. Taxonomy (NCBI): domain Eukaryota; kingdom Metazoa; phylum Chordata; class Actinopteri; order Salmoniformes; family Salmonidae; genus Salvelinus; species Salvelinus fontinalis. The sequence continues at coordinate 2,558,682 of NC_074698.1, forward strand.
CTATCATACAGACAGTGAATAACAGGCAACAGACAACACCTTTTCCCTTTTCAAAGCTTTTCATTGTAGTTACATTGGGCTCAATTCGATCAGATCCGAGTTCGCTTTAGCCAACAGCCGCATAGCAGTTGTTTTGGCGATTTAGGGCTGTCAAATCCGTAAGTGGCTCCCGGCATTATACCTAAAGCGGACATTGCCATTGGCTGAGTCTCATTAACAGAAATGCTTTGCAGCCTTGTTTACAAGTTGGAACACTGGAATGTGAGTTGTCAATCTACACCTTGATTAGGATGATAGAAATCCTAATGTTTAATGAGTTTTTAATTTGAGCGTAATTATTTCTATATAGACTACACTTTATTTTCTGACTTTGAGCCAATTTGACGGCTCCAATCCTCCTCTAAAACCGCCAAAACATCCGCTATGCGGCTGTCTGCTGTCGTCGGATAATGCGTGATCTGATTGAATCTAGACCACGGTCTGTGTGCACAAAGGCTGACGGCTCAAATCATATTGAGACCGGAAAGAGGGATCGATATTCAACCCCCCAAAATACTTCATATGCAGTGATCCTATTGATAATGAACACAGGAGACCTTTGTGATATAAGGAATCATTCGTGTTAAAGACAGACATAAAGGTGTAATGCAACCCCTGTAGAGCACCTTGCATCTTTAATCACACTCTCCGAAAGAAGTGCGGAAGCCTCAGCTGAACATGAGAAGGCAAACCTGTGCATTGTTGTTGATGGAATTCCAGTGTTTCAGATCAAATTTAAATACAATTCAATATCTTTATAGAAAACGAGATTCTACATTGTGTAACTATTGAGACACGTAATATCTTTGCTGTGTAGTTCTATTGCCCTCCCTTAGTGTGGGAATAGTACATATAGAGCAGCTTAAGTACAATGTAGGGATTCTGCTCGCATCAGTCAAGACTACCAGTCATTCCAACAGTCCTAGCTCATATAAAATGTCATAATTTCTTTCCCATTGTCCCTGTAATATCTGCTCGCCATGGTATTTTCCCGGTCCTCTACCAGTGTATCTTTCTAGTTGGAAAAAGAAAATGTCTTCTCCCATGTCAGAACCCAGTGAGCAACATTTTTGAAATATGTATTTTTGAAATATATTTTCAACCAAGAACACGTATTTTCAGCGTCTTGTGCTCATAGGGAAATGGGAGATTTGGACTGACATAAAAATGCTCTCTCTCTCCTTGGTCTTCTTGACAAGCGTGATCAGTCCACTTCGTGGGAGTTGTAATGAACCATGCCTCGGGTGAGCATGCAAAGAGTTTTTAACCGACTTGATCTCTACTGACTGGAGTGGTTTACTACGCTGTTGAAAAGTCATGAGGGAGGTCCAATAGCACTGTCCAGCAACAGTCCAACATCCTTGTGAACGTTCCAACGTTCTTCGAGTGTTCCAATGATATCTCCCAAAGTCCTAATGTTGTTCCAATGATCTGTTCCAACGTTCTAATGTTGTTTGAATGTTCTGTTCCAACGTTCCAATGTTCTTGATCCGACTGGGGGAACATCTTGTTGTTAATAGGAGATCATCTTTTGATGGATCAGAGATATGTTGATGGATGACCTCAACCTTGTATGTATTTACATCCCGTTCTTCTTGTCCCATATTTCTTTCCGTCCAAGAGTTGTTTTGGGTTCACCAGACAATCATTAGTACTATTAGGGAATACCTCACGGTCACAGGATGGGCAGGTTACTGACACATGAATATTAACTCATAAGAAAGGAATTAACTGCTCGCTGTCGCCACTGGATTGTCCAGAACAAAGACCGAGAGCATCACTCCCTGGATAAGAAGGAGAAACAGATAAAAAATAAATTTAAAAAATGGTTACATTCTAGACCAGGCTCGTAGTTTTTGTATACTTTTCTTTGGAAAGTTTCTTAAAGGCTTAGGAAAGTATTTGAAAACTGTTTGTAAATACTTTCCCCCAAAAAGTATTTTAAAGTGTTGGTATTTGAAAGTACTTGGAAAGTATTTGAATGGGTTTGGAAGTATTTATGTTAGCACGGATAGAAACTCTCTTACCTGCACAGAGATTGTAAGTTCTACATTAGCATTGCTCTCATTGCAGCCTTGCTGATGCGCTTGCGGTTGTTCTTCCTCATTCTCTTCCTAGGTGGGCCGGGCCGAGCAGGTGGCCGGGGACCAGCCAGGACTGAGGGCGCTCGCGTCGAAGTGGGCGACACTGCGTCTGGGAGAACAGGAATACAGTCTGGAATACAATTTAAACTGAGAAACATAAGTCCAAAACACAGACACACAGACACGCACCACACACACTTGCTAGTTCACACTGTTCCCTGTCTACCTGTTCTTTGTGTGGTGGTTTGAGTTTGATGATGTTTATGATTAGGCCGAGGGTACTTCTGCTCCTCTTCTTCTTGCTGTTGTTTCTGTTGCTCCCGTCTCAGGTGCTCCTTCTCATCGTCCAGCCTCCTGTGGAGTGACAACAGCTCCTTCCGTTCCTCCTCCAGCTTCTCCTGTTCCAGTTGGAGCGCGTGCTGGAGCCTCCTCTCGGAATCAGGGGTCTCATTGTCTTTACGTCTTTGATCGGCTTCCTCAAGGGGAGGGAATCTGCTCTCGGGCCTCTGATTGGTTTCCTCCGTAGGATGGAATCGCTGTTCCGTTCTTCGATTGGCTCCCTCTCTGCTTCTGGTTTCCTCTGAGGAGGAGTTGGTCCCATGTCGCTGTTGCTTTGATGTGTCGGTGCGTAGCGAGGGACTCTGTGTTTGTGTGGGTTGTCTCTGTGTCGCCTGGTCTCCCTCCTCACCGAGACTCAGACTTCCCTGCAGCCTATCTCCCCTACTGACATTACCCTCAGTAATGTTAACTAGTGTGTCCCCTCGTGCCTCGACCCCGTCTCTCTTCTCGTGATCAAGTTGTGCCATGTCGATGTCCATTGCGGTCGTAGTGCCGTTGACACTACTACTGTCTCTACCCTCCTCCATGTCATCGTGATGTCGACGTTCGGTCCACTCCTTAGCTCCCAGCTGACTGGTAGCGTTAAGTACCCACTGAGGATCCATCTTGTCATGGTCCAGCCCATAGCCCCCTTTCCCCTCCCCTGCGTCTGTGGAGATGTCCTTGGGGTTCCAGTGCTGGTCCAGCAAGTCTTCCAGCTGGATCCTCTGGTTGTGCTTCAGTTCATCTCTGCGGTGCAGCTCCTCCTTAGATCTGGCCTTGGCTGGATGCCCCTCTCCTTTGTTGTCTTTCTGCTGTCTGCGGGGCGTGGACTTCTTCTTGGGGACGGCCGGGGGGCGAGGGGCGGGCTGGCAGCGACACTCCACGTGGTCGTGGACCGAGACGACTGCCTTGGAGTAGTTGGGCCGCTTCTCCACGTACTGGATCTTCATCACCTAGTGAGGAGGAGGTGGAGGAGAATAGAATTCAAAATGACTAGCCCTTTATTTGACCAGGTAGGCCTAGGTTAGCTGTGAACATTCTCTACAGAAACAACCTGGGCAAGAGTTTCAGGGAAGAGGACAGAGGTTGAGATGGGGGTGGTGTATATGTACCTGTAGGTGCCTGGTGTGCGTCAGCACGGGGACACACTGCAGCGTCTTGGTGTTGCAGCAGCCGGAGCATCGCTGTACCTCCACACAGGGAGGCCACAACATGAAGTTGGCGTTGCTGCGGTCCAACATGGCACGGGTCACCTCCATCACCTCTGTCCTCACCTTACATAGTGCCTGCTGAGCCGGCTGGGCGTCTGAGGCAACAAAGACAGACAGACAAACAGACCATTTAAAACGTTTTTCTTTTTTTTAAGTCACGTATAACTTACAGGTTTCATAAGATGGGACAGTGTACATGAATCAACATATCAGACACATCATTGTAAATGTGCTGGAGTTAGCCTCAGGCTTAATGTTAAACGCATACCCTCTACACTGCTCAGTGTCTACAAAACAGCCAGCACATAGGCCTCAAAATGTAGAAAACATTTAGTTTACACTAATTATACTGAAGGTATATGCTGTTATGCTGTTTGAAGAAATCACATGCTATTGAAACGGTGTATGCATGAGTTTCCATTACTGTATGTGCTGCAGCTGAACTATTTGGAGTGTAACTTGGAGTCGCAAGTCGTATTTGTGTTTGTTCAGCAAATAACTAATGAATCGGTGACATACTTTAGATGTTTCTTTACCAGAACATGCATCACGCAACTCAGTTTGGATTAGATACAGCTGTCCAGAACCACCCAAGTCAACATGAGTGACGGAAATATGTGGAATTATGGCCTAGTGTCAGAGAAATATGAGGAAGGTGCAAACTCACCCAGACTCCTTGGTAGTCGGTTGCTAGTGTTGTTGGAGTGTTGTCCACTGGGCAAGAAATCATCCGAAACATCCTCATCTGAGGAAAAAAAACAATACACTCCAATATTAGTTTACAGATCTAATCAGCTCATTACTTCAATTGTTTATTGTTATGACTTTTACTCTGTGTGTGCGTGTGCGTGTGGTCTGTGTGTTTACCTGTGTATGGTTGTATGGTGCATGTGTGTGTTTATGAGAGACTTTGAACCATTGTTTATGTTTAACTTCCCCGTAATATATGTCTGTTTGTGTGGGAATTTGTTTCTGTCATAATGTTTGTATGTTTTTGTACCTTGAGACATGGAATACTTCACTCTTTGCTTCTCTTATCTCGTTGAGTTTGTATATACTGTTTACCGTGCGTGATGTTCGCTATTCAATGATGGGAATAAAATCTGGGCAATATGTGTGTCTATTTAAGAAGTCTTTCTGCCCTCTGTGCCGCTGTGGGTCTGACGGCTTGTCTGCTAGTCCGTCTGTGAGATTCTGTTTGTGGTATTTACTGTGTGTGATGTTCGCCTGTCCCTGTTGGGAATGAAATCTGTGAATCATGTGACAAAGTTTTCATTATTTTCCCTTCAGTCTCTGTTGGTCGGGTTAGTTAGTCTGAGAGAGCCTCCATCTCTTGGCGTGACCAGTGTGTCTGGCTGGCTTGTGGTCCTGTATGGCTCAGTTGATAGAGTATTAGGCTTCGGAAGCCAGGATGTGGGTTTGAATCCCGGGTCCACCCATACGTTAAAAGATATGCACCTATGACGGTAGGTCTCTTTGTAAACGGATTCTGCTAAATGGCATATGCATGTTGATGAGTATCAGTATAGTCCACCGTTAGAGATATTTACCTATGGAGTCACTGAGCAGCAGCAGCTGCAGGTCCTCTATGGAAGAGATAGGGTTGCTCCTAACCAGCTCCACCAAACCTGGAGGGAGAGGATCCCCCTGAGAAAAAGAGATAAGACAGGAATAAAACTATATTCTCCCCCAATCAGATATTTTCTCAGCTTCCCAATTTATTCTGTGTAGATATGGAAGCAAAGGGACAACAGCAGTGGTACATGTAAGCGCCCAAGTGGCTCAGCGTTCTAAGGCACTGCATCTAAGTGCGAAAGGCGTCACTACAGACGCCCTGGTTTGAATACAGGCTGTATCACAACCGGCCGTGATTGGGAGTCCCATATCCCATTCCGAGTCCCATTACTTCACTACATTCCTAAAGAAAATAATGTGCTTTTTACTCCATACATTTTCTCTGGTTAGGGGGTAACCCGACTTACCCCCTTAATCATCAATGAAACAAGAGGATGAAGGAAATGGCTGCTTGGATTCACAATGGCCACTAAGAGGGGGTGAATGACTATTGGCCTTGTGTCACCTCATCTGCTAATACTTAGGGGTCACAGGAGTCAGGAAGGGTTCAGGAAGTAGTGGGGGATGGAGTGTTTGAGAGGAGGAGGAGGAGGAGAGGTGGATCAGAACAGAGAGATGGACATCAGGGGGAATGATGGAGGGATGGATGAAGAAAGGAGAAGAAGTTGCATCTATGGAGATATTAACTCTTGCTAGCTGGGTCTACCACTGTTTGACCTATTGGGTTCGAATCCCGGGTCTCCTGCGCACCACAAAACTGTGTTAGCCTGCTGAGCTAGTGTCTAGGCATTAATTCAGGGAGCTAACACAAGTCGAACGACCTCAGTCTGTTACATTAATCTACTCAGTTTCTTGTGAGAATAAGCCGAAGCCCTTTGGGGAGCGCCTTGAGGAGGAAGAAGCCATCCGTGAACGGCATTCACACACTATTCATGTACATACCATTGACTTTCCCCCATTGTTGTTGGGCACTGCACAAAGTCATACAAAAGGAAAATGCCATGAGTTAAATTAACATCTCTATTTATGTAGTGATGCCCCTGAGGAGCCATCCCAGTGATTTCCTCTCCTTTGGCCCCAGTCTAAGGATGAGGCCCTAAAAGCACCTAATTCCTTAGCGCACTACTTTTGACCAGAGCCATATGGGCCCTGGTCAAAAGTAGTGCCCTCTAAAGTGAATAGGGTGCCATTTGGGGCGCATTCAAATTGTGCTGGCTGCACACTATGGTCTGGGCCTTTGTTCATAGGGTGGCCACTGTCATGGCGATTTGTGTCTGAGCAGGAAAAATGAAATAAACACTTTACCCCCCCTGCAACTGCTAAACAAACCTGACATAAACAGAAAATCATAACATTTACCCTATAATACCGTAGGAATCCAGGAGTTACTCTGGTCCTAATTTGGTGAACTCTAAATCAGAACTCTAAATCACACGCACACACACGCACACGCACACACACACAAATCAGCATCTGACTGAGTCACATCGGGAAGTTCTGGAACAGTCAGTGTCTTCTAAAATCTACGGTCATTCTGCTGATGACACAGGCTGAAACAGGCAATTATTTTAGAGTGTTCATACAGTAGATCTCCGTCTCTCTGAATACAGATGGGAACAGAGACAGACCCAGGTTGCATCTCAACTGGCCTCGTATTTCATACATACTGTAGTGCACTGATTTTGACCAGACCCCTATCGGGGCTTGGTCAAAAGTAGTGCACTAAACAGGGAATACAGTGCCATCTGGGGAAAGCCCAAGTGATGGATGTTTCATGGGAAGTGGGTTGAGCTGAGGAATGCCAGGTACAGGCTAAAGGAGTAGAGAGGTGAGGAGTAATGATACATAATTATGGGTCTAGTTTTGCTGCCTGCCAGCATGCGAGTGTACACACACACACACACACAAATGCACATACGCACACACACACATACGGGTGAACATGTGCGCACTGCACATTCTCACATGCAATCCCTAAAACCATGCCTAGGAGCACATGGTTTATGCATATGTTTATAGGAACACACACAACCATATTCAGACATTACATTATACAGCTAGACTCCATTCTGTGGGATATATATACATGACCGAACGGTTTCCTTTCTCTCCGGCAACTGAGTTAGGACGCATAAATCTATTTCATTTCCGGGACACACTTGTGGACTTGTTTACGTGCTCCTATGCGGTTTGTTGTTTTTACTTTAATTCTTGTTTAATATATTTATTTTTTCCCTCACTTGACTTTTTTTATTCAACTTTTTCACCCTGGATGCTTTATCTGGACATGGTTCTACACGACCTCCACCAGCCGAAGCTAAGTAGTAACGTTAACATTATGCCTTCTAATTGCAGTCGCTGTACTCATAATATACAGGAGAACCTTATAGTGAGGATAGCCGTGCTGCAAGGCCAGCTTCAGACGCAATCGTTAGGCAAGGGTAATTTAAGTGTAGGAAAGGATGAAACAGTGTCTGTGCCACCAATAAGTACAGATAGTAGTATATATCCCCTCGCACAGTCCCTGCAGCCGGGCAATTATCTCATGGCTTCTGGAAGGAAATGCTGTAGGAATGCTCAACCGGTGTCGCTCATTCAGTGTAGTCAGCTCAGCTATCCCCATTGAGACTGTGTCTGTGCCTCAATCTAGGATGGGCAAAACTAAACATGGCGGTGTTCGCTCTAGCAATCTCACTGGAACAAAGACCTCCTCCATTCCTGTCATTATTAAAAGAGATTGTGATGTCTCACATCTCAAAATAGGGCTACTTAATGTTAGATCTCTCACTTCAAAGGCAGTTATAGTCAATGAACTAATCACTGATCATAATCTTGATGTGATTGGCCTGACTGAAACATGGCTTAAGCCTGATGAATTTACTGTGTTAAATGAGGCCTCACCTCCTGGTTACACTAGTGACCATATCCTCCGTGCATCCCGCAAAAATTTCAATTTACAAAAAAAAAAAGAAGTTTTCGTCTTTTGAGCTTCTAGTCATGAAATCTATGCAGCCTACTCAATCACTTTTTATAGCTACTGTTTACAGGCCTCCTGGGCCATATACAGTGTTCCTCACTGAGTTCCCTGAATTCCTATCGGACCTTGTAGTCATAGCAGATAATATTCTAATTTTTGGTGATTTCACGTGACCCTCTGATTTTTGTCAGAGGACAAAAATCAGTTAACCACCTAACTGAGGAACTCAATTAACCTTGCGCAATACCCTAGATGCAGTTGCAACCCTAAAAACTAAAAGCATTTGTCATAAGAAACTAGCTCCCTGGTATACAGAAAATACCCGAGCTTTGAAGCAAGCTTCCAGGAAATTGGAACGGAAATGGCGCCACACCAAACTGGAAGTCTTCCGACTAGCTTGGAAAGACAGTACCGTGCAGTATCGAAGAGCCCTCACTGCTGCTCAATCATCCTATTTTTCCAACTTAATTGAGGAAAACAATCCAAAATGTATTTTTGATACTGTCGCAAAGCTAACTAAAAAACAGCATTCCCCAAGTGAGGATGGCTTTCACTTCAGCAGTAATAAATTCATGAACTTCTTTGAGGAAAAGATCATGATCATTAGAAAGCAAACTACGGACTCCTCTTTAAATCTGCGTATTCCTCCAAAGCTCAGCTGTCCTGAGTCTGTACAACTCTGCCAGGACCTAGGATCAAGAGAGACACTTAAGTGTTTTAGTACTATATCTCTTGACACAATGATGAAAATAATCATGGCCTCTAAACCTTCAAGCTGCATACTGGACCCTATTCCAACTAAACTACTTAAAGAGCTGCTTCATGTGCTTGCCCCTCCTATGTTGAACATAATAAACGGCTCTCTATCCACCGGATGTGTACCAAACTCACTAAAAGTGGCAGTAATAGAGCCTCTCTTGAAAAAGACAAACCATGACCCAGAAAATATAAAAAACTATAGGCCTATATCGAATCTTCCATTCCTCTCAACATTTTTAGAAAAAGCTGTTGCACAGCAACTCACTGCCTTTCTGAAGACAAACAATGTATACGAAATGCTTCAGTCTGGTTTTAGACCCCATCATAGCACTGAGACTGCACTTGTGAAGGTGGTAAATGACTTTTTAATGGCGTCAGACCGAGGCTCTGCATCTGTCCTCGTGCTACTAGACCATCGATCACCACATTCTTTTGGAGAGATTGGAAACCCAAAGTGGTCTACACGGACAAGTTCTGGCCTGGTTTAGATCTTATCTGTCAGAAAGATATCAGTTTGTCTCTGTGAATGGTTTGCCCTCTGACAAATCAACTGTACATTTCGGTGTTCCTCAAGGTTCCGTTTTAGGACCACTATTGTTTTCACTATATAGTTTACCTCTTGAGGATGTCATTCGAAAACATAGAGTTACGTTTCACTGCTATGCGGATGACACACAGCTGTACATTTCAATGAAACATGGTGAAGCCCCAAAATTGCCCTCGCTAGAAGCCTGTGTTTCAGACATAAGGAAGTGGATGGCTCGGACAAAACAGAGATGCTTGTTCTAGGTCCCAAGAAACAAAGAGATCTTCTGTTGAATCTGACAATTAATCTTGATGGTTGTAAAGTCGTCTCAAATAAAACTGTGAAGGTCCTCGGCGTTACTCTGGACCCTGATCTCTCTTTTGACGAACATATCAAGACTGTTTCAAGGACAGCTTTTTTCCATCTACGTAACATTGCAAAAATCAGAAATGTTCTGTCCAAAAATGATGCAGAAAAATGTATCCATGCTTTTGTTACTTCTAGGCTAGACTACTGCAATGCTCTACTTTCCGGCTACCCGGATAAAGCATTAAATAAACTTTAGTTAGTGCTAAATACGGCTGCTAGAATCCTGACTAGAACCAAAAAATGTGATCATATTACTCCAGTGCTAGCCTCCCTACACTGGCTTCCTGTTAAGGCAAGGGCTGATTTCAAGGTTTTACTGTTAACCTACAAAGCGTTACATGGGCTTGCTCCTACCTATCTTTCCGAGTTGGTCCTGCCGTACATACCTACACGTACGCTACAGTCACAAGACGCAGGCCTCCTTACTGTCCCTAGAATTTCTAAGCAAACAGCTGGAGGCAGGGCTTTCTCCTATAGAGCTCCATTTTTAGAATGGTCTGCCTATACAAGTGAGAGATGCAGACTCGGTCTCGACCTTTAAGTCTTTATTGAAGACTCATCTCTTCAGGAGGTCCTATGATTGAGTGTAGTCTGGCCCAGGGGTGTGAAGGTGAAAGCAATGGAGCAACGAACCGCCCTCGCTGTCTCTGCCTGGCCAGTTCCCCTCTCTCCACTGAGATTCTCTGCCTCATACCCTATTACGGGGGCTGAGCCACTGGCTTACTGGTGCTCTTCCATGCAGTCCCTATGAGGGGTGCGTCACTTTATTTTATTTCACCTTTATTTAACCAGGTAGGCCAGTTGAGAACAAGTTCTCATTTACAACTGCGACCTGGCCAAGATAAAGCAAAGCAGTGTGACAAAAACAACAACACAGAGTTACACATAAACAAACGTACAGTCAATAACACAATAGAAACATTTATGTACAGTGTGTGCAAATGTAGAGGAGTAGGGAGGTAAGGCAATAAATAGGCCATAGTGGTGAAATAATTACAAATTAGCATTAACACTGGAGTGATAGATGTGCAGATGATGATGTGCAAGTAGAGATACTTGGGTGCAAAAGAGCAAGAGGATAAATAACAATATGGGGATGAGGTAGTTGGGTGTGCTATTTACAGATTGGCTGTGTACAGGTACAGTGATCGGTAAGCTGCGCTGACAGCTGATGCTTAAAGTTAGAGAGGGAGATATAAGACTTCAGTTTCAGTGATTTTTGCAATTCGTTCCAGTCATTGGCAGCAGAGAACTGGAAGGAAAGGCGGCCAAAGGGAGTGTTGGCTTTGGGGATGACCAGTGGGTGTTACTGGTGGGTGTTGCTATGGTGACCATTGAGCTGAGATAAGGCGGGGCTTTACCTAGCAAAGACTTATAGATGACCTGGAGCCAGTGGGTTTGGCGACGAATATGTAGTGGGGGCCAGCCAACGAGAGCATACAGGTCGCAGTGGTGGGTAGTAACCCACTTGAGTGGGTTGAGTCACTGACGTGATCTTCCTGTCCGGGTTGGTGCCCCCCTTGGGTTGTGCCGTTGGGGAGATCTTTGTGGGTTGTACTAGCCCTTGTCTCAGGGTAGTAAGTTGGTGGTTTGAAGATATCCCTCTAGTGGTGTGGGGGCTGTGCTTTGGCAAAGTGGGTGGGGTTATATCCTGCCTGGTTGGCCCTGTCCGGGGGTATTATTGGACGGGGCCACAGTGTCTCCCGAGCCCTCCTGTCTCAGCCTCCAGTATTTATGCTGCAATAGTTTATGTGTTGGGTGGCTAGGATCAGTCTGTTATATCTGGAGTATTTCTCCTGTCTTATCCGGTGTCCTTTGTGAATTTAAGTATGTTCCCTCTAACTCTCTCTCTCTTCTCTCAGAGGACAGTGCCTCAGGACTACCTGGCCTGATGACTCCTTGCTGTCCCCAGTCCACCTGCTGCTGCTCCTGTTTCAACTCTTCTGCCTGCGGCTATGGAACCCTGACCTGTTCACCGGACTTGCTACCTTGTCTCGGGCCTGCTGTTTTCGACTCTCTCTCTATCGCACCTGCTGTCTCTAACTCTGAATGATCGGCTATGAAAAGCCAACAGACATTTACTCCTGAGGTGCTGACCTGTTGCACCCTCTACAACCACTGTGAGTATTATTATTTGACCCTGCTGGTCAACTATGAACGTTTGAACATCTTGGCCATGTACTGTTGTAACTTATAATCTCCACCCGGCACAGCCAGAAGAGGACTGGCCACCCCTCAGAGCCTGGTTCCTCTCTAGGTTTCTTCCTAGGTTTTGGCCTTTCCAGTGAGTTTTTCCTTGCCACCGTGCTTCTACATCTGCATTGCTTGCTGTTTGGGGTTTTAGGCTGGGTTTCTGTACATCACTTTGTGACATTGGCTGATGTAAAAAGGGCTTTTTAAATACATTTGATTGATATAGTTGATTGAGGGAATTCCCTGAGGGTATACCTCAAAGACACCTCTTATGATAACTAGCTACAGGCATGTACACTAATACACCACTGGATGGGAGGATGTATAGCTGACAGAGAACTACTTCAACTATACCTAACAATACTTTCTCATCAATCCTTACTGCCACCTCCAACAACCTGTCCTTAGGGCAATTCATATGATTTGGGATGTTTATTTGCGTCCCTCCGAGGCTGCCTCCAAAAGCCTAGTCTTTGACATGACAGATGTGGTGGAAGGCCACACACCACTGGCAGCTCTGGGAAAAAGACACACTAGAGGAAGTCATAGATCTGATAGCATGAAAGCAACTGAATGGCATTCAAGGAAACCCAGCAAAGAAGGGGTGCGGCGAATTTCACCCTGTTTAAACATTCATTTCCCATAACTGAAGACTGTGTGTGTGTATATTGTCATGACCCACATAGTCAGAGCTTCGTTTCACTACAGTCCCTTCCCACAGCCACTACTGCCAATTCCTGTGAATGTCACAAAGATGGTCCAATGTAGCTCAGCTGGTAGAGTATAGTGCTTGCAATGCCAGGATAGTCGGTTCAATTCTTGGGACCAGTAGTATGGCAAATTTATGCACGCATGACTGTAAGTTGCTTTGGATAAAGGTGTCCGCAAAATGGCATATACACTGAGTGTACAAAACATTAAGAACACCTTCCTAACATTGAGTTGCACCCCCCACCCCCTCCCGTCTTTTGCCCTCAGAACAGCCTCAATTCGGTGGGCCATGGACTCTACAATGTGTCGAAAGCGTTCCACAGGGATAATGGCCCATGTTGACTCCAATGCTTCCCACAGTTGTGAAGTTGGCTGGATGTCCTTGGGTGGGGGACCATTATTGATACACACTCTAAACGTGTGAAAAACCCAGCAGAGTTGCAGTTCTTGACACAAACCAGTGCTCCTGGCCCCTACTAACATACCCCGTTCAAAGGCACTTAAATATTTTGTATCGTCCATTCACTCTCTGAATGGCACATATACACAATCCATGTCTCAATTGTCTCAAGGCTTAAAAATCCTTCTTTCACCCGTCTCCTCTCCTTCATCTACACTGATTGAAATCGATTTAACAAGTGACATCAATAAGGGACTATAGCTTTCACCTGGATTCGTCTATGTAATGGAAAGAGCAGGTGTCCTTAGTGTTTTGTACACTCGGTGTATATTATAATATTCAAGTTAAAGCCTCTTTGGCCTCTTCTCAAGCCTATCAAAATGAGACCCTCATACTTAAATTATATCGCCTCTCTTAAAGATAGAAACCATAAGGGGACAGGACTCAGCATGGTATAATTCACCATGCACTTGACATATGTCATATGCAGGATGTATCCTGGGGAAGGAACTTTTAGGATACTTGCTGTGTATGCTACGATACAAAGTACATAGAATCGACTCTAGCGGTCAAAACGAGGCCCCTCTCTCCTTGAGTTAAACGTTTTTTTCCTGTTCTTTTTAACTGTCATCATGTGTGTTAAGGACCTCAATGCCATGATTCAAGATAATAGTCAGCCGTCACATGATTAGAATGATTTATAGTTGTGTTGCTGTGACAAGCGCTCATCCTATTGCTAGCCCGTCAAATATCCTGTGGACACACACACACACACACACACACACACACACACACACGCGGTCTTGCTTCGCTCCCAGGCATGTTTCATGATGGGTCTGGTGAGATGTTACATGGCCTCCACCTTCCACTCATATGGTGTTTATCGACAGGTTTATGAGTTTAGACATCTGGAGAGGGGCCCATGTTGATCATGAGCATGTGCACAAGCATCGCAGAGTTATGGGGCCCAACAAATGAGTGCATCATCAGAACATGTGTCCCAAGCGTACCAAAGGAAAATACATGTTAATGGAGAAAGATTGCTATTTTCCCTTTGGGATTCTGGACTATACGAAGTTGATGTTCTGTAGACGGGTCTGCCATGTGCTGTAACTGTCCTATGGTTACCTTGCCAAGCAGGGCCCAATCGGATGTCCTCACCACGAGGCCCTCACAGCCTGAAGTGAAACTCAGGACTGTTTCAAATGTATTTTATATAGAACCATTAAAGCCATGAGATGAGCTGTCATACGGTGTGGTTTAGATGAGGAGCAGTTTAACTTGCAAGACACAGCTTAATTACTATATACTTCATAATTACTCATAATTGCACATGTGGTTGTAGGCCACAGCCATACACTAAGTGGAGGGGTGAGGGGCCTGGTTCACATTTATTTTGTACAAAACAATATTGAATGTAACAAGTTGGTGCCTTTTGGTTTAGAGAGCACACAAGCCCCAGTGCAAACGTTGTTAAAATACAATGATCCTGAAATTCAACAATGGTCTATAATTGGGGCCTGGTGTCAAATATGCTCAATAATGGTCCCTAATGTTAACATTCACAGTGAAATGAAACAAAGAGAATCAACTTAGCCTTTAAAATGAGCTAAACAGATAAACATATATTTGGCAATGAACCGTTGAAAGGGCAATTAGACCTACATTTTAAATGAATTGACTCCGTCACATACCTCTGCGCTGCCCGACCGCAGACATGTCGCAAACAACGCGAGCAGCTGAACCCAAACCCACGAGCTCATCTTGCTGCCCAGGCTGGATTCTCCGCGATAGACCAAGCATTTATGGAACCAGCACGAGTCTCTCGCTCAGCACTAAGCGCAGGGACAGCGGCTCGCTCTGTGGAATTGGAACTCCTGGCGTTGCGAGCGGACGGACACCCACGCTTGTCTCAGCAAAGTATCCAGTCAATTAGCAATTGTTGCCTACTCAATGATACGCTTCCCACGCCGAACGTCCACCGAGCTCGAAATTCCACTGTCAGGGGACTAGGGGAGTAAGGCGACTTTTTTAAAGATGATTTGGTCCATCTTGAATTGATGTGTTAAATCCCCAAGGAACGGTTGGTGGTGTGTTCCAAACACAAGCTCCTGCGTTCGGGACGATAGTCTCAGATAGTTTGGTATCACACAACTCGAGTCATTAAAAGTTATAGTGTGAAATTAAAACATCGAATGTTTTAGCCTATGGCTTTAAAATAGACCTCTTACATTATCCTAAAAAAAAAAGATCTATGTAATGAGAAAAACATCTTCTGACCAATTTAAATTACTTGCATACATAAAACAAAGCTTCCAAACAATATTATAGACTAGATTAGTAAAATGTTATTTATAGGCTACACATGAATATAGGCTAATGCTAGGTTATCCCTCGAGACATTAACACTTTTCAAGTTGATTAAAATTCCTTTTTATGTTCCTTTTCCACGCGTTGTAGCCTGCATGAGGTGATTCTCTCCTTATAACGCACGGCGCGCCTCTAAGCGCAGCACAAGTGTGGTAGCATACAATGGGAGTTTGCTGTCCGCTCCTTCGTCACAGGCTTATCAATATCCAAAGCTCTCTGTGGCGCGGTGCGCGTCAGCCCTGTTCCCTCCTGATTACGCCGCTACCGCATGGGACAGGAGAGCTGATTTCCTAGTTTGTACAGTATCTCTCCCGCCCCCTGAAGGCAGGGACTATATAAAAAGGACTGACTGGGCTACTGAGTCTTGAGGGTTCTTAAAAGGAGAAGTCTCGTGTGAGTCAATTGCAAGGGTTTATGTATGCAATCATGTATTTTTTTGGGCGACCCAACCAAATTTACACAGAAATGTGTGTTATAGATCTGTCATTCTCATTGAAAGCATTGAAAGCAAGTTTAAGAAGCAGTAGATATGTTCTACGTGCCCTATTTCTAACCTTAAGTTTCGTTTTTGCTACTTTTACTTTCGGTTTAGTACACCAGCTTCAAACACCTGAAAATATAATATTTTTGGTTATGGAAAATATATTTCACAGCGGTTTAGATGGTACAAAGATTCTCTACACTACTCTACACTTGCTTGTTTGTTAAATAAACTGAAATTAGGTGAACTATTTGAATTTTAGTAACCAGGAAATGGCAGAGCGATTTCAGCATACTTTTAATAGCCTATTAGCACAGATGTTTGTAAGTACAGTACACTGTAAAACAAATCCTGTTAATGTCATGGTTAATTACTGTATAATCAGCAGTAACATATTTATAAACTGAATACAGTAGATTACAATAAATTACATTGCATTGTGGGAAAAATGTATACTTCGGGGAAACGTTTTGTGTATTTTGGAATATTACCGTAAAAATGCTGGATAACATACAGTAGCAGTTCACTTACTGTATTTGTGAATATTCAAATATAAAGGCCACACTTAACGCATACAGGCAACAAAATCAAAGCAAATCCTCTGAAGCAAGAGAGAAAACGTTTTTGCTAATTGTTATTATAAATGCAATATTTATTCTTTAGGTAATCGGTACAGTTCTGGCAGACTAAATATCGTGAAGCTTCTGCACATGTGCCGATCATGTACTGCGCATGTGTATGTTCTCTACTTTATGCGGTGAGGACAGGCTACTCAGGCGAACGGTGCTTGTTTAATAAAGTTAGAGCAAAGCTGTCTGCAAGATCACATAATGATAGTATTCTACATAACAGAACCGAATGTAATAGCATAGTATAATTTTGCTGTAAGACAAAAACACCACCTCATTCAAAAGATAGGAAAGATAAGTCTTCAAGTTTGACCATGAAACATCCATGCAGCATCTGCATACCAATCATTTGATCTCAATCAGTTTCATGGGGATAGGAATTTAGATCTTCTTGAGTTATACACTGTTGTTTCAAAGTAGCCTACAATGTTGTTTGGAATCATGTACTGTACAGTGGGCGAGTTTTAGAGCAGGTGGTGTTAACAAACCTGCAGTGGTGGAAAAATTACCCAATTGTCATACTTGAGTAAAAGTAAAGATACCTTAACAGAAAATGACTCAAGTAAAAGTGAAAGTCACCCAGTAAAATACTACTTGAGTAAAAATCTAAAGGTATTTGATTTTAAATATACTTAGGTATAAAAATATATATTAGACAAACCAGACGGCATGATTTTCTTGTTTTTTAAATTTACGGATAGTCAGAGGCACACTCCAACACTGACATAATTTACAAATGAAGAATTTGTGTTTAGTGAGTCCGCCAAATCAGAGGCGGTAGGGATGAGCAGGGATGTTCTCTTGATAAGTGCGTGCATTTGAGAATTTTCCTGTCCAGCTAAGCATTCAAAATGTAACTTACTTTTGGGTGTCAGGGAAAGTGTAAAGAGTAAAAAGTACATTATTTTCTTCATGAATGTAGTAAAGTAAAAGTAATCAAAAATATAAATAGTAAATTAAAGTACAGATACCCCAAAAAACTACTTAAGTAGTACTCTAAAGTATTTGTACTTAAGTACTTTACATCACTGACAAACTGTAGCATAGCCTACTTTTGGCCACATGAAAGAAAATTGCGGTGGTGTTTTTGTCTTACAGTAACGTTATACTATGCTATTATATTTGGTTATGTTATGTAGAATACTATCATTATGTGACCTTGCATACATTGACTCAACTTTGGTCTAACTTTATTAAATGAGCACCATTCATCTGAGTAGCCTGTTCTCTACGGGTAGAAGTTTTCCTCAAGGATTTTCATGTGCTTAACTCTTTTCCTTGAATTTTTATCCTTAAAACCTCCCCTAGACCTTGTCGATGACAAGCATATCCATAACATGATGCAGCATCCAATATGCTTGAAAATATGAAGAGTGGTGCTCAGTGATGTGTTGCCTTGGATTTTCCCCAAACATAACGCTTTGTAAAACAGGACATACAGTTAATTTCTTTGCCACATTTTTTGCAGTTCTACTTTAGTGCTTTATTGCAAACAGGATGCATGTTTTGGAATATTTTTATTCTGTACAGGATTCCTTCTTTTCACTCTGTCATTTCGGTTCATATTGTGGAGTAACTACAATGTTGTTGATACATCCTCAGTTTTATCCTGTCACAGAGTTGTAAAGTCACCATTGCCCTCATGGTGAAATCCCTGAGCAGTGTCCTTCCTCTCCGGCAATTGAGTTAGGAAGGACGCATGTATCTCTGTAGTCACTGGGTGTATTGATTCACAATCCAAAGAGTAATTAATAACTTTACCATGCTCAAAGGGATATTCAATGTCTGCTTCTTATTTTATTTTTAACCATCTACCAATAGGTGCCATTAATTGTGAGGCATTGGAAAACCTCCCTTGTTTTTGTGGTTGAATCTGTGTTTGAAATTCACTGCTCGACTGAGGGACCTTACAGATAATTGTATGTGTGGGGTACAGAGATGAGGTACTCATTAAAAAAATTATGTTAAACACTATTATTGTACACAGAGTTCATGCAATTGTTTATGGGACTTGTTAAGTACATTTTTACTCCTGAACTTATTTAGGCTTGCTGTAACAAACGGGTTAAATACTTATTGACTCAAGACATTTCATCTTTTAATTTCTCAATAATTTGTATAATTTGTAAAAATGTCTGAACACACAACTTATTTCAGATACTATGACCTTTCCTACAGTATCTGCTCATGTTTATGGAACATTTCTGGACAGTGCTGCCTGTGACTCAGCAAACCTGGACTCACTTAGACTTAAACCCCGAAATAGCGAGCCAACATTATGGACTGGATGCAATGCTTACAAGTTGATTAGATTTGTTTGATACGTCTCTGTTAATGCAAAATAAGACATGTGTCACTTATTTTATAGTTTTCGTTATACTGTAGAAAGGGGCAGAGAAAAAGAAAAAGGAGAAAAGAGAGCGGAGGAAGTCACAGCCAGAAGAACAAGCTCACTGAGTGAGCTTCAGCAACGGTGTTGAGAAACACCACATCAATTGTTAGCAGATAAGTATGTCATTAATGTAATAGGAAAATAATACAGTGCTTTGCTGTGAATTGCCAGGGACAAAACCACATTGCGGTCAGGGAGGAAATGTTCATTGCTCAAAGACAGAGAAGTGACTGTGTTTGGCATTTTGCACTGAGTTTGGCATTTTGCACTGCATAGAAGCTGTGTGGGTGTTAGAGGAATCGGTCCGGTTGAAAACTGTTCAGTGAAACATTGTGGTTTTAAAGAGAGGACCAGAGGTCAAGTTTGGATGAGCTACTAAAATGTGTCCAGCCTCTTTCAGGCTCTCTGCCTTTATGGACATTTGCTCTCTTGTCACATCGTGATCATTGTCCTTGAACATGAGCTCAGGACAAATTTACATGAGCTTTATTATATAATGATGTTATATTTAAATTCAGTATGTAGGTAGTCACCTTACACTTTACTCAGAAAGAAAGCATTCCAAACTCCAGACAGCACCACACTCCATAATTACAATGGAAACCACACTCCATAATAGGTGTTGCCTGCAGTTATGGCAAAGTTCTCCATTTGCTTTGGAGGTTGCGTTGAAAGAATATAGACTAGTTCCATAGTCTCTGCTGACCACACATGACCACCAGTAGGGCTGCTGCCGGAAGGTGCCTAATTAAAGCCTGATGAATAATGTGATGCCATTGTTTCTGTTCTGCCTGCAATCGATGGAGGAAACTCAGCTGTTGAGCTATATATATATATGTGTGTGTAGTCCTATGTACATAACGTTCACACATTTATCCAAGGCCACGAGCTGTATGGCATATCCATTATGAGTCAAGTCACTGGTGGAAGTATTAGTCATGATAATGACGGAACGAACGCAAGAGAAAGAGAGAGAGAGAAAGAGAGAGGACGAGTGAGTTAGAGAGAGCGAGGGAGAAAGAAGAGTGTAAAAGAGAGAGAGAATTAAGAGAGACAAGATAACCACGATAGTAATTTCATTACTGAACCATATCATACATTAACAGCTGGAACATCTGTTAACATCTGTTTGTATAGAACATCTCGTCTGAGAGGGAGGACATCATCCTTTGACCCTCAAAAGTCTCCGTCAGGGAAGAAGTAGTATTTGGGTTCTAGTGGGGGGTCAGAGTAGAGGTTTAAGAGGGGAATGGGGGGACTGAAGTGGAATACGGGTCGAGGCCTATGTTGGGGCTGGAGGTAAGAACAACACCAAAGGTTAATGGACCATAATTAGGCAGGAGGATTGACCTTAACTCAACTCTGAACTGGCCCGAGGCTCCACTGCCAACAGCAGTCTACACCAACCTCCCCACTCTGACGGGAAACAGTAAACAAACCCAAAACAGGGTAGCTTTTAATGCTTAGCAACATTCATATTTGTGTTTATATTAAGGACATTTATATTGAAGGATTTTAATACAGTGTGCTAGCTATTTAACCACTAGGCCACGATGGGAAAAAACAGAATCAAAGTAAATACCAAGAGCAATGGAAAATTAGCTCTGGAACCCTTGACCCCTTTTGGATCTCTGAAAAAGCCCTCAAATATTTTAGCGAGTGCTGTCATTTCTCAATGGCCGATAAAGCTCTCTCTGTTTGGAGGAAATGGGATCGAGACAAGGCCAGTGAGTGTAAGTGTGCAAAGGTGTTCAACATTGCACATTTAATGTAACTGAATGCTGCTCATTTATCTGCCTCTATAAAACGACCCATCGTTGTGTGTATTCGTGCATGAAACGTTCACCTTTCTGCTTTATGTTATGTATGTTATGTATATGGCAATAAGAATGTACTGTACATGTATGTTGGTATGAACGTGTGTGTGTGTGTTTCGTAGGAATGTGTGTGTCCATGCTCCATACAGTATGAATGTGATGTGGTTATTAAGTTGTCACTTCTGTAGAGGGTGATTTATGCTTCTCTCTCCCCTTCATGGTTTTGATGTGAGCCGTTATGGTCCCAGGTGTCTCTGTGACGCGGGCAGATGTAGGATCCTTCTGTTTGATCTGAGTGCTGGTCTTGTCTGTGGGGAAATCCCTCTCTCATCAGATGCATACTGTACCTGCTCCTCCCTTTCCATGTCTATCTCTCCCTGGAAACCAAATACAGGTACACACTCCACTCAAGCTGCAAGACGAGAGGCTATAGCTTAAGGTTTGGCTCATCAGGATTGTACAGTATGATTATTCTCTGTATTGCCAGCATTGCAGCCATCGACTAAGTCTTCTACTAAACCCTGGCCTACAGTTTATCTACTCTCCCTCATCTACAATGTTCCCCTTTTAAGAGATGAAAGATATACCTTTCCACATAGCAAATTATACAGTGTTAAATCAAAACTGAGTGTTAAATTAACACTGGTCCAGTGTCTATACAGGTCCACACTTTTTATTATTAAATTAACACACTGTTTAGTGTAAAGACAAATTTGCATATTTCCCAGAGTGCCTGGCTTTTCGAGTGAATTGTAGATTTAACACCAATGACTCTATTTGTAGTGACAAAGACAATGTTGTTGCGTTAACCCATTTTCAGTACAGTGTCCTTCACCAATTGAGATCCTAAGTGAATATGTTATCATTAAAATTGTATTATTTAATACAATAAAACACATATTTAATTAGGCCTTATTTTGAGGGCCTAGTTTTACCCTAATGCAGTTGCCTGAAACTCATGGTTTATAGGCAATATCAGGCCTGCAAGTCACATTATGCTGGCTTGCAAAGTGACGTATAATTCCTATTGGATTCCAGAGTGTGGGATATTCAACATTTGGAATTTGTATTCACCCAAAACCTGCATTCATAATGACTGAATATATGAGACTACCTAAAGCATTTAAAATAAGTCCAAGTAACAGATTGGATTAGTTTAGAAAAATGTATGTTATTTATATTTGAGTAGCATACGATTAATCAATCAATCAATCAATGTGCATACAAAAACATAGATACTGAAACAAACAATTTAAAAAAATCTAACTGCAGTAGAGCATGCTGGGAAATAATAGCACTTGTTATTAACTGTTTTTTTTTTACACAAATTAGTGTTAATTTAACACATTCAGAATCCATTTAACACCTGAATCAACACTAGAAATGCTGCACTGAGCTCAGATGAATATAAAGGACAGGGTGTGAAGGCTGTGGCACTGTTCACAAATTGGAGCCTATTTTCAATGTTGGTGAAAAAAATTAAGCAGTTCACTGACACAAGTATCAGCAGTACCTGACCCCTTCAATATATTCAGAAATGTGGACTACAATGCCACTTTGGGATATCGCCTTGTTCCATGTGTTATCTATATCCACATGGAAAACTTGTTCATATCTTGTTTATTCCATGCCTATTCCAGGCCATATCATTCATTTTGGGGCTCCCGAGTGGCGCAGCAGTCTAAGGCACTTCATCTCAGTGCTAGAGGTGTCACTACAGACCCTGGTTCGATTCCAGGCTGTATGACCACCGGCCGTAATTGGGAGTCCCATAGGGCGGCACACAGTTGGCCCAGCATCGTCTGGGTTAGGGTTTGGCCGGGGTAGGCCGTCATTGTAAATAAGAATTTGTTCTTAACGGACTTGCCTAGTTAAATAAAGGTTAAATAAAAAATAAAAAAATCCATTCTAGATGATATCTGGCCTATTCCATGCTTATGCTGTTCCATCTTGCCCTTGATCCGCAAACAGTCCAGCTCCAACTGACAGAATTTCTCAGTAGGGAGCCTTGTGGACCTCAGACGGATCCTCCATTAGTTTTGGGGCTAGGTTTACCACAGCACGTGCCTAGCCTGCTGATAAGAGAGTATCAAATACACCAAATGGAAGGCGGGGATTCATTAGCTCAACCTTTTATGTTAGCGCCACCGTTACCGTTCACATGGCTCAGGTTCCCTCGCTGGATGGAGGAATGTGGCTATCTTGATTAAAAACTAAAAGAAAAAAATTATTCGGCTAGAATCCCCGGCTGAGACAAAACCAATTCTTATGTGGATGTGTTTTCTGTATACGTTGAGAGAAGATGGGCAGGTTGTCAATTGAACCCAAGCCAAAGCCTTATTTGCATCCAAGTAGAAATTTTCCATGAAAGTCTAGAGCTCTTTAGGATAGTGCACAGATTACTTTGGCAGGCAATAGTCTGCGTCTCGCCCTACTGCTATAGACGAATGTGGTCTACATGCATGATTCTTATGAAACAGACAAAATGCTCGTATGATTAAGTATTACTGCACAGCAGCAGTGGGCAGCCAACAGCAGAACTACAGTTCCTTCATAAAGTATTCATAGCCCTTGATTTACTCCACATTTTGTTGTGTTACAGCCTAAATTCAAAAAGGACTAACTGGATTTTTTTGTCTTACCCATCTACACACAATACCACATAATGACAAAGTGAAAACATGTTTTTAGAAATTTTTGCAAATGTATTGAAAATGAAATA